>NC_060214.1:63968750-66420000 GCF_021130785.1 Homalodisca vitripennis
CACTCTCCGTCTCCTCTCTCTCATCTCTCTCTCATTTCACTCACTCAAATCTACTCTGACGACTCTCTCTTCTCCTCACCACACACCACTCTCACACACTCTCCTTCTCTCCTCTCTCTCTCTCCTCCTCTCACTCTCTCTCTCTCTCGTCTCCCTTCTCTCTCTCTCTCTCTCTCTCCTCTCTCTCCTCCTCTCTCTCGTCTCTCTCTCTCATCTCACCTCTCTCTTCTCTCCTCTCTCTCTCTCTCTCTCTCTCTGATATTAATTAACAAATGTTATTAATTCAACTAATATCTATAAATACCTTCTTAATAATTCCTCTCTGAGTTTTTTTCGAAATATATCATAACTAAACACTATTTCTTAATATCATTACATAACATATTCACAAGCCTAATGGACATTACATGGAAAAAGATCTCCCATACGAAACAGTTCTATGATATAGGAAACTGAAGCGTACTATTACCAAAACGTGTTTTCTCTCAAATGAACATCAAACAATCTTGAATATTTTTCATACAAATAGTCAGGTTCCTTGTCTGAAAAAGTTTATACATCATACTTAAAATATTATATTCCCCTTCTTTCCTTTATTTTTTAGCCATCCCAACCTAGAATAGTATCTAGTTACATGATCATCCAACCTCAAATTAAAAATGTACCTAATACACGCATTTTGAGCTCTTTGTAATTTACTAGTTAAGGTATCATTCAAATCACAAAATGCTAAATTAGCGTAATCAAAGTATGGTATAAAACCAAAGTTAAAACTAACATTTTCTTAATAAACACTGGAGGATTAAACACAATCTTTTTAATTGATATATGGACTGAAAAACTTTGTTATGAATATAATTTTACTTGTTCAACCCACGATAGAGTTTGGTTCATTCTTAAAAAATTCACAACGGTTGCTCATATTTTAAAATCTGATATATTAATCACAACTGGAAAAATTATACAATATCAATATTTTGAAATTATCCTAGGATTACCGATAATTTTTTACATTTTTGATATATTAAGATTCAAGCCATGATCAGTACACCACTTGTAAAGTTTTCCCAAAATCAACGTTTTATATTATTTATAGCTGTATTAATGTCCTTTTTAAATGGCAATGTATATATACATTTGGGTGTCGTCTGCATACAGCATCAACCTGCTAAACATAATAGGTTTCATCAATTCTATTAATATATAGTGAAAACAATAAAGCTGAGAGGTTTGAGCCTTGTGGAACTCCTACATCTATTTAATTTCCAATCCGAGAAAGATCCCCCCGTTGTCTTTACCCTTTGAATTCTTTGTTCTAAATAAGACTTGAACCAATTAACAGTAACTTACACTAAAATTATATGACTCAAGTATGGATAACAAAAGCCGATGCTGTACACAATCAAACGCTCTTGTAAAATCTAGTAACATTAAATATAGTAATTTTTCCTATTATCTATAGCCAATCTAATATCATCTGTAATTCTTATCAGTGCAGTCTGAGTACTATATGATGATCTATATCCAGACTGATACTTGAACAAAATGTTATTATCATTAATATATTTATACATCTGCTGAAACACAATCTTATCTAACATCTTACCTAGTACACACAAAATATTTATTGATCGATAATGCTTGCACTCCGAAGGATCGGATACTTTTGGTAGGGGAAGAATTAAAGCCTCCTTCCATTTATCAGGATACACACTATTTGCCAAAGAAAAATTATAAATGTGACATAGCACAATTTTTTATCTCCTCATAGATTATTCGTAAGAATTTTATTGGAATTCCATCATTGCCAATAGCATTTGACGAAACATCCATCAAAGCCTTATACACAGTATCAGAAATCAATACCATTAAATTGGAAACTATTATTTACACTATTAGGATTAAATAAGTTTTTATAATATTCAATAAGGTCTGGGTTTATTCTATTATTAAACACCCACAAAAATATGCATTTAAATTATCTAAAGACATGACAGGATCAAATCAACTTTTTTTGACACTTTGCCAGCTCCCTGACTCTTTAAGATTTTTCCAAAGATCTTTATTTGATTGTTCATTTTGAAAAACATGTGCAAAATGTTGATTCCTACTATCTCTAACTATTCTTTTTGTCCTATTGCGTAAAACTCTATAGTTTTCCCATACAACATTATTCTTAGTTCTTACATACTGCTTATAAACTCTATCTCTTTCCTTCATCATGTTTTTAATTTCATCATTAATCCAAGGACAAACGTTTTTCTTCTTGGAAATTTTTCTCTCAGGTATATACTTATCAAATAATTGTCTTAGTTTTATTATTTAATATTTCAACCTTGTCATTAACACAATTACTTACAAAAATATCGTTCCAACATATATTAGCACATTCGGTTTTTAGGCTATCCTTATCCATGTTTTTAAAGTCCCGTATCAGTAATTTTTCCATTATCTCTAACAAGTTTGGTTTTCAGATTTAAACTCTATATATATTAAATCATGATATGATAACCCTGAAACAGAAGTTTGACCGAATTCTCTTACTCTATCCCTGTTTATTAACAATAATTAAATCTAACAAAGAATCGGAATTAGGCCTATGATATATGTTAGGATTTTAAAGGCAGTATACATAAATTCAAACTGTTTACAAGATTCAAAAACTGGGTCTTATCAGCGAAAATCCTATTATCACTAATGTCGGTATTAAAATCTCCAATTAAAACAAAATATCATAAACAGTGTCAGATTTGCTAATACATTAAAGCATTCAGCTATATGACCCCACCTTTGGTGGACGGTACACAGCACACAATAACAATTTCCATCTCAAAGAAACTTCCAAAACAAGATATTCTGGTTTTTTACAATATACTGCATTAGACATACAAATAATTTTATAATTTAAATTCCTTTCTAATATAAAATCGCGAGGCCTCCTCCTTCTTTACCCTCTCTATCATGACGTATTAAATTGTAATTTTTCAATCATAAACAACACAGATGAGACAGCTGGCTTTAGAAATGTTTCTGTTACAACTATAATATCAAAACTTTCGTTATTAAAAAGGCTTAGAAAAGTTTCTCTATGTACAAATAATATTTTCCGCATTAACATGAATGATCCTTAAATAATTTTTTGACCCTAACGATCTGTTAACAAATATTTGATTCGTCTGACTCTTATCATTTATTGTTTGATTATCTACCATTTATGATTGAAAATATAAAATTCACACAATATACTAAAAAATATACTTACAACGGTCCATCCGTTCACTTAAATACGCAAAACACACTCTTAACAGATATTTTTTGTAAACTAAAGAAACTTCATATTAGAAATATATTTAAAATTCTTTACACATAAATACACACAGTAATAACACTTGTTTACTCACAATGAGCGTTTACAGGTGACTCGATTTTAATAAATGAAATAAAAAAAAAATTTTTATGAGATAAACTTGAAGTGTATAAATTTAGAAGATACCGAGTGTAAGTGTGAAAAATTTTGTAGTTTTAAATGTAGTAAAACGAGATGTAATAGTTTAGTTTATTCTTATTAAGTTAACTATAATGCCACAACTCAATTGTAAAATTCTGTATTTGTTGAAAGTTTGAAGCCTGTCTGGTGGAGGAGTGGACCATCGGTCCAAACCAAGGCAGGGTAAATAAACGAATTGTCAATTGTCAATTGTCTCTCTCTCTCTCTCTCTCTCTCTCTCTCTCTCTCTCCTCTCTTCTCTCTCTCTCTCTCTCTCTCTCATCTCTCTCTCTCTCTCTCTCTTCTCTCTCTCTCATCTCTCTCTCTCTCTCCTCTCTCTCTCTCTCTCTCTCCTCTCTCTCTCCTCGTCCACCTCTCTCTCTCTCCTCTCTCTCTCTCTCGTCTCTCCTCTCTCTCTCTCCTCTCTCTCTCCTCTCTCCTCTCTCTCTCTCCTCTCTCTCTCTCTCTCTCTCTCTCTCTCTCCTCTCTCTCTCTCTCTCTCTCTCTCTCTCTCTCTCTCTCTCTCTCTCTCTCTCTCTCTCTCTCTCTCTCCTCCTCTCTCTCTCTCTCTCTCTCCTCTCTCTCTCTCTCTCTCTCTCCTCTCTCTCTCTCTCTCTCTCTCTCCTCTCTCTCTCTCTCTCTCTCTCAGCAATTTTCTTACTTGCTCTGGGTGTAGTAATCTGTTTTCACTTTGCTTGTATACTGAACATGACCGTGGACGATTTGTAAATTTATTCTTACAAGTAATTCTATTTGGAAATGTGATCCGTGTAACGGCTTAAAAGTTACTAGAGGGGATAAATACCCCTATAAAGTTGTCCAGTGATAAGTTAAAGCCTAAAAAGTAATAATGATTCTGATTCAGACTCTAATAAAAGTAGTTCCATGAAAATTGCGTGTTTAAAGTGCCCTGAAAGGTTTTTCGTACAACGCCCATAGAGCTGTTTGCCATAAATGTGACGGCAAATTACCATTTTAAGTGTGCAGATATAAATAAGGACAATTAATTCTAGATTAACAATATCAATGGGCCTGTCTTGCATGTAAGGACAAGGACGTCGGCAGTTCCAGTGCAAGTTCGTTATCTGTACTATCAGATAAGATAGCGGCAAGTGTGTTGGGGATTGCGTAACGGGGCAGTCACGTGAGATATCGGTACCGGTCATTGACCCTACGGGCGAGATATCATTGAAACAGCTGTTTACTGAAATTTTTAAACTTAAGAAGCGAAATAAGACAATCCAATTTGGAGATCACTAATTCTTTGAACACGTATGGCGAGTGGATAGTCGAAAAACGGTAAGAAGATGGAGGAACTGAGCAAAGCAGTATTAAAAACGGCAGCAGATATCGAAAGATTTACGACAAGAAAATATTAATTTACGTAAATCCAACGCTGATTTAACTGTTAAGGTAGACACATTGGAACAGGCTACCAGGGAAAATGTTGTCGAGATCTATGGCGTACCATTTAATGCAAAAGAAAATTTATTTGATATTTTTAGCAAGATTTCACAGGTGATTGGTTTCGATTTCAATAGAGACATGATAGACAACTGTTATCGTTTCGGGGCTGTGTCAGGACGCTCGGGGGCAATCGTGGTAAAATTTGTCCGTAAGCTGGATATGGAGGCTTTTCTAGAGAAGAGACGACAGAAGAGAAACGTTAGTTCCCGGGACCTGGGTTACATGGCAGGCGAGTCCACACCGGTTGTACGTGAACGAGAGTCTTACAAAGGCGAAGAGACTGTTGCTGAATGCGGCGCGTCGTCAAGTGAAGGCAGATAAACATTACACTTTCCTGTGGGTGAAGAATGGGCGAATTTTTATGCGGAAGAATCAAGGGGGGCGTTATGTAATCATCAACTGTGAAGCTGACCTTCAAAGACTCATTTGACTTTATTCGTCCTGCTGTACACTGTCTATTTTGTATGTTTAGTTTTAGGTTGCACTCGAAAATGCTGTTTATGTGTTATATACCTCTCAAACGTCACACTATTTGTATACTTGTTATTTATTGTTTTTTTTTCTGTGTTTATTTATATGAAGCGTACATTATTTATGGTATAGTTTTTTTCTTACACTGATGATGGAAACAAGTGATGAAATTTTGAATGATAGCATGAATTCTTTAAATGAACTTAAAAGTTATTTTCGTACGTCTAAAAAAAACGTTAAAAACTGCACATATCAATGTTGAAAGTTTGAGAGCACACAGAGAATCTTTCCTTCAGTTTATTCAGCGATAACATGTTTGATATTATAGTAGCTACAGAAACATTTTTAGGATCCAGTTATTGCAATCAGCGCCTTATATGATCGATGGGTATAATATGATAAGGCATGACAGAGAAGGAAAAGAAGGAGGTGGCATAGCTGTGTACCTTAGAAGTTAATCTAAGTTATAGAATAATAGCCTCATCCGACTCTAGATATAGTAAGAAAGTAGAGTATATTGTGTTAGAAGTTACGTGTGTCTGGAAATTGTTGTTATGTGCAGTATATCGCCCCCCCGAAAGCGTCTGGAATAACCGAGCTGTTTGATATTATAGCTAATTTAATGCCCACACATGATAATTTATTAATGTTAGGTGATTTTAATACTGATCTCAGCTCTAATAGAGTTTTTGCTGATAGAACTGCATTATTGAATCATGTTGATGCCCTTAATTTAAATATCTTACCACTGAATGCAACCTACCATTTACCTAATAGCGATACGCTGTTGGACTTAATTATAGTGAATGATGTAAATAAGGTAAAAAAGCATGGTCAGTTGGCTGTTTTCAGGGATTTCTTACCATGAATTGATTTACGTAGAATTAAATTTAAGAATTAAGTTAAATGTAAATAAGAACAGATTAGTTATAAGAGATTTTAAGCATGTGAATATCATTAATTTAAAAAATGAATGTTTAAATACGGATTGGGGCAATGTGTATAGTAGTAATAATATTGATGAAATGGTAAATGTGGTTGAGGAGAGATTGTTAGAATTATTTAATACATTTGTACCTGAACGAGTTATTCGTAAGAAAAGAAAACCTTGTCCTTGGATAGATGAAGTACTGAAAGGGTTGATGACACATAGAGACTCTAAATATAAGCGTTATGTTAGAACAAAAAATGTGGGGGACTGGAAGAGTACAGACAGTTAAGAAATAGAATTAAGAGATTACAGAGAGATGCGAGGAATCGTCATTTTCGTTTGTTACTAGAGGAACAAAAGTCGAGCAAAGACATATGGAAGATTTTAAATAGTCAGGGTGCTGGTAAGGAAAAGAAACATATTTTCAGACCCTATTGTTAACATCAATGACCTTAATAACTATTTTTTTTTTGGTGGTGTTAATAATGGTATAGACAATAACCTGATTGAATATTACAAGAGTAAGAGAGAACTAGGAGATACTCATAATAATTTTAAGTTTACTAATATTACTGTAGAAATTAATTCATAGTGAGATTAAAAACATTTCCTCTAATGCAGTGGGAAATGATGGCATACCATTAAAATTCATCAAATTAGTGTATGATGAAATAAAATATGTTTTATGTTACATTTTTAACTATTCACTTAATAATAGTGTTTATCCTAGTCAGTGGAAGAGAGCATTAATTCTGCCATTACCAAAGATTGATAATCCTTTAGAATGCAAACACTACAGGTCTATAAATATTCTGTGTGTCCTAGGGAAAATTCTTGATAAGCTTGCATATAAACAGGTCAGCGAATATGTTAATGTAAATAATATCCTGTTCAAATACCAGTCTGGTTATCGCCCTGTATACAGCACTCAAACTGCCCTGATAAGAGTAACAGATGATATCAGACGAGCCATGGATCAGAGGAAGTTAACAATATTAATGCTCTTGGACTTTAGTCGAGCTTTTGAGTGTGTCAACCATAGGCTACTATTGTCTGTACTCGAATCATATAATTTTGATGACATAGTTTATTAAGTGGTTTTGCTCTTATTTAGTAAATAGAGTTCAAAGAGTTAAAACTCAAAGTGGTGTACTGTCTGAATGGAGGTGCAACCCTGTAGGGGTGCCTCAGGGGTCAACAATGTCGGCATTGTTATTTAGTTTTGTACATAAATAGAATAGATGAACCTATTACTTTTTGTAAGACAATGTTATATGCTGATGACATGCAAATGTACACACACTGTCAGTTGGATGAAATTAATATTGCTGTTGACCGCCTAAACGCTGATATTACAATGTTGTATAAGTGGTGCACTGACCATGGGCTAAGCCTGAATGCAGCTAAATGCAAACCGATAATATTAGGAACACCTCGTCTTTTATCTAATGTTAACTTAAATGAGATTTTGCATGTAACAATAAATGGGTTTTGCAATTAATTATGAGCATACTGTTGTTAACCTAGGTGTTAGAGTGTGTAATACGCTGTCATGGTCGGAACAAGTTAATTATATTCATAAAGAGAGTATACCAAAGTTTGTATAGGCTTAAGAGGCTCTGTTTCAATCCAAATGTACATATAAAAAAAACGCTTGTATCTACCCTTATTTTTCCATATTTTGACTATTCCAATGCCGTATTTTGTGATATAAACAATGAACAACTGCAAAGGCTACAAAAGAGCACAAAATGCATGTATTCGTTATATTTTCAATTTACCAATAGATGCGCATATTACTGCTTATTTTAAAGAGCTATATTGGCTAAAGATCAATGAAAAAAGAATTGAGTAACAGTGTTCTATTACAGATGTATAAAATTTTGATGTTTGAGAAACCAGACTATTTATTTCCATCAATATATAATGATGAACCATGTGCATGGTAGGGAAACAAGATTTGGTAACATTACTTTACAGTTTCCAATTCATAGAACTGTAACATATAATAAATCTTATCATGTAAGGAGTATAAAGATTATTAAACAACTTGGATGACAGTATTAAATATGCTCCTAGTATTTCTTTGTTTAAAAAAAAGGCTAAATAATCATTTGTTGGCTAGATATGAGTAATTACTACATCACTGCTGTAAACATAATATATGTGATTAATTAAATTAAATTTAGATTACCATGTAAATAATTGTTCTGTGTTGTTTTCTTTTCGTTGTGTATAAATTATAATGAATATTTATTAAACTCTGCATGTAAATAATTGTTCTGTGTTGTTTTTATTTTTGTTTTGTATACATTATAATGAATATTTATTAAACTCTTTATTATGCATGTTTTAAATGCATGTGATTTATTAAAGTGTTTGCGGTGTGTTGTCTAGGTTAGTTTGAGAGGAATAGTTATATTTATTGCATGTAATACTTGCACTTTATCTCTAATATGTATTGTTGAGTGTGCAATGCTGAAAAATAAAATAAAATAAAAATAGATATATATATATATTTATTATTTAATATTTAGAATTTATAATATCACTGTGTATTGCAGGAATAACCTTGTTACAAGCATGTAATGTACAGACATGTATACAATGGAATGTAAAAATGCTTGTGTATAAGTAAGAGATGTTTTTCCACAACAACTGTAATAATGAATAATAAAATTGTAAAATGTTTGGGGCCTGTCCTGGCGGAAGAGTGGACCTTTGGTCTAAGCCAGGGCAGGTTAAATAAAGAAATTGTCAAATTGTCAAATTGTCTCTCTCTCTCTCTCTCTCTCTCTCTCTCTCTCTCTCTCTCTCTCTCTCTCTCTCTCTCTCTCTCTCTCTCTCTCTCTCTCTCTCTCTCTCTCTCTCTCCTCTCTCTCTCTCTCTCTCTCTCTCTCTCTCTCTCCTCTCTCTCTCTCTCTCTCTCTCTCTCTCTCTCTCTCTCTCCTCCTCTCTCTCTCTCCTCTCTCTCTCTCTCTCTCTCTCTCTCTCTCTCTCTCTCTCTCTCTCTCTCTCTCTCTCTCTCTCTCTCTCTCTCTCTCTCTCTCTCTCTCTCCTCTCTCTCTCTCTCTCTCTCTCTCTCTCTCTCTCTCTCTCTCTCTCTCTCTCTCTCCTCTCTCTCTCTCTCTCTCTCTCTCTCTCTCTCTCTCTCTCTCTCTCCTCTCTCTCTCTCTCTCCTCTCTCTCTCTCTCTCTCTCTCTCTCTCTCTCTCTCTCTCTCTCTCTCTCTTCTCTCTCTCTCTCTCTTCTCTCTCTCTCTCTCTCTCTCTCTCTCCTCTCTCTCTCTCTCTCTCTCCTCTCTCCTCTCTCTCTCTCTCTCTCCTCTCTCTCTCTCTCCTCTCTCTCTCTTCTCTCTCTCTCCTCTCTCTCTCTCTCTCTCTCTCTCTCTCTGAAGTTTCCATAGACTAGACTGAAGCTAAAGGCTAGTAACTAAAAACCATAGACTAGACTACAGCTAAAGGCTGGTAACTATAACGGTTATCAACATAGATATTGTAGTATGTATGTTTCACATTATCAATAATTACTTAGAGGTCTTTCCAAATGACGTTTAATGTTTTCTTTTTGAAGTATGATTTATTATATCAATGAGAAAAATTCAAAAATGGGTTTATAGGAACGTAAACCACTTCGAATTTTACTAATGTATAAGAGATTGTTCAAAATGTTTTAGCAGCATCCTATTTTCTATATTTAAGTACCACTAGCTCCAGTATTGTTGCTCTGAGCAAATACGGCTGATATTTCTCACATGTCATTCTCCTCCATCCCAGTTGCGTTTATTAGGCTAAAAACTTGCAAGAAGTTCATCTGCACCAGTCGAATGTTATTTTACTTACTTCCACCAAAGATACGGTTGCACCCTAAGATTACAGGCAGAAGTTGAACTGGACAGTTCCTACCAAACAATTGGCACTAGGGCAAACGGATCTTGTAAAAGTGCTTTTACGGAGATCATCCTAAGTCGTAAGATTTTTGAAAAGTACGTCCGTTGTATGTCACAACTAATGTAGAGCTCTGCACAAAATGCTAGGTCAACCCCATTGGTCTTTAGTCATTTTAGTCATATATATATATATATATATATATATATATATATATATATATATATGAAAAGACTTTATCTTTGAGAGGTGGTACAGTCACTAAGGAACTATTGAGACTTAGATTTCCCAATATCCTGTTACAACATTAATTTATATTTTACAACGAATTCAGTAATAACAAATAAGGGACTCATCCTTATCAATTATTGCAGGGGGCTTTCTATCCATGCGTCAACGCCCATACTTCCAAGTGGGCCCCTCCCCTGGAGAAAAGCAGGATATTCTCGTTTGTGTTCATAGGTAAACAAAACAATTTAATAGAATATTAGTAATTCACATACAATAGCTTTATTACTTTAGTCATTGGTATATTGGCCTATTGTTAGATCTATGCATTATTAAACTTATATTGCATAGTTCTATTTTTAAATGTGTTGCTGAAATAAAAATCTTATTGTGTCTATTAAAGATATAGCAATAGCAGTCGCCAGATAAACTAGACCCTTTACGAGGGTAATATAACTATCATGTCTGATGAGCTCAGCATTTTAGAAGGATAAGTGACAATAATGTGTATTACACTTATAATGTAGTGTATAAATTGTATTATAGTTTAAAGCATGATAATTTAATAAACTTTACATTAGTTACAGTCCTTACTACTAGTTAATTGTGTTTTTAAATAGTCTACTGTTTATAAAATGCTTTTTGTATTGAGTTAAAATTAATAAAAAATATAGCTGTTATAGAATATATGTTGATGACTCGACCTATTTACCAATATCTTAAATCGACACATACTTCTTATTTTTGAATGAATGAATATTTATTTATTTCCTCTCTTATAGTTACAACGATCTCAACATACATGCAAAAACAGGAAATGATCTCCACATGGGCATAGCCTGTGTGTGGAGATCGAGACGCGATCAGCAGCATGAATATGTACTCATCAACATAAAAAGTAATGTAAATCTTCGTATGGAAAAACAACGTAATGACAACATAAAATACTACTTTTGTATGCTCGTAATATAAGAAAAAAAACAAATGCTTCATAGCTACAACAAAGCAAGTGTTTGACAATAAGATTACAACCAGATAACAACCGCAGAAATGATAATGGATGATTAATAATGATAACAAGAATATAAACTGAATTTATCCAAAATGATATCGGTTAATTAGAAGGCTTGGAACATCTCACACACTTATACACTCACGCCACACATAACCATCATAATCTCTCTCTCTCTCTTTCTTTCTCCCCCCCTCTCCCTTCCCCCTCTCTATCCCCCCTTGCTCCCCTTTACTTTTATCTCCTCCTTCCTGTCCCTACATTTACCACCATCAAAAGACACTCTACCATCACTCAATCCTACACAGTTACAACATCATGATACCAACCCACTGTCAATGCTACCGATGAACGAACACAGGTTCAACAATTATGCTAATGTGCATACAAAGAAGTTATAAAATATTCTAACTCAACTTATTTAATGTGAGCTTTCATAGTTATATATGATTCCAAATCAAGCACCAATTTATCAGTGATAGGTAACTTAAAGTGCAAGTGAGTGCATCATAAATTGGTGGGTTTTTGGTTTTTGTGTTTTATGTCTGTTTTTACCAAAATTAATAATATTTTAACTGTTAAATAGTTGCAAAAGTGTAATTTCAAGTCGTTTCTTTGATTTAACAACTTAAAAAGATAATTAAATAGGCTATTAATAGCCACAAAGTTATGTTTATTTTAAAAATGTTGTTAAAAAAATTACAATTTGAAAATTATTTATACAACAGCAAAAATACCTGTAATCAGTGGAACATGAGGTTGATTGGGTGAGAAACGACTGGATAAATATATTTATTAAACCAATGTAATACGCAAAAGTATAAATGTTACATTCTTCGGTTACTTTTAATTTAATTTAAACACTTTTTTGCACATACATAAACATGCACTTAATAAAAAACTAAACACAACACTAATTATTAATAAATGTATTATGTAATTGAATACACATGTATTCTGTAGTTTAGTTGTAATAATTAGTCTTGAGTTTAGTATTGTTTTTATTAAGTGCATGTCTTAGAGTTAGTGAAGACCACAAATTACAAACCACAATATGGTGCTTGTGATACCTGACTTAGATCGGTATGTATGGAGCCTCAATGAATTAGCATTTAAAGAAATTCTGCTTACGGTGTATTAAATTGGCTTCATCCCATTTAATGTTACGATTTTAAGACGAGCAAGTTTGAGCAATTTTCGACTTTTCTGTTGGCAATTTTTTCGTATTTTTTGTTTTCTTAAATTGTCACATTTAGTGGTATTTTATGTTTACCATGTATTCCTTATGTTCTGAAAGCGATTCTAATATTGTGTTTTCTGCCTAAACCCGGCACATGAGGGGGTTGACATACACGTAAATTTGTGTTTCTCTTCATCTTCTGACTAAGAGTAAAAAAACGTAATACAAATTTGTATTCATCATTCATTATTGATGCTTGAAATTTGAACGTTTCAGGCACACAATTCGGTACCTTTCTCACAATGCCCATAGCCGGGTACCTGGCCGCCAGTCCGTGGGGTTGGCCCAGTATCTTCTACTGTACCGGACTGTGCGGTGTATTGTGGTCTGTGGCCTGGCTGTTTGTAGGCGCCGACTCTCCGGACTGCCACCCCACCATCAGCGACGGAGAGCGTTACTATATAGTTTCTTCACTATCACAAGTTTCTACTGAAAATAGTGTCAGTTTATGGTACAACTACGTTATTTTAGAAGTTATACTATTAGTTTAAACTATGCAGGATACCTAAAACGAATTTTACATTTATTAAATCAGTAAATTTGTCATTTAGATAACTCACTAGATTTTGTACTCGGTGTTACTACAGAATTAATCAAAGTTTAACTTATATGGATTCCAGCTTAGAGTTTGTAATGGTCATCACAGAATCCATGAAATATGACTATTCATATAGCCATACGTCTCTTGATGTAAATTTTGGAAATGTTTGCATATTTTTGCTTGTTTTTTTTCTAAACATCAAGATACCTTCTATCTTAAAATTTTAAAGTGTGTTAATGTGTGTTTAAAGTCGTTCGGCAAAGTCGATTTAAATTTCTTAAAGCGTCTAATAGGTTAAATTGTATTGACTAAAGTTTTATTATAATTTGAAGATTATTCAGCGAGTATATGACAAGTCCTTAAGAAATTATACTATGATGATTACTATAACAGGCATATTTCTCTGAAATTTGCCCAATAAATAGAGCATTGCTAAAATCTTGCGTGGTTGAATCAACAAGTGAACACATCAAACAACAAATATACCATATTTTATTGCTGTTCAGATTATTGTTTAATTTGATTAAGATGTAAATATGTTAGAAAGAGATCATTTTATAGTAAAATTATCTGTTTAATTTGTTTTAATTATTAGCTTAGGCTTATATGATATTTCCTCTTTTAATTTCCGTTCGCGATAGTCGGCAGTACCACAAGCAAATTTTGCATCTTTTATAGCACTGGGTCATCCTACGGGCAATGTCCAGTATCAAATTAATATGTTTTGATAACTGTGTTTAGCCAAGTCAGCTTTTATTACCGGTAATGTGCACATCTGTTTACGATGCTTTATGCATTGAGGTTTGAACTACCGGCCTGCCGTCTATTTTCTTTGTCATGATTTACCTTTCTGTATCTACCCACATTTTAAAAAAACCACAGCTTTACCCACTTTTTTTAAAATTCAGACCTCGATTTTTATTTATTACAGATTTTCCTTTTGAAAACAGTTCCTACCAATCTGTCCTGTATTTCAACAGACACAGCATTTTACATTTCCTTCGTTTTTGTTTCGCTCTGGCTGGTTTATATACTTCTGAAAGAACCCTCATGAGATGGGAATAGAGCTTACAAAAATCCAGATATAAAATATAGTTGTAAATCTACCCTAAGTTTCTTTTGTTTGTAGGCGTACTATACACGAACTCATTGGCTATGACTGAGGTTTCATTTAAGGTTTCTAAGATGACTAGTTTAGATTCTAAATAATTCTATATCAGTGATGCCATTTACTCTACAATCAAACGAATTCTTACTCTACTTTGGAATTACCACTAAGTAATGGTTTTATCGTGCCCTGCAACACTCAGAAAATGTTAGGTGATTTTTAAGAGATTTCAATAAGCTATCGTCTTTTAAATCTGAAGCACATTAACAGAAAGATGGCCCGCGTGGACTATAATGACCATATTTTCAGATTATTAATGACAGATATTGAAGAGCTAGGACTTACGAGACATAAACGTAAATAAAAGATACCACTATACTAGCCTCACACATTACACTTGATATCATATTATATTTCTGTGTATTGTTTTGGTTTTGAAATTAATTTTTAATACACAAATGAGTAATGCCAACGTGTAAGGCTTGATACTGTCTAGTTATTTCTTATAGTCTACACGATAATTTGACACTGTAATGATTAAAATTGGACAATGAGAGTGTACAATGAGATTGTTATAGTAGTTGCACTGTTTTTGTGAAAGTAAGTATAAATAACCATTTTATTAATTAGTATAAATAAAAATCACACAAGTAACTAAATAATTGTTCGCTATTAATAGAGGACTCTATTTTGTAAATGTCATAAGATAAGAATCAATTCCAGTTTATTTAAAACAAATTACCAAAGTACATGTGTGCATAAGTATCGATATCTGTTAATAAATATTAAAATTATCTACAGTAAATTGCATCTGCAAGTGATCATTAATTAATAACTCCCTTACTTAAAAATTCCTTTAACCTATAAGCTCATAATTGGTACAAATTTGCAACAATAGAATAGATGCGGAATCCATGTTATATTGTTTATTTTTTTTACTTGGTTCTCTTTGTTTTACGTGTAGCACTTTACGACTCCATGGAAGTCTATTATGACGTCAGTACCTGTTTTGGCTCTTATCACCGTGCATTTCTGCCAGAACTGGGGCTACTGGATGCTTCTCACACAGCTACCAAACTACCTAAGTCACGTTCTTCGTTTTGACTTGAAAAGTGTGAGTTATTTTATTATTGTACATTACTAAGATTAGTAAAAAGTACGAGTACGCCACACCACCCAAAACAGGCTTTGCTGAGTTTGTAAAAGTCAATTGCTATGTCATTATTGTATCTTATGATTTTACTCAATTTGTTTATTCTGCAATATTCTATTTGCCATCATGGTTAGCCAAGAAACCAACTTAAAGATTTTCGCTAACGCTCAGCCAAGTCATATTAAGAGGCATGCACCTCGATGGTGCATATTTGTAAAAATGAGCTTCATGCAAAATTTTCTCGGTTCAGTCAGATAGACAGAAGACAAACGTAATTCAGCCAATACATTTAATCACTCACTGCCCGAAATCAGTGATGAAGCAACCTGTATGTTACGACTATATTGTAAAAAATGAAGCTTAGAAATTAGATTCTCTTTAATAAAGACTTTTGGTATTAAAAATAGCCCATTTTTATAATCTAAATAAAATCGAGCGTTTATCTCATTCACGTTTGGGTTAATATTTCAGCAAGTTATTTTATTGTTCACGATAATCGTAAAACATATTTTCCCATTAATCATCGTTTAGAACCATAGACAACTTTGTTTTGTTTTTAGAATGGCCTCATATCTTCTCTTCCTTACTTGATCATGTGTCTACTGACTTTTGTATTTTCCTGGGCTGCAGACTACATCAACGCCAGACGTATCCTGCCACTTAGCGCATCCAGGAAGATATGGAACAGTTTAGGTAAAGATAAGCTCATTATCTTTCATTTTTGATAAGTATTACTCTTTAAGATAAAATGAAGTCCAAGAATACATACGGAATGTTCGTTACCTGTGTTAACAGGCAGGGTACTTTTAAAACACCCCTTAATGGCTTTACAAAGATGATTTCTTATTGGAGGCCTCCATATTTGTGTAGAGTGTGGATATTTTCACAATCTTCGTAATTTAATTCACGAGAGACCGTAGTCTCGAAAGAAGTGTCCAAAGACAAAACCCGTATTTTTATAAACCACAAAGTAGTTGTACGCAACACCACTTGTCACGTAACAGACTTCGCTGAGGTTACATGCAACATTTTAAATCTATAGTTTCAAATAATTTCATTCTCAAAATGTCCTCCGAACAGATAAACAGACAGACAACTTTACAGAAAATAAATGTTTACACCCAGCTACATACAGGATATCAAAATGGTCTTAGCCTACATCTTCAATGACGTTCAGCCAGTTTTTATGGTTAGACATGCATGGGCAATGATTTCATTCTTTTATATTTATAAATTTAGTTTTTTTGCCAAATTTATAGTTTAAACATGAACAATTTTTTAATCCATATTTGTATATTATGTTGGGTTTCCTAACAGAATATTTAAATAATAGGAGTTGCGGTAAAATAGATATTATAACCCAATAATGCGCAGGAATAAAGTCTTGTCACCGACTTTTAATATTGACTTTCCATTGTTTCATTTTACTCTATGAATAAAAATGTCACATGTTTATACAACCGCATATGATAAGAATACGTTGTTTTTTGTATTTATTTACTCTGCCATGTTTTCGTTACCTTCATGGTTACCCAGTGTAGAAATTTCAATTAACACTCAACCAAATACCATAGAACCATCATTGTACTCAGTGTTACCTTTTTATAAATGAGGTATCATAAAAAAATTTAAGTTTATAGATCTTGTCCATCTTTTTCATGATATCGTACGGACAGAAGACGGACAGAAATTACAATTTTCTAACTCCGCGTAAGACAGGCTTTGCTAACACTCGGACAATAAATATGGCTTAATATTACTATCGTAGGCTATATTATGTATTACTATCGAAAAAGTAAATAAACGTAACCACATTCCTTGAAAGCATTTAATGGGAAAGCAAACTTAAAAATTTGAAGCATTTTTTAAGAGATCTACGTAAATTAGAAATGTACAAAAATTGTTTAGTGAAGAAAGGATTCAGTAATTATTAAAGCAATCTGAACACATTCAACAATATTTTGCCATATTTTGAAAGCAAACTGTGTGATATTTTAATTTTGAAATAAAATAATCTTAGTTTACGTCAGGTTAGGTTAAGTAACCTGAGGAATTTCTCAGTAAAATTTACATATACATTTTGTTTACAGCTCACTGCGGAGGTGCGGCTGCTCTTGTGGGAATGTCGTTCATCTCCAGCAGTGTCACTGGAGCTGTAGTTCTTCTCACCACATCGGTGTCCCTAGGAGCTGGCATCTATATGGGGTACCTGGCAACCGCCCTTGATCTTTCCCCAAACTTCTCAGGTGTTCTTATGGGTATCGTCAACTGTCTGGGCAACATTTCATCTTTCCTCGCTCCGATGGTTACTGGTTTCATAGTTAAAGACGAGGCGAGAAGATTACTCAACATTTAACGCCCATTAACCATTTAGTTTCATTGCTTATGCAACTATTCGTATAGTTATTACTACTACAATTCTATTTCTCTGCTAAATATTCTACCATTTCTTTTCTAATACAAAAGTACAATGTCTTAAATATGTCATAAAATAATATTTTATATAGTTCTTGAAAATCATATCAATTTAATAAATTGATAATTGATAATTTGATTCATTTATGTAATAAATGAAAATAGGAAAGAAGTACATTATAAAAATTGCAGTATAAATAAATTAAAACCATGGATGAATGATATTATTTGTAAACGTATAAAGATGAAAAACTTGTTAGTGAAAAAAGTGAAAAAACAACCAAACAATACTTTATTGAAATCGCAATTTATAGAAATTAGAAATAAACTTCAGACCGATATTCGCAACCTAAAGAATAAATATTATGAATCATTGTTTAGCAGACATAAAGGAAACTAAAAAAAAACTTGGAAAATTGTTAAGGAAATAACAAACCAGAAACCCAGTAGAGATTCTATAGTAACATTAGAAATTGATGGCAGGCATGTAAATGAGCCTCGTGTAGTAGCTAATGAATGTAATAATTATTTTCTTTCTGTGGCTGAAAAACTAAGTGTAAATAAAAACAAATCAGATATTTTATCCACTCTAAATTACAAAGAGTATTTTATCGAAAGGCCAGTTTTAAAATCAATGTATATGGCCCCAGTACTAGAGACAGATGTTAGGGAAGCGGTGAACTCATTAAAGAATGGGACTTCTCCTGGAGTTGATGGTATTAATTCACATATTATTAAAAAATATTATCAAAAAATTGCTCCTGTCCTGACGTATGTTATCAATTTGAGTTTTGAGACAGGGGTTTTCCCTGGAAAGTTGAAGGAGGCTGTGGTGATTCCAATTCATAAAAGCAGCTCGAACCTGGCTTGTAATAACTACAGACCCATCTCTTTGCTTTCTTCCTTTTCAAAAATTTATGAAAAAATAATGAAGAAAAGATTAATACTATTTTTAGAGAAAGTAAAATTCTTTAGTACAAATCAATTTGGTTTTAGACAGGGAATGAATACGGAAACTGCATTACTAGATTTTATGGATAGGGTATCAAATGGAATGAATGATGGAATGCGAGTGAGTGGTCTATTTTTATATATTCAAAAGGCTTTTGATACGGTTGATCACAGAATATTGCTACATAAGATGTACAATTGTGGTGTAAGAGGTGTTGTGTACAGATGGTTTAAAAGTTACTTGCTGAATCGATCTCAGTATGTAAGAATAAATGGGATTTTGAGTAATATGGGAGTAATAAAATATGGTGTTCCACAAGGATCTGTTTTGGGAGCAATACTTTTTCTAATTTATATTAACGATCTATGCTGTGCAAAATTTAATGGGAAAGTAACATCATTCGCCGACGATACAGCACTTTGCTATGTTGAACGGAATTGGAATGAAATAGAACTAAAAATGAATTCAGACTTAGAAGCGCTTCAATGGTGGTTTTCAAAAAACAACATGGTACTTAGCTCTGCTAAAACTAGATTTATGAATTTTAGTTTAAGACGAGAGGTTATTTTTGAAAATAAAATTTTTTATAAATGCATTGATTGTATCAGTAGAGGCGGGCAGTGTTCTACTGTTTGTGCTGAAGTAAAACCTGTGGACAATATAAAATACTTGGGAGTAGTATTGGACAGGGAACTAAAATTTAAGAATCATATCATGAATTTGAAATCAAAAATAAATAGTACTTTAAGGTTATTTTATTTTTTATGAAATATATGCAGTAAAGAATTATTACGGGTTCTATATTTTTCACTAGTGCATAGTCGATTGGATTATGGAATAATTTGCTGGGGAGGGACTTATCGTTCAAATATCAAACCAATCTACATGATTCAAAAACATTTTATACGAATAATAGAAAAAAAGCTTAAAACTGAAAAATCTTTCCCAATTTTTTGCAATTTGAAAATCTTACCCCTGCAATATATGTTCGTATATAAAGTTTTAAAAATATTTTTCATTTGTTGCAGATGCTGCATAACTGATAAGGCTTTTAAGTCTAAACTAAGAAATGCAGCTAGTTTTACTGTACCCAAACCTTCCAATACATACTTCACAAAAACATATTACTTTTTAGCACCAAGAATGTTTAATAAATTGCCAACTGAAATTCAAAATTACAAAACAGCAACCTTTTTTGCTAATAAAGTTAGAATATGGTTGTTTACTGTTGAAAATATTGAAGATAAGATGTTTAATATAGTTCAATAGAACATTCCTTTCATAACTACTAGTGTACTATCCTATTATGATTGCATAGAAACGCTTGAAAACCTTTTGCCATACAATTCAATTTTAACAATATTTACAAATTTAAATAACGTCAAAAAATATAAATTAACTTTGAAAACAAAGACATTTCCTGGTATTGAAGGGCTTATACAAAATTGAACTTGAACGATAAATTTTCTTTTGAAATATCAGTATGTTAAAGTTTGGAAAATTATAATATAATATATATATATATATATATATATATATATATATAAACTCTGTTTTGCCATAATATTACAGGATTTCTAGTGGTGAAAGTACCTCCAAACAGGCACTGCCTTGGAGTACTCTAGTTCCAAATAAATAATAATGAATATCCAATATATTTTGTACAATACATGACCCAACATTCTGATTTAATTTTGTTATATTTAAATGTGTCAATCCATGAATTTCACAGTAATATCGTACTTTATATTTGTTGTACATGTATGAATGTGAAGAGTGTATGTACTTTTATTCATGTTGGAATGAATGCGTTAAGTTTTAAGGATGTAAAGTTAGGCTTGGCACTTAGTTTAAGATACTTTTAGATTTCAATTATTGTGGTAATGGCAAATGTATTTTGTTACCTAAGTATATTATTATGGTTTTTATTATCCTGTATTTGTACAAAGAACTATGTAATGTATGTATTTATTTGGAAATAAATTATTATTATTATTATTTTGAAGATGCAATTTTTGGAAGTAAACTTGTATTTTCAAATAGTAAAAAAAATTGTTTATTGAATTCATTGACATTATTTGGCGACTTTTTAAATGATGAAGAGCGCAGCATCATTTGTAACGGTAGAGTTTTAATGTATTAGTTAAGTTCAATACAAAATATGAATTTCAAAATATCTTTAAAAATAAACTAATAATAAATTATATTTTCTAGGCCAGTAGAGACGAGTGGATGATTGCTTTTTACATCTCCGCAGGTATATTCTTCGTGGGAAACTTGATCTTTATAGTATTCGGATCTTCTGATGTTCAGCCCTGGAACAATCCTCTTCATGTAAAAACATAATGAGAGCATCCATAATTAAAATGTAGGACGTAAACTAACTACGCCTATTATATTGCATTGTTTTTATTACTTATTAATATTTAAAACCACAACCGATTAGAATGTCTTTTATAGTAGAAAGGACAAGCTAATTTTATTTCCAGACGTATCCTACTCATTCCCAGCAAAATATTTGAGCGCTAGAAAAATGGGAGAAGTTGATACAGGCCGTACAATAGTAATGGGAAACGGGTGGAGCTATAGCTCTAGAGGAATGGGAATTTTTGGAAGTACAATCAGAATAATAAGCCAAGTTTGTGATTATGCGAGCAGTGGGATAACGTAACTCGGTAATTTTCAACCAGAGTACATGGAACATTTGATACAGTGCGAGATGGTTTTGTTAGTCTATGAGAAGATATTGCATCCGATGCTAAAGACAGTCACCATATGGAAGTAAGCTGTATTATCTGAAAAGTCAGGTACTACTAATCATATACTAATTATCTAGGCTGCAGACATAGATTTCAACCCAGACTATTAATTTCCATCCCGAAGTAAAGAAAAACAGTTGTATTTGTTTGTGCATGTTTCACCTCATGTTCAGGTTTTAACACTATAAGACAGATTCTGTTTTTAAAAGGTTTTATTTAGATTTTTGTATAAAAAATGATAACTCTCCAAAATTTGTTAACAGGGTATTTGTTTAAGCAATAACTCCCATTATGCTTTAAAATTTATATCCCTATTATTTCTTATCTTTTTTCAATACAATATAATGTGAAGTGATTTGTTGAGATGTACTGTAAGTTATGATATATATTTGCTTTGAATTAAGGCTCCAAAACTTTAAATTGAAGTTTAATATCAGTTAACATTTATGTTCTACGTTGATATTTTTATGATCAATATACTTCTTTTACAAGAAGATTTACAAGTGCAGAAATATTTTTAAAGGATTTTCTTAGTTTTTTTTAGGAATTTTAAATATGTAATAAGGTCTATTTGATGTAGGCTCGAAAATTTTTTTATTATATTTTTCTTCAGAGAATCCATTGGTAAATTAAATGTTTGCGAAGTACTTTGTGCTTGTTTGACCATTAATCGTAATTTAATTCATGCTTCTTTCTTATATTTCTTATTTTATTCTTAATTGAACTGCAACTATATCCATTATTCCATAAATAGCGAAACAAATTATATATGAAACCTTTGTTTCGTGCTTCCTTACTTGTACCCTGTTAGTTTGTTTTAATGCGATTTTCAAAAGAGAGTGATACTTGAAGGCATGATTGTTGGGTTCAGAAAATGATAGTAGAATGTGCAAACTATTTAGAGTCATTATTTGAAATATTTGTATATATACCTGTACGTGCCTTTCAAAGAATAAACTTTCAGATATTGATATACATAACTAATTAATCACTTACTGTTACAATGCGAGTATATTCTGAAAATCCGCTGATTCCTCCAGGGTGTTAACATTTAAGACACGAACTAACTAATACTCGAACTGTCATACCCCAAGGTCATTATATTTTCGTTGATCAGGCTCAAATCCAACAGGAAACAATGAGGAGCAACTTTGATCATCACGAAAATCACTGTCAAATTATTTCATCAATGGTTTACTTTAACAACACACACCTGTATGTATATAAACTTGTTAATCTTAATTCGGTTAGAATGGACAGAATGAATTAATTTGGTTAAAAACTAAGTATTGTTCAAAATCCTTTAATTTTGTATAATATCCTTGTATAATTAAATAAAATTATCAATGAAGATTATATTTTATTACAAAAAACTATCTATTTAATACAAACAAGAATACAACATTTAATACGTACTATAAATTTCGAGGTAATCTTTCATGCGAAGTATAAATTAATCTTTGATAACCATTTGTGTGACGCGTACGTCAATCAATCTGGCTCAGAAACTATTGTTCTGCATATTTGATTGGCGTGAGTAAGCCAAGTTATCAGTAGTAGCTTACTTGTGTGCTCAAGGTGCATTTCCTCACGCGATGTCGAGACCTCCAGGTTAGTTAGGCTCTATTTTTTATTGTTGTTTGTACTCTCACTAAATTAGTATTCTTGTTTAACAGTTTATGTTATGTTATGTTGTTTACTCCACTTGTATTACGACTATTTATATTGCATTACATATTTGTAACAAATTAAGTACGCTCCATTAACAAGGCTGCTTCGTTGGTCCTTAAAGGCGGGGACTTTTTCTAACCTTTTGACTCTTTTGATGGTTTAGAAAGTTCTCTTATCAGTGTGAATAATAGGCTAACAAATTAAAGGGAATTAAGTTAGAGAATTTTTATGTTAACATACATAGAGGTTTTTATGATGTGCTACTTATGAATACTTGAGGAAAATCATAACAACATTCCTGCTCCACGAGGAAAATAATTAGGGCTATTTTTAGAAAAAGATTTCTTATACTAGAATTTTGAAATACCGTTTAGATATGAGATATTAATATTATTTAATAAAATTGGTGAATTTTAGCCAACATGTTTCATACTGTGTGAAGTATGAAAATAGACGCTGAGAACAAGAGCATAGCCAAGAAAAAATTGTGGGGGAGGTAACGACGACTGATATTTCCTGTTCTGGACAGAAAGTAAGGCAAGTGTAGTCACCACTCAGTACCCATTTTGTTCCTTAAACAGTTCTTGACCCTTCTCAATGTTCAATTTGTGAACGATCTTTCAGCAATACATGTCATTACTAATGAAATATTTAAATAATAATAATCGTTTTCTAAAATAGTAGTTGAATATTATAAAAATGTTTGAGGTTCTGGACTCCCTGGAGCCCCTCGCTAGCTACATCCTTCGCTGTGTTCATTAATGTATACTACTTGTTTTAATCATATAATCTCTCTAATACTGTGAAAAATGTACAATTCATAGAACCCATACCTATAGCTCCGTGAAATAAGACAAGCACTTTTTTTGAGTTTTGAAGTAACTGCTAAAGTACTTCCTAAGGTGCCACTATCTGAGCTTCTTCCAGTCTTTCAGGAAGCGGAGATACAACCGATCCTCGTGTTCTGCGATGAGTTTAAGAAAATGAGGTTCAATACAGCAGACCCGGTCAAATAGAACACTAACCTTCAGATCTTACTAAGTAAGGTGAAGCAAACTGATTTAATACTTCTACTAATTTGTGTGATTAGTAAGATTTTCGGATGCAGTCTAATCGGAAAGATTTCTGTCAGTCCTTCTATAAATTGTGTTAAATGATGGTGATTAATGATGTTATCACTTCAATTTAATCCAAAGCATTCTAATTCATTCATAAAGAGTCTCAATATAATTGATTAATCTATGTAAATAAATGACAATCAATATCAGTGCACCTATATACAAATTATTTAACCTCATTTAACCATTCATTTGTAATAAATGCATTTGTAAAATTGAATTGAGTATATTTTAATTAAGTACTACCATTTAAAGTATTTTATAGTATTTGGAAATTTATAAATAAAGGAGTTCAAACTAAATTGGTGTCATAATTGTACGAAAGATGTTTTTTAATAGAGAAAAGTTATTTATGTAAGCGAGCAGGGCTTTAACATGTTCAATTATATAATTATAATTGTAAATTATATAATTGACATATGTCAGGTGATAGAGTTGTAATGATTCAAGGTTATCATCCCATTTCAATGTTATTCTGGGGTTCCTGGAATTTGAGACCCTGAGGTTATTAGTGTGTGGAGTTTTTGAAGGTTTAACATAAGTATGTGCTAAACCGATGATTTAAGCTATTTCAAGGAATAGATTATGAAATCAATACCTATATCATTAATACTATTTTAAAGACATTCTGTTGAAATATAATATTCTTGTTTTAGCTCATGAAGTCAAGTTTAACTCACGTAAAACCCAAAATTAAAGAGGGGCATTTTTTTATTTCTGGAATTTTACTTATTTTCAATTCAAAATACATCATTATTAGTGTGAATATTACAATTAGAAAGAAAAGTTGTTAAAAAGACAGAACTTTTATTTACCTAAAAGGTTTATTTATAAACTTATATATATATATATATATATATGAATTTTTCAAGCTAAAGTTTATTTATTAAGTTTGCAATGAATCTATTCATAATTATCATTAAATATAAAAATTGTTTCAATAATTAACATTACAGAATATGAATTTTAATATAAAATGAAACATAATCTCTTACAAATTCACCAAATTGGTCTGAATGTGTGTAAACTGACAGATTTGTCGGCAAAGTGTATATATTATTTACAATGCCAGTTAGAAACTGACGTGATACAATAGCCGGTGATGTCTGTATACTCCCAACTCCAATATAAGAATAATTGACACTTTACAGGGAGCTCCGAAAAGAACAGACACATTTATTATTAATTATTTTTATTACAAAAATTATGAATGTAACTTATAAAATCATATCAATATAGCCACTGACTATGGATCTGCAGACTCAAACTCGAAATTTTGCATATCGCACACCTTTTCTGCGTAAGGATGAAGACTTTTACAGGTATTTTTCAGACGAAGCAACTTTTTACATTAATGGTCATGGAAGTCGTAGTTACTGTAGAACTTGGGAGATAGAACCCTCACATGAGTTTTTCAAACACTATGCTACGTTACACACAACGTTTGGTGTGCTTTTATGCATAACAGATGTTTGGAGCTAAATCTACTTGTAGACAATTCTTTAACCGGTACAGTTTACTGTGATGAGCTGGAACTTTCTTGCATTTCTCCAAACAGACAAAATTAAAAGTACGGAAGTACGTTTGGTAAAACACACAGACACACACACACACACACACACACACACACAGATAATTTAAATCATACAAATCAATCAATAAAAATAAATATGGTTTCTAATAAATTTCTGCTGTCCTCATTATAACAAAGCGGTACTTTAGTATACGTTTTGGCTTCAGTGTATATTGATAATTCTCTTCCTTATTTATATCAATAAATTGTATTTATTAGGTGATTTAAATATCTTGAAAGCTACGAAAATCTTACACGATGTAGAGCAAATATTATAAAAAACAAACTACGACATTTTTTTACTTAATAACATCAAATGATGGGTCACCTACAGATATTCAAAAGTTGTGACGCAATATACAAATCAATAATATTATTCAGCAGTTACTTACTAGGTTAACTTTTTGTGCAGTGAAGTTAGGTAGTCCTCTAATGGAAAAAGGCGCAGGCTCCGCTTCACACAAACTCTAAACTCATACTGCCACCCCGACGAGCCTTACACAAGCAAGTTTTAACATGGAGACTACTAATACAAGAACCTCGACCAAACAACTCACGTAAAACCTCGCGTATCGCGATGTTAGCACTATCACTGTTTTAGCATTTTTATGGTTAAATCCTTATTTTACTAAAATATTGAAGACCATTTAAAGTCAACATTCGACCTAACACCTCACGTAAAACCTCGCGTATCGCGATGTTAGCACTATCACTATGTTAGCATTTTTGGGGTTAAGTCCTTATTTTACTAAAATATTGAAGACCTTTTAAAGTTAATATGTATACAAACATAAAACATGTATGGTAAACATACACACGTTATGCATTCATAACGACACAAGAATTTTTACAATTTTAAACACTTCTACGCCACTTGGACTGCTTTTTTGTAAGCTTAGCTTACTAAATTTTTGAATCCAGTTAGTTTAATAAGGTTCTGTGCTAAGTATAATTATATACTTTTGTTCCAGTCAAATAGGCTAAAGACAAATGGATGATTGCGTTTTATTTAGCTGCTGCAGCTTTCTTCGTTGGGAATCTGATTTTCATGATTTTGGATCCACCGAAGTACAGCCTTGGAATGATCCACTCAAAAAGGACTACTTAGACGAGAAACAAATCGTTTCTGTTCAGTTTGAAACTATGAAAATTAACTAAAATGTTTTCTTTTTTGGTTACAAGGTAATTTACTAACCTGTTATTGATATTTCCTTAGGAAAGCGTCAACAATTACACCAATCTGTATACATCAAACAAATGTAGCTTAATATCCAGATAATCGAGACATCACACACATCAATTATTGATTTAGATGAAAATAAAGCGTTTGATGAGAAAATCAAATTCTAAAGGACGAAAAATATCAATATTATATTTTAAATGTGTAAAGTAGCATAATATTTTCGGTTGGAAAAAACAATGTCCATCATATGGGAAAATACAAAGTATCTTTTCTCGAAGACTATTAATAGGTTGATAACATAGCCAGTAGTCTAATAAGCAAACATCTTCAAGTGTTTGTCACACCTAACTGTCAACAGTAGTTTTCAGTGATCTGACTGAAAGTTTCGCTTTTTGATCAAAATCAGCGTTAACGCAGAATGGTGGGTTCACAAGAAATCCTCAAGGAGCCAGCTGACTTTGGGCCACTCCCAGGTAATATTTGCAACCAACTTACGCTATTTATCTATTTCCATCTATCAATCTATTTTTCTTGTTATCTATTTGTTTTTAGTTACTAAACTTCTCTATCAAGTTATGTATAATAATTTATTTAAATGTCTATGCAGTACTAAATCTGTTTGATTTTTTATAAGTGGTTGCTTTGATAATAAATGCCAATCGACAATGAAACATTTTCCATAAACAAAAGCTTCCAAAATTTCCACGTACATTGGTTTTCTCCTCATTATTAGGCTTTTGGTTTTAAAACTTTGTGTACACAGTTGAGTCGTGTCCTTCATTAGTCTGAAATGATTCTTCAGTTGTGACCTGGCTAGAATACAGTTGTGATATTGAGTCTCACTGACTAGCCTTGTATGTAAAATATATAGACCAGATTTATTTTTATTTCTATCTAGGCGTGGCATATTCTGACACCCAATTCTCAAATGCAACGTTTTGGGGTATTGAATACATTTATTAATCTGTGATTTAATCATCACATGGGGAGAGTAGAAATGTAAAGGAGAGGACATCATTTGAGATATAGTGAGTACAATACAGATTACTACACAGATTAATGTTAATTTTAATACGGCTTTAAGACAGTAAACGGTAATTTGTCATAATGGAATTGCAAACCCTTTTGTTACTTCGTAATTTTCTAAAATTAATTACTTTGCTAAGTCCTTATTAAACTAAAAAACAGAACGTGAGCTACAGCTTTCTAACACTGAGCTTTTATTAAGTAAGACTCCATTTCTTGCTTGGGTATCAGAACTGGTCACGTTATCTCTCAAGAGTCTGTGTCATCGGGCAGTGGGAAGTTTGGGCATAGGTAAGGGTAAAAGTTTCTTACATTTTGGCTGTTATTTTAAGTACTATTTCAATATTTATATAGGTCAATAAGTGGTTTATAATATTTTACTAACTACTGTTGAAATTCAAGAAAATGGCTTGAATTGACAGTTTGTGTCCTTTATATTTTATTTATACCTTATATTTGGTTGGGCCTTGATTATTAAGTTCAGCAATTTAATTGAATTGTGTATGGAAGTTAACAAATGTATAAAACTTTGAATAATGCATGGTTTATTTTGGGTACGCATATTTTTCAAAATTTTCCTTAAGTATAGAAAAAATTCTATATAAATTCAGCAGAAACAGGAGTATTCATTTGTTTTTATGTAGATCTTTCCGGATCTTCAGTTATAGGGACAAGACATTGGCAAGCCTTGATGACATTTCTGAGTTTGGTGATCGCCTACTCTATGAGAGTCAACCTGTCTTTAGGGATCGTGGCCATGACTGACAATACAGAAGCCAATCGCTACATACCGGTAATATCTTCAGGTACTTTCGAAAAGACATCATTTAAATAAAATTTAAAACTATAAAAAATACTAACAAGAAAATAGCTGTGCTTCTCTACTTTTAATGAATCAATAAAAATTGTATCTAGAAACACATTTCAGTGACAGAATATAATAGATTCGGAGAAACGCAAAGATAGGAGAGGTAGTTAGTAATACTGACATTTTTAGTTGTTTACTATTTCCTTTCAGAATTCTTCAGCCTGGAAAACAGCGAATGTTTTAAAAAACTTCATTCTTCTAAATCATTCCTTAAATGGATATTTACTGATAACAAATTAGCTCAATATCATTTATAAAATTTGAAAGATTTGTTGGCCCATAAAAATGTACAAGTTTTTTGTAATTGGTACTTTCCCCTCCTGCGCTTGATTGTTACTACTGATCATTGTTACTACACTTTAAAGAGTTTTGGTTAATAACTCTTTAAAGATGAATTTTCTAGAAGAGATTCACTTTGCTGGAGTAATTTATATTTCTTCCTTATGCAGGTATTGCCATGGGATAGCTCCACAAAAGGCATCATCTTGAGTTCCTTTTTCTGGGGATATTTAATCCTGCAGATTCCAGCCGGTCTGATGTCCCGCAAATTTGGCCCTAAATACCTTCTGTTCTGGGCTACAATCGTCTGTTCTGCTCTAACTCTTCTTGTTCCATATATTGCCGAGAACTTCAGCTGGGTTGTATTATGTATGACCAGAGAGTGGCCATGGGTCTTGTTCAGGTAAGACTCATAATTTATTGTTCAATACCCAAAAATGCATAAACAAAGACATTTTAATTTTTATAACAGACTAATTTGGAACATATAAAAAAGTGTTGTAACAAGAAATTTCTGATATTATTCTAATTTCTATTTTATGACATACTATGTAATTAAACTTTTATTAAGATCTCCAAGTAAAAAGTGAACGAGTTGTATGGTTGAGTAGTGTGTAAAAATGTGTTTACAGTCATTCGTTTTAAGTACTTACTCATAAATGAGTTCCAACTCCAGATGTAAACAATTGACTGCGGATCTGATACTACATCCATAGAGTCTCCCTCTCTCTCACACACTCTCTCTCACTCTCTCTCTCTCTCACACACACACACTCTCTCTCTCTCTCTCTCTGAGCTTCTCTCTTTGCCATTCAGGTTCCAGTATCCCATCAAAGAATTTAATAAATATAAACTGACAAATTCACCTAACCAGGATAAACGACCATCACAAAAGCCATAGATTATACTGAAGCTAAAGGTTAGTAACTAAAAGCCATAGACTAGCCTACAGTTAAAGGCTAGAAACTATAAAGATTTTCAACATAGACATTGTAGTATGTGAGTTTCACATTACCAATAATTACTCAGATGTCTTTCAAAACGACGTTTAATGTGTTCTTTTAGAAATGTGCTTTATTATATCGATGACCAAAATTGAAAAATGTGTTTATAGAAACATCAACCATTATGAATTTCACGAATGTATAAGAGATTGCATGAAATGTTTTAGCCACATCCTCTTTTCTATATTTAAGTGCCACTAGCTCCAGCATATAGCTCTGAATAATACAGCGGACATTTGATCACATATCATTCTCCTCCATCCCAGTTAAATTCATTTCGTTACTTGCAAGAAATTCAACTGCACAAGTGGAGTGTTACTTTACTTGTTTCCACCAAGGATACCGTTGCACCCTGAGATTACATGCAGAAGTTGGACTGAAAAACTGCTATGAAAAAATTAGCACAAGGGCAAACGGCTCTCATATAAGTGCTTTTTTACAGATTTTTACCATCCTATATTGTATGAACTTTGAAAAGTACCTCAACTGTTTCTCATAACTAGTGTAGAGCTCTGCTAAAAATGCTAGGTAAACCCCATTAGTCTTTAGTTATATGAGTAGGAAAAGATCTCTGCGGTTGTACAGTCCCTCAGAAACTATTCAGACTTAGGCTGGCCATTTTCCTGATACAGCATTACTTTGTATTGTATAACGAATTCACTATTAACGAAGAAAGGACTTATCTTCCTAAATCCTTGCAGGGGGCTTTCTATCCATGTGTCAACGCCCATACTTCCAAGTGGGCCCCTCCATTGGAGAAAAGCAGGATATTCTCGTTTGTGTTCGTAGGTAAACAAAGCAATTTACTACTATATTATTAATTCAGACGGAATACCTTTTTTACTTTAGTCATTAGTGTATTGGCCTAATTGTTAGATATTTGCATTATTAATCTTATATTGCTTAATTCTACTTTTAAATGTTTTGCTGAAATAAAAATCTTATTGTGGCTATTAAAGATATAGCGATAACAGTCGCCCGATAAACTAGAGCCTTTACGTGGGGAATATAACTATTATGGTAATTAAATTTACTTTTATTTTTAACAGAAGTCTGATGAGCTTAGCATTTGAGAAGAATAAGTAAGTGCCAATAATTATTGTATTATAGTTTAAAGCATGATCATTTAATAAACTTTACAATAGTTACAGTCCTTAATACCAGTTAATTATGTTTTTTAAATAGTCGACTGTTTATAAAATGCTTTTTCTATTGAGTAAATTAAAAATATAGCAGATATAGAATATATGTTGATGACTCGACCTATTTATAAATATCTTAGATGAACACTTACTTCTTATTTAATATGAGTTTTCATAGTTATATATGATTCCCAATCAAACACAAATGTACAATGATAACGTACAGTACAAGTGAAATCAAATATGAACTGCTCTCATAAATTGGTTAGTTTTCGGTTTGTATGTTATACGTTTGTTTTTTTCTTAATCAATAATAATTTAACTGTTAAATAGTTGCATTAGTGTAATTTCAAGTCGTTTCTTTGATTTAACAACTTAAAAAGATAGCTAAAATAGGCTATTAATAGCCACAAAGTTATGTTTATTTTAAACATTTCGTTAAACAAATTACGACGCGAAAATTATTTACACGACAGCAGAAATTCCTGTAATAAGTGGAACATAAGGTTGATTGGGTGAGAAACGAATGGAAAAATATGTTTTTTTTCCTATTTATTAAAACCATTAATGAAATATGAAAAAGTATAAATGTTGCATTCTTTGGTTACTTTTAATTTAATATAAACACTTTTCTTGCATGTACATAAAAAGACATGCACTTAATAAAAAATTAAACACAACACTAATTATTAATAAGTGTATTATGTAATTAAATATGCATGTTTCTGTAGTTCAATAATAAGTTTGCATTTAAAGAAATTGTGCTCATAGTGTATTATATTGGCTTCATGCCATTTAATGTTATGATTTTAAGACGAGCAATTTTAGACTTTTCTATTTGTCCTTTTTTCGTATTTTCTTGTGATTTTTAATACTCACGTTCAGTGGTATTGTGGTATGTATTCCTTACGTTATATTGTAAACACAGTTCTTTGAGTAATGTATGCCGTTTTTGGGGGAGAAAGAAGGTTTACGAATTTTTGTCTTATAGTGTTTTGTGTTCTGAAAGAGGGTCTAAACATTATGTTTTCTACGTATTCTTTTAATTTTATCCGATAAACCCGGCACATGAGGGGTTGACATGCACGTGAATTTGTATTTTTCTTCATCTTCTGACTAAGAGTAAAGAAATTTAATACAAATTGTATTCATCATTCATTATTGATGCTTGAAATTTGAACGTTTCAGGCATTCAATTCGGTACCTTTCTCACAATGCCCATAGCCGGGTACCTGGCCGCCAGTCCGTGGGGCTGGCCCAGTATCTTCTACTGTACAGTTGGAGGAATTTAGCTGTGCTCGTGCAGCCCTAATACTACCCTTTCAACAAACGAACGCTATCAGTAATGCGGGTTGCGTTTACGTGCTAGCTGCTGAGGTGAAGGCGCAACAATCTCGTTAACGACTTTAAACTGACGATTTCAATTTGCCTATTAGTATTGACACATAGGCTACGTTATTGTCAAAAACACTTTAAACAACAATATAACAACTGAAAAACAAGGATGTCCTATTATTGTTATTATTTTGTATTCTCTTATTATTTAATTTATAATCACTTCAATAATATTTAGTTAATTAAACATAATTTTTTTTAATATAGCTAGAATATAATTTTCTAATAACAAATGTTACAATGATTGTTTTTTCATCGAAGTTCTTCAATCCCACTCAAATTTTCCCCTCTTCTGGGTCACTGTCATTGCTATCTGTATCCGAACCAACTGATATAATTAGGGATTCTATAATATTGTAAATCTGGGGTTCTGCGGCCTGCATAGTCCCTTTTGATTTTCTCTACGTGCTTGCACTTTACTGACAACTCTTCTGCGCCCATACTTGATATCTTGTCTTCGCATAGAGCTTTAGCTTGAGACATAGTGAAAGATGTATTTCTCATAACCATACAACTTTTGACTTCGACCCAAATTAACTCAATGGGATTGAGGTCTGGGTGGTAGGGCGGAAGTCGTAAGGTGTCATAACCGTCTAGTTGAACAGTTTCGTCCAAGGCGTACCGAACATACCTTGGTTTATATAGCTGCACAAGGTTGTAGAGTTCAGGTAAAAGCATATAGTCGCAGAATGGTATTCCGTTTTTTGAAAGCCACACCTTCATATCTTGCTTCCTACTTTTTGAAGTAGGGGCTTTATCAATTTGTACGTTATGGAATAGCGCGTTATCGACTACCAGTACTGAGTTTGGTTCCAAATTCGGTAACACTTTTCCTTCATCCACTTCATAAATATGTCCCCATTCACGTTGTCGTGGTAGTCTCCACTAGGTTTGTTTGTTTTCCAACAGGTAAAAGCATTGGACATGAACCCTTTCTCTCCACTCGCAAGGATAATTATTAGTCCCTCGCCCTTAAAAAATTGGCGCGTGTAACCCTTCATTTCAGCTATCCGACCAAGTTTGTTTAGATACGTGAGACGATTGTATAACAGATTCGTCTAAATAAATTATGGGCTTCCTTGATCCCTGCAATTTTTTAACTCTCTCAAGTATGTTATCCTTTTCTCTCGGATTTCTGGCTTTTCAATTCATAATTTCCTATTGCTTGCCGTCCTCCTCCAAGTAAATCCCAGGTCCTTTAATACCCACCTCAAACTTTTCTCACAACCCTGGAAATTTATTTTGTCCCTTACCACCTCCCTCAATAGTTTTGAAGTTGGTATTCGATGTTCTTCAATATGGAACACACTGATTTTAGCGAGTGTGTTCCATTCCTGACGATTCCTGAAACGAGGGTTGTACCCATGAGCCATAGGAAATGTTTTCGGGACGCAGCGCATAACGGTACCCCGCCACCCCTCCCGCCTATCACCACACACTCAGGGTCACGCGCACAGCTAAAGTCCTCGAACTGTACCGGACTGTGCGGTGTATTGTGGTCTGTGGCCTGGCTATTTGTAGGCGCCGACTCTCCGGACTCCCACCCCACCATCAGCGACGGAGAGCGTCACTACATAGTTTCTTCACTATCACAAGTTTCTACTGAAAATAGTGTCAGTTTATGATACAACTACGTCATCTTAGAAGTTATATTATTAGTTTAAACTATGTAGGATACATAAAACGAATTTTATATTATTAAATCAGTAAATTCGTCATTTAGGTAACTCACTAGATTTTGTACTCGGTGTTCCTACAGAATTAATCAAAATTTTACTTATATGGATTCCAGCTTAAAGTTTATAATGGCCATCACAGAATACATAAAATAATGAAATACTACTATGGTCTTTATTACATACATCTCTTGATGTAAATTTTAGAAATGTTTGAATATTTTTGCTTGTTTATTTTCTAAACATCAAGATATCTTGAAGATATATTGAAAGTCGTTCAGCAAATTCGATTTAAATTTCTTAAAGCGTCTAATAGATTACATGTTATTAAATAAAGCTTCATTATAATTTGAAGATTATTCAGCAAATATATGACAAGCTCTTAAGAAATTATACTATGATCATTGCTATGATAGGCAGGTCTGAGAAATTGTCCTAACAAATAGAGCTATGCTAAAATCTTGCGTGGTTGAATCAACAAGTGAACACCTCAAACAGCAAATGTACCATATTTTATTGCTCTCCAGAGTTTCGTTTAATTTGATTAAGACTTAAGTGTATTAGAAAACATGTAATTTTATGAAAAATACTTTGTGTTTAATATTGTCTTATATGCTATTTCCTCTTTTAATTTCCGTTCCTGATAATCGGCAGTAGCAAAACCAATTTTTATTCTTTTATATCACTTGATAAACCTACGGGCAATGTCCAGTATCAAATTAATATGTTTTGATAACTGTGTTTAGCCAAGTCAGCTTTTATTACCGGTAATGTGCACATCTGTTTACGATGCTTTATGCATTGAGGTTTGAACTACCGGCCTGCCGTCTATTTTCTTTGTCATGATTTACCTTTCTGTATCTACCCACATTTTAAAAAAACCACAGCTCGATTTTGATTTATTATAAAATGCTCATCAGGTTTTCCTTTTGAAAACAGTTCCTACCAATCTGTCCTGTATTTTCACACATACACGAAATTTTACATTATCTTGGTTTTGCTTTCGCTCTGGCTGGTTTATAAACTTCTGAAAGAACCCTCCTGAGGTGGGAATAGAGCTTACAATTGCAGTTACTTGTTAATTACTAAAATGGGGGCTTGCAAAGAATGGATTGTTGTAAATGGTAGAAACAGACAAAGAAAATATACACCACAAGCCAGTTTGTCCACGAAATCTTTGAAAATATTATCACTCGGGATTCGGCATGTACTTAGATACGTGTGACTGTATAATTTCGGAGACTTATATATGCCAGTGTGTGGTGTATGGGACTGAGAGATACAGATAATTCATGTCATAGTAGCTCGGAGCTTCTAAAGGTTAAGCCAACCCGGAGGAGGTGTATACTCGGACGTCAGAAGCTTTCAGGGGTCTGATCGTTCGGTATCTGAAGGTTGCAAAAGTCCAGATATAAAATATAGGGTAAATCTACCATAAATTTCTTTTGTTTGTAGGCGTACTATACACGAACTCATTGGCTATGACTGAGGTTTCATTTAAGGTTTCTAAGATGACTAGTTTAGATTCTAAATAATTCTATATCAGTGATGCCATTTACTCTACAATCAAACGAATTCTTACTCTACTTTTGGAATTACCACTAAGTAATGGTTTTATCGTGCCCTGCAACACTCAGAAAATGTTGGGTGATTTTTAAGAGATTTCAATAAGCTATCGTCTTTTAAATCTGAAGCACATTAACAGAAAGATGGCCCGCGTGGACTATAATGACCATATTTTCAGATCATTAATGACAGATACTGAAGAGCTAGGACTTACGAGACATACATTTAAATAAATAGATACCACTATACTAGCCTCACACATTACACTTGATATAATATTATATTTACTGAGTATTGTTTTGGTTTCTGTTTTAAATTAATTTTTAATAAAATTTTAATAAATGAGTAATGCCAACGTGTAAGACTTAACACCATCTAGTTATTCCTAACAGTCTGCATATGACATTGGCACTAAGGATTAAAATTGCACAATGCGAGTGTGTAATGAGAACGCAATCGTAATTACTTTGTATTGTTTTGTGAAAGATTAAGTAGAAATAAACATTTTATTAATTAGTATATATAAAAATTGCACAAATCATTAAATAACTATATTTTGTAAATGTCATAAGATAAGAATCAATTCCAGCTTATTTTAATCAAACTGGCAAAGCGCATGTGTGCATTAGCATCAATTAAACACAATATCTGTTAATAAATATTAAAATTATCTACAGTACATTGCATCTGCAAGTGCAATGATCATAAATTAATAACACCCATGCTTGAAAATTCCTTTTCCTGCAAGCTCATAATTAGTACAAATTTTGCAACAATAGAATAGATGCGGAATCCAATGTTATATTGCTTAATTTTTTTTCTTGGTTCTCTTGGTTTTACGTGTAGCACTTTTCGACTCCATGGAAGTCTATTATGACGTCAATACCAGTTTTGGCTCTTATCACCGTGCACTTCTGCCAGAACTGGGGCTACTGGATGCTTCTCACACAGCTACCAAACTACCTAAGTCACGTTCTTCGTTTTGACTTAAAAAGTGTGAGTTATTTTATTATTTTTCATTACTAAATTAGCAAAAAGTAGGAGTACGCCACACACCTATAGCTTAACAGGCTTTGCTGAGGTTGCAAAAGTCAATTGCTATGTCATTATTGTATCTTATGATTTTACTCAATTTTGTTTATTCTGCAATATTCTATTTGCCATCATAGTTAGCCATGAAACAAATCTAAATATTTTCGCTAACGCTCAGCCAAATGATATTAAGTTCCAAGCACCTCGAGTGGTGCATATTTTAGAAATTTGCTTCAAGCAAAATTTTTTTGGTTCGGTCAGGCAGACAGAAAACATACGAAATGAAACGTTTTTATTTCCTTTAATGATATACACCCAGCCAATAAATTTAATCACTCACTCTCCGAAATGAGTGATCGGGCAACTTGTATGTGGCTAATTTTCGGTTGGATTGTACAAAATGAAGCTTAAAAGTTAGATCTTTCTTAATAAGGATTTGTGATATTAACAAATAGCCTCTTTTTATAATCTAAATAAAATCGAGCGTTTATCTCATTCATATTTGGGTTTAGTATTTCTAGCAAGTTATTTAATTATTCACGATAATCGTAAAACATATTTTCCAATTTATCATCGTTTAGAGCCATAGACAATCCTTTGTTCTGCGTACTAAGAAGATGAAACGTATTTTTTTTTAGAATGGGCTCATATCTTCACTTCCTTACTTGATCATGTGTCTACTGACTTTTGTATTTTCCTGGGCTGCAGACTACATCAACGCCAGACGTATCCTGCCACTCAGCGCATCTAGGAAGATATGGAACAGCTTAGGTAAGGATAAGCTAATTAAAATAAATATAGTCCAAGGATACATACGGAATGTTCCTTAACTTTTGTTAACGGGTAGTATATTAATTTTTAAAATAGTCCCTTGGTGGGTCTGATATGTTTTAGTGTATTAGACTCTTCATCACAAAGAAGATTTCCTATTGCAGACCTCCATGTTTATGTAGGGAGCTGGTTGTACAGTATAGATATTTTCACAATCATCGTAAATAAATTCAATAGAGATCATAGTTTTCGAAGAAATATCTAAAGACAAATCCCGTATATATGTAAACCACAAAGTAGGTGTACGCCACACCACTTGTCACGTAACAGGATTCGCTAAGGTGGAAAATCTATAGTTTCAAATCTTTTCATTTTCAAAATTTCCTGTTGACAGAAACGGACAGACAACTACAAAGAAAATAAATGTTTACATCCAGCTACATACAGGCTAACAAAGGTGTTCTCAGCCAACTAAGTGACAGTTTTTAATGACGTTCAGCCAATCTTCATGGTTTGACATGCACCATCATAGAGCTTATTCTTGGCTATTTATAAATAACGTTTTTTTTGCAAAATTTAAAGTCTAAACATGAACAGTTTCTCTCTAATTATTATTGTATTAGTTTGTTTTTCATTAAAGAATGTTTGGATTTACGGTAAACTAGATACTATTACAACCCAAGAGTGCGCAGGAATAAAATCTTGTCACCGAATTTTAATATTGACTTTCCACTGTATTAATTTCAATTTTTACTCTATGAATAAAAATGTCACATGTTTATACAACCGCATATGATAAGAATAAGTTGTTTTTTGTATTTATTTACTCTGCCATTTTTTCGTTACCTTCATGGTAAACCAGTGTAGAAATATCAATTAACGCTGAACCAAATCCCATAGAACCGTCATTGAACTCAGTGTTACCTTTATATAAATGATGTTTCATAAAAAATTTAAGTTTATAGATCTTGTCCATCGTTTTCATGATATCGTACGGACAGATAGACGGACAGAAATTACAATTTTCTAACTCCGCGTAAGATAGGCTTTGCTAACACTCGGACAATAAATACGGCTTAATCTTACTATCGTAGGCTATATTATTTATTACTATCGAAAAAAGTAAATAAACGTAACCACATTCCTTGAAAGCATTTAATGGGAAAGCGAACTTAAAAATTTGCAGCATTTTTTCAGAGATCTACGTAAATTAGAAATGTACAAAAATCTTTTATGTGAAGAAAGGATTCAGTAATTATTAAAGCAATCTGAACACATTCAACAATATTTTGCCATATTTTGAAAGCAAACTGTGTGATATTTTAATTCTTAAATAAAATAATCTTAGTTTACGTCAGGTTAGGTTAAGTAACCTGAGGAATTTCTCAGTAAAATTCACATATAAATTTTGTTTACAGCCCACTGCGGAGGTGCGGCTGCTCTTGTGGGAATGTCGTTCATCTCCAGCAGTGTCACTGGAGCTGTAGTTCTTCTCACCACATCGGTGTCCCTAGGAGCTGGCATCTATATGGGGTACCTGGCAACCACCCTTGATCTTTCCCCAAACTTCTCAGGTGTTCTTATGGGTATCGTCAACTGTCTGGGCAACATTTCATCTTTCCTCGCTCCGATGGTTACTGGTTTCATAGTCAAAGACGAGGTGAGAAGATTACTCAACATTTAACGCCCATTAACCATTTAGTTTCATTGCTTATGAAAACTATTCGTATAGTTATTACTACTACAATTCTATTTCTTAGCTAAATATTCTACCATTTCTTTTCTAATACAAAAGTACAATGTCTTAAATATGTCATAAAATAATATTTTATATAGTTCTTGAAAATCATATCAATTTTGAAGATGCGATTTTTGGAAGTAAACTTATATTTTCAAAAAGTAAAAAAATTGTTTATTGAATTCATTGACATTATTTGGCGATTTTTTTAATGATGAAGAGCGCAGCATCAGTTGTAATGGTAGAGTTTTAATGTATTAGTTAAGTTCAATACAAAATATGAATTTCAAAATATCCTTAAAAAATAAACTAATAATAAATTATATTTTCTAGGCCAGTAGAGACGAGTGGATGATTGCTTTTTACATCTCCGCAGGTATATTCTTCGTGGGAAACTTGATCTTTATAGTATTCGGATCTTCTGATGTTCAGCCCTGGAACAATCCTCTTCATGTAAAAACATAATGAGAGCATCCATAATTAAAATGTAGGACGTAAACTAACTACGCCTATTATATTGCATTGTTTTTATTACTTATTAGTATTTAAAACCACAACCGATTAGAATGTCTTTTATAGTAGAAAGGACAAGCTAATTTTATTCCCAGACGTATCCTACTCATTCCCAGCAAAATATTTGAGCGCTAGAAAAATGGGAGAAGTTGGTACAGGCCCTACAATAGTAATGGGAAACGGGTGGAGCTATAGCTCTAGAGGAATGGGAATTTTTGGAAGTACAATCAGAATAATAAGCCAAGTTTGTGATTATGCGAGCAGTGTGATAACATAACTCGGTAATTTTCAACCAGAGTACATGGAACATTTGATACAGTGCGAGATGGTTTTGTTAGTCTATGAGAAGATATTGCATACGATGCTAAAGACAGTCACCATGTGGAAGTAAGGTGTATTATCTGAAAAGTCAGGTATATTATAAAAATCATATATACTAATTATCTAGGTTGCAGACATAGATTTCAACCCAGTCTAAAAACAGTATTAATTTCCATCCCAGAATAAAAAAAACAGTTGTTTTTGTTTGTGCATGTTTCACCTCATGTTCAGGTTTTAACACTATAAGACAGATTCTGTTTTTGAAACGTTTTATATAGATTTTTGCATAAAAAATGATAACTCTCCAAAATTTGTTAACAGGCTATTTGTTTTAGCCATAACTCCCATTATGGTTAAAAATTTATATCCCTATTATTTTTTATCTTTTTTCAATACATTATAATCTGAAGTGATTTGTTGAGATGTTATGTAAGTTATGATATATATTTGCTTTGAATTAATGCTCCAACACTTTAAATTGAAGTTTAATTTGAGATAAAATTGATGTTCTACGTTGATATTTTTATGATCAATATAATTCTTGTACAAGAAGAGTTACAAATGCAGAAATATTTTTAAAGGATTCTTCTTAGTTTTTTTATAGGAATTTTAAATATGTAATAAGGTCTATTTGATGTAGGCTCGCAAATGTTTTATTATATTTTTCTTCAGAGAATCCATTGGTAAATGAAATGTTTGTGAAGTACTTTGTGCTTTTTTGACCATTAATCGTAATTGAATTCATGCTTCTTTCTTATATTTCTTATTTTATTCTTAATTGAACTGCAACTATATCCATTATTCCATAAATAGCGAAAAAATTAAATATGAAACCTTTGTTTCGTGCTTCCTTACTTGTACCCTGTTAGTTTGTTTTAATGCGAATTTCCAAAAGAGATTGATACTTTAAGGCATGATTGATGGGTTCAGAAAATGATAGTAGAATGTGCAAACTATTTATCTAATTAATGAATCTTCATTATTTGAAATATTTGTATATATATACCTGTACGTGCCTTTAAAAGAATAAACTTTCAGCTATTGATATACATAACTAATTAATCACTTACTGTTACGATGCGAGTAAATTCTGAAAATCCACTGATTCCTCCTGGGTGTTAACATTTAAGACACGAACTAACTAATACTCGAACTGCCATAACCTACAAGGTCATTATATTTTCGATCAGGCTCAAATCCAAGAAGAACAAGGTAGAGCAAGTACTTTTATCATCACGAAAATCACTGTCAAATTATTTCATCAATGGTTTACTTTAACAACATACACCTGTATGTATAAACTTGTTAATCTTAATTCGGTTAGAATGGACAGAATGAATTAATTTGGATAGAAAACTAATTGTTTTTACAAATATGTTTATTGTATATTTTACCCTTCTTTTAATTCAATAAAAATATTAGTGAAATTTTTTATAAGTATTGTTCAAAATCCTTTAATTTTGTATAATATCCTTGTATAATTAAATAAAATTATCAATGAAGATTATATTTTATTACAAAAAACTATCTATTTAATACAATAAGAATACAACATTTAACACGTACTGTAAATTTCGAGGTAATCTTTCATGCGAAGTATAAATTAATCTTTGATATCCATTTTTGTGACGCGTATGCCAATCAATCTGGCTCAGAAACTATTGTTCTGCATATTTGATTGGCGTGAGTAAGCCAAGTTATCAGTAGTAGCTTACACGTGTGCTCGTGGTGCACTTCCTCACACAATGTCGAGACCTCCAGGTTAGTTAAGCGCTATTGTTTATTGTTGTTTGTACTCTCACTAAATTAGTATTCTTGTTTAACAGTTTATGTTATGTTATGTTGTTTACTCCACTTGTATTATGACTATATTGCATTACATATTTGTAACAAATTAAGTACGCTCCATTAACAAGGCTGCTTCGTTGGTGGAGTAAATTAAGATAAACCTTAAAGGCGGGGACTTGTTCAAACCTTTTAACTCTTTTGATGGTTTAGAAAGTTCCCTTATCAGTGTGAATAATAGGCTAACATATTAAAGGGAATTAAGTTAGGGAATTTTGATGTTAACATACATAGAGGTTTTTATGATGTGCTACTTATGAATACTTGAGGAAAATCATAACAACATTCCTTCTCCGCGAGGAAAATAATTAGGGCTGTTTTTAGAAAAAGGTTTCTTATACTAGTATTTTGAAATACCGTTTAGATATGACATATTAATATTATTTAATACAAATTGGTGAATTTTAGCCAACATGTTTCATACTGTGTGAAGTATGAAAATAGACGCTGAGATCAAGAGCATAGCCAAGAAAAAATTGTGGGGGAGGTCACGACGACTGATATTTCCTGTTCTGGACAGAAAGTAAGGCAAGTGTAGTCAACCACTCAGTACCCATTTTGTTCCTTAAACAGTTCTTGACCCTTCTCAATGTTCAATTTGTGAACGATCTTTCAGCAGTACATGTCAGTACTACTGAATTATTTAAATAATAACAATCGTTTCCTAAAAATAGTAGTTGAATATAATAAAAATTTGTGAGGTTCTTGACTCCCTGGAGCCCCTCGCTAGCTACATCCTTCGCTGTGTTCATTAATGTATACTACTTGTCTTAATCATATAATCTCTCTAATACTGTGAAAAATGTACAATTCATAGAACCCATACCTATAGCTCAGTGAAATAAAACAAGCACTTTTATTGAGTTTTGAAGTAACTACTAAAGTACTTCCTAAGGTACCACTATCTGAGCTTCTTCCAATCTTTCAGGAAGCGTAGATTCAACCGATACTCGTTTTCTGCGATAAGGAGTTTAAGAAAATGAGGTTCAATACAGCAGGACCGGTCAAATAGAACACTAACCTTCAGATCTTATTAAGCAAGATGAAGCAAACTGATTTGCTACTTCCACTAATTTGTGTGATTAGTAAGATTTTCGGATGCAGTCTAATCAGAAAGATTTCTGTCAGTCGTTCTATAAATTGTGTTAAAAGATGGTGAATAATGGTGTTATCACTTCAATTTAATCCGAAGAAATTTAATTCATTCATAAAGAGTCTCAATATAATTGATTAATCTATATAAATAAATTACAATCAATATCAATACACCTATATACAAATTATTTAACTGCATTTAACCATTCTTTTGTAAGACCGAATTGAGAAAATTTTAATTAAGGACTATTATTTAAAGTATCTTATAGGAATGGGTAATAATTTTAATTCTACGATAGGTAACATTTCCCTTGCACGAAGTCTGCGGCAAAAATACTTCATTATACTCAAACAGAAAAGAGTATGAAAATTATATGTAAACCTATGTGAGGAAAGTTACAGAGCACTTTTTTAATGAATGAGGGTTATGAATGAGTTGTATGCAAGCGAGCAGGGCTTCGACATGTTCAATTATATGAGAGGTGATAGAGTTGTAATGATTCAAATCAAGGTTTTTATCCCGTTCTAATGTTATTGTGTGGTTCCTGGAATTTAAGAGCCTGCGGCTATTAGTGTGAGGTTATATTTAACAGGAGCTTTTGAAGGTTTAACATAAGTATGTGCTGCTGCTTTAAGCTATTTCAAAGAATAGATTATGAAATCAATACCTATATCATTATAACTATTTTTAAGACATTCTGTTGAAAAATTATATTCTTGTTTTAGCTCATGAAGCCAAGTTTAACTCGCGTGTAACCCAAATTTAGAGAGGGCATTTTTTATTTCTGGAATTGTACTTATGTACAATCCAAAATACATCATGATTAGTGTAAATACTATAATTAGAAAGAAAAGTTGTTAAAAAGACGGAACTTTTATTTACTTAAAAGATTTATTTATAAACTTATATTATTGTATATATATATATATATATATATATATATATATATATATATGTGTGTGTGTGTGTGTGTGTGTGTGTGTGTGTGTGTGTGTGTGAATTTTTCAAGCAAAAGTTTATTTGTAAAATTCCCAATGAATCTATTCATAATTATCTTTAAATATAAAAATTGCTTTAATAATTAACATTACAGAATATGAATTTTAATATTAAATCAAACACGGTATCTTACAATTCGCCAAATCGGACTGAATGTGTGTAAACTGACAGATTTGTCATCAAAGTGTATATATTATTTACAATACCAGTTGGAAACTGACGTGATACAATAGCCGGTGATGCCTGTATACTCCCAACTCCAATATAAGAATAATTGGCACTCTAAAGGGAGGTCCGAAAAGAACAGACACATTTATCATAATTATTTTTATTACAAAAATTATTAATGTAACTTATAAAATTATCAATATAGCCACTGACTATGGATCTGCAAACGTAAACTTGAAATTTTGCATATCGCATACCTTTTCTGCGTAAGGATGATGATTTTTACAGGTATTTTTCAGACGAATCAACTTAATGGTCATGGAAGTTGTAGTTACTGTAAAACTTGGGAGATAGATTCCTCACATGAGTTTTTCAAGCATTACGCTACAATTAAAAAGTCAACGTTTGGTTTGCTTTTATACACAACAGATGTTTGGAGCTATATCTATTTCTAGACAATTCTTTAACCGGTACAGTTTACTGTGATGAGCTGGAACTTTCTTGCATTTCCCCAAACAGACAAAATTGAAAGTACGGAAGGTTCAGTTTATTTCCAGCAGGATGGTTTTCCACCACATTTCCATAACCATGTTCGGCATGTTCTGGAAGACAAGCTTCAAGAGAGGGAGCCGATAGAATGGCGACCAAGAAGTCCAGACTTAGTGCCACAGGGTTATTTTCGGGTTACACGTCAAAAACATTGTGTATTCAGAGAAGATTATACACATGAACCACCTTCAAGAACTGATAAGGAATGCTAATGCTAGCTAGCGTAACTAAAATATTGTAAAATGTTTGGTGATAGATAGAATTTTATTTTGATACGTGTAGAGTGGAAAACAAAGGCCACATAAAAATTTATTGTATACCACTAGAAACGTTTTTCTATTTATTTCCCTGAGTATTTCTCTGTAAATTTAACATTTATAATGTTACCATATAGTTGAAGTTTTGTAAATAAAAATTCATGTTAAAATTTTTCAGTTCTTTCTGTGTATTAAGCATCGGCGCAATTCTGTTGACTCTTGCGCATCTTCTTTGGGCACCTCGCCGTTGCTGTAACTGACTTTTTAGATTTAGTTGCGTAATCATTTACAGAAATATGCAATATAATGTTCAGAAATATATAGCCATTTTTATTCTCATATGTGGAACTAGTAGGTTTTTTGTAAAGTAAAACTTAGTATCGTGATGCACTTAAAAGTATAATACTTATTATTTTATACGAATGAGTGAAAAATGCATTATGATGTTTTCTTTTACTACTTAATGTGACTACTGTGTTTCCTTGTGCAGTATCCGATAACGGCCATTAAAAACCATAACACTGCTACGTAAAATAGAGTGGTTAGGTGAGTTTGTAATATTTTTAGTTCTCAAGCATTACCAATCACCATTTTGAAATTTTATATTTTACTGATTGGTACTATTTTGACGCATTTTTTCGTTTGTAGCCACCGATGGCTGGCGTTACTGTCAACTGTTCAACTATTAATTCCTTTTACAAGATAAAAAAATAATGTTCGGCCTTTTCTAAATTCAATTACTCCTATTTATTTTTAAATTTACTTTTAACGACTTTTCCTTCTGAAAAATCAAATATTGTACAGTATAAAAACTTCAGGATTACTGCAAGTAATTAAATAATTAACTTATAAAGTGGTATGCCAAGTGTGTCTGGCTTAGGGGTGGTATTTGTTATTTCCTTCACTTTATTGTAGTATAGAAATGTGTTAAACTAACAAAAATATGTCACTGCCCCATTGCAGGGCAGTGACAAAGATTTATATTATACTTTGAAGTTTCTATTTATTGACCAGATTACGTGAAAGTCTTTGTTTCAAAAATGCACCAATACCTAGCTTTTTAAAATGTTCTCATAGCAAAATTATCAAACTTGTCAAAAATTACAAACATTGCTATTGCGCGTTCAACTGATTGTAACAACAATCTCTAATCCGGTAGATTGAATAAGTATCTTCATCTTACAATACGTTATCTTTAGTGTGTATCTTGAGAGTTTTGAAATGTACCTTATTTCAGCATTAAAATACTGATAACAGCAAATATCTCTAAGTAGATTGAATAAGTATCTCCACCTTGTCTTAAAAAGAATCTGGTTTGAAGGAGATTATACAATTATTAATATATGAAATGCATATTATAAAACAAATGTATGTCTTAATTCACTTAACCCCATTATTTTTTGACAACAAGTTTTTGTTTCCCAGTTAATCTTACAATTGCGGAACCGAAAACCCAGAAATGCGTTATGTGGAAGGCTGTCCTTACCGTTCATTTCTAGAGGGGCTAAGCCATCTTCATACGGTAGATGGTTAGCTTTAGAATCAATTGACGTGGAAACTATGGATGAAATTCATCATGGAGGTTTATTTCCTGCAACATCTTTAGAGACGACCATTATTTCTATATAAGTTGGATAGATACAGCTGTCTCCAGCTTGGACTTATTTATACTCAGTTTTATAACACATAGTAGTCAAATTTGGGAGTTTTTGGAATGGTCTTCTGGTGGCATTAGATCTTTGATTTAAACGTATTCATAGTCATAATATTTTCAAACACAAAAGGTATCTGCAAAGTTGTAGTTGTATTGCCAATGCAGATTGAATCCTATTGATATATTTGAAAATTTCACGTCTGCCCTAAGGCAATATAAGATTATTAATAATAATAATACTATTACTAATAATAGGAGATATTCTTGAGTGATTTCTTAAGGCATAAAAGTTTTTTACTCTTATTGCCCTTTTTGGTCCATGTATATGTCTAGCTTTTACGTTTTTTTTGCATCCTGCAAAACATTTTCAAACGTCTCATTTAAATACCTTCTAATATATCAAGATCCTTTTTCTCGGTCAGGCAAAGATATTTTGCAGACATTTTTGGTATGATCAACTTCTTATAATAGTCCACATTGTTCCACAAAAAATATAACCTAAGAAGCCGAAATCACTTAAAACGTCAGGTCTTTTTTATTTGCATGGTTTTTTTTGTCGGAAGCAATCTCTGTCTTCTTGTACACATAAGATCCGGAAGAAAATATTACTATCGATTTACTTTTTGTAAAATCAAAGCCAGTTACGAAACTTAAATTCATCTGAGCATTTAACGAAGTATATACTACCGCTCAGTTGATGACAAGATACAGGATACCTTTCGAATTAATTTACTTGGAAGTTCACAAATTTTGAATTAAGGAGCGGTCCATCGTGAGTCGCTCTCCTAGAACCAACGCTGACATGAAGTCTAGCGTGCCCTTAACCTTGTAATTAATAGCTTAAAAAGTTTAATATAGCGTTGCAAAATTAATTAATATAAGGGATATGTAAAACTGTTTACAATAGGCAAGGAACACTGTAAATGGAAACTAAATACACAATGCCAGTCTCGCTTTCTATCACTGTACGTTCTCCATCACTAAGTTCTTTACTTCGGCACAACCTCAAACTCATTAAGTGATATCGGAGCATCTATTTGGGATAATCTTTTAGGTAAACTTTAAAAGTAATGCAAAAACCTCAATCTTCATAAAAAGCCGTGTTCACAAATGACGTAAAATTTTGTTTGAGAAAAATATAACAAAACATGCACAATATATTGCAAAAATACTATGTGTTTGATATATTTCTGAATAATGTTTTGAACCATATATTTGGAAACCAAAAGTGGTACATTAGAGAACATCATCGACTGAGAAGATAAAACCTTATTAAAAATTATACTTAGCTTGAAATGCGTTTTACTTATCAGCCAGTTAAACAGTTCGAGCATAATGGCAACTTTATTGTGGTGGCAAACTAAAACTCTATTCGGAATTTATTTCTCTTAAGACAGTTTTATCTTTGTTTGTTCCAGGATTCGGTACTCGGCACTGCCAGGCACTTTTGACGTTTTCCTCTAACGCCCTGGACTTCGCCATACGCTCCAATATTTCTATCGCTATTGTAGCAATGACCGACAATGCGAAGTTAAATCCTAATTTGCCGGTAAATAAGTTATTTATGTACTGATTCATGTTTTACGTTTTAAATTGACTGATCATTTTTATTTAGGCGGGTTTTTAGTTTAGCAACCCTTAATGAATTAAAAGTTCATAAATATTAGTTGAATTCAACATTGTACATAAGTAAAATATAGTCGTTGATGCACGACCGTATTTATATGTTGTAGGTACTGTCTTGGACTAGCTCCCAAAAGGGTATCATTATGGGTTCCATCTTCTGGGGATATTTCCTGACGACAGCCCCAGGAGGTCATCTGTCGCGCAAGTGGGGACCCAAGTACTTGATGTTCGCTGCCATGTTGGTTTGTGCCGTCATAAGTATACTTTGTCCCTTCATTGCTCTCAACTACGGTTGGTTCGCCTTCTGTCTGAGCAGAGTAGTTCTCGGTCTCGCACAGGTACCTGACTGTGTAGTTCACAGTTCAAATTATAGTTCATAACTCCGATAGGATTCAGTTCTAAAAGAACACTCATGAAAATTGCATTACGTTACGTTCAGTTTTAATGGTTTTAAATTTTTTAATTTTTTTTTTTTTAAATTAAAAAACAATGTTTTAGTCAAAATTTTATTTTACAAAATTATACATTTTTGTACAGTAAACCCTGTACCATATAAATATTACCCATACCATATTAAAAGAGAAAACAATTAATGAGTATTCAAGGTGACTCACCATTATTCCACCATTGCTATATTAAGAAGGAGGACATGTTGTACAGGAACTTAAGGAGTAAATAAAAAGAAAATATGTAAATGGAGTGAAAAATGTGTTTATAAACTTTATTGGAGTTCTTTAAGTAACGTTTAATCCTGAATCTTTTAATGCTTACCAATTTTAGTTAAGAGTCACATCAGCCAATTAAAACAATATTAACGAAATTGTGTCTATTTATTTATTCAGACAACGAACTAAAACTATTTTATAAACTATTAGCAATAAAATACAAGTAATATTTTCTTAGTAATACATTTTTCAGGGATTTTTGCTCCCTTCTGTACAGACTCACCTTGCAAAATGGACTCCACTGCAGGAAAGAAATAGAACAATAGCAATTGTGCTGAGTGGTAAGCAAAAAATATATATAGTACTTAAAACATGTCCGCAACCCGTTTTACATAACAAACAGAAAAAGCCATTATACTTCTATGCTGAAGTTAAATACAACCAATAATAAAACATAATTCGTACTGTAATATTACCAATCGCTTCCTAATTCAAAGGTTTAGAATCTCAACTACCATGAATTCAACACTATAACACGAGTTCCACGAACAGAATTAGAGTTAAATTTACCAATCCCAGCGGATTGCCAAAAACTTATTAGAATAAAAGGTTCTTACCGATAGGACCTTTCTCAATCTTTACAATTTAGTTTGGCAATGATTCTGACTGCCTTCTTTAGGAGCTGAATCTTTATCTTTAAAATGCATAGCTTGCTCATCCACACTACAACCTTATTCCATACTAAAAGTGTGGGTATACTAGACCAAAATAGGCCATTTTAAAGACATCAAATAAATACAATTTCGTAAAATCTAATGGAAAACGCTGTAGATCATCGTACAAAAAACTATTAAAAAGAATAAAAATTTTTAAACAGCAAAGGGTTTGGTTTACTTGGTTTTTGGTGTTTAGAAAAGTAATAATAAAATAATAATATATTTTAAATAATAGCATAAAATGAAACGCAGTACAAAATTAAATTTATTTCGTCGATATTGGTGCTTGAAATTTGATTGCTTCAGGTACACAATTCGGTACCGTTCTGACAATGCCCATAGCTGGGTACCTGGCCGCCAGTCCGTGGGGCTGGCCCAGTATCTTCTACTGTACCGGACTGTGCGGTGTATTGTGGTCTGTGGTCTGGCTATTTGTGGGCGCCGACTCTCCAGAATCACACCCTTCCATCAGCGACAGAGAGCGGGAGTATATAATAACTACTCGCATCGGAAGTTCTTCACATAGCCAAGTATTAATATAATAATTAGTACTAGAGTACTCGATGAGTATAAAAATTCTGCTAAAATATTTCTTTGGTTAATCTTTCTAAAAATTAATCATCATATTTGAAATTTCAAAAATCGTTAAAAATAGTGGCTGCAGCTTACTTTCAATTACATTGCACAGCAACTTTGATAAAGAACCATCTCATCGTATTGAAGTTGTTACTTTGCTTATACTTTGTAGGTCTATTTAAACATATTTATATTCGTAAAATGTATTGCACATCCTCAAAAAATAACTATCTTGAAAACTAATGCTGTACATGTTTAACTTTGACAGCATGAGCATTCATGCTACCAGGCGTGTTTTTTTTATGTTATTTTAAAGTATACTAATCTCAACATGTTTCTGATTAATATGCACCTTTGATAATAGGGGCTACTTTAAAAGATCGTATTAATAATACCTATACTTGATTTATCTCAAATACACAGAATGTATCGCGAGAGGTTGGCATGACTTGAACAAATGTTAGTAGACACAAATGAATCAAAAAGTTCATTTTGATACATGCCCTATCTATCTTTCTTTATAGAATGTTTGTCCATTTGTTTTTAATTTTTAATACCGGTTACTGCGAAAAACTTGAAACTTAAAACAATTCTACACATATTCATACATACAGTAATAAATCCTTTAATTGCTTTTTGACTAATGGACAGAATTACAATATTCCTTTTCCTTATTTTCTTATGAGGTTTATCTATGGACCTCTTATTGAAAAAATAGATTGTCAACGTTTCAAAATTTTTTACTTTGTTGCCCTAACACGCATGCTCCAGTTTCCTCATCGGACTTCGACGTTCTGAAAATTGCCTGGTCAATACTTTAACGTGCACTACAAGTTTTCTCTATCAATTCCTTCATGATGACCAGTAGGAATTGATTGACAGTATAGTAGTTTTTATTAATTTTATACTTTAATAACGCAAATTAGGTTTCTGTGTTTATTCCAATAACCTAGATTTTGCAATGCAAACAGATAGACAGATTGGTGATTCCAAGGAAGAACTAAAAAAATAATAAATTCCTCAATAAAATAAATGTAGAATAATATAATCCACTCTAAATATAGTGGTGAATAAAGTTCAGCACCATTCTGAAAATAAATTATATCTTAATGATTACTTTTTCTTTATTACCATTCATTTGTACATCTACAAAGTACTTACAAAATTAATTGTAAATTTTAAGAAAAATCTCTACAAATTTATAGGTACTTTATTATTATCTGTAGACCACTATTTTCGGAAGAGTTTTTATTACCGGGGAACTAAAAATATAAACTATCATAAAAACAGACTATCGGTTCTCGTGTCTGCCTAAAGGAAGTGATAACGGTGAGGAGGTGGTCACTATGTTCCTAACTACTTCTTGTTATTACGCAAGGTAAAATTCAGTATAAATTAGGTTACCATAAATATGTTACTAGTAGTACCAAAGTTTAAGATAGCGATTATGAGCGCTCACGTGACTTTAGGTACTATCTCGAGAGGTGTTTTTCTTTTATCGCCAGAAGTGCGGAGTAGCGGCCAAGATCATGTCCTAGACTTCAACCTGGTCCATCAGATCACGTCGGTTGATCTGGCACGTGGTTTGAGGTCGGAAAAGTGCGGATCGGAAACGCCTCTAGCCATCAAAGCGGGCTTTGGTGACGCCTTCCGCAGCACCCTTCACTTCTGGCGAAAAAAAAAAAAACATCCCTGGATATATTACTTAAATTCAAGCTCAGATCACGTGAGTGATCGTTAACGTTATATATTACATTTATAATACGTACCTATTTATTTATGTATTAATATAGGCTAATAACATATAGTAGATAGGGACAGAGTAGATTCCTTCTCACAGACATCGCTTCTTTTTGGGAGGCAGAAAACAAGATCCAGTGGTCATACTGACGTAATATTTCACAATAAAATCTGTTCCTTCTAATGATTTCCTTTCTTTGAGTCCTCATTTAGAAAAATAGTACCTTTCGGATAATACCAAAGTACCTAGTTATTTTCACCATAGGGTATGAAGACTCCATGGAGGCACATTCTTACATCGAGGCCAATATGGGCATTGACTGCCGCTCATTTCTCTTTTAATTGGGGGAAATGGACGCTAATAACAGAACTATCCAGCTTCTTGAGACACGTTTATGGGTACGATATAAAAAGTGTAAGTACCGTTGTTGAAGATAATAGTTCATATCATGCTAATTAACATATAACCATAACACTTATAGGTGTAGTTTTATTGCATTTCTTGGAAGAAAGTATTTATTTTTCAGAATGGTTTGCTATCAGCCCTACCTCCAGTATGCTGTTTACTAATGGTATTAGTATTCTCATACATAGCAGATTTCATAAACATGAAAGAATTCATTTCGCTGACTCTATCTAGGAAGATATCGAATTCTATAGGTGAGTTTTATAATTAAACGCTAAAAGAGATACTGTTGCATAATTATATATTTGATTAGTCTGTCTTTAGAAGTGTAGTTATAAGTACTAAACTATTTTATCTGTTAGAAAGTTCAACACTTTCGTACTGGCTAACGATAAAAATGTATTTATCACGAATTAATAAGTAAATAGTAAACAAATAATAATAACAATACGTAAAAATGAAATGAATAATGATAATATTTAAATAAAATTATTATAAGCGATCAATTATATAATATGAATCATAATTTTTTTATTATCAATTATTTTTTTACTAATCATCGATTGTTAATTTATGTAACTGGTAAAACTGGGAAGTAACTAATTACTATTTGAAAGTTTACTTACACCCTCAGAAATAAAAAAAATCTATTTTGTTAAGAGAGCACTATTATTTAAAAAAGACAAACAAATCTCATCTCAATACGTCACCTTGGAAAGCGTTTTCATATTAGCCTTGGACAAGCTTGTGACAATGATTACTTGTGTGCTTTTCAATAAATTCACATAACAATAATTAATATATTCACTTATTTTACTTCAAAAGGATGTAGTAGGTAATTAATTTAATTATTTATAATTATAATTAATTATTATCTAATAGCTTTCATAGCATTAACCATGCGCTATGAAATTGCATACTTAAAATGACTGTTTCATGTTTAAGCCCAGTGGGGAAGTGCCATAGGTCTGTGCACGATGGCGTTTGTCTCCAACCCAACCAGTGCGGTAATTCTTCTCACAGTCCCAATAGCTCTGACGGCGGGGTCCTTCACGGGTAGTATAGCAAATCCTTTGGACCTCTCTCCCAACTTTACAGGACTCATCATGGGGATCACTTTCGGTTTGGGTACTCTGTCTGCCATCCTTGGGCCTTCCATAACAGGGTTCATCGTCACTGACGAGGTAAGTTTAAAGGAGTGGTGTGGATGCGGTACGTTATCGGGATTTTGATGTTATTTGATTGAAACGGAAGTAAACTGGAAAATTCAAATTTCAAAGATGATATAAAAATTGAATAGTCAACTTTTAATATATTATTTTTTAAAGGTCTTTTTCCGCTAGCTACTCAATTAAGTGATGGGGAGGGACTGATATAACATCTTTATAAGGACTTCTAACAGCCCAAAAACAATAGCTACTTTTTTGTTTATTACACTTTAAAAACTTTCTTTTTAAGTCGTGAAATTTATCAACTGAATGAGTATCGTTACAAAAAGGTGCTTAAGGTGTTACTTGCCCAAGGAAAATAAATCTTATAATACAAAAACATTTAATTTCCTTGGACCCAGATTGTCTAATAAGCTCCCTCAAAAAAAAAAAAAAAAAAAAAAAAAAAAAAAACTAATAAAATGTATACCTCAACTAAAGAAGTTACAAAATGGGTTTTGAAAATTGACAACATTGACTTCGTTATAAATATAATTATTTATTGTATATATATATATATATATATATAATATATATATACGAGATACATATAGTTTTATATATATTTATAATTTTTTGTTCGTGTGTATGTGACTGAACACCTCCTAAACGAATGGACCGATTTTTATTAAATGTGTTGTGTGTTTTCAATTGAATTCGAGAATGGGTTTGACTCACAGTTTGGTCCACTGGAAAATGTTTTTTAATTACTTTTTAAGTTGTTGATGACTTTGAATGTTTTACATTGGATCCCTCAGACTGCGCTACGACACGTAATACAAAGAGAACTGATACTTAACAGCTATTAATACTTTCAGTTGAATTTCGTCAGTGGCAGAAACATGTGTTGGAATTTAAATTTGAGAAAATATTACATTATTGTAAGGTGCTTGATCAGTAGTGTAATGCAGATTGCAACGACGACGTTATCTAATTTTAAATTTAGATTGCACCAATGATCTATAGACCATCTAATGCACTAGGAATACTATTTAAACGCTGTTATAGAACCTACCTTATTGTATAAAGCTATGTATGTTTGCACATAAGGTAATTGAACCTGGTTACATTGAAAGTAAATAAAAAAAAGCCGAAGAAGATGCTTTATGACCGAAGTTGGTTTTCGTAGGTATACTTTTTATTAATCGGGGCACAAGGCACACCCAACAAAAATACTGGAAATATCTTAGATAGAAAATGAATTTAAACAAACGGAATTTGATTTTTTTATTACCAAACTAGTTGAATACACACACACACACACACACACACACACACACACACACACACACACACACACACACACACACACATGTCCTGAATAACTTATCAACGTTCTACCAAAACGACGAAAGATAGAAGTAGGAAATATGGGACATACTTTCATATTGCGTTCTAGAGGCTTACGAAGGAATGACTATCGATTATCCCAGGAGTGCTTAGAATGTGATAGAAAAAGAATACGTGAATTTAGTATCCTGATTTTCAACAGGAAATTGCGTGCGAAGCCGCCGGTAACTTCTAGTATATATTATATAAAACTGTACTAACAGTACATTTTAATACAGTACCGGTAGTTAAGTTTAAGAAAAACTCAAAACAATTATATATTTTAATTTTTTATTTATATTAATAATAAAAAAACACAATTAATCAATTGTAAATGTGAATCTTTTGCTTATTTATAATAATAAAACGATCGATTATAATGTAATAATCAGGATTTTTCAATATTGTGTGTTTACGAATAGTTAATTTTACTTTAATTTATAAATATTTAATTCGAAGAGCATTACAAATATAATTTATTTTCAAAATTTTCTTCATTTTTATTCGTTCTAAATGAGTAAGATACACAATTTCTTTAATTTAACCGTTCCGCTCTAATTATTTTTGCTCACTTTAGTGAGGGTTATTACCTCAAAAGAAAGCTTTTTTGTAGTAGCTACCTAAATATTTCACAAATCCAAAATATGTTATTACGTATATTAAAAAAATATAAGTATAGTTACGTGTATAGTTACTTTCCTTATATAACTATACACATGCCTAAATTATCATAAATTGTGGGCAATACTTGGTTAAATTAAATTTATAAAAATAAATCGTTAGTATTAAGTAACCTGTTATTCAAAGTAACCTTTACATTATTACATAAGATTAGTTACTACAAATTTTTATTATTACAATGCCTGAGTATAAAGATTTATGTTTTGGAAAATGTTGTTCTTACTATTATTTTATTATGGAAGGAGCAGTATGCTTTAGATTTTGAATGTAGTTTGGAAACTCCTGTAAAAGTTCAGAACTAGTGAGCAGGAATAGTTAAATATATATATATATATTTCTAAATATTCATGAATGACCTCAAATTTTCTACGGGAAGTTTTCTTGTTTGCTACATGATTCCAGCTGACAATCCACTAGAAAACCTTTGGAATATACCATGAAGCAATGTTGCGGACTAGGTTGTAGAGATCCTCTCAATAATCAAAAATTTATATTTTAATATACCAAAAATATTGTTTTAATTACGTTCTCATCCAGCCTACATTAACAGATTCACACAGCTATTCCAGATTTTGTGTGGTTTTTAGTGGCTCGTAATACACCAGATATCGAGATCTCTCAGAGATCCCTTCTAAAAAATAAAGAGTGTCAGAATTTGGATGGTGCCAGTGAGTAGAACCTTAGTGTTTTAGAATGTTTTGGGAAGTTTACTAAAATTACTTAAAATAAACCTCCACCCAATCAGTAAAACTTCTAAGATATTCTTAAATTTTTTACAAGTTGTCTACTAAAAAATTTGTACTAATTACGATACCTCAAATTCTGTTTACATTGCAGTGTTATATTAAGTATATTGTATAATATATGTTCACAGACGGACCGACACCAGTGGTTGAACGCTTTTTATGTCGCTGCAATCGTTTATTTTGTTGGCAAACACTGCTTTTGTATTGTTTGGGTCAGCTGAGGTCCAATGGTGGAACGACGCAGAAAAGGTAGAGGACGAAAACGAATAACGACACAATAATAAAAAAAAACAAATGTTTAACGATTAATTAATTAATTTTATATTGAGCACTTTAATGTACCTTACAATAAACCGTAAAATTTATGTGTTGTGAATTTCACTGTCCCAAAAGTTCAGATTTTAATTATTCGTCTTTATGTCGTCAGTCGTATTTTTTCATTCAAAAAGCACGGAGTGTTGCTTGTTGCATAAATAAGATTTAACCCATTACTGTTTCTTTGGTAACAGCAGACTTTTGTATCATAACTATATAGTACAATGTCTGAGGCCAACAATAACGAAGTTGTGATGGAACTGAAGCAAGCGATATATAGGAACAAGTACAATAAGTGGAACGAGTTAAGAGAGGATATGCTGGGGACTGGAGCACCTAGTCGTATATATATAGTCAGGTGGCTCGGTCTTCAGTTTCTATCTTCAGAATAACAGTGAATATTCTGCTACCGACCGACCTGATAAGGGATTACGAGACGTTCCAGTCGAACTCCAAAGGCACGAATATGGGAGAACACTCCAAGACAAGAGCACTGTCATTGTCAGAGAATATCACTTGTCAGTTCTTACCAAATTGGTACCGGCCGTCCTCTTGGTAGCAGCAGCCATTTCAAACGATCCAACTTACGAAAGAAAGCTGGTTTTTTTTGGAATATTCATTGTAAATTAAAACATGTTGGAACAGACGTACAACGAAGAGTTCTGAAATTAATGTCAGTAGACCTAGCGCCCCTTGCGTACCGGCCTCTGATTGGTCGAGAGGGGGTCACGTGATCCAAGATGGCGGCCGCGCATGCGCAGAGGGAGGGCATGTGCGGGAGAAATTCCCTCATGTGCGGGAGAAATTCCCTCATGTGCGGGAGAAATTCCCTCATGTGCGGGAGACATTCCCTCCTCACACTCTTATCCTAGTGTTTTGGGGTGTTTTGGGTGTCAAAATCGGTGATTCGGTGGGTCCAGGAGGGACGGAGGGAATTCCAACATGGCTGCGCCCATGTATCACGTGATAAAAAAAAACCCATTATGGCGGCGCCCACGTAAACATAACCTCACTTTTTTCTCGGCGGGGATTTCAAATAAAACGACTCAGTAAAGATAAGCTATTTATTGCTACATAATCAGTGGTCACCGTGGTCAGCCTCCGGGTCCCTTGCGGTTACCTGTAAAAAAAAACCAGACATGTAACGACTGCAACCGCAAACTTCCTATTGGCCGGAATAAACGCGTCTCTGATTGGTCTAAAATAGCCGCCAAGCACTCTGATTGGTCGGTGTTCTACACAGTCGGCAGAGATTTCCCTGTCTCGCCAGTCTGGAGGTGAACGTCAAAGAGGTAAGACCTATGTCGCTCTGTTCCTTGATATTGCACAACATTGTGTAAAATTATCAAGACAAGAAAACCTCGCTAATTACTAATATAAATATAAAATAAATAAATAAAACATTACCTATCTAGATATTATTTTTTAATATATTACTGTTGCAATGGAATCTCAACCTATTGAAGTGGACCCAGAGTCTTGTAGGGAACTGGATCCTGTAAAAGTACTAGGAAAATACGAGACGTATGTAAAAAGATACAGAGTTTACGGTACCAAGACCACCTTCAAATTTAATACAGTACCAGATAACGTAAGTGAAATAGACTGGATAAAAACCGGATTTTCCAAATTAGTCGATGAAATGAAAGCGAATTGTTCAGAATCAGACTATCTCGGCTTCACTCTTCACAGTTTAAATTTGAAAACCAAAGAGCCGGGTTATGTAGCGTTTCGGCCGGCTCATCAAGTCAAAAGTGATGTTTTATTCGAAATTTTTGGTGGGATAATTCAAAGTAATGCCGAATCCGTAAAGTCAGCTGATACGTTTAGAGTAGAGTGTACTAGAATTAATCTCCCTGTTGGTAGTGGTAGAGTAAGACCAGGTTTTTATAACAATTTTGAAGAAGAATGCAAGGCACGTAGAGGTATCGTAGTTATTAAGAATAGCGATAATCTGTGTCTAACGCGTGCGCTGGTAGTGGCCAAGGCCAATGCTAAAAAAGATCCCGAGTATGAATTGATAAAAAAAGACAAAGGCGCGAGACAAACAACAAAGGCGGAAAAATTGATGGCGAAAGCCGGGGTCCAAATGCCTGAACAGGGAGCGGGGATCCCCGAACTTAATAAATTTCAAGACCACCTGAAAAAGTATAATATTACAGTTTATAACTACAACAGTAAAGGCCGAGATGTTTATTTTTCAGGTACTAACTCCGATGCTCAGTACAAAATAAACTTGTTGTACCATAGGGGTCACTACAATGTAATAACTAGCCTAACTGCAGCTTTTGCGTGCCATTTTTTCTGCGAAGCATGCCATGTCCCTTATGACCACAAAGGTTTACACAGATGTTCAAATATCTGTGCTGCGTGTCAAACCGTTTCTCCACCGTGTAAAGAGGAGCATGGGGGAATTTTATGCCCTGACTGTAACATGACCATGAAAAATCAGATCTGTTTCGCAGCCCACAAGAGTCAACGATGCAAGTCTGTCAAAAAATGTTTACAGTGCCAAAGGCTTGTCTTTCTCAACAGTCGTAAGTCAAAACATGTGTGCGGTGAAGTTTTTTTTGCAAAATTTGTAACGATTTCATGCCCCCGAACCATCAATGTTACATGCGGGTCGACACAAACAAACCAAAAACCAAAGACTTTCTTTTCATTTTCTTTGATTTAGAGACCCGTCAAGATGAAATTTTAACGGAAGAATCTAGAGTTCTTAAAGTTAACCTTTGTGTTTCTCAACAATTTTGTTGGAAATGCATTGGTGGGGAAAATTGCCAAAATTGTACCTCCCGCACTCGTGTGTTTAGACAAGACCCTGTAGTAAGATTCATGGATTATGTAATGGATGTTAGGAAAAGTTTTAAAAACGTATGTGTAATGGCTCATAACGGTCAGGGTTTCGACTTTCAATTTCTGTTAAAGTACGTTCTCGAACAAACAAAATTCACTCCAGAGCTAATTATGCGTGGCACTAAAGTGATACTTATGGAGTTAGACAATGTGCGATTTATCGATTCACTAAATTATTTCCCCATGGCCCTCTCTGCACTACCCAAAGCCTTTGATCTCCCCCCGGAGAAGAAGAAGGGTTACTTCCCTCATCTTTTCAACACTTTGGCAAACCAAAATTATGTAGGCCCCATACCACCCAAGGAGTACTATTGCCCTGAATCAATGTTTGAGAAGTCTTACAAAGATTTTGAAAATTGGCACAACGATCAACTTAAACAAAATGTAGTTTTTGACTTTCAAAAAGAGTTGGTCGAGTACTGTATCTCCGATGTGGAGATACTGGCGCAAGCGTGTATTAAGTTTAGAAACATGTTTTTGAAAGAATGTAACGTAGACCCGTTCATGGAAGCCGTCACCATAGCCAGCGCCTGTAATTTGGTTTTTAGACGGAATTTTCTCAATATACCGTATGGTTGATAACCAATCGCCTATTGCTTTACAATGGCTTACTTGGGAGGAAGACCAACGCGGTATTAGGATCCAACACGCAGGACGGGAAAGAGAAGTAAAAAATTGACGGTATGAAAGTAGAACGGTTTTGACGGGGAGCGCGTATACGAATTTCAGGGCTGTTATTTCCACGGGTGTCCTAAATGTTTCAGATACGATAGGGAAGCATCCTTGCCCGATGATCCCTCAGACTCCCTGCACTTAAGGTTCGAGAGAACCAAATCCAAAATAGATAAACTCCAAAATTCCGGATACGAAGTTATTGAAATGTGGGAGTGTGAATTCAATAAAATAAAGAAAGAACAAAAATTGGATTATCTAAATTCTCTCCCCATTCTAAACACACTCCCACTCAATCCCAGAGATGCCTTCTTCGGGGGAAGGACAGGTAATGCTAAAACCTTCCACAAGTGCGAGGACGGGGAAACAATTCAGTATGTAGACGTTTGCTCCTTGTACCCGTTTGTCAATAAGTTTTTGCCTTATGTTTTATCCCATCCAAAAATCTTTGTAGGTGACAAGGAGTGTAGAGAAAGAGGCATGGAGGCCGAAGGACTCCTAAAATGTAAAGTATCGCCTCCGCTAAATTTGTACCACCCCGTCCTCCCTACACGTATGAATGGTAAATTAATGTTTGTTTTATGCCGTACATGTGGTCTAGAAATGCTAAACACGGACTGTAATCATAGCACCGAAGAAAGAGCATTGACAGGGACATGGACAATGCAGGAAATACGCAAGGCTGTAGAAAAAAGGATACAAAATTTTAGAAATGTACGAGCTTTGGGATTATAAAATTATTACTTACGAAGACGGTGGCCTTTTTACGGATTTTGTAAATAAGTTTCTAAAAATTAAACAGGAGGCATCGGGCTACCCCTCCTGGTGCCTCACAGAAGAGGATAAAGCCGTGTATATTCAAAATTATTACGAGCACGAAGGTGTCAGACTTGACCCTTCCAAAATTGAAAAAACGGGGGTCTTCGCTCTCTCGCAAAATTGATGCTAAATTCTTTCTGGGGAAAATTCGGACAGAGGGAGAACCAAACTAAAACTTCCATCATTAGAGAACCCGACGAGTTTTTTAAATTACTAACAAGTCCCGGGACACAAGTAAACGCCATTCAAGAAATTAACGAAGAGGTCCTCCTTGTTAACTGGCAGAACATAGACGAAGTCGGTGAATCCCTGCGAACCGTAAACGTTGTGCTCGCGGCCTTCACCACCGCACACGCTAGACTTAAGCTGTACAGTTACTTAGATCGAATAGGCAAACAAGTACTTTACTATGATACCGATAGTGTATTGTACATACGTAAGGAAGGTTTGTACAGTGTCCCCACAGGGGACTACTTGGGCGAAATGACCGACGAGTTGGTTGACTATGGTCCAGACTCATACATAGTAGAATTTTGTTTCCGGAGGCCCCAAGACTTGCCTATCTTGTTTGGTCCACTAATAAAAACGCACTAGTTGAAGTTTGTAAAATAAAAGGCCTTACTCTAAATTTAAAAACTAGTGAAAAAACTAAATTTTTCAAAATTAAAAGAAATGGTACTTTCTGAAAGCAAGCAATCATTAGAGATCACTGAGAACCGCATTAGGCGTACTAAAGACAGAAACATAATTACCATAGAAGAGACTAAAATGTTTAAAGTGACTGGACCAAAACGCAAACACGAAGGTAAGTATGAAACTCTACCATTCGGTTACAGTAAAAGGCTAAAAACTTACAAGTAACTACACTCTGATCCCATTAGTCGATTCGCTCGCATCTCCTCTGCTATTCTAAGTACACTCCTCCGATCCTCCGTAAGTTCTTGTCCGGTTGACCCGCCTTCCGCATATCAGTGAACTTTTTCAAAGTCAAGGTAATAACTCTTTGTTCATCTGACATGTTGACACTAACTAACTAACTGACTGACTTATAAAGACGCACGAGCCTCATACTCCCCACTATCACCGTCACCAATCGCAAGCGTGAGTCCTGTTCCATATATTGATTTTTAAAGACTTGCACATGACAAGGCTATGCCCCGGACAGCTTCAGGGGTTCTGGAAGCGCGAGTGAATGAGACCTCTAAGGCCGGCGTAAAAACCCGTAAGCCCTGGGGTCACGAATGAAGGTCACTGGCGCGGCCTAACAGCCCGTAAACCTGAATGTTGTGTGTGAATGAGACCTCTAAGGCCGGCGTAAAACCCGTAAGCCCTGGGGTCACGAATGAAGGTCTCTAAGGCAGGCCTAAACTCTGTAAGCCCTGGGACCTGAATGTTGTGCGTACGACAGAACCCCTGGAGGTACCCCACTGGCACGGCCTGACCTAGAGAGACTATCTTAAGGACTTACCTACAGCCTCCAAGTATTTCAAGAACATTGCATTGTCCTCCTCTTCGTCGGAGTACCACCCGACGTCGTAGTCTTCTATAGGTCCCTCGAAAGGGACACGAGACCCTGATGCTGAAAAAAAAATCCGATACTCTGAGTATCTATCTGATTGAAAATCATTAGTAAACTTTTGAAACAAGTATTACGTACCTTTAGCGGTCGGCGATGGAGGCGGTGGCGGAGGAGGCGGTGGCGGTGGAGGCGGTGGCGGAGGAGGCGGTGGCGGAGGAGGCGGTAGCTCCTTGGCGAGGTACTGCCACAATACCACCAACACCGTTGCCAACATTGTAACTGATCGACTGCGTTACAGAACGCGAGAGCTTTATGGAAGGGAGAGGTCACATGACCTCAAGTCAATGTCGCCGGGGAGGTGCGAGTGTTTCATTCTAACTCAAACCATGGCCGAGTCTAGACCATTCCAACCACGCTCCCTGTTTGACCTCGCTAAAAAAAACCGTGGTCAAGCAGTTCCGTAACGACTTCCGTGCCCTTATGAATTTAGAGGTACCACGGACGGTCATGGACGCTCTCATGGAGGAGCACGGTAAATATGACTGCCTCAGTGCTGAGTGTGTACTGTACACACCACTTGGAGGTTCACACTCTTACTGCGACCTAACGTGTGCCATCACGGGTCTGGCTATAGAACCTTACTTCCGGATGTATTTTGAAAGTCTACGCCCCAACGCCTCCATTATCCATTTTATAAGATACCGTATGACCCCCAACAGTTACCTTCTCGGTACGGAAAGAAACCTTGCGCTAGAGCCGGAAGTTTTGATCCATGCGGAACATGTATATTACTTTTCGCTATCTAGCGATGATATTGAACATCTAGACAGGACATTACGCTGTAGGACTTGCAGAAGGTCTTTGCTCAAAAATGCGTGGAGAGGTAGATGCAACTGCCTCCGCTAAACCGTCTAAGCAACAAGGGATGGGACAGTATTTGATCACAGGGCGACAACCAGTTACTTCTGGATTGGCCCTCAAAATCAAATACTGTTTAACCTGGGCATCGAGCATGCGAGTGTTCGATGTGGGTGTTCCAAACCACGCCACTTAGACGAATATAAATACCGGTGATATACAGATTAAAAAATGTATAAACTTGTATATAGTGTTGATATCACTGTAAAATTGTAAATACTCTTGTAAACACTTATATTTGTGCAAAGTGTGAGGCCTCAGTGGGGGAGTCGGTGGTGGTGGGAGAGTAATCGTGGAGGCAGTGGTGGTGGTAGTGGGAGAGCACTTCATTCTCAATCATGGTGTGGAACCCAAAGAGCCTCTATGATCTTTGTCTACGGCAAATTGCCCGACACCGTATTGACTTCTTACGACATATCCAGATCCCCGAATCCATCCGTCGGGAAATTAAATCTAAACATCGCGAATACTGCTTTGAATTGGTAGTCAGATACAAAGAAGTTTACGACGGACGCAGACTACGCAGACTTTGTCATATGTGTGCTCGTGACCTTTCAGCTGTTCTTTGGCAAGAAGGATTGACGTCCACGTATTACTTCACGGAAGATACATTTTACACAATGCGTAGTTTATGGGAGTGCGCATTGTGTAAAACTCACCTCTTTTACTATACGACCGGGCGTTGCATGTGCGATCATTCCATTGTCTAAACAACAAGGGATGGGACAGTATTTGATCACCGGGCGACAACCAGTTACTTCTGGACTGGTCCTCAAAATCAAATACTGTTTAACCTGGGCATCGAGCATGCTAGTGTTCGATGTGGGTGTTCCAAACCACACCACTTAGACGAATATAAATACCGGTATACAGATTATTTTTTCTTCATTTACAAAATGCACGCGATAGCGAAAGAACTGCACAAACCGGCTAGGCGTAACTACCCCAGACGCAGGGTTACGCTGAAAGGAATTAATGACCTGTATCAAGCCGACCTTGTAGAGATGATACCTTACTCGAGAGTAAACAGAGGTTACAAGTATATACTGACGATGCTAAACTGTTTCTCAAAATTTGCGTTTGCCGTTCCTATAAAGAACAAGACCGGCGCTGAAGTCGCGCATGCACTAGAATCTATACTGTCTAAACACAAGATGAAAAACTTTCAAACGGACCACGGTAAAGAATGGTACAACAGTCACGTTAAAAAACTTTTAAACAAACACAGCATTAACCATTACTCTACCCAATCACATTTGAAAAGTTCTATTGTGGAACGTCTAAACAGAACCCTGAAAGAAAAAATGTACGAGAGATTTACGGCACACGGTAGCTACGAGTGGTTAAGTATTTTACCAGACATAGTCAAGGAGTACAACAGTAGTGTGCACAGGACAATCGGTATGAAACCACAAGATGTTAGACGAAAACACGTAAAACAGATTCTCGCCCGCATAAATAAACATAATAAAGTGGTTAAAACAAAAAATCCCAAATTCCGTGTAAGCGATCAGGTTAGAATTAGCAAATACAAAGGTGTATTTAAAAAAGGATATCTACCCAACTGGTCAAATGAAATATTTACAATATTTGCGATAAAACCTACAAAACCTGTAACGTATATATTACAAGACATAAGAGGTGATATTTTGCAAGGCGGTTTCTATGAACAGGAACTGATAAGAACCGCAACAGGAAATGCCTATCTCGTTGATAAAGTACTCCGGCGGAAAGGCTCCAAGGTCTTGGTGCGGTGGCGCGGTTTTGACGATACTCACAATAGCTGGGTAAACTCCAAAGATATTATTAAACCTAAAAAAAGAAAGTAAATTATAAAACATGATGCAATACCGTGGAACCGTCATTACCAAAATGAAGCTCGTAAAGCAAGCCACGACGTTTAACGTCCACAACATGGACGAGTATATAGGTAGCGGTTTAAGTCGCAAAAACAAAAACGGTCCGCTTTTACCAGACTCCGATAAGAGGTTTAATTGTAGGTCCTTCAAACTGTGGTAAAACAAACGTGTTATTCAATCTGATCACCGATCCGAACGGATTACGATTCGAGAATGTGTACGTATTTTCAAAGTCATTGTACCAACCAAAGTATCAATTACTGGCTAAAATGATACCGAAGGAAGTAGGGTATTTCGCGTACGACGATAGCTCCCTGGTCATTAAACCGGACGAGGCTAAGGAAAACTCTTTGATGATTTTTGACGATATAGCTTGCGAAAAGCACGGCAATATCCGCAGTTACTTTTGCTATGGGGAGGCACAAGAACGTAGATACATTCTATCTCGGTCAAACCTACAGTCACGTACCGAAACAGCTGGTCAGAGACAATGCAAATTTCATAATACTCTTCAAACAGGATGATATGAATCTACACCACGCTTACAGTGATCACGTCAATACCGATATGAGATTTGAAAAATTCAAACAGTTGTGCAGTATGGCGTGGAAGGACAAACACGGTTTTATCGTCATTAGCAAGGACGATGACATTGATAAAGGGAGGTACCGAGTAGGTATAGACAGTTTTGTTCAAGATCTATAATGGTGAGGATCTACACTTATAACGACATCAGAGGGTTCTCGGACCAGAGACTCCACAAAGTCAACTCAAATCTGTGTACGTGGTACTACCCGGACAAGAAAAAATTTTGCGGTAATTACTGTAGCAGACGACCACCACACGGTTTCCTTTTCAATAGAAGGTGTTGGAGACACAAACGCCAAGGACAGTACAGTGCAACCATTCCTCCTGTAATTCTGTTAATGATTTCGTCCAGCGAACGGTTTTATAACCGCGATATCTGGATAGAATTTTTGAAAAAGAGCCAGGAGAAAGGTGTACCGTTTGAACTCGTTGTATACCACGAAGACATGTTAAAGTGTACTGTGCGGGAATCGCAGAACCTCTTGTCCCGATTCAGACCGTTTCCAGACCAATTCGGTAAGCTTGTACCGTTGAGAAACGCACACGGCGGTATATACTTTGCCCAAGTCTGTATAAAGATGTTGGAGTACGCTTGTAAAGTCCCACACACACCTCACGTTGCATCATTCTCACGGAGCGAACTATACCTATTAGGAAACCCGTTACAATCTACAGACAAGTATTGGCCTCGAAATGCTACAGCGACATCAGCTATAACGTGGCGTACGGGCCGGTCCCACGTGGACTACCGAGAGGCGAGAGAAACAAAGAGTTTGCGGCTGTAAATAATCTGTGCCAGAGCCTCTTTACTTCAGAATTTCTAAAGGTGGCCTTACCAACTGTCCCTATGTACTGTGAAATGTTCGGAATAAGTCTGATGGACGGAGTGTATAGTATTACAAACCGTGATCAGTTTGAGGCGTGGAGGAGATTTACAGGAGCCAATCCTTGTGAGTTCTGGCTACTCAACTCATACCTGATCCATATACACGGTAGGGTGAGGAACCCTATCGCTCGGTTAAAAGAGTACATGGATAAGACGGTAGAGAATGACAAGTACACGGTGGCCGAGATCCCGCAGTGGAGAGACGGATGGAAGAGGACGTTTGTATTTAGATCACGAGCGCAAGTGCAAATACCGAGATCAGTCTACTTCAGGAAACTGGGTACGGTAGCGTCACTTGGTGACATTATACACTACCTTAGAAAACACAAGAAACGCGCAATGTTTTTCAGACAAGTCGAACTACCGTAGTTAAAAGTGTCAACTCAACACGGACACGGTCAGTGTGCAATATGGAGCCAAACAAGAAGAAGGTAAGATTTGACGACAGAGTGAAGGTTCATTTCGTTCCAAGATACGATGAGTGCAGAGGTATTGATGTATCACATGTTTTTGAGCAAATGAGGAAAGCGTATATAAATGTTAAACGGACAGATGGTGACATCATTGATAAAAATGGAGCGGAACGAGAAAACAGCTTACAGCCGAGATATCAAAGTTGAGAACGGCCATCAGGCGAAAGTATAAGGAGTTTAAACAAGGGACTCTGTCTACCGAGATACGTCTGGAAAACCAGTACAAACCACTCCTGTCTGAACTGCGAAAGAAAACCAAGAATTCCGAAAATATAAAAATCGAGCCTGAGGAAGAGCAGCAGGAGATAAAAGAGGAACTCTTCTCTCCCGCTGTAACATCATCTCCGAGAGTACCCGCTTACTTACAGGACGACGAAGTGCTGGAGACTAGTGATCCACCTTTACCCGAAGCAAGCGATATCCTTTCCACCGCTAAAGGACAACTAGAGGCTTCACAATGGGTGGAAAACACATTCCAAAATGCACTTACAGTCAAGTACATGAAGTCACTGATGAAGGACATTCCCAGTCAAAGAAAGATTGATTCCATATACGGACCACGCTATGATAACGGCACACTAATGATTGGAAACAAAGTGTTAAATTTCGATAGTAACGGCAGTATAGTCCATAGATGATGTGTACTACAAACCTACGAAAGGTCTGTACGAATTAGTCTTTAAACGCGCACCGTTACATTACGATGAAACTGATTTGGTCACTTACAAGGATATATTGAACAGGACACACGCTCATAAAAGAGGTTACAATTATAAAAGTACCATAAAACCGTAACAAATCGACAAAATACGAACTTGTCATTTCAAAACTATTTCCCCAAAGCTTACTCGGGCAAAGGCTTCAAGGACATGTCAAACCCTGATCCCGTGTATTACGACGATCCGAATGAATTGTGTGAGAGATTAAAGGTTTTAATAGGTTCAGCTGAGGCGGGTAATACGGGTCATAAAAACGAAATTATAAACATCGTGGAAGAGTTGAGGGAGTTGAAACTCATCCGTGGTAGAGGAAATTCCAGGTATAGAGCATTGGTATAAAAAGTAAAGGATGTTCTCTTAGATTACAGTTTCAAAATGAGCGTGGACAAGTTTGGTCGCACCGGTGGCGAGACCGGTAAAAGAGGCCCTCCTGGGGTCGGGTTTCGCATAACGGTAGACGGTGATTACGATATCAAGGGCAAGCGGTTATGTAACGTGGCCGACGCCCAGCAGAGTCTAGACGCTATAAACCTGCAGACCTTGGACAAGAAATTAAATGGCACTAAAACAGATATGACCCTGTATATGCTCAAGACACTAAATGTGAATAAACTCGATGCCAGAAATAACAGAATACCTAACGTAGCTAACCCTACGAACGAAGCGGATGCCGTCAATTTGCGAACGCTAAATAAAAGAACATTAACGTTCGATACTAAGATAATAGACGCTAAAAAGAGAAGAATAATCAACCTGAGCGATGGTGAAGGATTAAACGACGCTGTCACTCTGTCACAAACTACATAACCTTACACCTATCAAGAGTATTAGAGATTCTACCGTTACTTTCAATAATTTCAGACTCCGCAGCGTTGGATGGCCTGTCGAGCCTACGGATGCTACGAATAAACAATATGTAGATAGCCATATACCCCAAATGGGCATAGACGGGCATTGGAGTTTTGGACATAAGCGTCTGAGCGAGATTGAATAGCCTCTATACGAGGGTGAAGCTGTTAATCTCAAATACTTTCAAAAACATGCCATGACCAGAGTGGTGCAAGATTGGAACGCGCAAACCGGTAAAGTCACTAATCTGAGAGATCCTACCAACATGAGTGACGCGGTGACCGTGAATTACCTAGTGAGAGTACTGAGCGAAGTCTATTACGGTATGTACAAACTACTGGCTCCGACGCTGGACGCTATACACTTAACCGATAAAGACGAGTGGATCAGGTTCAACATTGTCAACCCATACTTTAGGGACCCGGTGAGCAGGGTGGTGAGATCGAGATATAAGTAGGTTGTTGACATTTTTACCGTCAGTTTACTTTAGAACCTGGCGAGATGCGGTTCTCGGTATTAATTCTGTGTGTAGCTCCTCTGATAGCTGCTAATAAAACTTTGTTGTACTTGGAGAAATACGGCTATCTCAACAGCAACGGAACATCGCTGACTAACAATATTAAGGACGCCATTACGAGGTTTCAGGAGACGTTCGGACTACAGGTGACCGGATATGAAAACGAGGAGACGCTGAAGCTGATGGACACACCCAGATGCGGTAACTCGGACGAAGGCATAGCCCCGTTTTCCGTGAACCCATTAGTTAAATGGAACTCAACTCGGGTCACGTGGAACATGATTGGCTCTGGCATCCAGTATGCCAACATCGTTGAGAGAGCGTTTTCCTTGTACTCCAAGCACTCTGCTCTCGAATTCCGTAGAAGTTACAGTAATCCCACTATAATGGTAGTGATTTCCCCTAAGAAACACGTGGCGTACTACCTTAAAAGCACTTGCAGTTACGATTTTGACGGTCCAGGCGGTGTTCTCGGCCACGCCTTTCTCCCTCGACCGTGGCTGAACCAATCGGATATACACCTTGATTTCGAAGAGGACTGGGGACTTTACAATGAATATACCCGCACCGGAGAAGACTTCGTTCTTTACAGTGATGGTCCACGAAAATAGGCCATGCTCTCGGTCTTCAGCATTCGTCTGTGTTACGATCCGTAATGTTTCCGTCCTATTACCCGCCATCGGGTATCAACAACTTGTACGAATTTGATTTGGACAGAGACGATCAGCTTGCAATTCAGGTTTTGTACGGACCGCCTGTCCCCTCCTCCTCCTCCTCCTCCACGTCCACAACATCATCCACTACAACATCCACTACAACATCCACTACTACTACGACAACAACAACATCAACTACCACTAGGCCTACCACGCCTACACCTACAGAATTGGACATTTGTAATTTACGGCACAAACTCAACACTTTCTTAGTAGTGAGAAACAGACTGTACGCGTTTTACGGTAAATACGTTTGGATACTCAGCCTGAACGAAGCCCATAGAACGCGTGAAGAGTTTACCAATCCTCTGATAATTACAGAGTGGTTGACGTTCTTACCGTCGAACTTTAATAATGTCTCAGCCGTGTACCAGAGACCGGACGGAGACGTAGTCATGATTGTGGACAGGACTTTATACGTTATAGATTACCCGTCACTTAGACTGTCCAATCAAAGACCCATTAGCAGAATCGTACATAACAGAATTAAGAAAGTCAATGCAGCGTTAAACAGTAATATGGGTAAGACCTACTTCTTTGTCGATGACAAGTTTGTCGTAGAGTTGAACGAATGCACCCTCACAGGCACCATGTTAGGGATGACCTCAAGCGTACTCCCAGGTGTTCCAGGATCTATAAAGGGTGGATTCAGGTATATAAACGGTCGTATTTACTTTATAACAGACAGTTACGTGCTGGAGTTTGACGAGTTTACCGGTACTGTCACGAAATCCGAGGCGGACATCTTCGACGTACTGCAGATTACTTGTGTGCGTGAATCGCTACTCAAACAGTTGTATAAAGTGATACGGTATATAAATGGCGAATCACAAGCGTAAATCAAACAGAGTGAAACGAGCTGTCAAACGGGGCAGAGGTTATAGTGACCAGCGCGCTGAGAAACGCACTGCCCGCTGTAGGCACCATAATAAATCGTGCTGTTGACGCTTTACCAGTTGAGTTACACCCTCCCGGGGGTTTTCGGTACTGCGGGCCCGGCACCCGATTGTCTGAGAGACTTGCACGTGGCGATAAGGGTATTAATAAGTTGGACGAATTTTGTAGAATCCACGATATAGCGTACTCGAAATATACGGATTTGGAACACCGGCGAGAGGCCGACAAAGAATTGGCCAGAAGAGCTTGGCAAAGGGTGAAATCAGGAGACGCTAGTGTAGGAGAAAAGGCTGCGGCCTTAGCAGTGACTGCGGCCATGAAAGCTAAAACAGCGTTTGGGGGTGGGAGAAAGAAAAAAACAAAGACAAAGCGAGGGAGGGGTAAGTCAAAAGGGCGAGGTCTCTACCTGAAACCTTACCCAAAGAGGGGAGGTGGTGGTGGGGTGAGGAAAAGGAAGAGGTGTTGTAAAAAAAACAACAATCTCGATACCGATAAAAACCTCTAACAAACCACGAATTGATCCGTTACGCGAGGTTACTCGATATTCCGAACTTTCGAGGTGTATACATGAGGGACATACTGCCCAAGACCCCGCGGCTGTACGAGTCGGCCATAGTAAATCTGGACAGTTCACGAGGTGAAGGAACGCACTGGGTCTGTTATAAGAAACTAGGAAATAGAGTGTACTACTTTGACAGTTTTGGTAATCTGAGACCGCCGGTAGAACTCGTATCTTACTTTGGGTCCGGTGTCAGTGTACAGTATAACTATGAGCGTAAACAGTCTGATGACTCAGTAGTCTGCGGACACTTGTGTTTGAAGTTTCTAGCAAATAATGTTTTCACTTAGCGGTGTGGCCCCGCACGTATCTTGTGAGGTCTTTCCACCAATGGATTTGAGCGATGGGGAGTACGAAATCGGCCTAATTGACCTGTCCACGTACTATACAATTCCGAACATTGAAAAGGGTGTAAATGACAAGTTTCACTACGGAAACGGTAAAGAGATAGTAATAGATGAAGGGTCGTACGAAATTGAAAACATTGAAGAATATATCAAGTCGCACATTGACGGAGGCGTGACGTTCAGTCTTAAGGCAAACAATAACACTCTAAGGTCCGAAGTATCGTGCAGTGAAGCGATACATTTCGAAATATCGGGATCCCTAGCTCCTGTACTAGGTTTTCACCGCGAAAATGCTCGAGCCTAATAGAGTCCACATGTCCGACCTCCCCGTCAGTATTATGACGGTAAACACGATACGTGTTGAGTGTAATATCGCCCGAGGATCCTTTCAAAACGGTGTAGAAGGACACGTGCTGCATGAGTTTTACCCTGAAGTCGCTCCAGGGTATAAAATAGTCGAGAAACCGAGCACAGTCATCTATTTACCTGTGAACGTCCGTAGGGTGAACAATATAGCTGTCTCTCTCAAAGACCAGACCGGTGAATTGATAAACTTTAGAAACGAACCGTTATCGTTACGTATACACATAAGGAAACGGCAACGGGCCTAGTATTTAGAGAAGTGCCGTACACCGTTCCCCTCATTCGATCACAAAAGACCGCGGTGTTAACACCTAAGAACATCAAGTTTATTAGATCGCTGGGTTTTAAGTATGGCTCTGCTATCGATAGAATCGGCCGTCGAGTACGATGAGGCGATAACCGGTTGGGAGTTTCACTCTCACAAACCGTACGCCTCGTCAACTCTAAAGAATAACGACGAAATCAGGATTCCAATCAGTCAACAGGATATAATTCCAGCACCGTTCGAAAGCAGTTTACACATCAGCGGAAAAGTGCGTGCCAAGAAGGCGGATGGGGCCGCGGCCAGTGTTACATTAATAAACAAACGCTATTGCATTTTTTATTCGACGATATAAGGTACGAGATCGGCGGTATAGAGGCTGACAGGGTGAAAAATGTAGGTATTACAAGTACAATAAAAGGACTGATTTTCATCAGGAAAGAGGAGGAGGCTGGTCTCTTGAATGCATGTTGGCTAGGTCCGGGTGAAACCGGTCAGGCCAGTGAATTTACATATTCAGTGCCTCTAAAACTGTTGCTGGGTTTTGCCGAGGATTATAAAAAGATCGTGGTCAATGTCAGGCAGGAACTGATTATCTTGAGGTCGGCTACCGACATTAACGCGGTCAAAAGCACGGATGCGGCTAACCTCGACTTTGAAATAACCTCGCTCTACTGGCGTGTTCCACACATTACTGTATCCGACAGTTACAAATTGAAATTATTGCGTGTTATTGAGAAAGATACTCTGATTCACTTGCCGTTTCGATCCTGGGAATTCCACGAATACCCCTCTTTACCACAAACGACTCGTCAGAGTTGGACGATAAAAACGAGCTCTCAAATTGAGAAACCCCGCTACGTTGTTTTGGCATTTCAGACAGGAAGAAAAAATGATCTGAAAAAGGATGCGTCTTCTTTTGACCGTTGTGACCTGACAAATGTAAGACTGTATTTGAATTCGCAATATTATCCTTACGACAATGTCCACGGTGACTTGTGCATTTTTTACGAGATGTTTACAAGATTCCAAAGCTCGTACTATCAGAAACCGGGAGCGCCTACCGTTGATTTTGAAAAAATTCAAGTCCCACGCACCGCTCTATGTGATTGATTGTTCTAAACAGAACGATTCGATCAAGTCGGGACCAGTAGACGTGAGATTGGAATTTGAGGCGAAAAATAATTTTCCGGCAAACACGACGGCGTACTGTCTCCTCTTACATGACTCCCACATGGCGTACACCCTGCTTACCGGTAACGTAAAACGTATGATGTAATAGTGGTGGTGGTGGTGGTGGTGGGGATCGTTAGGTATAAATTGAGCGACTCCTACGCCGATGTACATTACCTACCCAGTGTTGAACACTCTCGCAACAATGGGGCTATACATTCGCGGTTATAAGGAAGAAGGAGAGAGGAAATTATTGGGATACCTCGAGTGTACTAATTTTACATCCTATACCGACTTTTACGATGTTAAGGACTTTAACAAAATTGAGGTTCGTTTTGAGGTAAACGATGAGCCCGAGGCCTACGACACGGATGATGAGGATAATCCTATTAAACAGGCTCTAAATAGGTATAGACAGGGTATAAAAGCCGGAGTGTACACTTCCTTGTGGAAGCACGGCAAGATGAAGACATGTAAATACCTCGACTGTGCTAATTTCACACCTAATAGCGCGTTTTATGATGTGACGGGTTTTGAGAGAATTAGGGTTAGATTTTGCAGAGAGGATGATGTGAAGCTGAAAGGGTATAAAAAGGGTATAAAAGCCGGAGTATACGCTTGCTTGTACAAGGACGGAAAATTTAAAGGGTGTAGATCCATCGACTGTGCTAATTTAACATCCCATCGCGACGTCTGGGATGTGAGGGACTGTGACAAAATTTATGTCTCTTTTTTGATAGATCCTCTCACATACGAACGGGAGGAGGAGGTGGAGGGGGAAGAACCACCTGCTAAAAAAATCTCATTGGTCAAAATAAGCGCGTCTCTGATTGGTCTAAATTCGGAGGATTAAAGTATATAAGGGGTACTGTGGAAGGTACGGTCATACAAGACCGAGACCGAGACCATGGAGAACCCATCAACGGCTATGGACCTGGAGCCTACGAGGATCCCAAGACGCAAGGAGCCTATAAACTCGTTAACGGGAATTTTTCTTAAGTCTGTTTACTTTATTGATTGTGATCTTTCAAAGTGTGTGATTGTGGGTTTTGTTAAAAACCGGGGTGTGACTCTCTCGGAATACTGTTTAAGGGTAAAAAGGGTTGCGTTTATTGGTCATTCGATGTGTTTAATGAGTTTTCACAACACTTCAATAGCGTTAGTCTAGCCTTGGAGACCTCACATAGGTTTTACGTAAAGGCGGATGGTGGGGAGGATATCAAGGTCATCAACGTATTTGGTAAGCAATGTGTGTTCATCTACGACGGTGAACATTCATTAACGCTTAACAAACACGAGTGGAATCAGTTCATTGCCAACATCCCACTGATGCACATCGTATTGAGAGACCTGTTCTTGATTGAGGAGCCTGTTAAAACCGCAATTGAAAACAGTGACAGTGACCTCCTCCCTAGTCGCATAGCTCACAGGCTGTCTCTCGAAATTGAACTTTTCAAACGGTGGCCAAATGGAGGCGGTAGTTGAGTTTCACGCTTTTAAAGATAATGACAGTCGATTTATTGTAAAAGAGTTTGTAATAATCAGTCATCTCTTTCGTGCACACATCGTATTCAAGCCTTCATACGATAAAGCGGAGTTAAATTCTAAAATGGCCAGAACCGCTCGGTGGCTGGAGCGCCACTTTCACAACATCAAGTGGGAGGAGGGTGGTATAGAGTACGATGAGGGGATTATACGAGCTCTGTGTAAACCCTTTGCTACTGTATATACTAAAGGACTTGAAAAGGTCAACTTTCTGTCCAGCTTTCATAATAACGTAGTTGATAGAAATGTAGTTGATAGTCAGGAAGCAATCGTGTCCGATAGTCATTGTATTTTACCTCAACATAATAGTGACTTCACTTATGCTTGTGCTTTAAAAAAAAGCTCTAGAGCGGGGTGGGGTGAGTGAGTGGTAAGCTCCTAAGGCAGGCCTAAACTCTGTAAGTCCTGGGGCTTTCAACTGCTCTTACGGCAGGCCTAAACTCCGTAAGACCGGGAGCAGTTGTGTGTGTGTGTGTGTGTGTGTGTGTGTGTGACAGATACCTCTATGGCAGGCCTAAACTCCGTAAGTCCAGGGGTATGTACCTCGCTCTAGATGCTGTAAAATAAATAAAAAATAAAAAAAGTCTTTGCGAGTGTTTTACGAGTTACATTGAAAGGCTTCTCCGAGTAAAGTTACTTGTACACTCGCGAGGATAAAAAAATAAAAAATAAAGTATAAAATAAAACGTATCTCACCGAGAGACAGGGTTTCGGCATTGAGTTGAGAAGTCCTGTCATTGGTGAGGTACAAAAAAATATGTTGGGAGGTAGCAAATTTGTCATGGAATGGCTACCACCTGTGATGAGCGATGGTTTGGGGCTCATCACCCGAGAGGTTAGGCCTACTGGGGATGCTCTCGGTTAACAAAAAGAACGCGCCTAAGACCTGACCTCATGGGTGGTGTGGAACAAAGGTCACCTTGTACCAGCACATGTGACAGGAAGCGGTCCGGCTGCATATAAGCAGAGGACGCGTGTGTATCCTGCACTTTCCTATCATGTCCGACTGTGAACGTTTAGCCATAGTCTGCTTCCTCGTGGCCACCACCATGTTCGTGGTCATGCTGGGAGTACTGTGTTGTGCCCCTAGAGCCAGGATCGGGAACACTACAGTGTTGCTGTTGATTCTCGCACTCCTGAGTGTGGTATCAGCCGGCAGTGAAGACGTAAGTCATGCAATAATTTCATGTAAATGTTATACTGTTTTACTAATATATTTAGTAATGTTCGATTAATGTTTAGGAACAACCCTCGACGGCGTCTACAAACGGTTGGACAGGGGACGATGATGGAGCCATAGACTTGGTACGTTTATATCCAACACCGTTATCCCTACACTTTAATGAAATCTATTACTGATACAGAATTATTTGCAGACTCGACCATCGACATCGCGTGGAGGTTGGTCGGCGAGCGGGTGGTCTCGCAGAGGTCAGGAAGTGAGTGTTTGTTTCGTGTTTGTTTTCTGTTGTTGTTGTTGTTGTTGTTGTTGTCTAGCACATGTATCGCATAACTTATAAATATTGTTTTAGAACTCCGCCAGACCCCGCAGTGAGCCGGTACCCATTCCCACTACGGTACGTAAAATAGTACTAATGTTGTTTTTTTTCGTCATATGACAGGTTTTTTCAATTTTTTATATCCTCTGTATTATTTGCAGACGGCGCGACCTATCTGCGTGATAGAGGAAGTCTTTTCGTTGGCTCCTCATCGTTTCAGGCCTATTGTGAGTTTTACTGTGATATTTTACGTGTTACACTTTACGTATGTACTACCTTAAGGAATTTATAACTAACGGGTTTGTTTGTTTGTTTTCTTTTGTAAGAGACGTGTGGAGGACTACATGGAGTTCTGTGACGATGATCTTGGGGAGGTAATAACCATTCTCTCATCTACGTACCGATATTTGAACGGGCTTAGGCGTACACTGATGATTCTCCTCGTGTTTTACAGATGTTTGCAGAGTCCGACCTTGTCGAGGCTCTTGACCGGGCGGGAGAGTCAAGAGCACGATAGGGAGATTTCGGAACTGCTGGATCGCCTGAACGAGCCGCAGGAGGTCTGGGATGAAACTAGTCTGGATCAAAGGGTTAGTTCCATCAATTGAAAGTACAATTTACGGATGTGTGATAAATAGCATATCTGAGGGTGTATGTATATGTACAGATCAGCTCACTGCAGCCTGCATTGCTGTCTCAATCACAGTCTGCAGCTGTTCAGAGGACTGCCGTTTGGGGATGGTCACTGCCTGCGGGCAGTGACGATAACAGCTATGACACCTCTCAGAGGCGCCGTTCCGTAGACGCCTCTGTCGCACCGTCACCCACTCCTCCGACTCGCCCGCCCTCCCCGGTACCACCCCATGATGGTCTCTCAGGTCTCTCACCGACCGGCGGATCGTCAACGGAGTCTGCCTCTACGTTCCTATCGTCGCCAGAGTACGTCCCCTCAATACCCCCGTCACCGGAGCTCCCACGAATTCGGCCTACGGTACGCGATATTGAATTACTTGAATTGTACATTATGACTTGTTTACAAGTGATGTAATCTTTCTTCTTCTTCTGTTTTAGCCCAGGGTCGTGGAAGTGGCGAATCCCTCTGTCGCACCGTCACCCACTCCTCCGACTCGCCCGCCCTCCCAGGTACCACCCCATGATGGCCTCTCAGGCCTCTCACCGGCCGGCGGATCGTCAACGGAGTCTGCCTCTACGTTCCTATCGTCGTCAGAGTACGCCCCCTCAATACCCCCGTCACCGGAGCTCCCACAAATTCGGCCTACGGTACGCGATATTGAATTACTTGAATTGTACATTATGACTTGTTTACAAGTGATGTAATCTTTCTTCTTCTTCTGTTTTAGCCCAGGGTCAGTGATTGGGAGGCGCGGGAATGTATTGCGGCCCTCCACGGTATCCGAGTACTGATGCGGGAGCTGCAATGGACGGCCAGTCGCATCTTTCTAGATACCGACCATAGGCGACAGATCAGACTCGCTCCGGAAACTTGGCGGGAGCTTCGTGAGGACTTGGAGAATTTCCTACGATCCGTTGGGGAAAGAATGGAGGATGCCAGGCGTAATAACACCACTCCTCCACCCCCGGACGCCGAGGAGACACCTCTGTCACAGCCGCGTAAAGTTGAGTGTCCTGTGTGTATGGTGAATCTTCCCACGGTTGCTCTTCGGCTGTGCGGTCATACTCTCTGTCGGACCTGTGCCGACAGAGTACACACATGTCCCACGTGCCGAGCGTTAATCGTGGGGAGGTTCAACATATACCTCCCGAGGTAACTCTAGCTCTAACTTCAATTGGTTTCAAAATTCACTTTCCATTTTAAATTCTTCAATTGGTTTCAAAAAATTCACTTTCCAAGGGACGGGGCATTATCGGGTCGTGGAGTGACAACCAGTTCAGACTGGACAGACTCCTATACCTCGGTAATGCTTAACCTGGGTACTGTGTTCCATACACAGTACGAGTGTTCCGCAACCACACTCAGAAACTCTCAGATAACGTCTTACTTAATTTTTTTCTATATTATTATTATATATAAATAATTATTTTGTAGTGTGAGGGGAACCATAGGGAATTTTTCCCGCCAGCGCGCGCCACGGGCGCCGCCATCTTGGTTCCCGCCGAGAAAAAAGTGAGGTTATGTTTACGTGGGCGCCGCCATAATGGGTTTTTTTTGATCACGTGATACATGGGCGCAGCCATATTGGTTTTATTTGATCACGTGATACATGGGCGCAGCCATATTGGTTTTTTTTGATCACGTGATACATGGGCGCAGCCATGTTGGAATTCCCTCCGTCCCTCCTGGACCCACCGAATCACCGATTTTGACACCCCAAAACACCCCAAAACACTAGGATAAGAGTGTGAGGAGGGAATTTCTCCCGCACATGAGGGAATTTCTCCCGCACATGAGGGAATTTCTCCCGCACATGAGGGAATTTCTCCCGCACATGAGGGAATTTCTCCCGCACATGCCCTCCCTCTGCGCATGCGCGGCCGCCATCTTGGATCACGTGACCCCCTCTCGACCAATCAGAGGCCGGTCCGCAAGCGGCGCTAGGTCTACTAATGTCTATATTAGTAGTACCTACTAAATTTACCATAATATCAAAAACAATTTATCACCAATTATCTTAAAAGTTCGTATTTAAAGTCCGTTCGAAACTTGCTCTAGAGAAGTGTGATAATGTGGGCTGGAGAGATGATTTCTTTTATTACCATAAATTATTTAATTTACATTGGATATAGTTTCAATTATTCAGTCAGCTCTCTTCTCGGCGAGCTTTGGTACTGTTCCTGGAGCAACGAGACAAAAAGTTAGAGTTTCCTCTTATAACTATGATTAAATTTATCGTAACACTATCTGAGTATCCACGCTTTGTTACGGGATCAAGACAGAAACTTGTTTCACTTAGTTTGTTTGTGCCAAATATTACTATACATTGTATACTGTGGCTGATTATTATTTATAAGTTTATAGCCTAAAACTCCTCTGTACACGAGTTTTTTCCTGCGAACTCGCACTGCAGGATCACTAGACTGTCAGGAGAGTTTACTTGAGAGCAGGCTGACTATGTAGCTGTCCTTAGAAGAAAGACAGGCTTCTTAAAGTGCAGCCATATTTCACGATAACTCTTGAGTATAAAGTTATAAAACTAAGAAAAAGAAATAAAAAACCTGGTGTGACCTTTTGTAATGTGCGTTGTTTTGGGGTTATCGAGATTAATTCATTTCCTGACACCTGGAAAAATACAAAGGCCAAAGTAGTTTTACGTATTTAAATTTAATGATTAAATTTTAATATATTAAGAGATCTATTGATTTTTTAACTGTGACCCTCATATACTACTTGTGAAAAACGTCAGCTTCCTAGATAGTGCATGGCTTAAGTGATATTGTGTGAGGATAAATAGACCAGCACTTACGTCAAATTGAGGTAGGCAACATGCACCACATGTTACTTAAAGGCTGAATTTTCCAAAATAATTTTTTAGCACGCATGTAGAGCGTATAAAGAATAGTTTTGCCGCCTGTCCGTGGTCCAAAGCCTTATAGTTTTTGGTCAGTTGGTCAGTGATATTTTAGATTTATTAGAAAAGAAGTAAATTCACTGCACATGTCACGATTCAGAACGGTGTTCTTTTCAAGACCAAACTAAATTGGTAAAAAACTGACAAAAAATTGTTAGAAACTTTTTTTTAAATATCCATGTAGGCTACTTTAAATATTTCAGTTATAATTGCCTTTTTTCCGAGCGTCATCTTATAAGTAATTGATTTTTTAATACATGCACGATCGAAACAAAAATAGTTTTTTGCATTTTTTTTCGTTTGGTAAAACTTTGTTAAAAATATATACTTACTTTAATTATTGTTATAACTTATTTATTGATTTTTTAAATAAAACCTGAAATATAAGTACAAGAATTTTTGAGTGATGAGAAATTAAACAGTACTCATCAGTCACTAAACAATTAATTTTTTAAGTTATATTCGCTTCAGAAATATATATTTTCAGCGGAATTCCCTATTTGTCAATATTGTAATATAATTTTTACCCATATTTACAAATATATTTTTATTTTATTTTCGTTTAAGAAAATTTCTAATATGAATGTTTAAATAAGATATTAATTAATCAAAGATGCAGTTTTCGTAGTAAAGTTGTTTTACTAGAACCACTAGATCCAGGTTTCATATCCGATGGTAAACACAGTAGTTACCTTTTTTTACTTTCTAATATGTATAATTAATATTCTAATTTTAATATTTCAGTCTTTTAAAAACTTTATTTAAATTTAAATAATTTTTCTCATAATGCTTCTTCTAACTGAGATCAGAAAAATAAAAAAACGTGATTAAATTTATAACATCTATGAGTTGTATAGCAAAAATTAGACAGTAACTTTGTCTTCTAAATCTAATAGTTAGTATTTGCTAATGAATACCTTTTGAAGTACGAGTATATTAATAATGACATTATTAGGGTTTGTTTGTTTATATACTGAAAAATATATTTCAATATTTTAGAACATTTAGAGCTGGAATTGATACATTAGTTCAAAAACAGTACAGTCCAGTAAACTTGTAACATCTAGCATAGCTCTCGCTAACTGCTTCAAAGTGCGTCTTCGAAGTCAAATTCTCATCGTCTTAAGTTGAAGGACATCTTCTGAGGTTGGTGCGTACTTACCTAATCGCTTAAATCCAAAAACGGAGCAAAAACTAAAGGATCTCCTTAGAGAATTTACACACTATAAATGTTAACAAATATAAATTAGTGGTTAAATTAATTAAACACACGTTTTATGCTGTCATAAAACAATGTTTACACAGAACAGTTTATTAAATTTTAACAGGATCTTCCAGTTAATATTCCGCAACTTTAGAGGACCAAGATGGGATTTTCACTGCTTTAAAGACTAGTAGGTCATAGCCCGAAGCGATTTTTGAAACAAGAATAGGTGAAATTTCTTCCAAACACTTAAATACTTTAAGTGTGAAAGTAAGACAAAGGTACTTTCGCATTTATAACATTTAGTGATGTGATTAGGATAAACTAGAATAGTAATATTTTTTATCATATAAGGTTTCACGATCATGGAGCTTCGAAATGTTTGATAGTGTTATGATTATATTAGCATACCGCCCTTTTTTTGTTATTGATCTATCAGTGGTATGGAAATTAAACATCTAAACTATTAATGCATCTTCTGTATGAAGTTTAGGCCAGCTGTGAAATCTGTTGTTCTTTTGATAGACAGAAGGGATATTTTATTTCGTTAAATCCTTTATATTATTTAATACTTTAAATTCAACGAAATTCAATAAATGTGGGAAAAACACAAAGAGAAGTAATGATTACCTAGTTAGTTCAACATTATGGGGAATTTTATGTCTACTTGTAATTTACCACACATGGGTGTGGAAGTGAAAATAAATGTATATATGCATAAAATATATAGTTGCCTTAAAGAAACGGATACTGAAAATGTAATTGAAGAAGTGCGGAAAGGAAATACTGTTATAATCAACGTTAACACACGCTCTCAATTTAACAACTCAAATGTCGCAAAATGTAGAATAAGAAGGTAGGAAATATGAATAGGAGAGGTACAAAACGTAATTACTGGGGTCCCGATCCGTTTGACGTGCCGACTTATTAATAAACTTCATCTTTTAGTATAAATCGTTATTCAATTCAATTATGATTTCATAGTTATTATCATGATCTAGACGAGAACTCAAAATTTGAGGCAAATGCAAGGTCTATGGTATGCTATAAAATACAATAGCACAATTAAAAAAAATGTTATGCTACAACATACTGCCTCCTAAACTATAGTTATCTTGCTATTATTATCCAAATTCAATGCTAGACAAATCATTATTAAGAGACACAATATGTATTAACATCTTATACTCATACGTATATTAAACTGTGTTTATAAACTATTTTCCTACAGTTTTACCACAATATAACTACTCGAATCTTAGTTTCTGTTACTAATATACTTGATTGAACAACCTACTCACCCCCTTCTGAAGATAAATGTAAATACGGCAACTATACCTTAAAAAACCTTTTACTATTTACGATTTGTACCACTGAATAAAATTAATTATTATAAAATAAAATTTTAATATTTTTTTAATAAATTAGTAGAACTTTTATTTTAAATAAAGTACCAACCGGCTTTTTATACCATTTTATGTTTTCTAATAAACCGAAAATGTTTAAATTAGCACTGATGTAACTAAGACAGCTTTTCATCTTTATTCCGCCCTTCGTCTATAAAATTAAAAATAAGTTTTGACGTCAAAATAAATTCTGTAAATAATTTTTTAATAAATAGTAAAAATACTTTCTCAAAATGAATAACTTATATAATACAATTAACTAAACAGGTATCTTACTACGAACAAAGTAAAACAGAAAAGTTTTTAGTTAATCACAAAATAATTTCCACTTAAATAAAAAATTAAAAGTTCTAAATTCAAAACTTTACGTTTCAAACAAGAGTTTTGAGGGGTATCAGAAAGTGTACTGAGTTGATCAATATAAAAAAGCTGTAGTGCGTGCAATAGATACTGGTTTTAGTGCTATGCTCTTTCGTAGTCATATTAAAGGGCATGTACGTGTATTTACTAATTTGTTCTGATTTAATATAATGTATTTCGTTTTATTTTGTTCTTGGGAAAACTTTAATGAATAAATTTCTAATTTTTTACCCGTAACTGGCCTTTAATTTTGACTATGTGTTGTGTACTTTTCCAGTTACGAAAACTTCTGTTTAATATTATTAATATTCAGCCAGTAGGCTACAAGTCATAGCATATAAACTGAAATACTCAGACGCAATTCTATTCCATTTCTAGTCTTGTGCTTGTAAGTCAGGGAGTCGAAATTGACAAGGCTGTTATCAGAGTCGGCTAATCAGTGCCAACTCGCTCCAAAGTCGAACTGATAACCGAGTTGTGGCCCTTCTCCCATTTCACTATCTTGTTACGTCTCAGATGTACGCGAACCTTTCTTTCCCCTTCTTTATGCTAATTGTACATAGTTGGTTTCTTTTCATATTATCTTTCTGTAGCGTTATTCCAGTTTCTCTACCATATCTTTTCTTTCGTGTTCTTTTCAGCCCTCAAGCCTCACGGCGTGGCTATATAAATCAAACTTACCGCTTAATTTTATGCGGTGGTTGTACTCTTAGATAACTGTGTTTTTACATACAGTGTACCATTTACAATGCTCCAGTAAAGAGTTATCAAAATAATACTCGCTATAATAATATACGCACATTAGAATTATATTCTCATTTGTCAGTCTTTTCAGTAAATCATATCATTGTCGTGTTGAACACATGCAAACTTTATTCAACTTCTTCCTCGCACTTCAGAAAACATTTATCAATCCCAGATCATCTAAGGTTATTTCTTAAATATATATATATATATATATATATATATATATATATATATATATATATATATATATAATATATTTAATTAATATATATTTAATATATTAATATTTATTTAATTAATTATATATAAATATATATATATTTCTGCAATGTTCACTCTATAATTAATCTCTATACTAACTTTCCCTTTGGAAATACGATCGCCGTGGTTTATATTATTAAGGCATCTCTGAGTTTACTGAAAACCGTACCCACCATACACATTCTAACGCCAGAAATGTCCTTAATCCGACAAACCTATCATTCCTCGTGACAATCCTCGATCTTTTCTCACATTCACCAACACAATCCACAGCTCCTCTTTCTTACAAAAACCCACGTTATTTTCTCCTGTCTAATTTTTCCAACCATTCTTTCCTCTCTTCTGTATTTTACAACACTAGTAGAAATGTTACTGCCTTTACTATTTCGCCTTAATTTGATTTTGTCACCTCTCTTAAGAAATCGCTTCACTAGCTTTTTCCTTTTATACTTGTGAAAAACTTTGTAAACTTGAACAGGTCCAGCAGAGTATCTCTCATTCTCCATACATTTTCATGGTGATTTAAACTTTGATGCTATTTTAGCTATCATTCTTGGTAGCTTCTGTTTAACTATAATTTAGTGAACATTATCCCTGTAGTTCTTCGAAACTTTGCTCCTCCATGCGTTTCTTATCCAACCGCTAATCCATTTACAACTTTTGTGTGGTAGGAGATCCTATGCGATTTCTTGAGGGACCGGTTTTGCCTACTGATTGTAAAAAAAATATCCTGAGAATTAGTTTATAAAAAAATGACCATCCCTACTTATATTGTGAATAAGAAGAACAATTGAAAGAAAATCTTATAATCATTTGTCTTCTATACAAACTATTGATAAAACAGACCATAATAATATCTGATACGATTTTAATAGGATGGATCTTGGAATTACTCCTCAGTTTGGATATGTTACGTTTATGTGAAAAATAAGAAAAATACGCTTGAAAAGAGACATAACATATTAAGAATAACATAGGTACTTGATCAAAAAAATATACAATTTCTTTGCGGTGAAATTCACAATAATAAAACCCCTTAAATGTTGTTCATTGTTCGGTTTCGTCCCCTACTTTTTCTGCATCATTCCACCACTGCACTTCAGCTGATCCAAACCATATGAAAACAGCGTTGCCAACAAAATAAACAGCTGCCCGCAACGTAGAATGCATTCATCCATTGGTCTCGATTCGTCTGTGAACAAAGTATTAATAATTATGTAACATACTTAATCTTTCATTAAAATATAAATTAATTAAATTAGCTGCCCTATATATTAAGTGAAAATTCTTCTGTCTATACAAATTTTACTACGTTTAAAACACTTAGATGATTAAATTTGAAACTATTTGTATGGACAATGGCTTAAATTAGCAGATGGTAAGTGTGTCTTTAATCGCATGTCAAAATCAAGAATAGTAAGTGTAATAATTTACAGACATTTAAACAGATGATAGTAAATGTTTTGTTGTTATTCATCTATCGACGTCATGTTAAGTGCAGAAGACTATTGACGTGACAACGTCTTAAATTAGGTTGCGGCTCTGAGTCACTCATGAAATAGTGTAACGCCCGGTAAACGTTACGATGCCCGTCCAGTGGGTCCGCCGCACGGGATCCGCACGGGATATAAAGCAGATAACTGTGGGTCCGCCGCACGGGATAAAGCAGATAACTATGTTTATTTCGTGAAAATGTGGAGTGCTTAGATTCCTCAATTACAACAACTACAACAATAAAGGTTAAATAATTGTACACTGATATTTCATTATCGTAAACTATGATTGATTGATTAATTGTTAGATTGACACACAAAAGTTGAGAAACTGAGTTTATAGGTTATGTCATACTATTGACAAATGTTGATAGTGTTAAGTAAATTCTTAGTTTAAATCACTCTGCAATCAATCGTAATTCAGTCGATTGAGAAAGAAACAGCGCGTATTGCTAGTCAAACATTTAAAAATAACAAATTATAATCTCTAACCTGTCATAACAGTGCGACCAAACAAACGAACTAAACCGACCAAATCACCACGCGCGGAGTTAGAATTTAACTGTGTTTAAGCAAGAATTTCAAATTCCAATTTTAGTAAATTGTTTTATTCAACTTTACCATTTACAATAAAAAATTGTAATTAATTTCAAATTATGTACAATGTTTTAGTAAAACAAAATATATTTCTATAGTTAAAATTTGTGCAATTCTTATTTTCATTCAATTCCTTGTTCCTATTGTGCAATTTAATAATATTCATATCAATAAATATTCTACCGAGAAAAAAGACGTTGTCACGTAAAATCTTCGCCCGTAAAACCGACTTTACACGCAACCATAATTTTTCTTATCATCGGTTTCTTTTTTGAGATTCTAATCATCTACAGTAAAATGTCATCATCTAATACAACATACGTGTGTTAACTGAAAAGCTTCGACGTTAGTCTACACTTGGTATTTCTCTCTACAGAGGCCATAAATAGTTCAATTGTTACTAAAATAATTGGAGCTATTCAATTAAATACTATGAAATATTGGAAAAAATTCGAGAGAAATTTCAGATGTACTCGTAACGATTTTTACCCTCATACTTCAAGGCCCCATTGTATTTGGATGGATCAAGTGGTTGAAATATCTTTTCAGTAATTATCACTTATCTCAGGTTATATCAGGATTGCTTGGGACGTCATTATCACATATGTTCATGGTTGTTCTTGTTTTACAAAATGAAACTGCATGCGAATCCCCGTGAAACCGCTGGTAAGTTCAAAACCACTTAATTTCTTGTTATAATTTCTGTGTTTATTAAAACTACGCTAATGAGAGACTCACTCACACAAATAAATGATTGACCATTTAAAGTCATTTTAGTAAATAGAAAAATAGCAATTTAGCGTTAGTAAGATGAAATCCATAAATTTAGATAAAGTGTTAAAAATGTGTATTATTTCCAATCATAGTAAATCAATAATAATACATGATAATATTTTACACAACCTTTTAGACAGTAATATTTAGATTGTGAATTAAAGTGTCCTTCTTAATTGATCTATTCATAACTTCTGGAATATATTATTGTTTCAATAGACATTTTATTAATCTATAATAATACCGACTGATTTTCTTGTGAGATGAACTAAACAGAGAGAACTGTATCACAGACTGCAGACTGTTAGGTTAGTTACATCGCCAACCTAATACATGTATTAGGTTAGTTATATACCTGAAGAAGAGATCAGATTGCAGATCTCGAAACGTAGTGTTACTGATTTTTTGTTTCACTGAACGATGGCAAATGTCCGGAAAAATCCTGTTTCCTTCACAATCCTTCCATCGTCAAAAATAAACTTCAAACAAAGAATTGTATAGTATGTTATGTAGCTAGCTGATTCATTAATGAAATGTTACTTTATAACTAGTCTGATCATCAAAGGTCTCAACATTTTAAGTTGTTTATCGAGAAATGAAAATTGACTACGATATCCAAGAAATACACATTTTATGTAATAATATAAACAATAATATGAAATAAGAAAATATCTTCAACCAAATATCTTTTATTCAAGGCACTTATTATGTTATGAACTCCAAATTATAGGGTTATCTTTATAAATAATATTGAAAATAAGAAACTAAAACCATTTTAAAACATTTTATTTTTTAAACACTGAAAATGACTCGGTGCTGAAACACGGGTTTACAAAATAAAGTGTTTAAAAAGGGGTTTTCTTATTTTTATATTATTTATGAATGAATTTTTATGCCAGCAACTGTAAATGAAATACAATTAAAAAGTACAAGAGTAATGCACTAAACAGAATTATTTTGAGAACAATAGTTTTACTAGTTATCTAGCTAAGATATAAATTAGTAATCAATAAAGCCTGCATGGGCATTCAGCATGTGCGCTGGCTTCAGTTGATCGTCCGCCAGGATAACTTAAATGGAAAACTTGACATGTTTAACAGCATTAAAATGTACTAGAATTTTAACTTAAAATTTGTAATTTAAAATAAAAGAAATAAAACACAATTTAATTTTACTTTGTTTATAATAATGTAATGGCATCACATCTTTGTGGTTGGTCCAGGGGAGATCGTCAGCATGTTTCTATGTAATAATAGTATAGTAGTGTGTGTACTAATGTAGAGTCTAGTTTGAATGGTAGTGTAGTGTAGTAATAGTAGTAGTATAGTAGTCTAGTGGTCGGGTGTAATATTAGAAAGTGCCTGAGGTGGTACAGGTCAGACCTTTCGGTAATCTGCAGATATAATGGACTCTGCTTGTGTGATACCTAATTTGAGTAGCCCTTGTTTCACTCTACTTTTGAAAACAGGCAAAGAGGGTGATTCAAAGAGAGTACAGCTATTATGATGAACACGAATATTTCTACATAGAATTTTGGAGATTTAAAAGGGGTTTGTTGTACAATACTCTTTACGTAACTGCAAAGTAACAGTCCTTACATTATGCGCATATCTGGTATCATGTTTAATGGGTAATTTCTGAAAAGACCGTGTTTAAATTGAATTAAATGTACGTCAGTAGAGTTTTTTTTAAGTTGGCGAATAGTAAGAATATCAAACTCTCCAAATAGTGTCAGTAGAATAACGTTGAAGTTTGTTAAACCTTATTTTTAGTATGCGTTTTTGAGAAACAAAGAGGGGGTATATAATGCCACCTAATATTAAAAATTGCATCAAAAAAGTAAGTCTAATTAAAGTCTTTATATCATTAAAGTTTTCTTCATTTGAAGGCATACTGGTAAAAAAAACTAAGGAGATTCTCGAGTTTGATATCTAAAAAAAAATTAAATGAAAAATGTCTTTATTTACAGAGGCGAAGTTAGGACTTAAAAAGTCCCTCTCTACCACTTAACCTCCAAACAAAACAAACAAAGTAAAATATAATCATACCTATTACAACATTGTAACTGACACGTAAACTAAATCTAATAATTAATTACATATTGGATTTAACATAATAATGCATATATATATATATATTATATATATATATATATATATATATATATATATATTATACATATCAATTTATAATTAAAATTAACCATTTCAATTAAACTCTAACATAAATCTCTTTAATGCAACAGGAAACTAATAAAACTATCCTATCCTAATCAGCATTCATTCCCCATCCACACAACTTACATACAGTTACCCCAAGTGTGACCACAAGAACCACCAACCGTCACTCCCGCCGAGTCCGCAGCAGAAAGGCCCTAACCTCCGCCCCAAAGCGATCGCGCTTGTCAATACATCTGATGTTGTCCTGGGAGAGCGTATAACTCCAATATGTAGCTTTATTAATCAGATGACTCAATATTTAACTAAATAGTTGGACAGTACAGCAAGAAAATTCTATAGCACTGATTATATGAGACCAACCTCATCAGTGACGATGAATCCTGTTAAGGAAGGCCCAAGGATGGCAGAGAGTGAGCCAAGCCCGAATGTGATACCCAAGACAAGTCCTGTGAAGTTGGGAGAGAGGTCCAAAGGATTCGGAAGACTGCCCGTGTAGGACGCCGCTCCGAGAGCTATTGAGACTGTGAGGAGAGTTACTGCACTTGTAGGGCTAGAGATGAACGGTAACCCGCACAGAGCTATGGCACCACCCCACTGAGCTTAAACATAAAACAGCCATTGTAAGTATGAGGATCACAACTGAATAAGTGATAAAGAAGTGTACAGAAATTGAATAACCGTAGGCAAACCGCTACGAATATTGAAACACTTAAGCCAATAGTTAACTAGCCTCCTTTTTTAAGGTTGCAAAAACGACCAGAACAATGACCAAAATTACGGTATTGACAAACTTTTAATTACTCTAGCCATCAATAGGGGGTTTTCCATTTTCATATACCTTTCACCACACAGTTTTACCATTTTCTAAAAAAAATATTTCTTAGACCCAACAAAGTTGTATGACCACTTTTATCTCACGTGAAATCTTTAGACGGTGTTTACATTTGAGATTGTAAATACGGCAATGTTAAATCATTTGCTAACTAAGCCTCATACCAGTAACTATTTACTAACTTAATTGCAATAAATCGGTGGTGGCCCTCCCCAAAAACAAATTGCAGAACATACATTTATGGTGTGATTCACGTTAGAAAGACCATCAAATAAGCAATAGTACCAAATTACCATAGACCAAAACAGGTCGATTGTCCTTGGGGGAGGGGGGTGGTTTCCAACAAAATAATAGGCTTGATTAGATATTGGTTATATTTGACTTTTTTGAGGGTTAATGAAAAATTTCCAGGTTCCTTTATTTTGCAATCTTTAATCATACCTATAGTACTTGAAATCTTCCTAGATGAAGTCAATGAAACTAATTCTCTCGAGTTTATAACATCTGCCGCCCATGAGAATACTACCATCATGATTAGACTGCATAGATGTGGTAGTGCTGATATCAAACCATTCTGAAACAGGATTGAATGATATTTCAAAGAAACTTGTTTTTAGTATCCATATTTCTATTAGCCTAATTAAACATTTACTGACATCATTCCATAAAATTTCACAACGGTACTTACACTTTTTATATCGTACCCATAAACATGTCTCAAATAGCTGGAGAGTTCTGTCAGAAGCGTCCATTTTCCCCAGTTGTGAGAGAAATGAGCTACAGTCAATGCCCACACTGGTTTTGAGGTAAGAATAGGCCACCATGGAGTCTTCATAGTCTGTATCGGAAATGAATATACAGCCAGTTTTAATGCTTTTTATTTTACGGGTAACAAAAATGTTTAAGATGTGTTAAACAAAGTGAAATGGTGAAACTTAAGTACTTCCAGGATAATATGGTATTTTCAAAATATTAGCAAATAACTTTTCGCAAGAGCTATATTTTTTTAGACAAGACTTCATTTAAGTGAATCTTCTCTTGTTCATTTAGAAAAAAATTAATTAGGAGGTTAAAGAGTAGAATTATTCATATATCATTTATGTTAATTTTTGATTTGAATAGTTAGTCAAGTCAGTAATGGTAAAAAAGTGTAAACTGTGTATTTATAACATACAGCACCGATTTTCCTAAGAAAATTGGATTTAGGTTCTAATTGCCCTCTAGGTTCAAAGTCTACTCTGTGCCGGGGGTACGGAAATTGATGATTATACTAATTATAATAACTCTAAATTATAATAATACTCTAAGCTACTTTTGTTCAATGAAGTTTTTTCTAAAATTTAATACTTTTCGACTTATTCGTGAGTGAAATTGTCGGGTTTCAGGCAAAAATCCACGTTTTCAGACGGTTTTTCGCGAATAACTGGAAAAATATTATTTAATCAAGAACCCTGCAGAAGCAAAAATATAGCTTATATAAAACAAAAACAATCTTGTATCTATGATATATGCAGACCCAATAAAAAATGAATTATTGCTTGTTGAAATTATTGGTGTGAATTATTGATGTTTTCAAACGCCAAAATGGAAAGATTCTACGTACAACGACCAAACACGAAAGCATTTTTCGGAGAACACTAATAGAACCTTTTTCAAAGTCCTTTAAAAACCTATTTTTATTTTTACAAAATTTCCTGGCATCTGAACTAAGCGAGTTATGAAGTTAGTAATGTCGAGTCCTTTTCTTTGGAAAATACAGTGAAAATCTCACCCTCTCTTCCACCCCATTTGATATCCACGGTTAACTGCTAGTTTTATATGAATTGAAAACGGTACATTATTTCATATTTTATGGAACACCTCAAAATATCTAGTTGTAATTAATTGAAAAGGATTAAGCAGTTTTCATGAAAGTATACAATATAGATTTTATAATGGGATTTCAGCATTAAGTGATAATAATCTTAGTAGAAACTATTATGTTAATACTTGACTATGTGAAGAACTTCCGATGCGAGTTGTTATTATATACTCCCGCTCTCTGTCGCTGATGGAAGGGTGGGATTCTGGAGAGTCGGCGCCCACAAACAGCCAGACTGCAGACCACAATACACCGCACAGTCCGGTACAGTAGAAGATACTGGGCCAGCCCCACGAACTGGCGGCCAGGTACCCGGCTATGGGCATTGTCACTACTACTCCTACAGTTGAACCTGCAATTCATTATGTTTTACTATCGATATTTTAAAGATATTTAATAAATAATGTATAATAAATGAATAAATTATCTTTAATATATTGTTACAAACGTTTTAAAAGAACAATGAATATAGTTACAAATACATATTATCATAATTAATTACAAACTTTAAAATTAGTAAACTAATATGAGTACTCCACATATTTGTCGTCATTATATATGTTACAAAAATATATATCCGCTATCCTTCGAGGTATCATATATCCTAAGGAATAATATTGAGCTTACAATAAAAATTATTAAATAATTTTTAATGATGTATTTAAAACTTGTAGTGTATGCTTAACTTTATCTTGGGAATTTTGAAACTTGAGACAGAGAATAAATTTCAATCCTAGAACAACGTAGCGTTATATATTTTTGTAACATATTATGATGGTAAATTTCCACAATTTTGTTATATTCTCATAATCATTATTTAAACCAAAACATTTTAAACAATGAAAGCAATTATTCAGAAACTTTTCATCAATTCTAAAATTCTTGTTGCATAACATGTTATGTTGATACGCATATTTTATCATCACTAATCTTGTACGTCTACACAATTAAGTTTTAGCTTCAATTTATGGTCATAAAAGTCTTAAAATATGGCCCAAACTTTATTTTTGCCACATACTTTTATAAGCTTAAGTTTATGGATTAATGAGTTACTTTAAAGTGAAATCAGCCATAATTAATAATATTAGTTTCGTTATTTCAACTTTGCGAAATGGGTTCGTAATCATTTCTGTGAAGTTTAAAAAGGATTTCGATTTTTTGACCAACTTACCACTTATTACAATAGCTATTGTTCTATTTCTTTCCTGTAGTGGTGTCCACTTCGCAAGGTGGGTATGTACTGAAGGGAGTAAAAATCCCTGAAAAATTGTATCGTTAAAGAAAGTTTTAATATTACCGAATTCTAAAATGAAAGAAATCTTATTTAAGTTTAATAACATGTCATTACTTTTAAATAATAATTTATTTACCTGATGTGGACCTAAGCATATCGGGTTCTTGGGTTTATATAACTTTCGAGAAACTTAAATACATTTCTAACAACAAAAAAAATTCTGCGGTACATCCACTTTGAAACAGTTTCCCGTCTTTAGAACGAAATATTCAAAAGATTTTAATTTCGTGTACCATTCATTTCCTCTAAAATATATGAAGCTTGTCCTATAATACAATTCAAAATGTTCACCAACTGATCTTAACAAACAGAGAAACGTCGCATTTAGTCATATTAAATAGAATTTTATAATGATTTATTTATTTCAAAATTAAGAATTCATACCATATACTTTTTATCTGATTTAAATAAGGATACTACCAAAGAATTTGCTTTTTCTATAATTGCAGGATAGATTGTTACATAATGTATTAACAAGGAAGTAAAAATATTTATGTATTATTGAGAAACGCCACAATCATTACAGTTTTACTGTGGTAGTAGTAGGTTGCTCAATAACCTGCATCAAGAAATCAAACCAGGCGTAGGAACAATAAGGTTAACATTGTTTATTAGTTAAGTATTTTAATATTAACCTTTAAGGGATAGTCCTGTAGTTGTAGATTACTCTAAACAATCAGCGGAAAGTAGTGGATGTTGGAAATAAAAGGGTTACATTCTGTCTTATATTTTGATAACGAACTATTTTTAAGATCTATTTTCCTTAAACGTGTGAAAGTTTGGGGAAGGTGATAACTATACAAAGTGTTCCTGCTTTGTTTTGTTCCGGCACTTTTTCCAACGAAATGAATGGTATCCTCACAATCTGCATTGTTTCTACTTTCATTCCGTTTTGTTACTATTTTTGTTGAACATTGTATAAACATCAATACGTGGAAATTTAATTTATTTATTATACTTTCCTTATAGCATAAAACATATATTTATTGTGTAATAGTAAAGTGAGATAACAATGGCGTAATAAGTACCGTAATAAATTATGTAAACTTTACAAGGACTACAGGAAGTATGAATACACGAGAGACAATGCGAAATACATGATATACTATAAATACACTAAACTTTAAGTAAGTACAAGTACAAGTTCTGTTAATCGTGAGTGTTTCAGAACTGAATCCTTTTGGAGTTATGAACTATAAGTTGAACTGTGAACTACGGCCGTCAGGTACCTGTGCGAGACCGAGAACTACTCTGCTGAGACTGAAGGCGAACCAACCGTAGTTGAGAGCGATGAAGGGGCAAAGTATACTTATGACGGCACAAACCAACATGGCGGCGAACATCAAGTACTTGGGTCCCCACTTGCGCGACAGATGACCTCCTGGGGCTGTCGTCAGGAAATATCCCCAGAAGAGGGAACCCAAAATGATACCCTTTTGGGAGCTAGTCCAAGGCAGTACCTTGAACACACGAACAATATCATTATGAACACAATCAACAATTTTAATTACATTTTTCCAACTGACACACGCTTAGGAAATGTTTAAAAGTAAACGTCTCAAAATAATTCACCGGGATGAAATCATATTTACCGGGAGGCTTGGATTTGGTCTCGTATTGTCGGTCATTGCCACAATGCCTATGGAGAGATTAGAGCGTATAGAGAAATCCAAGACGATTGACGAAAATGTCATGAGCGCTTGGCAGTGCCGGGTACCTAAACCTGGAATCAAGCAATATATACAAAATTTGAAATAGTAATAAATCACGTAAGTACAATACTAAAGATCCAGTTCAGTACCGTAATTTGAAAATTATGATTTTTGTCGTTTGGATTTTCATTTAGGTGAATATGAAGTCAACCTGTCTGTAGCACTTTCTTGCAATGCTCAGTGTCCACCCTGCCTCTAGACAGTCAGAATTGGCTGAAGAGTCTTATCACTTTCCATTACATTTTCTCATTATTAATTTGGACCTCCAATGCACGTTTGAGATGATTAGCAAAATATAATATCATAGAGCCACTTTACGTGGTACTATTTTGCATATTTTGTATTATTTTATAGCAAAAACATACGTATATTTGTTATTTATCTGTTGACTCTATGTTTTACTAATGGACAGATATTTATGCCAACTTAGCAGTCCACAAAATGGTTTTGGCTCGCCAATGCTGGATTGTTATGTAAGAATATTGGCTATTAATAGGAATTGTTCGATGATATTTTAAGATGAACAGGATCTATTGATATGTCTATTTTTCATATGTGAAGTCAACGACATCTGATGCAGTTTCTGTTATGAACCATTAGTACTTATCATAAATTAATGTCAAAGAACCTCACGTTAGTATTAGGTTTCCATTTAACGTTTGTAGAAACGAATCAAAATACTAGACTGTTGTATTTGTTGTAAACGAATTTTCTGTATCTGTATTACCTTCATTACAGATACATTTGATCAGATATAACGCTATGAATTCTTTTAAAAAGGAGGTGAAAATTCTTCAAAACATGATCTTTCTAGGTTTTGTACTCATAAATAATATGTTTGTCAAAATGAGAATGACATGATGAACTAACTTTTGTCATTTGAAAGTTATTTTTGACGATGGAAGGATTGTGAAGGAAACAGGATTTTCTGGACATTTGCCATCGTTCAGTGAAACAAGAAATCAGTAACACTACGTTTCGAGATCTGCAATCTGATCTCTTCTTCAGGTAAAGAACTAACCTAATATATAATTACAAACTAGGTTAAAATTAAAAAAATCATACCAAAGCGTTGTGGCACGCCTAAGTCAGGAATCGCAACCACCATGTTGTTTGTCAACTTCATTAACTCTAAAAACAAGCACTTAATAAAAAAACTATACACAGCACACTAATAATTAAAACTGAACTACATAATACAGGTCACAATAGTGTAATTATGTATTAGGTTACTTCTTTACCTGAAGAAGAGATCAAATTGCATATCTCGAAATGTAGTGTTACTGATTTCTTGTTTCACTGAACGATGGCAAATGTCCGGAAAAATCCTGTTTCCTTCATAACTTTTGTCAATTTACTAAACGTTAATAGGAGGTGAAATGTGACTAAACAATACCAACCCATAAATAAATAAACAAAAAGTCAACTGTCATAAATTAAATAAGGCAGTGTTGTAACATATAACATTACTCCAGAAAGATGTACAGGACGATAACATTACTCTGGCTGCGGTTTGTACCTTCCAGTTCAACCCACACCTGATACAACAAGACCGATATGTCAAATCTGCAACCCCTGGATGTCCAAGAGGGGCGTACACTGCCTACAAATGTAAATGCATGTACATGTTGGAGTAAAAGAGTGGATCGATCGGTCTAACAATACGGAGGATTATTGTTAGAGTGGGTGGAAATCCCTATGTGTTAAAGGCTGTTGCTAGCCTAAGCATGAGGAAGTACCGTTTTGTACCTGCTTAGAATGGAACAGAATATCAGCCTCCCCTTCTTCCAAGGTGACATGACTTGAGTTAGATAGTCTGTTATACCTTCTCATTAGATACATCCTACAAGTAATTTTCGATGAGGTATTTTCTCAGCTACCCATCCTTATGAGTTCTCGATGCGGTCCATACCACCAACCTTATATATCCTGAATATCGTGTTATTCCATAAACAAACGTAAAGATCCTTTTATAACTATTTCCGATGAAGGACTTCCTCGGCTAACCTTCCTCATGAGGTCTCAATAGGACGCGATCCCTACCATTAACCTTATGAATTATGAATATCCTGTTACTCTAGAAGCAGGCTCAAAGGCACTTTTAGGCAAAGAGTGGTTTCCTCAGCTTCTTGTCTCAAGGAACAGAAAAATAAATAAAGACACTTAGATTTTAAACATTTTTGTAATAAACCACAAGTTGCGAAAGGGTTAAACAGGCTTCAATATACGCGTTGTCTATTAAGCTCAATCAACTTACTTAAGTAAACAATTGCTTACATTACCATGAGGTACAGAGGAGTTGTTCAAGTAAGCATTTAAATTCTAATTATAGCCAACATTTAATAAAATTTTGTTGAGGTATTGAAACCCAGTATTCAAAAAGAAATGCCAGCCTATGCTTATTCTATTTTACTGTTTGATTTCCTCGATACGCCATCATCGGTAAAAACATTTTAGCGCAATGCCTAGAAACAAAAGATTTTTTAATTCATAACACTTACTATAATGCAGTGAAGTAAATGATAGTAGACCTTAAATCTGTCGTCCAAAGTCTTGAATGAACGCCATCGATCTATGCGTGTTTCTTTTCAAAAAATACGAGTATATCATAATATATAAACCAAATTAATAAAGATAACAAATAACAGTTTTACTTAGTTAATTGAATGGTTACTTTTCATATTTTCCACGGGCGTACAATGCATAATACTCGTTATAATACTCGTTATGCACTGTTATAAAATGCACTTACAAAACTATTACTCTCATTAAGTTAAATGGCTACAATAACTGTTGTAGGAAATTTATGTTGAACTGATTAGTTAAACAGTTGTATAAAAGTATAATGTTTATATTATGGGTATAATACCATAACGTAAAAAATATTATGGTTTTAATCCACAAGAATGTTATGTAAAGATATTGTGACAAAAGGTAAAATGTGACATCAGAAATCGAGACTTCACGAGCAACTCTCTAACTTATGTATGATAAAATATATTCCGAAACCACAACATTAAACATGATAAAATTACAGTATTAGGGATTAAAAATTTAATTTCAGTCAGTTTGCACTGCATCGTAAAACAAGCAATAATTATTATTATTTCGACATTTTTACTCTATGAAAACTCCTTGATTGTTGGAAAAACTCCTATGAAACTTCGTTGCTGATAGTGTAAATAATATCAAGAACATTTAAGACGAAAATGTATACAAATCTTGGATACAAACTCTTGGAATATAACGTATCTTGAAACGTCTTGAATTGATCTCGGAAGATCTGGATTAATCGAGATAAGTGAAGCAAATCAGTGCGCGTGTACAAGTACATAGAATTTACACTAATCTCACGTGGACGTGACAGAGAGTACCTAAATAATCAATCAGTCTCTGGTACTCGTCAGCTATAATACTTTGTAATACGTCTAGGCTTTCTGGGAAGGTCACTTTATTTCAGTCCTACATTGCATACCAAAATGCAACAAAGGTAACACAACAACAACACAACAAAGGAAAAATATCCTCCATTCCATGTACAGAATATATTAATATAAAATGCAAGTTTAGACATTCCTACAACAAACAGTTTTCAGTAACTCTCTTTCTTCCTAGCTCCTAGCATTAATATAAGAATATCAATATTTTGCAACCTCGTACTGCAACGGGAATAGAAAACACGTCTATCCAACCTTAACAGCTTTGGTTAATTATTGTTAATAATATATAATAATCTATGTAGAATTTCGAAAATTAGTGATACAAATTGGAGCCTAGATGATTCACACAACTACCCGTCCTGATCCTCACGATAGCTGCAGAACGACCTCAGTGGCCCAGCATTCACTCTTTAGCTTGTCTATTTTTGGCAGGAATATGCTTACAAGAATCTTTACTAGAGTACTTCAGACAGTAGTATGCGTGATTATTGAATTTTGAATAATTGGTCGACTCAGCTAGCTATCGCGTTCTCGGATATTGGTCGACGACGCATAAAATTCAAACTTATACTGGTACTCAGTACAAATTTTGAGTTTTAGTTTGATAACAAAATCATTAATGCACGGAAATGATACAAAACGACAGATATACTACGTTTTGGGAATTGTATCTGGTCTTTTGTTCGGTGTGTTTATCTCTATGTAGTTGAATTGTTTAAGTTTTTGAATGGTTACCCGTATATTTTAGGATTTCATACCTGAATACGATAGTAAATCACAGTTCTCGAAACGTTTTATTTGTTGCCACTTATACACTGAAGGACTACTAGTTAAGGAGTGAAGAGCGATAATCTGAATTTTTGAAGTGAAAAACTTTTTTAGGCGCGTTGAGCGTTTTGGTAGAGGGTAAAATCCTCGGTTCGCGTCACCGACATGCTAATGATACTAACCTGCATGAAAAAGTCAGTCTCGCTGTGTTTTTTAACAGTAGACTTGGCCGCGGACTACTAACCTGCATGAAAAAGTCAGTCTCGCTGTGTTAAAACTGTCCCGGCGGAGTATGAAAACAGACTGCGAAAATCAGTGACCTTTACGGCTTCCTCTCGCGATTTAAAAGTGAAGCCAATGTCGTACAATTCTGTAAGATGCGTCAAGTTAAAGCTCTTAATATTGGCAATCTATTGGTTACATTTTTAAATATTAAAAAAAATTTCGAAATAATTTTGATTATTGTTTACATTTTACATAGCGTTTACAATGACAAGAAAAAAGTAGTAAGCGAGGATTTTTTTTATTTTTTGGTCAGACAAAATTTGTCAGCGAGAAAGTTGTGTGAAAATAGATGAATATTTTTTTTGTAATTTATCATTTTTTTATTGGAAGTTTAGTTTAGCCTGTAGTAGCGTATGAAGTGATGAGTGAACGTTTCTGCCGGAACTGTAGTTGGCGCATTGGCTCACTGATACCGTATTAACTCAATAAATTAGTTTATTGTGCAATAAAAATACCTTTACGAAAGAACCAAGTTAATTTAACTAATTTATTAGTTTTAAAAATATTGTGGGTTTAATTGTTATTGCAATTATATACTTTATCCGTAGCAATAACTGTATTATTTACAACGGTGTTCAACTCACTGTTGTTTACTTGGTGTTTACTCACTTGTATTCTATGTTTATTAATATTTAACCTCTTCATCATGAAATGAGTATTATTACGGTATAAGATTTATCTTACTAGCGTGGTAAAATAGATTTCTAGTTATTTGATAATATTTTTTCGTGGATTTTAAAATTGGAAAATTAAAAAAATGTTATAATAATTTTAGATTTTATGAAATATGTTCATTTATTGTTTTTTATTAAGATATTGTTAAGATAATTGTATATTAATTTTTTTTTCAACCACTTTGTATTTATATTTTGTTCATGATTTGTTTAACCCATCATATGTAACTAATAAATAAAACATAAAAAATTTCATATAATTTTTGCATATAGTTTTAATTACTCTCAACTTAATAGTTCCGTTTTCATTTCTCTCGGCAGTCCCACGACTGCTACTGTTTTTTTTATTTTGCTGATCAACTAATGAAAGTTTGGTTAAATAGAAAAAAAAACCCAAAACCTATTCTACCTTCATTTTCTTCGGCTAGTCATACCGATCGTGAATTAGACAATTCTGGATGTTCCTAACAGTCTGTGGATTGAATTGGTGTTTTAGAATTCTTATTATGTCAGATTTTAGGCTATTATTGAATAACTCACAAATTGACTAATAAATTATATTAGTTATTTTCCTTCAGTTTCAAAATAATACATCAAATTCATAGACTTTTAAGGACAATCACTACAAAAACATTTGTCATCTTTTCGCATTTTATAGCCGGATGAAATGAGTCTGACATAGCGAATTATCTGGTCCTCTTCGGTGCCGTATTAGGTTTTATATCACGAATGACCTATTCCAGCGTATACAAGTCCAACCACGAAATTTAGCTGAGCATCATAAAACCCAATCACTTAGGAAAGCAATTTTTGCTGGGGGGTATAAAAATTTCTTTTCTGTGTGATTGTCTGTCAGTCTGTCCTTTGAAATTTGAGAGTGGAAAGAGCTATAGACTTGCAAAAAACTTAGAGAAGCCTATAATTCTATAATTTGGATTTTTTTTAAATTTTGGGTAGTTTCAATCAATTGATTCAATCCCCTCCTTCTTGATTTTGTATACAAAAAGTTACTAAGCCACAGATGCTTACAAATTTCAATATCAATCCAAGGTTTTAGCTACTTATATTTTTAATTGATTTTTACTTTACATATTGAATAGTCAACGTTGTCACAGGTTGTTTTAATGTTAATTGTTATATTGTTCTGAATTGATTTTTATTCCACGAATCTATTTCATTTTCTTCCCACCATATCAGCATTTACTTTATCTGTTTCTTAAGACATTTAAATCCATTATGATAGAAATTAATCATTATGAAACAAATCAGTAAGAAAATTAAGCAATTAACAAGCATTGATGATGATTCTCTGTCTATAATGAACTTATAAACGTCTAGACTACCTCAAGACCCCACCATTCTATTAAGGAGAAGTATAATTCTGAGTTTTCCAAGTGTTCCTCTAAATTAGAAAATACATTTATAAACATACATATATGGCACTTTCTTGATTAATTATCACTAGTACATCAATGAGGGCAAATTACATTTTACACCAACACATACATTTTAGTCAATAAATCCTTGTCCGCTAGTTTAATTTCAATATGCATGCCCAACGAAGCAGATGAGTTTGTAATAAAATAATAAATAAAACAGTTTAAATTTTGTTGAATGCTATTTATTCCTATTGAACAATTAAATTAGTTGAATTATAAAATTTGTTATTTATGTTCGCCTAATTTGCTACATATACTTGAATAAGTATAAATTATCCTGATGCAAACATAAGAAACAACAAAAATTTGTAGTAAATTGTCTAACAAGAACAGAACAATAGAGCTTAACTAACCTGGAGGTCTCGACATCGTGCGAGGAAATGCACTGCGAGTTGAAGAGTAAGCTACTACTGATAACTTGGCTTACTCACGCCACTCATATACACAAAACAATGCCTCGTCTGAGCCACATCTAGTGGTATACGTCACACACATATTTCTCAAAGATTATACTTCGAACAACAGCTTATCACGGATTTGATGTTACGTTTAACATCCAGTTTCTTTCGTTGTTTCATTGAAATAAATAGTTTCAAATATTTATGATGCCAGACTTAATTTTTATACAGTCTCAATTTTACACGTATTAATCACGACAAAATCATTACACGAAAACCTAATCACTCGTATTACAGTCGAGTGGTGCTCAAAAAACTAATTAAACGAATTAAAGTATTTTGGACTGTACTATAGCTAACTTATGCCGGCGAACGTTTAAAAGTAATAAACGTAATTTCTTTTTCTTTATCTTGAAAAAATAATAAATACTAATAATAATTCCCAAAATAAATACAAAATATTTAAATTCATAGTACGATTTTTTGAAGTTTAGAAATCAGCAAATATTGTGATTAGTAATATTATTTACTTTCTTTTTTACTGAATAATACAAAATAATATGTACACCACCCTTTAAAGAAAGACATGATTACGAAGATGTATTCTTACTATTATCTGGTTCTTGTATCATCTTCAAAATGCAAAATCGAACATGTTGAAACCAAACCTACATTTATTATTGTTTTTTGTACTTTAAATATAGACTTTTCTTTTATGCTCTTGGTGACCGTACCAAGAATTTTCCTCCTTCGACTAAGGTCGCTGGTTGTGTTTTGGCCACAGTACATTTATATGGTCATGCGTTGTTTGCAGCTATTTAACTTAGCTATTCCATTGCTTGAATTTATTTCATAGCATCATCTGACATTCTTACACTTTATGTTTATAAACTGCTATATAAAGTTGTGAGTCTATTTATAACCTCGCTTTATTGATGTGTCTTCGGTTACATTAGTGAAAATTTTTGCATTGGCACAGGTGATTCCGAAAACAATTGCATTTGTAAGAAATGGAGCGAAATATAATGAAAAAAACTATAACGTTTGGTGCATTCTTTGTTTGTGGCTGAAGTCGTGCAGGGGCTATAATTCTTTTATCGCCAAATGTATTTTAAGAATCGCAACAAACTCTCATTCTATGAAACAAATAAAAAGAGGTGAACTTTAGATTTCTTCTTGCTAATATTGTTACCAGACACACAAATCAGCCGAGTACGATAAAGGTTATCAGCATTGACACATGTTAAAATTTTATTACGGAAAAATCTGGTAACAGTTTATGGCATCTTGTCCTTGGCAAATAATCTTCTACGTTTTGTTTCTCATGAACAGCACACTAAAACCAACCATTAACAATTGTGTCACATATTTCACTTGGTAGTTATTCTAAAACATTCGCATTATTGTGGTTCAGATAAACTACCTAAGGCACACACTGTTTCAAGCTATTATATATTCACTCAAAAATAGTGAACTCCGAGGGGAGGGGAGAGAAATCATATAGGAGCTTTAATTTTATTTTCTTCAATAAATGTTTATTTAACAATTTTTAGCAATTCAACTTTTACTTCTACTAACAAAAATTACTTAAGCGGACCAGAACGATTTAGCTTCTTAAAAACAGACATGTGCATAGGTTCTGGAACATATCTATGTCGGCTATATGTTGGCGGAATTAGTATAATCGATTCTAAATTGTATTAGAACTTCGTAAAGTACTAAATATTACTAAAATGTGTCTCCTTGTCCATTTCCCACAAATTCTCGCATAAATGATTGGCGATTTGTTTGTAACGCACATAAGCATAAGACTATCATACAGAGATACATGTTATTTCCTGTTGTTATTTGTGTAACAAAATTATATAGCGATTTCCATAGTCAATTTATTTAGAGCGCAGAAATATTTTACACCACGTGTCGCGTATAACATATATTGCTGGGATTGCGTGCAAAATTCCAATAGTTAGGTTACTTTACGCTTAGAATAAAATCCTAGCAAGAGTAATATACTAATATTCTCTAGGAAAGACATAACAATCCTAACCTTTGATATTTCATTCACAACCAAAGTTTACCTATTGTAGATACAGTTACAATACTAGGCATATATATATATATATATATATATATATATATGCTGTAAAATACTGTTAGTCAAAGAGTAAAGAGTTAGTTCGTGAATTTCGAAAAGTAAAATAATATGTTATACGGTTTATTTCACTTTCTTGTCTTGTTGTAATTAATACATTTAAGGATAATATTGTATGTTAATTATTTTCAGTTTTATGTGTTGTTTTATTTTGGTATTAGATCGCTGTAAGTAAACCACTAGTTGAAAATGTTGTAATTATACACAACATTTATAAAATTGAAAAGTATCTGTAGCACCCATGTTATAGTTGTTTATTTTGTATGATGTCATGGGATAAGAAGACATGTGTATTGTTTTTATTTCCTCAGTGACAAAAAATAATGAGCAGAGTGCTTGATTTAATCACAATACAATTAAATATGTAAAGTCACGAGAAAGTTTAAGCAGATTTGATGTAATTACACATAAAACATTTTAACCAACATACTCGTATGTTTGTAAAATAATCTTGGTTTTTAAAGCTTGACGTTCAAGTTTTCAAAAATGTAAACAAAAAGAGAATAAAAAAGCTGGAAATATTGTGAAAGAAAATTGTGTTTTAAATGAATTATAATAAAACTTGTGCCATTTTTAGTGCTAGATGTATAAATTATATTATTTCAGGTAAATTAAATAATATAAGGTATGTATTTTCAATTAACGTATTAAAAGTAAAGAAGTGTTTATATTGAAAATTTAAAAAACTCCAGTTATGGATGCAATAATTAGTATTTTCAGTTTTTCAACAAGAACACGCCAAAAATTGCAGTTGCATCAATTATGACACAAAAAATCATCAAATTATACATTAAGTTGTTTCAACATTAGATCCCTTCCTAAATTATAATTATAAACAAAGTGTCGCATATGTCAGTTTCCCCATGAATTGGGATATTTTGTTTCGATAGTTTGGCAACACGGAGTAAGTTAATTAGTGTCTATTCGAGTGGCTAGTCTAACGTTGATTGGATACTTCATTTGCTGTTTATCTGTTTCCATTGTATTATAATTTCTGTTGGTCATATTTCCATACCTAAAATGTATTAGTTACACATTGTAATTATTATAAATTTTTTCCTGCCTATTTTTCTTTTTTACCTTATATTTTAGGTATTATGAATTGTAGTGGTATTTAAAAATTTGGTAACAGCCACGCTATAGTACGTACTGTATGCGGTAGGATGTCGTAAACTTATACCCACCTAGAACGTCAATATAATAAATTAAAATTGCAATTACCACACATAAATTAGAGTCCTATACTTATAAGAAACATTTTTGGTCACGGATGCATTTTCTGCTTACTGTATTAAAATATATTTACAAAGAAAAATTAATACCATTTTTATAAACAACTCAAAGTAAAAAAAGAGTGATAAACAATGTTTAAAACATGTATTCTCCCTGTTCATAGGATCAGCTCTTCTGTCAGGAGTAGAAGATTGGCGGTGAGCCGTGGGGAACTAAGAAGGCAGGTTCGCCACGAACCAGGACTTTTCCCCATCCTGTTGCTTCTGGTGAACGTTACCCTTCAAGATATATTACCCGACAAACACTACGACTTGGGTAAGATTTATTAAGTATTCAATAACTCTTATTAGTATTTTTTTTTAATATTTTATATACAAAAATAATATTTTTCCACTGTTGTAACTTCATTCGACACGGTGAGATATATCGCATAATTTACAATTTAACATATGCGGTAAAGTTACAAAAGATTGGGGTAGTTAACTGTTAAAATACTAAAAATCCTTCTAATTTGAAAAATAGGAATCCAACCAAGCTGAACGTCTGTCTTTTTCCAAAGAAACAATTCACTTAATTTTGATAACTCAGCAGTTTGAAATTTAAAAAATTGATATTTCTTATCAGCTGCACTACTGTGCTCAAGATTCACTGTACTGTAATTGGAATAGAACGAATTAAGATAGCACCTGGGTTTAGTCTTTATTATAAGATGTAGCCATTCGCTCTAAGGCAGAATATCCCACCTCGAAACATTGATGTCATATGTTACATAAATCACAATATACTAACATAATATACTAATAGTATAGAGGATCAAAACTATTTACTCTCTAAGGTCAGCTTTGGTCGGCGATGGGAGTCACGCTTATTCCGTGTTTCCAATTCTGTAATGGACATTTGATCATATATTACGATATGAGAGCTGAATCTGCCTAAGTGCGACATTCGTCGTGACTGAATTGTACTGCCTTCATATGCGCAGCACGCAATTCGGCAAGTAAGAGCGTGATGGATGTTCTTGCTAAGGAATTCCGTACTGAAAGACTTATACCTCATTCATCTTCACCATCGGTATTAATGGGTTTTTTGTGGTTTAGTAATTGGAATATTTTAATTTATCCTCAAGATAAATGCAAACATGTATTTCCATTAAACAAATTAGCAAAATTAAGTATTATTATTAGTAACATTATTTATTGAGTACAGGGGCCGAGGACGAAGATGTTGAAGGAGCCGACGTCGGTGGAGAAATATTAGAAGAATTCCGGCCTCCAGAGCGTGTCAGGATGCTTTTGGAGACTGAAGTCTCCTTCATTCTTCCAAGACCTGGAGAAATACGCCTGGAACCCGAGGGATTGTTCCAGAAACATCCACTTCAAGGTATGTAACAATAATGCTACACATGTAACACCCATACAATTAGTTTTTCACTAAATTTGAACGAAGAATATAAATATATTAATAATTTAAAATTATTTTGTGATTTTTTGAGAAAATTAAACTGCTTGCTATAGCCTACACTAGACTTTGGAAGTAATGGATAGTATTTGTATATTATTTGCTATAATTTGTTCAACAATGTCTTCGTAATAAAACCTCAAATCTAAACAGATATTAGTATAAAGAAATAGTAACAATTAAATTAAATCACTTTGTACTGTCCAATTCGCTCCAGATATATTTTTTTTAATTTTTGATATTAGCCATATTTGATTTATCTAACGATAAACACTCTGTAGAAAAACTTGCAGGATAAAATGGTATATAAATTATGACTTTTTAACTGTATAAAACCATTTTTAGTACTGTTTCCTTATTTCAGGAAGAGTTCCCGCTTACATGTTTCCGGTCAACGTCTACCGGGGCAGCCGATGCCGTGAGGGGAAGAGTTGGGTTCAGCCAGGGAATCCACATGTGGGCAATTCACTGGCCTGCTCAGCTCCGTGGCTTGCACCCTATGGTGGGCGTGGCTACGGAGGAAACGGATCTAAACGGCAACGGAATCAATGTGAGTTGTACTTGTCTAGAGCTCAGATTATGTGTATAAGTTTATTTTTGAAATTGGTTCATAAATATTTTATTTTGCAAACTATTGCTATACTAACACTATACATTCTTTTTCTTCAATTTTGTCCGAGTGTAAATTTCAATGTAATATTGTTAGACATTTTTCATGATAATGGCAAACTTTTTTTGTATCTTGTGAATAATAAATATGGTATCATTTTTATGTTTCCAGTATATCGTGGTGAGTGACAACCAGTCCTGGAGTTTGAACATAACCACCCTGAGACTACGTCACGACTGCAGCATGGAGGGTGCCGACTATCCTGTTCAAGCACCCTACGATGATTTTGAGGTTCCCGACAGTTTTGTGGTAAGCCCTTTATTTTAAACCTAATTTAATATTGTAAAATTTCATAGTACTATTGTAAATGATATTCATAAAATTATAATACATATCAAAAATGTATCTCATTGATTTTCCGATTTAAAAAACCTCATTAGTGTTTATGTTATTTTCGTAATGTACGCACACATATAAAGTCCGTGTACTTTTAGTTATACATAACTACGTAGAGAACTAGCACAGTCTATGTGGATCAATTATTTTATTGTAATTGCTCTAGATTAGTAGAACAAATATAAAGACACGCAATCTTACGAACCATATAGAACTACACAGAACTACGAACTATATACAGAAAATATCTCGATTACTTTTAAAGCATCTTCCTCTTTTTAGGATAAATTATTTCGTTTAAAAAAAGATACCCAGAATTTAAATTTAATAAACTGAGGTATATTTAAAATTAAAGTCAAAAGGATCATATATATATATATATATATATATATATATATATGAAATATATGATCCATTTTCTAATGTTTTAAAATATGCTAAACGATATTGACATAATTTTCGACTTAAACTATTATTACTTTAAGTAACGAACTAGCAACAATATTTCAATCTCATATTTAGGCATGCCATTAATAAGTTTGTATTTATGTTTTAGTTGTGCTGGACATGTATAAGGGAACACTGGGTTTCCTCATCCGAGTTGGCGACAGAAGATGTTACCTTGGAGATGCCTTCACTGGGCTGCGTGGGAAGGTGCTATTTCCCATCATCAGCACCAGCTCAGTGCCCTGCCAGGTCACCATCACTTACAACGGCGGCTTGGACTGTGAGTAAACCTTTCATTTCTTTTATAATTTGTTTTCCAGTGTTCACAGTGGACATGTAACATATATGGGATATGCAGTGGATTTATGATAGACTTCTGAGGTAAATTTCAAAGCTATGCGTTAGTCCTATCCTGTTTTGCTAGTGAGGAAATTCTTTTGCTTACTTACTATGGCTGTTTTTATCCTTACCTTTGCTATGGAGTCTCTATATGGGGATACGAGAGTAAGAAAACTCAATATGTTTTTCGTCTCCAGAAAAGAGCTATACGGATTATTTTCAAGTTGAGTCGTTCCCAGTCTTGTAGAGGTTACTTTCGCAGTAATAATATCCTTACGTTCCCATCCATTTATATCCTTCAGTGTCTTTCTTTTTACAAAAAGTATCCCCACCTTTTTTCAGTCAACGTTAATCCAGCCCATAATTACTCCTTAAGAAAAAGAAACAACCTAATCCTACCCTGCCATAAAACATCTTTTTTTGAAAAACAAAGTCTTTACTCCTGCATCCGCCTTTTTAACTCTTTGCCATCCTGCTTGAAAATTGTTGTGGACGATAGGGAATTTCAAAATCGTCTGAAAAAATTTCTTATTTCGAGAGAATATTACAGTGTCCGGGAATACGTTGAGGATAATAAATTGTAGATCACTCCTGTTATATTGATTTGGTCTTGTTGTGTTTGATCTGTCAGTAGTCTATACTTTAAGTTAGGATATTATAATTTTCTTGACGAATGCCTATGCATGTTATGTTTTTTGGCAATAAATGAATTGATTGATTGATTGATTGATTGATTGATCATATCTACCGTAAATCTAACTAGACGTGTCTGATGTTTCAGCGGAACCCCGCTCCTTGATGGAGATATGTAAGAAGTTCGTCATGCAGACTGTTGAAGATGACGAGCATGACAACATAGAAGAGATGGACTTGCCACAAACAGTTATAAGTATTTGTTAGACGAGGACTAATGTAAGCTAAGTCCTTGTTCTGACCTGGTGGTGGTTGAATAATTAGGTAGTGTGCTAGTTAATAATTTTTGAATATATTGAATAAAACGTAATTTATATTTTCTATTCTACTTTTTAATTTTAATTAAATGATATTGATAATTAGAATTATTTTGCAATAATATAAATAGCATGCTTATATAAATACATTGTTATACTTATAATTTAGTAATATTTTATTATGGTGGTGGTTATTAATATACACTTTTATATAATTATTTTGTGTATCTTGCATATTAGTGTAGATAGATTAGTTTAGTTTCATTATTATTTTTATCTGATGTTATGTTGTTAATATCTAACTTATGTTTTTTAGGTTAATGGCTATGACGCTCCTTCATTGAGAAGGATAGCCAAAACACATTTTTAAGGCTGCCGTTGGATTTCCAAAGCCCTCATGAGAAAGGCCGATTTCGAAATTTGATTCCCCAAACACTGCAGCGAGAGAGAGATAAAGTATGCGGTACACTCCCAACATCGAAGCCATACATCTGCCACCCTTGAGTACCATGTGAGCACAGGTTTGCATATACTCGTTTCATACTTTATATTAGGAACAACTTAATGTTTTTCAGTGCGGTATTTTCGGTTGGTGGAATATATTTATATTTCTTAGTCAAGTGCTGACTACACATTTTTGAAGCGCGGTGAAGCTCTATAATAAAATGTAAAATGTTAGCTGTTGAAGTAATTGCCAAACTTTCTTATCTATCCTGGCAAGCTTGGCTATCCTAGATCCTTTGGTTATATTTCAAAATTATTTCCTTACCTTTTTCATTCTAGTGCCAGTTAAAGAAGTGTGTTCATTAATTTGCTCCATATTTTGACTTTTAATATTCGACAAAAATGGGAAAGCCCTAAATAAGGGAGTGTCTCCACACAAATATAGGTCGATGATAGAGAGAGGAGCAACCTAAGGGACTAGTGTATTTTGTGATCAATTGGAGGGGATGAGTGTGAAGGATTTGGTTCCATAACAACCGAATTGAAACATTGAATAGGATGTTATCGATAAAAATTATAACTACCATTTGTTATAAGGAGTTATTATTTTATGTACGCTGTATGTAATGTGTTATTTGTTCATATTGTAAGAGACAGTCAGTCGTTTAGTTTAAACTTTCAATTAGGATCTGCCCAGGTCCCAACTGGCTGAGTGGAAATGGGTTCCTTTGTCGTTATCTTGACCTTTGTGCTCCAAGGAACTCATGAAGGATAAAGGCGTGAACCGCCAAATTTGTTTACGTGTCCTCCCACCAAAATTATATAACTAGTTTTATTTGTTAGCCTAAGTGTAGGTTCGGAGCGGAGTGTATTTATTTATGTATTTATCTGTCTTATTGTTAATTAAGTTAATTGAATCAGACTATATTTCATAATAGCTAAGTTTTTTCTGTTGCTACTTATATGGTTTTTACCCGTACAGATTGTACCGACTAAGTTTTATATGCCGAATTGATTAATTCATTGACTTTTAAATAAACCACACCGTTTTAGCTTAGTAAGTATTTGGAACACAATTCTTTTTACAAAAATGTTATCAATTTTTGGTATTCAAACATTTTCTTTTTTCATTAAAAGAACATTTTAATAAAATTGATCATGACTGTCTTAAGAAGAAGTAATGTAATGAAGGACTATTTTCATATACTGCTATGTAGGAATTTTTGTGCAAAAATATGAGGGAAGGTAATTTTGTTATTAACTTACTTTATTATCTTTGGCTTTCATAAAAAAACCTGTTTTTGTATTCCCACCAGAATGACATATCATTAAAGGAGTAAGAATTTTAAATTTATTATCTATTTTTAAATTGGAACCTCCCTCAATTTGGGTACAACCGCTTTATTACCAACTGCGGGGGTGGAGAGGGTGTTTAAGATGTATAATACGTTATCAATAATAATTTTGTAAGCTTTAGTATCTTACAAACCGCAAGGTGCCTCTCTATTATTACATTCCGTGCGGTGTATTTTAAATCATGGTATAACGGTTTGAACCATTTGAATTTTAGTCCAAAAGTTATGTATATGTGTTAAATCACATAAATAATCAGTATAAAAGTAAATGTTACTAAGCATCAATCATATTTTGATTTCTTAAACAGCCGTTTTCCCCACTGTGCTTAGTCTCATGTGATCACAGCTAATATGTCGAATTCCAATGATTGGCTATTTGTTATTGACTATTGATTTTATAAATAACACATATCATATTAAAAATATATATTGGTATGGGACTGAGTACTTGTCAGAATAATGTAATAAATATTACACTCTCACGAGATTTGATCTCCCATGGCTCTAATGATTCATCACTTCATCAAAATAATGCATAATACTTTAATTGTTTTACTATAAACTGCTTAGTTTTTTATGGTTTTGTGGTTTTAAAGCACGGTCATTATAATAGTACTGTACCGATTGTATTAAATAGTAATTTTTGGGTAACTGGATTACCGGTGGAAGGAGTAGGCCCAGAAGAATGATAAGGACTGGGCAGTACAAAAAGCCTTCTATCAGCGAGGCGCGCATCGCAGATGGCAGTGTTTGATAACGAAATTGAGAGGTGGGGTGAGGTAGACATGCCGTACCTCCCGTCTCAGTTGATCTGTAGTAGTGGTAACGATATAAAGCCTTTGAAAGTGTTTAGAGTTGTTTCTTGCTAATGGTCATCGAACCTGCGGGTAAGTGAACTTTTAACTGGAGTCCAGTCAATATTCATTCTTAGTTATTTTGAATAATCTTGGGGAAAGAAATATTGTGAAAATTAAATTTAATGGGAATTTAGTATCTGTGCAATATAAAACTTGTTGGTGCAGTGAGCACATGTATATAAAATGTTATGTAAAAGATACTAAAAGAGTTTTGTGGTTGTTACAGATGCATATTCTTTTCTAACACTGAAAAGAAGTAATTTTAAAATTCTCTAACGCTGAAGAATATCTTTAATATTATCTAACACTGAAGAATATCTAATATTCACACAGAAGAATTTTTATAATACAAATATTGTTGATATTTAAATTAAAGTAAAGAAATTAGTAACAGAATAAAATTGAATTTTGAAGATAAATTAAAGTGAAGAATTGCCAGATCAGATTAGAGTGTGAAAGTTTTGAGTTTTGAAAATTGAATAAAAGACAAGCTGTGAGAACTCTGTACCTTTTTTTTGAGTGACGAATATATTGCAAGTTTGGACTTAAAAGTCATCAAGAAGTTTTTATTTTCATTTTAAATCCAGTGATTATTTTCAAGAAGAAGTTTTATTTTAGTTTGAACTTTATTAATTTCAGAAGATTTTCGTTTCCTTTTTGAAACTTCACAAAACTTAAATTTCAAAGCTAACCCCTCATGTGCCAGTAAAACGGTACAGTACTACTAATTCAATATTTCTGCTTGCGCCATTACGAATCCGTTCAGCACAATCCATGCAACAAACGATATTGTTCCTGTCCATTTATTTTGCTCAGTGTATAATTTCTGGTATGCATATAAACACCAGGTGATCAAATTACACCATATAAAGATAATTTACGGTTATCAAAGAGAATTTCTGACAGCAAAAATCTCTTGATTACTACACTAGGCCTGCTGATGTCGTAGTGCAGATCGCCTGTCACTTGACCGCGAGGGTTTAAGTTTGGCGAAAACCCGGTCCACACCTTTGCACGTCATCCCGTACATTTCCACTTCTTTGCTACCCTTCTTTTCAAAACAGATTATATGTACAAAGTACTTTTCGTTTACTTTCTCCATTTGTAATTACTCTATAATAGTATGAAGCAATTTACTTAGTATTTGGCCGTGCTTGTATATATTATATATATATATATATATATATATATATATATATATATATATATATATATATATATATATATATAAAAAAAAACAATTCAGTTGCCAAAAGTTTTAAGTTAATTGTCAATATTTGTGAAACATAGTACATACCATGTAATTTAAACGAGTTAATATTACGACACTAACTTTTTTGTTTAGAATTAAATTATTTTTGGCGAAATAACAAAGTTATTGTTCCTCAAAGATGAGAAAGAGTCAAATATCACTCCATTTTTTCATTTTACACTGGATTTTTAAACAAATTATTAACTTACAGTACTGAGACCTGTTTTATTTATTTATCAGATCAAAATTCATAAGAAACGATTGAACTCACAACTTAGTCTACCTTGCGAGAATTTCAGGAAGGACTCGTGTTACGTGGTAACTGAAATCCGGGTGATATCCTTCGCTAGCCGTAAGTCCTTAACAAATCATTCCGGACCCTATGTTGATGTTTATATAAACTTTTTTTCATTATATTTACGTGTAGAATAAGCTCACATAGTTGCTGCATATCTTGGTGAATCACCCAGAATATATAAAGACGCATTTTCACATTTCCAATATCTTCATTAAAGTTCTTCTGGTTTATCATGCACACCAAGGGCGTATATAAGGGGGGGGGCTCAGGGGGCTCGAGCCCCCCGAAATTTGAAACACAAAAAAAATATTATAACTTATATACGATAATTTATTTTTATTTTCAATAAGCTGTGCTTCTATACTTTCGACTACATTAGTATTATAGTTTATAGTGGAATTTTAAGAATACATTATGATACCTAACAATATTCAATATTTATTTTTTTCAGAGGTTGAAATTACTAATATTTTGTAAGCATGCAAATAAGCGTTGCAACTGTAAAGAGTGCGAGGTAGCCTGACGCTCCTGACTGTCGCGTCGGCCGCTCGTGTAGTGCCAGCGCCAGGCATGCGTATATGACGATGACGTGTCGCCGCGGCCCCGCTGCCTAGCAACCCTCCTCCTCCTACAACCCCCCACCCACTCCCACCACACCTGACCTCATTCCGCACTACCACGCCATTGTCTGCTGTTGTCTAGTGCGTATCACCCGTGGTGTCATTTTAAGTGCTGTATGCATATGTGCTGTGATTGTAGTGACTGTTATCAAGTGATATGTTTTGTTGTCGCGTTATTTAAACATGATCTGATTACTTTATAGTTGACAGTTTACGTGTGAAGTACATAGGCTACATTAAACATTTAAAATGAAGAGACAGAGTTCGATTCAAGCTTTTTTCGTGAAGAAAAAACGTGTTTCGTCTGAGATCGACGAGCAGACATCGTTTGAAATAACACCGAGTCCCTCCACTTGTGCTACATCAACTGGCAGCGTTGTTGAGATCAAGGATCACACAGGTGAAATTGAACATAACCTTAACGAGAGTAATCACACTTTGTTAGTTCACAATATCAATGATATTGGTCATTACTGCTCCTCAACTTCCTTTTCACTTCAAAATGAAGAGAAAATTTCAATTATTGAGAACTGTTGGAAGCCTCAACGTAGTTACGAATTTCCTAAAGTTGAAAATAACAGAAGTTTTCAATATAAGTGGTTGGAAGACTTCAAATGGTTAGCTTATTCGGAAGCAAAGGAAGGGGCCCTGTGTAAATATTGTGTTTTTTTCTCACACAACACAGGTGGGAAAGGAAACCATCAGAGTTTAGGAGTATTAGTATCAAAACCACTTACTACAAAGCTTAAGAAAGCTAGGGAGGTTTTCATGCAACATGAAAATAAACAATATCATAAAACTGCAATGTTAATGGCTGAAGACGTAAAATCCTTAGTACATGGAAAAACAGAAAGTGTGATAAACAGTATCAACATGCAGAGAAAAATGAATGTTCAGGAAAACAAAAATAGAATTATACCGATAATCCAGACAATTAGATTTTGTGGAAGGCAACAAATTGCTCTTAGAGGGCATCGTGATGGTGGAAGAGTGGATCTTGACGAGCCTATACAAAATGATGGTAATTTTCGCTCTTTATTAAGGTACAGGGCTAATTACGGGGACAATAATCTTAAAACACAGCTAGAAACTGGTGGTGGCAAAACTATGTATACTAGTTCTGTTATCCAAAATGAAATTATAGGTATTTTTGGTTCCCAAATACAGTCAAAAATTGTATCCAACGTGAGAAAATCTGTATTTTATTCAGTATTAGCAGATGAGACAACAGACATTAGCCAAATTGAACAATTTTCCCTCTGTGTCCGATATGTTGACGAGGAATTGTTTAAAATTAGGGAAGATTTTCTGGCTTTTGTACCCGTGTATGATGTAACAGGTCAAGGTTTAGCCAATACATTAATGTCAAGTCTAACCAGTCTTGGACTTGATTTAAACAATTTACGTGGTCAAGGATATGATGGGGCTTCTGTCATGAGTGGCCAGTTCAGAGGGGTACAAGCATACATAAGTGAAAAAGTACCCTCAGCCATATACACACATTGTTCCTCTCACTCTCTTAACTTATGTCTATCTGATGCATCAAAAATCCCTATGATAAGGAATTGTATGGGTGTCATCAGTGAGGTGTGTAGTTTCTTTCACAAGTCAGCTAAGAGAACTGCGATACTTAAGTCAAGTATTTCTGAATGCTGCCCTGAGATGAAAAGAAAAAAACTTATATGTCTGTGTGAGACTCGCTGGGTGCAACGCCACGATTCAGTTATAATGTTTAAAGAAGCTTTGGAGCCTATAATTACCGCTCTATCAACTATTGAAGAAGAATCGACTGCAGAAGCTTCTGTAAAAGCACACACACTAATTGCCTCCGTGACCAGTTTTCAGTTTGTTGCATGTCTTTTTATTTTGAACAACTTGCTTTCTTTGACTATCCGCCTTTCAGAGATGCTCCAAAAGAAAGATATAGATCTTGCTCAAGCCAACAAACAGATTTCCAATGTATTGGAACTAGTAAAGGAAAGGCGAAGCAAAGCAGAAGAGACATTCCAGGCTTTGTTCAGTGAGCTAAAAGTAAGCACTGACAAATTAAGTATCAAAGAGGAAACCCCCCGTACATGTTGCAAGCAAACTAATCGCTGCAATACTCCTTAAACAAACGTGGAAGAATACTACCGGCGTGTAGTGTATATACCATACCTTGACGATTTCTGCTGTTCACTTCAGGAGCGTTTTAAAAACCACAGGGAAGTAATCGACTCACTACAGAATGTTCTTCCTGAGCACTGCATTAAAACGGAATTTTCATCCCTGGAACCTGCCCTGACGTTTTATGAAAAAGATCTATCTTTCAGAGATGAGGTACGAAGTGAATTTCTACTGTGGAAACAAAAGTGGAATCGTGAAGAAAAAGAAAGTTTGCCAAAAACTGCAATTTCTGCTCTTGAAAAATGTGATAAAGACTATTTCCCAAACATGTTTAATATTTTGAAATTGTTAGCGGTTTTACCCGTTTCAGTGGCTTCTGCAGAAAGGAGCTTTTCATCTCTCCGAAGACTTAAAACGTATCTGAGAAACACAACTTCGGAAAACAGGTTGAATGGTCTTGCACTTTTATCTATTCATAGAGACATTACCATAACTGACGAGGAAGTTTTAAAACAATTTTCACTGAAGTCTAGAAATTTGGATTTTGTTTTGTAAAATGACAATAAACAGTGTTTCATGAATACTTTTAGCTATATTTCATTTTCTTCCCTTGTAACAGTTCATAAAGTAGGCCTACAATAACTGGTTATTGTAGCTTGGAAGGCTGTTTGAGATTTTAGTTTTTTAACGATATAAATATTTGAATTGTGTGCATACTGAAATTACTATTTCTGATTTCATTAAGGTAAAATTAAAAAAAACTAAAATAACAATTCAATTGCTAAAATAAATATAGTATATAGTCAACATTTATTAGTTTCAAACTTATAATATTGTGGTGTGTTGTGTTTTAGATACGTAGGACAATATATTTCTTTGTATAACAACTATTTTAAACCAAAGATTTTAAAAATAGGACTTTATAGCCTCTATTATTTTCTATTTTAACAACTGAAAACTACCAAACTAGCAGACACTTAAGTTTTGAATTTTAATTTTATACAAAAATAATATACAAAGGATACAGGTCCTTCTATATAAACATAATAACGCTAAAATGGAAAAGTGAAACCTGCTCGAAAAGAAGGAAACTCGCCATGAAAAACTTAAAAATCTCTCCGAAAGAGTGATTTTCATTCTTTCCATTTTAGCGTTTATACATGCCAAAAACCTTAAACCTGTGTTTTTAAGACTTAAATTGGCAAAATTTTCCCGGGGGAGGACCCCCGGACCCCCCTTCTACTGGGGGGTATTCCATACCCCCCAGACCTCCCGGTATTTCAGCCCCCCCCCAAATATTTTTCTATATACGCCACTGATGCACACACGACATTTTCAGCCCTTACTTACCAATACATATAGTTCCAATTCCAATCCATCTTATATTCTATTTTCCTACATTACAATACAATGTTTTCAGCAAAACTGGCTTATATACTAAGGATACCAACAACGCTTGTCGACTATCCTCAGAGGTCCTAATTGAAATAATCCTCAAACTACGCGTATCCTCACACTACTCTTTGCCATAAATATGTGACAACGGCTATTCCTGACCAATTAAAAAGTGTAATTTATAATGTAGGCCTATAGTTTGACCGGAGCCTAAAGAGCCCCAGAGTATTAGATGACTCAAGTTAGCGCCCCGACGCGCACACACCGTCACACGCGCAGCCCAGCCTTCTTGCCGTCACATCTGTTTTGATTACCCACATACTAGGCTTTAAAATACATAACTGCTATAGTTGACATTTTTATTTTAGGTTAATAATCTTCTAATTATTGAATTTTACAGCTTATTTTGTACCCTTTTACTGGCACATGAGGGGTTATCTTCGAAATTTGAACTTTTGTGAAGGTTCAAAAATTAAAAGAAAATCTTCTGAAATAAATAAAGTTCAAACTAAAATAAAACTACTTCTTAAAAATAATTAATGGATTTAAAATTAAAATAAAAACTTCTTGATGACTTTTACATTCAAACTTGTAATATATTCGTCACTCCAAAAATGTACAAAGTTCTTACAGCTTGTCTTTTATTCAATTTTCAATTTTATTTTGTTACTAATTTTCTTTACTTTACTTTAATATTACTTCTTTTCAGCGTTAGAAAATTAAAATTCTTCAGTGTTAGGGAATTAAAAATTCTTCATTGTTAGAGAATTAAAAAATATTGCTGAAAGCATCTATAACAACCACAAAACTCTTTTAGTATTTTTACATAAAACTTTATATACATGTGCTCACTGCACCAACAAGTTTTATATTGCACAGATCAAAAGGACAAGTTCCAAAATTCCCATTAAATTTAATTGTTACAATATTTCTTTCCCCTAAATTATTCAAAATAACTAAGAATGAATATTGACTGGACTCCAGTTAAAAAGGTTCACTTACTCGCAGGTTCGATGACGATTAGCAAAAGATTAACTCTAAGCACTATCAAAGTCTACTCTTTACTATAACTTCCGATCAACTGAGACGGGAGGTACGGCACGTCTACCTCACCCCACCTCTCAATTTCGTTATCAAACACTGCCATCTGCGATGCATGCCTCAATGATAGCAGCCTCTTTTGTACAGTCCAGTCCTTATCATTTTACTGGGCCTACTCCTTCCACCGGTAATCCAGTTACCCCAGATTTATTATTTAATACAATCGGTACAATTTCATTAGAGTAGAGTTGAGTCTAATCACGAAATTACTACGACATTCCTGACGTATACTAAAAATAAAGCTATCAATGATCATTTTAGGTAATTAGGCTTTGCGCAGCCCAGCCTTCCTGCCGTCACATCTGTTTTGGTTACTCACATACCAGGCTTTATCATGCATAACTGCTAGTTTGGATATTTTTATTTTAGATTAATAATCTTAATTAATTATTTAATTCTACAGTTTATTCCATGAAAGTTGAGTCTAATCACGAAATGACTACTACATTCCTGACGTATCTTAGGTGTCAGTTATCAATTCGTCTTTTAAGGTAATTAGACTTTTTAACAACCACCTGTTAGTAATTTAAATAAATATTACATAGTACACTAGGATAACGATATTTCCATATTTTTAATTATAAATAAATCATTAATATATTTATCATTTATGTAAAATATGTGAATTGATCAATATCGTTATTTTATTGCAATTGCTATCTTTTATTTTTTTTAATTAAAAAAAATATGATCCTAATATAAAAAAGATTAAATAGCAGTTCTTCACACTATCATTTATATTATGTGAGTCATCAGCATAGAGCTGACAGGTAGCCGGGCGGCGTGTGTGACGTTGTGAGTGCGTTCGGGTGAGAGGGTCTCCTAGTAATCCTCTGGGGCTCTTGAGATAGTCGACAAACTATACTTCCAAGAAGGTTGAACAGTACCTGGTTTGATCTCCATGATCCAACTTCTGGAACCTGGAAAATTACTGAACCGAAATTCTAATAGTCCTCGCCGACATCATAAATAAATCTGCAATCTTTAGAGGTGGCAGCCTTTCATTATTACAATTCTCAGAAATTTCAATAGTGATACTGGCACTCAACACGTCTTTCAAACTATTCCCATTGTATCGTTAACCTTATTTACATTATGTAGGAACCCTTCCTTGTCTAACTTTAGAGAGCCTCTCTTTTCAAAAGTTGTAGAAACAATCAACCACCCAATAATTACTTGGCCAAAAGTACAGTAAAGTAAAAAGTTTCTTTGTAATTTAAGGTTAAAGCTGTAAAGAGGTAACTTTGTATAATAATCTATAATAAAATCAAACATATCAACAATCCTTAGAGGCAATCTAGCAACTTTACTACTGTTCCTAAAGGCTACCATTGTAATCAGCATAGACTAATGTATTAAGGATACTGTATATCTGATAATTACCAAAAAAGGTGTAATTACACAGACCTTCCTAGAAAGGCAGACACCTGGTAAGTGAAATATGAACTAAAGGTATCTTCCAAAATCCTTTTTTTTACAAAGAACGCCATTTCTGAACACTTGATATTGCTTAAATCCGGTATGTGTAATAAATATACATGGTCAGAGATTAAATTAACCTATTAAACATTTTAAAACAATAATCCATTTTTTAATTTTGTGAAGAACAATCAAAGTCGGGAAAACTTTGTACTGTAAAAGTGTAATTTTCCAAACGCTAAGGATCAATGATTACGAACCGTGTACTTTGATACGACATAGACATTCATATTACTGGAGAATATTGGTAACACGTTTTTCAGATATAAATTTAAAATTTTGACGCATTGACTGGATTACATATTTATCACGAACCAGTTGTCACTATCTGATATTATATTTTTTATTTTTGTTATTTGGAGTTGTGTTAAATATACCACATATGTCACGTAATAGTCCTGTCTGAGGTTTATCCTTGCAGTGACACGCAGTTCATGTATGTAGCTATATTCTTTCTCACAATATCCCCCTGATATTTTGAGAACTATTTAATTTATAATAGTTCTATTAATTACAATTCCAGTTAGATGTGAGTTTATATTTTTATACAGCATTCTTGTTCAAGTCCAGTAACCGTTCGATCTAACCAATCAATTAATTTTATTTCTACCATATATAAATTCTATAATAGATAAAGACAAACTTCTATTAGAATATTTTCTTTTCTAAGATTCTACAAAACCACTTTATATTTTCAATGCTATTAACTGAGTAAAATACTTGGATGTTAACAGCTTATTTGCTGTTTATGACATTAGTTTTAGATAAATCCGTACGTAATAATTTACACCAAAAATGTAACAGTTATCCTTCTTAGAATTTAACCATAGAATTTAAACTCAACCTCACTTCAATTTCCTCGTTTGAAAGTTTGAATTTATAAAATTCCCTTGTAAAAGTTTCATTGTTTTTTGTTCTTGTTTTGCCAGTAGTGTGCCCAATCACTTCCGCCAACAGGATAGTGTAGCTATAAACATTCCTCGTCTAATTCAACATCAATTTTGAACAACCAGATACCGAATTAGAATGTGTACTTAATACAAATTTGTTAAACTGTCCCTATGTGATTCGATACATATAGAGTGAGTAAAAAAAAGAAAAAATTATGTTAAATGCTTGATTATATAAGATATATAGATTGATATCAGAACATAAATATACACCTTTTTACATATTTTCCTAACTGCGGCAACAAAACAAACTCATCAACGGAAAAATTATTGATTCAAACCAGCACAGCTCATACCCGTGCAAAGGTTAAGAAATTGCGTATCTATATAAGGTTTAAAACCTGTTCTCTATTTAAACCTACGTACAATTTATAAATTTACGTTTTGACAAGTAGTCTACAATACAGCTAATTTTAAATTTTCTTAAAAGTTACAATTTAAACTCTTATTACTTGTATTTAAGTTAAAATGTAATTATATAACTGTTTGACTCAGAATATTGAGAGTTTCATGCATACGGATCACCCATGTATATTACATAATGTTTTAGTTATTGCATTAAACGTATATTGATTTAAAATTGCAGGTTTTTAACTAGACAAAAAAATCGATAAAAAGTATAAAAATGTTATAGCGGTTTCATAAGTTACGGTGTTTATCGTGTTGGTGAAGCTAGTAAAACATAAGTACAGTAGTAGGCAATGTAATACAAAAGTATTAGTAATAATCGTTAATATACTTAGCCTACAATCAGTTGGGAACTTCTAGATCCGTTTAAATTTTCGTATAACATGGTACAATTTTGTTTTGTTCAATTAAGTATTTTGGAGCTTACCTATAATAAATGAACTTGTCATTCAAGAACGTAGCCAGGAAAAACTTTGTGGGGGAGGTTTTAGACAACTGATATATTCCCGTAGAGGACAGATAGTAATGCGCCATTTTGTTTCTTAAAAAGTTCTTGTCCCGTTTCTTTGTTGAGAACGATCTTTCAGCAGTGCATGTCAGTAATAATTAATTATTCAAATAATATTCGTTTTCTAAAAAAAATAATTATTGAAAAAGTTGAAAATTTCGTGGGTCCGGTCTCCTTGGTCCCCTTGCTAGCTACGTCCTTGTTTCCTTTCATTTTATTGTAATTTGCAGTTAACCACAGTTTGTTATGAATGTTTCTTGTTATTGTTATTTTTATTGTATGCTTATCTTTGATGAGACGTCCTCACTGTTAACACCCTGTCAAACGATTACACCATTCACATTCTTGGTAACGGTTGCATGAACTATATTGAACTAAAAGTGATAGTGCATTTGACAAATATCCACCCGGAAAAGTAAGGAAATTCGTAACGTCGCGATGGTTTGTTAGTAATGAGACTCAATGTTTTCGTTCAGTTCTTTTAAGGGAACCTCTACCCTAGAGTATTCTGAGCACTCACCTGAATAGGCAGCTGGAGAAAATTTATAAATTTAAATTTAATAAACATAAACAATCAAGGAAAATTGTTTCTATGGTAATTAATATTTGAAATTCATTCTAAATTCAAAATTGGAGCATCAACATGCTATAAACTTTTAGGTCCGATTAAAAAAAACTCACAATCCCAGCTGTCCCTATTTATTTTGAATTGCTCTCCATGAGTAATGTTAATTCAATAAATGTTATTAGAAGCTGATCAATGGGCCAAGATGACGATGCCACCTCTGGTTCAAGATGACTAAAGGCGATTATTTGGTGCCATGGTTGTAAAGGGATGCATCAGTGAATTCATTCAACAAGTGGCACCCATATTCAATGAAAATCTCCGCAAGATAACAAATCCTCTGTCTTACGTACTGCTGAAACCAAAGCAATCGGACAACAGCGGTAAGGAAATTCTTCGTGAAAAATAAATCCTCTGTCTTACGTACTGCTGAAACCAAAGCAATCGGACAACAGCAGTAAAGAAATTCTTCGTGAACACGAAATCCTTTGTCTTACGTACTACTGAAACCAACTGAATTGGACATCACCGGTAAAGAAATTCTACGTAGAGTAACCGATCTTCAGGCTTGCTCACTGGGTACGAGGAGCCCTAAATCCTTGCTAACAATTAATGTTACTTACTATTGTTTACATACTCTCCACAGCTGGGTACTTCAAAATTGTACGTCGAGGAGCAGTCTTGGTCCTGTACATAACACATAGCTGAGGGGTGGCGGAGGGTTGATCCAATTATGTATCATTGTATGTACTCATCATACTATTGTAAAAACAATAAAACAAATCTTGTACTTTATTGTTCATCATCAACTTCGAAAATAATAGTGAAATATTATGAAAAGAGAAATTCCAGGTACAAACAAGAATATTTTTGTAGAATAACATCAACAGAATTACCTTTACCAAACCGGAAATACAGTCTTTGACAGAAACATAAAGTTGAATATAACCTTTGCTCATTTTGACAACGACAGCCAGGTTAAGGGAATTTACACTTTTAAATAATTGTAATTGTCTATAATTGTGTCAATTGTATTATAAGGAGGTAACTAATTCAAGATGGCCAGTATAAAAACTAACTGTAATCATATGACTTTCTAACATGTTACACATATAGCCTAATTATCTGTAAGATATCTTGGGAATATGTCACCTGTAGCCTTAAAGCATTGTGAGAAAGTATATTTCTACATAAACAATAATTAGTTTTATGACGGCGTATGTCACTACGTGGGATTTTGCTGAGGGTCGTTGAATCCTCACTCAGGAAGCTCACCACTGTCTCATCTGTGGGGGGGGAGGGTAAAATATCTCTTCTACATCTCCGTCTGTATGTAGGACATCTCAAGAATGAAATGAACTCTTGATCTGAAAGTTTGCATGCAACCTTGGTAAAGCCTATTAAATGATGATTTCATTGAATAGTCATTAAATATACATTACCCTATAACTTAATAGTTAACAGCAAACATTTTCGATAAATTAAACTTTTAAGACTTATCTAAATAATTTAAGAAATAGGACTCTAAAAGTCACAGGCAAAAAACGTACAATGAATACGATAGTTCACTACCACTCGGATCTATAGTCACAAACTGCCACAGCTTAAAGGGGAGTAGGAGGGACAGGACTGTCGCACACGAAAGAACAGTCCTTGGAGATATTCCAGGCCCATAGTCCCCTCAGGTTCTCTGCTCCGTAGTCAGATGTATCTAGATGAACCTTGCTCATGCACAACCCAAATGATCCCGTAACCAGGAGTTTATATACACAACACTAACAGCTCCTTCAACTCCCAACCATATTGCTATACTCGAAGCATGACTGCATATAATTTACTTACTTTTAAAGAAACAACATTAAGTGTTTAATTTGTACGTACAAAGATGGTAGATATATGGCTATGATTTCGGGAGTACTGCATAGTTCATCTCACTCTCGCTGCAGTGTTTGCGGAATCACACTTCCCATCGGCTTTTCTCATGAGGGCTTTGGACCTACAACGGCAGCCTTAAAAATGTGTTTTGGCTATCCTTCTCAATGAAGGAGCGTCATAGCCATTAACCTAAAAAAACATTAGTTAGACATTAATAGCATAATAGCAAATAGAAATAATAATAAACAAAATTAAACTATCTAATTTAACATGCAAGATAAATAAAATAATTATATAAAAGTGTATATTATTAACCACCACCATAATAAACTATAACTAAAGTATAACTTAACATAATTATAACTAGGTATCTATATAAACATGCTAATTGTATTACTGTAAAATAATTCTATTTATCAATATAATTTATTTACAATTAAGAAGTAGAGTAGAAAATGTAAACTAAGTTTTAATAAATACGTCCAAATATTATTAAATACTGCACTACCTAATTATTCTACCGCCACCAGGTTAGAACAAGGACTTAGCTTACATTAATCTTAGTCTAATAAATACTTAATAACTGTTTGAGGCAAGTCCAGCTCTTCTATCTTGTCAAGGTCGTCGTCTTCAACAGTCTGTATGACGAACTTCTTGCAAATCTCCATCAAGGAGCGGGGTTCCGCTGAAACACCAAACACATTTCGTTAGATATGTAATAACGCATAGCTCTGAAATTCACCTCAGCCAAACATCTCTCAGAAACCTAATGCATATTTCATTTTACATGTTAATTGTGAAACATGAAAATAAATTATAAAGAAAAAGAAAGGTTTACTCACAGTCCAAGCCGCCGTTGTAAGTGATGGTGACCTGGCAGGGCACTGAGCTCGTGCTGATGATTGGAAATAGCACCTTCCCACGCAGCCCAGTGAAGGCATGTCCAAGGTAACATCTTCTGTCGCCAACTCGGATGAGGAAACCCAGTGTACCCTTATACATGTCCAGTACAACTAAAACATAAATACAAACTTATTACAATTGTGCTTGAGATATGAAATGTTACGGACAAAAGTAATATGAATATATGTTTATAATTTGTTAAATTACCAGCAGCTTAAAGGTCTTACCACCAAAACTGTCGGGCACTTCAAAATCATCGTAAGGTGCTACAACAGGATAGTCGGCACTGTCCATGCTGCAGTCGTGACGTAGTCTCAGGGTGCTAAGGTTCCATCCCCAGGACTGGTCGTCACTCCCCATGATAGACTGAAACAAACAATGAGGTTTTATTCGACATTCAAAGGACATAACAGGGTTGTCATTCTTATAAAAAAAAAACCTAAGAAATATGCACTGACAATATTAAATTTAATTTCTTCACTTGGAAAAATTGAGAGGAAAAGTATGCATTTATAACATAACATTATTTTATGCAATTAAACAATTATTATCTATTTAAAAAAAGAAATTTAGTCACATAATCTGTGCTGTAGACAGGAAGAACTTACATTGATTCCGTTGCTGTATAGATCCGCGTGTTTCGTGGCCACACCCACCATAGGGTGCAAGCCACGGAGGTGAGCAGGCCAGTGAATTGCCCACATGTGGATTCCCTGGCTGAACCCAACTCTTCCTCTCACGGCGTCGGCTGCCCCGGTAGACGTAGACAGAAAACATGTAAGAGGAAACTCCTCCTGCAATAAGGTTACAGTTTTAAAAATTGTTTTATATTGTTAGCAAGTCATAATTTATTTCTAAGTAAACAGGATTCTCTGTAAAGTACCAATATGCATTACAAAATTAATTGTAAAAGATTTGAAATGAAAGGCATAATATATCATTCTGAAATAGTTAAAAAAAGGTATCTTATATTCTTAAAACCCCAAATAGTTCAAAATAAAAAAGTTGAAGGTACTTAACTATTCATACATAAACAATGCCATCATATAAAGATGTCAAAACAATTGTACTCATGGTTTCCATTCTTATGCCACTTATGCAGCAAGTTATTGTGTATAACGTGTTTATTGGTGGTATAATTAGATAAATGATATATAGCCAATATCAAGAACTTATAAAACTTATAAGTGTGTTCAACGAAACCATATCTAGTCGGGTTTACTATTCTGTTTGATAACAGAATTATTACAAAAAATGTCTAAGCCAACGATTGTTAACGATAATTATGTAAATATACCATGCTTTATTTTCTAAGTTTAGTATACAGCAGGCAAATTTTTATTTAATAAAAGAATCAAAACTGGTATATTTATATTGTTCGTTCCAATTTGGTGAAAAGCGTGTATGGGAGTTAGGTGTGTAGCATTGTTTTTGCCTACCTTGAAATGGATGTTTCTGGAACAATCTTGCGGGTTCCAGGCGTATTTCTCCAGCTCTTGGAAGAATGAAGGCAACTTTTCAGTCTCCACCAGCATCCTGACACGCTCTGGAAGTCGGAATTCTTCCAATCCATCTGCAACGGCAGCGGCTCCTCCAACATCTTCGTCCTCGGCCCCTATATTCAATAAGTAACGTAAATAATAAATAATACTTAATTTTGCTTGTATAATGAAAACAAATATTTTCATTTATCTCGAGAATGAATTACAAAATAGTCCAAATATTCCGTTTGTGACTATATGCATATGTTAAATTGTAACTTATGTGATACATCTCAACGTATGGAATGTAGTTATACAGTTGGGATATATTATTTTTTTATATAAAGTATTAAACAATATTAATAATAATTATATTAATAGTTAATAATTCATACCCAAGTCATATTGTTCGTCGGGTAATATATATCTTCAAGGGTAACGTTCGCCAGAAGCAACAGGATGGGGAAAAGTCCTGGTTCATGGCAAACCTGCCTTCTTAGTTCCCCACGGCTCACCGCCAATCTTCTACTCCTGACAGAAGAGCTGATCCTGTGAACAGGAAGAATACATAAGTTAAACATTGTTTATCACTCATTTAGGATGTGATGTTAAAACTGAATTAATATATGTGTTATTATTGAAAAACTTAAAATACTAATTACTATACTAACTAAAAAACTAATAACTGGAATTTTTTAATTTCCGGACTTGTGGGACAGTTTTCCTTGATCAATAATCATGTTTGTTTATAATAATGTTTCTACACTTATTTATTTAATATGGCCATTTTTACCTTATATTTGAATAGTAAAAAATTAAAAATTCCTCATTTATAAGCCGTTAATTTAAAATACATACCGTAGGCTATATTAAATTATTAATTCATCTGAAATATTATTAATTATAATTCTGACACTAAAAACAGCACAAGTTTTATTATTATTCATGTAAAACACAATTTTCATTCATAATATATTTAGTTTATTATTCTCTCTACAAGAAGAGATAGAATAAGGAACGAAATAACCAGAGAAAGATTGAAGGTAGTTTCACTGCAAGAGACAATGGAAGGAAGAAGAATACAGTGGATGGGGCATGTGAAGAGGATGGGAGATAATAGAATGCCTAGAATAGCACTGGAGAAGGAGGAAGGAGGAAGAAGACCAAGAGGAAGACCGAGAGGAAGATGGGAGGACCAAGTGTGAAAAGACATAGAGAGAAGGGGACTACAGAAAATACAGGTGGATGAAGAGGAGACATGGAACGATAGACTAAAGTGGAGGAGGCTGTGTACGACGACCCGTGAGAACGGAAACGTCTGACGATGATGATGATGATGATTCTCTTTATTGTTTACATTGTTGAGAACTTGAACGTCAAGTTTTCAAAACAAGAAATATTTTAAAACGTCTGTTGTTTAAAATTTTGTATCTATAATTACATCAAGTCTGTTTAAACTTTCTCGTGCATTTGTCTATTTGACTGTATTACAATGAAATCAAGCAAACTGCTATTTATAAAGAAAATATTAATTTTTATTAAAATAACTTTATATCACTTAGGAATTAGAAAAACATATACACATGTCGTTTTTTAACCCGTAACATCATACACAGTAAACAACTATAATATGAGTATAACCGCCATTTTTAATGTAGTAAAATTTTCTATATAATATTATTTTATTAACTAGTGGTTTACTTAGAACAATCTAATAACAAGAAACATAAACCTGAAAGAAATTGACATAATGCACCAACCTTAAGTTTATTATTTATTACAAGACAAGAAAGTAAAATGAAGCGTACCATTACTTACTAGTTAATACTTTTCGACATTCATGAACTAACTATTTACTCCTTGACGAACAGTATTTTACAGCGATATAAAAAAACTTATGTTTTCCACGCATTACGTATATAATGATGTAATAAATGTATAAGATACAATATGAGCAAGTACAATGCTTAATAGATATTTTTTCAAACTATAGAAGTAAATATTACTTTGCATTACTTAGGAAATTATAAAATAAAAATATGTTTTTTATAGCCTACTACGACACCACCAAGGATAAAAACATATTAAGTTACATTGTGCTTTATAAATTCAATTTTAGTCATAGTCATTTGCATCGGGATCAAAAGGATAAAACTTTTATTAACTATAAAACACTTGCAAAGCTTTTTAAATTGATAAACGTGGAGTATATTAATAATATATTTTTTTTACTAGTGGTTTGATTAGAACAATACTATAACGAAACAGACATAAAATAATCGGAAATAAATAAACACAACATAATTATTACCCTAGGCTATATTCTTTATACTAAGACGAAGTATGAAATGAGTTTTATTTATACTTGTTATTACTATTAGTATTACTTGATTTAATCATTTACTATTCACTAACGGTATAAGTTATATTTACCACGCATTAATGTGTATGTATTAAATTTACAAATTTACTGTGACAACTCATTCTATATTAATAAAATTACTCACCTCCGCCAATTTCTAATTGAGCGTTGCCGCCTAATCAAACTGTTGTGACGCATGGTCTTCGCTGTTAACACTCGTAAGACAAGCACAGTATCACTCCTGAAGAGAGACTGACCAAGTTCAGCCTTTCAGCGTCGTCTCTGAGGTCTCGCTGCCGGTGGTGGGGGTAAGAGAGTGTGGGCGGGGCTATTGTGTAGTGGAGGGGCCTTGAGTGGGGGAGCCTGGAGTAATTTTATCAGAAAATACAGAGCAGCGAAGAAGATTAGTAATTAAATTTACCTAAAATAAATATTATAAATCCTAGAACAATACCCATAATTTTTGTTCTTGGCGTAAAAAATGTAAATGGATCAATAAACATATAAATAAAGGTATTTGCGATTTAATTTGTACTTGTTATAATATAAACATTACATCATTAATGTATTCGTTTGTTTTAATTTATCTCAGGGCGTTTTACAAATTATTTATTTAATGCTTGCAAATATTGTATTACATTTTTCTACTAATTCATAGCAATTAATGTAAGTCAAGAAAGCTATATTGTTGAATGATACATAAATCTCTTTAATATTTACAGATTTATACTATTATAATTTTTTTGTAAATAAATAAAATATGTTAACTAAAAACATGAGTTGTAAAATAATCTATTGGCGATTTTGCTCAATATCCAAGATTGAAATATAAAAATATCCTACTGTAATACAAATAAGGTATGATGAACTGTAAGTACATGCTCTACCAAAATCGTGATGGTCACGTAAGTGATCAGGAGACATGTGCCAGAAGACCGAATATAATATTCATTGGAAGTAAATTATGTGTACATCAGGAAGCATTTGTTAGTTTTAAAAAGGTTAGTTTGTTCATAAATCAGGAGCTCATAATATCTGGAAGTGGCTGAAAAATGATAAACAATCTAAAATTTAGTTTCTAGTTATTAATATTGTAAATACGGATTTTCAGATATTTGGTGAGTTAAATCGAAAGAAGTAGTATAAATTCGTAGTATAAGTTTTAAATATCGTTTGTTGTAGTTGGCGGTTGGCATTATATTTTTTTATTTTTCTTGATGAACTGGAGACGAAGCCGACACCCGCACCAGGGATCAAGCGTGAAGGTAATGCCAGTCAGTGGTCAGGAGCTAAACAATCCCGCCGGACTACCTCCCTTCTCAATCTCTTCATGCCTAACTCCCAGGGTATGTCTTCGTCATCCCACATTTGTATTGTTTCTTTTACTTCCTCATCTATTGTTTCTGTCTCTCTGTTTTTTTTGTCATTCATTTTTCGTACAGTCTGTAAACTTTTCTTTCAGTTTCTTTTAAGTCCAATACTTTTGCCCCACCATAACTTAAATGTGTTCACTGCCTTTCTGTGTATGAAATTTTGTCTTTTGTATTTTTCCTCTTTAATATTTTTATATCATAAGATTTTAATATGAAAAAAAAATTATAGCTTTAGCAGAAACAATATCTTAACGTTCATGAATTGATTAAAGAGTAAATAAAACATCTCGTTATTAAATTTAAAACTGAATAATTTTATATTTAGATTCTTAAGTAGACTTTAGTTTTATTAACTAAAATTAAAAAATTAATATGTTAAAAATAGCATTCACATTCTACATTCTGCTGGCCCAAAGACTTATATCATACTCATATTTATAATATAATATAAATTAAACTTTGAACCAGACTAATAATTACAATTTCACACTTCACAAAAACACATATATCAAAGGGAGTATTCTTTGATTGTTAAGTTTTAAAAGTAATATTGAAATCAAAATTAGTCTTAAACTGTCAGTATTCATACATTGGACGTAGTAAGAAAGCTGCAATACTCCTCTGTATCTACTGCAATGTATTTGTTTAATATAGAATAAGAGTGTAAATTATGAATATAATTTCATTCTTATGGTTTATTAATATTATTGTGTTAAGTTGTACAAAGTTTGACTATAATATTATTATCTCTGTTTGTAGGATCTATGGGTGTATCTTCATTAGCACAAGTACTTCATTGTAATTACACCCTATTAAAACCAGTCTCATAATACAGTGGTAAAAGGTTATAATTGTGCATTGCAATACTGTATATCAAAAGTTAATAATTTTATTGCTGAAAATTCTTTTACGTATAGAATATATATGTAGTCTAAAATGGATTATGATTCATCTTAATGATGGAGCGTCAATATTTTTTTACTTTTACATTTTACATTTAAATTGTTTTTTTCTTCTGTAATTTAAATTTGATATGTATGATAAGAGAGATAAATTCTTTTAAATAATTCATTAACATCTGGAGGATAATGAAGAAAATATAAAATGTTATATGTAACACAAAACACGCAGGACACTTCATGAAGGAAACCAACTGAGGTGGTAGTAATAGGTAAAGCCATATCATATTAAAAGTACTGTTTCAATTTTGATCAGTGGAAGATATTATCCAAAGTATGAGATCCAAGTGAAAAGAGTAAAGCGTGGACAAGTTAAGTTACATTCTAGAATAATCAAGAAAGACAGAATAAGAATTCAGGAAATGAAAACAAGATTGATTGAAAAATTATCGTATGATATAAAGAGATAGGAATGACGACAGAAAGACCGAGCAATGGATACAAGGAGGTAGAGATAGAGCAAGACACGGATTGGGTGTTTTATGAAGATGGTAAGATGTAAAGAGTACAAAAAAGATAGAGGAAGACAAGAAAAATGTGTTCAAAGTAGATCTGACATCGCTCTGAAAACTGTTTCTATAATATGATAATAATGATCGTTATCATTATCATCCATCAGCAGTGGAAGAGTTGTAAGCCATGCATGAGAGCATTCATTACACATAGAACTCTCACTGAGGTCAAATCACTAATCAAAATCACAGCTTACAAATGCTGTAATTTTGAACTTAACAGTTTGTTATGTTTGTGTAAGGGTAAATCTCATATTCTATCTTTAAATAATATATGTATGATAACTTTAGTCATATTTTGTAAGAATAATTGCATGTTATAACATTATACATGGCTCTGAGTCATATATAATGTTGTTAATACATAAACATTAACAATTAAATTGTGCTATTAATTGTGTGTATAATTCAAATGTGTGTACATTCAACTTCCTAAAATACATCTAAAACCTATAAAATCTTTAATTGGGACGGTTAAAAAAATCATTTTACAACAAAAACGTTTAATGTTTTCCACGGATAAAGTCAATGCTTACTTAGAACTTGTTGTATAAACATGTACACTTCTTCGAAGTAAAGAAATGACAAAGTTAGCATTAAAAGCTATTATTTTATAAATCATGTAAATTTCTAGATTAATTTCCTTGGGTGATGTCATTAAATCTTGCATTATCAAAATAATTCATCCTGATCACAAAATGTGCTTTTAGCATTTCATATTGAATTGAATCATAATTTATTTCCAATTGTGGTACTTGAAATGTACAAACTAAAATTCAATCTCCTTAAAAATAAAGTAAATGTAACAATGTAAAAATTAAGTAGTAATTATAAGTTTATTTAATAACATACAATTAAGGAATCAATCTGTATAACTAGTTGTACATTCGTTAATAGTAGCAGTTAATTTATGTTAAAAAGTTATACTCATTACGTATTAATAAAAAATATTAGTGAGTTAGGAAATAAGCGTACATGGGCCTGTAGAAAGCCTGTGCATAGACTTGAGTTGCTGCCATGAAATTGTGGACAGATTATAATTTGTGGTTGTCATTATTAAATATAAAACCATGCGAACCTACGCGTGCGCGCACGCACACACACACACACACACACACACACACACACACACGCACGCACGCGCGTACATACACACACACACTTCGTTAAATATTGTACTACTGTCAATCTAAGTGAATAATTAAAAGTAATAAAATCTAGAATGGTGAATTTCCAGAATCAAGAAGAAATGACAGAATATCAACTTATATACAATGGTTACTTGCAGAGGATTAAAGCGAATGCAGTAAAGTTAAATACATACATTATACTGAGAGCTGCTATAAAACCATTCATAATTGTCGGTAGTGGAGTAACAGGTTAGATAAGGAGAGGAGGGCCAATGTTAGAAGTAGTCCCATCTGTATTCAGCCCTAATGATTGATTCAGCCTTGTCAATACTGATAAGAGACAACCATTCATTTGAGCATTTCTTACACATAAATACAGACGGTGAACTGAAAATGTGGTGATCAGGAAAATATTGACAAAGATTTCAAAATAGAGGGAGTTAGTTGATGATATGGATTTATTAATTTACATTGAAACAACTCCAATATTCCATGCATATCGAGTATTATGAGAATGTGAAGTTGTTGAGAAGATTGTTGAAAAGTTGTTATAAATATGGGTAAGGATTGTTTTATTCAGCTTAGTTTAAATGACATAATAGACAATGACTGGCAACATCCTTATGGAATTTATCCTCTACATCACCATAGAACTCAACCTTATGATTTATAAAATGGTTAATATCATATTATTCTTGTATAGCAAACATTACATCTTAACTTTATCAGTCAGAAATACCAAATAAGTATTCTTAAAATTACAGTATGTGATGAAACAAAGCCCTGGTATTATTTTATGGTCAATTCCAGAAATGTCGAATCTAGAATCTGATTCCGAATATTAAAAAATTGATTACTGATCCTCGAATTTTGACTCATAATAGCTGTTTTGTTTTTAATTAAAATAAAGTCATTACCAAACCAATTTTAGCCATTATTAAAACTTTTGAGATCGTCTGATAACTCTCTTTAAAAGGAGCAGTAAATCTCCTTTTAGCAACAATTGAGGACACCAGAGCAGAGAACCATACAATTCTTGTAATGGGAGTTATAAATGTTGATAGTTTGAAAATATAGAAGGATAACCAAATGCTAAATGACACCTTAAGCAGTCACAACATCAAAAGATCACTCCCTCCAACACTGTTCACTCCCACATCTGCTTCATCAATAGACTTCGTCTGCACAAACCTAGACGAGGAACAAATAACTTCAACTGTAATTCATGCTGGAATTTCGGACCAAACTGCCCAAATATGTGAAATTAAGTATAAATTAAAACCATCTCCTCAGACGAGTGCAATACACAGAATACTAAACCAGAAAAACCTTAATACACTCAAGTCCCAGTTGGAACAAGAAGAATGGGAAAACGTTTATCATGCTGACTCAGTAGAAACTGCCTACAACAATTTCCTATCAACTATTGTTATGACTACGAATGCAGTATGCCCCCATAAGACCAAGGAATAGGAAAACGCCAATATATGCTGATGAAGAGGCAAAACATTTAAAAATGACCTATCTACAATGTCTATAAAGGTATGAGCTTTCAGAAAAGCAAGCAGATACAATTGAAATGAACAAAATAGAAAGGCTGAAAATAAATCAAAAGCCCTGTGGCAAGTAATAAATGGTGAGAGGAAAAATAATTCCTAGAATCATCCCAACCGACACTAAGCATAGAAGGAGAAACTATCACCAACCCCTGTACAGTATCTTATCAATTGTATCATTGTATCTGAAAGTGGCTGAATTCAATCAATAAATTTTTTACAAATATAGCAGAGTATACCCTTAGCACTCAGCCAAATACAAAACAACAGAATATAGTTCAACCACAAACCAAAAATCATGATCTAAGCCCCACTAATGAACATGAAATTGAAGCAATAATCAAAAGCCTCAAACCTAAAACATCTGCAGGATTATATGAAATTTCACCGAACATGTTAAAACACTGTAGCAAAGCATTAATTCAACCTCTAGTTAAAATAACAAACCTGTCTCTTTTCAAGGATACTTTCCATCTGCTCTCAAACAAAGTAAAGTATATCCTAAGTTTAAAAGCGGGAGCCATACAAAAGCGCCCAATTATAGACCTATATCTTTACTTCCGACATTTTATAAAATCATAGATAGTCTTGAAAGGATTAATGAGCCACTGTGAACTACACAGCCTTTTAACAGAAGACCAACACAGGTTCATGAAAGGGAGGTCCGCAACAACAGTCATTATTCGACTTGCCGAATTCATTATTGACAATCTGGAAGGTAAAAATCTGGTCACAAGCATTATGCTGGACTTCAGCAAAGCTTTTGACTGTCTGAGGCATGAATTAATCCTCTGCAAACTTGAACAGTTAGGAGTTAAAGGAACAGTCGAACAATGGTTCAGAAGTTATCTGGAGGGAAGAAGCCAAACTGTTGAGATCCAACACACTCAAAAAGGCTTTTTACAAACAACATCAGACCCTCTGCCTATTAACAGAGGTGTACCCCAGGGTTCTGTTGTAAATAAATAAAATATGTTAACGTTGTTGTTAATGTTACATAAGTTGTTGAATAATCGATTAACGATTTTGCCAATATCCAAGATTGAAATATAAAAATATCCTACTGTAATACAAATAAGGTAGGCCCCTATGATGAAGTGTAAGTACTTGCTCTACCAAAATCGTGATGGACACGTAAGTGATCAGGAGACATGTTTTAGAAGAGCGAATATAATATTTATTGGAATTAAATCATGTGTATATAAGGAAGCATTTATTAGTTTTAAAAGGGTTAGTTTGTTCATAAATCAGGAGCTCATTGTATCTGAAAGTGGCTGAAAAATGATAAACAATCTAAAATTTAGTTTCTTGTTATAAATATTGTAAATACGGATTTTCAGATATTTGGTGAGTTAAATCGAAAGAAGTAATATAAATTCGTAGTATAGCATTTAAATATCGTTTGTTGTAGTTGGTGGTTGGCATTATAGTTTTTTATTTTTCTTGATGAACTTTTCTTATAATATTGGTAAAGTTTAAGATAAAAACAAGAATTCCGAAATTAATCTCGCTTTTGCATGAATCATAAAACGATGGCTAGATAAGTGTACATTAATAAAAATAGTACTAACAATAACCTAGCAATAATATTCCCCTAATTAGCAGCCTTAAAATTATTTAGTCTACATGTATAATTTAATATTATTATACGTAAAACTTATACCACTAAATTGGTATTGCGCTGCTGAGTAAAAATTTTCTGTAAGCTTTCAAATGTCGGGCAGAGTCAGCTGTATGAGAACAGGGTTGAAAATGATTAACTAAGAACATTGTAATATGTTAAAATACTGTCTAAAGGCGATTTCAAAATTTAGGAAAAGTATTTTGTAGGAGGATTATTTTACATTTCTATATCCATATTTCTGCCTTATTATGAGGGTTTGCGCAATTATGATAGTTAGGTAATCATTAGATATGGTATCTTTAATACATTGTTCTGATTGTACTGGTACTCATAAGGAACAATACAAGGTTTGCTTGGTTGCCTCTAAATCATTTTAGTGATTTAAATTCTACAATATATTATTGTAAGAAAGTTACCTCTTTACAGTTTAAACAAACTTGAACAGTAAAATGTCGACTTTAACGAAATTTGGAATGGAAGGTACTCTTAAATTGGTCAAGGGTTTAGAGGACATTGAAAATACAATATAACGGTACATTGTGAACAGTTTTACAGACGTGTTGAATACCGGTACTAATCCTATTAACATTTCTATGAATTACATCAATGAGTGGCTGCTACCCCTAGAGACTGCAGTTGTATTTCTGATCATGTCTACAAGGATTGGTGGACTTTCAGTTAAGGAATTTTCCAGGTGTCAGAAGTCGGTCATTCAGACTACAAGGTCATTCCAGGTACTTTCCGACATTCTTGGAAGTATAGTTTGTCCACTATCTCAAGAGCCCCAGAGGATTACTAGGAGACCCTTACACCCGAACGTACACGCAACGTCACAGGCGCCGCCCGGCCTACCTGTCGTCCATGTGCCGATGACTCACATCTTCTAGTTTTGTAGTCTTGGAATAAAATATTTTTCAAGTTTGTATTAGTAGTATGGTTCGAACATTCCTATAGTAGTAAACAATTAAAGCTGATTATGAGAAGCATGTGTATTAATTTGTTTTATGCGGTTTTTAATCCTCTCTGTACCGAAAGCGTGCGAGAGAGTCGGTGTCTAATGATATTCGAAATAAGAAAACCACATATTGCATTTGTAATTGTCTTTACTTAGTTGATAAACATATGAAAGCTGTTTACGAGAAGCACTTGTCAAACTTGTATTCTAAATAAATTTTTCTAGCGGGTTATATTAGTCTAAATATATGTCAGTAATTGAAATCAGTATATGCTAACTCACTAAATTAGCAATGCCTTACTAATTCTTGTTAAACTGTTAAAAATAAACAATTTTATATACAGTAATGAACATCTTTTCCAGAAAATCTAGTCTATAATTTTTTACTCATTCAGTTAGTTACTAAAACTTACTCGAGAGCTCTCTTGTGTTGTAGAAAAGATAAAATTGTTTCAGGCTTTCTATTGAGGCGTATAATTACGTCAGTCCTTGCAAAATTTACCAAATAAGTGTTTTTTTTTTTATATTTAAAATCTTATATTTTATATTAATTTAGTGTTTTCCTTAAAGATTTTCTATGGAGATTATCATAATAAAACCATTAATTTGTACTCTTTTGGAAACTACGTAAGAGGTGTCTATTTTAGTTGTCCATTAAACCAAAAGCGCACAGAGAGAATAGATTTATAATGTAAGTCTCAGCTATTTGACACATCAGTTACACTTGGATATGTTAATGCATATGTGATAAAAAACTATAACAATTAAGAGAAACATTTTCTAAATTATATTTACAGAACATTTTTAGACAATTTGCAGTAAGACAGGAATGAGTTGATATGATTGTATGCGATATATTAATAATACTAAACTATATGTCATAGTTGAAAGTTGATACATGTTACAAACTGTTTCAAACAGTTTAGAAGAGAATGATGGTCTATAAATGTAAATTATATTTTTAATAAAAGACCAGACATCTCTTCCCTAGAACAAAGACACCAAATAGTGAATTGAATTGATACATTAATAGGCTCGCCTTATCTAATTCTAGTGTCATCTAGAAATATTTAATTTTTCAATTTTGCGTTCTGTGACTCAGTGACTTGTCCATAATAATGCCTTTGTTTAAAGTAAATGCGTTTTATTAAAATACGATTGAGAGTATGTTTGGGGGGTATTAAGGAATAATATGTTATTGTGATTGAATATTAACTAATATACTATTTATTTCGATCTAAGTATTTTTAAATTAACTAATATAAATGTTATACAAACTGTTTTAAAACAAGTCATAGAAACCTTCAATCAACATTGAAAATTTGAACTAAAACTGATAGCGATTGGATAATTTCTACTTATTGTTTCCTAACTTAAAATTGTTTAGACACAATTAAAATTACAATTGTAAATAAGTTTTAAGATGCCTGTTTCTTCTTGGGGCTTAGGGGATTAGTGTGTAAGAAGAAATTGTTTGTTCTTAAGTTTTTTTCATGGAATGTTGAAAGCTTGAAAAATAAACATAGATTTTTCAGTAGACTGCTTTATTATTAATATTTGTATAAACATAAAAATCCGAAATTCTATACTGATGTGATATATAATGTTTTAGGTGTGGTAAAATATAGGTATAATGAAGATCTTGTTGCAATTACGCAATATTACAGGCAGACATATTTTCATTTTTTCTCGATGAGTCAGACTTCTGACGTTGATTTACTACAATCACATTATTACATTTTTATATAGTAAAATTAAGATCATTGGTATAAACTGATGTTTAAAATATATAAATGTCATTTTATGTAGAATGCTCACACAGTTAATTGTTATAATCTAAGGAGTTTAGTTTAGTGGAGCCTTGCCTAATTTTAAACACATAAGGCAAAACTTTGCAGTGTTCCAATCCCTACTACCTTTAGCACGAAACTCATTAATGGATCTCCCCATCGAGCATTAAATTAATTACAAAATATATTTAGTCCGAATTTTAATTATTTTTAATATAACTGAATTTATTATAAATATATGTATTTATAAGTTATTTATGTGGAAAAAATGTTTAAATTTCTTATTTAAAAAAAGAAATAATAGTAGTACGAGTATTAAATTTTTATTACTCTGAATTTGATTTCATAGAATGTAAAAAAACTTTATTTATACCCTTACAGTGTGTCCATTATTTCAAGAGCCCTAGGGGATCAAAAGGCAACACTTAGACCTTAGTATGTAAAGCTGTTTTTTAAAATAATCTTTTATGTTAGGTTAATATTTTTGTAATTTGCATTTTATCTAAGATATATCAGGAATGTCAGAAATTTTGTGTTTGGGCTCTAATTTGGCCATAAAATCATGTTGTGGCGTTTGCCACTTTATTTTGTTGGCCGTTGGACGGGCCGTGAGCTGTTTCCCTACAGCTGGTCGAGTAGTCTGTTTTTTCCAGATGGTTCATCTCTTTCTAGATGTTTCTGTGGAATTCTGCCTGTTTGATTGGTTCGAGTTTTCAGGTTTTCTAGATATCTGGAATTAGGTTTCTTGCTCTCTTCTCTTCTGGCTTCCGTAGGGCGAGGACATCTTAGAGTTTCTGTGGTCGGAGTTTTGTGATCAAAGCTGGCTGCCCGCTCCCTCGACGAACCGGCACGGTGTTTTGGTATTAATATCGTGGGCCCTACCTTCCAATCAACGTTTCACGACCTCCTTTAATATTTAGGACCCAGTCGTTCCAAATTCAGTGTACGAATTTCGTCGCAATGTAACATTACGCTGATTATGTTTCCAATAATCACTCGCGAGTATCTACAAATTACCTTAGCTACGTTTAAAAAATAAAAAACTATACACAGAGAGAACCGTTAGTGCTTCGATATGGATCATCCAAAGTTGTAAAAAAGCTGAGTAAATAGGAAGAAAATCTACTGCTTTACAATATCCTGTGCCTTTTACAAATATTATGTTATATAAAGATATCCTTACAATGATAAAAGTAACCCGTCTATGGTTCCAGCTACAGGATGTATGATTAGAATATATCTGTAAAATAATAATTACCTTCCTTTAATAACATATAATACACTTCTTATGTACTCAATTTGGTAAAAATAAATTTCCCTAACCTTAAATTAACTCTCTCTAATCCAACGACGACGACTATCGACGAAATAAATTGTAGCATCCACTTGCCAAAATAAACGTGGATGTAAAAAACCTCATTTAAAAACAAAAAAGTGGGAATAAAATTAAACCCCTACACTACATAAAACTACTCAGTTTGCTAACAAATATATTTAGTCTGCGATTTGCGCGTTACCACCCAAGTTAACCATAAGACTAAAGTAAAATCAGTTAAATCGCATTGAGTTACAAACCAAGATGAAATCCATGTCACATATGTAGAAACGACGCTTCCTGCAAAATTTCAAGCCTATACGTCAGTTCCTGCTCTAGATATTGTGCGGACAGACAGACAGACAGACAGAAATGGTAATTTTCCAGCTCTTTGAGTAATTTTACATCTGTTACGATGTTGGAGTTTTATGAGTTAAAAATAAAAATTATGTAAATAGTAATACGTATATTACTTACTTGTAAAAATTTCTTAAAGATTAAGCTGTGCAATACATTAAAATACATTAAAAATTACTGAATTACAATTTAGGATTGTTATAACACTGGTGGTTGATGGCAATTACTCGAACATGGTCATATACTCCTATGTATGACCGCCTAAGATTCGGTTACATTACAACCTACTGCAGCACCTACGTATGTGATTTATATTCTAAATGTAGAAAGAGGACATGAACTGTTTAAATTCAACTATTACAAAACCCGTGAACTGTATGAGTGCACGGACTATTATTACTACTTTTTAAACTCATTTCGTTAAAACTTCTGGTTGACAATTTATAAATAATTACTTATAGCGTTTATTGAAATTAAAAGTTGGTTTTAATTGCACATTTTCAATGTGAAACTTTATCTGGGATTTGCTACATCTTAACCACTACTTCATTCAAAATATTTGTGATATTTTCTAGTTCTTGAACATGCCTGTATAGCCAGGATCAGGAGTGATTCTTCTAGGAACCCCGGAAAAAAGGCGCGTCATTGTGTTTACTGTCATTAAGACCTATTGTACTATTTTACAAACTAAACACAAATTGGTCAGGAGTAGCCGCTGTCACCGCTTGTAACAGTGTTATGGCAAACAGGAGCCTGACGGTAAGCGTTGTCTGAGAATTATTCCAATTAGGAACTCTGGATAGTTCATAAACGCTGTTCTTATCTTTTATATGTACTCTTTTTGTTGTCTGAGTTACTTGTCGCATATTTTTGAAAAAATGATGACTCAGCGTTCATAATCAATGTTTATCCAAATATTATCCTGTATATATGATGGATAGGAAAAACTTCAATGAAGATACTGCACATGTGAGAAGGCTTCATTAATTATGTAACTTGGCACAGTAATTCCTTAACTAACGCATAAGATCTTACTTCCTTCAAAGTTAGTGTAATATACAGAAAGCCCAGAAACCTACAAAGTTAAGGTCAAACAAATTCAAACAAATCTCAAAACAATATCAGTTCTTTCAGACTTAATAAAATAAATATATACAGTGTCCCGTAATCTATAGACAAAGGTATACCACGTTATTGCTCATGTCAAGACAAACATATTTCACATTTTTGACATGGGTCTCTGACCCTATAAGTTTCCCGTTTGTCTGTCTGGATGTGTTAAAATAAATTAATATCTTAAAAAATAAATCCTTAAATTATACCAACTATAACTCAAATGTTCATAATAAAGTTTATTGAATAAAAATTAGAATAATCAGTAAATATATCAAAACAAGGAACTGAGGTCGTGTGAGAAATGATTCAGCTGTAAAAGGAAATCCTCACAAGAAGATTAGTCAAATCGCAGCAGACTGGCCGGTCTTTAATATACTGGGAATTCCAGGGTTCTAAAGGTCACAGATAAAAAAGGTACAGTGGATATGATAGTCCAATACCACTGGGAACTATAACCATAAACTGCCACAGCTTAGAGGGGAGTAAGAGGGACAGGAGTGTCGCACACGACCGACCAGTCCTTGGAGATCTTCCAGGCCCATAGTCCCCTCAGGTCTCTGCTCCGTAGTCAGATGTCTCTAGATGAACCTTGCTCATGCACAACCCAAGTGATCCCTAACCAGGAGTCTATTTACACAACGCCAACAGCTCCTTCAACTCCCAACCATATTACTATATACATAGCATGACTACGAACAATTTACTTACGTTTAAAGAAACAACATTAAGTACTTTATTTTTACTAACAAGGGTGGTAAATATAGTGCTACGATTTCGGGAGTACTGCATAGTTCATCTCACTCTCGCTGCAGTGTTTGCGGAGTCACACTTCCCATCGGCTTTTCTCATGAGGGCTTTGGACCTCCAACGGCAGCCTTAAAAATGTGTTTTGGCTATCCTTCTCAATGAAGGAGCGTCATAGCCATTAACCTAATACTACATTAGTTAGATATTAATAACACAACACATATACATAAACAGATACAAGTAATAATAAACAAAATTAATCTATCTAATTTAACATGCAAGATAAATAAAATAATTATATAAAAGTGTATATTAATAACCACCACTATATTAAACTAAAGTTTAAGTATAACCATAACTTACTATAAGTGTATAAAAGTATTTATATAAATATATTTTATTAATGTAAAATAATATAAATATACGTAATATAATACATATTTAAGTTAGAATAGAAAACGTAAACTACGTTTTATTTTAATTATATAATTATTAACTACTGCACTACCTAATTATTCTACCGCCACCAGGTGAGAACAAGGACTTAGCTTACATTAGTATTAGTCTAATAAATACTTAATAACTGTTTGAGGCAAGTCCAGCTCTTTTATCTTGTCAAGATCGTCATCGTCAACAGTCTGCATGACGAACTTCTTGCAAATCTCCATCAAGGAGCGGGGTTCCGCTGAAACACCAAATACGTCTCGTGAGATATGACATAACGCTTTGAAATTCACCTAAACCAAACATCTCTCAGAAACCAAATGCATTTTACATGTCTATTGTAAAACATAAAAATAAATTATGAAAGAATAGAAAGATTTACTCACAGTCCAAGCCGCCGTTGTAAGTGATGGTGACCTGGCAGGGCACTGAGCTGGTGCTGATGATGGGAAATAGCACCTTCCCACGCAGCCCAGTGAAGGCATCTCCAAGGTAACATCTTCTGTCGCCAACTCGGATGAGGAAACCCAGTGTTCCCTTATACATGTCCAGTACAACTAAAACAAACAAGAACTTATTAGAATCGTGCTTGAGATATGAAATATTACGGATAAAAGTCCGTACCATGAATATATGTTTATAATTTGTTAAATTAATAGCAGCTTAAAGGTCTTACCACCAAAACTTTCGGGCACTTCAAAATCATCGTAAGGTGCTACAACAGGATAGTCGGCACTGTCCATGCTGCAGTCGTGACGTAGTCTCAGGGTGCTAACGTTCCATCCCCAGGACTGGTCGTCACTCCCCACGATAGACTGAAACAAACAATGAGGTTTTATTCGACATTCAATGGACATAACAGGGTTGTCATTCTTATAAAAAAACCTAAGAAATATGCTCTGACAATATTAAATTTAATTTCTTTACTTGGAAAAAGTGAAAGGAAAAGTATGCATATATAACATAACATTATTTTATGCAATTAAACAATTATGATCTATTTAAAAAAGAAATTTAGTCACATAATCTGTGCTGTAGACATGAAGAACTTACATTGATTCCGTTGCTGTGTAGATCCGCGTGTTTCGTGGCCACACCCACCATAGGGTGCAAGCCACGGAGGTGAGCAGGCCAGTGAATTGCCCACATGTGGATTCCCTGGCTGAACCCAACTCTTCCTCTCACGGCGTCGGCTGCCCCGGTAGACGTAGACAGAAAACATGTAAGAGGAAACTCCTCCTGCAATAAGGTTACAGTTTTAATAATTGTTTTATATTGTTAGCAAGTCATAATTTATTTCTAAGTAAACAGGATTCTCTGTAAAGTACCAATTTGCATTACAAAATTAATTGTAAAAGATTTGAAATGAAAGGCATAATATATCTGAAATAGTTAAAAAAAGGTACCTATCTTATATTCTTAAAACCCCAAATAGTTCAAAATAAAAAAGTTGAAGGTACTTAACTATTCATACATAAACAATTCCATCATATAAAGATGTCAAAACAATTGTACTCATGGTTTACATTCTTATGCCACTTATGCAGCAAGTTATTGTGTACAATGTGTTTATTGGTGGTATAATTAGATAAATGATATATAGCCAATATCAAGAACTTATAAAACTTATAAGTGTGTTCACCGAAACCATATCTAGTCGGGTTTACTATTCTGTTTGATAACAGAATTATTACAAAAAATGTCTAAGCTAACGATTGTTAACGATAATTATGTAAATATACCATGCTTTATTTTCAAAGTTTAGTATACAGCAGGCAATTTTTATTTAATAAAAGAATCAAAACGTAGTTTTTATTAACTGGTATATTTATATTGTTCGTTCCAATTTGGTGAAAAGCTTGTATGGGAGTTAGGTGTGTAGCATTGTACTTACCTACCTTGAAATGGATGTTTCTGGAACAATCTTGCGGGTTCCAGGCGTGTTTCTCCAGCTCTTGGAAGAATGAAGGCGTCTTTTCAGTCTCCACCAGCATCCTGACACGCTCTGGAAGTCGGAATTCTTCCAATCCATCTGCAACGGCAGCGGCACCTCCAACAACTTCGTCCACGCCACCTGTATTCAATTAGTAACGTAACTAAGAAATAATACTATTTTGCATTTTGCTTGTATAATGAAAACAAATATTTTCATTTATCTCGAGGATGACTTACAAAATAGTCCAAATATTCCGTTTGTGACTATACGCATATGTTAAATTGTAACTTATATGATACATCTCAACGTATGGAATGTAGTTATACAGTTAGAATATATTATTTTTTTATATAAAGTATTAAATAATATTAATAATAATTATATTAATAGTTAATAATTCTTACCCAAGTCATAGTGTTCGTCGGGTAATATATCTTCAAGGGTAACGTTCGCCAGAAGCAACAGGATGGGGAAAAGTCCTGGTTCGTGGCGAACCTGCCTTCTTAGTTCCCCACGGCTCACCGCCAATCTTCTACTCCTGACAGAAGAGCTGATCCTGTGAACAGGAAGAATACATAAGTTAAACATTGTTTATCACTCATTTAGGATGTGATGTTAAAACTGAATTAATATATGTGTTATTATTGAAAAACTTAAAATACTAATTACTATACTAACTAAAAAAACTAATAACTGGAATTTTTTAATTTCCAGACTTGTGGGACATTTTTCCTTGATCAATAATCATGTTTGTTTATAATAATGTTTCTACACTTATTTATTTAATATGGCCATTTTTACCTTATATTTGAATAGTAAAAAATTAAAAATTCCTCATTTATAAGCCGTTAATTTAAAATACATACCGTAGGCTATAATTATTAAATTATTATTTCATCTGAAATATTATTAATTATAATTCTGACACTAAAAACAGCACAAGTTTTATTATTATTCATGTAAAACACAATTTTCATTTATAATACATTTAGTTTATTATTCTCTTTATTGTTTACATTTTTGAGAACTTGAACGTCAAGTTTTCAAAACAAGAAATATTTTTAAAACGTCTGTTGTTTAAAATTTTGTATCTATAATTACATCAAGTCTGTTTAAACTTTCTCGTGCATTTGTCTATTTGACTGTATTACAATGAAATCAAGCAAACTGCTATTTATAAAAAAAAAATATGATTTTCATTAAAATAACTTTATATCACTTAGGAATTAGAAAAAACATATACACATGTCGTTTTTAACCCGTAACATCATACAGAGTAAACAACTATAATATGAGTATAACCGCCATTTTTAATGTAGTAAAATTTTCTATACAATATTATTTTATTAACTAGTGGTTTACTTAGAACAATCTAATAACAAGAAACATAAACCTGAAAGAAATTGACATAATGCACCAACCTTAAGTTTATTATTTATTACAAGACAAGAAAGTAAAATGAAGCGTATCATTACTTACTAGTTAATACTTTTCGACATTCATGAACTAACTATTTACTCCTTGACGAACAGTATTTTACAGCGATATAAAAAAACTTATATTTTCCACGCATTACGTATATAATGATGTAATAAATGTATAAGATACAATATGAGCAAGTACAATGCTTAATAGATATTTTTCAAACTATACAAGTAAATATTACTTTGCATTACTTAGGAAATTATGAAATAAAAATATGTTTTTTATAGCCTACTATGACACCACCAAGGATAAAAACATATTAAATTACATTGTGCTTTATAAATTCAATTTTAGTCATAGTCATTTGCATCGGCTTCAAAAGGATAAAACTTTTATTAACTATAAAACACTTGCAAAGCTTTTTAAATTGATAAACGTGGAGTATATTAATAATATATTTTTTTACTAGTGGTTTGATTAGAACAATACTATAACGAAACAGACATAAAATAATCGGAAATAAATAAACACAACATAATTATTACCCTAGGCTATATTCTTTATACTAAGACGAATAATTATAAAATTAGTTCAATTATTTATACTTGTTATTACTATTAGTATTACTTGATTTGATCATTTACTATTCACTAACGGTATAAACAAAGTTATATTTACCACGCATTAATGTGTATGTATTAAATTTACAAATTTACTGTGACAACTCATTCTATATTAATAAAATTACTCACCTCCGCCAATTTCTAATTGAGCGTTGCCGCCTAATCAAATTGTTGGAACGCATGGTCTTCACTGTTAACACTCGTTCGACAAGCACAGTACCACTCCTGAAGAGAGACTGACCAAGTTCAGCGTCGTCTCTGAGGTCTCGCTGCCGGTGGTGGGGGTAAGAGAGTGTGGGCGGGGCTATTGTGTAGTGGAGGGGCCTTGAGTGGGGGAGCCTGGAGTGGGGGAGCCTGGAGTGGAGGTTAACGTAATTTTATCAGAAAATACAGAGCAGCAGAAGAAGATTAAATTTACCTAAAATAAATATTATAAATCCTAGAACAATACCCAGAATTTTTGTTCTTGGCGTAAAAAATGTAAATGGATCAATAAACATATAAATAAAGGTATTTGCGATTTAATTTGTACTTGTTATAATATAAACATTACATCATTAATGTATTCGTTTGTTTTTAATTTATCTTAGGGCGTTTTACAAATTATTTATTTAATGCTTGCAAATATTGTATTACATTTTTCTACGAATTCATAGCAATCAATGTAAGTCAAGAAAGCTATATATTGTTGAATGATACATAAATCTGTTTAATATTTACAGATTTATACTATTATAATTGTCTTGTAAATATATTATATAATTAAATAATATAATATAAAATTATATTATAATATGTTAACTAAAAACATAAGTTGTACATTAATCGATTGGCGATTTTGCTCAATATCCAAGATTGAAATATAAAAATATCCTACTGTAATACAAATAAGGTATGATGAACTGTAAGTGCATGCTCTACCTAAATCGTGATGGACACGTAAGTGATCAGGAGACATGTGCTAGAAGAACGAATATAATATTCAATGGAAGTAAATTATGTGTACATCAGGAAGCATTTGTTAGTTTTAAAAAGGTTAGTTTGTTCATAAATCAGGAGCTCATAATATCTGGAAGTGGCTGAAAAATGATAAACAATATAAAATTTAGTTTCTAGTTATAAATATTGTAAATACGGATTTTCATATATTTGGTGAGTTAAATCGAAAGAAGTAGTATAAATTCGTAGTATAAGTTTTAAATATCGTTTGTTGTAGTTGGCGGTTGGCATTATATTTTTTTATTTTTCTTGATGAACTCTTATAATATTGTTAAAGTTTAAGATAAAAACCAGAATTCCGAAATTAATCTCGCTTTTGCATGAATCATAAAACGATGGCTAGATAAGTGTACATTAATAAAAATAGTACTAACAATAACCTAGCAATAATATTCCCCTAATTAGCTGCCTTAAATATTATTTAGTCTACATGTATAATTTAATATTATTATACGTAAAACTTGTACCACTAAATTGGTATTGCGCTGCTGAGTAAACATTTTCTGTAAGCTTTCCAGAAGTCGGGCAGAGTCAGCTGTATGAGAACAGGGTTGAAAATGATTAACTAAGAACATTGTAATGTGTTAAAATACTGTCTATAGGCAATTTCTAAATTTAGGAAAAGTATTTCGTAGGAGATCTAGTTTACATTTCTATATCCATATTTCTGCCTTATTATGAGGGTTTGCGCAATTTCTATATCCATACTGTATTTCTGCCTTATTATGAGGTTTGGCGCAATTACGATAGTTAGGTAATCATTAGATATGGTATCTTTAATACATTGTTTCTGATTGTACTGGTACTCATAAGGAACAATACAAGGTTTGCCTGGCTGCCTCTAAAAATTTTAGTGATTTCAATTCTGCTATATATTATTGAAAGAAAGGTACACCTGTACAGTTTAAACTTAAACTTGAAAAGTAAAATTTCGACTTTAAAGAAATTTGGAAAGGAAGGTACTCTTAAATTGGTCAAGGGTTTAGAGGACATTGAAAATACAATATAACGGTACATTGTGAACAGTTTGACAGACGTGTTGAATACCGGTACTAATCCTATTAACATTTCTATGAATTACACCAATGAGTGGCTGCTACCCCTAGAGACTGCAGTTGTATTTATGATCATGTCTACAAGGATTGGTGGACTTTCAGTTAAGGAATTTTCCAGGTGTCAGAAGTCGGTCATTCAGACTACAAGGTCATTCCAGGTACTGACCGACATTCTTGGAAGTATTAGTTTGTCCACTATCTCAAGATCCCCAGAGGATCACTAGGAGACCCTTACACCCGAACGTACACGCAACGTCACACACGACGCCCGGCCTACCTGCCGCCCCTGTGCCGATGACTCACATCTTCTAGTATTGTAGTATTGAAATAAAATATTTTTCAAGCCTGCAAGCAGTAGTAGTAAGGTTCGAACAATTTGTAAACTGCAATGACCCATTTGTTCATAATCAAAAAAGTAGATTTCTTAAATATTTGAAAAATCAAAATGTTTTACAACTGTTTTCATAATTTGTTTTAAACAATTTTGTTATACTTATTCTAATTTTCGGATGGTTAGTACAAAAAGTCTTTGGGTGAAACGTCCACATGCTTTACTAAGATTGTATTTTTTATTGGGATTCACTAACAAGGCAGAGTAATATGCAGTATTAAAATCATTAAAATACGTGCGTAATGCAGGGTGGGATCTATTTAACACCTTTAGTAAATTAAAAGTTACGTCTAAAACTGATTCCTTACGATTAAATTCCTATTTGACATACAACAATTTATTAAGTTATTTCTTACAATAACTTTTATACTCTCTAGCGGACTCTTTTAGTATAGAAAACTCGAGTTGCGTTAAACTTTTAATGAGGTTTCTTATTAGTTACTCATGAAGATTTTTATTTACTTTTAATAGTTATTACCTGTGACTTCACACGCATTTTCAAAGTTGTAGTCCTTACACCAATCTACTTAGTTAAACCACTTATGATGTAAGGTCATACATCAGATACAAACTATTTCCAGATACATCCAAGGGTGAAGCTTACGAGAAGCGTGGGAAGCCGCGGGAAACAGCTAGTAATTTATAAAAATATAAAGCTGATTATTAGAAGCATATGTATTAATTTGTTTTATGCGGTTTTTAATCCTCTCTGTACCGAAAGCGTGCGAGAGAGTCGGTGTCTAATGCTATTCGAAATAGTGCAACCACATATTGCTTTTGTAATTGTCGTTACTTAGTTGATAAACATATGAAAGCTGTTTACGAGAAGCATTTGTCAAACTTGTATTCTAAATGAATGTTTTTAGGGGGTTTTATTAGCCTAAATATTCGTAAGTAATTGAAATTAGTATATGCTAACTGACTAAATGAGCAATGTCTTACTAATTCTTGTTAAACTGTTAAAAATAAACAATTTTATGTGCAGTAATGAACATCTTTTCCAGAAAATCTAGTCTATAATTTTTTACTCATTCAGTTAGTTACTAAAACTTACTCGAGAGCTCTCTTGTGTTGTAGAAAAGATAAAATTGTTTCAGGCTTTCTATTGAGGCGTATAATTACGTTAGTCCTTGCAAAATTTACCAAATAAGTGTTATTTTTTTTAGATTTAAAATTTTATATTATACATTAATTTTGTATTTTTCTTAAAAATTTTCTATCGAAATTATCATAATAAAACAATTAATTTGTACTCTTTTGGAAAATACATACGAGGTGTATGTTTTTAATTGTCCATTAAACCAAAAGCGCACAGAGAGAATAGATTTATAATGTAACTCTCAGCTATTTGACACATCAGTTACACTTGGATATGTTCATGCATATCTGATAAAACACTATAACAATTAAGAGAACTATTTTCTAAATTATGTCTTACAGAAAACGTTTAGACCATTTGCAGTAAGATAGGAATGAGTTGAAATGATTGTATGCTATATATTACTAATACTAAACTATGTGTCATAGTTGAAAGTTGATTCATGTTACAAAGAGTGTAGAAGAGAATTATGGTTTATAGATTTAAATTTATTAAATTATATTTTTAATAAAAGACCAGACATCTCTTCCCTAGTACAAAGACACCAAATAGTGAATTGAATTCATACATTAATAGGCTTGCCTTATCTAATTCTAGTGTCATCTTTAAATATTTAATTTTTCAATTTTGCGTTCTGTGACTCTATGGCTTGTCCATAATGATGCCTTTCTTTAAAGTAAATACGTTTTATTAAAATATGATTGAGAGTATTTTTTTGGGGTTATTAAGGAATAATATGTTATTGTGATTGAATATTAACTAATATACTATTTATTTCGATCTAATTATTTTAAAATTAACTAATATAAATGTTATACAAACCGTTTTAAAAATAGTCATAGAAACCTTCAATCAACATTTAACATCTGAACTAACCTGATAGAGTGTTGATAATTCCTACCTATTGTTTCCTAACTTAAAATTGTTTAGACACAATTAAAACTACAATTGTAAACAAGTTTTAATATGCCTGTTTCTTCTTGGGGTTTACCAATCAAATTTGACTTGGCAGCGTGTACAAGATAAGAAAATATTTCGGTGCTTTCTTTGTGACTGGCAAAGATCTTTACGAGTAAAAGTAATCTGTTCATACAGGATGCTTGTTTCCTAACTTAACATTGTTTAGACACAATTAAAACTACAATTGTAAATAAGTTTTAATATGCCTGTTTCTTCTAGGGGTTTACCAATCAAATTTGACATGGCAGCGTGTACAAGATAAGAAAATATTTCGGTGCTTTCTTTGTGACTGGCAAAGATCTTTACGAGTAAAAGTAATCTGTTCATACAGGATGCTTGTTTCCTAACTTAACATTGTTTAGACACAATTAAAACTACAATTGTAAATAAGTTTTAATATGCCTGTTTCTTCTAGGGGTTTACCAATCAAATTTGACATGGCAGCGTGTACAAGATAAGAAAATATTTTCGGTGCTTTCTTTGTGACTGGCAAAGATCTTTACGAGTAAGAGTAATCTGTTCATACAGGATGCTTGTGTTTCCTAACTTAACATTGTTTTAGACACAATTAAAACTACAATATTGTAAATAAGTTTTAATATGCCTGTTTCTTCTAGGGGTTTACCAATCAAATTTGACATGGCAGCGTGTACAAGATAAGAAAATATTTCGGTGCTTTCTTTGTGACTGGCAAAGATCTTTACTAGTAAAAGTAATCTGTTCATACAGGATGCTTATTTCCTATCTTTTGTATTTCTCCTAAAATTAAAACAACCTCTCGTTTTGGAACACTCATGTATTGTGCACGAAATGGCAATAAATTAGAGGAAAGTGCTATAAGCGTAATAATAATGTTACATTGAAGTGAGTATCGTTTAACCCCTAACGCTCGATATAAACGTAAGGCCTCAATATATTTTTATCCTAACTGATTTAACTGTGAAGTAATCTACAATTTTATAATGAATCCTTAATTATGTATACTTTACTTGTAAGTGATAAACTTTATAAATCTATAACAATTTAAGAATAAAATTTGTAATATTTTGTGTCAAATATTTATCTGTTATAAATTCGTGTAATATCATAAATAATTTTAGGGAACTTTTAATGTTCAGTGTATTGCTGACTATTTACATGAAATATATTAAAAGAAAACTTTGTAAAATCGATGTAGGATTTGTAGCTATAATGGAAGCATAAAATATAATTTCAAGAAGTGTCTCTGGGTACAGTTTCTACTATATTTAAATTGTAAGAATTGGAGATCATCTCAGATTGGAGTTGTACCTGTGTTTACATAGTTCATACCATGTTAATACTTTATGAGAGAAGTATTTTCATATTTGTACCAAACAGTCATATTTCTGACATATTGTCATAGGTTAAATACAACAACTTAACTAAAGTAATGTATGCTATATGAATAAAATTAAGAATGTCTGACTGAATTGTGTTAAATTGTTTAAATTACTTATTTAAAAAGACAGTGGAGTGCAGTTTTTCAAAGAAATAAAATCTTTAATTTGCACCTTCATGAATTAGTTTCTGAAATTTACATCAGAGTTCTCATATCGTACAAGAAACAAAACAAGTCAATGGAAATCATGGAGATTCATACATACAAATCCTTAATGGCCTTCTTACATTCAATCTTTTTTTTTGTAATAACTTTTTATTTCCATTTCGTAATTAAAAACAAAGTAAACAAACACTGCGTCCTTAAATGCTGTTATGGGATACTTTAGATTGCATTAAAACACACTTTTAATCTCCTAATATTCATATCTATAATCAATAATACAGCATATTTAAGTGTATAAATGTGCATCAGTTTTGTAGCTAGCCAAGGAGACTATTAAGGAGAGTAACGTCTTATTGAGTTTAACCATTAATACAAATTCAGTTGAAGGAAGCAATAGTATGACTAATTTTATCTGTTAAATTACTCAAACGTTTAGACGTTACATTTAGTTAGACACAATATATAACACAGCAAAATTACATCAATAAATAATTACAAATACAGGCGGCCCCGTGAAAATTATAAATAGTTGTTTGATATAGTAGGCTACATTGCACTAGAAAATGTAAAAACAGCATAAAAACCTTCATGTCTGAGTTCTAAAACACTTATAAGAGAGATATATGTAAATATAGGTTTGATGCTACCGGGATTTGCGACTGCAACATAAATCGATGAATCATAAATTACGTTACTATGTAAATTATTCTGAAACGTTTAAGTGATTCTGAAATCAGCATTTGTTTTTCGTGTGTAGGGTGTAACACATTTTTTAGACCGCAAAATTATGTTTATGATGTCGGCAAGGGTTACTACACTTTCGGTTCTGGAAATTTCCATTCTTCAGAGGTCGGTACATCATGGTCATGCCAGGTACCGGGCGATCTTCTTGGAAGTATAGTTTGTCCGCTATCCCAAGAGTCCCTGAGGATTACAAGGCGACCTTTACACCCGAATGCGCGCGAACCGTGATTGGGGCAGCCCACCCTACCTACCTACCCTGACTGAGATGACTCACATAGTTGGCCTTACTCTGCAACATTGCTATTGTTATATTTGTTATGATATGTTAATAAATATATCTTAAAGCTCTTATGACATCTGCATTTTATTTCTTGCAAATCGAGTCCTAACACAAAATAATCTTGTGATGATAATTCTTAAGGTGTCGTTGGATATAGAATTAAATGTATAAATAAAACATGATAACTGTAACCGTATTTGATAACTGTAATACAATTGCTTTAAGATGTTTAAGTTTGATGTTCTTAAGATGGCACCATTTTAAAAATACAGCTTGTAAAAATATTTCCTGTTATAAGGTTGACACAAACCGGTCTCAAATACAAATTTGTTAATGAGAAACATAAAATAGTTACTGTTTGGGTCATTTTTAGTTTCAAATGTTTGAATATTAAGAGTTACTGGGTTGGCATATATTGTTTGAACAGTTCTAGGACATGTTGTATAGCCTAAACATATTTAAGGTTTATAAATAGGAGAATATATACAGAACATCCTATCTCTTAAAAACATTACAAACCTAGTACGGTATTATTTGCTACCATCCTTATATCTACTTTTTGGTTTAATATAAAATAAAATAAAGTAAGACTATATCTAACCATGCATAAGAGTATTATTGATTTTCTGTACTTTATATTGCCATTTTGTAAAAATCGTAAAAGTGTACTGTAATATTAATACGTTGTGTGTATGTTGAATAATACAATATTTTCACTTGAGAATTACTAAATAAGATGATCAATTATTTGCGTTTGAATTCTTCTTCATCAATTGAACGTTATGTAACAATTTATGGAGTAACTATTATTTCTTAAACTATAATGCCAACCGCCAACTACATTATCGTAAAAATTTGCTTAATCTAGTCCCACGCAAAAGATCACAGTTCGGGAGCCAATCAAGCTCTCTTTCTTTCTTGGCTATTCACATAAATCGCAATTGAATTTGAATCTCCTCTCTAACGTTCACAAGACTCTTACTCTGATTTTGTTACAAAAACAAATTATTGCGTTTTAAAAATTGCACAATCAAAATCCTTGCCATAGGACTATAAGTCGGCGCAATTAGGCACGCTCTTTTTCTCGACTTTTGAGACAAATCTCAATTGACTGGCAAACTGCTATCTGCTAATTGAATAAGCACAACCAGCTATCTGAAGACCCCCCCCCCCCCACCCCCCCCCCCAACAATTAATACGTGGTGACATCCCATTAGGTTTAATAATAATAATAATAACGTCTTTATTTGCAGCGATTTTCAACATTACATTGTTGTTTTTTCAAAATAACTGAAGTCATACATTTTTAATCAAGGCACATACAAATCTATATCATCATCCGAGAAATATAAAATTAAACTAATCTAACCTAACTGAAACTAATCTAATACATTACACAGCTATTTAGAGGTGAAACACTCCTCCTCCAAAGCCAGTCTGAAGATTGTCCTTAAACGAGGAATATCCATAAGCCTTTAGACTGTGAGGGACACTGTTTGTATATCTGGGGGCCAAAGTATCGAAATCCATTCCTCCCCATCTCCAGCCTGACCCTGGGCACCTCCAGCATGGCGTCCTGCCGAGTGTGACAGTCCCTAATCTCAGCCCGGGTCTGTAGCATCCCCCTGAGGTAAGAGGGTTTTCCCGTCCAGCAACACCTTGTGAACAAGGCAAGCCACCTGGAGTTTGAAAATGTACTTTAATTCGGGAGGATCCTTGCTGTACGGCGATACTGGCTAACGTGATCAAATTTTCTCGAGGCCGTACACAAATCTTACAGCAGAGTTCTGTAACCTATCAATCAGGGACCGCACCCTCAAGGGTCAATCTCCCCCAAATACAGGAAGAGCATAAACAATAACTGGGAAAACCACAGCTTTGAAAATCTTCAGTTTCACTTCCTTCTGGAGTAACCCCTTAAACCTAAACAACACTCTTAACCTATTCATTACACCACGATTGATATTTTGAACATGGTTCAAGAAGGTTAACTGCTTGTCAAAAGTAACGCCAAGGATTTTTACTGTGTCTGAAACCTGCAAAGGAACACCTCCCAAGGAAACTCCCAAGGGTCCATTACCAAGAAAGACTGCATTTGAAGAGGGGTAAAAATTAACAAGTGAACACTTTCTTGGATTCAACTGAAGCCCGTGATCGTCAGCCCAGAGCCTGACCCTCGACAAATCAGCATTAATCTGCTGCATTGCCAAGGAAGAACTGTAATGGAGGATATGACAACACAAGCTGAGTGTCATCAGCGTAGGAGTAAAGGGAACAGAATGATAACTCAAGATTAAGATCTGCAGTATACAATAGAAACATAATAGGACCTAAGCAGCTACCCTGAGGAACCCCTGACTCCTTGAGAGCAATCCCTGAAAGACGATCATTCACCCTGGTTACCTGGGTTCTGTCGATCAGATAAGAGCGAAACCACATTGTTGAAACCTGATCAAAACCGTAGTAATGCAGCTTAGCCAAAAACATATCAAAATTCACTGAATCTGAATGCATGTGAGAAATCAAGAGCAGCTAAACTACTACATAAATTCTTATCCCTGGCGGAAAACAGTTGGCTTGTAAAACTTAGTAGAGCAGATGTCGTACTGAAATCCTTCCTGAAACCAGACTGACTATCGGGCAAAACACCGCTGCACTCCAGGAAGTAAACCAACTGATTTGTCACAATTCTTTCCAATTACCTTAGAAAGAACTGGCAAAATGGAAATGGGCCTAAGCTCGGACACACTTGTAGGATTACTATTTTTGGGAAGAGGGATGACCAGGCTTTTTTTCCATCCAGAGGGGAATCGGCCAGAGGAGAGAGAGAGATTAATTATATGGGTGATAACCCCGATACAGAAAGGACTAACTGCTCTGACCATGATGATTGAAATTCCGTCAATGCCAAAAGCCGCTGTGGAAGATTACTGTTGATAATGTTTTTTACCTCACTCTCACTCACCTGCCGAAACTGAAATTTATCTTGCACCTTTTCGCAAGTAGCGTGGCTTATTTCATGCATAATATCTTAAAAGAAATATTATCAGGCATATCTACTCGAAACCGCAAAACATTTCGAAGAATCAAAGCAATCAATGGTCAATCCATCCTGTGAAATGTGTGTATATCCAAACTTGATCACACCCAGTAATTTGCGTACCATCTCGTATATTTGCGATCACCTTTCTTCGTTAAGATTTAGATTACCGAAATTATTTATTCTAATAGAAGGCTCCGGTCTGAAAATTAAACTCCAACGTTTAATTCTGTAAATAGGGCCGTTAAGGACGTTCTCAAACTTTAATTAGAGCAGTAGTATCATTTAGGAGTTGTGTCAATGGGATCATTAACCTAAATAATGAAATTTCAGAGCCATTACTCTGGTCAGTAATATTGATTAGGAGATATCATTCTATAAGATCATTAACCTAGATGCTTATATGGTTTGGGGTCAATACATTGGTTAACATCATTTATTAGGGGATGTGTCATTTGGATCATTAACCTAAATAATGAAATTTCAGAGCCATTACTCTGGTCAGTAATATTTATTAGGAGATATATCAATAAGATCAGTTATTAGGATCGTTATCCTAGATGATGATATGTCCCAGGAATATCCAGTTAGTAGTATTATTAGAAGATGTGTTAACCTAAATAATGAGATGTTCTCAGGTATATTTGGTCAGCAAACGTTATTAGCAGATAAATCATTGGTTTTCATAAGATAGTGAGATGTTATTAGGCATTATACAGGTCAGTAATAGCTATTAGGTTATGTCTTGTATTGACGGCAAACTGTGCAATTTAAGAGTCCATATTATTTTACTATTTAATGAGCCTATCCAACTTAAATTTCAGTCTATTGCAATATATGAGTCTAGTGACATTCCTACATGTATAACATTATATTATGTAAGAAGCCAGGTAAAACATGTGGTATAATTTTCTAAATTCAGGATTTACCGATATCATGACGTCCGTGCTCGCATTAAGTAACATAGCTGCGTAGAAAATGTGAATCAGGACCCAAGCTCCCTCATAAGTGAAGCCGAACACATTTCCCACTCTGACGTTCAAGAAGAAGAAGTAGGACTTGATAGTGACGTGGACAAATAAGGAGAACATAACGGCCATCAGCTGATCGCAGTAGAAGACATTAGGCCTGGTGTACGGCGTCACACAGCATCCAGTAGGTGTTCATCAGAGTCCTCAGTTTCTTGACTTTAGAGAGCATAGTACCTAAAATTCATTTTCATTAAGAACATAACACAATTATGTGACAATTTAAATTTTACTTTTGAAGTTAGTGCTATCAAGGTATATTGTATCTTCAACGCACAGCCAGTAAATTTTTTTTTCAAATCTTTATCAGTGTATTTTTTAAATTGAATAGTGAGAGAACGAAAAGAATTAAATAAAATGGAATTAATAAACAATATTACAATAAAAACTGTAAAATACATACATTTTTAAGGTGATGACAAATTACATTTCTTATACTTTAAATCCAATTAAATATACTTCATACTCTAATAAAAGTAAATAATAGAGTAATTAATTATCTAACTGTTAGCGAAGCATATAAATCTATGGGTTGGACAAACTTCATCTCTGTTTGTCGTTCTAATTCACAAAATTTTCTTTTCTTTCCATGAGAATGTAAAGATTTCTTTTCTGTATGGTTTCTGATGTTTATCTGACCGCCATAACATCTTCAGAATGAAATTATCTACAGTGTAGAAATTGTGTTTGCACAACACATTTGTGAAGTCTGTTAAGAGACCCGTGGTGTGTGGCGTAGTTCTCCCTTGTAGTAAATGTTGGATTAAATAATTAATCGTTTATTTAAAATATATAGTATCAAATCTCAATAGTATTTAGAAAGAAGTAAGGGAAATATGGAAAATATGTCGAACGTTAAATATATATGGGTTTGGTGAATTTGAAGCGGTATAAACATAAGCATATAATTGATTTACCATATTACTGAATTGCAGTCGTTTAAAAAATACTTGCAAGAAATCAAACAATATAATTTGTTTAACAAATTACATAATATCTGGATTGGATTGTTTAGTACAAAATTAAAGATTTACAAATATTTAACACTGGATTATGAATACAACTAAATTATAATAGTGTATAACAGTGTGTGTGTGTGTGTGTGTGTGTGTGTGTGTGTTATCAACTTATCTATATATATATATATATATATATATATATATATTATATATATATATATACTGTATATATATATATATATATATATATATACTGTATATATATATATATATATATATATATATATATCTTATATATATATATAAAAATCTTGAGTCACGATGTATGTTGCCAATAAACTCCAAAACGACTGAACCAATTTCAATCAAATTTCACATGTATCCGTAATTTAGTCTAACTTTAGAAGATAGGATAGTTATTATCTGAATTATTCGCTTATGTCGTGAATATAAACGAATAAAATGAAGAAAAGTTTTCAAAGCGCCTGCACATTATAACCTGCAATTACGAGATAGATACGTATATTAACACAGTGAAACACTATTTGAAGGCGCTAAGTTATGATGTATAATTGTCTAAACTAAATTTTTGGTTGAACTTAAAGGTTGAGTGGTAGACCACTTTGTAATAAAATACATTATGCATGTACAATACATTTTTGACATATTTTCTTGATCGTGACATCAAGGTAAAATCTACATCGGGGTTGGAAATATAATTTACTTCAACCAGAAATGCTCATACGCGGGCAAAACTTACGAAAAGCGTGCGAAGCCGCGGGAAACAGCTAGTATAATATATAAATGCGAATGTTTGTTTGTATGTTCCGTTATAACTCTGGAACCAATGCACGAAAACATCGTGAAATTTTGTTACAGTGATTCTACACGTTCCTGGAAGTAACATAGGCATACTTTTAGAGAGGTGGCTGTTTCGCTGTTTGTATGTATGTCCTTTATAGAATCGTAAAACTATTTGACCGATCATTATGAAAATTTGTATGTATATTTATTTTTCGACGGAGAAGGTTTATATGCTATGCCTATAGATGTATCTCGCCACCAGGCGGCACTACAAAAGTTACAAGTTTTTTAAAGCGCCTGTACACTATAAACTGCGATTACGAGACAGTTAAGTATATTAAATAGCGAAAAACTATTTGAAGGCGCTAAGCTTTGATGTATATTTGTCTTCAAAATACATTTCTGCTTGAACTTAAAGCTTTAGTGTTAGACCACTTTATAATAAAGTACATGTAACGTAGACAATGCCTATAAACATACACTTTTGACAGATTTTCTTGATCGTGGCAACAATACAAACTGTACATCGTCGTTGGAAATATAATTAATTTGAACCAGAAGTGCACATACACGGGCAAAGCTTACGAAAAGCGTGCGAAGCGCGGGAAACAGCTAGTATAATATTAGAATGTGATCACTTATATGTGATATAGTAACACGTGTAATGTAACTATCCCCAAGATGTTTTGAAAATTTGTGTATCTTTACATTTGAATGAAATGTCGTTTATACTATATAAGAATAAATTCTACAATACTGGGTGTCGACCAATGGGACGTGGCTGAAGGTGATTTAAGCCTATGATGATTCGTCTGCTGGAAAATGTGATACTTTTTTTAATAATTACCTGTCCGTCTGCCTGGCTGTATACCAACGAAGCATGTCAAGTATGAAATGGATTATGGATTTGAAATGTTGTGGGCTACCCCAGTGAAACCTATTAAGTGACACGTATTGCTTCGTAATATTATATTCTTTGTAAGAAATGGATTATTTTATTATTATCTTATACATTTTTAAAAAGTAACCATAATGTACACTTACGGTTTACGTGAGTGACGTCAGAATTATGAAGACTGCTGTTTCTTTCCATCCGTTCGATTACATTGCTGATGAGTTCCTTCTGGATCTTTGCGTTGATCATTCTGAAGGACTTTGCGATGATTTGAGTGACACGTGTAAATTGGACCAAGAGAGCCACCTCGGAACAGTACAGCAGTGCCAAGATGAAGGCCGAGGCTGATGAGAGTTTTCGTCCTGAAGAAACTTCATTGTGAAATACTGGAGTTATCATCCCGGCGATGGTGGCTATCGTTACTGCGGTGGTGCAGATTACCCACAACTTCACTGTGAGCTTGACATCTGAAGCCTTGCACTGATGATCTCGGTAGACACGTTCCACTATATCAAAAACCTCCACGAGTATTGGGTACTTCCGAGCGGTGCTGAGAAATACGACAGCCACCGTCACCTGTAGAGAGACGATATGCGTTGTAGATGAGAATTCCGTAATTCTGCTGAGTGGATCCTGTGATTGATAATCCTGTCTGTTCATGAAATACGTGTACAGAAGGGTGCTGGAGAGACACTCTTGCAGGATGACTAATGTTGCGCTCCAGAGGAATGCTGGAATATTAAATGCAAGTCCTTTATAACCTCTGGTCCTCGGTGAGGATCCCAATGGCAGGCCACCGACTATTCTGCAAAACCAAATCATTTTATCAGGAAAGGTTTTCATTTTGTGTGAAATATTCTGCTAGTGAACTTATGATATATTTTTATGTCCAGGATTCCACAACAGTCCAACCATTGCTATAACAACTTATTGAACATTACCGTTTGAATTATCGTTATGTGCTGTTTGTCAACAAATCATTTCCTATCGATTATCTATTCAATATTAACCCAAGTAATGTGGAATGAGAATCGTTCAAAAGAAAATTGTTAATATCCTAATTTGCATGACATTAACAAAAAAAAGTAATACCAGTAACAACATAATTGACCTCACAATTTCAAAACATCAATATCAATCTTAAAAATAGTTCATATTTAATCAGCTCTTTTATTGTGAAAGAACTTGTTTGTTTGTTTATCATCCATAATATTTTAAACAGTAAACTGTCAAATATGTATCTTACAAAAGAAAAGAAAGTGAAAATAATCATTGCGGGATATGAAGATGTTCTCTTGAAACTTAATTATTGTTGCCCACTCCCAGAACTAACCCTTTTCTAGTTTTCTATTATCTTGTATGTTTTACAGTATTTTACAATTACATGCAGGGTGACCCACTTGATTTGTTTGGCACACGCTTTCTGTTTGAGTGTTCGTTACAGTTTTGTTTTTTTAAGTTATAGAGTTTAAGTGTTCTATTAATGAAATGGATTACTCTAGTGACTGTGGGTCTGTTACTTCATTCTGCTCTTCACAAGAGTCATGATTCCACGCCTTTTCAGGTAATGTTTAGTCGTCCTCCTTCTGATCTCTTGTTTTATCTCTGGAGTCTGGATAGTTTTCTACCAGTGCCTGGTACTCCCAATGTGAGTGACACTTGGGAAGCAGTCAGGGTTAAGCTCCTACAGTCTAGGGAAAGGGTGAGGAGAAAATTCAATAAAGGACGTATTTCTTACCCCTTCCAGGTGGGGGATCTTGTCTTTTGTAACGCCCATCCGGTAAGTTAGGCCGTGGATGAACGGGCATCTAAACTTTGCTATCGGTGGACAGGTCCCCACCGGATTCTTCGTTTTCTCTCCCCAGTTACTGCTGAGTTGGTTGATCCCGTATCGGGGAGGTTGTGGCGTAAGGCCCACGTTTCTCATCTGAAGGCCTTCCGCGGTGACACCTCTGGTCATGGTCTGGATACTGGTGCGGCTGCGGGGGTGTCCGGGGACTGATCACCCCTGGTTTTCCCTGTGGTGTCGTTCTCCTCTCTTTCTGTTTTCTTCCTTCTCCAAGAGAGGCACCTCTCAAAATTTCAGGAGGATCGTGTTTTGTCTGCCTCCTGCTCATTACTTCGTTTCCTGTTAGGGTTCTCGACTTCCCTTATCCTGTACCAGAGCTTGTTGGTTCTTCTTTCAGTGGGGGAGAGGTTTTGTTTGGGGTTGCACCCTTTTTAGTGGGGGAGGTTGAGCCGGAGCTCAGTTTGGATAATTTTGTCATTTTTTCCCCACCTCGGCCACTTTTGTCAGTCTGTGATTCCGTTACCGTATTGATTATTTTCTGCCAGGATGGACTGATTGGTCGAGGTCAGGTGGTTGACCTTGACTGACTACCGACCAGCTGATTACCGGCAGCTGCTTCTGGTCGGAGCGGTCGGACACGTTCGGCAGAGGCGACGTGAATCTCTTGTTGTCTACTGGTCGTCCTGATGCCCATCAGTAATCAGTAATCAGTAATCAAATCATTTATTTCTTGAAAACATACAAACAATACATGCATCAAAACTCCATGCGCTCACCTAGCGCGTGCGGTGTATAAAAAACTGTTCACTAACAACAGTTCACTAGCCATGGCTGGCTAGTTCTCCGACTTTCGGCAGGTAATTGTTTTTTTCTTATTCTCTCTCTTAACTTAGTTGGTGGTTTTTCTCTCCCACGCAGACATATATTTTCATTGATCAGTTAAAAGTAGTTTATTTATTATTTTGTAATTTGTATTCCTTGTGTACGTTTTCTTGTCGCAAAGTGTTACTAGACATTATAAGACATGTAAAAACATGTTTTGAGGGATACTTATTTAATTTGCTAAACTTTGTTTACACACAAGTTTTTTTTAACTCATTTTTTTGTAATAATATTGAAATCTTTAGAACTCGCGTTAATCAATTTATAGTTTTTAGCTGTCGCAAAGTCTATCTAATTTTTCTAAAGAACTATTTATTTATTTCTGGAAATTACATGAATTATTTTTAAATATAGTTTTGTTATTAATGTTGTTATCTCTTTCGTCTTTGTCAACAGTGTACCATAGAGAGGTTACTACATAAATGATAGCAGCGAACCGTTAATTATTCCATTAAGCAAGTTCCACTCTAGACAACTTACTCCAGAGGTGAGGTTTGACCTTAGAGAGCACTCTTATCTAGATTATAGTCCTACACAGACCTAAAATAGAGTGTTTGATAAACAAATTATTATCAATGTTGTGTCTTCACAAGAAGGCCATACGACGTCGTCCAACTTCGTACTGTGCCAGAAGGATGATTTTGTTCGCCATTATCTAAACTATACAAGGTAGATTTGAACTTAGGAATAGGCTGATTACACATTAGATAAGTACAAAAACTCATATTTAATGTTTATTTTGAGAATAACCATCCATGTGGTTATTGGTGATGAAATTTACTACCCTCATAGTTTAGCCGGATTTTATGGATGCTTGCGTCGCTTCTTCGTCACATCTACGTTCGGGTAATGGCGGTAAGTAGTTAATATGACCCACTTGTTCTTCCCATATTTGGGTTCAAATTACTTTACGTTTTTCAGTGATGAGCCGAAATAATCGCCATAGCGTTGAAACTCGACTTTTGCGGCCTTCCAGCGTACCTGGTCCGTAGTTAATGTAAGGAAAAGAACGTTTTTTCTCAGCCGAATTGCTGTGGCAACTTCAGTACTTTGTGTTTTGTGAACTACCCCTATGTCAACAACCTGTCATTTCCTAACTTTCTAAATTGTTAATTTTTATCTATGCCAGTTAAATTATTATATTTTGCGCTAGTGCTTTCTAATTGATCCGTTCGGCGAACGGAAATTATTTATTTAGTAATCACTTTGTCTTTATTTAGTGTAAGCGAGACGGTACAGACTTTGCAAATTTTGTTTCCTCGAGTTTTGTGTTGCGTGCAAAAATTGGGTGGCAACATTCATGATTTCTATTTTATTGTTTAATTAATTAATTGCTTTATAGTAGCGTGAACTGCTTAGTTTTGGATTATAATTTAATTATTGTTATTTGTGTAAATAATGTACTGTTATTATTTGTAAATTACATAATATATTAATATACATTAATTGTACATTACAATTAATATTACAGAATGAATAAAATACAGTGAATTATTTTTACAAGTAAATGTTACCAAGCTGAACCATTTAGTATGGCTGTTGTAGCCTATAAGTAAATGTTTAAATATTTAAAAATTTTTGTTGTATGTAATATTTAAAATTGTCACCAAGTAGTGTATCTTATAATACTTGGTGTCTTGAGTTATTTTCGGGAAACAGTTTTTCGATACTTAAAAGGTACTGTTAGCTACAGATTTTTATTTTTAATTGTTAAATTTAAATATTTTATATATACTTTGTGCCAAACATAATTAAGTTTTTATTATTTCTCGGATTATAGTGAAACTTTTCTGAATATCTACTAGTTTATGTTGGGATTCAATAGGGTCCCCGTGAATTCCGTCAACATGACTGGTGCGGCGAGTCTGCCCAATGGAAACAACTGGTAAACCAAAATTGAATGCCCGCGCCCTGCCAGCGCTACTGTACCGTCCTCCACCTGGACTGTCTCTGTGCTTTAATTCATCTTGAACAAGGTTGGAGCTAAAATGATTTTTCCTTCTTCTTTTACTGGACTTGAGAGGATCGGGATTTATGGAGCGCTGCCAGATATTATATCTGGAGGAGGGCCAGTGTTAAGTTACCAAAGTATTTATTTAGTTTAGTGACATGATCTGTAGGGGAGGATTTCATCTTTAATTCGGATTCGTGGAGGCAACTAAGCCCCCGCCTCCTTCGAATATCGGCTTTAAATATTTTTCTTTTTTTTAATATTGGCTACAAACTTGAAACTTGAAATTCCGTACCTGAAACTATGTTATTTATATGTCACATTTCTAATTATTATGTAATTGTCAATTTTTGAATTCTATTTATTTTTGTTATTTAGTTTGTTAGTTACTCGGTGCACCGTGGTGCTGCAGATAAAATATTTAATTTACTTCGTTAGCAAGGGGATTTATTTTATTGTATTTTGTGTTAGAATGTTTGCTATCGGATTAATTATATTATGTACTGGAAATTTTGTCTCTCTTTGTCTCTCTTCTCACTAGTGGCATGCTGTTGTTTTTTTATGGTTTGCTCCGAGTTTGGGAGGGGCGCGCTTCCGAGACCTCCTGTTGCGGTTGAGGAGACTTCCGGTGAAGTCTAGTTTCGCTAACTCGGGACAACTTGAATATTCATATACAATAAAAGTTAACATATAACGATTGCACATGTCCTAAATCTTGTTATCCTTCTTCTTATGGTTTGTATTTGCATGCCACTTGTGCAGTAAGGTGTTGTGTACAATTTGTACAATCTGTCCAATAATTAGATAAGTGATATATAGCCAATATCAAGAAATAAAAAAAGTTAATGATTCCAACGAAAACATATCTAGCCGGGTATACAAACCTGTTATATGCTTTGATTCGGGGTTTTATTACGAAAACATTATTAAAGCAACTATAGTTAATTATATACAAGTAGCATCTATTATTTTAATGCCTAGTCTATAGCAGGAAATGTTAATATTCTCATAAGAAATCAGAGAATAGTTTATAATAATTATGTATAATGTTCGTTCAAATTTGGTGAATATCTAATTGTATGGGTGTTAGATATGTAGCATTGTTGTGGCCTACCTCGAAGTAGATGTTCCTGGAACAATTCCTCGGGTTCCAGGCGTATTTCTCCAGCTCCTGGAAGAATGAAGGCGACTTTTCAGACTCCACCAGCATCCTGAAACGCTCTGGAAGCCGTAATGCTCCCAATCCCTCTCCAACGACCGCGGCTCCTTCAACATCTTCGTTTTTGGCCCCTGTGTTCAAAAAGCAATTTAAATAATAAATCATGTTTTACTTAATGTTATACTTACTGTTTTCGAATTTTTATCAAGGCAATAAATGTTTTTCATTCACCTCGAGCATTAATTAAAATATTTAATTAATTACTCTATAACACAAAACAATTAAAACTAATGGTGAATGTGAATGAGGTATAAATCTGCCAGAACGGATATTCTTTTCAAGAACTTCCACCACGCTCTTACCTGAATGTTCACCTACTAGCAGTACGATTAAGTTCACAAAGGATATCATAATTACGCATATTCTCATTTCATGTAGTAAAGTACAATAAAATGCCAATTATAGAATTGTAAAAAACTGCATAAGCATCATTTGCATCGTGGACCAGGGCTGACCTTAGGGAGTAAATAGTTTTGATCTTGTGATGATTTCAATGATTCAAGTTGGGATTATATTTATTAGATGCAAAGTCTACTATATATAATAAAGTCTAAATCCAGATTACAGCCGATAGAAAATATCTATTTGTTTAATTTCGAACTGCTAACTTATCAAAATTAAATTAACTGTGTCATAGGAAAAAAACGTTAAGCTTTTCCTAATAGGAAAATCCAGAAAAAGCAAGAAATATACTAATAACCCCTCTCCCCACCCTATGGGGGATCTCTATAGATCTAGGCGATAAGCTAATGAAAATGAGTGTAATTAAAATTAATAGGTAATAATTCTTACGGAATTCGTAGTGTTCGTCAGGTAAAATATCCTCCAGAGTAACGTTCGCCAGAAGCAACAGGATGGGGAAAAGACCTGGTTCTTGGCGAACCTGCCTCCTGAGTTCCCCACGGCTTACCGCCAATCTTCTACTCATGACAGTAGAACTGATCCTGTGAACACGGAGAACACATGGGTCAAATTGGATTTTTCACTCATGACTATGAGGCATTTAAATTTTCGTTATTGATTGTTTTTAGTAAATATAAATTAATATATAACGTAGAAATTGCAAACATTGACCAAATAACACGTTTGTAAGTGTAGTACTCTATAGTACATACGGTTGTTCACAATTTAAATATATACAATATTTTTCGTATTTATAATATAATGTTCGGGATAGGTATGTTTTTTAAGAACATGTTACTTGATACATTCTGTATTATGAAGCGCCTTTCCACAAAATTCTTACATATAATTTCATTGCATAACATTCTAAATATAAATTCACCTATATAGGAAAATATAAAAATCTATATAATGTGTAACTGATAAATTGGAGCACGTAAAAAATTATTAATGTAGTTAAATAAGAGTGACTAAAAAGCAACATAAATTATAATAGATTGAAAATCGAAAAACAACAAATGAAGTATCCACTCAAATTCAAACTTCAAATCACTCAACAGGCCTAAATTTGCAGCCTTCAGCAGCATGATTCACAGCTAATTATTACACTTCTAAGGCTAAAAACATTCAGGAAACTTCATTTAGGAACTGGATATAATACCAGATTTTATTAAGCTACGGATACAACCCTCACATAGCAAACAAATTATACTGGAACAAGAACAAACCGTTTATCTCCACAAAGAAGAAAACAACTAATAAAACACTTCATTCAATCCTAGAACAACGTAAAATATTACAAATTTAATTCATAACATAAACATCTAACGAGTCAACATACACTAAAAATTTAAAATAGTGTAACATAATTAATAAACACAAAAACTAAGCACCAAGACGACTTTAGAAGTTTATGAGTATCAAAATAAAAGAGGCAAAATAAAAGCGTATCAAACATCAACAACGACTAAATTAAACTTTGTAACATAACGCGATATGATGATTTCCATGGATCTGTTGACCTTACAACCCAAACCTTAAAAATTCTTGCACTTTCACACTATTTTAACCTTAATAACTTTACTTTGAAACTCAATAGTGGGAATGAAAAGAACCAGGGAAACGAAAAGTGTACAGTTAATTTTTGCCCTTTCTATTATGGTTAGGCCTCATTGTGCTAGGGTAATGAATATTCCAATGATATTCATCTTCAAAATTGAAATCTAGTATTAGTTGTAGCTCAAATACAAATTCAGTACTTCTTAAGAACAGAAGCGATATACAAAATTGTGTATTTGTAACAGTAAATACTGATATTAAGTATTTGAACTGTAAATTTCACGTCACGGTGAGAATTTAGAAATATACCGAATTATTAAATTTACTTAACGATTACAAATCGTGGTGACTCACCAAGTAGATGATATATGGCGACTGCGTATTCTCTGATACCAGGCTCCTCTCCTCGACTCGACTTCACACAACGACGTCAGCCAGTTTATCTTAGGAAAATATTAATTTCCATGTTTACGAGTCGTGGTGGGGGTCAAAATGGGAGGGTATCAAAAGGGACTTGGATCAACGCATGCAACCACGCACGCTAGAAAACAAAAATCGCTAATAGAGTGCGTATAAAAAGGGACTTGGATCAACGTATGCTACCACGCTAGCTAGAAAACGAATAGCTAATGGAGTGCGTATAAAAAGGATCTTGGATCAACGTATGCTACCACGCAAACTAGAAAACGAATAGCTAATGGAGTGGGTAAAAATGGAAAAATGTCCAATCCCTGCCAAAGGACTATAAGTCGGGCGACAAATCTATTTACTAACTACATATTGTTGCTTTTACTTATTAACTTGTTATTGCTGCTATTACTTATTATTTATTTATTACTATGTTTATTTATTACTTTTTTTATTTATTAATCAACTGAGTTAAGAACTTTACATAAACCAGCATGAACTTTACTATTGAACAAACGAAAAATAGCAAACCACACATTTTGCACAATAACATTAAATTGTAAAGAAAGCTATCACTCACAAAACGGAGATATTACCTGGAGATGTCTAGGAAGTAATTGTAAGGCAACGGTAAACAAGTAGAAGCGCGCCGACACGCCCGCCCGGACACCCGCGGCTGAGAGCGCAAGCACTACCGCGTCCGACACTCCGACCTCCGTTACCCCGTACCTTCCAGGGTCGTCTCCGGAGGATAACACTCCTAAATTTGAAGTTTTAACTAACACAGAAACCTCACTGACAACGCCAGACACTGAGAGAATTCTAAGGAACGAAAACGTACGCCTGAAAAATGAGACATCGCAGCTAAATACAAAAATGAAATCCATTCTCGACCATGTAATACAAAACGATATGCGGCCTTCCCAGTACACGAGTGAAGTTTTTCCTCTGCAATCGACTCCTCTACCTCGAATAAAGACATCGGAACCTGCTACAAACCACCGTCGGACACCGAACCACCCATGCCTATTACTACGAATTGTAAGAATCTTAGGGTTATAATAGAACGGGCAAGATTTGCGCCTGACTATGGTCCTATTTCAGGGACTAAACAGAACAATTGTAAAGATTGCAATAATCTTCTTATCTGAAGACTATAGCAATGTCGTCTGCGTATATTGTGATATTTTGGTAATTAACTAATTTCGGCAGATTTGTTAATATAAAGATTGTAAAGAATAGGTCTAATCGCAGAGCCCTGTGGTACTCCATGTGATCTTTGCCAGTTGTGATATTTGCCAGTCCGATCGCTGTTTCATAGCCTCCACACACTGTTCTCGTTGAGAAAGATATGAGCCCAGCCATCTCACAGCTCCGTCACCTAGCCCTAACCCCCACAAAACCTCCAGCAATTTCGAATGACTGACATGGTCAAAGGCCTTGGAGATGTCCATCATCACACCCACCACTCTCTCACGTTTGTCCAGACTGCTCACAGCCTGTGTTACCAATTCAGCACCTGCTTTTGTTGTAATTTCCCTTTTAAAAACCCGAACTCTTTATCAGATATAATACAGTTTTTATTAATAAATGGCATCAAACGATTTAAAAAAAACAAATTTCAAATAATTTAGTGAACAATGATATCTTTGAAATAGGACGATAATTATCTAAAGCGTCCTTCTGCAATCCTTTGAAGAGTGGAGTGGCTTAAACTTTTTTCATAACTGAGGAGAAAATCCCTTGTTCAAAAGAAGACGTTAAAATCTGCGATAAAGGACGAGAAATGTGTTTAGAACATGCCTTCAACAAACTATTCGAAATTTGATCGACTCCGGAAGAGTTTTTATTTTTAAGCAGTTTGATAGCTTCAATTATTTCAGCAGGCTGTACCGCAGTCAGTGTAAGAGGCGTGTAAGGCAACCGTGCCGGCACATCTGTAGGCGATTTGGGTTATACTTGGTTTTCGCTCAAGCGCATCCCTGTCGTTGCAAACTGTATATAGAATGTTATAAACTGCAACCTCGTTGTTAAGAAAAACACTTATCAACTTAAGCGATATGTTCCTTGTAGTTCACAGAGTCGCTGGCTTAATTATTTTCCAAGCTTCTCTACATATATTATCTGAATCTCTTAACTTCTCCAGAAAGTTAAAAGAAATAAAATACTTTCATTAAGTGTGTAGGCAATTGTAGTTAAATGAAGATTTTTATTTGTATAATTAAATATCTTTGTGAAGTTCTGTCACTGCTTTTACATAATAACAGTTGATTTAGTAAAAAGTTCGGCTTCTTAAAAATAGATATTCTTAAACCTGGCATCGTCAGTTACGGAATTAAGTTTTATAAATTAATGAATCATAACTGTAACTGTTTTGCCATGTAATGTTATGAACATATTTATCTACGTTTGAAGTTATTAGGATGCCACAATTTTAAATATGTTTTTCTAAGGATAAAAAGACTATTTTTCTGATATTTTGCGTTTTGTCTATAAAGTTGTATTCCTAACAAATTGCAAATTATTAAAACTAAATTCTCGGATTGAAGTTTGTTTAGAGAAGAAAATAAATTATTACCATTACGGTATTGTGTAGTTTTATAATATTTTAATGTTTGAGTAATAAATTCCATTTTGATTTTTATGCTGGTAATAATACCTAAAAGGTTGGTTGATTACTCTGGGACACGTTGTTTATACACATTTAAGATTCGTAAATGGGATAATGTTCACAGAACATCCGATTTCTCCAAAATATTGTAAAACTTTTATAATTAGCAGGTTATCATTATATATCTATTTTAGCTTAAAACAAACATTGTAAAACATAATACAAAAGAGAGTATCTCCCATTATGCTTAAGAATGTTATTGCTGTTTTGTTAAAATATGAAACATTTACTGAAATATTGATACATTGTGTATCTGTATGCTAAACAATACAATATTTTCACCTTAATATTACTAAATAATATTACCAATTAATTGTGTTCATATATTTATTTCAATGTGGAAAAATGTTTACGGATTGTTATAGCCACTCTTATTTGTTTAACTATAATACTAACCAACTACTAGACACAATTAATAACCAATATTTCTGCAGCTCCTAACTTATGCACAAACTAATCCTTTTAAAACTAACACATTCTTCCTGATATATACATGACTCATTTCCAATAAATATGGGCGACAAAAGATACTCGCTCTTCTTGAGCAGGACTCCTCACGTGACCACCGACTAGAGTAAGTACTTGCTGATCATTCTCCTTTTTTATTACAGTAGGATATTGCCATTTCCAATCAGTCATAGATGATTTCACAACGTATGTTTTAGAACAAATCTTTTTGTTTAGCAGCAAATTAAATTATCTTTGTAAATTTGAAAAGCATGGAAAGATTCTATCAAAACAGTAACATTGGTATTTTGTATACGATTACAAGAACCATAGATGATTATTATCTGTGAAATAAAGCTATAGTAATATTTACTATAGTATTTACTACACTTAAATCTTCCTTTACTGAAATTGATTACTGTGAATTCCTGGAAAAAGGCCACAATATATGCAACTACTAAAATATAATGTGTAAAACACCTGAATATTAAAAAAACGGCAACAATTAATTAATGTGAATTAGTGTTAATTTATTCTAAAAATCTTTTATGGTTATCTAGTCATTGCATTAGTGTTTATTATTTTAAGATAACGCAAAGTGCAAGTATGAGTTGTATTTTTTTTTACCTTACTTTTAAATAGAAGTTATTATAGGAATATTCTCCCACGTTATTAATGAGGAAATTCTGGATATCCTCTTCACGCATGAATTTCTCTAGGGCTCCAAAAAAAATCCTATGGTAATAATTTTTTTAATTACATGTTTTCTAGTTATAAACAAATATTTTTTTTCAAAAAAATATTTCATTACAACTATTATTTTTATCTGGCACCAAATGGTGCCACCATGCCTCGTGAGGACCTGTGAAAACTGGCACCGTGGCGGTGCCACATAGTATAACAATAATTGAAGTAATTAGGTAAAAGTTTAATTAAAACAATTTTTGAGGTTAAAATTGCATTTATTTTGTATTACAAGCAATACTCAATCATCTTCACTTTCTGTGGAATTTTTCCATGCATGTGGGGACACACTGGTTCATCGCATTTTCCACATAAAAATCGTGTTCGGCTTTTTGCAGCTTCTGTCGTGACATCTTGGCGGATGAACGGTATCAATTTTTTTCGGGTAGTGGCCAACTCCATCATACCGAACCTCAACAGCCATCTTAGGTGGAGCATGTTTTCTTCTTCACCGGTTCTTGACAGTCAGTTGAAGGTCTTCCCCGTTTTTTGGAAGCGAAGGCTTGAGCCATTAGGGATGTGGGCTATGGCAGCTTTAAATTTCAAAAGTGGATATAAGTAGGTTGTTTGGTCCTGACCTTGAACAAGAGCCAAGCATTCACAATTGTAATATTTATGAAATGAAAGACTATTCTTAAAATACCACTTCTTGTTCTTGAACCCATGGGGGTAGTGTGCAATCATCCGATCTACAAGATCAACTCCGCCCATGAACATATTATATTGTTGAATTGCATAAGGACGACTTACTTCAATGGTATCTTTCTTCGACCTATCCCAACGAACTTACTGTGTCTTCTGGTTGAGGACCCAGCATATGTGGAAATTGTGTGAACTGCTTTTGTGTCCATCCATCTCAAAAGAGTAACATTGTCTGATGATGTGACAATCGACATTTGACCTCTACTAAGTAGTTCTGGAGCTACTAAGCACTGTTTTTGCTTCATTTGGGATCCTGTCAAGCCTGACTGTGCCAATAACAAATATTTCTTGTGTCTTCAGTTCTCTAACAAGAGGAATTGAAACAAAAAAATTATCCATAAAAAAAGTTTAATGTTTAAGTTTTGAATGCCATGACAAAGACGCAGTACCATATCTCCAACTGGGCCTAAATATGTTCTTGGTAAGTTTTCTTTGCCTGAATACAACTCAAAACAATTCACATAGCCTGTGGAACTGGAACGTACCCAAACTTTAAACCCCCATTTTTTGGGCTTGTTTTTTATTATGTATTGTTTCAAGTGGCTGCGCCCCTTAAAAGGAATAACCATTTCATCAATGGATTGGTTTTCATCTACAGATTTAGCACTATGGAACGTTGTGTGTAACTTTTCTACCACAGGCCTAATTTTTCCCAAAATTTGTCATTTTTTAAAGTTTCCTTCATCATCATTGTTGGAAAAATGAAGATATCTTTTTATTTCTTCAAAACGGTTACAGGACATTGTGTTAGCAATAAACTCCATTCGTAGACCTGAGATGGATGACCAGTACATCCTGCTTTCTGGATATCGGATATACGTCATCATAATATTGATACCAAAAAAGGTTTTGAGTTCTTGCATTGACAGCTTAAAGTTCATCTTTCCTTGTTGAAAAGCATATCTAATTGTTTCATTTAAAATTAGATCAAACAATGAGTCAGGAAACAGTTTACTAAAAAAGTCAATGGGCGATTCCCCATCAATGTTGACAGAAACCTGACCTTTGAAAGGAGGATGTTTGTAGGTGAACTCATTGTCCTTTCCAGCCTCCCACTCAATGGATGGTCCAAAAAATGGAAGTTTCTTATTTTTGAACGTATTCGTTTTAACCTTTTCTTTTTTACTTAGGCCTCTTTCCTTGGCTAAGCGACCACAAGCTTTGTTTGACACTGCCTTAGTTTTTTGTATGGTATTATCTAATATTCTGTTTTTCTTCCAAACAGTACAAGTGATCATTACTTTGTAACTTAGGGGTAGGCCTACTGGTAGTTGAATGTGACAGCCTTGACGAAGTACTAGGTATAGGGCTACCAGTAGTTGACTCTAAATTTATTAGTAAGCCTACACTTTTTTCACTTTCAAAACCATCAGGCCTCTCTGGTTCTGGTTGCTTCTCTGCTACTCCAAACAAATCAAAGTCATTGTAATCTGGCCTACCTGCATCTTCAGTGTTTTCAAGAATACCTGCTTCCTCAGATAAGAAACTCTGCAAGCTCCACTCTTTCTTTGTCAGTCATCCCGTCATCATCTTCATCTCCACTTCCAATATAACTCAATTCGGAGTCAGATGGTATTTCAAGTTCGCTCGCAGCTGCTTCGAGTAATAAAGCAATATCCTCGTCTCGCACTCTTCTATCCATTTTGAAACACCACTGAAAAACAAATCGTATATAAGAAAGGCTATAAGATATAAAAAAATGCAACCACAGTAAGGAAATGTTAAAATAAACAATGGCTTAACCAAACAGAAATTTTGAACAATGAAAACATAGGCATATGAAATTCTAATTAGAATGTTAGGATGTTGAATGAAGATAAGAATTTTTTACAAAATTGTTTGCTGTATTTTTTTATGAATTGGAAGTAAATTAAAAAATACATAGTCAATTCACACATCAGCTAATAAAAAGTCTATAAGGCAGGTTGAAGTAGCGGAGGCATTTTTTGTTGCCCAAGTTTTTTTTTAGCCAATTAGTATGGTTTATAATAAACTAACCACTAATTTTAACAAAAATAAACGATTTAGGAGTATAAAAATCAGTTAAAAATAGTGTTTTTTACAAAAAACGAGAAAGTTTTAAAACATAACCTCAAAAGAAAAGACATCCCCTAATGCATAGTGGCACCATATGGTGCCACTTACATTTTAGCTTATACATACCAAACTAATTTCAAACAGTTTCAAGTAACTTATAAAATCTTAAACTACACATTCCATTACATAAGAAAAGTATTTTTTACTTACCTATAGACACCATCCAAGAGTCATAAACATCAGTTAAAACTTGACAACTTCCAACAATATGGTAAACAGTGTTTTCCATGGAGGCAAAAAAAAAAAGTAAGATCTAAAAGCAGACTTTTAGTCAGCTGATTGTTTGTATAAACTGTTCTAGTGGCACCAACTGATGCCACCATGCATTTAAGGAGACTTTTTTGTGTAAAACCTAGATATAATGATAACTAAAACATGTGGCAACCGTATGGTGCCGCTATGCGGGAAGAGGATATATTGTCGGGGTCCCGTCGGCCGCTTGTCCACGGCCAGCAGGTAACTAAGGTGCCCACAAGTTGTGCCTGCTGCGGTTGTCTTTACCTGTGCAGGTCAGCTGTCGCCCTGACGTGTTACCATGAGTTATTTACAGGCATCCAATTATTAGTTTGGCACTTTGTGGCAAATCCCACCGACATTAGTCTGACCACGTAATTTTCAATGGATTGTAAACTATTGCAAACACATGGGGGAATCCACTTTTAGAAGTGTATTTCTACCAGTTACTTGCATCCTGGTAATATTATCTATATATTATGTGTTGGAGTTTGTCTATCAGGCATTAACTTAATGTGTTTTTTCTATTTCATCAATCAATATTTACCCAAATAATTTAATTTAGAGATTTAATCAAAAGCTAAATCATTATTAAGAAAATTACTTTCCAATTGTAAATTTATAAATTAGTATAATTCGTTTTCAAAAACGCAATCAAATCTAAAGTTTCCCTCCTTTTTTATTCTTACCACCCCTTTTAGCGGCGGAAGCTCTCAGATCCTTAAGGACTCTAATAATTGTATGTAATGGCACACATAAGGAGACAGAGTAACGGTATATACGGAAATAAATTTGGTCTCTTTAGATTATTTCATGTAATATTTCACCTACCTTCTTAAAATTTGTTATTAAGCTATCAACATTCTGATTATCCCGCTTCACTTTCTTGAAAAAACAAACGCGTTATGGGTGTCACTAACTTATCGTATTCCTTGACATAAGAAAAATGAATTCAACTGCCTTTTGATGAATAATAATTTTGACAAAGCAATAAATCCCAGCTATATACACTATTATTGTGAGCAAAAGATTATGAATAACAAATTAGCAATTAATATTATGCAAAGATTACTATGACAGTTAGTATATGAAATCTTTCAGTAAGTTAACAGCATATGTTATTCAGTTACATTGTTTGATTGGTTCGTTTCATTTTAACCTTGAACATTTCATCTTAACCTGCAATTTATTATTCGTATACTTTGCGATAGTAATATCCATGTTTGTATATAAAATATATACTTTAAACGATTTCAATCTACTGTAATTTTGTGACAAACTAGAATCCTGAATTTCTAACAGGGTTATTTTAGTACAGTAATATAAAAATAATTGTAAGTTTCCCTCATGTGTCGAGGGTTGTGCCCGTAACATAAAGGGAATGCATTCTGTTACCCGTAAATCTATCATTAATCAGAGTTTAATGTATATTGATGATGGTTGAAAACCGAAACACGCGTATGTCAATAAAAAGACTTTAAAAGGGTTCTAGTCACTTTTTATTACATTAATATAAATGTTTAATATACTAAGATTAACAAGTTGTAAGATTAACGTAGTTTTGAATTTGATAAACAGTTTAAGTTATTACCAATGAAAAACGTAAAATTTCTCTGCAACATTCCATAGTAATAGATTGAGTAGTTCACAAAATTGTAATAACACTTGTAATATTTTAGGACAGAGTGGAGAAATACTAAGTCCGTAATAATCCTAGTAAAATTATTTTGATGTAATATGATGGAACGCTACGATAATTTCAAAGCAAAGAGGTCACATTTATATTACAAATATTGTTTCAGTGTTCATTTTTAAGAGATTTTAAAGGTAAATTAAATTGGCACGGGCTGTTATTTAAGGTTTTTCACGTTAAGACGTATATACGTTTAAATAATAAATCACACACTACAGGAAAGAGTTGCGTTTTCTATCTACATTTAGTGGGGTAAGGGTGAAATAAAAATATCAAATTGTTATATTTAAAGAATTTACTTAGTAATATTAAATATTATACTATTCATTCATACAGATATACAGCATAAGGATAAGAAAATATTTATGGTAAAACTTGATCTTTCGTAAAAAGTATTACAATATTTACAATAATACACACACTTTAAATGACTTTTTGGTATTATAGAACTTGAATAGTAAAATTTGTCATGCTACTTAACTAATATATCTAAATGAATTGTACATTACACAATAATAGTAATAAATCTTATATTTAAATACACACAAATCTTAACAGCTAATTAAATATAAGGACAGATTTACTATAATGTTAATAATGTTATAAGTGTTTCACATATACAGCCTACTTACATCTAAAGAAATAGTATAACTGTACATACCCTGTAACAATACAAATATTCAACATCTAAAATTTATTATACATTTAAATTACTCAAAACAACATGGTAATTTTTTTTTAATTTAGACAACCTGATGATAAAGATACAAAAATATATTATTGCTTACAAAAAAATACTGAACGGTTTTATACAAGTTGTTAAAAATTGGCAATATATCTGTAAAACCTTTATAAAACCTAATTAAATAAAGAAATATTTTTCCGCTTATAGAGTTCACTAAAGATTGGAAACGGTGTTCTCATACAAATCTGTTGTGTTTAAAATTAAAAAAAAACCAATTACGAAGAACGTACATGTACATGCTATGTTGTTTTTTATAACAATAAAATGTCCAGATATATAAAAACTAAAATAATACAAACTAAAAACAAATCTAAAATTTATAAACAATTGTCAAGAATATACTTACGCAACATAATCAGACCTTTTCGATTAAGATGAATAAAATCTGGTCTTCTAGTCCTTCCAGAGAAAAATCTGCAAAAAATCGATCCATAAAATTATACAGACATTCAGTAAAAGTATTTCATTCAAAATATGTAATAAAATTCATAGAATAATAAATCAATATTAATAGTTGATTATAATTTAAAATTAAGAATTGTAAATTCGGTGCTTCATAAAAATGCAGTAAACTAGCAAATAAAATAAAAAAAAAAATATATATATATATATATATATCTATATATATATATATATATATATATATATATATATATATATATATATATATCTAATATATATACAACCGCATGTGTAACTGACTGACTGACTGACTCACTCACTCACTCACGTATACTAATTCTAACCTACTTCCAGATGAGTTAGAGACTTGAAATTTGGTACACAGATAGCTTTCCACGTGTAACCACCAGGAAAATCCCGAAAAAGTGAGAATTTTTTATTTTCAACCCCTCAAAAAAATTCCCAAAAAATCGCGCATTCTTCACCCCTGCAGGCATTTTTTGTAAGCCCGATAGCGGGCGAACCGTTGAAGCTAGCTCGGATCTGACGGAAAATTCATGGTCAGGAATGAAGTGAACTACAAAAAAGGTCTAATGACTTTTTGCTCTATCTTCCATGGTTAAGCGACAAAACGCTCGAACATTTTGAAATTCCAGAGATTTTTTCGATAAAAATAATGTTTCGAGCCCGATAGCGGCCCGAACGGTAGGTCGTAGCTCAAATCTGATTGACCCATTAAATTAGCAAATTACGTGATCTACAGAAAAGGTCCAGTGACTTTTTGCCCTATCTCTATCGGTATGACCGCAATACGTGATTATGTGCAAAATTTATGTAATTTTCACGTGAACATTTTGTTTTTGGTGTCGATAGCGGCAAAACCGTTGGTCGGAAGTCAAAATAAAACAAAGGTTTGATTTAGCAAATGAAGTGATCTACAAAAGAGGTCCAGTGACTTTTTGACCTATCTACAATGGTTCGACCGCAAACCGCGTTTAAATGCAATTATTTTGTGATTGATACGTATAAATCTTGTTTCTGGAGTCGGTATCAGCCGATCCGTTGATTGGAGTTTAAATCTTTATCATTCAGTAACTAGAAAACTATGAGATCTATAAAAAAGGTCCAGTAGCCTTTTGTCTTATATCCTTTAGTAAGCCTGTAAATCGCTTTCAATGGTAAAATATTTATCGTGTTTTTTTTACAAAATGCACATTTTGGTTGTTTTAGATTTTTTGCTACTATGATTTGTTCAATTCATTCTGGTTCCGGATTTAACAATTATTACTACGTTACCGAGTGATTACAACCCCCCCCCCAGGGAATTGGCTGAGCGTTAGCTAAACGCCAATAGTAGATAGTGACATAGAGAATGTATTTATTTTAACACACACAACAACCTCTAAAAGAGAACCACGTGTGTGTTAACACCCAGTAAACAATAAAAACCCCCCCCTCTGGAATTTCCCAGTATGACCAGATAACCTCCTGAGTAAATTAAACCCCCTGGTGTCTTAACCCCCGGTAACATTACCCCCCCCCCCCGGGATGACCCCCAGGTATGACCAGATAAGCTCCTGAGTACATTAAACCTCCTGAAGTGTTAACCCCCCCGGTAACATTAAACCCCCCCCAGGGAATTTCCTGGCATGACCTCATGTCCGAATTTTACCAATCACCAAATCGCTCTTTTCCCCACCAGTGCAGACATTTATTCCAAGCGTTGTACCGACTAAACCATAGGTCGTAGATCAAATCTGAGGGCACAATCAAAAGACAAAATTAAATTTCCGACAAGAAAGGTTCAGTCACTTTTTGTCGTATCTCTAACGGTTAAGCCGCAAAACGCCCTCAAAGTCAAAAGTTTGGGTAAAATAATCCGGAAAATTAAACTATGGTATACATACGTCCTCTGACTTTGGTTTAAAACCAAATTCTTCTTGTCTCCAAATTTCACGAACACATAACTTAACTCTTCTACCACATCAATTGATTAATATTATACACCACACATCTTTTGGCTGAGCGTTTGCGAAGCATTACGACCCGTAAGATTCTCGAGAACGGATACATAAAATTTGGAAACTTCACGTCTGAATTTAACCAATCACCGAACTACGCTTATCCCCGAATTTAGCCAACACCCAAATGGGGGCCTGGGGGCGTAGCCCCCAGCGAGCCGAAGGCGAGTCCTATTATATATACAGCCGCATGTGAAACTGACTGACTGATATATGTATACAAATTCTAACCTACTTCTAGAAGTGCTAGAAACTTGAAATTTTGCACGCAGGTACCTTTTGCCGTATAACCAACAGGAAAAGTCTGAAAACCGGGAATTTTTACTTTTAAACCCCTCAAAAAAATTCCCGAAAAAATCGCGCATTCTTTACCCTTGCAAGCCTTTCTTGTAAGCCCGATAGCGGGCGAACCGTTGGAGCTAGCTTCGATCTGACGAAAAATCGTTAGTCAGGAATGAAGTGAACAACAAAAAAGGTCCAGTGACTTTTTGCTCTATCTTCCATGGTTAAGCGACAAAACGCTCGAACATTTGACATTCCAGAGATTTTTTTGATAAAAATAATGTTTCGAGCCCGATAGCGGCCGAACCGTTGGTCGTAGCTCAAATCTGATTGACCCATCAAATTAGCAAATTACGTGATCTACAGAAATGGTCTAGTGACTTTTTGCCCTATCTCCATCGGTATGACTGCAATACGCGATTATGTGCAAAATTTATGTAATTTTTACGTGAAAACTTTGTTTTTGGGGTCGATAGCGGCGAAACAATTGGTCGGAGGTCAAAATAAAACAAAGGTTAGATTTAGTAAATAATATGATCTACAAAAAAGGTTCAGTTACTTTTTACTATATCTCCATTATTTTGACCGCAAAACGCGATTAAGTGAAAATATTTGGAAATTTTCGCCTACAAATTTTCATTCCAGCCTTGATAGCGGCTAAACGGTTGGTCGTAGCTCAAAACACGTCATTTAACAACTTTTAGTAAACGACGTGTTCTATAAAAAAGTCCAGTAACTTTTTGCCTTATCCTAAGTGGTCTGGCCTAAAAACCTGTTTAAAAGGAAATGTTTTATTATTTTTTAGATGAACATTTTGTTTCTGGAGGCAGTAGCAGCCGAACCATTGGTCATAACTTAAATCCTAAATGTTCAATAACTAGACAGAATTTTACCAATCACCAAATCTCTTAACCCCCCTTTGGGAAGTTCCCAGGATGACCAGATAACCCCCTGATGTCTTAACCCTTGGTAACGTTAACCCCTCCCCCCCTGGGAATTCCTTGTATGACCTCATGTCCGAATTTTACCTATCAATAAACCACTCTTATCCCTTAATTAGGCAAACACCCTAGTTTTACATCCTTTAATAAGCCTGGAAAACTCTATAAATGGTAAAATATTTGTCGTGGGATTGGCAATTTTTTGAGTTTTAAATTTATGTGCGATAAATATTTGTGTAATTCATTCCAGATTCAGACTGCACTTGCTTTGCTAGGTTAACGAGTGAATACAACCCCACATTAGAAATTAGCTGAGCGTTAGCTAAGCGTCAGTAGTAGATATGGACAGAGTGAAGTTTTGTTTTGTTCACAGACACAACACCCTCAAAAATAGACCCCAGTGTGTCATTTACCCCCGGTAACATTAACCCCCCCCCCGGGAATTTACTGGTAAGACCAGATAACCTCCTGAGTAAAATAAACCCCCTGATGTCTTAACCCCCGATAACATTAAACCCCCCCAGGGAATTTCTCGGCATGACCTCATGTCCGAATTTTACCAATCACCAAATCCCTCTCATCCCCGATTTTGGTAGCGTACATCAGATCTACCAATCACCAAATCCTTTAACCACCCCCGGGAATTTCCTGTTTATGACTAGATAACCTCCTGAGTAAATTAAACCCCCTGATGGCTTAACCTCGGTAAGATTAACTTCCCCCCTGGGAATTTCCTGGCATGACTATATACACTCCTGAGCAAATAAAACCCCCTAAGCAACTTAAAAATGTTGACTTAGGGTAGGTGTTTTTACTATATTTCCACTCAACAATTTACAATAGTTGACAGGTGCAGACTTTACTACCACACTCTGTACTTCCTAAACCAGAGCTCGTAGCTCAAATCTGATGGCATAATCGAAACACAAAATTAAATTTCCGACAAGAAAGGTCCGGTCACTTTTTGTCGTATCTCTAACGGTTTAGCCGCAAAATGCCCTCAAAGTCAAAAGTTTGGACGAATCCGGAAAAAAAAATTCAATAAAAAGGTCAATTTTTAAATCCCTTGTCATTTACCTAATGTCCGGACTTAACCAGTCACCGAATTCCGCTTATCCCCGAATTTTAAGCATCTACCTTGGGGGCCTGGGGGCGTAGCCCCCAGCGAGCCGAAGGCGAGTATACTATACAGCCGCATGTGAAACTGACTGACTGATATATGTATACAAATTCTAACCTACTTCTAGAAGTGCTGGAAACTTGAAATTTTGCACGCAGGTACCTTTTGCCGTATAACCAACAGGAAAAGTCTGAAAACCGGGAATTTTTACTTTTAAACCCCTCAAAAAAATTCCCGAAAAATCACGCATTCTTTACCCTTGCAGGCGTATTTTGTAAGCCCGATAGCGGGCGCGAACCGTTGGAGCTAGCTTCGATCTGACGAAAAATCGTTAGTCAGGAATGAAGTGAACTACAAAAAAGGTTCAGTGACTTTTTTTCCTATCTCGTGTTGTTAAGCCACAAAACGCGGGAATGTTTGACATTCCAGAGATTTTTTCGCTTAAAATAAAGTTTCTAGCCCGATAGCGGCCGAACGGTAGGTCGTAGCTCAAATCTGATTGACCCATCAAATTAGCAAATTACGTGAACTACAGAAATAGTCTAGTGACTTTTTGCCCTATCTCCATTGGTTTGGCCGAAAAACGTGATTATGTGTAATTTTTTTGTAACTTTTACGTGGAAATTTTGTTTACGGGGTCGATAGCGGCGAAACCATTGGTCGGAGGTCAAAATAAAACGAAGGTTAGATTTAGGAAATAATATGATCTACAAAAAAGGTTAATTGACTTTTTACTATATCTCCATTAGTTTGACCGCAAAACGCGATTAAGTGAAAATATTTGGAAATTTTCGCTTAAAAATTTACATTCCAGGCTTGATAGCGGCTAAACGGTTGGTCGTAGCTCAAATAAAATTTTCATTAGGATTTAGGAAATCACGTGATCTATATAAAACTTTCAGTAACATTTTGCCCTATCCTCAACGGTTTGGCCGCATAACGCGTTTTAAAGTTTTGATTTTTTGAGTTTTACGTGAGATTTTGTTTTTTGGGCTCTATTTCAGACAAAATCTTAGTTCTAGGCCAGAATAAAAATTTGATTGTAATACAAAATAATGCGGTGTACACAAACGTTTCAGTGACTTTTTACTCTATCTTCCATGGTTTAGCCGTAAAACGTGATTATCTCGAAAATTTTACTTAAAAACTTACATTTCGTGCTCGATAGTGGCCGAACCGTTGGCCGTAGCTTAAATGTAAAACTTTTATAACTAGCTATTTATGAAATCAACAAAAGAGGTCCAGTAGCTTTTTGTCGTTTATCTTTCCGTAAGCCTGGTTAATGCTCTAAAAGGCAAATTCTTTGTCGTCAATTTTAGGGGTTTTAAATCTTGCAACTATAATTAGTGCGATTCGTGCTGGTTCCAGATTGACCTTGTATTACTACGTTACCGAGTGACTAAAACCCCCCTCCACGTCGGGAGTTGGCTGAGCGTTAGTGAAGCTTCAATAGAAGATAGGGACAGAGTGTTTTTTATTATGTTCACAGACACAACACCCTCAAAAAAATAGGCCGAACTGTGTAATTAACCCCCGGTAACACCCCCCCCCCCCGGGGATTTCCTGGTATGACCAGATAACCTCCTGAATAAATTAAACCCCCTGATGTGTTAACCCCCCCAGGGAATTTCCTGGCTTGACTAGATAATCTCCTGATGATATTAAACCAACTGTTCAACTTAAAATACTGCCTTAAGGTCGGTTTTTATTATGTTTGTACTAAACAATTCACGATAGCTGACCAGTGCAGACTTTTCTCCCGAGCTCATTCCTGGCTAAACCAAAGGTCGCAGCTAAAGTCTGACGACTGAATCGAAAGATAAAATTAAATTTCCGACAAGAAAGGTCCAGTTACTTTTTCACGTATCTCTAACGGTTAAGCCACAAAACGCCCTCAAATTCAAAAGTTTGGGTAAATCCGGAAAATTAAACTATGGTATACATACGTCCTCTGACTATGGTTAAAACCAAATTCTTCTTGTCTCCAAATTTCACGAACACATAACTTAACTCTTCTACCACATCAATTGATTAATATTATACACTACACATCTTTTGGCTGAGCGTTAGCGAAGCATTACGACCCATAAGATTCTCGAGAACGGATACATAAAATTTGGAAACTTCACGTCTGAATTTAACCAATCACCGAACTACGCTTATCCCCGAATTTAGCCAACACCCAAATGGGGGCCTGGGGGCGTAGCCCCCAGCGAGCCGAAGGCGAGTCTAAATACTTATACAGCCGCATGTGTAACTCACTCACTGACTGATGGATAGATACAAATTCTAACATACATCTAGAAGTGCTGGAAACTTGAAATTTGGCATGCAGGTACCTTTTGCAATATAACCCGGAGGAAAAGTCTGAAAACCGGAGTTTTTTACTTCTAAACCCCTAAAAAGAAATTCGAGAAAATTTGCACAATTTTCACCCTTGCAGGCCTTTTTTGTAAGCCCGATAGCGGGCGAACCGTTCGAGCTAGCTCAGATCTGACGAAAAATTCATGGTCAGGAATGAAGTGAACTACAAAAAAGGTCCAGTGACTTTTTGCTCTATCTTCCATGGTTAAGCGACAAAACGCTCGAATATTTGACATTCCAGAGATTTTTTCGATAAAAATAATATTTCGAGCCCGATAGCGGGCGAACCGTTGGTCGTAGCTCAAATCTGATTGATCCATCAAATTAGCAAATTGCGCGATCTACAGAAAAGGTCTAGTGACTTTTTGCGCTATCTCTATTGGTTTGGCCGAAAAACGTGATTATGTGCAATTTTTTTGTAATTTTTACGTGCAAAGTTTGTTTTTGAGGTCGATAGCGGCGAAACCATTGGTTCGGAGGGCAAAATAAAACAAAGGTTAGATATAGGAAATGAAGTGATCTACATAAAAGGTCTAGTGACTTTTTACTCTATCTCCATTAGTTTGGCCGCAAAATGCGATTAAGTGAAAAGATTTGGAAATTTTCGCCTACAAATTTACATTCCCGGCTTGATAGCGGCTAAACGGTTGGTCGTGGCTCAAAAAAAATTTTCAACAGGATTTAGCAAATAATGTGATATACATAAAAGGCTCAGTAACACTTTGCCCTATCCTCAACGGTTTTGGCTGCATAACGCGTTTTAAAGTATTGATGTTTTAAGTTTTACTTGATATTTTGTTTTATGGCCTTTATTGTGGTCGAACCCTTAACTATAGTACATAATGAAAATTTGATTTTAATGCAAAATTAGGCGTTCTACAAAAAAAGGTCTAATGAGCTTTTGCTCCACTTCCATCGGTTTGGTAATAAATGGCAATATTTTGTAATTTTGAAGTGAAAATTTTTTTACTGGAGTCCATAGTGGTTGGCCCGATTGTGCTAGCTTAAATATCAAAACATTTATAAATAGCTATCGGTAGGTTCTGAAAAAAGGTTAATTGGCTGACAAGGCTCCAAGAGGCCCAAATGTGGGATAACCCCCGGTAACATTAAATCCCCCTCCCGGAATTTCCTGGTATGACCAGATAACCCCATGAGTAAATTAAACCCCCGGAAATTTCAAGAAAACTGCCAAGTGCAGTCTTTTGTCCTAAGCTCTGTACTGCCTAAATTATAGGTCATAGCTTAAATCTGATGGCATAATCGAAAGACAAAATTAAATTTTCGACAAGAAATGTGCAGTCACTTTTTCTTGTATCTCTTACGGTTTAGCCGCAAAATGCTCTTAAAGTCAAAACTTTGGTTAAATCTGGAAAATTCGATAAAATGGGTCTTCTTTTAACCTTAAGATCCCTAATCTGATTCTCAGACATAAACTTTCCCCGAATCCAGTTAACGAGTGAATACACCCCACATTAGATATTGGCTGAACGTTAGCTAAGCTTCAATAGTAGATAGGGACAAAGTGAATTTTTATTATGTTTACTGACACAACACCTTCTAAAATAGGCCCATGTGTCATTAACCCCCGGTAACATTAGCCCCCCCCGAAATTTTCTAGTATGACCAGATAACCTCCAGAATAAACTAAACCTCCTGATGTCTTAACCCCCGGTAACATTAAACCCCCTCCCACGGAATGTTTTCATTAATTACTAGATAAACTCCTGATTAAATGAAACACCCTGAGATGTCTTAACCCACGGTAACATTAATCCCCCCGCGGAATTTTCTGCTATGACCAGATAATCTCTTGAGTATCTTAAACCCCCTGATTTCTTAACCCCCAGTAATATTAACACCCCGGCAATTTCCTGGCATGAATAGATAAACTAATCAGTAAATTAAACCCCCTGATGTCCTAAACCACAATAAGATTAACCCCCGCGGAATTTTCTGATATGACCAGATAATCTCTTGAGTAACTTAAACCCCCTGATTTCTTAACCCCCCGGCAATTTCCTGGCATGACTAAATAATCTCCTGATGTTATTAAACCAACTGTTTAATTTAAAATACAGCCTTAAGGTCGTTTTTTATTATGTTTATACTAAACAATTCAAGATCATCATGGGGGCCTGGGGGCGTAGCCCCCAGCGAGCCGAAGGCGAGTCTAATATATATACAACCGCATGTGTAACTGACTGACTGACTCACTCACTCACTCACGTATACTAATTCTAACCTACTTCCAGATGAGTTAGAGACTTGAAATTTTGGTACACAGATAGCTTTCCACGTGTAACCACCAGGAAAATCCCGAAAAGTGAGAATTTTTCATTTTCAACCCCTCAAAAAAATTCCCAAAAAATCGCGCATTCTTCACCCCTGCAGGCATTTTTTGTAAGCCCGATAGCGGGCGAACCGTTAGAGCTAGCTCGGATCTGACGGAAAATTCATAGTCAGGAATGAAGTGAACTACAAAAAAGGTCTAATGACTTTTTGCTCTATCTTCCATGGTTAAGCGACAAAACGCTCGAACATTTGAAATTCCAGAGATTTTTTTCGATAAAAAATAATGTTTCAAGCCCGATAGCGGCCGAACCGTTGGTCGTAGCTCAAATCTGATTGACCCATCAAATTAGCAAATTGCGCGATCTACAGAAAAGGTCCAGTAATCTTTTGCCCTATCTCGATTGGTTTGGCCGAAAAACGTGATTATGTACAATTTTGTTGTAACTTTTACGCGAAACTTTTGTTTTTGGGGTCGATAGCGGCGAAACCATTGGTCGGAGGTCAAAATAAGACTAACGTTTTATTTAGGAAATAAGATGACCTACAAAAAAGGTCCAGTGACTTTTTACTATATTTCCCTTAGTTTGACCGCAAAACGCGATTAAGTGAAAATATTGGACATTTTCGCCTAAAAATTTACATTCCGGGCTTGATAGCGGCTAAAACGGTTGGTCGTAACTCAAAACAAATTTTAAACGGGATTTAGGAAATCACGTGATCTACAGAAAAGGTTCAGTGACTTCGGGAGTTGGCTGAGCGTTAGATAAGCGTCAATAGTAGATAGGGACAGAGGAATATTTATTATGTTCACAGACACAATACCCTCTAAAAAAGGCCCAAGTGTGTCATTAACCCCCGGTAATATTAACCCCCCCCCCGGGGATTTCCTGGTATGACCTGATAACCTCCTGTACATTCAACCCCCTGATGTGTTAACCCCCCTGGTAACATTAAACCCCCCCAGGGAATTTCCTGCCATGACCTCATGTCCGAATTTTACCAGTCACCAAATCTCTTAACCCCCCCCCCTGGGAAGATCCTGGTATGACCAGATAACCCCCTGGAGACTTATCCCCCGGTAACGTTAACCCCCCCTGGGAATTTGTTCATATGACCAGACAATATCCTGACGAAATTAAACCCCCTCTTGTCTTAACCTCCTTAACATTAATCACCCACCCAGGGAATTTCTCGCCTTGACTAGATAGTCTCCTGGTGATATTAAACCCCCTGTTCGACTTAAAATACTGCCTTGAGGTCGGTTTTTATTATGTTTTATACTAAACAATTCAAGATAGCTGACCCGTGCAGACTTTTCTCCCGAGCTCATTTCTGGCTAAACCATAGGTCGTAGATCAAATCTGAGGGCACAATCGAAAGACAGAATTAAATTTCCGACAAGAAAGGTCCAGTCACTTTTTGTCGTATCTCTAACGGTTTAACCGCAAAATGCCCTCAAAGTCAAAAGTTTTTACGAATCCGGGAAAAAATCAATGATAAAGGTCAATTTTTTAAATCCCTTGTCATTTACCGAATGTCCGGACTTAACCAGTCACCGAATTCCGCTTATCCCCGAATTTTAAGCGCTTACTTTGGGGGCCTGGGGGCGTAGCCCCCAGCGAGCCGAAGGCGAGTGTATATATATACACTTACCGTTCAAACAAATGCATAATGCATTTCTGGCGTGGAGATGAACTCATGTACAGCGGGCAGATGTCGGCTATTCTTACACAGTCTTCTGCAACAAACAAAATGTATTTAAAATTATGTATCATGGCATAGAGTACATTGAAATATTACATCATGTTATAATTTCAAAATTATTGAAAAACAATAAAACTGGGCCAAATAGCGTCAATTAGGTATATTAAAAAATTATCCTTTTATGACCATCACATCAACAAGATTTCATTTATAATATATTAAATTTACTGAAACAAAAAAATTTTGTATATAAAATATACAGCACGGGAAGAAAGTAGGATCAAGTATATTACGTTATTATATTTAAGTATATAAGTAAAGTAAAGAACCATTTCTTGTACGGAATTAGGGGTGGGGATTTACATTTTGTTCTATATAAGGTTAAAATTACTGGCCGTTAAATCTACCGTTCCAAAATCAAATAACTATCACACTATAATGCTTTTGTACAATTAATATAGAAAAAATATTTTTATTATAGCTTGAAAATAGTTTATAAGAACATTAATTACATCGCCTTTCCATCTTTTAAATAAAAGTAAGTTAATTAAAAGAGGAAATAGAAGAATTCTTGTTCCGAATAAAACAACACAGATAAAAGAGCGATAACAAGACTAACCATTTTCCAAGCTCCGGATGTAACTATTGTATTTCTCCAACAGTTGGAAATGGCTTGGACCGTATTTCTTCTCCAGCTTTGGTATCGGTGGCAGGGTTAGTAGTATTATACTTATTGCAGTCTCCTGCAGTGTTTTGATGAGTGCAGAGAGTTCCCCACACATTGTTGAAATGTCTGCATTCTGAAATCATTGTTTATAAATATTATGCTAAAGCATTATGTAAACCAACATAAACTACACAACAAAAGACATAAACACATTTTGAAAGCTACGAGTGTAACGGGTAACGAAGAATGTGTGAAAAACTTGTTGCGTGAAATCAATGGAAAGTACTGATAAGCAGTGAGTTATGGTAATAAAGTTAAAGCCAATAACATAAAATATAATATCTTAGACTGATTGAAAACGTTAAAATTATACTTATTACTAAGTTTTATAATTAGGTTATAGAAGATTTTAAACACTGAGGGTATTTCTCTTAGTTTTTGTAGGCCTACTACATACAAAATTATAGTGGCCAGGGACAATTAAAATGTTCAAATAAAATAAATCACAGATGTATTCATTGATTTACATTGTGCACATTGCAACAGCAACTAAAATAATCATATGACCGATTTTACCCTATTATAACCAATTTGTATTAAACACATATTTTATGTACAATTTTATAACACACAAAAGAGTATATCTCATACCATTGAAAAGTTTTGTACCATGTGTTTATTAAATTGTTCTAATGTGTAGTGTTTTGCTTTTATGTAATGAATAAATGTCACTTACAAACATAACTTATTACTAACTAATTATATTAAATTAAATAACCATACAGTGCTAAATATTACCTTCAAAAAATCATTCGTCCCAATCATAAGGATGATTTTGTTCGATATCGGATAAAACTTCTCTTTCACTCTCTTATGGAGGTCGGATATAGTTTGACCGCTGACGCAGATTCCTATCCGGCCGGATGCTGCAAGAAATAAATATATGCATATATGTTAGTGACAAGAGAAAATTTAAACAATACATTTTAAAAATACACAAACTAAATTATACAGTGATGGTTGTTATATTAAACTGCGATCTTATCAAACTATGCGGATATCACGTTCAGTACATTAGATGAATATTCAAACATGTAAATAAAATTAAAACTTACAATTTGGTGTAGGCACCCTCCGAAGTCCCAAGAGCTGTTCACCGAACCTGCAGAACTGGCTGTCTCCAATCAGCTGATGGTCTACCAGTCCTGGTTCGTACACTACATTGTGCGACGACGTAGAGGAATTGGATACACTTTCACTCTGCAAAATACATATCTTTAAGTACATTTTTGTTGTCGTTAAACATGCTTGTTCAAGATCACAATTCTGCAATTATCATCTTTACCAACATCAGAGCCAAAGCGTTAAATTGTTATCTAAACAGTTTAATAGCGGTAATAATATATTATAAAAATGAAATATATTACACTTATATAATATGTTAAAAAAATTACATTAGACTCGCCATGTATGTTAAATCGTGTTTGTGCTAACATGGTCTACTCACTTCCTTGTACAAAAATTATTTGAGTTAAAAATTTATTGGGATAAAATTTTATTTGCGGTTGACTTTAAAAATATCTAAAATTTTAACATTGCTTAAAAAATATATTACTTTGTAAGGAAAGTTTCAACGCAGCGTGAGTACTGAACATTTAGATGTTAGATGCAGATAGTTAACGTATGTCTTTTTTTGTTATATTTCTCTATAAGTGTAATTGAACAGAATCTTATATATTTATACCGTTAACCACAACTATGACTTTTACGACTCCGTAACTGTAGTAAGGTACAAAAAGTAACGATGGCGCACTAACCTAAAGTAAACTAGAAACGTAACACATTTAGTTCTCATGTCGGTTATGAGATAACGGATTATCCTAAACTAATCCTAACTAATCGATTTCCTTAAAAACTTGGCAAAACATAAATAATACATTCAGAATGAAAATCTACAGAGTGTGATAAAACCCGTGAGTCTTATTATAGTATTGTCCAAATATAAACATGTTAGTGCAGTCATTGAAGCATTTTTGGTCCGAATTTTTTTACTGTGAACCGAATTGCATAAAATTAATCGTATTCCGCCTAGAATCAACTTTATTATGAAGAGTTTAATAGATTGTATCAGTTTTGGCTGCTTCAGGACACATATTTTTCAAAAAAGTCACGATTAAAAAAATTTCAAATTTTTAAAAAACCACCTTTTTCATAATATCTCAAAAATGACGACACATACGAATAAAAGTGTAGGTATAAAAAATGTAGGTATATTTCTGACAAACAATTTGGATTTTTTATTTTTCTGTAAAACAAAAATTGACGGAAATATGATTGTTGAAAGAGCGCGTGGCAGCGCAATCACAGCCTCTCTTAAGCAATTTAACCCTTCACCGTTTGAGAAGAAGGTTTTTTACTATATATTGCAATGAAGGATGTTGTAGCTCTCTTAATTAACTTTACAATGGTTTTTTTATAAATTGTGATAGCATGAAAATTGGAGTTTATGGTCAAAAAACTTATCATATTTTTTTCTACTTAGTAACTGAAAATTTCGGATTGTGAATATTTGGAGCAATGTGAAAGTACGCAGTATAATAGAGACCCAAAACTATTATAATGTGTATATATATATATATATATATATATATATATATATATATACATAATATGGCTCATATATTTTGGAAACGTAGGCATGAATACATACCAACTTTCTTATATGTATATATAACACATTTGAGTAAATTTTGTATAATTTGTAAATATTTTATCCAATAAATGGCAATTTTTTACTCTAAATTAAATTATTTTTCAATAATATGTAATCATATATATTTACTGTTTTAATTTAGGGGTAGTTTTAAGGGTAGAAAAGCTTAAGAATATGATAATCATTTTCGAGAGTGTGGAATAATATTTAAATCCTTTTCATGTTATCAAAAAAAAAGATTTTTAATTTTTTTATCAAGGGGTAGTTTTCAAGGGTTGAAAGGGGGTTAAAAATTTGATAATTATTATAGAAAATATAAAATATTACTAACTCTATACTTACATCTTTTTATATCATACCAAAGTATTTTTTTGTGATTTTTTTCAATTTAGGGGTTGTTTGCAAGGGTTGTAAGATGTTCAAGGGGTTGAAAATAATTTTAATATGAGGTAATTGTGATATAAAACACTTTAAAATTTCACCACTTACTATTAAACATGTTTTCTAGCGATAAAATGGCTCAATGTCGATTTTTCCATTAAGGGGTTGTTTACACCCCTTAAAAATAATAGACGGAGTTCAGATCATTTTCACTTTTGAAGTTAAGGGTAAGATGAGCTTAATTCCAAAATTTCATGCAAATCGGTTCACAGTAAAAAAATTCGGAGGTAAGACCGTATTTTTCGCTTCAATGACTGCACTATGTGCTATTTTTAAAAAAGGTAGTTGTACGATAAAAACATTGGCAAAAACTTAATTAACTATGTTATTTTAGAAGGAGACCAAACTAATTAAACATTTATGTCTAATGAGACTCTACATATAATTATATAATAAGAGCAGTTGTAAATATAAAACAAATATAATCGTTTTTAACGGCTGCAGAAACGTTAGTGTAATTTTAGTATACCGTGATTATATGTATGTATGTTTACACAACAGCAATACATCTTTTTTAGTAACTTTTAAAAAGAATGCTTTAACATTTAAAATTATTTCTTAAATTAAAATTTTAAAACTACATCGTACAAATATTGGATCGTAAGTTAAAATATTATTAAAATTACATTAAAAACTATTGAAACGTAACGCATACAATAATTACATATATTTATTTATATATAAATATAAATAATACTGAATATTAGAATTGGGACTTACTAATAGTTTTATCCAGAAGTGCTGACGATATGCAGATGGAAGTGCTACTCATTTTTGTTCACTATTAAAAAATTATATAATAAAAACACAAAAGAATAAATAATTCTCACTCCTTACAGTAACAACACAATATAAAGAATTTTATAGAATAATCTAACGAGGAACAATAACACATCTACTAACAACCTCTCTGCACAACTGCTGAAAGATGACTGTGACTTAGGCTGACCCTGGTTGGTGCTCCAGCTACCTGGAATACCGTAAGGAGAAAGGTAGGTACAGTGGCGCTAGTTCCAGGTTGCGGTGAGGGGACTAACTAATTTGCATGAAATAAATGAGCTCTTAACGTATAATTAAAAATGTAACTTAACCTCTGATCAAACAAAACTCATTGAATGTATATATACGTCCCTTTGAAAAATACCACACGGTCCCGACTAATATATACCTACATCACAAATGCTTTCATTAAGAAGAAACACTGTAAAAAAGTTAAATGTTAAAAAGAAATAGAAATTTGAAATATTTCTTTATAAGGTAATAAACACATGAACAGGCACATTCGTCTTTACTCTAAGGAATATTGAGAATCAGATAACAAGTAAAACGTGGTCCTTAAAGCGCATGCAAATATCTTTATATCATTTAATTGTATTAAAAATTTATGGATGTAAAAAACTCTTATTGATGTAAAAAATTAGAATTATTAGGTACCTTATACGCTTTGGGTTATAATAGAATAATAAACATTAATGATATCACAAGATAACCATGAAATATTTTTAAAATTATTTAACGGTCTAAATAGTAAACACATTATATAATAAATTTATTTTTGTCTTTATTTCATCTTTAGGTGGTTTAAAAAACATTAATATAGAATAGTAAAGTAATACTCTCAAACACCGTAAGAGATAGGCGACTGTATCTTATTTTATATTAAAGCAAAATGTACATATAATCATGGTCCGCTAATAATACAAGGTTAATAATATTGTGAAGACATTGAGTGTTGTAAATATTATAAACTTTATAAACTTAAAAATAAAAATAAAACTTTTTGCTGTAGTACCTCAATTTAAAAACAACATTCTCATCGTCAGTTTGGTTGGACAACTTGAACTGCATTGTTTTTAATCAAATGGAAATAAATATAACGATTTTTCATCATCACAACCCAATATTGTAATGGTAAAATGCTTTTCCATGTATGCATAAGGAATACTACACGGTCTTTTCAACTATACGAAAATATTGCGTGTTCACAAATGGTGTTCTTTTGTAAAAAGAAAAGTATAATGGAAGACGCCATTAGTTCGCATTTCACTTATCAGGTTTGTGTCTTTCTACGAAAGTCTGCGTAATTACATATCTTTATTGGATAACTTGGTAATTATCAGACATATGGTATCCTTAATATATTAGGCTACGCTGATTATAATGGTAGTCATTAATAACACTAGTAACGATGCCTGGTTGCCTTTAATGATTGTTGATATGTTTGATTTTATTAGTTTTATTAGTAGTAGAATATTATAAAAAGTTACCTTTTTCCCAGCTTGACCCTAACCTAAAAATAAACTTTTTTTACTTCACTGTACTTTTAACCTAGTAATTATGGCGCAATTAATTATTTCTACAACATTTGACAAGAGACGCTCTCTGAAGTTGGACAACGAAGGGTTCCTAGAAAGTTTTAACTATGTTAACTCTACAATGTGAATAGTTAGAAAGACGTGTTGAGTGCCAGTACGACTATTAAAATTCCTGAGAATTGTAATAAAGAAAGGATGCCACCTCTAAAGATCGCTGATGTATTTATGATATCGGAAAAGACTATTAGACATTCAGTTAAGGGATTTTCCAGGTTCCAGAAGTCGGTTCGTGAAGATTATACCAGGTACTGGCTGACCTTCTTGGAATTATAGTTTGTCCCCTATCTCAAGAGCCCAAATGGATTACTACGAGACCCTTACACCCGAACGCGCAGGCAACGTCACACGCGCCGCCCGGCCTACCTGTCGCCCCCGTGTCGACGACTCACATAGTGGACCTTGAGTCATTTTTAAGCATTTTGATGTTAGGATAATATATTTTGTAATCTGCTTTTTATTTCATGGGAATAGAGACTAAACATATAATAACTACGGCATTCCTGAAGCGTCTTAGATATCACGTTCAGTACATTAGATGTATATTCAAACATGTAAATAAAATTAAAACTTACAATTTGGTGTGGGCACCCTCCGAAGTCCCAAGAGCTGTTCACCGAACCTGCAGAACTGGCTGTCTCCAATCAGCTGATGGTCTACCAGTCCTGGTTCGTACACTACATTGTGCGATGACGTAGAGGAATTGGACTTTGCACTTTCACTCTGCAAAATACATATCTATAAGTAAATTTTTGTTGTCGTTAAACATGCTTGTTCAAGATCACAATTCTGCAATTATCATCTTTACCAACATCAGAGCCAAAGCGTTAAATTGTTATCTAAACAGTTTAATAGCGGTAATAATATATTATAAAAATGAAATATATTACACTTATATAATATGTTAAGAAAATTACATTAGACTCGCCATGTATGTTAAATCGTGTTTGTGCTAACATGGACGATTCACTTCCTTGTACAAAAATTATTTGAGTTAAAAATTTGTTGGGATAAAATTTTATTTGCGGTTGACTTTTAAAATATCTAAAATTTTAACATTGCTTAAAAAATATATTACTTTGTAAGGAAAGTTTCAACGCAGCGTGAGTACTGAACATTTAGATGTTAGATGCAGATAGTTAACGTATGTCTTTTTTTGTTATATTTCTCTATAAGTGTAATTGAACAGAATCTTATATATTTATACCGTTAACCACAACTATGACTTTTACGACTCCGTAACTGTAGTAAGGTACAAAAAGTAACGATGGCGCACTAACCTAAAGTAAACTAGAAACGTAACACATTTAGTTCTCATGTCGGTTACGAGATAACGGATTATCCTAAACTAATCGATTTTCTTAAAAACTTGGCAAAACATAAATAATACATTCAGAATGAAAATCTACAGAGTGTGATAAAACCCGTGAGTCTTATTATAGTATTGTCCAAATATAAACATGTGCTATTTTTAAAAAAGGTAGTTGTACGATAAAAACATTGGCAAAAACTTAATTAACTATGTTATTTTAGAAGGAGACCAAACTAATTAAACATGTATGTCAAATGAGACTCTACATATAATTATATAATAAGAGCAGTTGTAAATATAAAACAAATATAATCGTTTTAACGGCTGCAGAAATGTTAGTGTACGACATTCTGCACGAAAAACTTGTGCATTATGCTGATGACACGACTCTCTGTTTCACTAGCAAAACAAAATTGATTCTGGAACAACAGAGTTTTATTGAGATCAACAACTGCGTCTTACATTTTAACAGCCTCAATCTTAAGACAAATTCTGAAAAATCTAATTTTCTAAATTTTGCTATGCGATCAGTAGACATGCATGACGGGCTAGCTATTATGTTGGCTGACACAATGCTGGAAGAAATCTACTGCTCGAAATACCTGGGAATATACCTAGATCGAGGGTTGACTTGGAATAATCACGTCGATCACGTTTGCTCCAAATTGGCCTCAGGCATTTATGTTTTGAGGTCTCTAGCCAAATACTGCCCTATTCAGGTTCTGTTTATGGCATATTATGGCTTGATTTACCCCTATCTCACTTACGAGTTGGTATTGTGTTGAGCTGGTGCAAACAATCAATTTATGAGAGTGTTCAAGCTACAAAAACAAGCGATCCGCATTACTGCTCTGTTGAAATTTAGAGAGTCGTGCAAGGAAGCCTTCAATAATTTACAGCTGTTGGCGATGCCCAGTCTCTACTTCTTGGTAACAACTCTATTGTGTTTCTTATGGACCTGAGACAAGGGTGTCTCATAATATTTAAGCTATATTTAAGAACATACTTTCCTACGTAAGAAATTATAAAGATATGAATTGTGTCGGCGTTTGGGTTAGGTTTGCAATACAATAATAATTGTGCTTTGTCTTCGTAATCAGGTCAAAGAGCAGGCGTGATTAGCTCTGGAATTAGCGCCTGAATAATTATTTTATATCAACGACTATAATTAGCAATTTTTAATAATGCAATAATCTGCTTTGGCTAAAAAAGTTAAGTAGCAGTCATGTAGGCATGTACAAGAAGTCTTACAATGAATTGCGATTTGTCACAAACTTCGGGTCATAGAATGCGCAACAGTGGCGCTCGCTTATTGTCCTGAGACGATTTTTTTGTAAATTTTTTTTTACTCTCGTACTGACACATAATTGTGTATCACAAAGTCAATGGCACAAATATCTATAAACTAATCTATTTTATTTACAACAATACTGTACTAAAACTAATCTTAAACTTAATAAATTTTAAAATTCCTAAAATACCTAAAAAAATTTAAAATAAACGGATTTAAAACCTCTTAAGTCAAATATAAAATCACAGTTACACATACGTAAATTTTAGTTACACCTTTTAGTTGACTTTTGAATCTTGTTTATTAATTAGTTAATTGATTAAAGTTTGTTTAGAGAAGAAAATAAATTATTGCCGTTTCGGTATTGTTTAGTTTTATAATTGTTAATGTTTGAATTGACATTTATAAATAATGTTTGAGTAATAAATTCCATTTAGATTTTTATGCTGGTAATAATACCTAAAAGGTTGGTTGATTACTCTGGGACACGTTGTTTATAGACATTTAAGATTTGTAAATGGGATAATGTTCACAGACAATCCGATTTCTCCAAAATATTGTAAAACTTTTATAATTAGCAGGTTATCATTATATATCTATTTTAGCTTAAAACAAAATAATACAAAAGAGAGTATCTCCCATTATGCTTAAGAATGTTATTGCTGTTTTGTTAAAATATTAAACATTTACTGCAATATTGATACATTGTGTACCTGTATGCTAAACAATACAATATTTTCACCTTAATATTACTAAATAATATTACCAATTAATTGTGTTTATATATTTATTTCAATGTGGAAAAATGTTTACGGATTGTTATAGCCACTCTTATTTGTTTAACTATAATACTAACCAACTAGTAGACACAGTTAATAACCGATATTTCTGCAGCTCCTAACTTATGCACAAACTAATCCTTTTAAAACTAACAAATTCTTCCTGATATATACATGACTCATTTCCAATAAATATGGGCGACAAAAGATACTCGCTCTTCTTGAGCAAGACTCCTCACGTGACCACCGACTAGAGTAAGTACTTGCTGATCATTCTCCTTTTTTATTACAGTAGGATATTGCCATTTCCAATCAGTCATAGATGATTTCACAACGTATGTTTTAGAACAAATCTTTTTGTTTAGCAACAAATTAAAATAGCTTTGTAAATTTGTAAAGCATGAAAAGATTCTATCAAAACAGTAACATTGGTATTTTTTATACGCTTACAAGAACCATAGATGATTATTATTTGTGAAATAAAGCTATAGTAATATTTACTATAGTATTTACTACACTTAAATCTTCCTATACTGAAATTGATTACTGTGAATTCCTGGAAAAATGCCACAGTATTTGCAAGTACTAAAATATAATGTGTAAACCACCTGAATATGAAAAAAAACGGCAACAATTAATTAATGTGAATTAGTGTTAATTTATTCTAAAAATATTTTATGGTTATCTAGTCATTGCATTAGTGTTTATTATTTTAAGATAACGCAAAGTGCAAGTATAATTTGGTTTATTTTTATACCTTACTTTTAAATAGAAGTTATTATGGGAACATTCTCCCACGTTAATAATGAGGAAATTCTGGATATCTTGTCGGGGTCCCGTCGGCCGCTTGTCCGCCGTCCACGGCCAGCAGGTAAATAAGGTGCCCACAAGTTGTGCCTGCTGCGGTTGTCTTTACCTGTGCAGGTCAGCTGTCGCCCTGACGTGTTACCATGAGTTATTTACAGGCATCCAATTATTGGTTTGGCTCTTTGTGGCAAATACCACCGACATTAGTCAGACCACGTAATTTTCTATGGATTCTAAACTATTGCAAACAGATGGGAGAATCCATTTTCAGAAGTGTATTTGAGAAAATTGAGAAATATGAAAATTTCTTTGCAACATTCCATAGTAATAGAATGAGTAGTTCACAAAATTGTAATAACACTTGTAATATTTTAGGACAGAGTGGAGAAAGTACTAAGTCCGTAATAATCCTAGTAAAATTATTTTGATGCAATATGATGGAACGCTACGATAATTTCAAAGCAAAGAGGTCACATTTATATTACAAATATTGTTTCAGTGTTCATTTTTAAGAGATTTTAAAGGTAAATTAAATTGGCACGGGCTGTTATTTAAGGTTTTTCACGTTAAGATGTATATACGTTTAAATAATAAATCACACACTACAGGAAAGAGTTGCGTTTCTGTCTACATTTAGTGGGGTAAGGGTGAAATAAAAATATCAAATTGTTATATTTAAAGAATTTACTTAGTAATATTAAATATCATACTATTCAGTCATACAGATATATAGCATAAGGATAAGAAAATATTTATGGTAAAACATGATCTTTCGTAAAATGTATTACACTATTTACAATAATACACAGACTTTAAATGACTTTTTGGTATTATAGAACTTGAATAGTAAAATTTGTCATGCTACTTAACTAATATATCTAAATGAACTGTACATTACACAATAATAGTAATAAATCGTATATTTAAATACCACAAATCTAAACAGCTAATTAAATATACAGACAGATTTACTATAATGATAATAATGGTATAAGTGTTCACATATACAGCCTACTTACATCTAAATAAATAGCATAACTGTACATACCCTGTAACAATACAAATATTCAACATCTAAAATTTATTATACATATAAATTACTTAAAACAACATTGTAATTTTTTTTTAATTTAGACAACCTGATGATAAAAATACAAAAATATATTATTGCTTACAAAAAAAATACTGAACGGTTTTATACAAGTTGTTAAAAATTGGCAATATATCTGTAAAACCTTTATAAGACCTAATTAAATAAAGAAATATTTTTCCACTTATAGAGTTCACTAAAGATTGGAAACGGGTTTCTCATACCAATCTGTTGTGTTTAAAATAAAAAAAACCAATTACGAAGAACTTACAAGTACATGCTATGTTGTTTTTATAACAATAAAATGTCCAATATATAAAAACTAAAATAATACAAACTAAAAACAAATCTAAAATTTATAAACAATTGTCAAGAATATACTTACGCAACATAATCAGACCTTTTCGATTAAGATGAATCAAATCTGGCCTTCTAGTCCTTACAGAGAAAAATCTGCAAAAAATCGATACATAAAATTATACAGACAGTCAGTAAAAGTATTCCATTCAAAATATGTAATAAAATTCATAGAATAATACATCAATATTAATAGTTGATTATAATTTAAAATTAAGAATTGTAAATTCGGTGCTTCATAAAAATGCAGTTAACTAGCAAATAAAATTTGTATATATATATATATATAATACACTAATATGTATATATATATATATATATATATATATATATACACTTACCGTTCAAACAAATGCATAATGCATTTCTGGCGTGGAGATGAACTCATGTACAGCGGGCAGATGTCGGCTATCCTTACACAGTCTTCTGCAACAAACAAAATGTATGTAAAATTATGTATCATGGCATAGAGTACATTGAGATATTACATCATGTTATAATTTCAAAATTATTAAAAAACAATAAAACTGGGCAAAATAGCGTCAATTAGGTGTATTAAAAAATGATCCTTTTATGACCATCACATCAACAAGATTTCATTTATAATATATTAAATTTACTGAAACAAAAAAATCTTGTATATAAAATATACAGCACGGAAAGAAAGTAGGATCAAGTATATTACGTTATTATATTTATAACGTAAGTATATAAGTAAAGTAAAGAACCATTTCTTGTACGGAATTAGGGGTGGGGATTTACATTTTGTTCTATATAAGGTTAAAATTACTGGCCGTTAAATCTACCGTTCCAAAATCAAATAACTATCACACTATAATGCTTTTGTACAATTAATATAGAAAAAATATTTTTATTATAGCTTGAAAATAGTTTATAAGAACATTAATTACATCGCCTTTCCATCTTTTAAATAAAAGTAAGTTAATTAAAAGAGGAAATAGAAGAATTCTTGTTCCGAATAAAACAACACAGAAAAAGAGCGATAACAAGACTAACCATTTTCCAAGCTCCGGATGTAACTATTGTATTTCTCCAACAGTTGGAAATGGCTTGGGCCGTATTTCATCTCCAGCTTTGGTATCGGTGGCAGGGTCAGTAGTATTATACTTATTGCAGTCTCCTGCAGTGTTTTTAAGAGTGCAGAGAGTTCCCCACACATTGTTGAAATGTCTGCATTCTGAAATCATTGTTTATAAATATTATGCTAAAGCATTATGTAAACCAACATAAACTACACAACAAAAGACATAAACACATTTTGAAAGCTACAAGTGTAACGGGTAACGAAGAATGTGTGAAAAACTTGTTGCGTGAAATCAATGGAAAGTACTGATAAGCAGTGAGTTATGGTAATAAAGTTAAAGCCAATAACATAAAATATAATATCTTAGACTGATTGAAAACGTTAAAATTATACTTATTACTAAGTTTTATAATTAGGTTATAGAAGATTTTAAACACTGAGGGTATTTCTCTTAGTTTTTGTAGGCCTACTACATACAAAATTATAGTGGCCAGGGACAATTAAAATGTTCAAATAAAATAAATCACAGATGTATTCATTGATTTACATTGTGCACATTGCAACAGCAACTAAAATAATCATATGACCGATTTTACCCTATTATAACCAATTTGTATTAAACACATATTTTATGTACAATTTTATAACACACAAAGGAGTATATCTCATACCATTGAAAAGTTTTGTACCATGTGTTTATTAAATTGTTCTAATGTGTAGTGTTTTGCTTTTATGTAATGAATAAATGTCACTTACAAACATAACTTATTACTAACTAATTATATTAAATTAAATAACCATACAGTGCTAAATATTACCTTCAAAAAATCATTCGTCCCAATCATAAGGATGATTTTGTTCGATATCGGATAAAACTTCTCTTTCACTCTCTTATGGAGGTCGGATATAGTTTGACCGCTGACGCAGATTCCTATCCGGCCGGATGCTGCAAGAAATAAGTATATGCATATATGTTAGTGACAAGAGAAAATTTAAACAATACATTTTAAAAATACACAAACTAAATTATACAGTGATGGTTGTTATATTAAACTGCGATCTTATCAAACTATGCGGATATCACGTTCAGTACATTAGATGAATATTCAAACATGTAAATAAAATTAAAACTTACAATTTGGTGTAGGCACCCTCCGAAGTCCCAAGAGCTGTTCACCGAATCTGCAGAACTGGCTGTCTCCAATCAGCTGATGGTCTACCAGTCCTGGTTCGTACACTACATTGTGCGACGACGTAGAGGAATTGGATACACTTTCACTCTGCAAAATACATATCTTTAAGTACATTTTTGTTGTCGTTAAACATGCTTGTTCAAGATCACAATTCTGCAATTATCATCTTTACCAACATCAGAGCCAAAGCGTTAAATTGTTATCTAAACAGTTTAATAGCGGTAATAATATATTATAAAAATGAAATATATTACACTTATATAATATGTTAAAAAAATTACATTAGACTCGCCATGTATGTTAAATCGTGTTTGTGCTAACATGGTCTACTCACTTCCTTGTACAAAAATTATTTGAGTTAAAAATTTATTGGGATAAAATTTTATTTGCGGTTGACTTTAAAAATATCTAAAATTTTAACATTGCTTAAAAAATATATTACTTTGTAAGGAAAGTTTCAACGCAGCGTGAGTACTGAACATTTAGATGTTAGATGCAGATAGTTAACGTATGTCTTTTTTTGTTATAATTCTCTATAAGTGTAATTGAACAGAATCTTATATATTTATACCGTTAACCACAACTATGACTTTTACGACTCCGTAACTGTAGTAAGGTACAAAAAGTAACGATGGCGCACTAACCTAAAGTAAACTAGAAACGTAACACATTTAGTTCTCATGTCGGTTATGAGATAACGGATTATCCTAAACTACTTCCTAACTAATCGATTTCCTTAAAAACTTGGCAAAACATAAATAATACATTCAGAATGAAAATCTACAGAGTGTGATAAAACCCGTGAGTCTTATTATAGTATTGTCCAAATATAAACATGTGCTATTTTTAAAAAAAGGTAGTTGTACGATAAAAACATTGGCAAAAACTTAATTAACTATGTTATTTTAGAAGGAGACCAAACTAATTAAACATTTATGTCTAATGAGACTCTACATATAATTATATAATAAGAGCAGTTGTAAATATAAAACAAATATAATCGTTTTAACGGCTGCAGAAACGTTAGTGTAATTTTAGTATACCGTGATTATATGTATGTATGTTTACACAACAGCAATACATCTTTTTTAGTAACTTTTAAAAAGAATGCTTTAACATTTAAAATTATTTCTTAAATTAAAATTTTAAAACTACATCGTACAAATATTGGATCGTAAGTTAAAATATTATTAAAATTACATTAAAAACTATTGAAACGTAACGCATACAATAATTACATATATTTATTTATATATAAATATAAATAATACTGAATATTAGAATTGGGACTTACTAATAGTTTATCCAGAAGTGCTGACGATATGCAGATGGAAGTGCTACTCATTTTTGTTCACTATTAAAAAATTATATAATAAAAACACAAAAGAATAAATAATTCTCACTCCTTACAGTAACAACACAATATAAAGAATTTTATAGAATAATCTAACGAGGAACAATAACACATCTACTAACAACCTCTCTGCACAACTGCTGAAAGATGACTGTGACTTAGGCTGACCCTGGTTGGTGCTCCAGCTACCTGGAATACCGTAAGGAGAAAGGTACAGTGGCGCTAGTTCCAGGTTGCGGTGAGGGGACTAACTAATTTGCATGAAATAAATGAGCTCTTAACGTATAATTAAAAATGTAACTTAACCTCTGATCAAACAAAACTCATTGAATGTATATATACGTCCCTTTGAAAAATACCACACGGTCCCGACTAATATATACCTACATCACAAATGCTTTCATTAAGAAGAAACACTGTAAAAAAGTTAAATGTTAAAAAAAAAAAATTTGAAATATTTCTTTATAAGGTAATAAACACATGAACAGGCACATTCGTCTTTACTCTAAGGAATATTGAGAATCAGATAACAAGTAAAACGTGGTCCTTAAAGCGCATGCAAATATCTTTATATCATTTAATTGTATTAAAACTTTATGGATGTAAAAAAACTCTTATTGATGTAAAAAATTAGAATTATTAGGTACCTTATACGCTTTGGGTTATAATAGAATAATAAACATTAATGATATCACAAGATAACCATGAAATATTTTTAAAATTATTTAACGGTCTAAATAGTAAACACATTATATAATAAATTTATTTTTGTCTTTATTTCATCTTTAGGTGGTTTAAAAAACATTAATATAGAATAGTAAAGTAATACTCTCAAACACCGTAAGAGATAGGCGACTGTATCTTATTTTATATTAAAGCAAAATGTACATATAATCATGGTCCGCTAATAATAGAAGGTTAATAATATTGTGAAGACATTGAGTGTTGTAAATATTATAAACTTTATAAACTTAAAAATAAAAATAAAACTTTTTGCTGTAGTACCTCAATTTAAAAACAACATTCTCATCGTCAGTTTGGTTGGACAACTTGAACTGCATTGTTTTTAATCAAATGGAAATAAATATAACGATTTTTCATCATCACAACCCAATATTGTAATGGTAAAATGCTTTTCCATGTATGCATAAGGAATACTACACGGTCTTTTCAACTATACGAAAATATTGCGTGTTCACAAATGGTGTTCTTTTGTAAAAAGAAAAGTATAATGGAAGACGCCATTAGTTCGCATTTCACTTATCAGGTTTGTGTCTTTCTACGAAAGTCTGCGTAATTACATATCTTTATTGGATAACTTGGTAATTATCAGACATATGGTATCCTTAATATATTAGGCTACGCTGATTATAATGGTAGTCATTAATAACACTAGTAACGATGCCTGGTTGCCTTTAATGATTGTTGATATGTTTGATTTTATTAGTTTTATTAGTAGTAGAATATTATAAAAAGTTACCTTTTTCCAGCTTGACCCTAACCTAAAAATAAACTTTTTTTACTTCACTGTACTTTTAACCTAGTAATTATGGCGCAATTAATTATTTCTACAACATTTGACAAGAGACGCTCTCTGAAGTTGGACAACGAAGGGTTCCTAGAAAGTTTTAACTATGTTAACTCTACAATGTGAATAGTTAGAAAGACGTGTTGAGTGCCAGTACGACTATTAAAATTCCTGAGAATTGTAATAAAGAAAGGATGCCACCTCTAAAGATCGCTGATGTATTTATGATATCGGAAAAGACTATTAGACATTCAGTTAAGGGATTTTCCAGGTTCCAGAAGTCGGTTCGTGAAGATTATACCAGGTACTGGCTGACCTTCTTGGAATTATAGTTTGTCCCCTATCTCAAGAGCCCAAATGGATTACTACGAGACCCTTACACCCGAACGCGCAGGCAACGTCACACGCGCCGCCCGGCCTACCTGTCGCCCCCGTGTCGACGACTCACATAGTGGACCTTGAGTCATTTTTAAGCATTTTGATGTTAGGATAATATATTTTGTAATCTGCTTTTTATTTCATGGGAATAGAGACTAAACATATAATAACTACGGCATTCCTGAAGCGTCTTAGATATCACGTTCAGTACATTAGATGTATATTCAAACATGTAAATAAAATTAAAACTTACAATTTGGTGTGGGCACCCTCCGAAGTCCCAAGAGCTGTTCACCGAACCTGCAGAACTGGCTGTCTCCAATCAGCTGATGGTCTACCAGTCCTGGTTCGTACACTACATTGTGCGATGACGTAGAGGAATTGGACTTTGCACTTTCACTCTGCAAAATACATATCTATAAGTAAATTTTTGTTGTCGTTAAACATGCTTGTTCAAGATCACAATTCTGCAATTATCATCTTTACCAACATCAGAGCCAAAGCGTTAAATTGTTATCTAAACAGTTTAATAGCGGTAATAATATATTATAAAAATGAAATATATTACACTTATATAATATGTTAAGAAAATTACATTAGACTCGCCATGTATGTTAAATCGTGTTTGTGCTAACATGGACGATTCACTTCCTTGTACAAAAATTATTTGAGTTAAAAATTTGTTGGGATAAAATTTTATTTGCGGTTGACTTTTAAAATATCTAAAATTTTAACATTGCTTAAAAAATATATTACTTTGTAAGGAAAGTTTCAACGCAGCGTGAGTACTGAACATTTAGATGTTAGATGCAGATAGTTAACGTATGTCTTTTTTTGTTATATTTCTCTATAAGTGTGTACCGTTTTTATAGCACATATTTTAAATTTATATGGAGCTAATACTTTATAAATTAAACAACTTTTCGGAAATACTTGGTTTATTCCGAAATTCAAGTTTACCAAAAAAATTAACAAAGTTTACAAACTTTTGATTCGATTTTCTTCAAAACTTCACACAATCGAACAAATCTAATTAAGAGTCTGATTAAAAAAGAATTAAAATTAAAATGAAACTAAAAATTTATACTTCTCAAAAAATGGTTTAAATTAACAAAATAAAATAAAAGTTCTCTTCTCAAAATACTCAAAATCAATATAACACAAAACTTGATATTAACTTTATGACCAAAATTTAATTCACAATACTTCAAAAAATGTAATTAATTCTCAGACTCTGAAAGATGGGAAACTTTAGAAATTTTAATTACAACAGTATAAAAAATCAAAGATATTAACTAAACGCTGGTACGGGACTTACTACTTTGAAGATTACGGAGGCTGATAGGGATTTAATACGCACTGAAGAAAAATTAAAAAAACTTGAATTAAATTTACACGCGATAAAAAATGGAATTACTCTAAATCCCACACTATAGGGTTAGAGGAAGAGCTGCGATTCTCAACAGGACCTTGTCGTCGTGGCTTCAAGACTCGAACTGCCCAGCGAGCCGGGAGGAACGCATCACCCGATACGTCACTGACCGATCAGCTGATTGCCGGTCCAACTGAACAAAAAAAATGTCCACGCACCGCGTCTAGTTAATAAGAGCCTACTTCCTACCGCGATTCAGCATAAATGAATTTGAACTATGGTACATATTTTCCCTAGCCCGAAGCTGCAATCACGGTAGGAACCTAAACCTTTAAACACTCATCCCGGACTAAGTACAATAATATCCCTCCACATGCACACTTTTAAATAACAATTCTTTTGTACTTATCACTACGTGGAGGCTGTGATGTGTAGTCCGAGGGGTGATGTGGTAGAAGGTGTCCGACGTCCAGTGTGGGTCCCCAGGTAGCCATCGCAGAGGGATGTGGTAGGTGAGGAGTCGAGGCAGGTAGCTTCTCCAATGATTGTGCGGCCGGTGCAGTGCGGCGGGCCTCGTTGATCTCGTGGTTGGCTGGCTCTGGTTCGCTAATAGCACTGCTACCTGCTCCTCCAATCTAATAACAATTTCAGCCAGCGAGGCATTGAGCTCTTGGAGGACATTCCTTTTTACAAAATATTCCCTCCGTATAATTGTATGGCTGTCAGTCTTTCACGGTGTTCTTATTGTACGCCTGCGCCAGTGTCACGAATGTAAACCATTACCAGATGTTGTTAATTACAATACAATCAACTTACAGGGATTACAATGGCACAATAATCAATTGTTTACACACAATAAACCTCATATAGTGATAAAAAAAAACAATATTACCCTGTCCTTCTACATTTGAAGGAACAGGGAAGAAATATCACTATTAATACAACTCATTGTATACCAAAAAATATTACCCTGTCCTTCTCTATTGGAAGGAACAGGGGACAACAACACCACAACATTACCAAAATTACCCTGTCCTTCTACATTTGAAGGAACAGGGAAGAAATATATCTCATGATATATCACAATACATCAGAATACATCTGTGTATTTACTTAATACACCATTAATGCCATTCATTGTCCCTGAAAATTACATGGTTTACAACCACACTCCTATCACACACTTACACTGGCATTTTATATTATGACTTCTCATCTTAGCCATACAATGTGCTGAAATAAAAACGTCGTCACATCACCCTTTTATATTCCATTATTTATTTTTACTATTATAATAAGCTACTGGACTCTCATACTTAACTTGTTTTGTGTTTTGGGCCAAATTAATACATAATTATATAATCAATTCTTGAAGTTAATTTAGAAATAAATTATATTGCCAATTTATTGTTTTTAGACCCATCTTCAATTCCTTTTCGACAATATAATTGTCCTGAAAATAAAACATACTGACCTTTGCGCGGGGGAGTTAATGTTTATTGAGTTCTCAAATTTCACTTTTAGTACTTTAACTTTAATTATTGTGAAACATGTACTTTCTTCACTGATCTTTCATCCTTTATATCCTGAACTATAAAGGTCACTTCTGTTAATTTATATATAATCCTGTAGGGTCCACAAAACCGGTTTGCCATTTTTGCCTGAAATTTTTCCGCTTTGTTACTCAGCCAGTGTGTCTTCACGTATACAAGGCTTCCAACTTTGAATGGGTGTTCACATTCCTTATCACTATAGCCTGCCCTCTTCCTGTTAGCCGAAATGGACTTTTTTAAGTTTAACACAGTTCTTTGAAACCTATCCAAATTATCCGGCTTTGACACATCACAGTCCAATAAATCATTAATATTCCATCTGTTGGTCAATTCCAAGTTAGGCCTATTTCCGAACATAATTTCGTATGGTGAATTTTTAGTAGCTTCCGAGGTCGCACAATTTATTGCTAATTGTAATTCAGTTAATTTGGTGTCCCACTTAGTTTGATCCGAATTAAAGTAAATTTTTAACATCTGTTTTACTGTCCTCAACTGACGTTCACTTTTGTTTCCCTGTGGTACAAATGGAGTTACAAATTGATGATTGATTCCCCGGGCGAATAAATAGTTCTTTAGTTCGACACTTCTAAAACACTGTGCATTGTCCGACACTATATTTTTGCAATATGCAAAATTTTTAAAAATTTCACTTTCTAATACTTTTATTATTGATTTACTTTTCGCGTCTTTTATCGCACTTAAAAATACCATTTTTGAATGGTCGTCAAGTACAATCAGGATATTATTATTTCCACTACTAGACCTGGTTAAAGGGCCAAAAATGTCTATGTACAATTTATCCATGGGCCTAGCTGATACACCAGAAATCAGTTTGCCATGATAAACCTTACCGGTTTTCGCTAACGCACAAGCTTCGCACATTTTTACCTTGTCTTTTATCAGCCCGGCAAGATCCGCATGGTAAAATAAATCGCATATCTTTCTGGTAGTTTTTAATATTCCATAGTGGCCCCCGATTTCCGACTCATGGTAATACTTAAACACCATATCTACTAAATGTTCTGGTAGACATATCTTTGGCTTACTAGTAGGCTTACTTCTATACATCACAACTCCCTTACACAAGAAATATTTTTCAGAGTTAGTACCACCTTTTATACTATTATATATTTTTCGTATTATATTGTCCTGGGTTTGGTGAACCTTAAAGTCCGTATAAGCTAGTGGAAAATTACCTACGCTATTTACAAATACACTATTTACATTTTCTTCCTTAATTGCTACTCTTATGCTATTGTCCGTTACACTATCATTTTCTATACCGTACTGGTATTCTTCAATTTCCTCCACACTTTGCATCTTATCTCTACATTCAAATAGTCTAGATAAATAGTCTGCCACCGCATTGTCTTTTGATTTTACGTGTTTAATTTGAAATGGTAGGCTCAAAATTGTAGCTGCCCACCTACCTAATTTTCCTAATTTCCTAAAATTGCCTAGTACCCACGCTAGTGCACTATTGTCCGTTATTAGCGTAAAAGGCCTTACTTCTAGGTAGCTGCGAAATTTGTTTATCGCGCATACCACTGCAAGTGCTTCCTTTTGGTACACAGTCAAGTTTCTTTGTTCGGATTCATTGAATTTTTTTGAATAATAAGCCACTGGTTTATTCTCACCTTCTATTTCCTGCATTAAACAGCTTCCTGCTGCCTTGTCACTCGCATCCGTACATAGAATAAATGGCTTACTATAATCTGGTATTATTAATACCGGTGGTGTACTTACGCTTTCCTTTAAGCTGTTGAAGCTCTCCTGGCACTCCTGAGTCCACTCAAATTTCCTATTCTTTTTTCTCAGTTCATTTAGACATGCTGCCTTGTCTGCATAGTTTGGGATGAACTTTGCGAAATAGCTCACCGCTCCGATAAATCTACTTACGCCTTTTGCGTCCTTTGGCTCTCTCGCATCTTTAATGGCAGAAGTTCTATCCGGGTCGACTCTTATCTGGTCCTTAGAGATTAGGTGACCTAAAAACTTGATCTCTTTACATGCAAAGCTCACCTTATTCGGGTTAACTGTAAGTCCATGTTTGGCCAGCCTCTCCACAACATCTCTGACATGTTCTATATGCTCTGGTAAACTTTTACTAAATATTATTATGTCATCTACATAATTTAAAGCATACTGAAATTTTACACCTTGCAACACTTTATTTAATAAGCGGCTCATTGTTCCGCTTCCCAAGTGTAACCCATATGGTACACGATTGAATTCATATGATTCAAACGGCGTAACAAAACCAGTTAAATGTTTGCTTTTTTCCGTAAGTTTTAATTGGTAAAATGAATTACTCAAATCCAAGTTTGAAAAATAAGTACACCCTTGTAAGTAGTGGTATGATTCGTATACGTCTCCAATTGGATGTTCCACTCTCTTCAACTTACTATTTAATTTTGAGTAATTAATCACCATTCTAGATTTATCACTTCCCGGTTTGGTTACTAAAAATGCGGGGCTAGCATAATTTGACACACTGGGTCTAATTATATTCTGTGCCAACAGTTCATCTAAAATTTTTCTTAATTCTTGCAGCTTGGGGGGGGATAGCGGATACGGCTTCAATCTCACTGGCTCGGGGTCGCTGACTTCTAGGTCAATTTCGAAGTCAATAGCTTGCCCTATTTTATCGGTAAAAACTTGAGGGAATTCGTTAATAATTTTTAAAATACCCTCCTTTGCCTTATTGCACCCTACCACAATACTCTGGTTCACATTATTTATAAGGATTGTATTATTCTGAAATAACTCGATTGTGACTTCTGGTTTAAACTTAAACCAACACATATCCTGTTTTAAATCCACCACCATGCCAGTTTCTTTTATAAAATTTGAACCCAGAATTATTGGCCAAGACAAATTTTTCGAAACTAAAAACTGAACTTTCCAAGAAAAACATTCTATCTTTATTTTTACAATACATTTACCCAGGATTGATAATTCGTTGTTATCTGCCGACAGACATTTAATATCAGTATGTTCAAGAATACTAGCCAGTCCTTTCTTTAACAATGAGTCGTAAATGCTTTCGCTTATCAGGTTCACTCCGCTTCCCGTGTCCAATAATACATTATATGTACCCTTACCAACAAACACTTTTACAACGGGCAGGGTCATTGAACCTTGGCTACGTCCGGCCCTTTTTACATTCATGCAGGAATTTCCCACATTATTCTTACCCCTTGCCCTCATTTGTTCTCGACCTCTTCCATAATTATAATTATTTTTAATGTCAGTGGGACGTGACCGGGGAGATTCCACTCTCGCACTACCTTCTTGGAATTCTCCCCTATTTATAAGTTTTTTGGGACCACAGATTTTTCGAATCTCGGTATCTGTGCTCTCTGAATATTTTTAAGACAATCCCTAGCGATATGTCCCGGTTTATTACAAATAAAACATTTTATTATTGCTTTCTTTACCATCATGGGATTGTTTACATACGAGTTTGCAGTTGAGTTTACATTACTTTTCTGAACAAAGTCCGATTTGCAAACTCTACGTTCCTCACATACCTTCACTTCTTCATAAGCTACGTTCTGCTCATATATACATAAGTTGTCAAGGTCGGCAAAATCTTTCGGATTTGTACAAAATACCAGTCTGGCCCTTACTTGAGATGAGATACCTAATTTTATCAATTCCGTCAGTTCGGTCTCAGAATAATCACACAATAGCAATTTTGCATTTTGCTTAACGTTTAAAATATAACTGCTCAGTTTTTCACCAGGTTTTTGTGATCTAGTTACTAAGTCCCTCTTCAAGGCTTCTCTATGACCAAATGGAACAAAATAATCTAATAGTCCTTTGTGTACTTCACTAAAATTACTAGCATTTACCTTAAATTGAAGCATTTTATTGTAAAGTGGACCAGTGGCATAACCTACACTCATATTTATGATCTCACTATCACTTAAGCTAGTTTCACCCTTAATTTTTAACATTATTTCGATATAATTCAACAATTCTGAAACATTTAGTCCGTCTGTGGGTTTAAACATTTTTAAAAATCGCTCTAGGGGATTTGGTAATTTTGCAAAATTCCCTTCTACATGTTTCCCCTGGGGAAGACTCAAACCTAAAATATCCTCATTTCTCGTTTGAGATACGGGCTTGCTCATCTCTTCGAATTCTTCCTCTTCCAGGCTTGTATTTAAAAGACTGGTTTCAAAATTAACTATTTCCTCCTCGCTTACGCCAAGTTTTCCTAGTTTTGCCTTAATTTCAATGAAACCATCCTTAAGTTTTGAAATTAAGGTTTCAGACGCTCCTTCCCACTTATACAACTCACATAATACATCAACTCTCACAGTGAGATGTTTGTGCCTACACACTAGTCTCAAATACTCGCCTGTCGATTTTTCCTCGGACAAGTTTCCTATCTTGACAGATAATGCCTCCAAATCAACTTTTATTTCCTTTAATGCAGTGCTAGGTTCTATACGCCCCTTCAGATTACCAGCGTTGGCCCTGATATTTAATTTCAAAAGGGACCTCAACATTTTTCTAAGATTCTGGACGGTGTCGCTTTCAGAAGCATTTCCGCCCCTAAAATTTATTTCAAATATTAATTCCTTTTTGAGCAACAGATCTACATGCGCTAGCTCCATTTTTATTTTAAAATAATTTTCTTAAAATAAATCAAATATTCCAAACTCACAATATTATTCTAAGTCCTCAGTCTTACACACTACACAAAATTATGCAGGTTTATACACAATGTTCAAGTTCATACAAGTCTTATACAAGTCTTATACAAGTTACACACACTTACAGGTATCAGACAAGTTTATGCAAGTTTACAAGTTCTTTCCTGTAAATAACCTGTTGTACAAGTTTATGCTCAAAAAGAAATAGCAGAGTTGCGCAAATTATGTACCGTTTTTATAGCACGTATTTTAAATTTATATGGAGCTAATACTTTATAAATTAAACAACTTTTCGGAAATACTTGGTTTATTCCGAAATTCAAGTTTACCAAAAAAATTAACAAAGTTTACAAACTTTTGATTCGATTTTCTTCAAAACTTCACACAATCGAACAAATCTAATTAAGAGTCTGATTAAAAAAGAATTAAAATTAAAATGAAACTAAAAATTTATACTTCTCAAAAAATGGTTTAAATTAACAAAATAAAATAAAAGTTCTCTTCTCAAAATACTCAAAATCAATATAACACAAAACTTGATATTAACTTTATGACCAAAATTTAATTCACAATACTTCAAAAAATGTAATTAATTCTCAGACTCTGAAAGATGGGAAACTTTAGAAATTTTAATTACAACAGTATAAAAAATCAAAGATATTAACTAAACGCTGGTACGGGACTTACTACTTTGAAGATTACGGAGGCTGATAGGGATTTAATACGCACTGAAGAAAAATTAAAAAAACTTGAATTAAATTTACACGCGATAAAAAATGGAATTACTCTAAATCCCACACTATAGGGTTAGAGGAAGAGCTGCGATTCTCAACAGGACCTTGTCGTCGTGGCTTCAAGACTCGAACTGCCCAGCGAGCCGGGAGGAACGCATCACCCGATACGTCACTGACCGATCAGCTGATTGCCGGTCCAACTGAACAAAAAAAAATGTCCACGCACCGCGTCTAGTTAATAAGAGCCTACTTCCTACCGCAATTCAGCATAAATGAATTTGAACTATGGTACAAGTGTAATTGAACAGAATCTTATATATTTATACCGTTAACCACAACTATGACTTTTACGACTCCGTAACTGTAGTAAGGTACAAAAAGTAACGATGGCGCACTAACCTAAAGTAAACTAGAAACGTAACACATTTAGTTCTCATGTCGGTTACGAGATAACGGATTATCCTAAACTAATCGATTTCCTTAAAAACTTGGCAAAACATAAATAATACATTCAGAATGAAAATCTACAGAGTGTGATAAAACCCGTGAGTCTTATTATAGTATTGTCCAAATATAAACATGTGCTATTTTTAAAAAAGGTAGTTGTACGATAAAAACATTGGCAAAAACTTAATTAACTATGTTATTTTAGAAGGAGACCAAACTAATTAAACATGTATGTCAAATGAGACTCTACATATAATTATATAATAAGAGCAGTTGTAAATATAAAACAAATATAATCGTTTTAACGGCTGCAGAAATGTTAGTGTACGACATTCTGCACGAAAAACTTGTGCATTATGCTGATGACACGACTCTCTGTTTCACTAGCAAAACAAAATTGATTCTGGAACAACAGAGTTTTATTGAGATCAACAACTGCGTCTTACATTTCAACAGCCTCAATCTTAAGACAAATTCTGAAAAATCTAATTTTCTAAATTTTGCTATGCGATCAGTAGACATGCATGACGGGCTAGCTATTATGTTGGCTGACACAATGCTGGAAGAAATCTACTGCTCGAAATACCTGGGAATATACCTAGATCGAGGGTTGACTTGGAATAATCACGTCGATCACGTTTGCTCCAAATTGGCCTCAGGCATTTATGTTTTGAGGTCTCTAGCCAAATACTGCCCTATTCAGGTTCTGTTTATGGCATATTATGGCTTGATTTACCCCTATCTCACTTACGAGTTGGTATTGTGTTGAGCTGGTGCAAACAATCAATTTATGAGAGTGTTCAAGCTACAAAAACAAGCGATCCGCATTACTGCTCTGTTGAAATTTAGAGAGTCGTGCAAGGAAGCCTTCAATAATTTACAGCTGTTGGCGATGCCCAGTCTCTACTTCTTGGTAACAACTCTATTGTGTTTCTTATGGACCTGAGACAAGGGTGTCTCATAATATTTAAGCTATATTTAAGAACATACTTTCCTACGTAAGAAATTATAAAGATATGAATTGTGTCGGCGTTTGGGTTAGGTTTGCAATACAATAATAATTGTGCTTTGTCTTCGTAATCAGGTCAAAGAGCAGGCGTGATTAGCTCTGGAATTAGCGCCTGAATAATTATTTTATATCAACGACTATAATTAGCAATTTTTAATAATGCAATAATCTGCTTTGGCTAAAAAAGTTAAGTAGCAGTCATGTAGGCATGTACAAGAAGTCTTACAATGAATTGCGATTTGTCACAAACTTCGGGTCATAGAATGCGCAACAGTGGCGCTCGCTTATTGTCCTGAGACGATTTTTTTTTTAATTTTTTTTTACTCTCGTACTGACACATAATTGTGTATCACAAAGTCAATGGCACAAATATCTATAAACTAATCTATTTTATTTACAACAATACTGTACTAAAACTAATCTTAAACTTAATAAATTTTAAAATTCCTAAAATACCTAAAAAAATTTAAAATAAACGGATTTAAAACCTCTTAAGTCAAATATAAAATCACAGTTACACATACGTAAATTTTAGTTACACCTTTTAGTTGACTTTTGAATCTTGTTTATTAATTAGTTAATTGATTAAAGTTTGTTTAGAGAAGAAAATAAATTATTGCCGTTTCGGTATTGTTTAGTTTTATAATTGTTAATGTTTGAATTGACATTTATAAATAATGTTTGAGTAATAAATTCCATTTAGATTTTTATGCTGGTAATAATACCTAAAAGGTTGGTTGATTACTCTGGGACACGTTGTTTATAGACATTTAAGATTTGTAAATGGGATAATGTTCACAGACAATCCGATTTCTCCAAAATATTGTAAAACTTTTATAATTAGCAGGTTATCATTATATATCTATTTTAGCTTAAAACAAAATAATACAAAAGAGAGTATCTCCCATTATGCTTAAGAATGTTATTGCTGTTTTGTTAAAATATTAAACATTTACTGCAATATTGATACATTGTGTACCTGTATGCTAAACAATACAATATTTTCACCTTAATATTACTAAATAATATTACCAATTAATTGTGTTTATATATTTATTTCAATGTGGAAAAATGTTTACGGATTGTTATAGCCACTCTTATTTGTTTAACTATAATACTAACCAACTAGTAGACACAGTTAATAACCGATATTTCTGCAGCTCCTAACTTATACACAAACTAATCCTTTTAAAACTAACAAATTCTTCCTGATATATACATGATTCATTTCCAATAAATATGGGCGACAAAAGATACTCGCTCTTCTTGAGCAGGACTCCTCACGTGACCACCGACTAGAGTAAGTACTTGCTGATCATTCTCCTTTTTTATTACAGTAGGATATTGCCATTTCCAATCAGTCATAGATGATTTCACAACGTATGTTTTAGAACAAATCTTTTTGTTTAGCAACAAATTAAAATAGCTTTGTAAATTTGTAAAGCATGAAAAGATTCTATCAAAACAGTAACATTGGTATTTTTTATACGCTTACAAGAACCATAGATGATTATTATTTGTGAAATAAAGCTATAGTAATATTTACTATAGTTTTTACTACACTTAAATCTTCCTATACTGAAATTGATTACTGTGAATTCCTGGAAAAATGCCACAGTATTTGCAAGTACTAAAATATAATGTGTAAACCACCTGAATATGAAAAAAAACGGCAACAATTAATTAATGTGAATTAGTGTTAATTTATTCTAAAAATATTTTATGGTTATCTAGTCATTGCATTAGTGTTTATTATTTTAAGATAACGCAAAGTGCAAGTATAATTTGGTTTATTTTTATACCTTACTTTTAAATAGAAGTTATTATGGGAACATTCTCCCACGTTAATAATGAGGAAATTCTGGATATCTTGTCGGGGTCCCGTCGGCCGCTTGTCCGCCGTCCACGGCCAGCAGGTAAATAAGGTGCCCACAAGTTGTGCCTGCTGCGGTTGTCTTTACCTGTGCAGGTCAGCTGTCGCCCTGACGTGTTACCATGAGTTATTTACAGGCATCCAATTATTGGTTTGGCTCTTTGTGGCAAATACCACCGACATTAGTCAGACCACGTAATTTTCTATGGATTGTAAACTATTGCAAACAGATGGGAGAATCCATTTTCAGAAGTGTATTTGAGAAAATTGAGAAATATGAAAATTTCTTTGCAACATTCCATAGTAATAGAATGAGTAGTTCACAAAATTGTAATAACACTTGTAATATTTTAGGACAGAGTGGAGAAATACTAAGTCCGTAATAATCCTAGTAAAATTATTTTGATGCAATATGATGGAACGCTACGATAATTTCAAAGCAAAGAGGTCACATTTATATTACAAATATTGTTTCAGTGTTCATTTTTAAGAGATTTTAAAGGTAAATTAAATTGGCACGGGCTGTTATTTAAGGTTTTTCACGTTAAGATGTATATACGTTTAAATAATAAATCACACACTACAGGAAAGAGTTGCGTTTCTGTCTACATTTAGTGGGGTAAGGGTGAAATAAAAATATCAAATTGTTATATTTAAAGAATTTACTTAGTAATATTAAATATCATACTATTCAGTCATACAGATATATAGCATAAGGATAAGAAAATATTTATGGTAAAACATGATCTTTCGTAAAATGTATTACACTATTTACAATAATACACAGACTTTAAATGACTTTTTGGTATTATAGAACTTGAATAGTAAAATTTGTCATGCTACTTAACTAATATATCTAAATGAATTGTACATTACACAATAATAGTAATAAATCGTATATTTAAATACCACAAATCTAAACAGCTAATTAAATATACAGACAGATTTACTATAATGATAATAATGGTATAAGTGTTCACATATACAGCCTACTTACATTTAAAGAAATAGCATAACTGTACATACCCTGTAACAATACAAATATTCAACATCTAAAATTTATTATACATTTAAATTACTCAAAACAACATGGTAATTTTTTTTAATTTAGACAACCTGATGATAAAAATACAAAAATATATTATTGCTTACAAAAAAAATACTGAACGGTTTTATACAAGTTGTTAAAAATTGGCAATATATCTGTAAAACCTGTATAAAACCTAATTAAATAAAGAAATATTTTTCCACTTATAGAGTTCACTAAAGATTGGAAACGGTGTTCTCATACAAATCTGTTGTGTTTAAAATTTAAAAAAAACCAATTACGAAGAACTTACATGTACATGCTATGTTGTTTTTATAACAATAAAATGTCCAGATATATAAAAACTAAAATAATACAAACTAAAAACAAATCTAAAATTTATAAACAATTGTCAAGAATATACTTACGCAACATAATCAGACCTTTTCGATTAAGATGAATAAAATCTGGTCTTCTAGTCCTTCCAGAGAAAAATCTGCAAAAAATCGATACATAAAATTATACAGACAGTCAGTAAAAGTATTTCATTCAAAATATGTAATAAAATTCATAGAATAATAAATCAATATTAATAGTTGATTATAATTTAAAATTAAGAATTGTAAATTCGGTGCTTCATAAAAATGCAGTAAACTAGCAAATAAAATTAATATATATATATATATATATACACTTACCGTTCAAACAAATGCATAATGCATTTCTGGCGTGGAGATGAACTCATGTACAGCGGGCAGATGTCGGCTATTCTTACACAGTCTTCTGCAACAAACAAAATGTATTTAAAATTATGTATCATGGCATAGAGTACATTGAAATATTACATCATGTTATAATTTCAAAATTATTGAAAAACAATAAAACTGGGCCAAATAGCGTCAATTAGGTATATTAAAAAATGATCCTTTTATGACCATCACATCAACAAGATTTCATTTATAATATATTAAATTTACTGAAACAAAAAAAATTTTGTATATAAAATATACAGCACGGGAAGAAAGTAGGATCAAGTATATTACGTTATATATTTAAGTATATAAGTAAAGTAAAGAACCATTTCTTGTACGGAATTAGGGGTGGGGATTTACATTTTGTTCTATATAAGGTTAAAATTACTGGCCGTTAAATCTACCGTTCCAAAATCAAATAACTATCACACTATAATGCTTTTGTACAATTAATATAGAAAAAATATTTTTATTATACCTTGAAAATAGTTTATAAGAACATTAATTACATCGCCTTTCCATCTTTTAAATAAAAGTAAGTTAATTAAAAGAGGAAATAGAAGAATTCTTGTTCCGAATAAAACAATACAGATAAAAGAGCGATAACAAGACTAACCATTTTCCAAGCTCCGGATGTAACTATTGTATTTCTCCAACAGTTTGAAATGGCTTGGACCGTATTTCTTCTCCAGCTTTGGTATGGGTGGCAGGGTTAGTAATATTATACTTATTGCAGTCTCCTGCAGTGTTTTGATGAGTGCAGAGAGTTCCCCACACATTGTGGAAATGTCTGCATTCTGAAATCATTGTTTATAAATATTATGCTAAAGCATTATGTAAACCAACATAAACTACACAACAAAAGACATAAACACATTTTGAAAGCTACGAGTGTAACGGGTAACGAAGAATGTGTGAAAAACTTGTTGCGTGAAATCAATGGAAAGTACTGATAAGCAGTGAGTTATGGTAATAAAGTTAAAGCCAATAATATAAAATATAATATCTTAGACTGATTGAAAACGTTAAAATTATACTTAGTACTAAGTTTTATAATTAGGTTATAGAAGATTTTAAACACTGAGGGTGTTTCTCTTAGTTTTTGTAGGCCTACTACATACAAAATTATAGTGGCCAGGGACAATTAAAATGTTCAAATAAAATAAATCACAGATGTATTCATTGATTTACATTGTGCACATTGCAACAGCAACTAAAATAATCATATGACCGATTTTACCCTATTATAACCAATTTGTATTAAACACATATTTTATGTACAATTTTATAACACCCAAAAGAGTATATCTCATACCATTGAAACGTTTTGTACCATGTGTTTATTAAATTGTTCTAATGTGTAGTGTTTTGCTTTTATGTAATGAATAAATGTCACTTACAAACATAACTTATTACTAACTAATTATATTAAATTAAATAACCATACAGTGCTAAATATTACCTTCAAAAAATCATTCGTCCCAATCATAAGGATGATTTTGTTCGATATCGGATAAAACTTCTCTTTCACTCTCTTATGGAGGTCGGATATAGTTTGACCGCTGACGCAGATTCCTATCCGGCCGGATGCTGCAACAAATAAATAATATAATATGCATATATGTTAGTGACAAGAGAAAATTTAAACAATACATTTTAAAAATACACAAACTAAATTATACAGTGATGGTTGTTATATTAAACTGCGATCTTATCAAACTATGCGGATATCACGTTCAGTACATTAGATGAATATTCAAACATGTAAATAAAATTAAAACTTACAATTTGGTGTAGGCACCCTCCGAAGTCCCAAGAGCTGTTCACCGAACCTGCAGAACTGGCTGTCTCCAATCAGCTGATGGTCTACCAGTCCTGGTTCGTACACTACATTGTGCGACGACGTAGAGGAATTGGATACACTTTCACTCTGCAAAATACATATCTTTAAGTACATTTTTGTTGTCGTTAAACATGCTTGTTCAAGATCACAATTCTGCAATTATCATCTTTACCAACATCAGAGCCAAAGCGTTAAATTGTTATCTAAACAGTTTAATAGCGGTAATAATATATTATAAAAATGAAATATATTACACTTATATAATATGTTAAAAAAATTACATTAGACTCGCCATGTATGTTAAATCGTGTTTGTGCTAACATGGTCTACTCACTTCCTTGTACAAAAATTATTTGAGTTAAAAATTTATTGGGATAAAATTTTATTTGCGGTTGACTTTAAAAATATCTAAAATTTTAACATTGCTTAAAAAATATATTACTTTGTAAGGAAAGTTTCAACGCAGCGTGAGTACTGAACATTTAGATGTTAGATGCAGATAGTTAACGTATGTCTTTTTTTGTTATAATTCTCTATAAGTGTAATTGAACAGAATCTTATATATTTATACCGTTAACCACAACTATGACTTTTACGACTCCGTAACTGTAGTAAGGTACAAAAAGTAACGATGGCGCACTAACCTAAAGTAAACTAGAAACGTAACACATTTAGTTCTCATGTCGGTTATGAGATAACGGATTATCCTAAACTAATCCTAAACTAATCGATTTCCTTAAAAACTTGGCAAAACATAAATAATACATTCAGAATGAAAATCTACAGAGTGTGATAAAACCCGTGAGTCTTATTATAGTATTGTCCAAATATAAACATGTGCTATTTTTAAAAAAAGGTAGTTGTACGATAAAAACATTGGCAAAAACTTAATTAACTATGTTATTTTAGAAGGAGACCAAACTAATTAAACATTTATGTCTAATGAGACTCTACATATAATTATATAATAAGAGCAGTTGTAAATATAAAACAAATATAATCGTTTTAACGGCTGCAGAAACGTTAGTGTAATTTTAGTATACCGTGATTATATGTATGTATGTTTACACAACAGCAATACATCTTTTTTAGTAACTTTTAAAAAGAATGCTTTAACATTTAAAATTATTTCTTAAATTAAAATTTTAAAACTACATCGTACAAATATTGGATCGTAAGTTAAAATATTATTAAAATTACATTAAAAACTATTGAAACGTAACGCATACAATAATTACATATATTTATTTATATATAAATATAAATAATACTGAATATTAGAATTGGGACTTACTAATAGTTTATCCAGAAGTGCTGACGATATGCAGATGGAAGTGCTACTCATTTTTGTTCACTATTAAAAAATTATATAATAAAAACACATAAGAATAAATAATTCTCACTCCTTACAGTAACAACACAATATAAAGAATTTTATAGAATAATCTAACGAGGAACAATAACACATCTACTAACAACCTCTCTGCACAACTGCTGAAAGATGACTGTGACTTAGGCTGACCCTGGTTGGTGCTCCAGCTACCTGGAATACCGTAAGGAGAAAGGTACAGTGGCGCTAGTTCCAGGTTGCGGTGAGGGGACTAACTAATTTGCATGAAATAAATGAGCTCTTAACGTATAATTAAAAATGTAACTTAACCTCTGATCAAACAAAACTCATTGAATGTATATATACGTCCCTTTGAAAAATACCACACGGTCCCGACTAATATATACCTACATCACAAATGCTTTCATTAAGAAGAAACACTGTAAAAAAGTTAAATGTTAAAAAAAAAATTTGAAATATTTCTTTATAAGGTAATAAACACATGAACAGGCACATTCGTCTTTACTCTAAGGAATATTGAGAATCAGATAACAAGTAAAACGTGGTCCTTAAAGCGCATGCAAATATCTTTATATCATTTAATTGTATTAAAACTTTATGGATGTAAAAAACTCTTATTGATGTAAAAAATTAGAATTATTAGGTACCTTATACGCTTTGGGTTATAATAGAATAATAAACATTAATGATATCACAAGATAACCATGAAATATTTTTAAAATTATTTAACGGTCTAAATAGTAAACACATTATATAATAAATTTATTTTTGTCTTTATTTCATCTTTAGGTGGTTTAAAAAACATTAATATAGAATAGTAAAGTAATACTCTCAAACACCGTAAGAGATAGGCGACTGTATCTTATTTTATATTAAAGCAAAATGTACATATAATCATGGTCCGCTAATAATACAAGGTTAATAATATTGTGAAGACATTGAGTGTTGTAAATATTATAAACTTTATAAACTTAAAAATAAAAATAAAACTTTTTGCTGTAGTACCTCAATTTAAAAACAACATTCTCATCGTCAGTTTGGTTGGACAACTTGAACTGCATTGTTTTTAATCAAATGGAAATAAATATAACGATTTTTCATCATCACAACCCAATATTGTAATGGTAAAATGCTTTTCCATGTATGCATAAGGAATACTACACGGTCTTTTCAACTATACGAAAATATTGCGTGTTCACAAATGGTGTTCTTTTGTAAAAAGAAAAGTATAATGGAAGACGCCATTAGTTCGCATTTCACTTATCAGGTTTGTGTCTTTCTACGAAAGTCTGCGTAATTACATATCTTTATTGGATAACTTGGTAATTATCAGACATATGGTATCCTTAATATATTAGGCTACGCTGATTATAATGGTAGTCATTAATAACACTAGTAACGATGCCTGGTTGCCTTTAATGATTGTTGATATGTTTGATTTTATTAGTTTTATTAGTAGTAGAATATTATAAAAAGTTACCTCTTTCCAGCTTGACCCTAACCTGAAAATAAACTTTTTTTACTTCACTGTACTTTTAACCTAGTAATTATGGCGCAATTAATTATTTCTACAACATTTGACAAGAGACGCTCTCTGAAGTTGGACAACGAAGGGTTCCTAGAAAGTTTTAACTATGTTAACTCTACAATGTGAATAGTTAGAAAGACGTGTTGAGTGCCAGTACGACTATTAAAATTCCTGAGAATTGTAATAAAGAAAGGATGCCACCTCTAAAGATCGCTGATGTATTTATGATATCGGAAAAGACTATTAGACATTCAGTTAAGGGATTTTCCAGGTTCCAGAAGTCGGTTCGTGAAGATTATACCAGGTACTGGCTGACCTTCTTGGAATTATAGTTTTTCCCCTATCTCAAGAGCCCAAATGGATTACTACGAGACCCTTACACCCGAACGCGCAGGCAACGTCACACGCGCCGCCCGGCCTACCTGTCGCCCCCGTGTCGACGACTCACATAGTGGACCTTGAGTCATTTTTAAGCATTTTGATGTTAGGATAATATATTTTGTAATCTGCTTTTTATTTCATGGGAATAGAGACTAAACATATAATAACTACGGCATTCCTGAAGCGTCTTAGATATCACGTTCAGTACATTAGATGTATATTCAAACATGTAAATAAAATTAAAACTTACAATTTGGTGTGGGCACCCTCCGAAGTCCCAAGAGCTGTTCACCGAACCTGCAGAACTGGCTGTCTCCAATCAGCTGATGGTCTACCAGTCCTGGTTCGTACACTACATTGTGCGATGACGTAGAGGAATTGGACTTTGCACTTTCACTCTGCAAAATACATATCTATAAGTAAATTTTTGTTGTCGTTAAACATGCTTGTTCAAGATCACAATTCTGCAATTATCATCTTTACCAACATCAGAGCCAAAGCGTTAAATTGTTATCTAAACAGTTTAATAGCGGTAATAATATATTATAAAAATGAAATATATTACACTTATATAATATGTTAAGAAAATTACATTAGACTCGCCATGTATGTTAAATCGTGTTTGTGCTAACATGGACGATTCACTTCCTTGTACAAAAATTATTTGAGTTAAAAATTTGTTGGGATAAAATTTTATTTGCGGTTGACTTTTAAAATATCTAAAATTTTAACATTGCTTAAAAAATATATTACTTTGTAAGGAAAGTTTCAACGCAGCGTGAGTACTGAACATTTAGATGTTAGATGCAGATAGTTAACGTATGTCTTTTTTTGTTATATTTCTCTATAAGTGTAATTGAACAGAATCTTATATATTTATACCGTTAACCACAACTATGACTTTTACGACTCCGTAACTGTAGTAAGGTACAAAAAGTAACGATGGCGCACTAACCTAAAGTAAACTAGAAACGTAACACATTTAGTTCTCATGTCGGTTACGAGATAACGGATTATCCTAAACTAATCGATTTCCTTAAAAACTTGGCAAAACATATAAATAATACATTCAGAATGAAAATCTACAGAGTGTGATAAAACCCGTGAGTCTTATTAAAGTATTGTCCAAAAATAAACATGTGCTATTTTTAAAAAAGGTAGTTGTACGATAAAAACATTGGCAAAAACTTAATTAACTATGTTATTTTACAAGGAGACCAAACTAATTAAACATGTATGTCAAATGAGACTCTACATATAATTATATAATAAGAGCAGTTGTAAATATAAAACAAATATAATCGTTTTAACGGCTGCAGAAATGTTAGTGTACGACATTCTGCACGAAAAACTTGTGCATTATGCTGATGACACGACTCTCTGTTTCACTAGCAAAACAAAATTGATTCTGGAACAACAGAGTTTTATTGAGATCAACAACTGCGTCTTACATTTTAACAGCCTCAATCTTAAGACAAATTCTGAAAAATCTAATTTTCTAAATTTTGCTATGCGATCAGTAGACATGCATGACGGGCTAGCTATTATGTTGGCTGACACAATGCTGGAAGAAATCTACTGCTCGAAATACCTGGGAATATACCTAGATCGAGGGTTGACTTGGAATAATCACGTCGATCACGTTTGCTCCAAATTGGCCTCAGGCATTTATGTTTTGAGGTCTCTAGCCAAATACTGCCCTATTCAGGTTCTGTTTATGGCATATTATGGCTTGATTTACCCCTATCTCACTTACGAGTTGGTATTGTGTTGAGCTGGTGCAAACAATCAATTTATGAGAGTGTTCAAGCTACAAAAACAAGCGATCCGCATTACTGCTCTGTTGAAATTTAGAGAGTCGTGCAAGGAAGCCTTCAATAATTTACAGCTGTTGGCGATGCCCAGTCTCTACTTCTTGGTAACAACTCTATTGTGTTTCTTATGGACCTGAGACAAGGGTGTCTCATAATATTTAAGCAATATTTAAGAACATACTTTCCTACGTAAGAAATTATAAAGATATGAATTGTGTCGGCGTTTGGGTTAGGTTTGCAATACAATAATAATTGTGCTTTGTCTTCGTAATCAGGTCAAAGAGCAGGCGTGATTAGCTCTGGAATTAGCGCCTGAATAATTATTTTATATCAACGACTATAATTAGCAATTTTTAATAATGCAATAATCTGCTTTGGCTAAAAAAGTTAAGTAGCAGTCATGTAGGCATGTACAAGAAGTCTTACAATGAATTGCGATTTGTCACAAACTTCGGGTCATAGAATGCGCAACAGTGGCGCTCGCTTATTGTCCTGAGACGATTTTTTTTTAAATTTTTTTTTACTCTCGTACTGACACATAATTGTGTATCACAAAGTCAATGGCACAAATATCTATAAACTAATCTATTTTATTTACAACAATACTGTACTAAAACTAATCTTAAACTTAATAAATTTTAAAATTCCTAAAATACCTAAAAAAAATTTAAAATAAACGGATTTAAAACCTCTTAAGTCAAATATAAAATCACAGTTACACATATGTAAATTTTAGTTACACCTTTTAGTTGACTTTTGAATCTTGTTTATTAATTAGTTAATTGATTAAAGTTTGTTTAGAGAAGAAAATAAATTATTGCCGTTTCGGTATTGTTTAGTTTTATAATTGTTAATGTTTGAATTGACATTTATAAATAATGTTTGAGTAATAAATTCCATTTAGATTTTTATGCTGGTAATAATACCTAAAAGGTTGGTTGATTACTCTGGGACACGTTGTTTATACACATTTAAGATTTGTAAATGGGATAATGTTCACAGACAATCCGATTTCTCCAAAATATTGTAAAACTTTTATAATTAGCAGGTTATCATTATATATCTATTTTAGCTTAAAACAAAATAATACAAAAGAGAGTATCTCCCATTATGCTTAAGAATGTTATTGCTGTTTTGTTAAAATATTAAACATTTACTGCAATATTGATACATTGTGTACCTGTATGCTAAACAATACAATATTTTCACCTTAATATTACTAAATAATATTACCAATTAATTGTGTTTATATATTTATTTCAATGTGGAAAAATGTTTACGGATTGTTATAGCCACTCTTATTTGTTTAACTATAATACTAACCAACTAGTAGACACAGTTAATAACCGATATTTCTGCAGCTCCTAACTTATGCACAAACTAATCCTTTTAAAACTAACAAATTCTTCCTGATATATACATGACTCATTTCCAATAAATATGGGCGACAAAAGATACTCGCTCTTCTTGAGCAAGACTCCTCACGTGACCACCGACTAGAGTAAGTACTTGCTGATCATTCTCCTTTTTTATTACAGTAGGATATTGCCATTTCCAATCAGTCATAGATGATTTCACAACGTATGTTTTAGAACAAATCTTTTTGCTTAGCAACAAATTAAAATAGCTTTGTAAATTTGTAAAGCATGAAAAAATTCTATCAAAACAGTAACATTGGTATTTTTTATACGCTTACAAGAACCATAGATGATTATTATTTGTGAAATAAAGCTATAGTAATATTTACTATAGTATTTACTACACTTAAATCTTCCTATACTGAAATTGATTACTGTGAATTCCTGGAAAAATGCCACAGTATTTGCAAGTACTAAAATATAATGTGTAAACCACCTGAATATGAAAAAAACGGCAACAATTAATTAATGTGAATTAGTGTTAATTTATTCTAAAAATATTCTATGGTTATCTAGTCATTGCATTAGTGTTTATTATTTTAAGATAACGCAAAGTGCAAGTATAATTTGGTTTATTTTTATACCTTACTTTTAAATAGAAGTTATTATGGGAATATTCTCCCACGTTAATAATGAGGAAATTCTGGATATCTTGTCGGGGTCCCGTCGGCCGCTTGTCCGCCGTCCACGGCCAGCAGGTAAATAAGGTGCCCACAAGTTGTGCCTGCTGCGGTTGTCTTTACCTGTGCAGGTCAGCTGTCGCCCTGACGTGTTACCATGAGTTATTTACAGGCATCCAATTATTGGTTTGGCTCTTTGTGGCAAATACCACCGACATTAGTCAGACCACGTAATTTTCTATGGATTCTAAACTATTGCAAACAGATGGGAGAATCCATTTTCAGAAGTGTATTTGAGAAAATTGAGAAATATGAAAATTTCTTTGCAACATTCCATAGTAATAGAATGAGTAGTTCACAAAATTGTAATAACACTTGTAATATTTTAGGACAGAGTGGAGAAATACTAAGTCCGTAATAATCCTAGTAAAATTATTTTGATGCAATATGATGGAACGCTACGATAATTTCAAAGCAAAGAGGTCACATTTATATTACAAATATTGTTTCAGTGTTCATTTTTAAGAGATTTTAAAGGTAAATTAAATTGGCACGGGCTGTTATTTAAGGTTTTTCACGTTAAGATGTATATACGTTTAAATAATAAATCACACACTACAGGAAAGAGTTGCGTTTCTGTCTACATTTAGTGGGGTAAGGGTGAAATAAAAATATCAAATTGTTATATTTAAAGAATTTACTTAGTAATATTAAATATCATACTATTCAGTCATACAGATATATAGCATAAGGATAAGAAAATATTTATGGTAAAACATGATCTTTCGTAAAATGTATTACACTATTTACAATAATACACAGACTTTAAATGACTTTTTGGTATTATAGAACTTGAATAGTAAAATTTGTCATGCTACTTAACTAATATATCTAAATGAACTGTACATTACACAATAATAGTAATAAATCGTATATTTAAATACCACAAATCTAAACAGCTAATTAAATATACAGACAGATTTACTATAATGATAATAATGGTATAAGTGTTCACATATACAGCCTACTTACATCTAAATAAATAGCATAACTGTACATACCCTGTAACAATACAAATATTCAACATCTAAAATTTATTATACATATAAATTACTTAAAACAACATTGTAATTTTTTTTTTAATTTAGACAACCTGATGATAAAAATACAAAAATATATTATTGCTTACAAAAAAAATACTGAACGGTTTTATACAAGTTGTTAAAAATTGGCAATATATCTGTAAAACCTTTATAAGACCTAATTAAATAAAGAAATATTTTTCCACTTATAGAGTTCACTAAAGATTGGAAACGGGTTTCTCATACCAATCTGTTGTGTTTAAAATAAAAAAAACCAATTACGAAGAACTTACAAGTACATGCTATGTTGTTTTTATAACAATAAAATGTCCAATATATAAAAACTAAAATAATACAAACTAAAAACAAATCTAAAATTTATAAACAATTGTCAAGAATATACTTACGCAACATAATCAGACCTTTTCGATTAAGATGAATCAAATCTGGCCTTCTAGTCCTTACAGAGAAAAATCTGCAAAAAATCGATACATAAAATTATACAGACAGTCAGTAAAAGTATTCCATTCAAAATATGTAATAAAATTCATAGAATAATACATCAATATTAATAGTTGATTATAATTTAAAATTAAGAATTGTAAATTCGGTGCTTCATAAAAATGCAGTTAACTAGCAAATAAAATTTGTATATATATATATAATACACTAATATGTATATATATATATATATATATACACTTACCGTTCAAACAAATGCATAATGCATTTCTGGCGTGGAGATGAACTCATGTACAGCGGGCAGATGTCGGCTATCCTTACACAGTCTTCTGCAACAAACAAAATGTATGTAAAATTATGTATCATGGCATAGAGTACATTGAGATATTACATCATGTTATAATTTCAAAATTATTAAAAAACAATAAAACTGGGCAAAATAGCGTCAATTAGGTGTATTAAAAAATGATCCTTTTATGACCATCACATCAACAAGATTTCATTTATAATATATTAAATTTACTGAAACAAAAAAATCTTGTATATAAAATATACAGCACGGAAAGAAAGTAGGATCAAGTATATTACGTTATTATATTTATAACGTAAGTATATAAGTAAAGTAAAGAACCATTTCTTGTACGGAATTAGGGGTGGGGATTTACATTTTGTTCTATATAAGGTTAAAATTACTGGCCGTTAAATCTACCGTTCCAAAATCAAATAACTATCACACTATAATGCTTTTGTACAATTAATATAGAAAAAATATTTTTATTATACCTTGAAAATAGTTTATAAGAACATTAATTACATCGCCTTTCCATCTTTTAAATAAAAGTAAGTTAATTAAAAGAGGAAATAGAAGAATTCTTGTTCCGAATAAAACAACACAGAAAAAGAGCGATAACAAGACTAACCATTTTCCAAGCTCCGGATGTAACTATTGTATTTCTCCAACAGTTGGAAATGGCTTGGGCCGTATTTCATCTCCAGCTTTGGTATCGGTGGCAGGGTCAGTAGTATTATACTTATTGCAGTCTCCTGCAGTGTTTTTAAGAGTGCAGAGAGTTCCCCACACATTGTTGAAATGTCTGCATTCTGAAATCATTGTTTATAAATATTATGCTAAAGCATTATGTAAACCAACATAAACTACACAACAAAAGACATAAACACATTTTGAAAGCTACGAGTGTAACGGGTAACGAAGAATGTGTGAAAAACTTGTTGCGTGAAATCAATGGAAAGTACTGATAAGCAGTGAGTTATGGTAATAAAGTTAAAGCCAATAACATAAAATATAATATCTTAGACTGATTGAAAACGTTAAAATTATACTTATTACTAAGTTTTATAATTAGGTTATAGAAGATTTTAAACACTGAGGGTATTTCTCTTAGTTTTTGGAGGCCTACTACATACAAAATTATAGTGGCCAGGGACAATTAAAATGTTCAAATAAAATAAATCACAGATGTATTCATTGATTTACATTGTGCACATTGCAACAGCAACTAAAATAATCATATGACCGATTTTACCCTATTATAACCAATTTGTATTAAACACATATTTTATGTACAATTTTATAACACCCAAAAGAGTATATCTCATACCATTGAAACGTTTTGTACCATGTGTTTATTAAATTGTTCTAATGTGTAGTGTTTTGCTTTTATGTAATGAATAAATGTCACTTACAAACATAACTTATTACTAACTAATTATATTAAATTAAATAACCATACAGTGCTAAATATTACCTTCAAAAAATCATTCGTCCCAATCATAAGGATGATTTTGTTCGATATCGGATAAAACTTCTCTTTCACTCTCTTATGGAGGTCGGATATAGTTTGACCGCTGACGCAGATTCCTATCCGGCCGGATGCTGCAAGAAATAAATAATATAATATGCATATATGTTAGTGACAAGAGAAAATTTAAACAATACATTTTAAAAATACACAAACTAAATTATACAGTGATGGTTGTTATATTAAACTGCGATCTTATCAAACTATGCGGATATCACGTTCAGTACATTAGATGAATATTCAAACATGTAAATAAAATTAAAACTTACAATTTGGTGTAGGCACCCTCCGAAGTCCCAAGAGCTGTTCACCGAACCTGCAGAACTGGCTGTCTCCAATCAGCTGATGGTCTACCAGTCCTGGTTCGTACACTACATTGTGCGACGACGTAGAGGAATTGGATACACTTTCACTCTGCAAAATACATATCTTTAAGTACATTTTTGTTGTCGTTAAACATGCTTGTTCAAGATCACAATTCTGCAATTATCATCTTTACCAACATCAGAGCCAAAGCGTTAAATTGTTATCTAAACAGTTTAATAGCGGTAATAATATATTATAAAAATGAAATATATTACACTTATATAATATGTTAAAAAAATTACATTAGACTCGCCATGTATGTTAAATCGTGTTTGTGCTAACATGGTCTACTCACTTCCTTGTACAAAAATTATTTGAGTTAAAAATTTATTGGGATAAAATTTTATTTGCGGTTGACTTTAAAAATATCTAAAATTTTAACATTGCTTAAAAAATATATTACTTTGTAAGGAAAGTTTCAACGCAGCGTGAGTACTGAACATTTAGATGTTAGATGCAGATAGTTAACGTATGTCTTTTTTTGTTATAATTCTCTATAAGTGTAATTGAACAGAATCTTATATATTTATACCGTTAACCACAACTATGACTTTTACGACTCCGTAACTGTAGTAAGGTACAAAAAGTAACGATGGCGCACTAACCTAAAGTAAACTAGAAACGTAACACATTTAGTTCTCATGTCGGTTATGAGATAACGGATTATCCTAAACTAATCCTAACTAATCGATTTCCTTAAAAACTTGGCAAAACATAAATAATACATTCAGAATGAAAATCTACAGAGTGTGATAAAACCCGTGAGTCTTATTATAGTATTGTCCAAATATAAACATGTGCTATTTTTAAAAAAAGGTAGTTGTACGATAAAAACATTGGCAAAAACTTAATTAACTATGTTATTTTAGAAGGAGACCAAACTAATTAAACATTTATGTCTAATGAGACTCTACATATAATTATATAATAAGAGCAGTTGTAAATATAAAACAAATATAATCGTTTTAACGGCTGCAGAAACGTTAGTGTAATTTTAGTATACCGTGATTATATGTATGTATGTTTACACAACAGCAATACATCTTTTTTAGTAACTTTTAAAAAGAATGCTTTAACATTTAAAATTATTTCTTAAATTAAAATTTTAAAACTACATCGTACAAATATTGGATCGTAAGTTAAAATATTATTAAAATTACATTAAAAACTATTGAAACGTAACGCATACAATAATTACATATATTTATTTATATATAAATATAAATAATACTGAATATTAGAATTGGGACTTACTAATAGTTTATCCAGAAGTGCTGACGATATGCAGATGGAAGTGCTACTCATTTTTGTTCACTATTAAAAAATTATATAATAAAAACACAAAAGAATAAATAATTCTCACTCCTTACAGTAACAACACAATATAAAGAATTTTATAGAATAATCTAACGAGGAACAATAACACATCTACTAACAACCTCTCTGCACAACTGCTGAAAGATGACTGTGACTTAGGCTGACCCTGGTTGGTGCTCCAGCTACCTGGAATACCGTAAGGAGAAAGGTACAGTGGCGCTAGTTCCAGGTTGCGGTGAGGGGACTAACTAATTTGCATGAAATAAATGAGCTCTTAACGTATAATTAAAAATGTAACTTAACCTCTGATCAAACAAAACTCATTGAATGTATATATACGTCCCTTTGAAAAATACCACACGGTCCCGACTAATATATACCTACATCACAAATGCTTTCATTAAGAAGAAACACTGTAAAAAAGTTAAATGTTAAAAAAAAAATTTGAAATATTTCTTTATAAGGTAATAAACACATGAACAGGCACATTCGTCTTTACTCTAAGGAATATTGAGAATCAGATAACAAGTAAAACGTGGTCCTTAAAGCGCATGCAAATATCTTTATATCATTTAATTGTATTAAAACTTTATGGATGTAAAAAACTCTTATTGATGTAAAAAATTAGAATTATTAGGTACCTTATACGCTTTGGGTTATAATAGAATAATAAACATTAATGATATCACAAGATAACCATGAAATATTTTTAAAATTATTTAACGGTCTAAATAGTAAACACATTATATAATAAATTTATTTTTGTCTTTATTTCATCTTTAGGTGATTTAAAAAACATTAATATAGAATAGTAAAGTAATACTCTCAAACACCGTAAGAGATAGGCGACTGTATCTTATTTTATATTAAAGCAAAATGTACATATAATCATGGTCCGCTAATAATACAAGTTTAATAATATTGTGAAGACATTGAGTGTTGTAAATATTATAAACTTTATAAACTTAAAAATAAAAATAAAACTTTTTGCTGTAGTACCTCAATTTAAAAACAACATTCTCATCGTCAGTTTGGTTGGACAACTTGAACTGCATTGTTTTTAATCAAATGGAAATAAATATAACGATTTTTCATCATCACAACCCATAAATTGTAATGGTAAAATGCTTTTCCATGTATGCATAAGGAATACTACACGGTCTTTTCAACTATACGAAAATATTGCGTGTTCACAAATGGTGTTCTTTTGTAAAAAGAAAAGTATAATGGAAGACGCCATTAGTTCGCATTTCACTTATCAGGTTTGTGTCTTTCTACGAAAGTCTGCGTAATTACATATCTTTATTGGATAACTTGGTAATTATCAGACATATGGTATCCTTAATATATTAGGCTACGCTGATTATAATGGTAGTCATTAATAACACTAGTAACGATGAATGGTTGCCTTTAATGATTGTTGATATGTTTGATTTTATTAGTAGTAGAATATTATAAAAAGTTACCTCTTTCCAGCTTGACCCTAACCTAAAAATAAACTTTTTTTACTTCACTGTACTTTTAACCTAGTAATTATGGCGCAATTAATTATTTCTACAACATTTGACAAGAGACGCTCTCTGAAGTTGGACAACGAAGGGTTCCTAGAAAGTTTTAACTATGTTAACTCTACAATGTGAATAGTTAGAAAGACGTGTTGAGTGCCAGTACGACTATTAAAATTCCTGAGAATTGTAATAAAGAAAGGATGCCACCTCTAAAGATCGCTGATGTATTTATGATATCGGAAAAGACTATTAGACATTCAGTTAAGGGATTTTCCAGGTTCCAGAAGTCGGTTCGTGAAGATTATACCAGGTACTGGCTGACCTTCTTGGAATTATAGTTTGTCCCCTATCTCAAGAGCCCAAATGGATTACTACGAGACCCTTACACCCGAACGCGCAGGCAACGTCACACGCGCCGCCCGGCCTACCTGTCGCCCCCGTGTCGACGACTCACATAGTGGACCTTGAGTCATTTTTAAGCATTTTGATGTTAGGATAATATATTTTGTAATCTGCTTTTTATTTCATGGGAATAGAGACTAAACATATAATTACTACGGCATTCCTGAAGCGTCTTAGATATCACGTTCAGTACATTAGATGTATATTCAAACATGTAAATAAAATTAAAACTTACAATTTGGTGTGGGCACCCTCCGAAGTCCCAAGAGCTGTTCACCGAACCTGCAGAACTGGCTGTCTCCAATCAGCTGATGGTCTACCAGTCCTGGTTCGTACACTACATTGTGCGATGACGTAGAGGAATTGGACTTTGCACTTTCACTCTGCAAAATACATATCTATAAGTAAATTTTTGTTGTCGTTAAACATGCTTGTTCAAGATCACAATTCTGCAATTATCATCTTTACCAACATCAGAGCCAAAGCGTTAAATTGTTATCCAAACAGTTTAATAGCGGTAATAATATATTATAAAAATGAAATATATTACACTTATATAATATGTTAAGAAAATTACATTAGACTCGCCATGTATGTTAAATCGTGTTTGTGCTAACATGGACGATTCACTTCCTTGTACAAAAATTATTTGAGTTAAAAATTTGTTGGGATAAAATTTTATTTGCGGTTGACTTTTAAAATATCTAAAATTTTAACATTGCTTAAAAAATATATTACTTTGTAAGGAAAGTTTCAACGCAGCGTGAGTACTGAGCATTTAGATGTTAGATGCAGATAGTTAACGTATGTCTTTTTTTGTTATATTTCTCTATAAGTGTAATTGAACAGAATCTTATATATTTATACCGTTAACCACAACTATGACTTTTACGACTCCGTAACTGTAGTAAGGTACAAAAAGTAACGATGGCGCACTAACCTAAAGTAAACTAGAAACGTAACACATTTAGTTCTCATGTCGGTTACGAGATAACGGATTATCCTAAACTAATCGATTTCCTTAAAAACTTGGCAAAACATAAATAATACATTCAGAATGAAAATCTACAGAGTGTGATAAAACCCGTGAGTCTTATTATAGTATTGTCCAAATATAAACATGTGCTATTTTTAAAAAAGGTAGTTGTACGATAAAAACATTGGCAAAAACTTAATTAACTATGTTATTTTAGAAGGAGACCAAACTAATTAAACATGTATGTCAAATGAGACTCTACATATAATTATATAATAAGAGCAGTTGTAAATATAAAACAAATATAATCGTTTTAACGGCTGCAGAAATGTTAGTGTACGACATTCTGCACGAAAAACTTGTGCATTATGCTGATGACACGACTCTCTGTTTCACTAGCAAAACAAAATTGATTCTGGAACAACAGAGTTTTATTGAGATCAACAACTGCGTCTTACATTTCAACAGCCTCAATCTTAAGACAAATTCTGAAAAATCTAATTTTCTAAATTTTGCTATGCGATCAGTAGACATGCATGACGGGCTAGCTATTATGTTGGCTGACACAATGCTGGAAGAAATCTACTGCTCGAAATACCTGGGAATATACCTAGATCGAGGGTTGACTTGGAATAATCACGTCGATCACGTTTGCTCCAAAAATTGGCCTCAGGCATTTATGTTTTGAGGTCTCTAGCCAAATACTGCCCTATTCAGGTTCTGTTTATGGCATATTATGGCTTGATTTACCCCTATCTCACTTACGAGTTGGTATTGTGTTGAGCTGGTGCAAACAATCAATTTATGAGAGTGTTCAAGCTACAAAAACAAGCGATCCGCATTACTGCTCTGTTGAAATTTAGAGAGTCGTGCAAGGAAGCCTTCAATAATTTACAGCTGTTGGCGATGCCCAGTCTCTACTTCTTGGTAACAACTCTATTGTGTTTCTTATGGACCTGAGACAAGGGTGTCTCATAATATTTAATCTATATTTAAGAACATACTTTCCTACGTAAGAAATTATAAAGATATGAATTGTGTCGGCGTTTGGGTTAGGTTTGCAATACAATAATTGTGCTTTGTCTTCGTAATCAGGTCAAAGAGCAGGCGTGATTAGCTCTGGAATTAGCGCCTGAATAATTATTTTATATCAACGACTATAATTAGCAATTTTTAATAATGCAATAATCTGCTTTGGCTAAAAAAGTTAAGTAGCAGTCATGTAGGCATGTACAAGAAGTCTTACAATGAATTGCGATTTGTCACAAACTTCGGGTCATAGAATGCGCAACAGTGGCGCTCGCTTATTGTCCTGAGACGATTTTTTTTTTAATTTTTTTTTACTCTCGTACTGACACATAATTGTGTATCACAAAGTCAATGGCACAAATATCTATAAACTAATCTATTTTATTTACAACAATACTGTACTAAAACTAATCTTAAACTTAATAAATTTTAAAATTCCTAAAATACCTAAAAAAATTTAAAATAAACGGATTTAAAACCTCTTAAGTCAAATATAAAATCACAGTTACACATATGTAAATTTTAGTTACACCTTTTAGTTGACTTTTGAATCTTGTTTATTAATTAGTTAATTGATTAAAGTTTGTTTAGAGAAGAAAATAAATTATTGCCGTTTCGGTATTGTTTAGTTTTATAATTGTTAATGTTTGAATTGACATTTATAAATAATGTTTGAGTAATAAATTCCATTTAGATTTTTATGCTGGTAATAATACCTAAAAGGTTGGTTGATTATTCTGGGACACGTTGTTTATAGACATTTAAGATTTGTAAATGGGATAATGTTCACAGACAATCCGATTTCTCCAAAATATTGTAAAACTTTTATAATTAGCAGGTTATCATTATATATCTATTTTAGCTTAAAACAAAATAATACAAAAGAGAGTATCTCCCATTATGCTTAAGAATGTTATTGCTGTTTTGTTAAAATATTAAACATTTACTGCAATATTGATACATTGTGTACCTGTATGCTAAACAATACAATATTTTCACCTTAATATTACTAAATAATATTACCAATTAATTGTGTTTATATATTTATTTCAATGTGGAAAAATGTTTACGGATTGTTATAGCCACTCTTATTTGTTTAACTATAATACTAACCAACTAGTAGACACAGTTAATAACCGATATTTCTGCAGCTCCTAACTTATGCACAAACTAATCCTTTTAAAACTAACAAATTCTTCCTGATATATACATGACTCATTTCCAATAAATATGGGCGACAAAAGATACTCGCTCTTCTTGAGCAAGACTCCTCACGTGACCACCGACTAGAGTAAGTACTTGCTGATCATTCTCCTTTTTTATTACAGTAGGATATTGCCATTTCCAATCAGTCATAGATGATTTCACAACGTATGTTTTAGAACAAATCTTTTTGCTTAGCAACAAATTAAAATAGCTTTGTAAATTTGTAAAGCATGAAAAGATTCTATCAAAACAGTAACATTGGTATTTTTATACGCTTACAAGAACCATAGATGATTATTATTTGTGAAATAAAGCTATAGTAATATTTACTATAGTATTTACTACACTTAAATCTTCCTATACTGAAATTGATTACTGTGAATTCCTGGAAAAATGCCACAGTATTTGCAAGTACTAAAATATAATGTGTAAACCACCTGAATATGAAAAAAACGGCAACAATTAATTAATGTGAATTAGTGTTAATTTATTCTAAAAATATTTTATGGTTATCTAGTCATTGCATTAGTGTTTATTATTTTAAGATAACGCAAAGTGCAAGTATAATTTGGTTTATTTTTATACCTTACTTTTAAATAGAAGTTATTATGGGAACATTCTCCCACGTTAATAATGAGGAAATTCTGGATATCTTGTCGGGGTCCCGTCGGCCGCTTGTCCGCCGTCCACGGCCAGCAGGTAAATAAGGTGCCCACAAGTTGTGCCTGCTGCGGTTGTCTTTACCTGTGCAGGTCAGCTGTCGCCCTGACGTGTTACCATGAGTTATTTACAGGCATCCAATTATTGGTTTGGCTCTTTGTGGCAAATACCACCGACATTAGTCAGACCACGTAATTTTCTATGGATTCTAAACTATTGCAAACAGATGGGAGAATCCATTTTCAGAAGTGTATTTGAGAAAATTGAGAAATATGAAAATTTCTTTGCAACATTCCATAGTAATAGAATGAGTAGTTCACAAAATTGTAATAACACTTGTAATATTTTAGGACAGAGTGGAGAAATACTAAGTCCGTAATAATCCTAGTAAAATTATTTTGATGCAATATGATGGAACGCTACGATAATTTCAAAGCAAAGAGGTCACATTTATATTACAAATATTGTTTCAGTGTTCATTTTTAAGAGATTTTAAAGGTAAATTAAATTGGCACGGGCTGTTATTTAAGGTTTTTCACGTTAAGATGTATATACGTTTAAATAATAAATCACACACTACAGGAAAGAGTTGCGTTTCTGTCTACATTTAGTGGGGTAAGGGTGAAATAAAAATATCAAATTGTTATATTTAAAGAATTTACTTAGTAATATTAAATATCATACTATTCAGTCATACAGATATATAGCATAAGGATAAGAAAATATTTATGGTAAAACATGATCTTTCGTAAAATGTATTACACTATTTACAATAATACACAGACTTTAAATGACTTTTTGGTATTATAGAACTTGAATAGTAAAATTTGTCATGCTACTTAACTAATATATCTAAATGAACTGTACATTACACAATAATAGTAATAAATCGTATATTTAAATACCACAAATCTAAACAGCTAATTAAATATACAGACAGATTTACTATAATGATAATAATGGTATAAGTGTTCACATATACAGCCTACTTACATCTAAATAAATAGCATAACTGTACATACCCTGTAACAATACAAATATTCAACATCTAAAATTTATTATACATATAAATTACTTAAAACAACATTGTAATTTTTTTTTAATTTAGACAACCTGATGATAAAAATACAAAAATATATTATTGCTTACAAAAAAAATACTGAACGGTTTTATACAAGTTGTTAAAAATTGGCAATATATCTGTAAAACCTTTATAAGACCTAATTAAATAAAGAAATATTTTTCCACTTATAGAGTTCACTAAAGATTGGAAACGGTTTTCTCATACCAATCTGTTGTGTTTAAAATAAAAAAAAACCAATTACGAAGAACTTACAAGTACATGCTATGTTGTTTTTATAACAATAAAATGTCCAATATATAAAAACTAAAATAATACAAACTAAAAACAAATCTAAAATTTATAAACAATTGTCAAGAATATACTTACGCAACATAATCAGACCTTTTCGATTAAGATGAATCAAATCTGGCCTTCTAGTCCTTACAGAGAAAAATCTGCAAAAAATCGATACATAAAATTATACAGACAGTCAGTAAAAGTATTCCATTCAAAATATGTAATAAAATTCATAGAATAATACATCAATATTAATAGTTGATTATAATTTAAAATTAAGAATTGTAAATTCGGTGCTTCATAAAAATGCAGTTAACTAGCAAATAAAATTTTATATATATATATATATATAATACACTAATATGTATATATATATATATACACTTACCGTTCAAACAAATGCATAATGCATTTCTGGCGTGGAGATGAACTCATGTACAGCGGGCAGATGTCGGCTATCCTTACACAGTCTTCTGCAACAAACAAAATGTATGTAAAATTATGTATCATGGCATAGAGTACATTGAGATATTACATCATGTTATAATTTCAAAATTATTAAAAAACAATAAAACTGGGCAAAATAGCGTCAATTAGGCGTATTAAAAAATGATCCTTTTATGACCATCACATCAACAAGATTTCATTTATAATATATTAAATTTACTGAAACAAAAAAATCTTGTATATAAAATATACAGCACGGAAAGAAAGTAGGATCAAGTATATTACGTTATTATATTTAAGTATATAAGTAAAGTAAAGAACCATTTCTTGTACGGAATTAGGGGTGGGGATTTACATTTTGTTCTATATAAGGTTAAAATTACTGGCCGTTAAATCTACCGTTCCAAAATCAAATAACTATCACACTATAATGCTTTTGTACAATTAATATAGAAAAAATATTTTTATTATACCTTGAAAATAGTTTATAAGAACATTAATTACATCGCCTTTCCATCTTTTAAATAAAAGTAAGTTAATTAAAAGAGGAAATAGAAGAATTCTTGTTCCGAATAAAACAACACAGAAAAAGAGCGATAACAAGACTAACCATTTTCCAAGCTCCGGATGTAACTATTGTATTTCTCCAACAGTTGGAAATGGCTTGGGCCGTATTTCATCTCCAGCTTTGGTATCGGTGGCAGGGTCAGTAGTATTATACTTATTTGCAGTCTCCTGCAGTGTTTTTAAGAGTGCAGAGAGTTCCCCACACATTGTTGAAATGTCTGCATTCTGAAATCATTGTTTATAAATATTATGCTAAAGCATTATGTAAACCAACATAAACTACACAACAAAAGACATAAACACATTTTGAAAGCTACGAGTGTAACGGGTAACGAAGAATGTGTGAAAAACTTGTTGCGTGAAATCAATGGAAAGTACTGATAAGCAGTGAGTTATGGTAATAAAGTTAAAGCCAATAACATAAAATATAATATCTTAGACTGATTGAAAACGTTAAAATTATACTTATTACTAAGTTTTATAATTAGGTTATAGAAGATTTTAAACACTGAGGGTATTTCTCTTAGTTTTTGGAGGCCTACTACATACAAAATTATAGTGGCCAGGGACAATTAAAATGTTCAAATAAAATAAATCACAGATGTATTCATTGATTTACATTGTGCACATTGCAACAGCAACTAAAATAATCATATGACCGATTTTACCCTATTATAACCAATTTGTATTAAACACATATTTTATGTACAATTTTATAACACACAAAGGAGTATATCTCATACCATTGAAAAGTTTTGTACCATGTGTTTATTAAATTGTTCTAATGTGTAGTGTTTTGCTTTTATGTAATGAATAAATGTCACTTACAAACATAACTTATTACTAACTAATTATATTAAATTAAATAACCATACAGTGCTAAATATTACCTTCAAAAAATCATTCGTCCCAATCATAAGGATGATTTTGTTCGATATCGGATAAAACTTCTCTTTCACTCTCTTATGGAGGTCGGATATAGTTTGACCGCTGACGCAGATTCCTATCCGGCCGGATGCTGCAAGAAATAAGTATATGCATATATGTTAGTGACAAGAGAAAATTTAAACAATACATTTTAAAAATACACAAACTAAATTATACAGTGATGGTTGTTATATTAAACTGCGATCTTATCAAACTATGCGGATATCACGTTCAGTACATTAGATGAATATTCAAACATGTAAATAAAATTAAAACTTACAATTTGGTGTAGGCACCCTCCGAAGTCCCAAGAGCTGTTCACCGAACCTGCAGAACTGGCTGTCTCCAATCAGCTGATGGTCTACCAGTCCTGGTTCGTACACTACATTGTGCGACGACGTAGAGGAATTGGATACACTTTCACTCTGCAAAATACATATCTTTAAGTAAATTTTTGTTGTCGTTAAACATGCTTGTTCAAGATCACAATTCTGCAATTATCATCTTTACCAACATCAGAGCCAAAGCGTTAAATTGTTATCTAAACAGTTTAATAGCGGTAATAATATATTATAAAAATGAAATATATTACACTTATATAATATGTTAAAAAAATTACATTAGACTCGCCATGTATGTTAAATCGTGTTTGTGCTAACATGGTCTACTCACTTCCTTGTACAAAAATTATTTGAGTTAAAAATTTATTGGGATAAAATTTTATTTGCGGTTGACTTTAAAAATATCTAAAATTTTAACATTGCTTAAAAAAATATATTACTTTGTAAGGAAAGTTTCAACGCAGCGTGAGTACTGAACATTTAGATGTTAGATGCAGATAGTTAACGTATGTCTTTTTTTGTTATAATTCTCTATAAGTGTAATTGAACAGAATCTTATATATTTATACCGTTAACCACAACTATGACTTTTACGACTCCGTAACTGTAGTAAGGTACAAAAAGTAACGATGGCGCACTAACCTAAAGTAAACTAGAAACGTAACACATTTAGTTCTCATGTCGGTTATGAGATAACGGATTATCCTAAACTAATCCTAACTAATCGATTTCCTTAAAAACTTGGCAAAACATAAATAATACATTCAGAATGAAAATCTACAGAGTGTGATAAAACCCGTGAGTCTTATTATAGTATTGTCCAAATATAAACATTTGCTATTTTTAAAAAAAGGTAGTTGTACGATAAAACATTGGCAAAAACTTAATTAACTATGTTATTTTAGAAGGAGACCAAACTAATTAAACATTTATGTGTAATGAGACTCTACATATAATTATATAATAAGAGCAGTTGTAAATATAAAACAAATATAATCGTTTTAACGGCTGCAGAAACGTTAGTGTAATTTTAGTATACCGTGATTATATGTATGTATGTTTACACAACAGCAATACATCTTTTTTAGTAACTTTTAAAAAGAATGCTTTAACATTTAAAATTATTTCTTAAATTAAAATTTTAAAACTACATCGTACAAATATTGGATCGTAAGTTAAAATATTATTAAAATTACATTAAAAACTATTGAAAGGTAACGCATACAATAATTACATATATTTATTTATATATAAATATAAATAATACTGAATATTAGAATTGGGACTTACTAATAGTTTATCCAGAAGTGCTGACGATATGCAGATGGAAGTGCTACTCATTTTTGTTCACTATTAAAAAATTATATAATAAAAACACAAAAGAATAAATAATTCTCACTCCTTACAGTAACAACACAATATAAAGAATTTTATAGAATAATCTAACGAGGAACAATAACACATCTACTAACAACCTCTCTGCACAACTGCTGAAAGATGACTGTGACTTAGGCTGACCCTGGTTGGTGCTCCAGCTACCTGGAATACCGTAAGGAGAAAGGTACAGTGGCGCTAGTTCCAGGTTGCGGTGAGGGGACTAACTAATTTGCATGAAATAAATGAGCTCTTAACGTATAATTAAAAATGTAACTTAACCTCTGATCAAACAAAACTCATTGAATGTATATATATACGTCCCTTTGAAAAATACCACACGGTCCCGACTAATATATACCTACATCACAAATGCTTTCATTAAGAAGAAACACTGTAAAAAAGTTAAATGTTAAAAAAAAAAATTTGAAATATTTCTTTATAAGGTAATAAACACATGAACAGGCACATTCGTCTTTACTCTAAGGAATATTGAGAATCAGATAACAAGTAAAACGTGGTCCTTAAAGCGCATGCAAATATCTTTATATCATTTAATTGTATTAAAACTTTATGGATGTAAAAAACTCTTATTGATGTAAAAAATTAGAATTATTAGGTACCTTATACGCTTTGGGTTATAACAGAATAATAAACATTAATGATATCACAAGATAACCATGAAATATTTTTAAAATTATTTAACGGTCTAAATAGTAAACACATTATATAATAAATTTATTTTTGTCTTTATTTCATCTTTAGGTGGTTTAAAAAACATTAATATAGAATAGTAAAGTAATACTCTCAAACACCGTAAGAGATAGGCGACTGTATCTTATTTTATATTAAAGCAAAATGTACAAATAATCATGGTCCGCTAATAATACAAGGTTAATAATATTGTGAAGACATTGAGTGTTGTAAATATTATAAACTTTATAAACTTAAAAATAAAAATAAAACTTTTTGCTGTAGTACCTCAATTTAAAAACAACATTCTCATCGTCAGTTTGGTTGGACAACTTGAACTGCATTGTTTTTAATCAAATGGAAATAAATATAACGATTTTTCATCATCACAACCCAATATTGTAATGGTAAAATGCTTTTCCATGTATGCATAAGGAATACTACACGGTCTTTTCAACTATACGAAAATATTGCGTGTTCACAAATGGTGTTCTTTTGTAAAAAGAAAAGTATAATGGAAGACGCCATTAGTTCGCATTTCACTTATCAGGTTTGTGTCTTTCTACGAAAGTCTGCGTAATTACATATCTTTATTGGATAACTTGGTAATTATCAGACATATGGTATCCTTAATATATTAGGCTACGCTGATTATAATGGTAGTCATTAATAACACTAGTAACGATGAATGGTTGCCTTTAATGATTGTTGATATGTTTGATTTTATTAGTAGTAGAATATTATAAAAAGTTACCTCTTTCCAGCTTGACCCTAACCTAAAAATAAACTTTTTTTACTTCACTGTACTTTTAACCTAGTAATTATGGCGCAATTAATTATTTCTACAACATTTGACAAGAGACGCTCTCTGAAGTTGGACAACGAAGGGTTCCTAGAAAGTTTTAACTATGTTAACTCTACAATGTGAATAGTTAGAAAGACGTGTTGAGTGCCAGTACGACTATTAAAATTCCTGAGAATTGTAATAAAGAAAGGATGCCACCTCTAAAGATCGCTGATGTATTTATGATATCGGAAAAGACTATTGGACATTCAGTTAAGGGATTTTCCAGGTTCCAGAAGTCGGTTCGTGAAGATTATACCAGGTACTGGCTGACCTTCTTGGAATTATAGTTTGTCCCCTATCTCAAGAGCCCAAATGGATTACTACGAGACCCTTACACCCGAACGCGCAGGCAACGTCACACGCGCCGCCCGGCCTACCTGTCGCCCCCGTGTCGACGACTCACATAGTGGACCTTGAGTCATTTTTAAGCATTTTGATGTTAGGATAATATATTTTGTAATCTGCTTTTTATTTCATGGGAATAGAGACTAAACATATAATAACTACGGCATTCCTGAAGCGTCTTAGATATCACGTTCAGTACATTAGATGTATATTCAAACATGTAAATAAAATTAAAACTTACAATTTGGTGTGGGCACCCTCCGAAGTCCCAAGAGCTGTTCACCGAACCTGCAGAACTGGCTGTCTCCAATCAGCTGATGGTCTACCAGTCCTGGTTCGTACACTACATTGTGCGATGACGTAGAGGAATTGGACTTTGCACTTTCACTCTGCAAAATACATATCTATAAGTAAATTTTTGTTGTCGTTAAACATGCTTGTTCAAGATCACAATTCTGCAATTATCATCTTTACCAACATCAGAGCCAAAGCGTTAAATTGTTATCTAAACAGTTTAATAGCGGTAATAATATATTATAAAAATGAAATATATTACACTTATATAATATGTTAAGAAAATTACATTAGACTCGCCATGTATGTTAAATCGTGTTTGTGCTAACATGGACGATTCACTTCCTTGTACAAAAATTATTTGAGTTAAAAATTTGTTGGGATAAAATTTTATTTGCGGTTGACTTTTAAAATATCTAAAATTTTAACATTGCTTAAAAAATATATTACTTTGTAAGGAAAGTTTCAACGCAGCGTGAGTACTGAACATTTAGATGTTAGATGCAGATAGTTAACGTATGTCTTTTTTTGTTATATTTCTCTATAAGTGTAATTGAACAGAATCTTATATATTTATACCGTTAACCACAACTATGACTTTTACGACTCCGTAACTGTAGTAAGGTACAAAAAGTAACGATGGCGCACTAACCTAAAGTAAACTAGAAACGTAACACATTTAGTTCTCATGTCGGTTACGAGATAACGGATTATCCTAAACTAATCGATTTCCTTAAAAACTTGGCAAAACATAAATAATACATTCAGAATGAAAATCTACAGAGTGTGATAAAACCCGTGAGTCTTATTATAGTATTGTCCAAATATAAACATGTGCTATTTTTAAAAAAGGTAGTTGTACGATAAAAACATTGGCAAAAACTTAATTAACTATGTTATTTTAGAAGGAGACCAAACTAATTAAACATGTATGTCAAATGAGACTCTACATATAATTATATAATAAGAGCAGTTGTAAATATAAAACAAATATAATCGTTTTAACGGCTGCAGAAATGTTAGTGTACGACATTCTGCACGAAAAACTTGTGCATTATGCTGATGACACGACTCTCTGTTTCACTAGCAAAACAAAATTGATTCTGGAACAACAGAGTTTTATTGAGATCAACAACTGCGTCTTACATTTCAACAGCCTCAATCTTAAGACAAATTCTGAAAAATCTAATTTTCTAAATTTTGCTATGCGATCAGTAGACATGCATGACGGGCTAGCTATTATGTTGGCTGACACAATGCTGGAAGAAATCTACTGCTCGAAATACCTGGGAATATACCTAGATCGAGGGTTGACTTGGAATAATCACGTCGATCACGTTTGCTCCAAATTGGCCTCAGGCATTTATGTTTTGAGGTCTCTAGCCAAATACTGCCCTATTCAGGTTCTGTTTATGGCATATTATGGCTTGATTTACCCCTATCTCACTTACGAGTTGGTATTGTGTTGAGCTGGTGCAAACAATCAATTTATGAGAGTGTTCAAGCTACAAAAACAAGCGATCCGCATTACTGCTCTGTTGAAATTTAGAGAGTCGTGCAAGGAAGCCTTCAATAATTTACAGCTGTTGGCGATGCCCAGTCTCTACTTCTTGGTAACAACTCTATTGTGTTTCTTATGGACCTGAGACAAGGGTGTCTCATAATATTTAAGCAATATTTAAGAACATACTTTCCTACGTAAGAAATTATAAAGATATGAATTGTGTCGGCGTTTGGGTTAGGTTTGCAATACAATAATAATTGTGCTTTGTCTTCGTAATCAGGTCAAAGAGCAGGCGTGATTAGCTCTGGAATTAGCGCCTGAATAATTATTTTATATCAACGACTATAATTAGCAATTTTTAATAATGCAATAATCTGCTTTGGCTAAAAAAGTTAAGTAGCAGTCATGTAGGCATGTACAAGAAGTCTTACAATGAATTGCGATTTGTCACAAACTTCGGGTCATAGAATGCGCAACAGTGGCGCTCGCTTATTGTCCTGAGACGATTTTTTTTTAAATTTTTTTTTACTCTCGTACTGACACATAATTGTGTATCACAAAGTCAATGGCACAAATATCTATAAACTAATCTATTTTATTTACAACAATACTGTACTAAAACTAATCTTAAACTTAATAAATTTTAAAATTCCTAAAATACCTAAAAAAATTTAAAATAAACGGATTTAAAACCTCTTAAGTCAAATATAAAATCACAGTTACACATATGTAAATTTTAGTTACACCTTTTAGTTGACTTTTGAATCTTGTTTATTAATTAGTTAATTGATTAAAGTTTGTTTAGAGAAGAAAATAAATTATTGCCGTTTCGGTATTGTTTAGTTTTATAATTGTTAATGTTTGATTTGACATTTATAAATAATGTTTGAGTAATAAATTCCATTTAGATTTTTATGCTGGTAATAATACCTAAAAGGTTGGTTGATTACTCTGGGACACGTTGTTTATAGACATTTAAGATTTGTAAATGGGATAATGTTCACAGACAATCCGATTTCTCCAAAATATTGTAAAACTTTTATAATTAGCAGGTTATCATTATATATCTATTTTAGCTTAAAACAAAATAATACAAAAGAGAGTATCTCCCATTATGCTTAAGAATGTTATTGCTGTTTTGTTAAAATATTAAACATTTACTGCAATATTGATACATTGTGTACCTGTATGCTAAACAATACAATATTTTCACCTTAATATTACTAAATAATATTACCAATTAATTGTGTTTATATATTTATTTCAATGTGGAAAAATGTTTACGGATTGTTATAGCCACTCTTATTTGTTTAACTATAATACTAACCAACTAGTAGACACAGTTAATAACCGATATTTCTGCAGCTCCTAACTTATGCACAAACTAATCCTTTTAAAACTAACAAATTCTTCCTGATATATACATGACTCATTTCCAATAAATATGGGCGACAAAAGATACTCGCTCTTCTTGAGCAGGACTCCTCACGTGACCACCGACTAGAGTAAGTACTTGCTGATCATTCTCCTTTTTTATTACAGTAGGATATTGCCATTTCCAATCAGTCATAGATGATTTCACAACGTATGTTTTAGAACAAATCTTTTTGTTTAGCAACAAATTAAAATAGCTTTGTAAATTTGTAAAGCATGAAAAGATTCTATCAAAACAGTAACATTGGTATTTTTTATACGCTTACAAGAACCATAGATGATTATTATTTGTGAAATAAAGCTATAGTAATATTTACTATAGTATTTACTACACTTAAATCTTCCTATACTGAAATTGATTACTGTGAATTCCTGGAAAAATGCCACAGTATTTGCAAGTACTAAAATATAATGTGTAAACCACCTGAATATGAAAAAAACGGCAACAATTAATTAATGTGAATTAGTGTTAATTTATTCTAAAAATATTTTATGGTTATCTAGTCATTGCATTAGTGTTTATTATTTTAAGATAACGCAAAGTGCAAGTATAATTTGGTTTATTTTTATACCTTACTTTTAAATAGAAGTTATTATGGGAACATTCTCCCACGTTAATAATGAGGAAATTCTGGATATCTTGTCGGGGTCCCGTCGGCCGCTTGTCCGCCGTCCACGGCCAGCAGGTAAATAAGGTGCCCACAAGTTGTGCCTGCTGCGGTTGTCTTTACCTGTGCAGGTCAGCTGTCGCCCTGACGTGTTACCATGAGTTATTTACAGGCATCCAATTATTAGTTTGGCTCTTTGTGGCAAATACCACCGACATTAGTCAGACCACGTAATTTTCTATGGATTGTAAACTATTGCAAACAGATGGGAGAATCCATTTTCAGAAGTGTATTTGAGAAAATTGAGAAATATGAAAATTTCTTTGCAACATTCCATAGTAATAGAATGAGTAGTTCACAAAATTGTAATAACACTTGTAATATTTTAGGACAGAGTGGAGAAATACTAAGTCCGTAATAATCCTAGTAAAATTATTTTGATGCAATATGATGGAACGCTACGATAATTTCAAAGCAAAGAGGTCACATTTATATTACAAATATTGTTTCAGTGTTCATTTTTAAGAGATTTTAAAGGTAAATTAAATTGGCACGGGCTGTTATTTAAGGTTTTTCACGTTAAGATGTATATACGTTTAAATAATAAATCACACACTACAGGAAAGAGTTGCGTTTCTGTCTACATTTAGTGGGGTAAGGGTGAAATAAAAATATCAAATTGTTATATTTAAAGAATTTACTTAGTAATATTAAATATCATACTATTCAGTCATACAGATATATAGCATAAGGATAAGAAAATATTTATGGTAAAACATGATCTTTCGTAAAAAGTATTACACTATTTACAATAATACACAGACTTTAAATGACTTTTTGGTATTATAGAACTTGAATAGTAAAATTTGTCATGCTACTTAACTAATATATCTAAATGAATTGTACATTACACAATAATAGTAATAAATCGTATATTTAAATACCACAAATCTAAACAGCTAATTAAATATACAGACAGATTTACTATAATGATAATAATGGTATAAGTGTTCACATATACAGCCTACTTACATCTAAAGAAATAGCATAACTGTACATACCCTGTAACAATACAAATATTCAACATCTAAAATTTATTATACATTTAAATTACTCAAAACAACATGGTAATTTTTTTTTAATTTAGACAACCTGATGATAAAAATACAAAAATATATTATTGCTTACAAAAAAATACTGAACGGTTTTATACAAGTTGTTAAAAATTGGCAATATATCTGTAAAACCTTTATAAAACCTAATTAAATAAAGAAATATTTTTCCACTTATAGAGTTCACTAAAGATTGGAAACGGTGTTCTCATACAAATCTGTTGTGTTTAAAATAAAAAAAAACCAATTACGAAGAACTTACATGTACATGCTATGTTGTTTTTATAACAATAAAATGTCCAGATATATAAAAACTAAAATAATACAAACTAAAAACAAATCTAAAATTTATAAACAATTGTCAAGAATATACTTACGCAACATAATCAGACCTTTTCGATTAAGATGAATAAAATCTGGTCTTCTAGTCCTTCCAGAGAAAAATCTGCAAAAAATCGATACATAAAATTATACAGACAGTCAGTAAAAGTATTCCATTCAAAATATGTAATAAAATTCATAGAATAATAAATCAATATTAATAGTTGATTATAATTTAAAATTAAGAATTGTAAATTCGGTGCTTCATAAAAATGCAGTAAACTAGCAAATAAAATTTATATATATATATATATATATATAATACACTAATATGTATATATATATATATATATATATATATATATATATACACTTACCGTTCAAACAAATGCATAATGCATTTCTGGCGTGGAGATGAACTCATGTACAGCGGGCAGATGTCGGCTATCCTTACACAGTCTTCTGCAACAAACAAAATGTATGTAAAATTATGTATCATGGCATAGAGTACATTGAAATATTACATCATGTTATAATTTCAAAATTATTGAAAAACAATAAAACTGGGCAAAATAGCGTCAATTAGGTATATTAAAAAATGATCCTTTTATGACCATCACATCAACAAGATTTCATTTATAATATATTAAATTTACTGAAACAAAAAAATCTTGTATATAAAATATACAGCACGGGAAGAAAGTAGGATCAAGTATATTACGTTATATATTTATAACGTAAGTATATAAGTAAAGTAAAGAACCATTTCTTGTACGGAATTAGGGGTGGGGATTTACATTTTGTTCTATATAAGGTTAAAATTACTGGCCGTTAAATCTACCGTTCCAAAATCAAATAACTATCACACTATAATGCTTTTGTACAATTAATATAGAAAAAATATTTTTATTATAGCTTGAAAATAGTTTATAAGAACATTAATTACATCGCCTTTCCATCTTTTAAATAAAAGTAAGTTAATTAAAAGAGGAAATAGAAGAATTCTTGTTCCGAATAAAACAACACAGATAAAAGAGCGATAACAAGACTAACCATTTTCCAAGCTCCGGATGTAACTATTGTATTTCTCCAACAGTTTGAAATGGCTTGGACCGTATTTCATCTCCAGCTTTGGTATGGGTGGCAGGGTCAGTAGTATTATACTTATTGCAGTCTCCTGCAGTGTTTTGATGAGTGCAGAGAGTTCCCCACACATTGTTGAAATGTCTGCATTCTGAAATCATTGTTTATAAATATTATGCTAAAGCATTATGTAAACCAACATAAACTACACAACAAAAGACATAAACACATTTTGAAAGCTACGAGTGTAACGGGTAACGAAGAATGTGTGAAAAACTTGTTGCGTGAAATCAATGGAAAGTACTGATAAGCAGTGAGTTATGGTAATAAAGTTAAAGCCAATAACATAAAATATAATATCTTAGACTGATTGAAAACGTTAAAATTATACTTATTACTAAGTTTTATAATTAGGTTATAGAAGATTTTAAACACTGAGGGTGTTTCTCTTAGTTTTTGTAGGCCTACTACATACAAAATTATAGTGGCCAGGGACAATTAAAATGTTCAAATAAAATAAATCACAGATGTATTCATTGATTTACATTGTGCACATTGCAACAGCAACTAAAATAATCATATGACCGATTTTACCCTATTATAACCAATTTGTATTAAACACATATTTTATGTACAATTTTATAACACACAAAAGAGTATATCTCATACCATTGAAAAGTTTTGTACCATGTGTTTATTAAATTGTTCTAATGTGTAGTGTTTTGCTTTTATGTAATGAATAAATGTCACTTACAAACATAACTTATTACTAACTAATTATATTAAATTAAATAACCATACAGTGCTAAATATTACCTTCAAAAAATCATTCGTCCCAATCATAAGGATGATTTTGTTCGATATCGGATAAAACTTCTCTTTCACTCTCTTATGGAGGTCGGATATAGTTTGACCGCTGACGCAGATTCCTATCCGGCCGGATGCTGCAAGAAATAAATATATGCATATATGTTAGTGACAAGAGAAAATTTAAACAATACATTTTAAAAATACACAAACTAAATTATACAGTGATGGTTGTTATATTAAACTGCGATCTTATCAAACTATGCGGATATCACGTTCAGTACATTAGATGTATATTCAAACATGTAAATAAAATTAAAACTTACAATTTGGTGTAGGCACCCTCCGAAGTCCCAAGAGCTGTTCACCGAACCTGCAGAACTGGCTGTCTCCAATCAGCTGATGGTCTACCAGTCCTGGTTCGTACACTACATTGTGCGACGACGTAGAGGAATTGGATACACTTTCACTCTGCAAAATACATATCTTTAAGTAAATTTTTGTTGTCGTTAAACATGCTTGTTCAAGATCACAATTCTGCAATTATCATCTTTACCAACATCAGAGCCAAAGCGTTAAATTGTTATCTAAACAGTTTAATAGCGGTAATAATATATTATAAAAATGAAATATATTACACTTATATAATATGTTAAAAAAATTACATTAGACTCGCCATGTATGTTAAATCGTGTTTGTGCTAACATGGTCTACTCACTTCCTTGTACAAAAATTATTTGAGTTAAAAATTTATTGGGATAAAATTTTATTTGCGGTTGACTTTAAAAATATCTAAAATTTTAACATTGCTTAAAAAATATATTACTTTGTAAGGAAAGTTTCAACGCAGCGTGAGTACTGAACATTTAGATGTTAGATGCAGATAGTTAACGTATGTCTTTTTTTGTTATATTTCTCTATAAGTGTAATTGAACAGAATCTTATATATTTATACCGTTAACCACAACTATGACTTTTACGACTCCGTAACTGTAGTAAGGTACAAAAAGTAACGATGGCGCACTAACCTAAAGTAAACTAGAAACGTAACACATTTAGTTCTCATGTCGGTTATGAGATAACGGATTATCCTAAACTAATCCTAACTAATCGATTTCCTTAAAAACTTGGCAAAACATAAATAATACATTCAGAATGAAAATCTACAGAGTGTGATAAAACCCGTGAGTCTTATTATAGTATTGTCCAAATATAAACATGTGCTATTTTTAAAAAAAGGTAGTTGTACGATAAAAACATTGGCAAAAACTTAATTAACTATGTTATTTTAGAAGGAGACCAAACTAATTAAACATTTATGTCAAATGAGACTCTACATATAATTATATAATAAGAGCAGTTGTAAATATAAAACAAATATAATCGTTTTAACGGCTGCAGAAACGTTAGTGTAATTTTAGTATACCGTGATTATATGTATGTATGTTTACACAACAGCAATACATCTTTTTTAGTAACTTTTAAAAAGAATGCTTTAACATTTAAAATTATTTCTTAAATTAAAATTTTAAAACTACATCGTACAAATATTGGATCGTAAGTTAAAATATTATTAAAATTACATTAAAAACTATTGAAACGTAACGCATAAAATAATTACATATATTTATTTATATATAAATATAAATAATACTGAATATTAGAATTGGGACTTACTAATAGTTTATCCAGAAGTGCTGACGATATGCAGATGGAAGTGCTACTCATTTTTGTTCACTATTAAAAAATTATATAATAAAAACACAAAAGAATAAATAATTCTCACTCCTTACAGTAACAACACAATATAAAGAATTTTATAGAATAATCTAACGAGGAACAATAACACATCTACTAACAACCTCTCCGCACAACTGCTGAAAGATGACTGTGACTTAGGCTGACCCTGGTTGGTGCTCCAGCTACCTGGAATACCGTAAGGAGAAAGGTACAGTGGCGCTAGTTCCAGGTTGCGGTGAGGGGACTAACTAATTTGCATGAAATAAATGAGCTCTTAACGTATAATTAAAAATGTAACTTAACCTCTGATCAAACAAAACTCATTGAATGTATATATACGTCCCTTTGAAAAATACCACACGGTCCCGACTAATATATACCTACATCACAAATGCTTTCATTAAGAAGAAACACTGTAAAAAAGTTAAATGTTAAAAAGAAATAGAAATTTGAAATATTTCTTTATAAGGTAATAAACACATGAACAGGCACAGTCGTCTTTACTCTAAGGAATATTGAGAATCAGATAACAAGTAAAGCGTGGTCCTTAAAGCGCATGCAAATATCTTTATATCATTTAATTGTATTAAAACTTTATGGATGTAAAAAACTCTTATTGATGTAAAAAATTAGAATTATTAGGTACCTTATACGCTTTGGGTTATAATAGAATAATAAACACTAATGATATCACAAGATAACCATGAAATATTTTTAAAATTATTTAACGGTCTAAATAGTAAACACATTATATAATAAATTTATTTTTGTCTTTATTTCATCTTTAGGTGGTTTAAAAAACATTAATATAGAATAGTAAAGTAATACTCTCAAACACCGTAAGAGATAGGCGACTGTATCTTATTTTATATTAAAGCAAAATGTACATATAATCATGGTCCGCTAATAATACAAGGTTAATAATATTGTGAAGACATTGAGTGTTGTAAATATTATAAACTTTATAAACTTAAAAATAAAAATAAAACTTTTTGCTGTAGTACCTCAATTTAAAAACAACATTCTCATCGTCAGTTTGGTTGGACAACTTGAACTGCATTGTTTTTAATCAAATGGAAATAAATATAACGATTTTTCATCATCACAACCCAATATTGTAATGGTAAAATGCTTTTCCATGTATGCATAAGGAATACTACACGGTCTTTTCAACTATACGAAAATATTGCGTGTTCACAAATGGTGTTCTTTTGTAAAAAGAAAAGTATAATGGAAGACGCCATTAGTTCGCATTTCACTTATCAGGTTTGTGCCTTTCTACGAAAGTCTGCGTAATTACATATCTTTATTGGATAACTTGGTAATTATCAGACATATGGTATCCTTAATATATTAGGCTACGCTGATTATAATGGTAGTCATTAATAACACTAGTAACGATGCCTGGTTGCCTTTAATGATTGTTGATATGTTTGATTTTATTAGTTTTATTAGTAGTAGAATATTATAAAAAGTTACCTCTTTCCAGCTTGACCCTAACCTAAAAATAAACTTTTTTTACTTCACTGTACTTTTAGCCTAGTAATTATGGCGCAATTAATTATTTCTACAACATTTGACAAGAGACGCTCTCTGAAGTTGGACAAGGAAGGGTTCCTAGAAAGTTTTAACTATGTTAACGCTACAATGTGAATAGTTAGAAAGACGTGTTGAGTGCCAGTACCACTATTAAAATTCCTGAGAATTGTAATAAAGAAAGGATGCCACCTCTAAAGATCGCTGATGTATTTATGATATCGGAAAAGACTATTAGACTTTCAGTTAAGGGATTTTCCAGGTTCCAGAAGTCGGTTCGTGAAGATTATACCAGGTACTGGCTGACCTTCTTGGAATTATAGTTTGTCCCCTATCTCAAGAGCCCAAATGGATTACTACGAGACCCTTACACCCGAACGCACAGGCAACGTCACACGCGCCGCCCGGCCTACCTGTCGCCCCCGTGTCGATGACTCACATAGTGGACCTTGAGTCATTTTTAAGCATTTTGATGTTAGGATAACATATTTTGTAATCTGCTTTTTATTTCATGGGAATAGAGACTAAACATATAATAACTACGGCATTCCTGAAGTGTCTTAGAAACAAAAGCTCAACGACTACGTCACGAATGTCGTGCGCATTTCGTGTTTTGACTTTATTTTATATAAATAAAATGCAGAATTAAAATATTACAAAAATAGTAACCTAACACACACACACACACACACACACACACATATATATATATATATATATATATATATATATATATATATATATATATATAAGGTTCATAATTTAAGGGTCATAAGTTAAGGTCATATGTTTAGATCAAAATGACAACATTATTTCATTATTTGTTTCATGTCATATGTTTACAGGGAATAAAACCCTGTGTGATAATCACTCATTCCCATGGATACGATAAGGACATTTATAAATTATTACTTTGCTATTATATATTAGTAGGAAACAGGGTATTATATACTAAAATATTTTGCTCAACATTTACTCAATTATTCAGGGTTATCTTCGACTATCGGTTTATCTTATGATCGAGGAAGTTGCTAAATTAAAGCTATATAGTACATTTCTTTAATGAAGATACTTAGTGGTAAAATTCATTTAATAGCCATAGAGTTTACTATTGGGGAACAGAAAAGGGGATAAAATGACTTAGTTTTGTAAGTTTGTTCATTCGAGCTACTAAAAAACCTGTCACACTGGAAAATTTTGCGATTCCTGACTAAGGCGTGCCACAACGCTTTGGTAAGATTTGTTTATTTTAACCTAGTTTGTAATTATGTATTAGGTTAGTTCTTTACCTGAAGAAGAGATCAGATTGCAGATCTCGAAACGTAGTGTTACTGATTTCTTGTTTCACTGAACAATGGCAAATGTCCGGAAAAATCCTGTTTCCTTCACAATCCTTCCATCGTCAAAAATAACCTTCAAACAAAGAATTAAAACATGCTCATACAAAAACAGCAATTATATATTGGGGACTGATCATTTATCACTGGTAGATTTTGAGTGCAAACCTGTTGTGTTAATTTCTGTTTAAATAACGAGTGTGCTGTATTTTATTACAAATTTATGTCTTATAGATAAGTCTTACAGAATCGATGCTTTGTACAGACTCGACTTATACGAGTCACGTTTTGGTGTCATTTGTTTATTTTTGCCTGGATTGCAGTTATTTGTTACGCTAGTTATTCGTTGGAAGAAGAGATCAAAACTTTTTCAAGGAACATTTTATACATATTTGAAAGTCAATTACATAATATAAACTTTGATACAACCTTATGACATTTGAACACGTAACATATGTATAAATAGTATTATTTATATTAACATATGGTTTTATATGCCAAACAAATACTTCCTCAATACAAATAAAGGTGACTTGGTGTGTAGAGTTTTATTATATAAATACTGCTGGGAAACACGTAATGAACAAAAGTGTGATTTAACTAAATAGCACAATATCTTGAGAAAGATTTAATATGTAGGATTTGAATGCGTATCTTACTCATAGCCTTCACCAAAACGGGATGGTAAAATATTTCTTTCTCAACGACTCATATACATATAATGATATAGCAAGAGTGGAATATTACAGTGATGCATTGTTATACTTGATGACGATTATAGTTTGTCCTGATCTGATCTTTTTAATTCATATTTTGAACACTCGCTCTTCATGACCTCTTGTTCATGGTTAAAATTAATTAGTTGATTTATTGTGGTACGAATGTCAATAAAACACTTTTTTGACACTTTCTCAGTAAAGAATAACAATGTAACATAGTTACTTATTGTTCACCTTTATATTCTCACCACTATTGCAGTAAATGCCAAAGTATCTTGGTCAAGAGGTCGTATCCTTCAATGATATAAACTCACTATTACGTCGATATGTAATACCAATCTTATTCCCATTTATTGGTTACAAATGTGGTGAAAGTTGCGGTCCTTAAATCATCAACCAGCTTTTTTCATCCTGTACATCATCTCTACCACTTTTACCGGCAGTACAGCTCCAGCTGAAGTACAGTTTAATATAATATTTTGATAATCTGTATTTTTAGTGACAAAAAATAAAGAAGTCTTGATCAACCTAATAATATTATAGATGTGAAAGTGTCTTTGTTTGTTTTGCCTTCACGCATAACCTATTCAATAGATTGTACTGAAATTTTGCATGGACATTGTCAGGGTATCTGGGATGAATATAGGCATATTATTATTTCTAAAATCTCTCTGGGCTACGCCCCACTGATTTCTAAAATAGCAAAAGCCCCAACTTGGTCTCTAAAGCTTCAACAAAGGCAAACTGGGTTTTCTTACAAAACTTTGCTATTTATTTACACAGTAATTATAATAAAATTTAATATTTAACAATTTATTGAACCAATTTAAATAAAGGCTTTCTTTCTTGCTTTCAATTTTGCAAACTTGTTTATAGTGTTGAAAAGTCTGTACTGAGGGTTAAATATTTTTCACAGCAACATTAGAGAATTTAGTCAGTCTTGTGAAAGAGTTAACCTCTTCGCATAAGAGACATGGGTCAAAACAGAAACCTCTCTTTCTGCAGAAGATTTTGTGACGGATAATTTAAGAAAAATCCTGATGGACAATTCAAAATCGGGAAACATAATTTTCAGATCGTTGTTTATAATGTAATCATATTAGTCAGTCAAATACTCCTTTCAAATCTTTTTCTCGCACATACATTTTAAAGTAACGGCATTCATTTTCCAAGCCGCTATCAACTTCATTAGAGTACATTCCATAGAGTTTGTTTGCAGCCTATTTGGTATGTCCTTTTTCTGTGGTTCATGTTGTAAGAAAATGGAGAGCATTTCGAATTTGTTGGCCACATGTTCATAAGCTGCTTTTCGCCTTGAGAGGTTGCATAAGAATTTAATGATTAAAAGATTGTTACGTACACTTGAGTTTTGAAAACAGATCTATCATTAAGATTAGCTTCAGCACCATGTCCCTCATATGCAAAGGTTCTTTCTTGTTCTGACAGTAGTGAAGTTGAGAGACTCGGATTCAACTTGCAACAACTTTTTGGCTGATTCTTCGTACTTATAAAGCTCATTCCTTTTTTCTTCAAAGTAGCTCTCCAAGATCGGAGTTGCTTTTTGACTGCTACGATACGTAGGTTTTCACTTTGCTAATATTGGCTGATTGTTAAACCTTTCCAAATTTCATTCCACAAATGGCAAAAAAGCCATTTTGAATATTTCAAACTTATTTTCAAACCACGTGGCTTCCACTTGAACAGCAAGCTTCTGTGTGGGGTCTACATCAATGTCTTTGAGTGATGCTTTAATTTCGAAAGCCTTTGACAAGTGCCTTCACGGCATCAGATATTGCGGACCACCTTGTACCCAATAAGGATTTCACCATAGGAATTTTACTTTTTCCAAACATTTCTTTACATTTCCCCACCTATTATATGAGTTTGAAAAAAGTGAGCAGAGCTTAGACACATCAAAAAAACATTACAGCTTCTGTGCAGCACTCGGCAGCAGAACCAACTAGGTTAAGTGAGTTCCGGCACAAAGGACAAATTCTGTAAAAGTACACAGTTATTTGATTCTAGCCTGTAGGCAGTGTTAAGTTCCTGACATATTTGCCGCATTATCATAGCTTTGCCCATGACATAGTTTAATATCCAAGCCTAATTCTGAGATATAACTTAAAACAGCTTTTTCTAAACCATATGAGATATGCCCTATTCCTGAGAGGAGCTTGAAAAGATGTTCATTATGCTTAGCATCTTCGATGTAAACGTAGTGTAAAGAGCCAACCGGTCTGTATGTGAACTATCAGGAGTAGAATCATGAGAGCACAGTAATATTGTTATGTAGATGGAGTGGGAATCGACTCAATACATCCATCACACAATCCAAATAATTTTAAAAAAACTGTCTTCGCTACGCCCACTACTTCACGTTAACATAACATAAAATGACAAATAGAATGGGGTTAGGATGTGTCAGGTAATGTAGTAGCGTGTCGCTCCTACGCATGCGCCAGTCCACTGGTTCGGTGTTGCAGTAACTGCAGACTGCAGAACAGAAGCAGCGTCTGACCACCTATCATGCATTGCATTGCACTACCACCACAGCTATATCAGTGTCAATGTCGCCATCATCGACACTCAACAGTATTATGGGCGATAAAATTGTGTGCAAAACATAATTCGATGTTTTATGTTTACACGTATTTAAAATCACTCAATTTTCTTTATAATTTACGTTGAATATACTTTGAATATCATTGTATCATACCTTTCATTATTAATTAATAACTATTGTAATTTTTTTAACCCAAACTTTTGCGCCCTTTAAAATTAGCCACCCTGGGTAGACACCCATTGTGCCCATTTATAGCCCAGGGGATGCCTATGAGACAACCCATTATTTATAGTTTTAGTCTTTTTTCACGATTTCTCAATAAAATAAAAACTGCATATAACGCATCTACAGATTCAATGTAATGTTGAGTTTAGCTTCATTTCCTGGAAAACGACAGAGCCCTTTTGTGGTCTATTTGTCTTTGATGTCGAAACGATGCAAACGATGTCGAGTTGAACGTCTTAGTCGCCGAGTTTGTCTGGATATTTAGACGGACGTGAAGTCATGTTTGGAAAAGTCAAGACTGTAATAGTGTCAGATTTCAATGAGCGGTATATGAAATTGGGCCAAACTTAATGTTCACAACGGAACACCTATCCTTCGCCACTATATATTGATAAGTTTTTAATTTTTTGTGCATCCTTAACCTTACGCCTTTGGGGTTTATTACACCTGAGGAATAGGATGGATTACTATCCTTGAAACGCACTATTCTATTTCTGTAACACTTAACGTTCAAAAACGTCCATTTCAAACCGCCCATCTTCAATAAATTACTTTAAACTGAACATAAAATATTGATGCTCGGAATTTAACGAATTTATTTTCATTTATGAAATACGTTCAGATAACCAGTATGTAGCAAGATTGTTGAAACTGCGGTATTAAAAAAAGGGAAAATCTTATCTATTCATGTTCAGAGCATGTTAGTAGAGTAATATTTATTTAAAATTTATATTTTAGCACCTGGATGAAATTCAAGGATCAAATCCAAACGCCTTATTAGTTTGAATTCTTGATTGAAGGTATTCATTAAACTAAATAAACAATTACGGTATAAAAGTATATAATTAAAAAAATTAAATTGTATGTCGACTGACATGTTTACTACATTTAAAATTTCGAATTACTTGGAATTCAACTGTCAGTGTTCGGAAGTATGTCTTAAGTAAAAACATTTAATTTAGTTTTATTTACGGAAACCTGTATCAAGCAAGTCATTTTTTGTCCTAATTGTGATGTTTTTTTGTCTTCTGTACTTGGTAATAGAAACCCGAAGAGGTTCTTGCATAATTTAAATTTTCAACCATAGCAAACTATCAACAATTTCCAATATCATTTCTAGGTGTACTGTAGCAAGAAATATTTTTGTAACACATTGTACATTTCTGATTTATTTAAACTATTAGGTTAAAAATGTATAGCACAAATAGAATGTTTCATTCTTTTGAAGCTTTCGTATTAGGCGCAATAGTTACAAAATGAAGCTTGGGACATTCTTGAATTGCCCATTGAATTGTGCCCATTCCTTTTATTTAGCACACCAGAAATAATATCTTAGTTGGAAGTCTTCAATACTATTCACTAAATTTTGAAAGAGAATTATACATTAATCTATGTCAGATTGATGTGTATTCATTATATTTTTGAAAACTTACTTTATAAGTTAAAAATATTTTAAGTTTTGTTTTGATTGACTATAGGCTCAAATTTGATGTTATATTCACAAACTGCATTCCAATATTAGTGGTAATAATATCCACTATTTATAAAGTGTTGTATGTTAGATTCTCTCAAACTCGATTAAAAGTACAAGAGTATAAATTTAAATTTTATTTCAAAAATTTAAATAGCTTACAGGAACAATAATTTAGTGTTCGTAGAAAGTCCACAAATTCCTTTGCCCTCATACTGTGTTGGAGTGGTGTGGTGTTTGAGTGTCTACCAAGTTGTTTGGTGGTGTTGGGGGGGGGGGGGCGTCCTGCCACCCGTGTCTACGCCGCCCCGACCATCGCGACGTAGTGTAGCGGTCATCCTCTACCTTGTAAATGCAGTACCGCTCCCGAACTCATTACTGGAACACACCGCTCCACATTGTACTTGTGTACTCGTAGGCCGATTGGCTGCAGATGATTCTATAAAGAATCGTCAGGCTGCGAGGAGTTGTGAAGATCGCAGGAAACTTTCCGGACGCTTTCTTTTAGGCGGCGAAGTTCAAGAAGATGAAGTCTGATGAACCTCGGAGTTTTTTCGCCCGGTCTTCTTTCAAACAGAAGGAAACCTGGAGATCTCCTTTAGACTCTGTAAACGCCTGTCCTGTTGTTGTTGGACTTGAGAGGGCTCTTCTCTGCTGACTTAAGAATTCAAAGAAGGAGGTCTTTTCGAAGCCTCTTCGGAACTGTTGAAATAAAAAAAACTCCTGCTGTCTTCTCCGCTGGGCTGTCTTCTACCGGAAGAAAGAAACCCTGGTGGTTGGGACTTCGGTTGACTTTCCTTTACCTCACTGAAGACGAAGCTCAGACGCCTGTAGCGGAGATTTGGATAACTCTTTCTTGGATGGAAACCTCTTTCAACCGGGTAGCTGAACTCCTCTCTGTGTACCTTTTGAACTTTCTTAAGACCCCTCCTCTTTAGGAATTACCTTTCAGTTAGACTGAACCTCGATTTGTTTACAGTATCAGAGCTTTGAAAAACACGTGCGACTAGCTCAAGCCTTTAATTAAAAGACACCTAGTTTCCACGGAAATAGTCGATAATACAGAAGTTTTCAATTTATTTGGTTTCTATGAAAACAAACATATGTTTGTTGCGAACACATTTTATACTACATTTATATGTGATAGAAAATATAGATATTAGTAAGTCTCCCTAAATCGTTGTAAATTATTTAAATTCAAAAACAGAAACATATTAATCACCATTATGGTTCTATAAGAACATTACGCTTATACAGTCAAATTGTGTGTTTTTTACACTTTTCTGCAATATAGGCCCAACATTAGGTAGGCATGGTAGAAAACCGACTGTATAACTTAGGAATAGAATACTTGTATGTGTGGTGTCAGCAAAACATCATAGCTCGGATTTTCATTGCTGTATCAGAGAACTGTTTCCTGGAAAATGTCATCTTATCGTGCGGTAACTGTGATTGCCAGCTTTCGGAATGTGCTTTATCAACTAAAGTAAAATCATTCGATTTATGGTAGGAATCCTAATTTCCACACTACAAGAATGCGTTCACAAGAAGTTTTACCCAGTGCATGAACAGTGAAATGTCTCCTAGCATCACTAAATCCAATAAGTTTTTGAAAAAGATCGTCTTTAAAATCTATCTTATTGATACAGATCAGGTTACAAGAGTCTCCTGTAATACCAAAAACATTGAAATAAAATTTATTGGAAGAAATCCAACACATTTGTTGCAGACCCCTAAAATAAAATAGAATATCCCTTAGTGCAGTAAAGTCAACTTAATAATTTCAATAAAATCCCTTTTCTGTAACATATTACGTTTGGTTGCTGCAGTACAGGAATTTTGACTGTAAAGTATGAATTAACTCAATGCCATTAAGTGAAGATCTTACTTCTACAAGTACACCCGACATATCGCCGGTCTTGTCGGAAAGCTCACAGGTCCAGGGAACCAAGTGAGTGGTGTCTGCGAACAGCCCACCAACTGCGAACCACTACTATGTCCTCATAGCGGGCACCAATGATGTTGCAGCGGGGAAGGAGGAGGTAATTTACAAATACATGGAGGGAATTCTTTAACAGCTTAGCTTATCCTCCAAAATGCTAGTAGCTACCCTTCCCCACCGCCATGACTTAGCTCTCAATCTGCCACTAACAAGCTTGACGAAATTTAATTGATGTGTGAAGAAACGAAAACAGATGTGCTTGTTGTAACTGAAAGCGGTTTAATGACAAGAACATCGACCTATGCCAAATTCCAAATTTCACATTGGCTAATTCATATTGCCGACAACTTTGCAAAGGAGGAAGAGTCGCCATTTTTGTTATTCTTTTTATCCCTTTCCAAAACTATCAAAAAAGACTTTGAAGCAGTTGGGATAAAATTCAATTCAAATAGATCAAAATTTACCGTCATCGGAATCTACAGGTCTTCCAATGGCAATGAAGAAATTTTCTTTACACATTTTGAAGCCCTACTGATGGATTTGACTAGCCACCAACAGGGTTATATCCTAATGGGCGATTGTAACATAAATGCGATGGACATTAATCATCCTTCCACCAAACGATTTGTCGAGTTGTTAAGATCATTCGACCTTGATTTGTTGATTAAAACGCCAACGCGTGTGACACAGTCTACACAGTCGACAATAGACAATATCATATCTAATCTCCCGTGTCGCAGTGTCCGTGGTCAATACAGCTATCTCGGACCACTACGGCCAAGAGGCTATTATTAGTGGAGTAAAAATCGAGAGGGAGCCCAAAATCACTAAAACAATAAGAGACTTAAGGCCAGGAAACATCGGTCTCCTCAATCCCTTTCCAAAGAAAATTGGAAATTCCAAGAGTCAAGTCTTTCAGTAGAACAGCATTTTAAAACGTTTAGTGATACACTAAACTTTCATGTCAACATGTACTGTCCTCTCAAAACCATACAAGTTTGTCCCAAAACGGTGAACAACAAATGGATCACTAAAGGAATTGTAATTTCTAGTGAAAAACTTAAGTTTTTCCCAGAAATTAAAAAAACATCTCACAATGAAGAATTCAAACGGTTTTTCGAAATTACAAACTAATTTACATAAAAGTGATCCAGGGGGTAAATGCATATAATGTTTCTAAATCAATTATATTTTCAAAAAATATTTCTAAAACTGCTTGTAACATCATCAACAATAAAAACAAATCATTCAACAATCAAATGAAGTTAAAAAACGGTGACATACTTGACAACCGGTCACATAAGTGTAGGACGCGGTTGAGGTTGTGAATAGGCTTAACAGATTCTTCGGATCTGTTGCTCGTGAGCAAGGCCCTTGCCCATCACCGCCACAAGGAATCCCAAGACGGAGACAGTGTCCAGGAGCCTCACTGGCGCTGGCACCTGTCGTTGAGGAAGAGCTTGAAAAAATAATTTAGCAGCTCCCAGCCAAAAAATCAAATGATTTAAATTTAATGTCGATGTGGCTAATAAAAACATGTTCAAAGCATATTGTGAAACCATTAATCCAATTAGTAAATTTCTCTTTTGAACAAGGAGTTTTCCTCTCATTTTTAAAAACCACGAAAGTAAGCCCGATTTTTAAGAAAGTTGATCCCCACTCCCCACACAATTACCGGCCTGTCTCATTTTTGCCAGTTTTGAGCAAAATATTCGAAACACTTTTTTTATAAGAATGCTTCAATTTTTGAATAAGCACAACCAGCTATCTGAAGACCAGTTCTGCTTCAGGAAGGGTAAGTCGACAATAGACGCAGTTGTACGTCAAGTCGATATGGTTGTAGAGGGGCTAGAACGTCGGGATCCCATATTGAGTGTGTTCCTAGACTTATCGAAAGCATTCGACTGGGTTGACCATGTTACAATGCTTGACAAACTTGAATCTCATGGCATCCGAGGCGTGCCTCTCCAGTGGCTCAGGTCATTTTTAAGCCATAGAACTTAAATTGTCTAGATCTCAAATCAATTATCTGAACCGATTCACCTGAGCAATGGTGTCCCACAGGGCTCAATTCTCAGCCCAATTCTCTTCCTGATCTATGCCAATGATGTAGGTTCATCACTTCTGCACGAAAAACTTGTGCAGTATGCTGATGACACGACTCTCTGTTTCACTAGCAAAACAAAATTGATTCTGGAACAACAGAGTTTTATTGAGATCAACAACTGCGTCTAACATTTCAACAGCCTCAATCTTAAGACAAATTCTGAAAAATCTAATTTTCTAAATTTTGCTATGCGATCAGTAGACATGCATGACGGGCTAGCTATTATGTTGGCTGACACAATGCTGGAAGAAATCTACTGCTCGAAATACCTGGGAATATACCTAGATCGAGGGTTGACTTGGAATAATCACGTCGATCACGTTTGCTCCAAATTGGCCTCAGGCATTTATGTTTTGAGGTCTCTAGCCAAATACTGCCCTATTCAGGTTCTGTTTATGGCATATTATGGCTTGATTTACCCCTATCTCACTTACGAGTTGGTATTGTGTTGAGCTGGTGCAAACAATCAATTTATGAGAGTGTTCAAGCTACAAAAACAAGCGATCCGCATTATTGCTCTGTTGAAATTTAGAGAGTCGTGCAAGGAAGCCTTCAATAATTTACAGCTGTTGGCGATGCCCAGTCTCTACTTCTTGGTAACAACTCTGTTGTGTTTCTTATGGACCTGAGACAAGGGTGTCTCATAATATTTAAGCAATATTTAAGAACATACTTTCCTACGTAAGAAATTATAAAGATATGAATTGTGTCGGCGTTTGGGTTAAGTTTGCAATACAATAATTGTGCTTTGTCTTCGTAATCAGGTCAAAGAGCAGGCGTGATTAGCTCTGGAATTAGCGCCTGACTAATTATTTTATATCAACGACTATAATTAGCAATTTTTAATAATGCAATAATCTGCTTTGGCTAAAAAAGTTAAGTAGCAGTCATGTAGGCATGTACAAGAAGTCTTACAATGAATTGCGATTTGTCACAAACTTCGGGTCATAGAATGCGCAACAGTGGCGCTCGCTTATTGTCCTGAGACAATTTTTTTTTAATTTTTTTTTACTGTCGTACTGACACATAATTGTGTATCACAAAGTCAATGGCACAAATATCTATAAACTAATCTATTTTATTTACAACAATACTGTACTAAAACTAATCTTAAACTTAATAAATTTTAAAATTCCTAAAATACCTAAAAAATTTTAAAATAAACGGATTTAAAACCTCTTAAGTCAAATATAAAATCACAGTTACACATATGTAAATTTTAGTTACACCTTTTAGTTGACTTTTGAATCTTGTTTATTAATTGGTTAATTGATTAAAGTTTGTTTAGAGAAGAAAATAAATTATTGCCGTTTCGGTATTGTTTAGTTTTATAATTGTTAATGTTTGAATTGACATTTATAAATAATGTTTGAGTAATAAATTCCATTTAGATTTTTATGCTGGTAATAATACCTAAAAGGTTGGTTGATTACTCTGGGACACGTTGTTTATAGACATTTAAGATTTGTAAATGGGATAATGTTCACAGACAATCCGATTTCTCCAAAATATTGTAAAACTTTTATAATTAGCAGGTTATCATTATATATCTATTTTAGCTTAAAACAAAATAATACAAAAGAGAGTATCTCCCATTATGCTTAAGAATGTTATTGCTGTTTTGTTAAAATATTAAACATTTACTGCAATATTGATACATTGTGTACCTGTATGCTAAACAATACAATATTTTCACCTTAATATTACTAAATAATATTACCAATTAATTGTGTTTATATATTTATTTCAATGTGGAAAAATGTTTACGGATTGTTATAGCCACTCTTATTTGTTTAACTATAATACTAACCAACTAGTAGACACAGTTAATAACCGATATTTCTGCAGCTCCTAACTTATGCACAAACTAATCCTTTTAAAACTAACAAATTCTTCCTGATATATACATGACTCATTTCCAATAAATATGGGCGACAAAAGATACTCGCTCTTCTTGAGCAGGACTCCTCACGTGACCACCGACTAGAGTAAGTACTTGCTGATCATTCTCCTTTTTTATTACAGTAGGATATTGCCATTTCCAATCAGTCATAGATGATTTCACAACGTATGTTTTAGAACAAATCTTTTTGTTTAGCAACAAATTAAAATAGCTTTGTAAATTTGTAAAGCATGAAAAGATTCTATCAAAACAGTAACATTGGTATTTTGTATACGCTTACAAGAACCATAGATGATTATTATTTGTGAAATAAAGCTATAGTAATATTTACTATAGTATTTACTACACTTAAATCTTCCTATACTGAAATTGATTACTGTGAATTCCTGGAAAAATGCCACAGTATTTGCAAGTACTAAAATATAATGTGTAAACCACCTGAATATGAAAAAACGGCAACAATTAATTAATGTGAATTAGTGTTAATTTATTCTAAAAATATTTTATGGTTATCTAGTCATTGCATTAGTGTTTATTATTTTAAGATAACGCAAAGTGCAAGTATAATTTGGTTTATTTTTATACCTTACTTTTAAATAGAAGTTATTATGGGAATATTCTCCCACGTTAATAATGAGGAAATTCTGGATATCTTGTCGGGGTCCCGTCGGCCGCTTGTCCGCCGTCCACGGCCAGCAGGTAAATAAGGTGCCCACAAGTTGTGCCTGCTGCGGTTGTCTTTACCTGTGCAGGTCAGCTGTCGCCCTGACGTGTTACCATGAGTTATTTACAGGCATCCAATTATTAGTTTGGCACTTTGTGGCAAATCCCACCGACATTAGTCAGACCACGTAATTTTCCATGGATTGTAAACTATTGCAAACAGATAGGAGAATCCATTTTCAGAAGTGTATTTGAGAAAATTGAGAAATATGAAAATTTCTTTGTTAGTAAACAGAAACACAACACATCACGACCATGTCAACAAGGTAGTGAGGTTAACAAAGTTAATAACCGGGTTTTACAGGAAACTCCGAATATGTAAGTAAAGGAGTTAAATTCAACAAAAAACACGACACTTTAAATAAAAGTGGCAATAATTCACAGGAAAAGAAAATATCCTCCAAGTAAGTTACTGCCTAGTATGGATGCAAACGCAATTCTAAAAGTAAAAGGGAAAGGAGAACTCATCTATGATGAAACATTCCTACAGTGATGTAATTAAAAGAAATAAGGTAAATTTATGGTACAAAAGAGGTAAAGTTAGAATATGTCAATTAAACCTGCAGAAAGAATACTATGGCTTTTCATGTCGGGTTGGAACACAGATTTTACTGCTGACTCATTAGTTGAATACCTTAATAGTTTAAAAGAGGCACCTACATATCAGTGTGAACAATGAAAAACTAGGTACAGCAACTACAACTCTTTCAAGGTGGGTGTACCGCTCGAATTGGGTGAGGAACTTATGCATCCCAACCTGTGGCCTCGAGGTGTTAGTGTTCGAAAATATAACCCTCTTCGTAGAACAGTAAGTTATAATAAACCTTTTTTAGAGGCCTACCCCATCAAGTGGGCCTAAGTAAACTTATAGACGTATTGGATCAAAACCTATCTACAAATATTAAGGGTCCTAGGCCAAGTATAAAGTGTATGTACCTTCAATGTAATTGAGCAATAAATTATTTGAACTTGAGGCTATATTGGCTCTCAAACAAACCGATGTTATTTGTATTAATGAGCACTGGTTAGTTAAAGATGAAATATCCTTGTATATTTTCCTGAGGGATTTGAACTGGCCGGGTACTTTTGGCCGAGAATCGGGTTTTGGTGGTTCGTCAATTTATGTCAAGAAAGAAATAAAGTTATGAAATGATTGATGTTTCCCGCTATAGTCAAAGTGCAATATGTGAAGCAACTGCCATTAGGACTAAGTAAACTGAATGCATTAGTTATATGTGTGTTATCGCACGCCAGACTCTAATTTTGGACTGTTTATTTTTAACCTAGAATGTTTACTTGCTTATGTTACTAAGGGTCAAAAAAATTTTAAACATGTAATACTGGCTGGTGATTTTTAATGTTGATATATTGAACGCTAGTGACTCTGAAACTCTTGATTTTTTAAATCTTAAAGATCCTTTAATTTGTACTGTACAAATAATGTACCAACTAGGTTTAAGTCTTGCCTTAAAAAATATAGCTACTAATTTAGCTGCAGAAAACCTAGATATAGTTTTATTGAACCAAGGAGTAATATCTGATCACGCAGGTATTTGGGTTAGCCTTTATCTGGCCAATGAACATAGCCATAGTCGGGATGGCAGTACTATTAGGCCTAAGCCCAATGACATGAAAGTTGGCCAAAAAACGTCTCTTGTGCACAAGATAGGTTAGGTAATCTAGTTGAATGTTTAAGTAATTCCTGACTGGAATTGTGTGTATCACAAAGATGTAAATATTGCTTTAAATAGTTTTTTTTAATATTTTAACCATGCATTTTAATATTAGTTGCCCAAAGATATCTGTGATACCTAGATCTAAGAAATGCGATGTAATAAACTGGTTTACGCCAGAATTACTAGATAGGCGAATGCAAACTTCTAGCTCTATATGATAAAATGGAGGATTACTCCAGAACCAAGATGATCACATACTTTACAATAGTTCTAAAAAAACTCTATAAGCAGGAAATCATGAAGGCTAAAGTAGCTGCCAAACAATAGATATATCAGTAATTCCAATAACCAATGCAAAGCTGCATGGTTTGTTGCTAAAAGAGAATGTAAATCTTAATTGCTCAACAAAACGCAGATATACCAATCTCACCTGGCCAATTGAACTCTTACTTTGTTAATTTGTCTATTGACAGTAATGATAAACAGGATGAGGTCATTGATGTAAATGGACTCAGTGTACTCTGACTTGCTATCAAATTCTACTAGGCCTAATGCTGATAATGTATTTAAATGGAAGTTGGTGGATGAAGGAATTGTAAAGTGTGTTGTCAATAAAAATGAGTGGCTCACATAGTGAGGATGTGTATGGTTTGTCCAATTTTTTTTTGCTTAAAAATATAATTAATGTTATATTCGTTACCACTTACTTATCTGGTAAATTTAGTTGTTACTGTAGGATATTTTCCAGACTGCCTAAAGATGTCTAAAGTTACACCTATGTTTAAGAAAGGAGATATGAACTGTCCTGAAAATTATCGGCCGATCACAATTGTCCCAATTTTAAGTAAGGTAATCGAGTCTTGCCTGGTGGCACAGCTGTATGAATACGTTGTTACCAACAATTTGTTGTATCCTTTTCAATTTGGCTTTAGGCCCTAAACATACAACCGTGGATGCAGTTGAGAAAATTGTAGACTATATTTTAAACAGCTTTGAGGACAAGCTTGTGGTTGGTACTAGCCTATTAGACCTAGTAAGGCTTTTGACAATGTTTCTCATGTTATGTTATGTCAAAAACTTAAACATTATGGTGTTGTAAATGAAGAAACTGTCAGTAATAGAAAGTTATCTTAAGAATAGGAAACAATGGTTGCTGTTAAAAATGAGTGCTCAGAATATATCTTGAATGTTTATGCAGGTGTTTCCGCAGGGCTCTGTCCTTGGTCCTTTTCTTTTTTGGTGTTTGTGAATTACTTTAAGTTATAATGTGTCAGCTTTCTCTATACTGTATGCTGATGACACCACGTTGATCCAAAATGATGTAAATATTCCAAATGTACAAGCAAAACTGAATGAAGCTCTCATACAGGCAAAAACATGGTATTTCTCTAACAAATTGTTTATAAATGATGATAAAACAGAACACATCATATTCTCTTTGAAACATCACCTTAACTTAGATGATAGTATGTTTAAGCCGGTAAAGCTGCTCGGCATATATCTAGACAGTAAGCTCTGTTGGGGAGGAACATGTCAGTAATTTATGTAAAAAAATTGGCAAGAGTGACCTATCTCTTAAGAAAATTAAAAACTTGTGTAAGTTTCAGAAGTACTAATTATGTGCTATTTTGGATTGTTCCATACTCATCTAATTTATGGAATTAGACTCTGGGGAAATTCAGCCTCTGCCAAAAAAGCCTTTGTATGGCAAAAAAAGCGATAAGAGCAATTACTGGATTGTTTTCAATGGGAGTCAAGCAGAAAGGTTTTCCCAAAATCCATTATGACTCTAGCTAGTGCATATATTAACTGTAACCTATTCTATGTAAAAAATAATGTAGATGATTTTAAAGAAAATTCCCTTAGTTCATAGTTACAACACAAGGCAAAAAAGAAAATTTGTTTAAACCTAGCATTAGACTCAATAAGTATTATAAGAGCTATAAATATCATCAACTATTATTGTTCAACAAGTTGCCAAATTCTGTAAAATCTCTACCACCTAAGAAATTTAGTATTATGGTTAGCAAGTGGCTTAAGATCAAAGCCTTCTATACTGTTGAAGAGTACTTGAATTGTAGTGACATGTGTGATATTATCATTCGGACTAGTTAAGAGTTTTTATTTCATTATTGGGGCTTGATTGACGATGCCTATTGTACTGTTTTTTTGTATTTAATGGCAAATAAATCTCTTTATCTTTGCAACATTCCATAGTAATAGAATGAGTAGTTCACAAAATTGTAATAACACTTGTAATATTTTAGGACAGAGTGGAGAAATACTAAGTCCGTAATAATCCTAGTAAAATTATTTTGATGTAATATGATGGAACGCTACGATAATTTCAAAGCAAAGAGGTCACATTTATATTACAAATATTGTTTCAGTGTTCATTTTTAAGAGATTTTAAAGGTAAATTAAATTGGCACGGGCTGTTATTTAAGGTTTTTCACGTTAAGATGTATATACGTTTAAATAATAAATCACACACTACAGGAAAGAGTTGCGTTTCTGTCTACATTTAGTGGGGTAAGGGTGAAATAAAAATATCAAATTGTTATATTTAAAGAATTTACTTAGTAATATTAAATATCATACTATTCAGTCATACAGATATATAGCATAAGGATAAGAAAATATTTATGGTAAAACATGATCTTTCGTAAAAAGTATTACACTATTTACAATAATACACAGACTTTAAATGACTTTTTGGTATTATAGAACTTGAATAGTAAAATTTGTCATGCTACTTAACTAATATATCTAAATGAATTGTACATTACACAATAATAGTAATAAATCGTATATTTAAATACCACAAATCTTAACAGCTAATTAAATATACAGACAGATTTACTATAATGATAATAATGGTATAAGTGTTCACATATACAGCCTACTTACATCTAAAGAAATAGCATAACTGTACATACCCTGTAACAATACAAATATTCAACATCTAAAATTTATTATACATTTAAATTACTCAAAACAACATGGTAATTTTTTTTAATTTAGACAACCTGATGATAAAAATACAAAAATATATTATTGCTTACAAAAAAATACTGAACGGTTTTATACAAGTTGTTAAAAATTGGCAATATATCTGTAAAACCTTTATAAAACCTAATTAAATAAAGAAATATTTTTCCACTTATAGAGTTCACTAAAGATTGGAAACGGTGTTCTCATACAAATCTGTTGTGTTTAAAATAAAAAAAACCAATTACGAAGAACTTACATGTACATGCTATGTTGTTTTTATAACAATAAAATGTCCAGATATATAAAAACTAAAATAATACAAACTAAAAACAAATCTAAAATTTATAAACAATTGTCAAGAATATACTTACGCAACATAATCAGACCTTTTCGATTAAGATGAATAAAATCTGGTCTTCTAGTCCTTCCAGAGAAAAATCTGCAAAAAATCGATACATAAAATTATACAGACAGTCAGTAAAAGTATTCCATTCAAAATATGTAATAAAATTCATAGAATAATAAATCAATATTAATAGTTGATTATAATTTAAAATTAAGAATTGTAAATTCGGTGCTTCATAAAAATGCAGTAAACTAGCAAATAAAATTAACATATATATATATATATATATATATATATATATATATATATATATATATATATATATATATATACACTTACCGTTCAAACAAATGCATAATGCATTTCTGGCGTGGAGATGAACTCATGTACAGCGGGCAGATGTCGGCTATCCTTACACAGTCTTCTGCAACAAACAAAATGTATGTAAAATTATGTATCATGGCATAGAGTACATTGAAATATTACATCATGTTATAATTTCAAAATTATTGAAAAACAATAAAACTGGGCAAAATAGCGTCAATTAGGTATATTAAAAAATGATCCTTTTATGACCATCACATCAACAAGATTTCATTTATAATATATTAAATTTACTGAAACAAAAAAATCTTGTATATAAAATATACAGCACGGGAAGAAAGTAGGATCAAGTATATTACGTTATATATTTATAACGTAAGTATATAAGTAAAGTAAAGAACCATTTCTTGTACGGAATTAGGGGTGGGGATTTACATTTTGTTCTATATAAGGTTAAAATTACTGGCCGTTAAATCTACCGTTCCAAAATCAAATAACTATCACACTATAATGCTTTTGTACAATTAATATAGAAAAAATATTTTTATTATAGCTTGAAAATAGTTTATAAGAACATTAATTACATCGCCTTTCCATCTTTTAAATAAAAGTAAGTTAATTAAAAGAGGAAATAGAAGAATTCTTGTTCCGAATAAAACAATACAGATAAAAGAGCGATAACAAGACTAACCATTTTCCAAGCTCCGGATGTAACTATTGTATTTCTCCAACAGTTTGAAATGGCTTGGACCGTATTTCTTCTCCAGCTTTGGTATGGGTGGCAGGGTCAGTAGTATTATACTTATTGCAGTCTCCTGCAGTGTTTTGATGAGTGCAGAGAGTTCCCCACACATTGTTGAAATGTCTGCATTCTGAAATCATTGTTTATAAATATTATGCTAAAGCATTATGTAAACCAACATAAACTACACAACAAAAGACATAAACACATTTTGAAAGCTACGAGTGTAACGGGTAACGAAGAATGTGTGAAAAACTTGTTGCGTGAAATCAATGGAAAGTACTGATAAGCAGTGAGTTATGGTAATAAAGTTAAAGCCAATAACATAAAATATAATATCTTAGACTGATTGAAAACGTTAAAATTATACTTATTACTAAGTTTTATAATTAGGTTATAGAAGATTTTAAACACTGAGGGTGTTTCTCTTAGTTTTTGTAGGCCTACTACATACAAAATTATAGTGGCCAGGGACAATTAAAATGTTCAAATAAAATAAATCACAGATGTATTCATTGATTTACATTGTGCACATTGCAACAGCAACTAAAATAATCATATGACCGATTTTACCCTATTATAACCAATTTGTATTAAACACATATTTTATGTACAATTTTATAACACACAAAAGAGTATATCTCATACCATTGAAAAGTTTTGTACCATGTGTTTATTAAATTGTTCTAATGTGTAGTGTTTTGCTTTTATGTAATGAATAAATGTCACTTACAAACATAACTTATTACTAACTAATTATATTAAATTAAATAACCATACAGTGCTAAATATTACCTTCAAAAAATCATTCGTCCCAATCATAAGGATGATTTTGTTCGATATCGGATAAAACTTCTCTTTCACTCTCTTATGGAGGTCGGATATAGTTTGACCGCTGACGCAGATTCCTATCCGGCCGGATGCTGCAAGAAATAAATATATGCATATATGTTAGTGACAAGAGAAAATTTAAACAATACATTTTAAAAATACACAAACTAAATTATACAGTGATGGTTGTTATATTAAACTGCGATCTTATCAAACTATGCGGATATCACGTTCAGTACATTAGATGTATATTCAAACATGTAAATAAAATTAAAACTTACAATTTGGTGTGGGCACCCTCCGAAGTCCCAAGAGCTGTTCACCGAACCTGCAGAACTGGCTGTCTCCAATCAGCTGATGGTCTACCAGTCCTGGTTCGTACACTACATTGTGCGACGACGTAGAGGAATTGGATACACTTTCACTCTGCAAAATACATATCTTTAAGTAAATTTTTGTTGTCGTTAAACATGCTTGTTCAAGATCACAATTCTGCAATTATCATCTTTACCAACATCAGAGCCAAAGCGTTAAATTGTTATCTAAACAGTTTAATAGCGGTAATAATATATTATAAAAATGAAATATATTACACTTATATAATATGTTAAAAAAATTACATTAGACTCGCCATGTATGTTAAATCGTGTTTGTGCTAACATGGTCTACTCACTTCCTTGTACAAAAATTATTTGAGTTAAAAATTTGTTGGGATAAAATTTTATTTGCGGTTGACTTTAAAAATATCTAAAATTTTAACATTGCTTAAAAAATATATTACTTTGTAAGGAAAGTTTCAACGCAGCGTGAGTACTGAACATTTAGATGTTAGATGCAGATAGTTAACGTATGTCTTTTTTTGTTATATTTCTCTATAAGTGTAATTGAACAGAATCTTATATATTTATACCGTTAACCACAACTATGACTTTTACGACTCCGTAACTGTAGTAAGGTACAAAAAGTAACGATGGCGCACTAACCTAAAGTAAACTAGAAACGTAACACATTTAGTTCTCATGTCGGTTATGAGATAACGGATTATCCTAAACTAATCCTAACTAATCGATTTCCTTAAAAACTTGGCAAAACATAAATAATACATTCAGAATGAAAATCTACAGAGTGTGATAAAACCCGTGAGTCTTATTATAGTATTGTCCAAATATAAACATGTGCTATTTTTAAAAAAGGTAGTTGTACGATAAAAACATTGGCAAAAACTTAATTAACTATGTTATTTTAGAAGGAGACCAAACTAATTAAACATGTATGTCAAATGAGACTCTACATATAATTATATAATAAGAGCAGTTGTAAATATAAAACAAATATAATCGTTTTAACGGCTGCAGAAATGTTAGTGTAATTTTAGTATACCGTGATTATATGTATGTATGTTTACACAACAGCAATACATCTTTTTTAGTAACTTTTAAAAAGAATGCTTTAACATTTAAAATTATTTCTTAAATTAAAATTTTAAAACTACATCGTACAAATATTGGATCGTAAGTTAAAATATTATTAAAATTACATTAAAAACTATTGAAACGTAACGCATACAATAATTACATATATTTATTTATATATAAATATAAATAATACTGAATATTAGAATTGGGACTTACTAATAGTTTATCCAGAAGTGCTGACGATATGCAGATGGAAGTGCTACTCATTTTTGTTCACTATTAAAAAATTATATAATAAAAACACAAAAGAATAAATAATTCTCACTCCTTACAGTAACAACACAATATAAAGAATTTTATAGAATAATCTAACGAGGAACAATAACACATCTACTAACAACCTCTCCGCACAACTGCTGAAAGATGACTGTGACTTAGGCTGACCCTGGTTGGTGCTCCAGCTACCTGGAGTACCGTAAGGAGAAAGGTACAGTGGCGCTAGTTCCAGGTTGCGGTGAGGGGACTAACTAATTTGCATGAAATAAATGAGCTCTTAACGTATAATTAAAAATGTAACTTAACCTCTGATCAAACAAAACCCATTGAATGTATATATACGTCCCTTTGAAAAATACCACACGGTCCCGTCTAATATAGACCTACATCACAAATGCTTTCATTAAGAAGAAACACTGTAAAAAAGTTAAATGTTAAAAAGAAATAGAAATTTGAAATATTTCTTTATAAGGTAATAAACACATGAACAGGCACAGTCGTCTTTTCTCTAAGGAATATTGAGAATCAGATAACAAGTAAAGCGTGGTCCTTAAAGCGCATGCAAATATCTTTATATCATTTAATTGTATTAAAACTTTATGGATGTAAAAAACTCTTATTGATGTAAAAAATTAGAATTATTAGGTACCTTATACGCTTTGGGTTATAATAGAATAATAAACACTAATGATATCACAAGATAACCATGAAATATTTTTAAAATTATTTAACGGTCTAAATAGTAAACACATTATATAATAAATTTATTTTTGTCTTTATTTCATCTTTAGGTGGTTTAAAAAACATTAATATAGAATAGTAAAGTAATACTCTCAAACACCGTAAGAGATAGGCGACTATATCTTATTTTATATTAAAGCAAAATGTACATATAATCATGGTCCGCTAATAATACAAGGTTAATAATATTGTGAAGACATTGAGTGTTGTAAATATTATAAACTTTATAAACTTAAAAATAAAAATAAAACTTTTTGCTGTAGTACCTCAATTTAAAAACAACATTCTCATCGTCAGTTTGGTTGGACAACTTGAACTGCATTGTTTTTAATCAAATGGAAATAAATATAACGATTTTTCATCATCACAACCCAATATTGTAATGGTAAAATGCTTTTCCATGTATGCATAAGGAATACTACACGGTCTTTTCAACTATACGAAAATATTGCGTGTTCACAAATGGTGTTCTTTTGTAAAAAGAAAAGTATAATGGAAGACGCCATTAGTTCGCATTTCACTTATCAGGTTTGTGCCTTTCTACGAAAGTCTGCGTAATTACATATCTTTATTGGATAACTTGGTAATTATCAGACATATGGTATCCTTAATATATTAGGCTACGCTGATTATAATGGTAGTCATTAATAACACTAGTAACGATGCCTGGTTGCCTTTAATGATTGTTGATATGTTTGATTTTATTAGTTTTATTAGTAGTAGAATATTATAAAAAGTTACCTCTTTCCAGCTTGACCCTAACCTAAAAATAAACTTTTTTTACTTCACTGTACTTTTAGCCTAGTAATTATGGCGCAATTAATTATTTCTACAACATTTGACAAGAGACGCTCTCTGAAGTTGGACAAGGAAGGGTTCCTAGAAAGTTTTAACTATGTTAACGCTACAATGTGAATAGTTAGAAAGACGTGTTGAGTGCCAGTACCACTATTAAAATTCCTGAGAATTGTAATAAAGAAAGGATGCCACCTCTAAAGATCGCTGATGTATTTATGATATCGGAAAAGACTATTAGACTTTCAGTTAAGGGATTTTCCAGGTTCCAGAAGTCGGTTCGTGAAGATTATACCAGGTACTGGCTGACCTTCTTGGAATTATAGTTTGTCCCCTATCTCAAGAGCCCAAATGGATTACTACGAGACCCTTACACCCGAACGCACAGGCAACGTCACACGCGCCGCCCGGCCTACCTGTCGCCCCCGTGTCGATGACTCACATAGTGGACCTTGAGTCATTTTTAAGCATTTTGATGTTAGGATAATATATTTTGTAATCTGCTTTTTATTTCATGGGAATAGAGACTAAACATATAATAACTACGGCATTCCTGAAGCGTCTTAGAAACAAAAGCTCAACGACTACGTCACGAATGTCGTGCGCATTTCGTGTTTTGACTTTATTTTATATAAATAAAATGCAGAATTAAAATATTACAAAAATAGTAACCTAACACACACAAACACACACACACACACACACATATATATATATATATATATATATATATATATATATATATATATATATATATATAAGGTTCATAATTTAAGGGTCATAAGTTAAGGTCATATGTTTAGATCAAAATGACAACATTATTTCATTATTTGTTTCATGTCATATGTTTACAGGGAATAAAACCCTGTGTGATAATCACTCATTCCCATGGATACGATAAGGACATTTATAAATTATTACTTTGCTATTATATATTAGTAGGAAACAGGGTATTATATACTAAAATATTTTGCTCAACATTTACTCAATTATTCAGGGTTATCTTCGACTATCGGTTTATCTTATGATCGAGGAAGTTGCTAAATTAAAGCTATATAGTACATTTCTTTAATGAAGATACTTAGTGGTAAAATTCATTTAATAGCCATAGAGTTTACTATTGGGGAACAGAAAAGGGGATAAAATGACTTAGTTTTGTAAGTTTGTTCATTCGAGCTACTAAAAAACCTGTCACACTGGAAAATTTTGCGATTCCTGACTAAGGCGTGCCACAACGCTTTGGTAAGATTTGTTTATTTTAACCTAGTTTGTAATTATGTATTAGGTTAGTTCTTTACCTGAAGAAGAGATCAGATTGCAGATCTCGAAACGTAGTGTTACTGATTTCTTGTTTCACTGAACAATGGCAAATGTCCGGAAAAATCCTGTTTCCTTCACAATCCTTCCATCGTCAAAAATAACCTTCAAACAAAGAATTAAAACATGCTCATACAAAAACAGCAATTATATATTGGGGACTGATCATTTATCACTGGTAGATTTTGAGTGCAAACCTGTTGTGTTAATTTCTGTTTAAATAACGAGTGTGCTGTATTTTATTACAAATTTATGTCTTATAGATAAGTCTTACAGAATCGATGCTTTGTACAGACTCGACTTATACGAGTCACGTTTTGGTGTCATTTGTTTATTTTTGCCTGGATTGCAGTTATTTGTTACGCTAGTTATTCGTTGGAAGAAGAGATCAAAACTTTTTCAAGGAACATTTTATACATATTTGAAAGTCAATTACATAATATAAACTTTGATACAACCTTATGACATTTGAACACGTAACATATGTATAAATAGTATTATTTATAGTAACATATGGTTTTATATGCCAAACAAATACTTCCTCAATACAAATAAAGGTGACTTGGTGTGTAGAGTTTTATTATATAAATACTGCTGGGAAACACGTAATGAACAAAAGTGTGATTTAACTAAATAGCACAATATCTTGAGAAAGATTTAATATGTAGGATTTGAATGCGTATCTTACTCATAGCCTTCACCAAAACGGGATGGTAAAATATTTCTTTCTCAACGACTCATATACATATAATGATATAGCAAGAGTGGAATATTACAGTGATGCATTGTTATACTTGATGACGATTATAGTTTGTCCTGATCTGATCTTTTTAATTCATATTTTGAACACTCGCTCTTCATGACCTCTTGTTCATGGTTAAAATTAATTAGTTGATTTATTGTGGTACGAATGTCAATAAAACACTTTTTTGACACTTTCTCAGTAAAGAATAACAATGTAACATAGTTACTTATTGTTCACCTTTATATTCTCACCACTATTGCAGTAAATGCCAAAGTATCTTGGTCAAGAGGTCGTATCCTTCAATGATATAAACTCACTATTACGTCGATATGTAATACCAATCTTATTCCCATTTATTGGTTACAAATGTGGTGAAAGTTGCGGTCCTTAAATCATCAACCAGCTTTTTTCATCCTGTACATCATCTCTACCACTTTTACCGGCAGTACAGCTCCAGCTGAAGTACAGTTTAATATAATATTTGATAATCTGTATTTTTAGTGACAAAAAATAAAGAAGTCTTGATCAACCTAATAATATTATAGATGTGAAAGTGTCTTTGTTTGTTTTGCCTTCACGCATAACCTATTCAATAGATTGTACTGAAAGTTTGCATGGACATTGTCAGGGTATCTGGGATGAATATAGGCATATTATTATTTCTAAAATCTCTCTGGGCTACGCCCCACTGATTTCTAAAATAGCAAAAGCCCCAACTTGGTCTCTAAAGCTTCAACAAAGGCAGACTGGGTTTTCTTACAAAACTTTGCTATTTATTTACACAGTAATTATAATAAAATTTAATATTTAACAATTTATTGAACCAATTTAAATAAAGGCTTTCTTTCTTGCTTTCAATTTTGCAAACTTGTTTATAGTGTTGAAAAGTCTGTACTGAGGGTTAAATATTTTTCACAGCAACATTAGAGAATTTAGTCAGTCTTGTGAAAGAGTTAACCTCTTCGCATAAGAGACATGGGTCAAAACAGAAACCTCTCTTTCTGCAGAAGATTTTGTGACGGATAATTTAAGAAAAATCCTGATGGACAATTCAAAATCGGGAAACATAATTTTCAGATCGTTGTTTATAATGTAATCATATTAGTCAGTCAAATACTCCTTTCAAATCTTTTTCTCGCACATACATTTTGAAGTAACGGCATTCATTTTCCAAGCCGCTATCAACTTCATTAGAGTACATTCCATAGAGTTTGTTTGCAGCCTATTTGGTATGTCCTTTTTCTGTGGTTCATGTTGTAAGAAAATGGAGAGCATTTCGAATTTGTTGGCCACATGTTCATAAGCTGCTTTTCGCCTTGAGAGGTTGCATAAGAATTTAATGATTAAAAGATTGTTACGTACACTTGAGTTTTGAAAACAGATCTATCATTAAGATTAGCTTCAGCACCATGTCCCTCATATGCAAAGGTTCTTTCTTGTTCTGACAGTAGTGAAGTTGAGAGACTCGGATTCAACTTGCAACAACTTTTTGGCTGATTCTTCGTACTTATAAAGCTCATTCCTTTTTTCTTCAAAGTAGCTCTCCAAGATCGGAGTTGCTTTTTGACTGCTACGATACGTAGGTTTTCACTTTGCTAATATTGGCTGATTGTTAAACCTTTCCAAATTTCATTCCACAAATGGCAAAAAAGCCATTTTGAATATTTCAAACTTATTTTCAAACCACGTGGCTTCCACTTGAACAGCAAGCTTCTGTGTGGGGTCTACATCAATGTCTTTGAGTGATGCTTTAATTTCGAAAGCCTTTGACAAGTGCCTTCACGGCATCAGATATTGCGGACCACCTTGTACCCAATAAGGATTTCACCATAGGAATTTTACTTTTTCCAAACATTTCTTTACATTTCCCCACCTATTATATGAGTTTGAAAAAAGTGAGCAGAGCTTAGACACATCAAAAAAACATTACAGCTTCTGTGCAGCACTCGGCAGCAGAACCAACTAGGTTAAGTGAGTTCCGGCACAAAGGACAAATTCTGTAAAAGTACACAGTTATTTGATTCTAGCCTGTAGGCAGTGTTAAGTTCCTGACATATTTGCCGCATTATCGTAGCTTTGCCCATGACATAGTTTAATATCCAAGCCTAATTCTGAGATATAACTTAAAACAGCTTTTTCTAAACCATATGAGATATGCCCTATTCCTGAGAGGAGCTTGAAAAGATGTTCATTATGTTTAGCATCTTCGATGTAAACGTAGTGTAAAGAGCCAACCGGTCTGTATGTGAACTATCAGGAGTAGAATCATGAGAGCACAGTAATATTGTTATGTAGATGGAGTGGGAATCGACTCAATACATCCATCACACAATCCAAATAATTTTAAAAAAACTGTCTTCGCTACGCCCACTACTTCACGTTAACATAACATAAAATGACAAATAGAATGGGGTTAGGATGTGTCAGGTAATGTAGTAGCGTGTCGCTCCTACGCATGCGCCAGTCCACTGGTTCGGTGTTGCAGTAACTGCAGACTGCAGAACAGAAGCAGCGTCTGACCACCTATCATGCATTGCATTGCACTACCACCACAGCTATATCAGTGTCAATGTCGCCATCATCGACACTCAACAGTATTATGGGCGATAAAATTGTGTGCAAAACATAATTCGATGTTTTATGTTTACACGTATTTAAAATCACTCAATTTTCTTTATAATTTACGTTGAATATACTTTGAATATCATTGTATCATACCTTTCATTATTAATTAATAACTATTGTAATTTTTTTAACCCAAACTTTTGCGCCCTTTAAAATTAGCCACCCTGGGTAGACACCCATTGTGCCCATTTATAGCCCAGGGGATGCCTATGAGACAACCCATTATTTATAGTTTTAGTCTTTTTTCACGATTTCTCAATAAAATAAAAACTGCATATAACGCATCTACAGATTCAATGTAATGTTGAGTTTAGCTTCATTTCCTGGAAAACGACAGAGCCCTTTTGTGGTCTATTTGTCTTTGATGTCGAAACGATGCAAACGATGTCGAGTTGAACGTCTTAGTCGCCGAGTTTGTCTGGATATTTAGACGGACGTGAAGTCATGTTTGGAAAAGTCAAGACTGTAATAGTGTCAGATTTCAATGAGTGGTATATGAAATTGGGCCAAACTTAATGTTCACAACGGAACACCTATCCTTCGCCACTATATATTGATAAGTTTTTAATTTTTTGTGCATCCTTAACCTTACGCCTTTGGGGTTTATTACACCTGAGGAATAGGATGGATTACTATCCTTGAAACGCACTATTCTATTTCTGTAACACTTAACGTTCAAAAACGTCCATTTCAAACCGCCCATCTTCAATAAATTACTTTAAACTGAACATAAAATATTGATGCTCGGAATTTAACGAATTTATTTTCATTTATGAAATACGTTCAGATAACCAGTATGTAGCAAGATTGTTGAAACTGCGGTATTAAAAAAAGGGAAAATCTTATCTATTCATGTTCAGAGCATGTTAGTAGAGTAATATTTATTTAAAATTTATATTTTAGCACCTGGATGAAATTCAAGGATCAAATCCAAACGCCTTATTAGTTTGAATTCTTGATTGAAGGTATTCATTAAACTAAATAAACAATTACGGTATAAAAGTATATAATTAAAAAAATTAAATTGTATGTCGACTGACATGTTTACTACATTTAAAATTTCGAATTACTTGGAATTCAACTGTCAGTGTTCGGAAGTATGTCTTAAGTAAAAACATTTAATTTAGTTTTATTTACGGAAACCTGTATCAAGCAAGTCATTTTTTGTCCTAATTGTGATGTTTTTTTGTCTTCTGTACTTGGTAATAGAAACCCGAAGAGGTTCTTGCATAATTTAAATTTTCAACCATAGCAAACTATCAACAATTTCCAATATCATTTCTAGGTGTACTGTAGCAAGAAATATTTTGGTAACACATTGTACATTTCTGATTTATTTAAACTATTAGGTTAAAAATGTATAGCACAAATAGAATGTTTCATTCTTTTGAAGCTTTCGTATTAGGCGCAATAGTTACAAAATGAAGCTTGGGACATTCTTGAATTGCCCATTGAATTGTGCCCATTCCTTTTATTTAGCACACCAGAAATAATATCTTAGTTGGAAGTCTTCAATACTATTCACTAAATTTTGAAAGAGAATTATACATTAATCTATGTCAGATTGATGTGTATTCATTATATTTTTGAAAACTTACTTTAAAAGTTAAAAATATTTTAAGTTTTGTTTTGATTGACTATAGTCTCAAATTTGATGTTATATTCACAAATTGCATTCCAATATTAGTGGTAATAATATCCACTATTTATAAAGTGTTGTATGTTAGATTCTCTCAAACTCGATTAAAAGTACAAGAGTATAAATTTAAATTTTATTTCAAAAATTTAAATAGCTTACAGGAACAATAATTTAGTGTTCGTAGAAAGTCCACAAATTCCTTTGCCCTCATACTGTGTTGGAGTGGTGTGGTGTTTGAGTGTCTCCCAAGTTGTTGGTAGTGTTGGGGGGGGCGTCCTGCCCCCCGTGTCTACGCCGCCCCGACCATCGCGACGTAGTGTAGCGGTCATCCTCTACCTTGTAAATGCAGTACCGCTCCCAGACTCATTACTGGAACACACCGCTCCACATTGTACTTGTATACTCGTAGGCCGATTGGCTGCAGATGATTCTATAAAGAATCGTCAGGCTGCGAGGAGTTGTGAAGATCGCAGGAAACTTTCCGGACGCTTTCTTTTAGGCGGCGAAGTTCAAGAAGATGAAGTCTGATGAACCTCGGAGTTTTTTCGCCCGGTCTTCTTTCAAACAGAAGGAAACCTGGAGATCTCCTTTAGACTCTGTAAACGCCTGTCCTGTTGTTGTTGGACTTGAGAGGGCTCTTCTCTGCTGACTTAAGAATTCAAAGAAGGAGGTCTTTTCGAAGCCTCTTCGGAACTGTTGAAATAAAAAAAACTCCTGCTGTCTTCTCCGCTGGGCTGTCTTCTACCGGAAGAAAGAAACCCTGGTGGTTGGGACTTCGGTTGACTTTCCTTTACCTCACTGAAGACGAAGCTCAGACGCCTGTAGCGGAGATTTGGATAACTCTTTCTTGGATGGAAACCTCTTTCAACCGGGTAGCTGAACTCCTCTCTGTGTACCTTTTGAACTTTCTTAAGACCCCTCCTCTTTAGGAATTACCTTTCAGTTAGACTGAACCTCGATTTGTTTACAGTATCAGAGCTTTGAAAAACACGTGCGACTAGCTCAAGCCTTTAATTAAAAGACACCTAGTTTCCACGGAAATAGTCGATAATACAGAAGTTTTCAATTTATTTGGTTTCTATGAAAACAAACATATGTTTGTTGCGAACACATTTTATACTACATTTATATGTGATAGAAAATATAGATATTAGTAAGTCTCCCTAAATCGTTGTAAATTATTTAAATTCAAAAACAGAAACATATTAATCACCATTATGGTTCTATAAGAACATTACGCTTATACAGTCAAATTGTGTGTTTTTTACACTTTTCTGCAATATAGGCCCAACATTAGGTAGGCATGGTAGAAAACCGACTGTATAACTTAGGAATAGAATACTTGTATGTGTGGTGTCAGCAAAACATCATAGCTCGGATTTTCATTGCTGTATCAGAGAACTGTTTCCTGGAAAATGTCATCTTATCGTGCGGTAACTGTGATTGCCAGCTTTCGGAATGTGCTTTATCAACTAAAGTAAAATCATTCGATTTATGGTAGGAATCCTAATTTCCACACTACAAGAATGCGTTCACAAGAAGTTTTACCCAGTGCATGAACAGTGAAATGTCTCCTAGCATCACTAAATCCAATAAGTTTTTGAAAAAGATCGTCTTTAAAATCTATCTTATTGATACAGATCAGGTTACAAGAGTCTCCTGTAATACCAAAAACATTGAAATAAAATTTATTGGAAGAAATCCAACACATTTGTTGCAGACCCCTAAAATAAAATAGAATATCCCTTAGTGCAGTAAAGTCAACTTAATAATTTCAATAAAATCCCTTTTCTGTAACATATTACGTTTGGTTGCTGCAGTACAGGAATTTTGACTGTAAAGTATGAATTAACTCAATGCCATTAAGTGAAGATCTTACTTCTACAAGTACACCCGACATATCGCCGGTCTTGTCGGAAAGCTCACAGGTCCAGGGAACCAAGTGAGTGGTGTCTGCGAACAGCCCACCAACTGCGAACCACTGCTATGTCCTCATAGCGGGCACCAATGATGTTGCAGCGGGGAAGGAGGAGGTAATTTACAAATACATGGAGGGAATTCTTTAACAGCTTAGCTTATCCTCCAAAATGCTAGTAGCTACCCTTCCCCACCGCCATGACTTAGCTCTCAATCTGCCACTAACAAGCTTGACGAAATTTAATTGATGTGTGAAGAAACGAAAACAGATGTGCTTGTTGTAACTGAAAGCGGTTTAATGACAAGAACATCGACCTATGCCAAATTCCAAATTTCACATTGGCTAATTCATATTGCCGACAACTTTGCAAAGGAGGAAGAGTCGCCATTTTTGTTATTCTTTTTATCCCTTTCCAAAACTATCAAAAAAGACTTTGAAGCAGTTGGGATAAAATTCAATTCAAATAGATCAAAATTTACCGTCATCGGAATCTACAGGTCTTCCAATGGCAATGAAGAAATTTTCTTTACACATTTTGAAGCCCTACTGATGGATTTGACTAGCCACCAACAGGTGGCTATATCCTAATGGGCGATTGTAACATAAATGCGATGGACATTAATCATCCTTCCACCAAACGATTTGTCGAGTTGTTAAGATCATTCGACCTTGATTTGTTGATTAAAACGCCAACGCGTGTGACACAGTCTACACAGTCGACAATAGACAATATCATATCTAATCTCCCGTGTCGCAGTGTCCGTGGTCAATACAGCTATCTCGGACCACTACGGCCAAGAGGCTATTATTAGTGGAGTAAAAATCGAGAGGGAGCCCAAAATCACTAAAACAATAAGAGACTTAAGGCCAGGAAAAATCGGTCTCCTCAATCCCTTTCCAAAGAAAATTGAAAATTCCAAGAGTCAAGTCTTTCAGTAGAACAGCATTTTTAAACGTTTAGTGATACACTAAACTTTCATGTCAACATGTACTGTCCTCTCAAAACCATACAAGTTTGTCCCAAAACGGTGAACAACAAATGGATCACTAAATGAATTGTAATTTCTAGTGAAAAACTTAAGTTTTTCCCAGAAATTTAGAAAACATCTCACAATGAAGAATTCAAACGGTTTTTCGAAATTACAAAATAATTTACATAAAAGTGATCCAGGGGGTAAATGCATATAATGTTTCTAAATCAATTATATTTTCAAAAAATATTTCTAAAACTGCTTGGAACATCATCAACAATAAAAACAAATCATTCAACAATCAAATGAAGTTAAAAAACGGTGACATACTTGACAACCGGTCACATAAGTGTAGGACGCGGTTGAGGTTGTGAATAGGCTTAACAGATTCTTCGGATCTGTTGCTCGTGAGCAAGGCCCTTGCCCATCACCGCCACAAGGAATCCCAAGACGGAGACAGTGTCCAGGAGCCTCACTGGCGCTGGCACCTGTCGTTGAGGAAGAGCTTGAAAAAATAATTTAGCAGCTCCCAGCCAAAAAATCAAATGATTTAAATTTAATGTCGATGTGGCTAATAAACACATGTTCAAAGCATATTGTGAAACCATTAATCCAATTAGTAAATTTCTCTTTTGAACAAGGAGTTTTCCTCTCATTTTTAAAAACCACGAAAGTAAGCCCGATTTTTAAGAAAGTTGATCCCCACTCCCCACACAATTACCGGCCTGTCTCAGTTTTGCCAGTTTTGAGCAAAATATTCGAAACACTTTTTTTATAAGAATGCTTCAATTTTTGAATAAGCACAACCAGCTATCTGAAGACCAGTTCTGCTTCAGGAAGGGTAAGTCGACAATAGACGCAGTTGTACGTCAAGTCGATATGGTTGTAGAGGGGCTAGAACGTCGGGATCCCATATTGAGTGTGTTCCTAGACTTATCGAAAGCATTCGACTGGGTTGACCATGTTACAATGCTTGACAAACTTGAATCTCATGGCATCCGAGGCGTGCCTCTCCAGTGGCTCAGGTCATTTTTAAGCCATAGAACTTAAATTGTCTAGATCTCAAATCAATTATCTGAACCGATTCACCTGAGCAATGGTGTCCCACAGGGCTCAATTCTCAGCCCAATTCTCTTCCTGATCTATGCCAATGATGTAGGTTCATCACTTCTGCACGAAAAACTTGTGCAGTATGCTGATGACACGACTCTCTGTTTCACTAGCAAAACAAAATTGATTCTGGAACAACAGAGTTTTATTGAGATCAACAACTGCGTCTAACATTTCAACAGCCTCAATCTTAAGACAAATTCTGAAAAATCTAATTTTCTAAATTTTGCTATGCGATCAGTAGACATGCATGACGGGCTAGCTATTATGTTGGCTGACACAATGCTGGAAGAAATCTACTGCTCGAAATACCTGGGAATATACCTAGATCGAGGGTTGACTTGGAATAATCACGTCGATCACGTTTGCTCCAAATTGGCCTCAGGCATTTATGTTTTGAGGTCTCTAGCCAAATACTGCCCTATTCAGGTTCTGTTTATGGCATATTATGGCTTGATTTACCCCTATCTCACTTACGAGTTGGTATTGTGTTGAGCTGGTGCAAACAATCAATTTATGAGAGTGTTCAAGCTACAAAAACAAGCGATCCGCATTATTGCTCTGTTGAAATTTAGAGAGTCGTGCAAGGAAGCCTTCAATAATTTACAGCTGTTGGCGATGCCCAGTCTCTACTTCTTGGTAACAACTCTGTTGTGTTTCTTATGGACCTGAGACAAGGGTGTCTCATAATATTTAAGCAATATTTAAGAACATACTTTCCTACGTAAGAAATTATAAAGATATGAATTGTGTCGGCGTTTGGGTTAAGTTTGCAATACAATAATTGTGCTTTGTCTTCGTAATCAGGTCAAAGAGCAGGCGTGATTAGCTCTGGAATTAGCGCCTGACTAATTATTTTATATCAACGACTATAATTAGCAATTTTTAATAATGCAATAATCTGCTTTGGCTAAAAAAGTTAAGTAGCAGTCATGTAGGCATGTACAAGAAGTCTTACAATGAATTGCGATTTGTCACAAACTTCGGGTCATAGAATGCGCAACAGTGGCGCTCGCTTATTGTCCTGAGACAATTTTTTTTAATTTTTTTTTTTACTGTCGTACTGACACATAATTGTGTATCACAAAGTCAATGGCACAAATATCTATAAACTAATCTATTTTATTTACAACAATACTGTACTAAAACTAATCTTAAACTTAATAAATTTTAAAATTCCTAAAATACCTAAAAAATTTTAAAATAAACGGATTTAAAACCTCTTAAGTCAAATATAAAATCACAGTTACACATATGTAAATTTTAGTTACACCTTTTAGTTGACTTTTGAATCTTGTTTATTAATTGGTTAATTGATTAAAGTTTGTTTAGAGAAGAAAATAAATTATTGCCGTTTCGGTATTGTTTAGTTTTATAATTGTTAATGTTTGAATTGACATTTATAAATAATGTTTGAGTAATAAATTCCATTTAGATTTTTATGCTGGTAATAATACCTAAAAGGTTGGTTGATTACTCTGGGACACGTTGTTTATAGACATTTAAGATTTGTAAATGGGATAATGTTCACAGACAATCCGATTTCTCCAAAATATTGTAAAACTTTTATAATTAGCAGGTTATCATTATATATCTATTTTAGCTTAAAACAAAATAATACAAAAGAGAGTATCTCCCATTATGCTTAAGAATGTTATTGCTGTTTTGTTAAAATATTAAACATTTACTGCAATATTGATACATTGTGTACCTGTATGCTAAACAATACAATATTTTCACCTTAATATTACTAAATAATATTACCAATTAATTGTGTTTATATATTTATTTCAATGTGGAAAAATGTTTACGGATTGTTATAGCCACTCTTATTTGTTTAACTATAATACTAACCAACTAGTAGACACAGTTAATAACCGATATTTCTGCAGCTCCTAACTTATGCACAAACTAATCCTTTTAAAACTAACAAATTCTTCCTGATATATACATGACTCATTTCCAATAAATATGGGCGACAAAAGATACTCGCTCTTCTTGAGCAGGACTCCTCACGTGACCACCGACTAGAGTAAGTACTTGCTGATCATTCTCCTTTTTTATTACAGTAGGATATTGCCATTTCCAATCAGTCATAGATGATTTCACAACGTATGTTTTAGAACAAATCTTTTTGTTTAGCAACAAATTAAAATAGCTTTGTAAATTTGTAAAGCATGAAAAGATTCTATCAAAACAGTAACATTGGTATTTTTTATACGCTTACAAGAACCATAGATGATTATTATTTGTGAAATAAAGCTATAGTAATATTTACTATAGTATTTACTACACTTAAATCTTCCTATACTGAAATTGATTACTGTGAATTCCTGGAAAAATGCCACAGTATTTGCAAGTACTAAAATATAATGTGTAAACCACCTGAATATGAAAAAAACGGCAACAATTAATTAATGTGAATTAGTGTTAATTTATTCTAAAAATATTTTATGGTTATCTAGTCATTGCATTAGTGTTTATTATTTTAAGATAACGCAAAGTGCAAGTATAATTTGGTTTATTTTTATACCTTACTTTTAAATAGAAGTTATTATGGGAATATTCTCCCACGTTAATAATGAGGAAATTCTGGATATCTTGTCGGGGTCCCGTCGGCCGCTTGTCCGCCGTCCACGGCCAGCAGGTAAATAAGGTGCCCACAAGTTGTGCCTGCTGCGGTTGTCTTTACCTGTGCAGGTCAGCTGTCGCCCTGACGTGTTACCATGAGTTATTTACAGGCATCCAATTATTAGTTTGGCACTTTGTGGCAAATCCCACCGACATTAGTCAGACCACGTAATTTTCCATGGATTGTAAACTATTGCAAACAGATGGGAGAATCCATTTTCAGAAGTGTATTTGAGAAAATTGAGAAATATGAAAATTTCTTTGCAACATTCCATAGTAATAGAATGAGTAGTTCACAAAATTGTAATAACACTTGTAATATTTTAGGACAGAGTGGAGAAATACTAAGTCCGTAATAATCCTAGTAAAATTATTTTGATGTAATATGATGGAACGCTACGATAATTTCAAAGCAAAGAGGTCACATTTATATTACAAATATTGTTTCAGTGTTCATTTTTAAGAGATTTTAAAGGTAAATTAAATTGGCACGGGCTGTTATTTAAGGTTTTTCACGTTAAGATGTATATACGTTTAAATAATAAATCACACACTACAGGAAAGAGTTGCGTTTCTGTCTACATTTAGTGGGGTAAGGGTGAAATAAAAATATCAAATTGTTATATTTAAAGAATTTACTTAGTAATATTAAATATCATACTATTCAGTCATACAGATATATAGCATAAGGATAAGAAAATATTTATGGTAAAACATGATCTTTCGTAAAAAGTATTACACTATTTACAATAATACACAGACTTTAAATGACTTTTTGGTATTATAGAACTTGAATAGTAAAATTTGTCATGCTACTTAACTAATATATCTAAATGAATTGTACATTACACAATAATAGTAATAAATCGTATATTTAAATACCACAAATCTTAACAGCTAATTAAATATACAGACAGATTTACTATAATGATAATAATGGTATAAGTGTTCACATATACAGCCTACTTACATCTAAAGAAATAGCATAACTGTACATACCCTGTAACAATACAAATATTCAACATCTAAAATTTATTATACATTTAAATTACTCAAAACAACATGGTAATTTTTTTTTAATTTAGACAACCTGATGATAAAAATACAAAAATATATTATTGCTTACAAAAAAATACTGAACGGTTTTATACAAGTTGTTAAAAATTGGCAATATATCTGTAAAACCTTTATAAAACCTAATTAAATAAAGAAATATTTTTCCACTTATAGAGTTCACTAAAGATTGGAAACGGTGTTCTCATACAAATCTGTTGTGTTTAAAATAAAAAAAACCAATTACGAAGAACTTACATGTACATGCTATGTTGTTTTTATAACAATAAAATGTCCAGATATATAAAAACTAAAATAATACAAACTAAAAACAAATCTAAAATTTATAAACAATTGTCAAGAATATACTTACGCAACATAATCAGACCTTTTCGATTAAGATGAATAAAATCTGGTCTTCTAGTCCTTCCAGAGAAAAATCTGCAAAAAATCGATACATAAAATTATACAGACAGTCAGTAAAAGTATTCCATTCAAAATATGTAATAAAATTCATAGAATAATAAATCAATATTAATAGTTGATTATAATTTAAAATTAAGAATTGTAAATTCGGTGCTTCATAAAAATGCAGTAAACTAGCAAATAAAATTTATATATATATATATATATAATATATATATATATATATATATATATATATATATATATATATATATATATATATATACACTTACCGTTCAAACAAATGCATAATGCATTTCTGGCGTGGAGATGAACTCATGTACAGCGGGCAGATGTCGGCTATCCTTACACAGTCTTCTGCAACAAACAAAATGTATGTAAAATTATGTATCATGGCATAGAGTACATTGAAATATTACATCATGTTATAATTTCAAAATTATTGAAAAACAATAAAACTGGGCAAAATAGCGTCAATTAGGTATATTAAAAAATGATCCTTTTATGACCATCACATCAACAAGATTTCATTTATAATATATTAAATTTACTGAAACAAAAAAATCTTGTATATAAAATATACAGCACGGGAAGAAAGTAGGATCAAGTATATTACGTTATATATTTAAGTATATAAGTAAAGTAAAGAACCATTTCTTGTACGGAATTAGGGGTGGGGATTTACATTTTGTTCTATATAAGGTTAAAATTACTGGCCGTTAAATCTACCGTTCCAAAATCAAATAACTATCACACTATAATGCTTTTGTACAATTAATATAGAAAAAATATTTTTATTATAGCTTGAAAATAGTTTATAAAAACATTAATTACATCGCCTTTCCATCGTTTAAATAAAAGTAAGTTAATTAAAAGAGGAAATAGAAGAATTCTTGTTCCGAATAAAACAATACAGATAAAAGAGCGATAACAAGACTAACCATTTTCCAAGCTCCGGATGTAACTATTGTATTTCTCCAACAGTTTGAAATGGCTTGGACCGTATTTCTTCTCCAGCTTTGGTATGGGTGGCAGGGTCAGTAGTATTATACTTATTGCAGTCTCCTGCAGTGTTTTGATGAGTGCAGAGAGTTCCCCACACATTGTTGAAATGTCTGCATTCTGAAATCATTGTTTATAAATATTATGCTAAAGCATTATGTAAACCAACATAAACTACACAACAAAAGACATAAACACATTTTGAAAGCTACGAGTGTAACGGGTAACGAAGAATGTGTGAAAAACTTGTTGCGTGAAATCAATGGAAAGTACTGATAAGCAGTGAGTTATGGTAATAAAGTTAAAGCCAATAACATAAAATATAATATCTTAGACTGATTGAAAACGTTAAAATTATACTTATTACTAAGTTTTATAATTAGGTTATAGAAGATTTTAAACACTGAGGGTGTTTCTCTTAGTTTTTGTAGGCCTACTACATACAAAATTATAGTGGCCAGGGACAATTAAAATGTTCAAATAAAATAAATCACAGATGTATTCATTGATTTACATTGTGCACATTGCAACAGCAACTAAAATAATCATATGACCGATTTTACCCTATTATAACCAATTTGTATTAAACACATATTTTATGTACAATTTTATAACACACAAAAGAGTATATCTCATACCATTGAAAAGTTTTGTACCATGTGTTTATTAAATTGTTCTAATGTGTAGTGTTTTGCTTTTATGTAATGAATAAATGTCACTTACAAACATAACTTATTACTAACTAATTATATTAAATTAAATAACCATACAGTGCTAAATATTACCTTCAAAAAATCATTCGTCCCAATCATAAGGATGATTTTGTTCGATATCGGATAAAACTTCTCTTTCACTCTCTTATGGAGGTCGGATATAGTTTGACCGCTGACGCAGATTCCTATCCGGCCGGATGCTGCAAGAAATAAATATATGCATATATGTTAGTGACAAGAGAAAATTTAAACAATACATTTTAAAAATACACAAACTAAATTATACAGTGATGGTTGTTATATTAAACTGCGATCTTATCAAACTATGCGGATATCACGTTCAGTACATTAGATGTATATTCAAACATGTAAATAAAATTAAAACTTACAATTTGGTGTGGGCACCCTCCGAAGTCCCAAGAGCTGTTCACCGAACCTGCAGAACTGGCTGTCTCCAATCAGCTGATGGTCTACCAGTCCTGGTTCGTACACTACATTGTGCGACGACGTAGAGGAATTGGATACACTTTCACTCTGCAAAATACATATCTTTAAGTAAATTTTTGTTGTCGTTAAACATGCTTGTTCAAGATCACAATTCTGCAATTATCATCTTTACCAACATCAGAGCCAAAGCGTTAAATTGTTATCTAAACAGTTTAGTAGCGGTAATAATATATTATAAAAATGAAATATATTACACTTATATAATATGTTAAAAAAATTACATTAGACTCGCCATGTATGTTAAATCGTGTTTGTGCTAACATGGACTACTCACTTCCTTGTACAAAAATTATTTGAGTTAAAAATTTTTTGGGATAAAATTTTATTTGCGGTTGACTTTAAAAATATCTAAAATTTTAACATTGCTTAAAAAATATATTACTTTGTAAGGAAAGTTTCAACGCAGCGTGAGTACTGAACATTTAGATGTTAGATGCAGATAGTTAACGTATGTCTTTTTTTGTTATATTTCTCTATAAGTGTAATTGAACAGAATCTTATATATTTATACCGTTAACCACAACTATGACTTTTACGACTCCGTAACTGTAGTAAGGTACAAAAAGTAACGATGGCGCACTAACCTAAAGTAAACTAGAAACGTAACACATTTAGTTCTCATGTCGGTTATGAGATAACGGATTATCCTAAACTAATCCTAACTAATCGATTTCCTTACAAACTTGGCAAAACATAAATAATACATTCAGAATGAAAATCTACAGAGTGTGATAAAACCCGTGAGTCTTATTATAGTATTGTCCAAATATAAACATGTGCTATTTTTAAAAAAGGTAGTTGTACGATAAAAACATTGCCAAAAACTTAATTAACTATGTTATTTTAGAAGGAGACCAAACTAATTAAACATGTATGTCAAATGAGACTCTACATATAATTATATAATAAGAGCAGTTGTAAATATAAAACAAATATAATCGTTTTAACGGCTGCAGAAATGTTAGTGTAATTTTAGTATACCGTGATTATATGTATGTATGTTTACACAACAGCAATACATCTTTTTTAGTAACTTTTAAAAAGAATGCTTTAACATTTAAAATTATTTCTTAAATTAAAATTTTAAAACTACATCGTACAAATTGGGATCGTAAGTTAAAATATTATTAAAATTACATTAAAAACTATTGAAACGTAACGCATACAATAATTACATATATTTATTTATATATAAATATAAATAATACTGAATATTAGAATTGGGACTTACTAATAGTTTATCCAGAAGTGCTGACGATATGCAGATGGAAGTGCTACTCATTTTGTTCACTATTAAAAAATTATATAATAAAAACACAAAAGAATAAATAATTCTCACTCCTTACAGTAACAACACAATATAAAGAATTTTATAGAATAATCTAACGAGGAACAATAACACATCTACTAACAACCTCTCCGCACAACTGCTGAAAGATGACTGTGACTTAGGCTGACCCTGGTTGGTGCTCCAGCTACCTGGAGTACCGTAAGGAGAAAGGTACAGTGGCGCTAGTTCCAGGTTGCGGTGAGGGGACTAACTAATTTGCATGAAATAAATGAGCTCTTAACGTATAATTAAAAATGTAACTTAACCTCTGATCAAACAAAACCCATTGAATGTATATATACGTCCCTTTGAAAAATACCACACGGTCCCGTCTAATATAGACCTACATCACAAATGCTTTCATTAAGAAGAAACACTGTAAAAAAGTTAAATGTTAAAAAGAAATAGAAATTTGAAATATTTCTTTATAAGGTAATAAACACATGAACAGGCACAGTCGTCTTTTCTCTAAGGAATATTGAGAATCAGATAACAAGTAAAGCGTGGTCCTTAAAGCGCATGCAAATATCTTTATATCATTTAATTGTATTAAAACTTTATGGATGTAAAAAACTCTTATTGATGTAAAAAATTAGAATTATTAGGTACCTTATACGCTTTGGGTTATAATAGAATAATAAACACTAATGATATCACAAGATAACCATGAAATATTTTTTAAATTATTTAACGGTCTAAATAGTAAACACATTATATAATAAATTTATTTTTGTCTTTATTTCATCTTTAGGTGGTTTAAAAAACATTAATATAGAATAGTAAAGTAATACTCTCAAACACCGTAAGAGATAGGCGACTATATCTTATTTTATATTAAAGCAAAATGTACATATAATCATGGTCCGGTAATAATACAAGGTTAATAATACTGTAAAGACATTGAGTGTTGTAAATATTATAAACTTTATAAACTTAAAAATAAAAATAAAACTTTTTGCTGTAGTACCTCAATTTAAAAACAACATTCTCATCGTCAGTTTGGTTGGACAACTTGAACTGCATTGTTTTTAATCAAATGGAAATAAATATAACGATTTTTCATCATCACAACCCAATATTGTAATGGTAAAATGCTTTTCCATGTATGCATAAGGAATACTACACGGTCTTTTCAACTATACGAAAATATTGCGTGTTCACAAATGGTGTTCTTTTGTAAAAAGAAAAGTATAATGGAAGACGCCATTAGTTCGCATTTCACTTATCAGGTTTGTGCCTTTCTACGAAAGTCTGCGTAATTACATATCTTTATTGGATAACTTGGTAATTATCAGACATATGGTATCCTTAATATATTAGGCTACGCTGATTATAATGGTAGTCATTAATAACACTAGTAACGATGCCTGGTTGCCTTTAATGATTGTTGATATGTTTGATTTTATTAGTTTTATTAGTAGTAGAATATTATAAAAAGTTACCTCTTTCCAGCTTGACCCTAACCTAAAAATAAACTTTTTTTACTTCACTGTACTTTTAGCCTAGTAATTATGGCGCAATTAATTATTTCTACAACATTTGACAAGAGACGCTCTCTGAAGTTGGACAAGGAAGGGGTCCTAGAAAGTTTTAACTATGTTAACGCTACAATGTGAATAGTTAGAAAGACGTGTTGAGTGCCAGTACCACTATTAAAATTCCTGAGAATTGTAATAAAGAAAGGATGCCACCTCTAAAGATCGCTGATGTATTTATGATATCGGAAAAGACTATTAGACTTTCAGTTAAGGGATTTTCCAGGTTCCAGAAGTCGGTTCGTGAAGATTATACCAGGTACTGGCTGACCTTCTTGGAATTATAGTTTGTCCCCTATCTCAAGAGCCCAAATGGATTACTACGAGACCCTTACACCCGAACGCACAGGCAACGTCACACGCGCCGCCCGGCCTACCTGTCGCCCCCGTGTCGATGACTCACATAGTGGACCTTGAGTCATTTTTAAGCATTTTGATGTTAGGATAATATATTTTGTAATCTGCTTTTTATTTCATGGGAATAGAGACTAAACATATAATAACTACGGCATTCCTGAAGCGTCTTAGAAACAAAAGCTCAACGACTACGTCACGAATGTCGTGCGCATTTCGTGTTTTGACTTTATTTTATATAAATAAAATGCAGAATTAAAATATTACAAAAATAGTAACCTAAAACACACACACACACACACACACACACACACACACACACACACACACACACACACATATATATATATATATATATATATATATATATATATATATATATATATATATATATAAGGTTCATAATTTAAGGGTCATAAGTTAAGGTCATATGTTTAGATCAAAATGACAACATTATTTCATTATTTGTTTCATGTCATATGTTTACAGGGAATAAAACCCTGTGTGATAATCACTCATTCCTATGGATACGATAAGGACATTTATAAATTATTACTTTGCTATTATATATTAGTAGGAAACAGGGTATTATATACTAAAATATTTTGCTCAACATTTACTCAATTATTCAGGGTTATCTTCGACTATCGGTTTATCTTATGATCGAGGAAGTTGCTAAATTAAAGCTATATAGTACATTTCTTTAATGAAGATACTTAGTGGTAAAATTCATTTAATAGCCATAGAGTTTACTATTGGGGAACAGAAAAGGGGATAAAATGACTTAGTTTTGTAAGTTTGTTCATTCGAGCTACTAAAAAACCTGTCACACTGGAAAATTTTGCGATTCCTGACTAAGGCGTGCCACAACGCTTTGGTAAGATTTGTTTATTTTAACCTAGTTTGTAATTATGTATTAGGTTAGTTCTTTACCTGAAGAAGAGCTCAGATTGCAGATCTCGAAACGTAGTGTTACTGATTTCTTGTTTCACCGAACAATGGCAAATGTCCGGAAAAATCCTGTTTCCTTCACAATCCTTTCATCGTCAAAAATAACCTTCAAACAAAGAATTAAAACATGCTCATACAAAAACAGCAATTATATATTGGGGAACTGATCATTTATCACTGGTAGATTTTGAGTGCAAACCTGTTGTGTTAATTTCTGTTTAAATAACGAGTGTGCTGTATTTTATTACAAATTTATGTCTTATAGATAAGTCTTACAGAATCGATGCTTTGTACAGACTCGACTTATACGAGTCACGTTTTGGTGTCATTTGTTTATTTTTGCCTGGATTGCAGTTATTTGTTACGCTAGTTATTCGTTGGAAGAAGAGATCAAAACTTTTTCAAGGAACATTTTATACATATTTGAAAGTCAATTACATAATATAAACTTTGATACAACCTTATGACATTTGAACACGTAACATATGTATAAATAGTATTATTTATAGTAACATATGGTTTTATATGCCAAACAAGTACTTCCTCAATACAAATAAAGGTGACTTGGTGTGTAGAGTTTTATTATATAAATACTGCTGGGAAACACGTAATGAACAAAAGTGTGATTTAACTAAATAGCACAATATCTTGAGAAAGATTTAATATGTAGGATTTGATTGCGTATCTTACTCATAGCCTTCACCAAAACGGAATGGTAAAATATATCTTTCTCAACGACTCATATACATATAATGATATAGCAAGAGTGGAATATTACAGTGATGCATTGTTATACTTGATGACGATTATAGTTTGTCCTGATCTGATCTTTTTAATTCATATTTTGAACACTCGCTCTTCATGACCTCTTGTTCATGGTTAAAATTAATTAGTTGATTTATTGTGGTACGAATGTCAATAAAACACTTTTTTGACACTTTCTCAGTAAAGAATAACAATGTAACATAGTTACTTATTGTTCACCTTTATATTCTCACCACTATTGCAGTAAATGCCAAAGTATCTTGGTCAAGAGGTCGTATCCTTCAATGATATAAACTCACTATTACGTCGATATGTAATACCAATCTTATTCCCATTTATTGGTTACAAATGTGGTGAAAGTTGCGGTCCTTAAATCATCAACCAGCTTTTTTCATCCTGTACATCATCTCTACCACTTTTACCGGCAGTACAGCTCCAGCTGAAGTACAGTTTAATATAATATTTGATAATCTGTATTTTTAGTGACAAAAAATAAAGAAGTCTTGATCAACCTAATAATATTATAGATGTGAAAGTGTCTTTGTTTGTTTTGCCTTCACGCATAACCTATTCAATAGATTGTACTGAAAGTTTGCATGGACATTGTCAGGGTATCTGGGATGAATATAGGCATATTATTATTTCTAAAATCTCTCTGGGCTACGCCCCACTGATTTCTAAAATAGCAAAAGCCCCAACTTGGTCTCTAAAGCTTCAACAAAGGCAGACTGGGTTTTCTTACAAAACTTTGCTATTTATTTACACAGTAATTATAATAAAATTTAATATTTAACAATTTATTGAACCAATTTAAATAAAGGCTTTCTTTCTTGCTTTCAATTTTGCAAACTTGTTTATAGTGTTGAAAAGTCTGTACTGAGGGTTAAATATTTTTCACAGCAACATTAGAGAATTTAGTCAGTCTTGTGAAAGAGTTAACCTCTTCGCATAAGAGACATGGGTCAAAACAGAAACCTCTCTTTCTGCAGAAGATTTTGTGACGGATAATTTAAGAAAAATCCTGATGGACAATTCAAAATCGGGAAACATAATTTTCAGATCGTTGTTTATAATGTAATCATATTAGTCAGTCAAATACTCCTTTCAAATCTTTTTCTCGCACATACATTTTAAAGTAACGGCATTCATTTTCCAAGCCGCTATCAACTTCATTAGAGTACATTCCATAGAGTTTGTTTGCAGCCTATTTGGTATGTCCTTTTTCTGTGGTTCATGTTGTAAGAAAATGGAGAGCATTTCGAATTTGTTGGCCACATGTTCATAAGCTGCTTTTCGCCTTGAGAGGTTGCATAAGAATTTAATGATTAAAAGATTGTTACGTACACTTGAGTTTTGAAAACAGATCTATCATTAAGATTAGCTTCAGCACCATGTCCCTCATATGCAAAGGTTCTTTCTTGTTCTGACAGTAGTGAAGTTGAGAGACTCGGATTCAACTTGCAACAACTTTTTGGCTGATTCTTCGTACTTATAAAGCTCATTCCTTTTTTCTTCAAAGTAGCTCTCCAAGATCGGAGTTGCTTTTTGACTGCTACGATACGTAGGTTTTCACTTTGCTAATATTGGCTGATTGTTAAACCTTTCCAAATTTCATTCCACAAATGGCAAAAAAGCCATTTTGAATATTTCAAACTTATTTTCAAACCACGTGGCTTCCACTTGAACAGCAAGCTTCTGTGTGGGGTCTACATCAATGTCTTTGAGTGATGCTTTAATTTCGAAAGCCTTTGACAAGTGCCTTCACGGCATCAGATATTGCGGACCACCTTGTACCCAATAAGGATTTCACCATAGGAATTTTACTTTTTCCAAACATTTCTTTACATTTCCCCACCTATTATATGAGTTTGAAAAAAGTGAGCAGAGCTTAGACACATCAAAAAAACATTACAGCTTCTGTGCAGCACTCGGCAGCAGAACCAACTAGGTTAAGTGAGTTCCGGCACAAAGGACAAATTCTGTAAAAGTACACAGTTATTTGATTCTAGCCTGTAGGCAGTGTTAAGTTCCTGACATATTTGCCGCATTATCATAGCTTTGCCCATGACATAGTTTAATATCCAAGCCTAATTCTGAGATATAACTTAAAACAGCTTTTTCTAAACCATATGAGATATGCCCTATTCCTGAGAGGAGCTTGAAAAGATGTTCATTATGCTTAGCATCTTCGATGTAAACGTAGTGTAAAGAGCCAACCGGTCTGTATGTGAACTTTTAGGAGTAGAATCATGAGAGCACAGTAATATTGTTATGTAGATGGAGTGGGAATCGACTCAATACATCCATCACACAATCCAAATAATTTTTAAAAACTGTCTTCGCTACGCCCACTACTTCCCGTTAACATAACATAAAATGACGAATAGAATGGGGTTAGGATGTGTCAGGTAATGTAGTAGCGTGTCGCTCCTACGCATGCGCCAGTCCACTGGTTCGGTGTTGCAGTAACTGCAGACTGCAGAACAGAAGCAGCGTCTGACCACCTATCATGCATTGCATTGCACTACCACCACAGCTATATCAGTGTCAATGTCGCCTTCATCGACACTCAACAGTATTATGGGCGATAAAATTGTGTGCAAAACATAATTCGATGTTTTATGTTTACACGTATTTAAAATCACTCAATTTTCTTTATAATTTACGTTGAATATACTTTGAATATCATTGTATCATACCTTTCATTATTAATTAATAACTATTGTAATTTTTTTAACCCAAACTTTTGCGCCCTTTAAAATTAGCCACCCTGGGTAGATACCCATTGTGCCCATTTATAGCCCAGGGGATGCCTATGAGACAACCCATTATTTATAGTTTTAGTCTTTTTTCACGATTTCTCAATAAAATAAAAACTGCATATAACGCATCTACAGATTCAATGTAATGTTGAGTTTAGCTTCATTTCCTGGAAAACGACAGAGCCCTTTTGTGGTCTATTTGTCTTTGATGTCGAAACTATACAAACGATGTCGAGTTGAACGTCTTAGTCGCCGAGTTTGTCTGGATATTTAGACGGACGTGAACTCAGGTTTGGAAAAGTCAAGACTGTAATAGTGTCAGATTTCAATGAGCGGAAGAAAAAATTGGGCAAAACTTAATGTTCACAACGGAACACCTATCCTTCGCCACTATATATTGATAAGTTTTTAATTTTTTGTGCATCCTTAACCTTACGCCTTTGGGGTTTATTACACCTGAGGAATAGGATGGATTACTATCCTTGAAACGCACTATTCTATTTCTGTAACACTTAACGTTCAAAAACGTCCATTTCAAACCGCCCATCTTCAATAAATTACTTTAAACTGAACATAAAATATTGATGCTCGGAATTTAATGAATTTATTTTCATTTATGAAATACGTTCAGATAACCAGTATGTAGCAAGATTGTTGAAACTGCGGCATTAAAAAAAGGGAAAATCTTATCTATGCATGTTCAGAGCATGTTAGTAGAGTAATATTTATTTAAAATTTATATTTTAGCACGTGGATGAAATTCAAGGATCAAATCCCAACGCCTTATTAGTTTGAATTCTTGATTGAAGGTATTCATTAAACTACATACACAATTACGGTATAAAAGTATATAATTAAAAAATTAAATTGTATGTCGACTGACATGTTTACTACATTTAAAACTTCGAATTACTTGGAATTCAACTGTCAGTGTTCGGAAATATGTCTTAAGTAAAAACATTTAATTTAGTTTTATTTACGGAAACCTGTATCAAGCAAGTCATTTTTTGTCCTAATTGTGATGTTTTTTTTGTCTTCTGTACTTGGTAATAGAAACCCGAAGAGGTTCTTGCATAATTTAAATTTTCAACCATAGCAAACTATCAACAATTTCCAATATCATTTCTAGGTGTACTGTAGCAAGAAATATTTTGGTAACACATTGTACATTTCTGATTTATTTTAACTATTAGGTTAAAAATGTATAGCACAAATAGAATGTTTCATTCTTTTGAAGCTTTCGTATTAGGCGCAATAGTTACAAAATGAAGCTTGGGACATTCTTGAATTGCCCATTGAATTGTGCCCATTCCTTTTATTTAGCACACCAGAAATAATATCTTAGTTGGAAGTCTTCAATACTATTCACTAAATTTTGAAAGAGAATTATACATTAATCTATGTCAGATTGATATGTATTCATTATATTTTTGAAAACTTACTTTAAAAGTTAAAAATATTTTAAGTTTTCTTTTGTTTGACTATAGTCTCAAATTTGATGTTATATTCACAAATTGCATTCCAATATTAGTGGTAATAATATCCACTATTTATAAAGTGTTGTATGTTAGATTCTCTCAAACTCGATTAAAAGTACAAGAGTATAAATTTAAATTTTATTTCAAAAATTTAAATAGCTTACAGGAACAATAATTTAGTGTTCGTAGAAAGGGGGACGCTGCTTTAGCACCCCCTGGAATAAGCACCCCCTCGGGCTCTGACGTCACGGCAGGGGGGTGCTAATTCAGCGCATGGACATGGCTCAGTCACTGAATTAGCACCCCCTAGCATTCAACCAGCAAAAAGGGTATTTATCTTTTACATATTCAATTCAATCATAAATATAATAGTTGTTATCTGGATTTTTGTGACGCTGCCTCTTATAAGCTACTATCTACGATTGTTTTTGCAATTTCCGATGAACTATTAAATAATATAATAATCAAATATGGCTACTTTCTCTTAAAAATTACCATAGACTTAATATTACATAATAATGCTCCGACTAACAAGGCTAATAGACCTTAGAACTCCTCCCTCTCATACGCATTGTCATATTTGTGTAATAATTTTCACTCATGACTTTGCTTTCTTAATTTGTTCTATATATCACCTATTAAAATAATAAATTAAATCATATCCTTCATTTATTCTATTTCAGTTTATTCTTTCAGTTAATATGTTTGTAAATTTAATTAACGCACTGCTAAATATATATTTAAAAAAACATAAAATTCTCGTCGATTCTGAGTCGATTTTTGGAATATTACGGAAGGTAAAATGTAATTATGGTTTTTATACACAATTAGTCTAGTATCTTTGCTGTGTCATTTTTATTGTACAGGTATTGAGTGCTGGGCGTCCATACCAATGAAAGATCTAGTCTACTCATAGTCTAGTTAAGGGTATTCACTGAGCATTAACAGTTCAAACTTAACCCAATCGTGAAAACTCAATGAAACATGTTTCTACATATAATTAAAACTATGTTATTTGTATATGAATCCATAATTAAAGTATTTATTTCATTTAATAGCTTCACGGAAATGGAAATCTTCTGTTTTTAGTGTAATTAACTCAAATGTAAAAAACAATTACAACAAATAATTTTGTAAACAATTTAGGCTCGTATTTTAGGCAAAATAGTTCACTGTCACACAGTATAGAATTTATCTCTGCGGCATTTTTGTTTCATATTTAATTTTAATTAAATTTCAAAATTAGGTTTATAGAATGAAACAGATGAAGTATGAAAATTACAGTTTTTGACTTGTTATTTATTACAGAAATAATTCTTCAGTACCTGCCCTTAAATAATTACTCGTAACCATCTGCAGTAAGGAACTAGATTATAATTGTTTATCTTATGCACTATTAGGCGTATAGTGAATCATCTGCACAATGGAACAGCTACATAGACTTAACACTACACAAAAATCCGTAGAATGGTACTCACAAAAATATCTCAAGGTTACGCCCATAAGTATTACTATTGCTTACGTGTAAAATATCCTCTATAGAATCAGGCCTAACTATTTTTCATGATTAAAGGAATATATTATAGAAACATCAAATACATTTCACATGAGGCTACAACTGGAAGATACATTATTAGTTTATGAACTTAACACTGTGATAAAAAACTTATGGATGAGGCATTGGTAGCTAAGGATGAAGTATATTAATCCGCAAAGGTTTCTTCCTAACTAGTTAATGTAAAAAAATGTTTGGTCGACTTCTGTCCATCTTACTTCTAGCAGATATATCCCTCTGGTAAAGGATTATACCCTCGATTATATTACTTTTTCTAAAGGTATCGATGATAATTAGTGTAATATTACGAGAATGAATAATAGAATTCATATTGGGACTTTCATATTAAGTGATATCAACTATTACATGTAAAGTATTCCCACATACATGTTTTATTGCTCCTTTTATGAGTAACCCTATTTTCAAATGTGGATCATAAATCTTTTATTACCTACAGTACTTTAGGAAAGGAGGGATCGTGATTTTTAATTACTTTAGAATATCAGTTCAAAAAATCATGGAATGTCGCATTGACATTAAAATTGGAATATTTTCCAATGACCATAATTTATTTAATCAGTAGTATGCCATTTTTTTTAAAGACATGAAGGAGATGTCTATGACGTACCAGTTATTCTAGAAAAATTTCGTACGAAGGGGCGGGTATCAGCTAGTAAAGATTTAAAAACTTGAAACTCGTTATTTTTGCCTTAACATCGTTGCTCGTTATATATTGGCCGTCTACCAAATATGAAATATACAGAGTGAAATCAACCTGCAAATATCGATTGTAGGACTGTAGGTCCACACATAATTTTGACGAAGCTGACGAAACCCGTGCGTGCACTACCGACCCTACTTTTCAAACTGATGTGGCCGTATCGAGTGGTTGAGTAATAATATCGATGTTATTCTCAGTTGTTATTCCTATATTAATACATAACTTATTATGTATAGTGAATTTGTTTGATGAAATTTCCTAAAAAATATAAGAAGAAATCAAACAATGTTTGAGTGTACAGGCCCAAGGTGTAGCATATTATACTCTCTAGGTAACGGATACTTTTACACGAGTAAAGAGAAAAGATAAACTAGAACACGGTAATGATGTATGGACAAAAACTGAAAATCATCGCCCTTTTGTATGCCGTTAAAGAATACTTAACTATTGTGTGTTACATTAGTCAGACGTGCACTTCTAACCCCATGTATCTGGAAGTGTCAAACTTAAGAATGAACATTCTTACAATATTGTAAAAAGAAGAGTGAAATCTCAGTGAAGTCTTTAATAAAGCGTCTATAAAAAGGTAAAATTTAAAATTACACTTCAGCTTAGCTGTACTTTTATTTTAAGGCTATTTATATCGGAAAGTGTAGAGAATTTTGTTACACTCTAATTTTCAATTCGTTGTAATTTTTATAACTGATTTGTAAACTAGGTAGTAAACAGATGTATAGAAGCATAAATATTACGTCATTAATAATAAAAAAATACTACACAAATATACATAATATTTCATTTTGTATACAGTAAACTTTTATATTTTTTAATGTTTTATTTTCCGGGTAGAACAAAATCTTCAAACCTCGGTTAGAACAAACGTAACAACTGCAACAAATAGCAATCTTTACTGGTACATTTAAGCATCTACGTTTAACACCGTAATCAATAGCATATCTACAAACTCCGTATAAATTTACAAGCCAAAAGTAGGTCTGAGGTATTCCATTTAAAAACAAAATATTAAATAGACATATAATAACTACAAAGACATTTTTAATTTTTGGTCTAGGTAATCAACATGTATTAGAGTGTTTTTTTCTGACGTCTCAATCAAAAGAAACTTTGTTTCGAAATAATTAAGAATATTATGACCACAGTTCAGCAATGTAATGTTAAAATCACTTGATTAGAGCAGCTAAAATCAAAACAGCTGATTGTTGCAGCCCACATTCAGTCATATAATAAAGGCGCATATTGTTTGGTAATTGGTTTTAAAAAACAGTAATTGGTTTTAAAAAACAGTAATTGGTTTTAAAAAAACAGTAATTGGTTTTAAAAAACAGTAATTGGTTTTAAAAAACAAAACTATCTCCCTTATTTCACAACCAATTTTTAAAACTTGGTATCGTTAGATTTTTTATTAAATTGTGTAATAATTTAGATATTTTTTTACCATATATCGCTTTTAAGATATTTACGCTTAAAGATCTTTTAGAAATCACTATTTTGAAATTAAAGCTTGTAAGAAATTTAAATTTTTGATTTTCCTTAAGGTTATAAAGGTATATACAACATTTTAACCTAAACAATCCATCAAATATAAATAGTAAAGTAAAAAAGACAAAAACAAAACAAAATTGTGGCTATTAGAGTAATTATTGAGTTTTAGAAAGGTGAATATGATTGTTTTTGCATTTGGTCCATGAATAATGTCTGAAAATATTGGTAGAGATTGTGGAACACTCTCTATAATAATTTTATGTACAGAGTGTCCTGTAATTCTTAGGACAAGTCTATATACCGCAACTGCTCAGGTCATGGCAAACGCATTTCAGAATATGGAAATAGATCTTTGGTGCTTAGTTTCCTATCCGTTAGTCTGTATGTGTTTTTTATATACAAATTCGCTTTAATATCTTAAAACGAATAAACAAATCCTACCTAATTATAAGGCCAGTTATAAACAAAATTCATTAATACTTTCGAAATGGCGGCCATTAAATCTGATTAACTTTGAATGTCTTAAAATCCAGCAGGTATACAAGAATAAATCTGATCGTGGATTGTATCACAAATCTAATTACTCAAATACTATTTCAAACTAATAATAAATAACTCATTAAGAGCATCTTTACTGTAAAAAAACATGGTTCGTGAAAATAAATTAATATCAACTTTAGAGTATCTTATCCCTATTTCTTTTATTTTTGTGATATATTATGCAAAACATTTGAAATACATGTTTCAGGCCTATCTAAGGATAGAATACAATCATATATTTCATGTTTAATGAATTTATTTTAATATCTGTTGTTTTAGGACATATTTATTTACGAAAATTTAGTCAAGCGACAATCAGATGTATTTCCAATAAAACCGCTTATCTTTGATTTTGTCATCTATAAAAGCATTATTGTCTGAATATTACTGTACGAATTTTCTTGTTCTTTATTATTCTTAATATATAACAGATAACCTAGTCACTTTATTTAGTTTTTTCACATATATTGTGAATAAATTGAAGCTTTATGATAAATACAACAGTTTATTATTGTTAATTAAGACATTTGTTTTTGTCCTTCATTGTTCATAAAGGCGTTCATTGTTGATACATTTGCAATATCTCTAGTAGTTTTTAATTTATTAGAAAAAAAGTTGCTTGGCAACAGATATTAATGTATTTCCTGTACTTTAAATGAAGGGACTAAGATGTGAGCACGATTGGCATAAAATATGGAGCTGCCGTTTACTCGATTTTTGTATTGTGACCTACTCGTTGAGATTTTCCAAGATATTCCATTTTTAACAACAAAAAAACGCACACTAACCGACAGAGGGGAAATTAAACAATGTATATCCATAATACTCAGTATATAAATGTATGTTTTGACAGCAATAACGCTTTTGAAAATACGGTAGTATATTTATTGCTACGTGTTTTAACATTGTTTTCAACTTTTTTTTTTAATTATAGTTGAACTAACTGATATGGATATAACTGAATGATATTTATTCTTATAGATATAAAATAATATTTAAATTGTTTGTCAAGTGTGTTTGAATTATACTATTCAGTTTAAATAGTATAATTCAGTTTATGATGCGTCCTTAAAAATAAATTGGCTCTTAGCCGTCGCAAAATTACAATTTCACGGTTCTAATTTTCCCGCTTTTGATTGGTATTCGAAAAATTAAAATAAATAAATAGTTGTTTTTAAAGTAGTTAATAGGTTGATATAATCTCTGACCATGTATATTTATTACACATGCCGGATTTACGCAATATCAGTTCCTCTGCGTTGTTCGTACCACGATTTCAAATTAATTTTACTTTAAAATAAACCTGTATTTGAATGCCTAGAACCTAGTTTTTTACTTAAGTATATTTGATGCATAGTATTTTTATAATTGGTAATGAACTGTTTGTTTTTGAAATTTTAAGTAAACCACAGCAATGCAGTAAATATACTCATTGCAATATATATATATATATATATATATATATATATATATATATATATATATATATATATATATAATATAAATAATTATATATATAATATAAATAATTATATATATATTTATTATTTTATTTTATTGAAAAATAAATCGCAATATGGTTAAACGTTTATTACTATATTCCGTTGGAGTAATTATTCTTCTCATCAATACGCTGATTTAGCAGCCCCCAGATTCAAGGGGGTGCTAAATCAGCACATGAGCACGGTCAAGGCGCTGAGTTAGGACCCCCCTATTCGAAGGGGGTGCTAAATCAGCACATGAACACGGTCGAGGCGCTGAATTAGGACCCCCGTATTCCAAGGGGGTGTTTATTCAGGGCCTGGACACGGCCACTGTGCTGATTTAGCACCCCCTTTCGTGACGTCAAAATGACGTCAGTAGCGAGGGGGTGCTATGTCCAGGGGGTGCTAATTCAGGCGCACCGTAGAAAGTCCACAAATTCCTTTGCCCTCATACTGTGTTGGAGTGGTGTGGTGTTTGAGTGTCTCCCAAGTTGTTGGTAGTGTTGGGGGGGGGGCGTCCTGCCATCCGTGTCGACGCCGCCCCGACCATCGCGACGTAGTGTAGCGGTCATCCTCTACCTTGTAAATGCAGTACCGCTCCCAGACTCATTACTGGAACACACCGCTCCACATTGTACTTGTATACTCGTAGGCCGATTGGCTGCAGATGAATCTATAAAGAATCGTCAGGCTGCGAGGAGTTGTGAAGATCGCAGGAAACTTTCCGGACGCTTTCTTTTAGGCGGCGAAGTTCAAGAAGATGAAGTCTGATGAACCTCGGAGTTTTTTCGCCAGGTCTTCTTTCAAACAGAAGGAAACCTGGAGATCTCCTTTAGACTCTGTAAACGCCTGTCCTGTTGTTGTTGGACTTGAGAGGGCTCTTCTCTGCTGACTTAAGAATTCAAAGAAGGAGGTCTTTTCGAAGCCTCTTCGGAACTGTTGAAATAAAAAAAAAACTCCTGCTGTCTTCTCCGCTGGGCTGTCTTCTACCGGAAGAAAGAAACCCTGGTGGTTGGTACTTCAGTTGACTTTCCTTTACCTCACTGAAGACGAAGCTCAGACGCCTGTAGCGGAGATTTGGATAACTCTTTCTTGGATGGAAACCTCTTTCAACCGGGTAGCTGAACTCCTCTCTGTGTACCTTTTGAACTTTCTTAAGACTCCTCCTCTTTAGGAATTACCTTTCAGTTAGACTGAACCTCGATTTGTTTACAGTATCAGAGCTTTGAAAAACACGTGCGACTAGCTCAAGCCTTTAATTAAAAGACACCTAGTTTCCACGGAAATATTCGATAATACAGAAGTTTTCAATTTATTTGGTTTCTATGAAAACAAACATATGTTTGTTGCGAACACATTTTATACTACATTTATATGTGATAGAAAATATAGATATTAGTAAGTCTCCCTAAATCGTTGTAAATTATTTAAATTCAAAAACAGAAACATATTAATCACCATTATGGTTCTATAAGAACATTACGCTTATACAGTCAAATTGTGTGTTTTTTACACTTTTCTGCAATATAGGCCCAACATTAGGTAGGCATGATAAAAAAACCGACTGTATAATTTAGGAATAGAATACTTTTTATCCCTTTCCAAAACTATCAAAAAAGACTTTGAAGCAGTTGGGATAAAATTCAATTCAAATAGATCAAAATTTACCGTCATTCGGAATCTACAGGTCTTCCAATGGCAATGAAGAAATTTTCTTTACACATTTTGAAGCCCTACTGATGGATTTGACTAGCCACCAACAGGTGGCTATATCCTAATGGGCGATTGTAACATAAATGCGATGGACATTAATCATCCTTCCACCAAACGATTTGTCGAGTTGTTAAGATCATTCGACCTTGATTTGTTGATTAAAACGCCAACGCGTGTGACACAGTCTACACAGTCGACAATAGACAATATCATATCTAATCTCCCGTGTCGCAGTGTCCGTGGTCAATACAGCTATCTCGGACCACTACGGCCATTTTTTTTTAGTGGAGTAAAAATCGAGAGGGAGCCCAAAATCACTAAAACAATAAGAGACATAAGGCCAGGAAACATCGGTCTCCTCAATCCCTTTCCAAAGAAAATTGGAAATTCCAAGAGTCAAGTCTTTCAGTAGAACAGCATTTTAAAACGTTTAGTGATATACTAAACTTTCATGTCAACATGTACTGTCCTCTCAAAACCATACAAGTTTGTCCCAAAACGGTGAACAACAAATGGATCACTAAAGGAATTGTAATTTCTAGTGAAAAACTTAAGTTTTTCCCAGAAATTAAGAAAACATCTCACAATGATGAATTCAAACGGTTTATCGAAATTACAAACTAATTTACATAAAAGAGATCCAGGGGGTAAATGCATATAATGTTTCTAAATCCATTATATTTTCAAAAAATATTTCTAAAACTGCTTGTAACATCATCAACAATAAAAACAAATCATTCAACAATCAAATGAAGTTAAAAAACGGTGACTTACTTGTGTAGGACGCGGTTGAGGTTGTGAATAGGCTTAACAGATTCTTCGGATCTGTTGCTCGTGAGCAAGGCCCTTGCCCATCACCGCCACAAGGAATCCCAAGACGGAGACAGTGTCCAGGAGCCTCACTGGCGCTGGCACCTGTCGTTGAGGAAGAGCTTGAAAAAATAATTTAGCCCCTCCCAGCCAAAAAATCAAATGATTTAAATTTAATGTCGATGTGGCTAATAAAAACATGTTCAAAGCATATTGTGAAACCATTAATCCAATTAGTAAATTTCTCTTTTGAACAAGGAGTTTTCCTCTCATTTTTAAAAACCACGAAAGTAAGCCCGATTTTTAAGAAAGTTGATCCCCACTCCCCACACAATTACCGGCCTGTCTCATTTTTGCCAGTTTTGAGCAAAATATTCGAAACACTTTTTTTATAAGAATGCTTCAATTTTTGAATAAGCACAACCAGCTATCTGAAGACCAGTTCTGCTTCAGGAAGGGTAAGTCGGCAATAGACGCAGTTGTACTTCAAGTCGATATGGTTGTAGAGGGGCTAGAACGTCGGGATCCCATATTGAGTGTGTTCCTAGACTTATCGAAAGCATTCGACTGGGATGACCATGTTACAATGCTTGACAAACTTGAATCTCATGGCATCCGAGGCGTGCCTCTCCAGTGGCTCAGGTCATTTTTAAGCCATAGAACTTATTTGTCTACATCTCAAATCAATTATCTGAACCGATTCACCTGAGCAATGGTGTCCCACAGGCTCAATTCTCAGCCCAATTCTCTTCCTGATCTATGCCAATGATGTAGGTTCATCACTTCTGCACGAAAAACTTGTGCAGTATGCTAATGACACGACTCTCTGTTTCACTAGCAAAACAAAATTGATTCTGGAACAACAGAGTTTTATTGAGATCAACAACTGCGTCTTACATTTCAACAGCCTCAATCTTAAGACAAATTCTGAAAAAACTAATTTTCTAAATTTTGCTATGCGATCAGTAGACATACATGACGGGCTAGCTATTATGTTGGCTAACACAATGCTGGAAGAAATCTACTGCTCGAAATACCTGGGAATATACCTAGATCGAGGGTTGACTTGGAATAATCACGTCGATCACGTTTGCTCCAAATTGGCCTCAGGCATTTATGTTTTGAGGTCTCTAGCCAAATACTGCCCTATTCAGGTTCTGTTTATGGCATATTATGGCTTGATTTACCCCTATCTCACTTACGAGTTGGTATTGTGTTGAGCTGGTGCAAACAATCAATTTATGAGAGTGTTCAAGCTACAAAAACAAGCGATCCGCATTACTGCTCTGTTGAAATTTAGAGAGTCGTGCAAGGAAGCCTTCAATAATTTACAGCTGTTGGCGATGCCCAGTCTCTACTTCTTGGTAACAACTCTGTTGTGTTTCTTATGGACCTGAGACAAGGGTGTCTCATAATATTTAAGCAATATTTAAGAACATACTTTCCTACGTAAGAAATTATAAAGATATGAATTGTGTCGGCGTTTGGGTTAAGTTTGCAATACAATAATTGTGCTTTGTCTTCGTAATCAGGTCAAAGAGCAGGCGTGATTAGCTCTGGAATTAGCGCCTGACTAATGATTTTATATCAACGACTATAATTAGCAATTTTTAGTAATGCAATAATCTGCTTTGGCTAAAAAAGTTAAGTAGCAGTCATGTAGGCATGTACAAGAAGTCTTACAATGAATTGCGATTTGTCACAAACTTCGGGTCATAGAATGCGCAACAGTGGCGCTCGCTTATTGTCCTGAGACAATTTTTTTTTTATTTTTTTTTTTACTGTCGTACTGACACATAATTGTGTATCCCAAAGTCAATGGCACAAATATCTATAAACTAATCTATTTTATTTACAACAATACTGTACTAAAACTAATCTTAAACTTAATAAATTTTAAAATTCCTAAAATACCTAAAAAATTTTAAAATAAACTGATTTAAAACCTCTTAAGTCAAATATAAAATAACAGTTACACATATGTAAATTTTAGTTACACCTTTTAGTTGACTTTTGAATCTTGTTTATTAATTGGTTAATTGATTAAAGTTTGTTTAGAGAAGAAAATAAATTATTGCCGTTTCGGTATTGTTTAGTTTTATAATTGTTAATGTTTGAATTGACATTTATAAATAATGTTTGAGTAATAAATTCCATTTAGATTTTTATGCTGGTAATAATACCTAAAAGGTTGGTTGATTACTCTAGGACACGTTGTTTATAGACATTTAATATTTGTAAATGGGATAATGTTCACAGACAATCCGATTTCTCCAAAATATTGTAAAACTTTTATAATTAGCAGGTTATCATTATATATCTATTTTAGCTTAAAACAAAATAATACAAAAGAGAGTATCTCCCATTATGCTTAAGAATGTTATTGCTGTTTTGTTAAAATATTAAACATTTACTGTAATATTGATACATTGTGTACCTGTATGCTAAACAATACAATATTTTCACCTTAATATTACTAAATAATATTACCAATTAATTGTGTTTATATATTTATTTCAATGTGGAAAAATGTTTACGGATTGTTATAGCCACTCTTATTTGTTTAACTATAATACTAACCAACTAGTAGACACAGTTAATAACCGATATTTCTGCAGCTCCTAACTTATGCACAAACTAATCCTTTTAAAACTAACAAATTCTTCCTGATATATACATGACTCATTTCCAATAAATATGGGCGACAAAAGATACTCGCTCTTCTTGAGCAGGACTCCTCACGTGACCACCGACTAGAGTAAGTACTTGCTGATCATTCTCCTTTTTTATTACAGTAGGATATTGCCATTTCCAATCAGTCATAGATGATTTCACAACGTATGTTTTAGAACAAATCTTTTTGTTTAATTAAAATAGCTTTGTAAATTTGTAAAGCATGGAAAGATTCTATCAAAACAGTAACATTGGTATTTTGTATACGATTGCAAGAACCATAGATGATTATTATTTGTGAAATAAAGCTATAGTAATATTTACTATAGTATTTACTACAGTTAAATCTTCCTTTACTGAAATTGATTACTGCGAATTCCTAGAAAAAAGGCAACAATATATGCAAATACTAAAATATAATTTGTAAAATACCTGAATATGAAAAAACCGGCAACAATTAATTAATGTGAATTAGTGTTAATTTATTCTAAAAATATTTTATGGTTATGGTTAGTCATTGCATTAGTGTTTATTATTTTAAGATAACGCAAAGTGCAAGTATAATTTGGTTTATTTTTATACCTTACTTTTAAATAGAAGTTATTATGGGAATATTCTCCCACGTTAATAATGAGGAAATTCTGGATATCTTGTCGGGGTCCCGTCGGCCGCTTGTCCGCCGTCCACGGCCAGCAGGTAAATAAGGTGCCCACAAGTTGTGCCTGCTGCGGTTGTCTTTACCTGTGCAGGTCAGCTGTCGCCCTGACGTGTTACCATGAGTTATTTACAGGCATCCAATTATTAGTTTGGCACTTTGTGGCAAATCCCACCGACATTAGTCAGACCACGTAATTTTCCATGGATTGTAAACTATTGGAAACAGATGGGAGAATCCATTTTCAGAAGTGTATTTGAGAAAATTGAGAAATATGAAAATTTCTTTGCAACATTCCATAGTAATAGAATGAGTAGTTCACAAAATTGTAATAACACTTGTAATATTTTAGGACAGAGTGGAGAAATACTAAGTCCGTAATAATCCTAGTAAAATTATTTTGATGTAATATGATGGAACGCTACGATAATTTCAAAGCAAAGAGGTCACATTTATATTACAAATATTGTTTCAGTGTTCATTTTTAAGAGATTTTAAAGGTAAATTAAATTGGCACGGGCTGTTATTTAAGTTTTTTCACGTTAAGATGTATATACGTTTAAATAATAAATCACACACTACAGGAAAGAGTTGCGTTTCTGTCTACATTTAGTGGGGTAAGGGTGAAATAAAAATATCAAGTTGTTATATTTAAAGAATTTACTTAGTAATATTAAATGTCATACTATTCAGTCATACAGATATATAGCATAAGGATAAGAAAATATTTATGGTAAAACATGATCTTTCGTAAAAAGTTTTACACTATTTACAATAATACACAGACTTTAAATGACTTTTTGGTATTATAGAACTTGAATAGTAAAATTTGTCATGCTACTTAACTAATATATCTAAATGAATTGTACATTACACAATAATAGTAATAAATTGTATATTTAAATACCACAAATCTTAACAGCTAATTAAATATACAGACAGATTTACTATGATGATAATAATGGTATAAGTGTTCACATATACAGCCTACTTACATTTAAAGAAATAGCATAACTGTACATACCCTGTAACAATACAAATATTCAACATCTAAAATTTATTATACATTTAAATTACTCAAAACAACATGGTAATTTTTTTTTTAATTTAGACAACCTGATGATAAAAATACAAAAATGTATTATTGCTTACAAAAAAATACTGAACGGTTTTATACAAGTTGTTAAAAATTGGCAATATATCTGTAAAACCTTTATAAAACCTAATTAAATAAAGAAATATTTTTCCACTTATAGAGTTCACTAAAGATTGGAAACGGTGTTCTCATACAAATCTGTTGTGTTTAAAATAAAAAAAAACCAATTACGAAGAACTTACATGTACATGCTATGTTGTTTTTATAACAATAAAATGTCCAGATATATAAAAACTAAAATATTACAAACTAAAAACAAATCTAAAATTTATAAACAATTGTCAAGAATATACTTACGCAACATAATCAGACCTTTTCGATTAAGATGAATAAAATCTGGTCTTCTAGTCCTTCCAGAGAAAAATCTGCAAAAAATCGATACATAAAATTATACAGACAGTCAGTAAAAGTATTTCATTCAAAATATGTAATAAAATTCATAGAATAATAAATCAATATTAGTAGTTGATTATAATTTAAAATTAAGAATTGTAAATTCGGTGAATCATAAAAATGCAGTAAACTAGCTAATAAAATTAATATATATATATATATATATATATAAAAATACACTTACCGTTCAAACAAATGCATAATGCATTTCTGGCGTGGAGATGAACTCATGTACAGCGGGCAGATGTCGGCTATCCTTACACAGTCTTCTGCAACAAACAAAATGTATGTAAAATTATGTATCATGGCATAGAGTACATTGAAATATTACATCATGTTATAATTTCAAAATTATTGAAAAACAATAAAACTGTGCCAAATAGCGTCAATTAGGTATATTAAAAAATGATCCTTTTATGACCATCACATCAACAAGATTTCATTTATAATATATTAAATTTACTGAAACAAAAAAATCTTGTATATAAAATATACAGCACGGGAAGAAAGTAGGATCAAGTATATTACGTTATATATTTATAACGTAAGTATATAAGTAAAGTAAAGAACCATTTCTTGTACGGAATTAGGGGTGGGGATTTACATTTTGTTCTATATAAGGTTAAAATTACTGGCCGTTAAATCTACCGTTCCAAAATCAAATAACTATCACACTATAATGCTTTTGTACAATTAATATAGAAAAAATATTTTTATTATAGCTTGAAAATAGTTTATAAGAACATTAATTACATCGCCTTTCCATCGTTTAAATAAAAGTAAGTTAATTAAAAGAGGAAATAGAAGAATTCTTGTTCCGAATAAAACAATACAGATAAAAGAGCGATAACAAGACTAACCATTTTCCAAGCTCCGGATGTAACTATTGTATTTCTCCAACAGTTTGAAATGGCTTGGACCGTATTTCTTCTCCAGCTTTGGTATGGGTGGCAGGGTCAGTAGTATTATACTTATTGCAGTCTCCTGCAGTGTTTTGATGAGTGCAGAGAGTTCCCCACACATTGTTGAAATGTCTGCATTCTGAAATCATTGTTTATAAATATTATGCTAAAGCATTATGTAAACCAACATAAACTACACAACAAAAGACATAAACACATTTTGAAAGCTACGAGTGTAACGGGTAACGAAGAATATGTGAAAAACTTGTTGCGTGAAGTCAATGGAAAGTACTGATAAGCAGTGAGTTATGGTAATAAAGTTAAAGCCAATAACATAAAATATAATATCTTAGACTGATTGAAAACGTTAAAATTATACTTAGTACTAAGTTTTATAATTAGGTTATAGAAGATTTTAAACACTGAGGGTGTTTCTCTTAGTTTTTGTAGGCCTACTACATACAAAATTATAGTGGCCAGGGACAATTAAAATGTTCAAATAAAATAAATCACAGATGTATTCATTGATTTACATTGTGCACATTGCAACAGCAACTAAAATAATCATATGACCGATTTTACCCTATTATAACCAATTTGTATTAAACACATATTTTATGTACAATTTTATAACACACAAAAGAGTATATCTCATACCATTGAAAAGTTTTGTACCATGTGTTTATTAAATTGTTCTAATGTGTAGTGTTTTGCTTTTATGTAATGAATAAATGTCACTTACAAACATAACTTATTACTAACTAATTATATTAAATTAAATAACCATACAGTGCTAAATATTACCTTCAAAAAATCATTCGTCCCAATCATAAGGATGACTTTGTTCGATATCGGATACAACTTCTCTTTCACTCTCTTATGGAGGTCGGATATAGTTTGACCGCTGACGCAGATTCCTATCCGGCCGGATGCTGCAAGAAATAAATATATGCATATATGTTAGTGACAAGAGAAAATTTAAACAATACATTTTAAAAATACACAAACTAAATTATACAGTGATGGTTGTTATATTAAACTGCGATCTTATCAAACTATGCGGATATCACGTTCAGTACATTAGATGTATATTCAAACATGTAAATAAAATTAAAACTTACAATTTGGTGTGGGCACCCTCCGAAGTCCCAAGAGCTGTTCACCGAACCTGCAGAACTGGCTGTCTCCAATCAGCTGATGGTCTACCAGTCCTGGTTCGTACACTACATTGTGCGACGACGTAGAGGAATTGGATACACTTTCACTCTGCAAAATACATATCTTTAAGTAAATTTTTTTTGTCGTTAAACATGCTTGTTCAAGATCACAATTCTGCAATTATCATCTTTACCAACATCAGAGCCAAAGCGTTAAATTGTTATCTAAACAGTTTAATAGCGGTAATAATATATTATAAAAATGAAATATATTACACTTATATAATATGTTAAAAAAATTACATTAGACTCGCCATGTATGTTAAATCGTGTTTGTGCTAACATGGACTACTCACTTCCTTGTACAAAAATTATTTGAGTTAAAAATTTGTTGGGATAAAATTTTATTTGCGGTTGACTTTAAAAATATCTAAAATTTTAACATTGCTTAAAAAATATATTACTTTGTAAGGAAAGTTTCAACGCAGCGTGAGTACTGAACATTTAGATGTTAGATGCAGATAGTTAACGTATGTCTTTTTTTGTTATATTTCTCTATAAGTGTAATTGAACAGAATCTTATATATTTATACCGTTAACCACAACTATGACTTTTACGACTCCGTAACTGTAGTAAGGTACAAAAAGTAACGATGGCGCACTAACCTAAAGTAAACTAGAAACGTAACACATTTAGTTCTCATGTCGGTTATGAGATAACGGATTATCCTAAACTAATCCTAACTAATCGATTTCCTTACAAACTTGGTAAAACATAAATAATACATTCAGAATGAAAATCTACAGAGTGTGATAAAACCCGTGAGTCTTATTATAGTATTGTCCAAATATAAACATGTGCTATTTTTAAAAAAGGAAGTTGTACGATAAAAACATTGCCAAAAACTTAATTAACTATGTTATTTTAGAAGGAGACCAAACTAATTAAACATGTATGTCAAATGAGACTCTACATATAATTATATAATAAGAGCAGTTGTAAATATAAAACAAATATAATCGTTTTTAACGGCTGCAGAAATGTTAGTGTAATTTTAGTATACCGTGATTATATGTATGTATGTTTACACAACAGCAATACATCTTTTTTAGTAACTTTTAAAAAGAATGCTTTAACATTTAAAATTATTTCTTAAATTAAAATTTTAAAACTACATCGTACAAATTGGGACTTAGAATTGGGACTTACTAATAGTTTATCCAGAAGTGCTGACGATATGCAGATGGAAGTGCTACTCATTTTTGTTCACTATTAAAAAATTATATAATAAAAACACAAAAGAATAAATAATTCTCACTCCTTACAGTAACAACACAATATTATAAAGAATTTTATAGAATAATCTAACGAGGAACAATAACACATCTACTAACAACCTCTCCGCACAACTGCTGAAAGATGACTGTGACTTAGGCTGACCCTGGTTGGTGCTCCAGCTACCTGGAGTACCGTAAGGAGAAAGGTACAGTGGCGCTAGTTCCAGGTTGCGGTGAGGGGACTAACTAATTTGCATGAAATAAATGAGCTCTTAACGTATAATTAAAAATGTAACTTAACCTCTGATCAAACAAAACCCATTGAATGTATATATACGTCCCTTTGAAAAATACCACACGGTCCCGTCTAATATAGACCTACATCACAAATGCTTTCATTAAGAAGAAACACTGTAAAAAAGTTAAATGTTAAAAAGAAATAGAAATTTGAAATATTTCTTTATAAGGTAATAAACACATGAACAGGCACAGTCGTCTTTTCTCTAAGGAATATTGAGAATCAGATAACAAGTAAAGCGTGGTCCTTAAAGCGCATGCAAATATCTTTATATCATTTAATTGTATTAAAACTTTATGGATGTAAAAAACTCTTATTGATGTAAAAAATTAGAATTATTAGGTACCTTATACGCTTTGGGTTATAATAGAATAATAAACACTAATGATATCACAAGATAACCATGAAATATTTTTTAAATTATATTTAACGGTCTAAATAGTAAACACATTATATAATAAATTTATTTTTGTCTTTATTTCATCTTTAGGTGGTTTAAAAAACATTAATATAGAATAGTAAAGTAATACTCTCAAACACCGTAAGAGATAGGCGACTATATCTTATTTTATATTAAAGCAAAATGTACATATAATCATGGTCCGGTAATAATACAAGGTTAATAATACTGTAAAGACATTGAGTGTTGTAAATATTATAAACTTTATAAACTTAAAAATAAAAATAAAACTTTTTGCTGTAGTACCTCAATTTAAAAACAACATTCTCATCGTCAGTTTGGTTGGACAACTTGAACTGCATTGTTTTTAATCCAATGGAAATAAATATAACGATTTTTCATCATCACAACCCAATATTGTAATGGTAAAATGCTTTTCCATGTATGCATAAGGAATACTACACGGTCTTTTCAACTATACGAAAATATTGCGTGTTCACAAATGGTGTTCTTTTGTAAAAAGAAAAGTATAATGGAAGACGCCATTAGTTCGCATTTCACTTATCAGGTTTGTGCCTTTCTACGAAAGTCTGCGTAATTACATATCTTTATTGGATAACTTGGTAATTATCAGACATACGGTATCCTTAATATATTAGGCTACGCTGAATATAATGGTAGTCATTAATAACACTAGTAACGATGCCTGGTTACCTTTAATGATTGTTGATATGTTTGATTTTATTAGTTTTATTAGTAGTACAATATTATAAAAAGTTACCTCTTTCCAGCTTGACCCTAACCTAAAAATAAACTTTTTTACTTCACTGTACTTTTAGCCTAGTAATTATGGCGCAATTAATTATTTCTACAACATTTGACAAGAGACGCTCTCTGAAGTTGGACAAGGAAGGGTTCCTAGAAAGTTTTAACTATGTTAACGCTACAATGTGAATAGTTAGAAAGACGTGTTGAGTGCCAGTACCACTATTAAAATTCCTCAGAATTGTAATAAAGAAAGGATGCCACCTCTAAAGATCGCTGATGTATTTATGATATCGGAAAAGACTATTAGACTTTCAGTTAAGGGATTTTCCAGGTTCCAGAAGTCGGTTCGTGAAGATTATACCAGGTACTGGCTGACCTTCTTGGAATTATAGTTTGTCCCCTATCTCAAGAGCCCAAATGGATTACTACGAGACCCTTACACCCGAACGCACAGGCAACGTCACACGCGCCGCCCGGCCTACCTGTCGCCCCCGTGTCGATGACTCACATAGTGGACCTTGAGTCATTTTTAAGCATTTTGATGTTAGGATAATATATTTTGTAATCTGCATTTTATTTCATGGGAATAGAGACTAAACATATAATAACTACGGCATTCCTGAAGCGTCTTAGAAACAAAAGCTCAACGACTACGTCACGAATGTCGTGCGCATTTCGTGTTTTGACTTTATTTTATATAAATAAAATGCAGAATTAAAATATTACAAAAATAGTAACCTAACACACACACACACATATATATATATATATATATATATATATATATATATATATAAGGTTCATAATTTAAGGGTCATAAGTTAAGGTCATATGTTTAGATCAAAATGACAACATTATTTCATTATTTGTTTCATGTCATATGTTTAGAGGGAATAAAACCCTGTGTGATAATCACTCATTCCCATGGATACGATAAGGACATTTATAAATTATTACTTTGTGTTTATATATTAGTAGGTAACAGGGTATTATATACTAAAATATTTTGCTCAACATTTACTCAATTATTTAGGGTTATCTTCGACAATCGGTTTATCTTATGATCGAGGAAGTTGCAAAATTAAAGCTATATAGTACATTTCTTTAATGAAGATACTTAGTGGTAAAATTCATTTAATAGCCATAGAGTTTACTATTGGGGAACAGAAAAGGGGATAAAATGACTTAGTTTTGTAAGTTTGTTCATTCGAGATACTAAAAAACCTGTCACACTGGAAAATTTTGCGATTCCTGCCTAAGGCGTGCCACAACGCTTTGGTAAGATTTGTTTATTTTAACCTAGTTTGTAATTATGTACTAGGTTAGTTCTTTACCTGAAGAAAAGATCAGATTGCATATCTCGAAACGTAGTGTTACTGATTTCTTGTTTCACCGAACAATGGCAAATGTCCGGAAAAATCCTGTTTCCTTCACAATCCTTCCATCGTCAAAAATAACCTTCAAACAAAGAATTAAAACATGCTCATACAAAAACAGCAATTATATATTGGGGACTGATCATTTATCACTGGTAGGTTTTGAGTGCAAACCTGTTGTGTTAATTTCTGTTTAAATAACGAGTGTGCTGTATTTTATTACAAATTTATGTCTTATAGATAAGTCTTACAGAATCGATGCTTTGTACAGACTCGACTTATACGAGTCACGTTTTGGTGTCATTTGTTTATTTTTGCCTGGATTGCAGTTATTTGTTACGCTAGTTATTCGTTGGAAGAAGAGATCAAAACTTTTTCAAGGAACATTTTATACATATTTGAAAGTCAATTACATAATATAAACTTTGATACAACCTTATGACATTTGAACACGTAACATATGTATAAATAGTATTATTTATAGTAACATATGGTTTTATATGCCAAACAAATACTTCCTCAATACAAATAAAGGTGACTTGGTGTTTAGAGTTTTATTATATAAATACTGCTGGGAAACACGTAATGAACAAAAGTGTGATTTAACTAAATAGCACAATATTTTGAGAAAGATTTAATATGTAGGATTTGAATGCGTATCTTACTCATAGCCTTCACCAAAACGGGATGGTAAAATATTTCTTTCTCAACGACTCATATACATATAATGATATAGCAAGAGTGGAATATTACAGTGATGCATTGTTATACTTGATGACGATTATAGTTTGTCCTGATCTGATCTTTTTAATTCATATTTTAAACACTCGCTCTTCATGACCTCTTGTTCATGGTTAAAATTAATTAGTTGATTTATTGTGGTACGAATGTCAATAAAACACTTTTTTGACACTTTCTCAGTAAAGAATAACAATGTAACATAGTTACTTATTGTTCACCTTTATATTCTCACCACTATTGCAGTAAATGCCAAAGTATCTTGGTCAAGAGGTCGTATCCTTCAATGATATAAACTCACTATTATGTCGATATGTAATACCAATCTTATTCCCATTTATTGGTTACAAATGTGGTGAAAGTTGCGGTCCTTAAATCATCAACCAGCTTTTTTCATCCTGTACATCATCTCTACCACTTTTACCGGCAGTACAGCTCCAGCTGAAGTACAGTTTAATATAATATTTGATAATCTGTATTTTTAGTGACAAAAAATTAAGAAGTCTTGATCAACCTAATAATATTATATATGTGAAAGTGTCTTTGTTTGTTTTGCCTTCACGCATAACCTATTCAATAGATTGTACTGTAAATTTGCATGGACATTGTCAGGGTATCTGGGATGAATATAGGCATATTATTATTTCTAAAATCTCTCTGGGCTACGCCCCACTGATTTCTAAAATAGCAAAAGCCCCAACTTGGTATCTAAAGCTTCAACAAAGGCATACTGGGTTTTCTTACAAAACTTTGCTATTTATTTACACAGTAATTATAATAAAATGTAATATTTAACAATTTATTGAACCAATTTAAATAAAGGCTTTCTTTCTTGCTTTCAATTTTGCAAACTTGTTTATAGTGTTGAAAAGTCTGTACTGAGGGTTAAATATTTTTCACAGCAACATTAGAGAATTTAGTCAGTCTTGTGAAAGAGTTAACCTCTTCGCATAAGAGACATGGGTCAAAACAGAAACCTCTCTTTCTGCAGAAGATTTTGTGACGGATAATTTAAGAAAAATCCTGATGGACAATTCAAAATCGGGAAACATAATTTTCAGATCGTTGTTTATAATGTAATCATATTAGTCAGTCAAATACTCCTTTCAAATCTTTTTCTCGCATATACATTTTAAAGTAACGGCATTCATTTTCCAAGCCGCTATCAATTTCATTAGAGTACATTCCATAGAGTTTGTTTGCAGCCTATTTGGTATGTCCTTTTTCTGTGGTTCATGTTGTAAGAAAATGGAGAGCATTTCGAATTTGTTGGCCACATGTTCATAAGCTGCTTTTCGCCTTGAGAGGTTGCATAAGAATTTAATGATTAAAAGATTGTTACGTACACTTGAGTTTTGAAAACAGATCTATCGTTAAGATTAGCTTCAGCACCATGTCCCTCATATGCAAAGGTTCTTTCTTGTTCTGACAGTAGTGAAGTTGAGAGACTCGGATTCAACTTGCAACAACTTTTTGGCTGATTCTTCGTACTTATAAAGCTCATTCCTTTTTTCTTCAAAGTAGCTCTCCAAGATCGGAGTTGCTTTTTGACTGCTACGATACGTAGGTTTTCACTTTGCTAATATTGGCTGATTGTTAAACCTTTCCAAATTTCATTCCACAAATGGCAAAAAAGCCATTTTTAATATTTCAAACTTATTTTCAAACCACGTGGCTTCCACTTGAACAGCAAGCTTCTGTGTGGGGTCTACATCAATGTCTTTGAGTGATGCTTTAATTTCGAAAGCCTTTGACAAGTGCCTTCACGGCATCAGATATTGCGGACCACCTTGTACCCAATAAGGATTTCACCATAGGAATTTTACTTTTTCCAAACATTTCTTTACATTTCCCCACCTATTATATGAGTTTGAAAAAAGTGAGCAGAGCTTAGACACATCAAAAAAACATTACAGCTTCTGTGCAGCACTCGGCAGCAGAACCAACTAGGTTAAGTGAGTTCCGGCACAAAGGACAAATTCTGTAAAAGTACACAGTTATTTGATTCTAGCCTGTAGGCAGTGTTAAGTTCCTGACATATTTGCCGCATTATCATAGCTTTGCCCATGACATAGTTTAATATCCAAGCCTAATTCTGAGATATAACTTAAAACCGCTTTTTCTAAACCATATGAGATATGCCCTATTCCTGAGGGGAGCTTGAAAAGATGTTCATTATGCTTAGCATCTTCGATGTAAACGTAGTGTAAAGAGCCAACCGGTCTGTATGTGAACTATCAGGAGTAAAATCATGAGAGCACAGTAATATTGTTATGTAGATGGAGTGGGAATCGACTCAATACATCCATCACACAATCCAAATAATTTTAAAAAACTGTCTTCGCTACGCCCACAACTTCACGTTAACATAACATAAAATGACAAATAGAATGGGGTTAGGATGTGTCAGGTAATGTAGTAGCGTGTCGCTCCTACGCATGCGCCAGTCCACTGGTTCGGTGTTGCAGTAACTGCAGACTGTAGAACAGAAGCAGCGTCTGACCACCTATCATGCATTGCATTGCACTACCACCACAGCTATATCAGTGTCAATGTCGCCATCATCGACACTCAACAGAATTATGGGCGATAAAATTGTGTGCAAAACATAATTCGATGTTTTATGTTTACACGTATTTAAAATCACTAAATTTTCTTTATAATTTACGTTGATTATACTTCGAATATCATTGTATCATACCTTTCATTATTATTTAATAACTATTATAATTTTTTTAACCCAAACTTTTGCGCCCTTTAAAATTAGCCACCCTGGGTAGACACCCATTGTGCCCATTTATAGCCCAGGGGATGCCTATGAGACAACCCATTATTTATAGTTTTAGTCTTTTTTCACGATTTCTCAATAAAATAAAAACTGCATATAACGCATCTACAGATTCAATGTAATGTTGAGTTTAGCTTCATTTCCTGGAAAACGACAGAGCCCTTTTGTGGTCTACTTGTCTTTGATGTCGAAACGATGCAAACGATGTCGAGTTGAACGTCTTAGTCGCCGAGTTTGTCTGGTATTTAGACGGACGTGAAGTCATGTTTGGAAAAGTCAAGACTGTAATAGTGTCAGATTTCAATGAGCGCTATATGAAATTGGGCCAAACTTAATGTTCACAATGGAACACCTATCCTTCGCCACTATATATTAATAAGTTTTTAATTTTTTTTGCATCCTTAACCTTACGCCTTTGGGGTTTATTACACCTGAGGAATAGGATGGATTACTATCCTTGAAACGCACTATTCTATTTCTGTAACACTTAACGTTCAATAACGTCCATTTCAAACCGCCCATCTTCAATAAATTACTTTAAACTGAACATAAAATATTGATTCTCGGAATTTAACGAATTTATTTTCATTTATGAAATACGTTCAGATAACCAGTATGTAGCAAGATTGTTGAAACTGCGGTATTAAAAAAAGGGAAAATCTTATCTATTCAATCCAATTAGTAAATTTCTCTTTTGAACATGGAGTCTTCCTCTCATTTTTAAAAACCACGAAAGTAAGCCCGATTTTTAAGAATGTTGATCCCCACTCCCCACACAATTACCGGCCTGTTTTAATTTTTTCCAGTTTTGAGCAAAATATTCGAAACACTTTTTTTATAAGAAAGCTTCAATTTTTGAATAAGCACAACCAGCTATCTGAAGACCAGTTCTGCTTCAGGAAGGGTAAGTCGACAATAGACGCAGTTGTACGTCAAGTCGATATGGTTGTAGAGGGGCTAGAACGTCGGGATCCCACATTGAGTGTGTTCCTAGACTTATCGAAAGCATTCGACTGGGTTGACCATGTTACAATGCTTGACAAACTTGAATCTCATGGCATCCGAGGCGTGCCTCTCCAGTGGCTCAGGTCATTTTTAAGCCATAGAACTTAAATTGTCTAGATCTCAAATCAATTATCTGAACCGATTCACCTGAGCAATGGTGTCCCACAGTGCTCAATTCTCAGCCCAATTCTCTTCCTGATCTATGCCAATGATGTAGGTTCATCACTTCTGCACGAAAAACTTGTGCAGTATGCTGATGACACGACTCTCTGCTTCACTAGCAAAACAAAATTGATTCTGGAACAACAGAGTTTTATTGAGATCAACAACTGCGTCTAACATTTCAACAGCCTCAATCTTAAGACAAATTCTGAAAAATCTAATTTTCTAAATTTTGCTATGCGATCAGTAGACATGCATGACGGGCTAGCTATTATGTTGGCTGACACAATGCTGGAAGAAATCTACTGCTCGAAATACCTGGGAATATACCTAGATCGAGGGTTGACTTGGAATAATCACGTCGATCACGTTTGCTCCAAATTGGCCTCAGGCATTTATGTTTTGAGGTCTCTAGCCAAATACTGCCCTATTCAGGTTCTGTTTATGGCATATTATGGCTTGATTTACCCCTATCTCACTTACGAGTTGGTGTTGTGTTGAGCTGGTGCAAACAATCAATTTATGAGAGTGTTCAAGCTACAAAAACAAGCGATCCGCATTACTGCTCTGTTGAAATTTAGAGAGTCGTGCAAGGAAGCCTTCAATAATTTACAGCTGTTGGCGATGCCCAGTCTCTACTTCTTGGTAACAACTCTGTTGTGTTTCTTATGGACCTGAGACAAGGGTGTCTCATAATATTTAAGCAATATTTAAGAACATACTTTCCTACGTAAGAAATTATAAAGATATGAATTGTGTCGGCGTTTGGGTTAAGTTTGCAATACAATAATTGTGCTTTGTCTTCGTAATCAGGTCAAAGAGCAGGCGTGATTAGCTCTGGAATTAGCGCCTGACTAATTATTTTATATCAACGACTATAATTAGCAATTTTTAGTAATGCAATAATCTGCTTTGGCTAAAAACTTTAAGTAGCAGTCATGTAGGCATGTACAAGAAGTCTTACAATGAATTGCGATTTGTCACAAACTTCGGGTCATAGAATGCGCAACAGTGGCGCTCGCTTATTGTCCTGAGACAATTTTTTTTAATTTTTTTTACTGTCGTACTGACACATAATTGTGTATCACAAAGTCAATGTCACAAATATCTATAAACTAATCTATTTTATTTACAACAATACTGTACTAAAACTAATCTTAAACTTAATAAATTTTAAAATTCCTAAAATACCTAAAAAATGTTAAACTAAACGGATTTAAAACCTCTTAAGTCCAATATAAAATCACAGTTACACATATGTAAATTTTAGTTACACCTTTTAGTTGACTTTTGAATCTTGTTTATTAATTGGTTAATTGATTAAAGTTTGTTTAGAGAAGAAAATAAATTATTGCCGTTTCGGTATTGTTTAGTTTTATAATTGTTAATGTTTGAATTGACATTTATAAATAATGTTTGAGTAATAAATTCCATTTAGATTTTTATGCTGGTAATAATACCTAAAAGGTTGGTTGATTACTCTGGGACACGTTGTTTATAGACATTTAAGATTTGTAAATGGGATAATGTTCACAGACAATCCGATTTCTCCAAAATATTGTAAAACTTTTATAATTAGCAGGTTATCTTATATATCTATTTTAGCTTAAAACAAAATAATACAAAAGAGAGTATCTCCCATTATGCTTAAGAATGTTATTGCTGTTTTGTTAAAATATTAAACATTTACTGCAATATTGATACATTGTGTACCTGTATGCTAAACAATACAATATTTTCACCTTAATATTACTAAATAATATTACCAATTAATTGTGTTTATATATTTATTTCAATGTGGAAAAATGTTTACGGATTGTTATAGCCACCCTTATTTGTTTAACTATAATACTAACCAACTAGTAGACACAGTTAATAACCGATATTTCTGCAGCTCCTAACTTATGCACAAACTAATCCTTTTAAAACTAACAAATTCTTCCTGATATATACATGACTCATTTCCAATAAATATGGGCGACAAAAGATACTCGCTCTTCTTGAGCAGGACTCCTCACGTGACCACCGACTAGAGTAAGTACTTGCTGATCATTCTCCTTTTTTATTACAGTAGGATATTGCCATTTCCAATCAGTCATAGATGATTTCACAACGTATGTTTTAGAACAAATCTTTTTGTTTAGCAACAAATTAAAATAGCTTTGTAAATTTGTAAAGCATGAAAAGTTTCTATCAAAACAGTAACATTGGTATTTTGTATACGCTTACAAGAACCATAGATGATTATTATTTGTGAAATAAATCTATAGTAATATTTACTATAGTATTTACTACACTTAAATCTTCCTATACTGAAATTGATTACTGTGAATTCCTTGAAAAATGCCACAGTATTTGCAAGTACTAAAATATAATGTGTAAACCACCTGAATATGAAAAAAACGGCAACAATTAATTAATGTGAATTAGTGTTAATTTATTCTAAAAATATTTTATGGTTATCTAGTCATTGCATTAGTGTTTATTATTTTAAGATAACGCAAAGTGCAAGTATAATTTGGTTTATTTTTATACCTTACTTTTAAATAGAAGTTATTATGGGAATATTCTCCCACGTTAATAATGAGGAAATTCTGGATATCTTGTCGGGGTCCCGTCGGCCGCTTGTCCGCCGTCCACGGCCAGCAGGTAAATAAGGTGCCCACAAGTTGTGCCTGCTGCGGTTGTCTTTACCTGTGCAGGTCAGCTGTCGCCCTGACGTGTTACCATGAGTTATTTACAGGCATCCAATTATTAGTTTGGCACTTTGTGGCAAATCCCACCGACATTAGTCAGACCACGTAATTTTCTATGGATTGTAAACTATTGCAAACAGATGGGAGAATCCATTTTCAGAAGTGTATTTGAGAAAATTGAGAAATATGAAAATTTCTTTGCAACATTCCATAGTAATAGAATGAGTAGTTCACAATATTGTAATAACACTTGTAATATTTTAGGTCAGAGTGGAGAAATACTAAGTCCGTAATAATCCTAGTAAAATTATTTTGATGTAATATGATGGAACGCTACGATAATTTCAAAGCAAAGAGGTCACATTTATATTACAAATATTGTTTCAGTGTTCATTTTTAAGAGATTTTAAAGGTAAATTAAATTGGCACGGGCTGTTATTTAAGGTTTTTCACGTTAAGATGTATATACGTTTAAATAATAAATCACACACTACAGGAAAGAGTTGCGTTTCTGTCTACATTTAGTGGGGTAAGGGTGAAATAAAAATATCAAATTGTTATATTTAAAGAATTTACTTAGTAATATTAAATATTATACTATTCAGTCATACAGATATATAGCATAAGGATAAGAAAATATTTATGGTAAAACATGATCTTTCGTAAAAAGTTTTACACTATTTACAATAATACACAGACTTTAAATGACTTTTTGGTATTATAGAACTTGAATAGTAAAATTTGTCATGCTACTTAACTAATATATCTAAATGAATTGTACATTACACAATAATAGTAATAAATCGTATATTTAAATACCACAAATCTTAACAGCTAATTAAATATACAGACAGATTTACTATAATGATAATAATGGTATAAGTGTTCACATATACAGCCTACTTACATTTAAAGAAATAGCATAACTGTACATACCCTGTAACAATACAAATATTCAACATCTAAAATTTATTATACATTTAAATTACTCAAAACAACATGGTAATTTTTTTTTAATTTAGACAACCTGATGATAAAAATACAAAAATGTGTTATTGCTTACAAAAAAAATACTGAACGGTTTTATACAAGTTGTTAAAAATTGGCAATATATCTGTAAAACCTTTATAAAACCTAATTAAATAAAGAAATATTTTTCCACTTATAGAGTTCACTAAAGATTGGAAACGGTGTTCTCATACAAATCTGTTGTGTTTAAAATAAAAAAAACCAATTACGAAGAACTTACATGTACATCCTATGTTGTTTTTATAACAATAAAATGTCCAGATATATAAAAACTAAAATAATACAAACTAAAAACAAATCTAAAATTTATAAACAATTGTCAAGAATATACTTACGCAACATAATCAGACCTTTTCGATTAAGATGAATAAAATCTGGTCTTCTAGTCCTTCCAGAGAAAAATCTGCAAAAAATCGATACATAAAATTATACAGACAGTCAGTAAAAGTATTCCATTCAAAATATGTAATAAAATTCATAGAATAATAAATCAATATTAATAGTTGATTATAATTTAAAATTAAGAATTGTAAATTCGGTGCTTCATAAAAATGCAGTAAACTAGCAAATAAAATTTATATATATATATATATATATATATTAATTATATATATATATATATATATATATATATATTCACTTCGGTTGTATAATGCAGAATTGCTCTATTATAACAAATTAGACTTCTTAGTTTAAATTTCCTTTAATATTTCGGCTTTTCCGTTTTCAAAAAGGTATAATAAAAGGTAAAATAAAAAGTATAAAGTTTTATACTTTTTATTATACCTTTTATTATACCTTTTTGAAAACGGCAAAGCCGAAATATTAAAGGAAATTTAAACTAAGAAGTCTAATTTGTTATATTATATATATATATATATATATATATATATATATATATATATATATATATATATATATACACTTACCGTTCAAACAAATGCATAATGCATTTCTGGCGTGGAGATGAACTCATGTACAGCGGGCAGATGTCGGCTATCCTTACACAGTCTTCTGCAACAAACAAAATGTATGTAAAATTATGTATCATGGCATAGAGTACATTGAAATATTACATCATGTTATAATTTCAAAATTATTGAAAAACAATAAAACTGGGCAAAATAGCGTCAATTAGGTATATTAAAAAATGATCCTTTTATGACCATCACATCAACAAGATTTCATTTATAATATATTAAATTTACTGAAACAAAAAAATCTTGTATATAAAATATACAGCACGGGAAGAAAGTAGGATCAAGTATATTACGTTATATATTTAAGTATATAAGTAAAGTAAAGAACCATTTCTTGTACGGAATTAGGGGTGGGGATTTACATTTTGTTCTATATAAGGTTTAAATTACTGGCCGTTAAATCTACCGTTCTAAAATCAAATAACTATCACACTATAATGCTTTTGTACAATTAATATAGAAAAAATATTTTTATTATAGCTTGAAAATAGTTTATAAGAACATTAATTACATCGCCTTTCCATCTTTTAAATAAAAGTAAGTTAATTAAAAGAGGAAATAGAAGAATTCTTGTTCCGAATAAAACAATACAGATAAAAGAGCGATAACAAGACTAACCATTTTCCAAGCTCCGGATGTAACTATTGTATTTCTCCAACAGTTTGAAATGGCTTGGACCGTATTTCTTCTCCAGCTTTGGTATGGGTGGCAGGGTCAGTAGTATTATACTTATTGCAGTCTCCTGCAGTGTTTTGATGAGTGCAGAGAGTTCCCCACACATTGTTGAAATGTCTGCATTCTGAAATCATTGTTTATAAATATTATGCTAAAGCATTATGTAAACCAACATAAACTACACAACAAAAGACATAAACACATTTTGAAAGCTACGAGTGTAACGGGTAACGAAGAATGTGTGAAAAACTTGTTGCGTGAAATCAATGGAAAGTACTGATAAGCAGTGAGTTATGGTAATAAAGTTAAAGCCAATAACATAAAATATAATATCTTAGACTGATTGAAAACGTTAAAATTATACTTAGTACTAAGTTTTATAATTAGGTTATAGAAGATTTTAAACACTGAGGGTGTTTCTCTTAGTTTTTGTAGGCCTACTACATACAAAATTATAGTGGCCAGGGACAATTAAAATGTTCAAATAAAATAAATCACAGATGTATTCATTGATTTACATTGTGCACATTGCAACAGCAACTAAAATAATCATATGACCGATTTTACCCTATTATAACCAATTTGTATTAAACACATATTTTATGTACAATTTTATAACACACAAAAGAGTATATCTCATACCATTGAAAAGTTTTGTACCATGTGTTTATTAAATTGTTTTAATGTGTAGTGTTTTGCTTTTATGTAATGAATAAATGTCACTTACAAACATAACTTATTACTAACTAATTATATCAAATTAAATAATCATACAGTGCTAAATATTACCTTCAAAAAATCATTCGTCCCAATCATAAGGATGATTTTGTTCGATATCGGATAAAACTTCTCGTTCACTCTCTTATGGAGGTCGGATATAGTTTGACCGCTGACGCAGATTCCTATCCGGCCGGATGCTGCAAGAAATAAATATATGCATATATGTTAGTGACAAGGAGAAAATTTAAACAATACATTTTAAAAATACACAAACTAAATTATACAGTGATGGTTGTTATATTAAACTGCGATCTTATCAAACTATGCGGATATCACGTTCAGTACATTAGATGTATATTTAAACATGTAAATAAAATTAAAACTTACAATTTGGTGTGGGCACCCTCCGAAGTCCCAAGAGCTGTTCACCGAACCTGCAGAACTGGCTGTCTCCAATCAGCTGATGGTCTACCAGTCCTGGTTCGTACACTACATTGTGCGACGACGTAGAGGAATTGGATACACTTTCACTCTGCAAAATACATATCTTTAAGTAAATTTTTGTTGTCGTTAAACATGCTTGTTCAAGATCACAATTCTGCAATTATCATCTTTACCAACATCAGAGCCAAAGCGTTAAATTGTTATCTAAACAGTTTAATAGCGGTAATAATATATTATAAAAATGAAATATATTACACTTATATAATATGTTAAAAAAAATTACATTAGACTCGCCATGTATGTTAAATCGTGTTTGTGCTAACATGGTCTACTCACTTCCTTGTACAAAAAATTATTCGAGTTAAAAATTTTGTTGGGATACAATTTTATTTGCGGTTGACTTTAAAAATATCTAAAATTTTAACATTGCTTAAAAAATATATTACTTTGTAAGGAAAGTTTCAACGCAGCGTGAGTACTGAACATTTAGATGTTAGATGCAGATAGTTAACGTATGTCTTTTTTTGTTATATTTCTCTATAAGTGTAATTGAACAGAATCTTATATATTTATACCGTTAACCACAACTATGACTTTTACGACTCCGTAACTGTAGTAAGGTACAAAAAGTAACGATGGCGCACTAACCTAAAGTAAACTAGAAACGTAACACATTTAGTTCTCATGTCGGTTATGAGATAACGGATTATCCTAAACTAATCCTAACTAATCGATTTCCTTAAAAACTTGGCAAAACATAAATAATACATTCAGAATGAAAATCTACAGAGTGTGATAAAACCCGTGAGTTTTATTATAGTATTGTCCAAATATAAACATGTGCTATTTTTAAAAAAGGTAGTTGTACGATAAAAACATTGGCAAAAACTTAATTAACTATGTTATTTTAGAAGGAGACCAAACTAATTAAACATGTATGTCAAATGAGACTCTACATATAATTATATAATAAGAGCAGTTGTAAATATAAAACAAATATAATCGTTTTAAAACGGCTGCAGAAATGTTAGTGTAATTTTAGTATACCGTGATTATATGTATGTATGTTTACACAACAGCAATACATCTTTTTTAGTAACTTTAAAAAAGAATGCTTTAACATTTAAAATTATTTCTTAAATTATAATTTTAAAACTACATCGTACAAATTGGGACTTAGAATTGGGACTTACTAATAGTTTATCCAGAAGTGCTGACGATATGCAGATGGAAGTGCTACTCATTTTTGTTCACTATTAAAAAAATTATATAATAAAAACACAAAAGAATAAATAATTCTCACTCCTTACAGTAACAACACAATATAAAGCATTTTATAGAATTATCTAACGAGGAACAATAACACATCTACTAACAACCTATCCGCACAACTGCTGAAAGATGACTGTGACTTAGGCTGACCCTGGTTGGTGCTCCAGCTACCTGGAGTACCGTAAGGAGAAAGGTACAGTGGCGCTAGTTCCAGGTTGCGGTGAGGGGACTAACTAATTTGCATGAAATAAATGAGCTCTTAACGTATAATTAAAAATGTAACTTAACCTCTGTTCAAACAAAACCCATTGAACGTAAATATACGTCCCTTTGAAAAATACCACACGGTCCCGTCTAATATAGACCTACATCACAAATGCTTTCATTAAGAAGAAACACTGTAAAAAAGTTAAATGTTAAAAAGAAATAGAAATTTGAAATATTTCTTTATAAGGTAATAAACACATGAACAGGCACAGTCGTCTTTTCTCTAAGGAATATTGAGAATCAGATAACAAGTAAAGCGTGGTCCTTAAAGCGCATGCAAATATCTTTATATCATTTAATTGTATTAAAACTTTATGGATGTAAAAAACTCTTATTGATGTAAAAAATTAGAATTATTAGGTACCTTATACGCTTTGGGTTATAATAGAATAATAAACACTAATGATATCACAAGATAACCATGAAATATTTTAAAATTATTTAACGGTCTAAATAGTAAACACATTATATAATAAATTTATTTTTGTCTTTATTTCATCTTTAGGTGGTTTAAAAATATTAATATAGAATAGTAAAGTAATACTCTCAAACACCGTAAGAGATAGGCGACTATATCTTATTTTATATTAAAGCAAAATGTACATATAATCATGGTCCGGTAATAATACAAGGTTAATAATATTGTGAAGACATTGAGTGTTGTAAATATTATAAACTTTATAAACTTAAAAATAAAAATAAAACTTTTTGCTGTAGTACCTCAATTTAAAAACAACATTCTCATCGTCAGTTTGGTTGGACAACTTGAACTGCATTGTTTTTAATCAAATGGAAATAAATATAACGATTTTTCATCATCACAACCCAATATTGTAATGGTAAAATGCTTTTCCATGTATGCATAAGGAATACTACACGGTCTTTTCAACTATACGAAAATATTGCGTGTTCACAAATGGTGTTCTTTTGTAAAAAGAAAAGTATAATGGAAGACGCCATTAGTTCGCATTTCACTTATCAGGTTTGTGCCTTTCTACGAAAGTCTGCGTAATTACATATCTTTATTGGATAACTTGGTAATTATCAGACATATGGTATCCTTAATATATTAAGCTACGCTGATTATAATGGTAATCATTAATAACACTAGTAACGATGCCTGGTTGCCTTTAATGATTGTTGATATGTTTGATTTTATTAGTTTTATTAGTAGTAGAATATTATAAAAAGTTACCTCTTTCCAGCTTGACCCTAACCTAAAAATAAACTTTTTTTACTTCACTGTACTTTTAGCCTAGTAATTATGGCGCAATTAATTATTTCTACAACATTTGACAAGAGACGCTCTCTGAAGTTGGACAAGGAAGGGTTCCTAGAAAGTTTTAACTATGTTAACGCTACAATGTGAATAGTTAGAAAGACGTGTTGAGTGCCAGTACCACTATTAAAATTCCTCAGAATTGTAATAAAGAAAGGATGCCACCTCTAAAGATCGCTGATGTATTTATGATATCGGAAAAGACTATTAGACTTTCAGTTAAGGGATTTTCCAGGTTCCAGAAGTCGGTTCGTGAAGATTATACCAGGTACTGGCTGACCTTCTTGGAATTATAGTTTGTCCCCTATCTCAAGAGCCCAAATGGATTACTACGAGACCCTTACACCCGAACGCACAGGCAACGTCACACGCGCCGCCCGGCCTACCTGTCGCCCCCGTGTCGATGACTCACATAGTGGACCTTGAGTCATTTTTAAGCATTTTGATGTTAGGATAATATATTTTGTAATCTGCATTTTATTTCATGGGAATAGAGACTAAAGATATAATAACTACGGCATTCCTGAAGCGTCTTAGAAACAAAAGCTCAACGACTACGTCACGAATGTCGTGCGCATTTCGTGTTTTGACTTTATTTTATATAAATAAAATGCAGAATTAAAATATTACAAAAATAGTAACCTAACACACACACACACACATATATATATATATAAAAGGTTCATAATTTAAGGGTCATAAGTTAAGGTCATATGTTTAGATCAAAATGACAACATTATTTCATTATTTGTTTCATGTCATATGTTTAGAGGGAATAAAACCCTGTGTGATAATCACTCATTCCCATGGATACGATAAGGACATTTATAAATTATTACTTTGTGTTTATATATTAGTAGGTAACAGGGTATTATATACTAAAATATTTTGCTCAACATTTACTCAATTATTTAGGGTTATCTTCGACAATCGGTTTATCTTATGATCGAGGAAGTTGCAAAATTAAAGCTATATAGTACATTTCTTTAATGAAGATACTTAGTGGTAAAATTCATTTAATAGCCATAGAGTTTACTATTGGGGAACAGAAAAGGGGATAAAATGACTTAGTTTTGTAAGTTTGTTCATTCGAGATACTAAAAAAACCTGTCACACTGGAAAATTTTGCGATTCCTGACTAAGACGTGCCACAACGCTTTGGTAAGATTTGTTTATTTTAACCTAGTTTGTAATTATGTATTAGGTTAGTTCTTTACCTGAAGAAGAGATCAGATTGCAGATCTCGAAACGTAGTGTTACTGATTTCTTGTTTCACTGAACAATGGCAAATGTCCGGAAAAATCCTGTTTCCTTCACGATCCTTCCATCGTCAAAAATAACCTTCAAACAAAGAATTAAAACATGCTCATACAAAAACAGCAATTATATATTGGGGACTGATCATTTATCACTGGTAGATTTTGAGTGCAAACCTGTTGTGTTAATTTCTGTTTAAATAACGAGTGTGCTGTATTTTATTACAAATTTATGTCTTATAGATAAGTCTTACAGAATCGATGCTTTGTACAGACTCGACTTATACGAGTCACGTTTTGGTGTCATTTGTTTATTTTTGCCTGGATTGCAGTTATTTGTTACGCTAGTTATTCGTTGGAAGAAGAGCTGATTTTCTAAATAGCAAAAGCCCCAACTTGGTCTCTAAAGCTTCAACAAAGGCAGACTGGGTTTTCTTACAAAACTTTGCTATTTATTTACACTGTAATTATAATAAAATTTAATATTTAACAATTTATTGAACCAATTTAAATAAAGGCTTTCTTTCTTGCTTTCAATTTTGCAAACTTGTTTATAGTGTTGAAAAGTCTGTACTGAGGGTTAAATATTTTTCACAGCAACATTAGAGAATTTAGTCAGTCTTGTGAAAGAGTTAACCTCTTCGCATAAGAGACATGGGTCAAAACATAAACCTCTCTTTCTGCAGAAGATTTTGTGACGGATAATTTAAGAAAAATCCTGATGGACAATTCAAAATCGGGAAACATAATTTTCAGATCGTTGTTTATAATGTAATCATATTAGTCAGTCAAATATTCCTTTCAAATCTTTTTCTCGCACATACATTTTAAAGTAACGGCATTCATGTTCCAAGCCGCTATCAACTTCATTAGAGTACATTCCATAGAGTTTGTTTGCAGCCTATTTGGTATGTCCTTTTTCTGTGGTTCATTTTGTAAGAAAATGGAGAGCATTTCGAATTTGTTGGCCACATGTTCATAAGCTGCTTTTCGCCTTGAGAGGTTGCATAAGAATTTAATGATTAAAATATTGTTACGTACACTTGAGTTTTGAAAACAGATATATCATTAAGATTAGCTTCAGCACCAGGTCCCTCATATGCAAAGGTTCTTTCTTGTTCTGACAGTAGTGAAGTTGAGAGACTCGGATTCAACTTGCAACAACTTTTTGGCTGATTCTTCGTACTTATGAAGCTCATTCCTTTTTTCTTCAAAGTAGCTCTCCAAGATCGGAGTTGCTTTTTGACTGCTACGATACGTAGGTTTTCACTTTGCTAATATTGGCTGATTGTTAAACCTTTCCAAATTTCATTCCACAAATGGCAAAAAAGCCATTTTGAATATTTCAAACTTATTTTCAAACCACGTGGCTTCCACTTGAACAGCAGCTTCTGTGTGGGGTCTACATCAATGTCTTTGAGTGATGCATTAATTTCGAAAGCCTTTGACAAGTGCCTTCACGGCATCAGATATTGCGGACCACCTTGTACCCAATAAGGATTTCACCATAGGAATTTTACTTTTTCCAAACATTTCTTTACATTTCCCCACCTATTATATGAGTTTGAAAAAAGTGAGCAGAGCTTAGACACACCAAAAAACATTACAGCTTCTGTGCAGCACTCGGCAGCAGAACCAACTAGGTTAAGTGAGTTCCGGCACAAAGGACAAATTCTGTAAAAGTACACAGTTATTTGATTCTAGCCTGTAGGCAGTGTTAAGTTCCTGACATATTTACCGCATTATCATAGCTTTGCCCATGACATAGTTTAATATCCAAGCCTAATTCTGAGATATAACTTAAAACAGCTTTTTCTAAACCATATGAGATATGCCCTATTCCTGAGAGGAGCTTGAAAAGATGTTCATTATGCTTAGCATCTTCGATGTAAACGTAGTGTAAAGAGCCAACCGGTCTGTATGTGAACTATCAGGAGTAGAATCATGAGAGCACAGTAATATTGTTATGTAGATGGAGTGGGAATCGACTCAATACATCCATCACACAATCCAAATAATTTTAAAAAAACTGTCTTCGCTACGCCCACTACTTCACGTTAACATAACATAAAATGACAAATATAATGAGGTTAGGATGTGTCAGGTAATGTAGTAGCGTGGCGCTCCTGCCCATGCGCCAGTCCACTGGTTCGGTGTTGCAGACTGGAGAACAGAAACAGCGTCTGACCACCTATTATGCATTGCATTGCACTACCACTACAGCTATATCAGTGTCAATGTCACCATCATCAACACTCAACAGTATTATGAACGATAACATTTTGTGAAAATATAATTCAATGTTTTATGTTTACACGAATTTAAAATCACTCAATTTTCTATATAATTTACGTTGAATATACTTTGATATCATTGTATCATACCTTTCATTATTAATTAATAACTATTGTAATTTTTTTATTCAAAATTTTGCGCCCTTTAAAATTAGACACCCAGTGTGCCCATTTATAGCCGAGGGGATGCTTATGAGACAACCCATTATTTATAGTTGTAGTCTTTTTTCACGATTTCTCAATAAAATAAAAACTGCATATAACGCATCTACAGATTCAATGTAATGTTGAGTTTAGCTTCATTTCCTGGAAAACGGCAGAGCCCTTTTGTGGTCTATTTGTCTTTGATGTCGAAACGATGCAAACGATGTCGAGTTGAACGTCTTAGTCGCCGAGCTTGTCAGGATATTTAGACGGACGTGAACTCAGGTTTGGAAAAGTCAAGACTGTAATAGTGTCAGATTTCAATGAGCGGAAGATGAAATTGGGCCAAACTTAATGTTCACAACGGAACACCTATCCTTCGCCACTATATATTGATAAATTTTTAATTTTTTGTGCATCCTTAACCTTACGCCTTTGGGGTTTATTACACCTGAGGAATAGGATGGATTACTATCCTTGAAACGCACTATTCTATTTCTGTAACACTTAACGTTCAAAAACGTCCATTTCAAACCGCCCATCTTCAATAAATTACTTTAAACTGAACATAAAATATTGATGCTCGGAATTTAACGAATTTATTTTCATTTATGAAATACGAGATTTGGATCGTATGTCCAGATAACTAATATGTAGCAAGATTCTCGAAACTGCAGTATTAACAAAAAGGGAAAACTCTTATCTATGCATGTTCAGAGCATGTTAGTAGAGTAATAATTAACTAAAATTTATACTTTAGCACCTGGATCAAATTCAAGGATCAAATTCAAACGCCTATTTAATTTGAATTCTTGATTGAAGGTATTCATTAAACTAAATAAACAATTACGGTGTAAAAGTATATAATAAAACAAATTTTAAATTGTATGTCGACTGACATGTTTACTACATTTGATATTTCGAATTACTTGGAATTCAACTGTCAGTGTTCGGAAGTATGTCTTAAGTAAAAACATTTAATTTAGTTTTATTTACGGAAACCTGTATCAAGCAAGTCATTTTTTGTCCTAATTGTGATGTTTTTTTTTTGTCTTCTGTATTTGGTAATAGAAACCCGAAGAGGTTCTTGCATAATTTAAATTTTCAACCATAGCAAACTATCAACAATTTCCAATATCATTTCTAGGTGTACTGTAGCAAGAAATATTTTGGTAACACATTGTACATTTCTGATTTATTTAAACTATTAGGTTAAAAATGTATAGCACAAATAGAATGTTTCATTCTTTTGAAGCTTTCGTATTAGGCACAATAGTTACAAAATGAAGCTTGGGACATTCTTGAATTGCCCATTAAATTGTGCCCATTCCTTTTATTTAGCACACCAGAAATAATATCTTAGTTGGAAGTCTTCAATACTATTCACTAAATTTTGAAAGAGAATTATACATTAATCTATGTCAGATTGTGTATTCATTATATTTTTGAAAACTTACTTTAAAAGTTAAAAATATTTTAAGTTTTGTTTTGATTGACTATAGTCTCAAATTTGATGTTATATTCACAAATTGCATTCCAATATTAGTGGTAATAATATCCACTATTTATAAAGTGTTGTATGTTAGATTCTCTCAAACTCGATTAAAAGTACAAGAGTATAAATTTAAATTTTATTTCAAAAATTTAAATAGCTTACAGGAACAATAATTTAGTGTTCGTAGAAAGTCCACAAATTCCTTTGCCCTCATACTGTGTTGGAGTGGTGTGGTTTTTGAGTGTCTCCCAAGTTGTTGATAGTGTTGGGGGGGGGGCGTCCTGCCACCCGTGTCTACGCCGCCCCGACCATCGCGACGTAGTGTAGCGGTCATCCTCTACCTTGTAAATGCAGTACCGCTCCCAGACTCATTACTGGAACACACCGCTCCACATTGTACTTGTATACTCGTAGGCCGATTGGCTGCAGATGATTCTAAAAAGAATCGTCAGGCTGCGAGGAGTTGTGAAGATCGCAGGAAACTTTCCGGACGCTTTCTTTTAGGCGGCGAAGTTCAAGAAGATGAAGTATGATGAACCTCGGAGTTTTTTCGCCCGGTCTTCTTTCAAACAGAAGGAAACCTGGAGATCTCCTTTAGACTCTGTAAACGCCTGTCCTGTTGTTGTTGGACTTGAGAGGGCTCTTCTCTGCTGACTTAAGAATTCAAAGAAGGAGGTCTTTTCGAAGCCTCTTCGGAACTGTTGAAATAAAAAAAACTCCTGCTGTCTTCTCCGCTGGGCTGTCTTCTACCGGAAGAAAGAAACCCTGGTGGTTGGGACTTCGGTTGACTTTCCTTTACCTCACTGAAGACGAAGCTCAGATGCCTGTAGTGGAGATTTGGATAACTCTTTCTTGGATGGAAACCTCTTTCAACCGGGTAGCTGAACTCCTCTCTGTGTACCTTTTGAACTTTCTTAAGACTCCTCCTCTTTAGGAATTACCTTTCAGTTAGACTGAACCTCGCTTTGTTTACAGTATCAGAGCTTTGAAAAACACGTGCGACTAGCTCAAGCCTTTAATTAAAAGACACCTAGTTTCCACGGAAATAGTCGATAATACAGAAGTTTTCAACTTATTTGGTTTCTATGAAAACAAACCTATGTTTGTTGCGAACACATTTTATACTACATTTATTTTTGATACAAAATATAGATATTAGTAAGTCTCCCTGAATCGTTGTAAATTATTTAAAATCAAAAACAGAAACATATTAATCACCATTATGGTTCTATAAGAACATTACGCTTATACAGTCAAATTGTGTGTTTTTTACACAACAGTTCTGCAGTAGAGGCCCAACATTAGGTAGGCATGGTAGAAAACCGACTGTATAACTTAGGAATAGAATACTTGTATGTGTGGTGTCAGCAAAACATCATAGCTCGGATTTTCATTGCTGTATCAGAGAACTGTTTCCTGGAAAATGTCATCTTATCGTGCGGTAACTGTGATTGCCAGCTTTCGGAATGTGCTTTATCAACTAAAGTAAAATCATTCGATTTATGGTAGGAATTCTAATTTCCACACTACAAGAATGCGTTCACCAAGAAGTTTTACCCAGTGCATGAACAGTGAAATGTCTCCTAGCATCACTAAATCCAATAAGTTTTTGAAAAAGATCGTCTTTAAAATCTATCTTATTGATACAGATCAGGTTACAAGAGTCTCCTGTAATACCAAAAACATTGAAATAAAATTTATTAGAAGAAATCCAACACATTTGTTGGAGATAGATTTCAAATTTACCGTCATCACAGGGGGTAAAAATGCGACTATGCGATCCTAAAATAAAATAGAATATCCCTTAGTGCAGTAAAGTCAACTTAATAATTTCAATAAAATCCCTTCTCTGTAACATATTACGTTTGGTTGCTGCGGCACAGGAATCTTGACTGTAAAGTATGAATTAACTCATTGCCATTAAGTGAAGATCTTACCTCTACAACTCATATATTCCTTGAGAAGTTTTAAAAATCTATGAGCTTCTATCAGAAATTATGGAATGCACACTGTTTGCTAAGTAATACAGAGGCAGTGTAATTTAAAAGCTAGAGTACTCCTCACCATGTACCGCTTATCAAGCTCACTGGGGTTGGTTAGATTAAAAATTCCAAGATTATAGCTCATTCTTGTCTTGTTTCATATGAGCATTACAATACAATCATGCAATACAATATAAGCGTACAATAGAATCAGCCCACAGAGATGAGAGTTTTGCTCCTTAGTGTTCTCAAGTATTACATATATCATACAAAACAGTATATTACGTAAGATTCCGATTACTCACAAATACCCTAACCTCATTCACCACATAAAACAATCTGACGGAAATGAAAACTGTAGCTACTAGGCTCAAAATTAAGCCTAATTATTATTATTATTATTATTGATTTATTTAATTAAGTTTTATTAAGTAAATCAGCTGAAACACCAATGGAATTTTAAGAAACCCCTTTTCCTTACCATTAACAAAGATAAACCTATTTGTAACTCAAGTATAGGTAATAATGAAATATCTAATAAAGAAATGATAACATTTTGAGGTATTAACACAAATTGAAAAGGAGAGCATAAACATAACAGACGCTGCTTTACAGGTGCTTATACAGACGGCTCTAAATCAATAAACGGGGTTGGCGCTGCCTACCATATTTCTCAACACAATACTGAAACCAGGATCCCATTGCAGAATTGATTGCAATTCTGAAATGTATTCAATGCGTTAATTATTTAGACAATTGCTCTGACTTTGTTATTTTTACAGACGGAGTATGCATTAATAGATAAAGGAGAATATTTACGAGAGTCTAGAAAATCAGAGTATTGTACTATCCATAGCATTTGAATTAATGATGTAAAATTAAAATTCATTTTTAAAGTGGATACCATGACACTTAGGCATTATAGGTAATGAATGAGTGGATAAGTTTATATAAAGAAGCTTTTACGGAAGATAATATAAATTAACAGTATAAAAAATCGTATTTTACTGGATGACTTCAAAGCATTTCAGAAAAGTCAAAATGGAACTAGATGGCAGAAAAAAATTGAAAAATTGAATTCCAAAATATTTTTGGTTTAAAAACGTGAAGTTCAAAAGGTTTAAAATAGTTAACATGTGCAAACCAAGATTCGGTCATAACAAATAAATAATAATCTTTTTAGAATCAGATAATATTTTACACCTTTATGTTTGAAAGGAACTTTAAATCATAGGGGAACATTAGAGCCCCGCGAAGTTCGGCGCGAGGTCGAGATGGTTCAAGAAGAAGCCGGTGTATACAGCTGCTCCAATACCGACTAAAAATAACTTTTTTATAATCAAAGTATTTACAAATTTTAAAAGAATAAACTTAACAGTTTTTTAAACATAATTTAAAGATGTATTTAAAATTATATGAAGCTATGACAATCGTAAACAGCATTGTACATGCATGTACCCCGGAAACGATGCTTATTCCGTGGACCTCCTTTTCGAGATAGGAATCCCTGAAGGGCCCCTGTGAGAAGCAACCTCACACCTTTACAATAAGATTTTGCCTATATATAAATAGATGTTCTAAATTTCTTCTTTTACGAAATAACAACAAATACTACAATACTATAGCAAAAGTTTTTGTACTACGAGGCTGCATGGGTTTCTCCGATGCCTGTTATTCTTTAGTACTAACAATGAGAAAAAGAAGAACATGGGACTCAACGTTCGTTACAAAGTGTAATATACATGCATAGATTTTGCAAATAAGCATGGTTTTCCCACCTTATATTTCCGCTAATTGTTTAATTACCAGGATGCATACCAGACCTCTATTCACTTACTAGTTTCTAAGCAGCGCTTACACCAGAATTTCAGACCATCCTCCTCTAAAAAAGCGAATCACATAAACATGTCTCTCATTAACCATACCTATTCAAGTACGTATTCATTCACACGCACCCTAGGTTTCAAGATATTTTATAAATGTTGATGATTTTTCTTAGTTATATATTTTCTACTCATTTTATAAATAAGAGAGTAGAACAGAAGACAAATGGAGTGTAAGTAAATAACACAATAATAAATATAATAATAATACAAATAAATAAAAATACCACACTATCCAAAAAACTTTACAGTGAGTATGTTTTTTGAACTGTTATGTGTTTAATTCATTATCTTCTGAGTAACTAGCTTTTCTGGTGGGTTTTATATTGTTCCATGGCTGTACGTTAGTTGTTCCATATACAATAAAAATTAGATTTCCTATAAAGAAAAAAGCCGCAGAAATGTAGAACAGTATCATCCATTGGTCTCTGTTTTCCTGTTAACAAAACGATTATCAGTCAGTAAAACTGCTTAAGAAATTATTTATTGATAAATCTTACCAAATAACGTAAAAAAATTTTTGATTCTTTAATTCAGGAGATTAACAAACATTCTTTACCTTTTTTTAGTATGATGAACATAAATAATTTTTTCAATATTCGTCTCTCTATTTTACCAACCTTAAGCAATACTTGTTCTATTTACCATTTACTGATCTTTGATCTTCTATACGAACTCAAAAATACATATTTTCATTAGATTTGTAACACTGTCTGTTGAGCCATATAAATTTATTTCATATATTGACCCGCCTAAGCCTTTACTTACAACTCAGTATAGCCAACATATTTTTTTTATTTATGCAAGAATTTTTTTTAATCTTTTTTCCAAAATGGTTTTGGGCACATATATCTTTATGATGTCTTCGTGAAACCAATTTATACAAATGTTAGATTTGACTTATTAATATCAAATACGATTTACACATGCATAGTTAGTTTTACTTAATGGCTGAGCATCTGTAAAGCCTATCACTCGAGGGTAGAAAATGTCATTTATGTCTGCAAAATACCTTTAAAACAAACTCACCTATAGACTTTAAATTTGCATAACACTTTTTCTCTACGTAAAAAAAAATTGAGTTAACTGAGTTTCATGTGACTCCATGGAAATTGGCTGAGCGTTAGCTAATATTTTTATATTGTTTATAAGGGACCCATTTACACATTCATAACGCTAACGTCCGGATATTTTAAGTACCGTCGAACTTTTCAATAATAATTGCCTAAGTACAGTATAGTTTATTACGTTAAATGTCTAAGCATAAAGAAAACAGTATTTAGGCTTTGCAATTTTGCACAAAAACATTATTTTAATATGTTTTTCAATTTTCCTCCGTGTACATAAAAATAAATTTACTTAACAGTTAAGCAATCGTGCGCCCGATGGTGTCAACAATAGTCTGAGTTATTTGTGTAAGCGCGTATTCATAGTTAAAAAAAACCATCAAAACAGGCAAACAATAAAATCGCAATAAAGAAATGCACAGCGACGTCTACCCACCGGTCGGACGACGGCAGTTGTGACAAATCGCAAACTCTCTGTGATTAGCTTATACACACTTGAAACGTTGCGATCTGAAACATTCTGTATATGTGATATGATAACATAAATTATCATAAATTAAAGATAGTTCTATAGGCTGTCATACTGAGAAGGTACAGTATACTTAGTGGCCCAACAGATTATTCGTGTAAACTTTGAACATTAACCAAGTAAGGATTGCTTTCTGAACTTTTTTAAATTATAATCATTGCATGCGTAATTGACATTTGACATAATTTCTAGGTATAGATATTCAGAATTGTATTGATATTACAAAAATCAAAACGTAAATGGTATAGTACCTGGTCTTCAACAATGAATCCTGCCACTATTGGAGCCAAAATAGCGGGGAAGTTGGCGAAGCAGTTGGTGATTCCCATCAGAAGCCCTGCGAAGTTCGGAGCGAGGTCGAGATGGTTCGAGAAGAAGCCGGTGTATATTGCTGCACCAATACCGATGATAATGATCAACATGACAATGGCTGTCGTGGAGTCGGATGTGAACCCCAAACCTACAAACGCGGCGGCTCCTCCCCACAGGGCTAAAACAGATGTTAGAACTTATAAATTGTATTTTTATAAGCATTCAGAGCACTTCAGCAGATACAACTGAGGTTCCGTTATTCGGAGTTATCGATTTTATTACATTGTTGGTAAAAGGAAGTAAATGTTACACAGATATATCTTATTCTACCTGGCGGGTAAAATAAAAAATTATCAAATTATGTTATGGTCGGGTAAGCGGGATACTTGCAAGGACAGGATCGCTCTGCGGTCACCCGTCCAAGAAGCAGCAACGCTCGACGTTGCTAGAGTCGATTATCTTGCGATAGCCTCCGACCACGCTATTCTGTGCCATTAGAATTGGATATTATTAAATCTTATCTATAAACCATTATTTTGCCTTTTTGTATAAATTCAGTTTTTTGTATACAGAAGAGGAAGTAATTAACTTTACCATTTTGATATTTATAAATATTTACTGCGCTTCCTTAGATTGCTCTCTTTAAAACTTTTTTATAATGCCAGTTTTTCCTTTTCAAATTAATTGAAGTACGAGATTTATATTCATGGACAATTATTTTGCAAAGACTTGTTATATCACACCGTACACTCATAGTGACAAGTTCTTGTAAATTATAAAGAAAACCATTGCAACATGTTCTTCAACTAAATAAATAAATGTTAGGACCCAGAGCTGACAAATGGTTTGGGTTCGTTAAAGTTTCAGTAAATTCCAAGATATTAACTAAAATAATAAAACCCTAGGTATATTTTTTTTATTTCAAAATAGCTTTTGACCTCGTTGGTCATGACATTCTTATTTTTAAAATCGAAGCGGCGCCAGGGTCTTAGCGTTGAAATGGTTGTGGAGGTTTTAAGCAGCAAGTAAAAATTAAAAAATAATAATAATTTATTGTTCTTCCAAAATATACAACACATTTAGTTACAATAACACATACATATTTATATGCAAACACAAAATATACAAAAAAAATCTATAAATTATATCTATTGTGGCTAGAAAAAATTAAAGCTGGTGTTTCTCAGCGATCGGTGCTCTCTGCTAGTTTGCTTTACATTTGTATTAATGATTTATTAACGATTAATTGGAAGGGTAGTATATCAGCTTTTGTTTATGGCATTGCTCGGTTTATACTGATACAAACTTAGAGTCTTAAGAAATATTTTTAACATATGATTTACTATTAATTAAAGAATGGTATAGAATTAGTAATATACAAGGTAACGTGGATAAAACAAAATGATAAGCATAAATATCTTGGACTTATATTTAACAATAAACTAAAGTGGGATGATCTTACTGTATATTGTATTTATATAACAAAATTATATCTTTTACTAGAACATTGTAATTGTCATGAAGTTTTAGTGGAACTGCATTGTTAAGATCGCTTTATTTATTTTGTTTCAACCTATTCCCGTCTTCAGTATGGTATATTCTGTTTTGGAGGTACCATTAAGTACCTAAGGGAAAAATTGCGGATTAACGAGAAATATTTCTTACATATAATTTACAAAACAAAAAAGGACATTTCTATTCCATTGTATAAGTGAATAAAAATACTGCCTTTCGAACATCTTTTCATCTTCAAAGTGGTAATAAAACAAATAATCTTATGTATCGAAATATAAGAGGTGTTTTTATTAGAAATGTTAGATCGCATGATGTCAATAAATTAGACAATGTTCGGGCGCTCTTTTTGGACCTATGGATTTTGAGCAAATGACTTGTAATTTAAAACAAACAAACAGTTACAGGAAACTTTGTGACAATTTTAAAATTTGGCCTCTTACTAAATTATTAATATTATTGATTGAGTGGATTGTTATTTATATTTTTAAATGTTGCTATGACTTGTAAATACAAAAAAAATTAATTTTAAGTTATTATATTGTGAGCTAGACTTAATATTAAGTCTACATTTTTTGTTATTGTACAGTATATTGATCTTACTATTTGTAATTTGGTCAGTTATAATTTGCTTTATTGTTTATTAGGGGACATAAACCATTATTATCATTGACGGTCAATTCTTGAATTTAAGAACGATAGGCTAGTTTTGATCTGATCTGAATGATCTTCGTAATTGGTTTTTGAATGGCCTATTTATCTGTGTAGTATAGTAAGCATTCTCCTACAGTACAGTATTGAAGGTACTCTTTTGTTTATTCTAACTATGTGGATCCCATACGAAGATCAGGTGATTCATTAATATACTCAATAGTTCAACTTCTGTGCTGGATAATGATAAGAAGCAGATTTCATCCATTGCTGTGTGTTGGTTTCCTATACTAATATGGCTTCTTACTTGTCAATACGTACAAAAATGGCAAACTTTGGTTGTTTTAACGTTTGTGGCAAACTGGATGTTGGGCTGTACAGCATTAATATATTGTAGGAATGCATCTAGGCTGTATTTAAAGTGTGACTCAATAGTATATATATATATATATATATATATATATATATACCGCCTACGTACCGAACCCATAGCTTCGGTTTGGGATTCAAACCCGGACCTCCAGTTTTGACAAATCTTGTTCCTTAAGGTTGATGCACATATTTCTAAAAGATTGCATGAGAATTTGGGGGGGGGGGGGTTATTTTGTTTCTTTGCTATAACTCTAATCGTTCTCCCAATTATATATGTTTAACACATCTTAGCCGACTCAACCTGTATAATCCTTAAAAGATATACAAAACACAATGCGTGTAAAAATTATTTTAAATGATCTGAGAATTTTCAAATGATTCTACTATTCACATAAGCTAAGATAGATGAATTGGAATTTTAACAACTGTAATCTTGAAAACTAAATTATTTTGCTTATAATTTGAACTGGAACTAGTGGTGCATCAATACTTTCAATGATTACAATAGTGTGGAAATTCCCTTATGGGCACAAGAAATGGGAAAAGGCTTTTTACACAGCCAATTATGGTTTTAAAATGCTCTTTTCAAGAGTAAAGACACGATATAAATATCCAATTCTAATATTTATCTACTTGGAAGAATCAGATACTGAAATGAAAAATTATTTCCTTTCACAGTAGTTTAATTGATACTTTTATGGATGGAAAAGTCTTTACTGTTATCAATGGATGTAATGCTCGTCCGACTAGAAGTTTTAAATATTTAAAACTGTATTTACAATGAATACCAATGATATACTATCGGAGTGACTATTGAAAATACCTAAACATTATCGGAACAGCCTTTTCTGACAATAGAACTCACCCGTCAATTTTCTGTGAACACAAGAACTTGAGGGCTGCCGGAGGATTAGATAGCGTACAAGTTGCGATAGCGCTTCTAATTGTACATACCTATTACTAACAAGCAATTTAAGTTTCAAGGTATCAGTTATTAAATAATCATTAAGTATAGGAATCACATCAAGTTTATCAATGCCGTTTGCTTTTTTTAAGGAAAAGTAAACTCGATTTTTCAACCAAATATTTAATTGAGGATAATTTTTATGTAAATACCGACTATTCATGTTTACGAGAAACCTGTTCAGCTAATTCAAATAACGTCTAAAGTTAAAAACACAATAGTAAATTTGTCATAAATAGTCATTTTAAAGATAGTTACCTCAACAATGTGATTCAATAAAAAAGCATATCACACAGATTTACAAAATTTTAAAATAATAATTCTTTTATTAAATACCGTCAAGGATTTGTTCAAAAACAATAAAGTTTAAGAGTTCTGTATTAAAATTGTTAATTATAATTTAAATAGCAATATGTAAATTAGGTTTACGTTTAAATTAATTAGCTCATGATCATCATAAGAAACCATGGGTATCAACGTGTGATAATATACTTACCGATTGTATTCCATATTTTCTTTGCCACGTTAAGAGATAATAATTGTTTTTCAAGTATGACATCAGCAATTACACCAAATACTCCTGAGAGAATGCATTTCGTTAAATAAATGAAGGAAGATACCACTCCATTCTAAAACAAATATGAAATGGAATTATATTTCAAATTCAGATTGATTATCTTAAAATATTTTATAAATTATATTAACATTTTTAAAACATATTATGTAAATCTTTAATACTTTCATTGTTTATTTAAAGTTTTTCAAACTGTTTATTTAATTTATATCAATTATAAAAAATTCATCTTTTTATTGCTTTCGTTTTTTATGAATAGATTTCCGAACTTCCTCGACACATGTTGTGGAGTTTTAACTTTGGGTCATTTTTTCCTTGTCCTAGGACAAATATATTTATTTCATTACATAGTTGTGGTTTTTCGGTGCATATTTTTCTGTTTGCCTGTCTCTAGTTGAAACGCGTTAGAAACTTAACTTTTCATGTGTTTGATTTAATTTTCAATAAATTCCTTTGTTTTAATATTTATAAATTTGATAGCGATCAATACCTTAAGTATTATGGAATATGTATCCATTTCTATAATACTGACTAAAAGTTTTGTGCTAATTAGAAGTTTTTTGGATGATGGTTGTAATGATGTAACTAATATAAGAATAATAAGAAGAACTATAAGCAAGAATACTGTAACGCGATCTAATACCAATCGCGTACAGTATAGTCAAACTACTTTATGCATTAAACACAGTATTTGGTTAAAACTTTTAAGAATAATATCGCTCTGTGTAATTTGGTGTATACACTAATTAAAAGTGTTAAAAACTATTATTTTTATCACTTGTACATAAATGGATGGTATTTTTCAGCATTGGAGTTAAATACTAAAATGAGTAACCCACGAGGAAGAATAGCAAATATTAAAACTTTCGTTACTTGTTTTTTCAATTGAAAGTAAAACAGTGGCATATACTCATAACATTTTGCATGAACATTTCTTAATAAACACATATTTACTGCTTTTACTTCGTTGGTATATATTTATATTTCTCGTTTGCTTTTGTTACGTGGAGATGTTTATATATTGTTGCTGTTTGTTCAAAGTATATTTTTGTTAAATAGATTTTAAGTTTGCTATATGTTATTGTTATTTATTTAAAGTTTATTGTTGTTGATTGGAAAATAATGTGCTACGAAATAGTAAAAATTTTTTGCGATTCAAGTGTGGTTATTGATTGTTAGAAATTACAGGAGAATTAAATAGGCACTATTTAGATCCATTTATATTAATAAAATATGTCAGAAGTGCTGTTGATAATGTTAAGACTTGTAACGGATATTTGTTGTCTCATCTTCGTAAATCAAATGTTTTGTTTATTTAAATGTAACATATAGGGAAATGCAATATGAATCGCAAGTATAATGATCTGAGTCTGACAGATACGGGAATCGGATAAAGTAAGCGCTCTGTGGTGTAATGGTAGCACATTCACCTGGCAAGTGAGAGATCCGGGTTCGACTCCCGGCGGAGCAAGTACTTTTTGCGATTCAATGTTTATTGAAATTAAATAAGGCAATAGCCATTTATACAATTTAATGTATATATATAATATATATATATATTGTAATTTCACGTGAATATTATTGTACTGACGTAATGAACACTAATAATTCTAGTAAATTTTATCCCATGCAATAAGTATTATACAATAAACTGTTAGATTTTGGGGATACATACATATATATACCATTACTGCTTTTGGCCCTGATTTCGATACCAACAAAAAAGTACATGCAAAATTCCTAGATGTAACTTAATTATTAATATGATTTATGATCGTTTAACTAAAACGCGTAAAAATTCAATTACATATAGAAAAACTGTTATAACCCTGTGGAAATATGCATCGTTAATTAAAGGAAATTATGTACAAACCATATCAAGAGACTTATATGGTGCCTTGTGATACCACTTTGTGTTACTTACACTTTGGATGTCGAAGTGGAGCACTTTACTGACGTAGCTGGGTAACATAGTAGCTATGGTCCAGAAACCCCAGTTGTTACACAGGTGACAAAACATTAGAGCCCACACTGGAACAGACGTAGCCACAGCCTTCCAGGGGGTCGACATTGACTGCAGATAAGATTATTAACAGTTTAAAATTACAATACACAACATATAGTATCCGAGTGTGAATATTTCAGAAAATACCTATGAAAATACCATATATACTTACTATCTAAGCTTACGGATCTTAACTCCGGAAATATTAACATGATTTTAGGCATTTTCCTTCATTATGTATTATATAATATTATATATTGTGTATATGTATTATAGAAAAAATAGAACATAAAGTTTTAAGGTTAGGCACCTATAATCTTTTTCAGGTGCAAAAAAAACTTAAGACACAACGTTATGCAAACACAAAGCAACAAAAAGGAATGAACTCACTAGTGTTAACCGTTAAAACGGAACAAGTTGCAAACCAAAATATGCAAGCATGTAGCTTAGGATTCACGGCGGCTCTACTACACACAATACATCGTCATAAAAAAGGCTCACTGCACACACCACTCTGTAGACATCAGATCAGATGAAAGACCGCATGATTTGTTTTTGCATAACCTTATTCTTAAATTCTTTTGACACTCGAGGAAAAGTGTCAGTCCTCTAAAAGTGATGCTCTATTTTACAACATGTAACGATGGCAAATATTCAGACCCTGATGTCCTTCAAGTGTTTCGGCTGATCTAGTGATTTAGTTATTAAAAATGTTTAATAATAAGTTCGAAAAAGTATCCATCTGTAAGACGGATAGGCATCGCGTATATACACTCCTCGAAACCCCTTTCATAATTGTATTCCCCCATTGATGTTCAACGTAGTAAAATTGTCCAACCCCAATTTTAAACACTACTGTGACATTGACATTACGATTTATGTTTTTATACCAAGGACAAAACATGCTGCACCGTTTCCTTACTAATTAAGACTCGAACGCTCCAAATTTTCCACAGTAATATTTTACAAAGAGTAATGTGATCTTTTAGGTACTTTCGACTTAGTTTTGTGTTCAAACTTACGCTGCTATTTTCCGAGTTGTTGATGAGGGTGGATTTTATATATTTACGCTCGTGATCACTGATGGAAGGGTGGGAGTCCGGAGAGTTGGCGCCTACAAACAGCCAGACCACAGACCACAATACACCGCACAGTCCAGTACAGTAGAAGATACTGGGCCAGCCCCACGGACTGGCGGCCAGGTACCCAGCTACAAACATCGTTATCATTGTACCAAACTGAGCTCCTGCAAATAATGAGAAATTGTTACAATAATTTTTACATAATTAGATAGATTTTACAGTGATCTCGAACAAACTCAGCCAAGCACGATACAAAATCGTAAATATATGAGTCTAACTACGTTATCATTAAATATTGAAATCGTGTTTTCATGTGGAATTTACTCATTTCATTATCAAGAGGTGAGGGAATTCTTTTTGTAATTGGATTCACGAAGCAATTCGCTCCTGATGACTTTTGAAATTTCTACTTATACGCGCGCAAGGGTTATTTTTGTTCGTGTAAATTATACCTCGAGTGGAATGGTTGGATATGCCTTATTGCCCCAATCAAGAAATTATACTCGTATAAATCTACATAAGTAGATTGTAGAAGCCTAAAAGAGGTAAAAAAAAGAGCCTACTTTCCCCCTATGTAATCTATTTTCGGACTAGGGGGAGGAGTGAAACATTCCAACTTATGCATGTGCCTCACTATTCAATAGAGTCATTTTTTTATATAAATGTCTCCGATGAACTTCAAACCGCTCTCGAGGTATTGTGCAAATAAACCCTCGTGAACATACTCATACATTGTATACAAAACTCTGTTTTAATCAGTGTTGCTTACTTTTGATATTACTAATTATTTTATAAAACTAAGTTAAGATTTAAAATATTTCTAGTGTCTTTTTTATGAAGTTAGAAAAGCATGCTTTAAAAACAAATGTTCACATGACGAAATACAGGTTGATGTTATTTGGAAGTAATTTTACGTGCCTACATATTAAAAACTGTTTAGTATTATTATTTAAACAGTGGATTAGTTGGACGAAAAGGTCTTAAAGTCCACATAAAGAATAAGAAATTACTTATAGAAAAATGAATATAGCGCCAAATATAAAATATAAAATTAAATATAAAGGTTTTAAGGTATAAAGGTTTATTCACAAAATATTTCCCAGGATTATTCAACAAGTCGGTATATTAGGTATCTGGATTTGTGGAAGTGTTGTTTAAGCATTTTTGTTTTTAGTGAAGGAAAATGTTAATTATAATAATCAAAATATTTGTATCTTGAATAACCCTGTTGTTACCTCGAAAATGGCAAAATACTAATAGCTAAAAGTGTATAAATAAAGAGAGAATTAACATTGGAAGTAAAAGATTGGTTTCAGAAACGAATTAATTAACAATGTGTAAAATAATTATAACACTTTGGATCCAATGGAACTCTTTAATTCTTTTGGTTATTATTTGTTGAATAAAAAAACACAAAATACATTACAAGTATTAATATTCTTGCCTTTAGAAAATGTACAACTCACGCCAAATCAAACTAACACAATCTACCTAAACACAAACTACTTCATAAACATTCCCGGGAAATATGTCTCTTTACTTACCTACAAACACAAATGTAAAGATTCTATATTTTTCTGGTGTAGGAGCCCATTGAGCTGTGTGAGCGTTTATACATGGAAAGAAAACCCCCTAAAACACATATGTATTATAAATATATGATAATATTCTTTTCAATAAGTTATCTAAAGTTGCGTTAAGTGTTAGGTAAATATAATATGTAAAGTTTAATAAGAGCTTACATCCCTACGTTTTTAACGCCATATTAAAAGTAGATATTCATTTAAATTATGTCTATGGTATAAAAAAACTTATAATTTTTTATGGTTAAAAACAGATCTTATAGCCTGATAAATTAAGCTTCGTAGTAAACAATATAATAATATTAAAAAGCTCACAAAGAATTGGCTCGTGGGGCATTCAATGAAAATGACATTTTGTATTATAAATAAAATGAACGAATTATAATATATAAAGCTTACATGAATAAAGTATAATATTTATAAAATATGAATTTACTTGTGCTAATCCTTGTAATAATCTGTTCAAGCAGAAGACGACCCAGCTAAAGTTGAGAGCAATGTAAGGGCTGAAGATTGTCATAATTGAGCATGACAACGTGGCGACAAATAGTGGATATTTGGAGCCGTACTTTCTGGCGACCTCGCCTATAGGTATCTGAGGCACCATATAAGCCCAAAATAGAGAACTGAGGATAATTCCCTGCTTAGCACTGTCCCATTGCAGAACCTGAAAACATAGTACTCATAGAACAACTTTAACAGTATCATCAAGGAGTTTGCTCTTCACGAACATTTCTGGAGCAGTTAAAATAATTGGTAGAAACGTTCAATCTCCAGCCATATAAAGCTTCAATACAGCAGTTCCGGACAGATTCTCTATGAGGGTCCCCATGGGGACCTTAATATGGATGACGAGATATCCCTAAGCACATCAGAGTCAGGACGTAGCCAGCGACGTTGTCCAAGGGATCCGAACCCCCCCCCCCAAATGTTTTTATTTACTTTTTAGCAAACGAATAATTTAGTACTACTGGCATGTACTGCTGAAGGATCACCCTCAAGATTGAAACAAGTCAAGAAAGTTTTAAGGAACAAAATGGGAAATAGCTATTGACTGCACTTGTCTGCACTTTACTGCACTTTCTGTCCACTAAATAAAAATATCAATCGTATTGACCCGCCAAACTTTTTCCTGGATACATTCATGCTCGGAGTCAATCCAAAGATTGCCATATCTTATGATTGATTGGTTATGGGAGATCCTCATCCAGACTAACCACACCCCGTTGCAATGTAAGTACAGAATTCATGTTTTATGTACCAACACAGTTGAGTTGATTTTCTTTATAAAAATATGTTAATCAAATGAAAAGTTTTCCAAACCGGATGGTACCAAGATTATTCCTTTAAAATATATCAGAGTCTGGGCATGTCTAATTTTAAATACGAGCAAATTAGTTTGGAATTCGGAGACAACATATAAATAAGTGTTTTAGTGATCTCCAATAAACTAACATGATTAGACAGATAAGGGAGGGATTAGCGGTAGGGGACTAAATTCATATTATATAAAACGGACTTAATTGGCATATCATTTTTAAATGACATAGTAAACATACCTGAGATAATAGCGGGCACTGGAAGATATGCCAGTCACCTGAGGATTAAAAAAATTTTTAGATTGTATAGCAATTTTTTGTGCCCTGAATACGGAGTGTGAAACAGTTTTTATAAGTACCAATGAAATACATAAATTTCTCTTAAAACATTCTATAGTATTTTGTTGAATATTACTTATTTTATTATTGATTAAACTATATAAGGCCAGTGTGGAGGAGTACGAAGTCCGTAGACATTTACAGTGAAACCAGAAAGCACTTATTATGTAATATGACAGTCCTATGATAATTTTGATTCGGAATGTTTTATGTTTCGGTGAAATTTAGAACTTCAAAACCTGCCACTAAAGCTTATTTCAGGTTTAGCCGTGAGGAAACATTTCTCGTTTGAATCAATCATATTTTACAGCAGAGTTTGCATTGTTGCCAAGATGAAAGAAATGTACATAACTCGTCTGAAGAGCTTACTACAGTAAAAAAGCGTCTACTGCAAGCCCTTTACTATACTTACGGTCAAAGGTATTCCCGGTGCCATAGTAATGTTTGACTTATTGACATGATCAAGAATATCGTGTGTTGGTCTACATATATATTGAGAGAGATGTTGATGTACAAGTTATAGTTCTATGAACCCCATTTAACTCCCTATAGGTGGTTGATCTCCATAATAATAGTTTTGTTTTTCTATTTCAGTTATGAGGCATGTGTTTGTGCACGAAGCTACATCTTTCTAGGACATCAGGATGTAAGCTGTCTAAAAACGTTTAATACGTTAGGATTTCTGTCAGATCAATATTTGGTAAATATACAAATCACAGAGTACCCCTTGGTTTGCCTGTTCGTACCATTGGATGAATTGTACTAAAAGATTCAAAATTTTAGTAAATTACACATTTATGCCATGACTTTTTAAATTATTTTAAAGGCTCAAGAGTTTGCACTTTGATCATGTAGGAGAAGTAATGGATATGTTAAATAAAGGTGGTTGTAGTTACAGAATTCGCTAACTTAGATACAGCGAAAGTTTGGTGTAATGAAATACAACTTTGAGTAGCTTGATAAAAATAATACTGTAACTATAGATCCTTCTAAGCTCCTAATAGTATTAGACAGGTCAGTAAATTCTCGAAATGACAGAATATTTTACTACTCATATTCAATACCTGTTTAACAAACAGAAAACAATACGTGAAATTAAAAGACAAAATTTGTTACTATAAAGGCATTATATAATCATAGATCGCAGCTGCAGACACTGAGACATGGTGTGCCCCAGGGGTCTATCCTGGAGCCTATATTGTCCTTATAGTACATAGGAGGTTTACCAGGGGTGGTGGAGGGGTTGGTTGGTGCCGCTTCTATATGCTCATGGTTCAAATGATAAGAGGCATGGCAGTATTGAAATGAGATCATGTATTGATCTAAGCAGGATTAAGGATATTTTTACAAGAATATTTTATTAAATTTAGACAAATCTATATTTTTTCTAAAAAAGCAATACAGATCAAATTTCAACCCTATCATTTTTTTAAGCAATGAAAACTTAAATATAAGAATTTAGCTTGGGGTAAACATGTAAACCACATTACTGATAAAAACCTACTGGTTTCAGCGCCAAACGTTAAAAATTAGTAATTTAAATATACTTAACATATTTCTCATTGATCCAGTAAGTAGAACGGGCGCCACTTTAGCGCTAACATGGGCTCTTATGGAGTTATTCTGGACCAATGAGAAAGCAGCAATGGCGGCTAGGCCACGCCCCCTGCCCCCCTCCCCTCCCCCCTCCCACACCCCCCGCCCCCTCCTAGACCCCCTGCGACGACCCCCCAGCCAATGGGAGAGCAGCAAGCCCCCCACCTTACGAGAGCGATGGCGGACGAGCGATGGCGGACGGTGTCATGGCGGATGAACAAAAATTTGTGTCTCCGGCGGCCGGTATCCGAACCCGGGCCCCTACGAATGCGAGACTGTCGCGCTGACCACTGGACCACGGAGACGAGTTGTGCGTGGCGGCGCGATATGGCTGTACGTGCGGCGCGGGGCGCCCGGCGTTATCGGCGATCAGCTGTAGTTTCTTAGCTTTGCGACTGTGGTGCTGCTATCTGGTAGAGACGGTTCACAACATGCTGATAGCGGCAAGTGAGGACGCAAAAAAAAAGTATGCCTACTGTAACACTATTTTTCTTAGCGTACGTGTGCGACTGCGGTGCTGCTATCTGGTAGAGACGGCTTACAACATTCTGGTAGCGACAAGTGAGGACGCAAAAAGTATACCAAGCCGCCCAGGATTTGAACCCTGGTCCCGCGGAACGTAAGACGAGCGCTTAGACCACTCGGTTGGCATACCTTTAAGAGCGATGACTGCTCTCTCTCGTGTAGGCGAGCATAATCTCATTACAGCACATGGTGACAGAGCGGATACAGCTGTGCATTCCAATGACTACAACTGCACATGTGTGTACCAGGCCATCTGTACGCCTTACTCTGTCAATTACTGACCCAAAACGCAAGCGTGAAGGTGAATATGGTACTTTACCGTACGGTTATTGTAAAAAAATCTAAAACCAGCTAGAGTCGGAATCTTCAGCTATTGGTATTTGGTGACCTAGAGACGGAAACATTATCACAGTGAAATGTAGTGATCTGTTAATGATAACCGGAGACAACAATAAAAGTAACTCACCCTTTTTGGAAGTCTAGTAGCCTAGTACTCTCTCCAGCCGTTCCAGCCACCACCACCACCACGCAAATCGAATTCGTCTTCTTCTTCTTCTTCTAGTGTTGAATATCCACTCTCGGATTCTTCTGATTCTGAGTCCCAAAAAAACTCCCAACCGCTACTAACACTACCCCAGGAGACTGTTGAAGAGGTGAATGAGGACGATCTCGAAAGGGGACACTGTGGTGGTGATGGAGTCGACAACAGGTCAATAACACGTAAATACAAAGAATAAGCAGCAATAATTACTGATATCATCTTAACCGAGTCGGCGCGAACACAGTACTGAGTGAGAAGACCCACAATTATGAACACCAGCAACTGCATGTGGTCACCACATGTGACGGTACATCTCCTGCATAGATGCACTATCTAAAAATAGCCGGGAGGCGGGGGCGTTGCAGAAATAACACACGTGTTTACGTCCGTACTACGTTTATTAAAAGCGTTCTGATTACATACATTTCCAAATCTTAACATCTACTAAAAGTCCGTTAACACCCGTACATCTAACTTTATACCTTTTAGACGACGTCATTTCTTGTAGATCACTGTCATCTAAAGTCTTTTCAAATCTCACCGGTAGAAATGTGACGGCTGTTTTGGTGCTGTCCACTTCTACGAGTAACATCACTGCCTTCCGGTCAAATTTAGTGTCCACCTTCTTTGCCTCCAGGATCCTGTAGCCAGCTTTCCGTGTCAACTCTTTTATCGCCATCTTTGGTGTGGGTTCACCATGCTTCTCCAGGGACGAAAGCTTTGTAGAAAGTTCCATTTTTCAATCTGTAAAGGAAAACCGACAATCTGTATAGCGAATAATCTTAACAACGAGTTCATCGTAAAACTGTTAACTTGGCTAGCGGATTGAGAATAACTATGCGTGAGCAACACACCGCAAATAGAGAGCGCAGTCGAATATCTTAAAGAAAACAGTTAAATGTGTAGTGTAGTCACTTACCTGTAATGAGAGCGTCGACACGTAGACGAAGAGTGACTGTGACGATCAGCTCGCCACAGGTAGTATATATACCTTGGAATGAAAGTGGAGGTAGTCGCGGCTGTGGTCGTGGCAAACTGCCAAGCTGAATATAGACAGGAATGCAGCGTAGTTGACCCACGTTTCCATCACCACGGTAGGCTTTGAGCCAGGCCGTAGGGGTCTCGGCGCGTTTTTTATTATAGTGAGTTTCCCCAGGAGGCCTAATCTCACTTAACAAAGAACACTGAACACGTTCAAGTTCTCAACTCAATGCCGAACCTCTCCGTGTCACCTCTCTTTGCGAGTGGGCCCCAACCATCGCCCACTCTGTCGTGATGGCCACTCCATAACAAATTTGCCACCTCCGAAAAAGTAAACTTTTTTTTTTGTGTCCTTGCGAGACCGTTTAGCGAGTCCGTTAAAGTTCTCAACTAAATGCCGAACCTTTCCGTCTCACTGTCAAGTACTCGCAAAAACTTTTATATTTTGCAAGTGTTTTTTCTGCCCCACGTGAGCTTTGAAGTTTTCAACTTAATGCCAAACTCCTTAGCTCTCGCAAAGCCATTTTTTCCAGGAGTAGTTCTCAACTCAATGCCGAACTCCTCCTCCTTCCGAGAAGGACATTTTTGTACTAATCTACATTATACTACTAGGCGGACGCGACAAGTCACTTTACTTGGTGAAGCCTTTCAATATGACTTGTCTCATCCAGGTGAAGCTGAAGCATCTCTCAGTCGGTTTCATACAAGCCACTTTACTTGGAGAAGCCTTTCAATGTGACTCGTTGTAACTTACAGAGGATGAGCGAGATCCGATTCTCAGTAAGATTCCTACAAGTCACTTTACTCAGAGAGGCCTTTCAATGTGACTCGTGAAACACAAGCAGAGAATCGGTTGTTGACCACTTTACTCGGTGAAGCCTTTCAATGTGGCCTATCGTAAAACTGGAGTTTTTCTACGGGACACATTACGCTTCATCACTATAATAATTACAATGGTCCTGAAGAAACTTTCCACTAAGGTTTTGGTACAATAGTATGTAATCCCAGTCCAGCTGTTCAGCAAAATCGTGTATAAACTGCTCCGATAGAACCTGGTGACGACTTATTACTATCCAACAGTAAGTGTCAAAGTTCGGCATCATTTCACGTAAAATGAATTCAGGAAGGCGAGCATTTTCCAAAATCGTGGTCCAAATTACTTTATGCTGAAATATTCTCAACATGTCAAACGAAAAAGTATAATTTGCCGATAAAAGCTTCCAATTCAGAAAGCGACTAAATTTCAAAATGAACGCATCAGTGAGCACACCGACAGGCACTTTGGGCTCTCGAGAAATGAGGTCCCATACAGCAGCGGTAGCAGCAGCAGCTGTACTCGCCATGCTGACACGATGTAATCTCAACAGTGACCGTGAACAGAATGACTACTAAGCGGACTGGTGAGTCTGTTTATTCAGGATTTCAAAACGACATCTAGCAGCGTGCATTGCACACCGTACATCTTCATCACGGCCGCTGTGTTGCGGTAGGTAGCAGGAAAACCGATGCGTTCCTTTACAACTGCATAATGTACTACTGTCATAACATGCCAGGTTGTCCAGCTCACAAACGTTAGAGTGAAACCGTCTTAAAAAATTCGCTTTCTCATGACCACGTGTATAAATTATGGTAAACGGCTTGCACAGGTTGCGAATGACACTTCCACTGTAAGGGAAATCGCCTTCTTCCCACAAGATCTTGTGATAGTTCTTCTCTAACCACAGAGCTGTTGTACGCATTTTCTTGTTTAATCTCTCCCTAGGAAACGGAGGTTTGAAAACAATTTGACATTGAAATGAATTAGCCACAATGGCAAACTCTTTGATTATAAACGGTTTTTTGTTACCTTGAAAAGCTTGAAATTCAACTACTGCCACATTCATCGCCGCTGGAATGTGGCCAACGTTTGTAGCACTGGACGTCATCAAAAAGTCTGTCGCAAAGGTGACGTGGTAAAGCCTCAGGCGGATCAACGTAACCCTCGTCCGGACTTCCGTTGTTAGGCAATGCTAACACATCACCGACGTAAGATCTCAATAGATCCTCCGTTAAAAACAACTCGTTGATTTGACGTGTTACGCAGGGCAGACAGTTGGTGAACTGAGTCCACTCGTCTACGGACAGAGTTAATGTATTCTTTCCGTCGTACAGTACAACGTACTGCTGACCAAATACTCTACGTACCACCATATTCTCTCCACTTTCGCTTTTAGAACTACTGAATCTATGCACGCCTGTCGATTCCAAGAGTCCGGTGATTTGGTTCGCGCACCCTAATAGAATGTTGAACATTTCAGGTTTCCAAAACGCAAACGTTCCCCTTTTACCTTTCATCAAGATACCGACACCATTGTCGTGATCAACAAACAATCCTACAATCAAGTATTTGGAACAATCAGGATTCAAAAAGTAAAGAGACTTTAGAAACACACCGGTAACTAGATTCGGGAGATTTCGTTTTGAGCTTTTACGGACTGATTTAACCTTGTCTATTTCCATTGGTTGACTCACCAGCTGGTCCTCCTCCTCCTCCTTGAACACAGCATCAGCGACTGTAGCCAGTATGTCTTCACTCTTTCGCTCCATGATCACGAATGACTCTGTACACCTTGAGCAAACCATTAAGTACCTGACGTATTAGTCACTGGCTTATACAATTACATACCTCCTCCTCCTCCTCCTCCTCCCCTTCTTCCATAGAGGATATCGTATAGTCACTATCATCTTCTATGACATCGTCGTCGTCGTTTTGCACAGTGTTATCGTAAATTTCATTTAACAGTCTGAATATTTCATCTTTCCGCCTGTCAATCATTACACATACACAAGTGTCTGGTACATCTTGACAATCCGGTGCGGTATACGCACATTCGCAATAATGCATGTAGCCATCACTCGTCCGTTTCATTGTTGTTAACTGGTGATTGCGGATTAATCTACGGATTTCACCGACCAAATCAAGGACAATATTTATCTTCCGTGAACCTTCCATCGTGGCGTCCAATTTGAAACTGAAAGATTCTGTCATTTGCATCGTGTTTTATTCACGTTACATCATCTTCTTTACCGTGCCCTTGAGCATTGTGTAAACGAAATACGAGTCATGAAGCAGTAGACAGTAGGCTGTGGTGTTGGCCTTGAACGCTTCCGTAGCCTCAAATTCTAGCCGCACATCGACAGGTCCAGACTTGACCGAATCATTTTGGCGTGAACAATCAATCACATACAGAGGTGTTTTATTTTTAAACGTGTCCAGACTGACGTCAGGCCACCGACGACCGCCTAAATCGCCATAATAGGAGTTTTGAAATCTTACAAACATTTCATAGAATATAGCGGTGTCTCCGTGAATGTTGTCATAAGGGAAATATTGTGTATTTAAATACAGGCGGATGTTCGATAACTTACAACTGTCAAAACATGACATGTCTTTCTTTAAGTTGTTTTTCCTTTCTGTCTGGAAAGCTACAATCACGTATCGTGGTTTCTCCAATTGAGAAGAAGTTTTTATAGTCCATGATTGACGTTCAGTTTGCGGCAGTACAGGGTATTCGTGCAACTCCCACGATCTAAACGGTATATGTATTGGAGTATCTTTTTCAACTAGACGTAGGATTTTAGCACGAAACAAGTCGGATACAGAGATGTGAGGCACCCGCCAGTACAGATTGGTGATCTTCAACGTGTGGGTCGCTGCGTCATCGCTAATAATAGCGTTGGCATCTGTCGCCGACCGCAGCAGTATCAACTCTTGTTTTACATTCACAATTATTCGCTTGTAATCCTCTGCGAATCCCAACAACAACCTTAAAGGCACAGAAAATGAGAATTTGTTCATTTCTTTCTTTCCACCGGGGCCGAACCAGCATGCATTTTCCAGATTATTTTCGTCTTCCGCACGAGCTGATAATATATTTTTTAACGAACTGGCTATACCTACATTCTTTGTGCGATCAATTTCCACACCGCCAATCTCGTATCGGATATCATCAAAGAGAAAAGCAATCGCGTTGTTAACCAGAGACACTTTAGCATCTGTTGTACCGTCAGCTTTCTTACCGCTTACTGTACCCACAACGTGTAGTGTGCTTTCAAAAGGAGCTGTTATTAAATCCTGATAACTGATTGGTATCCGTATTTCATCGTTATTATTAAACGTGGTTGAAGCATACGGATTATGTGTGTGATATTCCAGTCCGGTAATGATTTCATTGTACTCAGCGGGACTCTCTATATCGAGCATTTTCACGAATTGCGCCGGTGTTAACTTTAAAGCCAAGAGAGCGCAAGAAATTTGCGTTAGCAGAAGTTACCACTATCAGGCGCGACGGTCTAATGACCTGAATTATGTTCACACCCTCCTTAAATACTAGACCCATGAGCACCCACTTTCTTTATATGCAACCTCAAAGATAACGTTTCACCTCTGAGATTCACAGGATTGTTGTCTTGATCTTTAAGCTCGACAGTTATGGTGTGCACCTTCTGAACGTTGAGCGGTAAATAAATCACTGTACCAGGTGTCTCGACTATTTTATACCCCGGCTCTACTTGTGGAAAGAACTCGTGAATAACGTGACTCTCTACACCGTTATCAAACGAGCCGCGAACAACGTTGCACTCAACTCTTATGCTGTTCACCTTGAGAATATTCACAGGCAGGTCTGAAGTGTGTACTTTATTAGCTTGCAGCACCTTTTTGCTGAAGCCCAATATCGATGCAATTGTGCCTTTCTTGCTGAAATCAATCTGCACGTTGCTTTTAATCTCGGTCTTAAGAGTATTGTTATTTGCATTCAAGCGGACTGTGATCCCCTCCGGTAGTCTCCCCTGTATATAATTCGCAATATCTTCTACTTCGTAAGAACCTTCCTCAAACGTTATCACTTCATCATGGTTTCCGTAATAAAATTTATCGTTTACATTCTTTTCAATATTGGGAATAGAATTGAACGTGCTCAGATCTATCAATCCAATTACGTAATCGCCATCACTGGTGTCGTATGGAGGAAATACGTCACAAGTTATTCTTGAACCTTTCCCGCTCAGGCAAAACATTCTTTCCGCTGAGAAACTCTAAGCACAGATGTCCACATACAACTGAATCAAACCCCTGACGACTTTGATAATTATACTGTATGTCAGCGGTGGGTCCGAAATAGTATATGAGTTCCCAAGGAGGGCGAAGATTTCCGAAACTGTCAAAATAGCTCACATTATGCCGGCGTTTTCTGTAGCAAACCCAATGAGTACCGTCACCGTAACTTGAGTCCAGATTAACTATAGCTGACTCGTATTTTCTGGGCCCTGTTTGAGGTAACGTGTCACGCATAAACACCCCTCTAAAATTGGGAATGCTTAGTTGTTTAGCGTAGTGTATCAACTCGAAATTTGTCAACGGTCTTATCGGGATCGAGATTTTTTTTTACAACAACTCCTCTTCTTCTTTCTAACACCAGCTCCCCTCTTTGGATAAGGTTTTAGGTAAAGGCCCCTACCTTTCGTCTTTCCGCTCTTCTTCTTAACAACTTTCCTTCGTCTCTTCCCACCACCACCACCACCGAAAGCCGTTTTAGCTTTCATCGCACCAGTTACCGCTAAAGCAGCTGCTCTTTCACCTATAGTCGCGTCTGACGCTTTTACTCTATCCCAAGCCCGCTTTGCCAACTCTTTGTCTGCTTGATTGCGATGCTCCGAGTCACTGTATTTATCGTAAGCTATATCGTGAATACGGCAGGCTTCATCCAATAAATTCACCCCCTTCTCACCCTAGCGATTCTTTTTTTCAAAAATGTGCCAGGTCCGCAGAAAGAATAGCCGGGGATGTGTGCTTCAAAAGGTAGAAGGTCAATCGCCTTGTTAATAACACTAGAGATAATACCTCCTGCTCCTCCGATGGTTCGCTTTCGTCTGACGGACGACCCTTTGCGCTTTGCCATTTTATCCGCGCCGTGGCCAAAACCAGACTGCAGTGTATGGCTTGCAATCACAGTTTATATAATTAGTCTTCCGATCTCATTATTTTCGTTTTGGCGTTTAAGAAAAACGGATCAACAACGTTTGAACGAATCCACTGGTCTTTAGCGACCGATCTAACACTATCACCAGGAGGAGCGAGACGTATATAGAAACTGTAAAACACTTCACTTAAGACACGAACGAGATAGTTCATTGTCACAGCATCCTGCATTTCGGTAGGGTCTGCAACTAACCCTAACTTTTTGTTTGCAAACTCCCAACCGTCTTGCTTCTTTGTAACTGTGTTTGCGTTGAAATAGTTGAGCGTCACAGCGTCACGAAGCTCGACAGGATCGGCCACTAGCTTTAGCCTTTTGTTTCCAAGCTCCCAACCATCCTGCCTTTTTTTGATAGTGTTATTTTTGAAGTAACCGAGTGTTAACGCGTCATCGTTTTGTTTAGGCTCCCCAATTTGATGTAATCTAAAGCGCTGGAACTTGTAAGATTTATCCTTTAAATCTTTTGACGGTATGTGTTCGGCCAGTTGAGCGAGTGGTAGAGCATCGTATGGTCTTGTAGCTTTACTTATATTGCTCAATCTCTGTTTCCGACAGTCAATTCCATCTTTCCCGATTATCACCGATTTACTGGTCAGCGTTTGTAGATTTACGGCGTCGAGATCATCTTCTGGACTTTTTACATGTCTTAGACGCTTCCCGTTAATGTCGTAGTCACCTTCGGCCGTCAGCTTGAATCCATCTCCTTTTGGTCCCCTTAACCCGCCTTTTCCAAACTGCCTGGATCGCCGTCCAAACTTGTCAACACTCATTGTGCAAGTGATGGCGAGTCACGAACTTTACTCTTTATAAATATCTTATCCCAGTCGATATATGTATGTGCATCAACGTTAAAGTGTGCTTGAAACCTACCAACAGCTACGGTACTGTGTACTCTATTGATCCAATGGAACAATTGAACCGCTAAAAGCTTCATAGAATTTTCTTGTGAATCTTTCAAGCTGTTTAACTTGTCGGTTAAAGTAATCATTTCGGTCTGCAGATCTCCTAACTTACTGATCAACGTCTGTAGATTAACAGCGTCTAGTTCATCTTCAGGGTTCCCTAGATTTCTCAGACGTTTTCTCTGCACGTCATAGTCACCTTCGGCAGTCACATTGAATCCCTCGCCTTTCGGACCTTGTTTAGCCTTTGTACGCTTGAAGCGTCGTCCAAACTTGTCCACACTCATTTTACAAGTGATGAAGACTCCTCCTGTACATTGCTCTTTATAAATATCTTATCCCAGTCAATATATGTGTTTTCATCAGCATCTAAGGCGGCGTGGAAGCGAGCTGGAGGTACGGTAGTGTGTATCTTGTTGATCCAGTGAAATAGTTGAACTGCTAGACGTCTTATAGCTTCTTCATTTGTATTTTGTAAGCTGTTTATTTGATCCTGCTGAATAAGCGCTTGATTCTGAAGGATTGCAATTTGAGAGTACAGTCTTCTTACATCTTTCTTTAGCTTTTTGTTTACAGTATTCATAACTCTCTGGATGTCTTGCTTCTTCAGAGATTGTGGCCTCTGACCAAACTTATTGACGGTCATCTCATCAATGATCTGAATCTCGCGTTACCATCACCTGATATAGTCTTTGATTCTTTCAATTCTTCAATGATATTTATAATCTCGTTCTTGTGGTTCGTGTTTCCAGCTTCAGCGGATGCCACCAACAGCCTAAGACGGTCGCACAACTCATTTGGATCGTTCCAGTAAACCGTATCGGGATCTGATAGTGATTTAGTCACACTATGAGCTTTCCTGTCAGCTCCAGAACCCTTAACTACTTTTGGAAATAAGTCTGAAATTACATACTTATACTTGAGCGACGTGTTGCGATTGATAACTCCATTTGGGTTATAGTTTCTTTTATGAGCGCTAGTTTTCTTCAGTATATCTTTGTAAGCGATTTTGTCTTCGTCATTGTAGATTTCATCATCTGGTATTCGCTTGAAAATCAACTCGTACAGACCCTCTTGTGGCTTATACGCCACATCATCTATTCGAATACTACCGTCCTCATCAAACTGCAATTCTTTATTGCCAACCATTAAAGTATTTTTTTCGTAACGAGGACCGTAAAGATGGTCAATTTTAGATGAACGCCCACCCAAATCCTTCATAAGCTCTTGCATGTACTTTCTGGTCAACGGATGAGCAAAGCTGTCGGCGATATATTGGGACGCCGTCTGTAGACCCGTAGGTGTTGAAAGCATTTTTGTAATTTCGCTGTTTCCACCATCACCTTGGTCGTCTGTCTCAAACACTTCTTCTGCTCCAGAATCAAGTCTAGTGGAGACCGATGGTTTTAAATGGGAAAGATTAGGCGAAGAAAATACATTTGGTAGAAACTCTGAGTTTTCATCATCGTCATCATCTGCATCATCTTCCTCTTTCTTGATTTCCTTCTTGACATCGGTGTGTAAAGTGCGTGTCTCCTTGGTGTCACGCAATTCCTTGATCAACGGCTGGTATTGCTTTTCAAACATCTCCTCGGACTCCAATTCACCCCGCTTAAACCGATTATACTTTTGTTTTATAGCTTTCTTTAATTTTGATATCTCCGTCATAAGCTGCTTCTTGTTTCGCGTCATGATTGACACTGAACCCACAGCCTGCTATCTGTTTATTTATATAGGATTTCCTCATCTGTTCGAAAAATGATGAAGTATCGAATAATCTGCACTCGTCATACCGCGAAACTAGCCTTACCTCCACTCTATCGTCAAACCTTACCCTCTTCATGGCAGTTCTACTTGTCTAAAAAACAATGCCCGCTTCTTGTGTTTTCTAATGTAACGAATCACTTCTTTAAGTGAAACACCAGAGGTCAATGGTAGGCCGTAGTAATATCTGTCTGTCTCAGGATTGAATCTGGGTATGCGTTCTCGTAGCGTCATATCTCTAAAAATAAATGTTCTTTTAATACCGTGCCGCCACTGAGGGATCTCAGCGACCGTATACTGATCGTTTGACACTGTTCTGTCCATATATTCCTTCAAACGTTGAATAGGTCGATCAACGTTAGTGTTGTGCAACAGATATGAGTTTAGAAGAAGAAACTCATCCGAGTTTGCGCCGGTAAATTCATGCCAGCTTCTAAACAGGTTTGGTTGCGTTATTTTATACTCACCGGTTTTCGTTACCAAAGAGATGCCGAATTTTTCGCACTGCAGTGGTACTGTGGGTAATGCAATTTTCAAGAAATCTGCTGTGTACAGTCCTTGACATATGTTGTTCACTGCAGCAAACGGTTTACCCCGCCTTCCCATTACACTACTAGGCATTGGGCCGTAACTTACATTGTAACTTATGTTTAAGTAACACCGCGACCGCAGTGCACGTCTATAGAGTGTAACGGGGGATCTAACTGGTATACTGCGCTCAGTCAACACTATACATTTAGTGGCATAAGGTATATCACAAGCATACTTCAACATCCTTAAGTATATCTGAGTAAAGTTCAAACTACCGTGACTGTTACTGAGTTTCAATATCGGCTTGCCAAAGAGGTCGGGGAACGGTCTAAACCGAGACAGTAGGTTCATGGGTTCACGCACCGTACCGTTTAGCATGTCCTCATGGTAAATTACCAATTCAATAGGTACATTCTTCTCCTGACACTCGGCTATAAACGCTATCCACCTATCTCTGTTGTATATACGCTGGCTAGATGAAATCATCAACAGCACTATTGGCGGTAAGCTCCTGCTGTAGCAACCTGGTCTTCTATGACGCCAACAAAGTCTGTTATACGCATGACCGTGTGCACCACGTCTACTGCAATAGTTACCGCAAAACCTTTTCTTATCTGCGTAATACCACGTGCAAAGATTAGAGCTTACCTTTGTAAGTCTCTTGATACCACCGCAACCGGCATCTGCATACCTTCTAACGTCGTTGTAGTAATAGATCCGCGTACTCATAGTGACTCAAGGAAAGTGTCAACCCCAACGCGGTATCTGCCCTTATAAAGGTCGCGATCCTTGTCTATGACAAGAAATCCATGCTTGTCATTCCACGCTAGAGTGCATAGTTTTTTCAAAGAGTCATACGGCATGTCTGTATTGATGTGATCAGCGTACACGTGTTTAAGATTCATGTCATCCTGTTTAAAGAGTATTAAAAAATTTGCATTGTCTCGTATCAGTTGTTTGGGGATCCTGCTGTACGTTTGGCCAAGATAGAAAACATCGATATTGTTGTGACGGCCCATAGTGAAATAAGCGCGGATGTTGTCATGCTTTTCACACGCTATGTCGTCGAAAACCATAATGGAATGCGGTTTGGCTTCGCTAGGACTTATAACGGTGTTATTGTCATCTGAAGGAAAGTAACCAATCTCTTTAGGCAATACCTTTGCAAGAAATTGGTATTTGGGTTGATAAAGTGATTTAGAAAAAACGTACACGTTCTCGTAAACAAGGCCGTTTGGATCAAACAAGAGGTTGAACAGCACGTTGGTTTTACCGCAATTAGAAGGCCCTGCAATAATACAGCGTATAGAGTTTGGTAGGAGAAGACCGTGCTTGCTTTTTTCCAAATCTCCCCCTCCACCCACATACCGGTCAAAATTAGACACGGGTAGCTCCAGAGACTGCTTCACGACACGCATTCCAGCTGTTACTGACTGCGCATCGTAAATATCTATGTTTAAATATAGCTTGCACCAGCAGTCGCTCTCTCTCTCTCTCTCTCTCTCTTGGACGGAACATTAAGTCCTCAGATAATATGCTTCTTGTCTATCCACGTATCACTTGTTTTATCGAAACCTGTCCATCTAACAAGTACTTTATCTTTTTTTCTTTTTAATACTTTTTCAATTAGATAAACGTCACCAGTTTTTGCTTTGGCTAGTTCCTCTTTGTAAAAACCACCTTTTAACACAGTCCCGCTAGAGTCCATCAGAATGTATGTCTTTGGATTGCTCGGTTTCACGGCGAACACTGTGAATATTTCATTCGTCCAGTTCGGCATGTAACCTTTTTTAAAAACACGCTTGTACTTGCTAATTCTTACTTTATCGTTCACGTTGAACTTTGACTCGATCTGTTTTTTCCCTTTATTTCTTCTCGATTTTTCGATACGCGTCAGAATAAGCTTTACGTGTTTTTCCCTCACATCCTTCGGTTTCATACCGATGCTCCTGTGAACGGACGCGTTGTACTCCTTAACTATTCTCGGTAACATGGAGAGCCACTCGTAATTACCTCTAGCAGTAAACAGTTTCCACATTTTTTCTTTTAGCGTCCGATTGAGCCGTTCTACTATACTTGCTTTAAGCTCTGAGTAAGTGTTATAGTGATTTATTTCGTACGCCGTCATCAGTTTGTTAACATGAATGTTGAACCATTCTTTACCCTGATCGGTCTGAAAGTTCTTCATCTTATGCTTCTTCAAAATTGGTTCTAACGCTCTCGCTACCTCTAATCCGGTTTTACTCTTTAGCGGTACAGCAAAAGCAAACTTTGTTAAGCAATTTATCATCGTAAGTATGTATTTCATACCTTTGTTTTCACCAGCGTACGGTAGCATCTCTACAAGATCCGCTTGGTACAAATCGTCTTTACCTTTCAAGGTGACGCCACGCCTCTTGAAATTGCGACGAGCCGGTCTGTGTAGCTCGTTAGCTATTGCTTGACGCTTGTCCATTACGCAAATGATGAATATCTAAGTAATCTTTTATATTTAACCCCCTAAATTCTACAGCCCCTCCACCGCTGTAGACCGTGGCATGCTCCAAAAGACGCTAGTTCATGCCTCCGTTATCCCCCTGGCATTACCGATGGTTGTCAACACTCTGATCGACTGTCAACACGCCGACCGGGAATACCCATACAGCCCCAACCAACGCTGTATGCTGTGATGGGACAACGAGTTCCCACCTCCCTTCCTTGTCCGTTGAACAAGGGTATTCTCTCGAGCAGCGATAAAGACCGAGAGTATGATACTATATTCCCTTTAGTAGTGGTAGTAGGATTGTGGAAAGAGTTTATATAATCTAGAGTCTGCAGAGGCATAAATCGGATTAGTGGCTGAAATTAGCCTTATTGCATACTTCATATCATTATACACCTGCTGACGTAAACACGGGTTTCCGAGCGCTTTAACAGGGTGGTGGACGCTAGAGGTGCCCGTCCAGTGAAGGTTTCACCCATCTACATGCGTGAGTCCTCGCACCTTACATGGTCACACCTCGTAACGACCGAAGGAAAAGTTTGTTTCTACGGTGTTTAGACCAACCTCCTCGTCACCCCGGCTCTGGAACCGCGAATACAACAGCGCAGGAAGTGCGTCACAACATGTGTTGACCACATGTGCTAGTAGAGGCGCCGTTCTGCCACGTATCCCGCTCTCAGTACTGAGTTCGGCTCCGTGCAGAGTGCTACCAATTATTCTTGGTGCGTATCACCTATACTCGTTTCTCGTTGATACGTTTTTAATAATACCACTATCACGATCATCCTCTGCGTCATCCGTGGTCTCCAGTGCTAGTGATTAGTAGTTTTTTGCGGAATTCGCAATCAGGATATTCGGGTGAGGAAGATGAAGAACCAGAATATTTCCGGTGTCGTGGTGATGGTGGATGGAGTACGACTAAAGGGAATACAGTACAGAGGTAAATTTATTCATTATTTTCTCATTTTCGCTCCAAACTCAATTCGACTGTGACAATAGACTCATTACTTGTTAACATAATTCTGTATTGTCAGCATAAGGTACCATCTAACTGGTTTTTGACATTTTACAATAACCATAAGGCAGGGTTCCATACTCACCTTCGCGTCTGCGTTTTGGACCTGTAATTTTGAAAACCTTTGTCTCTTTGACAGTAACTATTTGCCTGGACTTTGTTCTCCTAATTCTGTTTTCTTCAATATCGAGTGTTACCCAGGTTTCACTAAGAACCATTTCTTTAAGTTTTTCAAAATTTAGATTTTTTGAAGTTTTTAGGTTAAGAGTGAGACCCTTGATTTTGCAGACAGATACAAAATCGTTTTTGTTTGTGGAAAAAACGCGATAAGCATACGTCTTTGGACCACCGGAAACAAATTCTACAATATGAGATCCGGGACCGTAGTCTTTAGCCAGCTCGTCTGTCATCTGCCCTAGGTAGTCGCCGGTATTTACTCTGTACAAGCCATTTTTGTATACGTACACAACACTGTCTGTATCGTAGTACAATACTTGTTTACCCAGTGCCTCCAGATGATCATAAAGCTTTAAACGGGCTTGACTTGTAGTGTAGGCAGCTAGGACAACGTTTACAGTGGCTAATGACTCGCCCACTTCTTCTAAATGTTGCCAGCTTACCAGGACAACGTCATCGTTGATTTCCTGTATTCTGTTTACGGCAACGCTAGAATCCATACACAGCTTAAACAGTTCCTCAGGGTCTCTGGTGATGAGCGTTTTTGTCTGGTTTTCTCTCTGCCCAAACTTACCCCAGAACGAGTTAAGCATTAACTTTGCTAGAGAGCGGAGGCCTTCGTTTTTCTCTATCTTTGACGGATCAAGCTTTACTCCCTCGTGGTCGTAATAATCCTGCACATATTTTTCCTTTTCTTCGTCTGTCTGACACCATGATGGATAGCCGGACGCCTCTTGTTTTATCTTTAGAAATTTGTCGATAAAGTCTGTAAACAATCCGCCCGTTTCGAAAGTGGCTACGTTGTACTCCCACAGCTCGTACATTTCAACAACTCTATAGCCTTTTTCAACTGCCTTCCGTACTTCATCCATCGTCCATGTGCCAATCAACGCCCTTTCCTCGTCACTGTGTTGACAGTCATCGTTGTTGAGCTCTTCACCACAGACATTGCACAGTACAAACATTAATTTGTCATTCATTCTAGCTGGAAGCACTGGATGATAAAGATCTTTTGGAGGTAGCATTTTGCACTTTAGCAAGCCCTCAACCTGCATTCCCCTCTCTCTGCACTCTTTGTCACCAATATAGATGGTAGGATGGGATATCGGATATTTACCGTGTTTACAAACGTAGGGATATAGGGAGCATACGTCCACATACTGTATTGTCTCATCTTCCGTACACTTGTAATACGTCATGGCATTTCCGGTTCTTCCTCCGAAAAATGCGTCTCGTGGATTGAGCGGTAAGGTGTTCAACACGGGATGGTTTTCCAAATATGTTAGCTCCTTTTCTGATTTTAGTTTATTAAAGTCACACTGCCACATCTCTACCACCTCATAAGGTGTACGTGACAGCTTCTCGATTTTGGCTCTTGTCCTCTCGTATCTGAGTTCGAGGGTGTCAGAAGGATCTTCCTTCAACGGTTCACCTCTTTTGTACGGGAAACACTTTGGACATCCGTGATAGTAACAACCTTGAAATTCATATATTCTGTCTCCATCAAATCCATCCACCTTCATTCCCTCAATGTTGACCTCTCGCTCTCTTCCTGCGTGCTGTATTCTAACACCTCGCCGCTCTTCTTCCCACGTCAACCATTGTAAAGAAATGCCAGAATGATTGTCCACTAATCTGTATCCTTTCTTTGGCAATATTCCGATTGTTTCAGGCTTTAAGAAATTACGCCTAAACGCTAGGTTACATGCGCTAGCTATGGTGACAGCTTCCAGAAACGGGTCGACATTGCATTCGGCTAAAAATAGGGATCTAAATTTAATACACGCCTTTGCCAGTATGTCAACGTCAGAGATGCAATATTCTATCAATTCCTTCTGAAAGTCAAACACATAGTTATTGCATACCTGTTCATTGTGCCATTTCTCGAAGTCTTTGTAGTTCTTTTCAAACATTGACTCTGGGCAATAGAATACTTTTGCTGGTATCGGTCCCACGTAGTTTTGGTTTGCGATCGTGTTGAACAGATGAGGGAAGTAGCCTTTCTTCATTTCGGGACCAAGATCAAAGGCTTTAGGAAGAGCGGACAGTGACATGGGAAAGTAGTTGAGAGAGTCAATGAAACGTACGTTGTCAAACTCCAGCAAAATTACTTTTGTCCCACGAGTAATGACTTCCGGTGTGAATTTGGTCTCTTCCAGAATATATCTCAAGATGAATTGGAAGTCGAATCCTTGTCCGTTATGAGCTATGACGCACACGTCTTTGTATGGTTTGCGAATTTCCATTACATAGTTCATAAAACTGGATATTGGGTCTTCCTGAAAGATTTTTCTGCGTTGGAGGCAGTTTTCACAAAACTCGTTATTATTTATACATTGGCTACAGAACTGTTCTGAGACGCACAAGTTAGCTTTGTGAACCTTGATGTCAGGCTCGTTCTCTAAACATTCGTCCTGACGAGTCTCCAGGTCAAAGAATATGTACAGAAAGTTATCATTCTTAGTGGGTACTTTGTTTTGGCGCATGTAACATTGATGATTAGCGGGTTTAAATTCTGCGCAAGTGCTACAATATACTTCACCGCATTCATGTTGTGTTTTTCTATGTTTCTTGTATATGTTTTTCTCACAGTCGAGACACTTCTGTACGTTTTTGCAGAGATCACCTTGGTGAGCAGCAAAGCAGCGCTGGTTTTTAAAGTGACGATTACACTCAGGGCAAGTTATTCCTGAATGCTCGAGCTTGCAGGGAGGTGAGATTGTGCTACAAGCAGAGCAGACATTAGAACATCGGTGATCACCTCTGTGGTCATACGGCACATGACAAGCTTCACAATAGAAATGGCAAGCGAAAGCTGCTGTCAAATTAGTTATCACGTTGAAGTGACCTTTGTGAAACAACAAGTTTATTTTGTATGAGGCTTCCGTATTGTTACCACTGAAGTATACGTCCCGCCCTTTTGCATTATAGCTGAATACTGTTATGTTATATTTCTTCAAGTGGTCTTGAAACTTTTCAAGTTCAGCTATACCAGCCCCCTCTTCTGAAATATTAACTCTTGCCTTTGCCATTAGTTTCTGTGCTCTAAATGTTTGTCTCTTAGCCATGTCCTGCCTTATTGCTTTAAGTTGAGGATCTTTTTTGGCATAGGCTTTTGCTACCACTATAGCTCGGGGCAGACACAGATTATCGCTATTCTTAATGACTACGATACCTTTTCGTCCTTTGCACTCTTCGCTGAAGCTATTGTATTTACCGGGCCTATTTCTACCTCTACCTACGGGCAGATTGACAACCGTACAAGACACTTGAAACGTATCACTAGAAGTGACAGATTCAGCGTTACTCTGTACAATACCTCCAAAGATTTTCCATAACACGTCAAGGTTAACTTCATCAGCTGGTCTAAAGGCTACGTATCCCGGATCTTTATTCTTGAAATTTAAACTGTTCAAAGTGAAACCTAGGTAATCTGTATCTGAAGCTTTAGCTTTCATTTGCTCTACAACTTCTCCGAACCCCCGCTTAATCCAATCCAGTTCAGATATTCCTTCAGGAGGACTGTTGAATTTAAACGTTGTCCTCATACCGTAAAGTCTAAACTTTTTGACATACGTTTCACTGGTGTTTACTAAATATACAGGCTCTAGCATATTTACCGACATGATATATGGCTTATTGAGAAATGTAGTTGAGGTTTATGTTAAACAAATATGACAATGTTATTTTAAATTTGTTTAAATGAACGGCTATCGTTGAGATGGTACAATGTAGCTATACACAATGACAATGACAGAATAGTGTTAAGTGAACAAGTAAGAAGCAGGCTTACCACAGTGAAGAGCAGCACGGTTAATGACTGGCCATCGGTCGGCCGCTCTATTTATATAGCGCTCCGGTAATGTTCGGTAACCTGAGCACCTATAAATAGCTGACTCACCGGTATGGACTGAAGACTAATGATCTGCACGTGGCTCACGTAGCTCCCAGGCTGACGCAATATGATTTAATGTTTCATGTTGGTTACTGTGGAATGCACATCTGTGTAGTTATTATTGGAGTCGTTGGAATGTGCACCTGCATCCGTCACCGAGAGAGGGAGAAGAGCCGTTGGAATGCACATCTGTGTAGTTATTATTGGACTCGTTGATCGCCGGGCGCCCCGCGCCGCACGTACAGCCATATCGCGCCGCCACGCACAACTCGTCTCCGTGGTCCAGTGGTCAGCGCGACAGTCTCGCATTCGTAGGGGCCCGGGTTCGGATACCGGCCGCCGGAGACACAAATTTTTGTTCATCCGCCATGACACCGTCCGCCATCGCTCGTCCGCCATCGCTCTCGTAAGGTGGGGGGCTTGCTGCTCTCCCATTGGCTGGGGGGTCGTCGCAGGGGGTCTAGGAGGGGGCGGGGGGTGTGGGAGGGGGGAGGGGAGGGGGGCAGGGGGCGTGGCCTAGCCGCCATTGCTGCTTTCTCATTGGTCCAGAATAACTCCATAAGAGCCCATGTTACGGCCAAAGTGGCGCCCGTTCTACTCCAGTAAAATATTGAATACGGAATAAGCATTTATGGGACGACACAATCAGCAATTTAGATAGGTTACTGTTCCTACAAAAATATCGCTGAGCGTCACAAAATATATAAGGTATAAATATGTTAAATATTTTTCTGAACTACTAACTTTGGTAATATATGTATTACATTATTTTAATTGATAAATATACCAAACAACTTTTTTATCGTATAAATAAAACACACACACACACATTCCTATATGCTCGTTGTAACAGACGTATCGTTTAACAAAATCTCTAATGTTTGCAGAAAGAAAACATATTACAGAGGAATGAGATATTTACATTATCTAGGAACAAAATGTATTAAGGACAACATCTGTTAAAATTTAACATAGAAGTAAAGAATTTTTTAACCAAGCCGCCTTTGTATTCTTTTGAGGAATGCTTTAATATAAAGAAAACCAGTTAGTTAGCTTTTAGAAGAATTGAAAATAAAAGTTTAAGACTTAAGTTACAATACACTTAAAAAATGTTTATATTTAACCAATTGGTCCTTTTCTTTTTACTTTGTATGAAATAGACTATGACTATACAAGTGTGATAGCTGTATGTGGTTGTTTATTATAAGAAAATTGTCAAGATAAATTGCTAGGTGTAGCCTATTAATATACAAGTTTTACAGATTCTGAATTAAAATACTGTACAGTGTGTATGAAAAAGAGGCCTCTCACAACAATGTGATGAAATAGTGTGGTCGTGGTGAACTCACCGGTATGCCAGAGCGAGAAGTTTTGTCAGTCATGGATACAATAGCTACAGACAGGTTGAGTCTCAGGGCATAGCATAAAAACATGCAGAAAAATGTCATTATTGCCTGCAGGTGTCGGACTCCAAAACCTATAAATCAACGATACTTTCGCTAAGTAATGTGAAACTTTACCGTAAACATAAAAAGGAGGCTATAACTCTACTAGTGAACAAAATTCACCTTGTCCTGCAGTTATTGTAATATTGGAGGTTAATGTGAAACATGATTAATCTTATTAAACTTTAACACAGAAATTATGGCAGTTAAATTTAATTTAAAAAGCTTCATTAATTAAACTAACCTGGAGGCCTTTGCACGAGCAGGATTGGCTCAGTCGCTTCTTTCGTGGTAGATCTGATATCGTTGGAAGTCATCTTACGACTGAATCCTCGGGCTGTTTGTTTAGTTCACGTCCTGTACTGGCGGTACTGTTAGTATTATACTGCGGAAACTATAGTGCCAAGTGTTTTACTATCAGCAGTGAGATAGTAGTAGTTTAACACAATGGAAATTGTTCTTTCATTAATTTTATCTATTATAATTATCGTTAAATGTTACATAATTTAACCTATATAATTGCATATTTTAGTTCAGTAGAACACCTCTGGAACTAGCGCTGATTATAAGTAATTCTATGCAAATTTAGTCGACTGATATATTTTAGATGTACGAAAAAGGAATAGGAAGGCTGAAGAACGTCCATAAGGTTTGTTGATGACACAGTACTGATCCTTTTTAATTCCTTCAACCAACTTTACTCTGATCTAGTAATTGTCTGGTTCTGTATAAGACCACATGGAGTTTAACTGGCAATTGTATTAAGCGGTATTATTCTATAGAATTATCGATTAAGCAGAGAAATTTCGATCACTTAATAGGTAGTAGTGTGACAATTTATAATAGTTGACAGTTTCAACTATAAATAAAACTATCAAAGAAGGAGATCCCTACTCGTTATTCGATAGAGCAAAGAGCTAATGCTCAGATAAAGATTGCTTAAAAGAATAATTTAATCAAGTTGATTCAGATTTTAGACGCAAATGACTACCAGTGCAAACGAAACAGAAGAATTGTTCCTCAGTCACAAGGACGTAGGGGATCCAAAGGGCCAAACCACCAACTTTTAACCTTTTCCATGATTTTTTAACTAAACGATTATTTTTATTTAAATAATTCAGTATTACTAACACGTTATGCTGAAAGATTGTACTCAACATTGAAACAGGTCAAGAACTTTTTAAGTAACAAAATGGGGAATTAGAGGTTGACTGCACTTACTTACTACTAAGATATCGGTCGTCTCAAAACCCTCCCCTCCACAATTCTTTCCTAGAAACTTTCTTGTTGAATCAGTAATACAGAACACAGATAAATTAGTGTTTATTTTAAATCCATTACGTGTCGAGATTATCGGAGAAAATTATAAAAATTGTTAGAAATTAAAATATTATAACCCCGTTTAAAATACACATCACTCTTTGACAAAGTCTCGCATAAACTGAACCAAAGGTTGGCACACAGGGTTCCGAAAACTGTTTTTACACTATCAAATGTAATAGGAATAGGGAATACATGAGCGATTCAAAAAGACCATTAACAATAAAACAACGCAACATTCTAAAATTGCACACCACTGTTAATTCGAAGACCATTGTATTGGGATTTTAAAATTACCACTTCAAAACTCAGAGTTTTACTGAAGGAAGATTCTCAGGTTACATCAGGATTCCAAATAAAGTTCCTCTAGGAATCATTTTAATCATGGAAAGAAGCAACAAGATTCATAATAATGAATACGAAGAAAAGGGTATCCCATCATCACAAAAGCGGGTTCCTCGTTAATGAAAAGTACACACTTATCTTTTCACCATCTCAAAAAGATTATTTTTTTCATTGTAGGTCATTTACAACAGGCACCATTCAAGAAAAGGAACATCTGTAAATTCTATTTGATGACCACGGAAAAGGAAAACTGCTGTAAGAGAGAAAAAGAAATCCTTAGAAGACGATAATATCCACAATCATATTTTATCATATTATATCCACAGCAAATTATATTTTTACCCAGGAAGTAATGTATTTGTACAAGTGAAATATTTGACAGTAGATGACCTTCCAACTACGATGAATTGTAAATAGCGTAATCCTTGCGTAGTGTCCCTTCACCCCACTTCGTTATGAATATCTCTAATCTGAACATCGTAAGTGGATCGCTCGTTTTTGGCCGAGCACTTGAAGCCGCTTGCCCCATTCTCTCTAAAATTATTAATTGGTTCTTAGTTTCTCTACGAGGTGTAGCTATCTAGTTCGATTTTAACCGCGTTTAAATGTAATTTGGGAATTTCCCGTTTTGTTCTCCCTCCTCTACCATATTGTAAAGTGAGTTTATTTTGTAAACCGTGACTGTACTCCGTCTTGTGAACTCTATAACCACCCAGTATTCAACCGGGGAGTGTGTAGACTCTATGACAATCTGTTCGGGAGAAGATGATTTTTTTTCTTTGCGCCGTCTAGTGTATATCAAGTAAGTAGTATATAAAGACTACGTCGGTGATTTTTTGCGATTTATCCATACATTAGTAGCTGGCCTACAAATTTATATGTGATATCTATCTTGTTCTTTGAATCTATTTAAGTTTATTCAGTAATAAATTTCATATTTATATTACGGATTTCTTCGAGGAGTTGTAGTTTAAATTATAATTTCTCTATCTTACTCAATGCCCTTACGATCTGGATTACTATGATTATTGTATTAAGAATCGAGGAGAGACTAATCGTTCTCAATATACTATTCAGTATTTAAAAATCTTTTAAAATATAAATTTAAAATTATAGGATGTAATTTATATTTCTTCTAAAACTATTATTATTACAAAGTGTTAAAATTAATCATTCATGATAATGAATCATGTATTAAGTAATTTGAGTAATTAAGTACTTAATTATTAAGTAATTACTTTATCAAGTAATTTGAACTTGATAAAGTTCAAATTAAAAAGTGGTTTTGCAATGTTTAGCCTATATATGTGTGTTGTGTTGGAAGAAATGTGATATATTTATCATCAAAAAAACATAGAACTTTAATTGTAGGGCTCATAGTTTGTCTAATTATTAATAGCAACTACTAAAATCATAGATTACAATCTTTAGCCATGACAATTTACATACTCTTTCATTCGTATTGTTTGGTATGTGTTTATTAAGAAACTGCTTCATTCTTCGACTTCATGGCCCTACGACCCTTCAAGGTCAGTTTATTAAATTCCATTGACCATCGTCCAAAATCTTTAAGAAATATTTAAATGAAAGCGCACCCTTATTCCACTTTGATTGAAAGTATACGATGGATGGATAACATAAGTTATTGATAATCATATCATGGTACAATAACCACGTTGTTGAACACTGTGTTGAGTTCATTACTATCAATTTTTTATGTTTTTCATTGTTTATTAATTTTATGTCTAATGAACACCACAGAGAGTAGGCTCACTAAATGAGTATGATAATACACGTTTATTAATAGAGAAGAATATCATTCACAAGTCAATGATTGTCGAGTGTTATAGAATACCCAAATACGATTAATGTTATGATTTACAGAAGTCTTGCTCGGATAAAAGAATATTCCTGGTCCTTAAGATTCAGCAATGGTTATGACATAATTATTCATCCCTTCGTTAATCCGGTTAGATGCTACACACTTACTACCTAATTTCCCCCCTTAACGCAAACGTAAGAACTTGATGTCTCTAAAGGTATAATCCAGTTCTATTTAGTTGTGTGAGTCTACAAAAAACCCTTTCGTAATTTGGATTTCTTGGTGTTTAAAAATCCTACCTCTTAGTTTTGAAATCCTGAAAATCGTATAACAAATTTCACACCCCTCCCCACAGACGGACAAAAGGTAAATTGTGCTGCATACCGAGTGGCTTCAATAACAATTAAAACAATTCCGTGGTTCTACATGCAAACCACAGAAGTCAAGCTTGCCTCTTCAGAAATTAAGTTTCATTCAAATTTAAAATCTATATATGAAATGTTTCTCGATATATCTTGCCAAATTATACATTCACATATGTTTCCATTACGTCTGCATTCATAGCAATGTTTAAGCAAGAAAAGTTCCAGTGAGGTAGGGAAGGTATTACAGTGCAAGACCACGTTTAAATCTTATCACCGTCGTATAACATTGATTTTCCACTAAATTGCTTTTTGACTCCATAAATAAAAAAAATTATTTTTTATATATAAAAGTGAAGATCCATACAAAATAGCATATAGTAATGTTGAGATATCGTTTTCGAGATATCGTGCAGACAGACAGATAGACATAAATTAAGTTTGTCAAGCCCTTCGCTACAGCTCAGCCAATCCAGCTAAATCCAAAATCAACCAACTAAACAATAAATATCTAGTTTAAAATGTTTAATTTTTTGAAGATTAAACTTTTAAACACTCAAAATTAATGTGTACATTTAAATAAATGTTTAAATAATTTAGATTCTGTAATAAAATATTTAAAAAAACAATTTGAAATTATCAGTTGCAGGCTAGATATAAAAAATAAGGATTAGTATCTTAGAATTTGTAAATAAATCATATTAGTCAAATATTTGTTTTTGGTTCAATTATTTTATTGAAATTGGTTATATTTACTTATTATTGTTAGTACTGACTGTTCCTTAGATGGTGATGTTCAAATAATATTACATGACTCGATTATTACTTTTATTGAAGAATGTGCTTGTTTCACGAGAGTACTCATTTGATCTAACCTGTATAGATAGGGTTTTAAATATTTTTAATAAAGATTATTAATAAATATTTTATCATGCACAATTTTCCTACTAATTGAAAATCTTTTGGTATTAAAATACTAATTGTACTCCATGTCATTTTACTCTATGTCTTAACAAGAAGTTCATGTTTGTACAAGATCCTAGACAGTAGAAGTTCTCGGTCTATGGTATATCTTAGTCCCTTAAGGATTTCTTATTGTAATAGCACTAGGCATGTTATGGCTCCCAGAATGGTGGTAGAATATCCCTCATTTTGTATCCCTCGGTCTTGTAGAATTTCCACTGAAGACGGTCCAAACCGTTGGATGTTTTCAGGCTATAGAAACTCAGGTTGTTGCAGCTTTTAGCATCTGGGATATTTTAAGATTTTCTTCTGACTCCTTGCGATAAGTTCCTCTGATGAGATAAAAACCTGAAAATAGCATAAACTTTTTTATTTTTATAGGTAATATTGATATAGAAAGTCTCATTGCTTTACAAGAAATGGTTCACAAATTATTAAACTGTTCCAGGACTTTTCAATCACATTGTATACAGCGTGTAAAATAGTCTCGCACTGGCTTGGTAACTCCTGAGCGATTACTGGTATAGCAATAAAACTTGGTACATCATTACTGAACCTATAAATACACTTTTTTATGTAACTTACATTTTTTGTCATGTCAAGGAAAATGCCCACAAGGAGTCTGAAGAAAATCTGAAATGAGGGCATAAATCGAGTAGTACATCAAAATTAAAGGATTTTATTAGACAACAATGCCACAAATCAGACCTCAAAGGGTTCACTCTTTAAAATGACGATAGTTTAAAGTTAGAAACATTTACAATGTAGGTCCTGTTCTAGATATTTTAATATTATTGTCTTGGTTCAAGTTTTGAAAGTTAATAAAGTTAAGTAAATGAATACTCGCCGAATACGTTTGCCGAACTCCTTGTAAATCATTCTCCATTGAATTTGAAGAGTCACACCTTAAAAACTGTTTCATAAGTCCAGTATTCATTTACTAAGTTTAACTTTCACAACTTGAGAAAAAACATGAATATTTGAACCATCTAGAACAAAACCACGGACAAAAATATTCTTCTTAGCATTCATTATTATTATTTTTTTCTCTGGGTTGCAGGCTTTATATTTCTTGATTGGAAATTACAACATATATAGAGAGAAATTTAATTTAAATCTTACATTTAAATGTACTGTTATTACTAATGAAATAATTGAATGTGTACAGGTTGTAAACTGTAATAATTTAGTGTAAACAGTATTGTTTTATTCATAAGTCCAAAAGTCTTTACCTGCTTTCTGGATCTCTTCAGACGAACATGACTCCAAATTTAAGGAGTCTGAGACAGCGTCAGATACCAGGCACTCTAATAAAAAGAAGGTGAACTGGAGTAAATTCAAATTGTTCAATAACGTCATATCAATTTTTAATGTCGCTATCAAACAAAGGGGTCTCTGGTTTTGGATGTCCATTGAAATCGAGAATTTCGTACGGAACTTGCATTTATGACATAATCATGTATTTCAAATTAAGTGTTTCTGATGGTGTGATAAAATAAATATGTACCTTTTTACATATTGAATATTTAATATAGAAATGCTCAATTAAGTATGTTTCAAATACGAGGGACATATCAATGAAAGCCTGGGTTGTGGCACGGTGTTGCCAGCAGTAACCGAAGAATAGCTAATGATTGGAAATCGATTGAACTCAACAATCGACCATTTTAATTTTCATATTAGTCCTTTAATTTCACGATTAAATGCACAATGACACTGAAAGTGAACAAAAAAAGAATAATAAAATAATAACGCGCAGAATAATCGTATGCCGAAGAACAGAACGAATGTAAACAACCGGAACGAAGCGAGACGTCATCTAGTCGACTCATACTGAGAATCAGCCGATGTAACGATGTGGCAACGCCGCACGGTGAGGGGGGAAGTGGGGTACGGTAACTGCTCGTACGGTCAGGCTTGCAATGATGTGTCTCGAACTATAGTTTCGATACTAACTAGAATAGTACCGGTAACAATGAAGCCGCGTGACCTCCATTATAAAACTTGAAACTGAATAAATTACGACTGTGCAGTGTTTTTATGATAACAACCTACAGATAATTTATCAGGCATTTTAATTGTCTGCAGTAACTAAACATAACTATGTCGCCTAACAGCCAGTCCTTGTACATTCAAAGACCCTCTGGTAAGTTGTTTGTGTAGTTTATTTTATAATGGCATTGGACATATGCGTGTATTTTGTAAATGCACACATTATGGGGACAATATGGATTAACATTTAAATTAATTAATAATGTTTAATAAATCTTTTGATAACTATCGTATACCTTGTAGTTCTATGTAGTAACGCACCTCCGTCATGTCTTATAAAATTGTAATTTTTGAAATTATTTTATGATTATATAAATTTTTACATTAATAAAATTATAATATCCTCTCCATGCCAATAACCTATACGAGAGTCAATTACGTTTATTATTTCACTTAGCTGATTCACTTATATTAACAAAGTCTTATGTAAATAGAGAAACGCTACTCAAAAAGTTCTATTTCCGCCGACACTTGAAACCGGGTATCTCACTAGCATGTCTTTAAAATTTTATTATTTAGTATTTGGCTGTTTTTTTCCCATAATATGTGTGTACATAACCAAATTAACATATGATCGGAAGACCAAATATCTGTCAAACAACCTTTTAACATTTACATATCCATATGGACTAGTTCAATATCACGCGGGTGTGTAAACATAACCACGTGAATTGTTATTTATTCGGACCAATTAAAATATATTTCAAGATGGGTCCATTGTGAGATGATTTAATTCGTAGTTAGAAAGGCAATAAAAAAACTCTCAAATGAATTAATACATATTTTATTTATAGGAAAATCCAATTACTTAAAGTCTATTTTAAATAACAGAGATCAGCAATACATATTTAGCACGTACGACTTTTAATACTAACCATGAATAAAATTTAATATTGGATTTTACATTTAAAGTTATATTTCACTGATATTAATAACAAATTTTACAGTTAAACATCACACTCACAATTATTTTGTTTCACTTTATTTTCATTCATGATTTTTTTTATCTGAATATTTACATAAATTTTACGTAATAAAAAGAAAGTAAATTTTATCACGCACTCGAACACTGTCACTCATATTCCTGATTTCTTCCTTTCGCCGTTGAATCTTTTAGAAAAGTGTTAATTATCCCTTTGTTCTCCAAGGTCTTTTGATGTAGCCCCCCGCATGTCACCTGACCACGCTCCTGCAAAATTCTTCGATGGTAATTGGTAATTAACAGTATTTTTATATCAGCATTACTGCCTGGACCTTGAACTCTTTGAGCTTGTTATTTCCAGCGTTACTATCTGTGCCAATAGTTTCTGCATAGTTGTAAACGATGTGGCAGCAGTCTGGGCGGACGTGGGTTATCCACTTACATCCGGAAGATGTTTGTTTCGATTTTTAATGCGAGACTTCGTTCCAACTACGATCTGCTCTTGAGTCTTATGAATTTGTATATACTAATAATTACATGCCCCTTACACGTTCCAGTGGCCGAGGCAATTTAAAACACCCCTCTATATTGTAATGACATCACATGATCCGTACGGCATCGCTGCTTGATTTGAAAGTAGCCTGCATCCAAAATGTGAATCACTATGAAATGCACTCCGATCTCTTTGCTCGTTTGGGTCGGGCACATGTCATTTGAATCTCTTATTAATTGTACTCGCTTTTAAAAGCATGTCATAACATGACTCTGCTATGTAAAAGGTTCGGGTCTTTTTCTAGAATGTCCTTAATCTGCGTTAAATGTAACTTTTGGATTTCACCTTGCCACCATGAACAGATCAAGTCGAAACCATACAAAGTATCAGTCGTAGGTAGTTTGCAGACGAATGTAGAAGTCTTGTGACCTGTATTCTGTAGTTCAGTTTTAATACTTAGTGATGTGTTTAGTTTTGTATTAAGTGCATGTTTTAGAGTTAGTGAAGTTGACACACAGCATGGTGGTCGTCATTCCTGACTTAGGCGTGCCACAACGCTTTGGTATGATTTGTTTATTTTAACCTAGTTTGTAATAGTGTGTTAGGTTAGTTATTTACCTGAAGAAGAGATCAGATTGCAGATCTCGAAACGTAGTGTTACTGATTTTTTTCACTGAACGATGGCAAATGTCCGGAAAAAATTCCGTTTCCTTCACAATCTTTCCATCGTTAAAAATAAACTTCAACCCATTGAAATAATCCCTCTCGCCATAGCTGTGAGTATTAAACTCGGGTGCTCCTTCGTGTTTTGAGATTTTGTCTACAACTTCGTATTGCACTCAAAACAAACTTGTATTGACTCTGGTGTACCTGATGAGACAATTATAACACCTCTCCATCTAGACATAATTGCTGCTGGGTACACCAGAAGGAGTTCATTTTGAACGTCTTCGCCAGCTACTTTTTTGGATCTCTTCAGACAGACTTAAACTCTAGATTTAACATCGTTACTACACTTTTCATCGTTTGGACATCAGATAGACCTACAATTAAATAGAGCTAAAAATAACTCTGTCTGGTTTAACCTGCAGCCATCGTGTACAATGTACGCGTATATAAAGAGGTATATAAATACTTTGATCCGCCGTACTTGGGATCGTGTATAAAACATCATAGTGCACTCAATTGTCTCTCAGATAGAGTTGACGACAAGGGTTTTCACTACTTGCACAGAGGTGAAAAAGTGGCCCTACTGCCTTCTTCTTATTTTCTACGCTAACACTGTTTCTAATAATAGAGTCCATACTTGTTCTGGATATGTTTGATTTACATAACAGGTCAAATGATTTTCCTACTGATTGTTTTTCCGTAGTCGATTTTATTCTTACCAACTGAACATTTCAATTTCCTCCTACAACTAGGTTCAGGACTACAAATAAGCACACTATCACTAGCAATAACTTGATCACAATTCAAACTTAATTATGACTTCTTATTAGTTAAATCAACAAAGAAAACACTTTAGTCCCAGGCATTTTCACTAACGTTCTTCCACCATAACAAAGAAACTGAAAACAGTACAAAACACCACTGTTAAAATGTAACCAAACAAATATGCGTAACTTAAGCATGTAGCAGCTATGCAGACATCAGGGAGTCATGTTTACCAACAAACAAAATGAAATGCTGACAAAACATAGGAAAATATTAAATTTAATATAACTAATACAAGAAGGGAATTTCACGTAGTAGTGCAAAGCTTGAAATGACTTGGTATACTTTCATAATATCATTAATAACTCTGTAAATAATAAACATAAGTAAATCTGTTTTTAATTTAATTAATGCTGAAAACATGAGAAACACAATCAGATTCAAATGAAAAATACTAAAAAATTCAGATATTTTCGACTGACCCACTATCACTAATTGTTATTGTTTGATAATATGTAATGAAGTAAAACTTATGTAGTTCAGCTGGGAATTTTAAACGATACATTTATCTGTCGGCTCAGTTATACTTACTTCAATATAGCTAGAAAAATATAATTGGGCTTCATCGTATTCCATTCATAATTGGTAGCTGCGTATTAAATAAAAGCGTGTTAAAAAGCCGGCAAATGCCAGTTTAGTAGCATATATTCTGTTCAAGAATATACTGTAAGTTTTAAGAGCTAACATTACTAAACAAATCTAATGATAATATTTTGCTTGTGTAATTGCTTTCTTCAACCCTACATGATTTATATGTTTTATAGGCACTGGGAAAAGGCACTACCAATTTCTCATGACCTTTTTGTGTCTGGTGTTATCTTCCTGTGATACCAATTCGGTAGTAATTTTTGCACCGAACGATGAAGAAGGCTACAACTCAGACGACTCGGTAACTGATCAACAAGCCTTGTTTATGGCAGTATTCTTTTATTCATAAAATAACATATTTTATGTATGCTTAGTGATTACATGTTCTCGATAGAAATACATTATATTTTAGTTGTTAAGGATATAGTCCAGGAGAAATAGCATTTAAAAAATGGTCAAATAAATAAATGTTTTTCTTACAGCAAAACTAATGGCACAATTTAGTCAAATACATCATAAATAAATTTAAAAAAACCATTCCGAACCAAAATCGTCTATATAGGGGGTATATAGGAGGGGTGGTTTTTAGGGGTGAAATTGGTTTTTTTTGCAATTTGTGAGTAAACAATGCATCCTATTGAAAAATGTCAAATGTAAAAGTTGTTGGAAATAAAAAAATCTACAACTTATGTAGTAATCATTTTTTTCCTAAACTCAAAAATTTCCCAAAAAAAATTCAAAAACCGTTTTTTTTTGTTTTTATTTTTTTATTTTACAAAAATGGTTCGATTGAGCTGAAAGTTTGATCAAATATACTATGTTCTATTCTAAAAATACTGTATTTTTTCATTAAGAAATATTCAGCCGTTAAAATAAAATTTCACATTAAAAAAAATATTTTAATAATTTTCAATCACCATTTTGAAACATTTTTTTAATCAAAAAAGGTTCTCTGACGGCTCATTATTTTCGTTTTTTTTTTTTTTTGTCTATTTTGAAGAAATGAAATAAAAAATATGTAGTTTAATTGAAAAAAACTGCAGAAAAAATTGAAAATAAACAAAATATTGACATTTTTCATTATACATTGTATTATTTTACGTGGAAAAATTGTTATTATTTATTTAAATTATAACTTTTTTATGTTGAACAATTTTCGAATATTTTGAAAAAGTTTAGAAACATTGTTGAATGTGAAAGTTGGATTACAGGTATATAATAATGCGAAACAAAATGTTATACAAATTATTCAATAAAAATTATTAAAAATAATACAGATCATAACTCTTTGTCTCTGTGCATACAATTTTACTCATGCTATTTATCTAGTAATTTTTACGTATTTTCAGTATACTAAATTTATTGTGCTTTCTGCATTTTATAGATTCATGTAAATGGTGGAAAAGGTACATTCTTGTATCATTTGTAAAAGCCGCGATGGAGATTTGGTGAAAATAAAAAGTCGAGGGATAGATACTCTTATTTCGTCAAGTAAACAAAGCAATGATCAGCGGTACAAAACATTTCAGAAATTGACTAAAGCACACATTCATGATGGTTGTCGATCGGCATACAATAGACCTCGATCAATTGTTACAGCTTCCAAAAAACAAACAAGAAAAAAATCTATTGGGAAGAAGATTATGAAAGAAGCATGTGATTTTGATTTTGAGCATCATTGTGTTTTTTGTGAAGAACCTTGTAACCAAAATAGAGCATTTCGCGGCGTGCAGAAGGTTGAGACTAAAGAAAAATTTTATCAACTTTAAAGAGAAGAGATGTTTCAGAATCATTTAATAAAAGTCTGTTAGTTAGACTGAATTTTCTCAAAGAATCAGATGAAGTTCAAGCTTATTATCATAATAGGTGCAATGTCATCTTTTTATGATGGGACAAGCTCAACATCTTGTAGACATACATCAAATGTAGATTCTAAAGATATCATAAGTTACTCTGCGTGTATTACTTAAAAAAAATTCATCCGAGTGCCAATTTTTCCTTAACGAAATTAAAGAAGATTTTGATGGTTGAGATCCCAACATTTAAATACATAAAAAAATTGAGTGATAGTTTTGATAACGATCTTGTGTTTCCTTCAATGAAAGGAGATACAATCGTTACATTTAAAAAAAGCAGGGAAAAAAATTGAGTAGAATGTGGTATGAATCACGATCAGGTGACGTAGAATATTAAAAAAAAAGATATTTATATTTTTAAGTTCACTGAAAAAAATACATAACTATTTTTTTTAACTTTTGGAAAGAAATAATGGTTTCTTGATTAAATTTCAATAAGAATTGTAAAAAATATTGTAAAGAAATAAAAAAAATATATGATGAAAAATACAAATTAAAAAAAAATTTACTAAGACTCGAATTCTGTTTTTTGATTTATTAAAAAATTTTCACGTAATTGTTAAATATGCATGATTCATTATTGTTTTTGCTTAATGCTTACAAATAGCACTGGTATAAAAAAATTATAATTTAAATAAATAATAACAATTTTTCCACGTAAATAATACAATGTATAATGAAAAATGTCAATATTTTGTTTATTTTTTTCAATTTTCTGCAGTTTTTTCAATTAAACTACATATTTTTTTATTTCATTTCTTCAAAATAGACAAAAAAACGAAAATAATGAGCCGTCAGAGAACCTTTTTTGATTAAAAAAAAATGTTTCAAAATGGTGATTGAAAATTATTAAAATATTTTTTTAAAGTGAAATTTTATTATAACGGCTGAATATTTCTTAATGAAAAAAAATACAGTATTTTTAAAATAGAACATAATATATTTGATCAAACTTTCAGCTCAATCAAACCATTTTTGTAAAATAAAAAAATTAAAAACCAAAAAAAAACTGTTTTTTTGAATCTTTTTTGGGGAAGTTTTTGAGGTTAGGGAAAAAATGATTACTACATAAGTTGTAGATTTTTTTATTTCCAACAACTTTTATATTTGACATTTTTCAATAGGATGCATTGTTTACTCACAAATTGCAAAAAACCATTTTCACCCCTAAAAACCACCCCTCCCATACCCCCTAATAGACGATTTTGGTTCGGAATTGGTTTTTTTTATTTATTTATGATGTATTTGACTAAATTGTGCCATTAGTTTGCTGTAAGAAAACATTTATTTTTTCAAATCAGGTAATACGACTGGACTAATATTCCTATAAGGACTGGATGACTAAAACAGAATGTCTAAAATATTATCTATAAAGAACCAAAACATTTCAAGATAGAATTTAGTGGTAGTTATTTAAGTTCTCTTCTATCTGGCTGTATATGTTATATTATTGATTGCATTTTACAACCTATTCACAGTTCCTCTCATGGCGGATGTCTCAAAAAGATACGCTCGCTAGCTCCTTTCTTTGGGGTTACCTCTTGCTCCAAGTGCCCGCCGGACTTTTCGTTCGTAAGATCGGCCCAAAGCGGCTGATCTTCGGAGCCATGATGGCTAGCTCCCTATGCGCAATCTTGTATCCTCTAGTTGCTCTGAACCTCGGATGGGTTGTCTTCTGTCTCATCAGATTCATGCATGGACTTGCTCAGGTAATATTCTATCACCACTCATTCCTCGTCTAGTATACTATCATGTAGTAAACAGAGCAAGATTCTCAGAGAAGATTAAAAGAAACAAGATGGGACCGGGATTTGTACTCAAAAAACAACGCAACTGGCACACACAATATTCAAACTTTCCTAAGCTTAATATAATTAATTATCGATATCATGGTGAAATAAATGAAAAATTACAATCAGTTCTTTTTTAATGAAACAATGTTTTGGCATTATTATTGAGAGAAAAAAACAGAAATATATGTGAAAACTGCACACACATGTTAATGGGGTTTTTAATATGGATTTATGAACTCATATCACTTGTGAATATACATCTTTCAACATTTTTTTTGTGTTCTGTGCTTTCTGCCCAATAATGTTGCAAATCTAGTATTTAAATATAAAAAATTACGTATTTTAGTTTAAAACGACAATATACTAAGCTAACATTCGTTATCCTTCTTATTAAATTATATATTTTCATTTATTTAATCAATTATCTCTTTAAAAATTACGTATGAAAAGTAGGAAAAAATTATAATTTTAGTTTCGTAAAAACTATAGCAAAATACAAAGTGTACCAGATCAGTAAACTGGATATGCAATGCTCTATTTAGTAACTATATAAAGTAAGAGTTAATTTAATTAGTCTATAATACATCTACAGGGACTCGTGATACCATGTGTAACTGAACACATAGCGAAATGGGCTCCATTCCTGGAAAGAAACCGAATATTTTCGTTCGTTTTCGTAGGTAAGTTTAGATCACATTAGTCTCACATCTAGAGGGTTCTCATAATAGTTAAGTTTGATTTTTTTATTTTTTATTGTTTAATGGAAACCTAGTTTATTTTAACAGAGCATTTTTCCGTTTTGATTAATTTTGTATATTGTTTTAAACAGGGACAGTGGTGGGTCCAATATTATCACTGCTGATATCCGGGTACCAGGCCGCCAGTCCGTGGGGCTGGCCCAGTATCTTCTACTGTACCGGACTGTGCGGTGTATTGTGGTCTGTGGCCTGGCTGTTTGTAGGCGCCGACTCTCCCGACTCCCACCCTTCCATCAGCGACAGCGAGCGGGAGTATATCAAGTCTAATTTGAAAAATACACATGACTACAGTAAAGTAAATATGTAACTATCATTAATACTTGGACTTACTTACTTTAACTACACTAATAATATAACGTTGTTCAAAAAAAAAAATAAACCAAAGTAATACAAACCTGTATTGTATTGTAATAAACTGATACAACGGAGTACAAAAAAGAATCGACATTATTAAAAAAATGTCTTATCGAGCAATCTAACCAAGTGGCAACCTGGTCCGCTATCCAAGTAAGTTGGGAATCAACGATGAACCGATCAGATAGTGTAAGGACGGCTCTCCATTTCCATTTCGGAGACATCAAATTAAAGAAATACAACTCGCAGGTTTTACAAAATTAAAAAAAAAACACTCAGCGTGTGGATTTCTGAAAATAAGTAACCTTACAGAAAATTATTTGAATTTATTGGACTTTAATTATGTTGTGTGTTTTTTTTTATTAGATACTACCAACTCCTTGGAAGGAAATAATAACATCAAGGCCAATGTGGGCTCTCCTCCTCATGCATATTTGTCAAAACTGGGGTAGTTGGATTTTGGGTACAATGCTACCTATTTATTTTCACCACGTTTTCGCCTACAACATGAACAATGTAAGTATTAACTTCAAGTTATTATTATGTTATAATGTATATCTAATCAAGTAAAACACTTTTTATGTTTATATTTTTTGCAGCACGTCGTAGTATCCACTCTGCCCTACATCATAAAGTGTTTGCTGACAATAGCGTTCTCTTGCATAGTTGACTTCACCCATGAAAACAATCTCATGTCTATCAAGGCTTCTAGAAGAGTGTGGAACTCCATTGGTAAGTAATCCGATATACAGTATTAATATAAGACGTCATTAATATACATCTAATTCGCGATTTCACACTACTTTGTGTTATATAATAAACCATATTCAACATCCATAAACACAGTGTTCTACCCGTTTCACTTGGGTTGGCTTCTGATTTTGATGACTTTATGTGGTTTTTGTATTTAAAATGTTGCCTATAATGGAAAGGTAAAATATTAAAATACTTTCCAAAATATATCAGTTGTTGAGAGCCGGCTGTAGTCAAATAACCTTGAGTTCCCCCCCCCCCCCATAAGAATAGTGTTAAACCTTGTGCTGCTTTACGCCCTTACTTTTTAATCGCACAATAATGGGAGGTATCTCATTTTAAAGATATATTAACATGCATATAAATTCCTTGAATTGTTACGATATTCATGGGTTATTCAAAATAATTATAAATATATTTTATTGTGTTAACTATTTAAAAAAATTATGGTTGCCTGTAAAGTCGGTTTTACGGGCGAAGATTTTACGTGACAACGTCTTTTTCTCTGTAGAATATTTATTGATATGAATATTATTAAATTGCACAATAGGAACAAGGAATTGAATGAAAATAAGAATTGCACAAATTTTAACTATAGAAATAGAAATATATTTTGTTTACTAAAACATTGTACATAATTTGAAATTAATTAAAATTTGTTATTTTAAATGGTAAAGTTGAATAAAACATTTACTAAAATTGGAATTTGAAATTCTTGCTAAACACAGTTAAATTCTAACTCCGCGCGTGGTGATTGGTCGGTTTAGTTCGTTTGTTTGGTCGCACTGTTATGACAGGTTATAGGTTTATAATTTGTTATTTTAAATGTTTGACTAGCAATACGCGCTGTTTCTTCTCAATCGACTGAATTACGATTGATTGCAGAGTGATTTAAACTAATAATTTACTTAACACTATCAACATTTGTCAATAGTATGACATAACCTATAAACTCAGTTTCTCAACTTTTGTGTCAATCTAACAATTAATCAATCAATCATAGTTTACGATAATGAAATATCAGTGTACAATTATTTACCTTTATTGTTGTAGTTGTTGTAAATGACGAATCTAAGCACTCCACATTTTCACGAATAAACATAGTTATCTGCTTTATCCCGTGCGGCGGACCCACAGTTATCTGCTTTATCCCGTGCGGATCCCGTGCGGCGGACCCACTGGACGGGCATCGTAACGTTACCGGGCGTTACACTTTTTCATGAGTGACTCCGAGCCGCAACCTAATTTAAGACGTTGTCACGTCAAAAAGTATACACTTTACAAAACAACTAAAAAGCGTATTAATTTGATCTTTAAAATGAGAGATCTCCCATGACGCTAAAATAAAATATAAAGGAATCAAACTGCTGGGAGTTTTTAACATTGCTCTTGTAGATAAAATACTAAAGGTCACTTTAATACAGTTAAGAGACCAGGGCTCCTCCCTTAACACGAGAATCGTTATAAAAAGCCCGGAACTGCAACGTTCTGATTTCTCTGCATGGTGCGTAGAATTGCATTGTGCACCTGGGGCCAAAGTTTGAGAAAGTGTTATTGTTACCAAAGACGGCAGTTGAAGTTTTTCTTCCAGTCATGTGTCATTTCCATATTATTACTGTGTTGACAGCTCGCACTTCAGGTCAGAAGTCCACCAGTTTCAAATATTTTACATATCAATGACACTGTTTCGACACTGTATATAAAGATCCCTCACTTAGAGCAAATTGGCTCTCTTTTTGTAGTGAGAAATGTGATCGAGTTTTTTGAGATTATAAATAAACCTTAGTGCACATTTCGTGCCTCTAAAAAAAACGTTTGAAACCCTGAGTCAAATCGTTTACAAACACAGAAAACGCGTAATGTAATGATGAAAATAGCAACAAATTAATCGTGTGCAGCTTTGATGACACAGGAATTAAAGATCTGAATATGTTGAATATTCTTAGTTTATTCGTCACACGGAATGAAATAGGTTCATCGTGTGTAAGAAAATTTAGCTTAGTGTCAATTGTGGCCTCTAAGAATTTTACACATTTCCTATTCTTCAAAATATTTTACCTCACTGCAACAAAGAGACCACCTGCATTAATTATATCCTTACCAGTTTTTATCTTGAAAAAATTGCCATTAATATACATTGCACAGCCTACACGTGTAGTAAATGTACACTAACATCTGAAGGAGGAGAGTACGTTAAAAAGTTGAGCATTGTCTGCATAGGAGTAAAGGGAACACAACAAAAACTCTTTTCGAGGTAAGCAATGTACAAGCTGAATACAATAGGACCCAGGAATGAACCTTGAGGGACACCTATAGCTTAAAAACATTAGAGTAATTTATTTTCTATTTTATTCGTCTGTTTTCGTCCTTTTAAGTAAGGACCAAAAGAAAATATAAAACCTAATTCAATCATAAAATTTAGACTGAAGAAATATTTTGTTGTTTACATATATTTTCAAAAAATGTATAGCTTTTTAAATCAAAACTTCCCATATTCTTATGGTTGGTGAACCAAAATATTGTGGTTAGTAATAAACCACTTGCTGTTTATAAATTTACAGGCTAATACTTCAAAACTCAGGATGGCTAAAACTGAAACTTTTACCTAAAGTAATGTTACAGATTATAGAAGAGTAAAAATTTGAGATTAAAACCCTAATTATTCATAGTAAAAACATATTCTAAATCCAAATGTAAAACAAGACAAGAAATATACACTATTACACAATCATTATTGTACATATTTCAACCTTAAAAGCGATCTTAAAATATGGGGTTGGGTATTGTCCAGTGAATACATGTCAAACTTCTCACCTCGATTCTGGAAGCATATGGTTTGGATTAAAAATATAATCTATCTCATAAAGAGACTGAAGATATATGAATAAACTTTATTCAAATAATTAGAGGTCACATTATTTATTTCAGCTTACTGGGGAGGTGCGATTGGACTGATTGGACTCTCCGTCTTCACCAGCGTCCAGGGATCATTAGTTTTACTGATCTTCACAGTGTCCATAAACGCAGGAATGTTTGCCGGGTTCCTCTCCAACCATCTGGATCTAGCGCCCAACTTTTCTGGGCTTCTCATGGGCATTACAAGCGGGTTTAGCACGTTCGCTTCCATACTGGCTCCAACAATTACTGGATTTATAATAACGAGTGAGGTAAAAATATTATTTTACAGCAAAAATTTAGATTCCTTTTAACAGTCTTCAATCTCTAAAATAATATTCTGCATGGAAAACTGCAGTTACGGAATTCGCGCTTCCACTATTAAGTTCTACGTTTCTTAAATATGAAACTGTCCGATCTGTTGTCAGCCAACAGGTTACGTGTACTCGACAACGCTTTATTTCAATTTGATTTATTTGCCTAGTTTAATTTGAGATATTTCATTCACGTCATTTCAAAATTCAGGTATATTTCTAGTATTGCGTCTATAGTGTGTAAAAAGATTTCATTGTGTAAATCTCTATATATCATAACGATTTAAGCTTTCTGCGTTGAAACTTGGTAATAATGATCTTTAAGTGATATTTAAAAGTCAAGTTCATTCTTAAGGCTAATCGTACCATAGGGGTCAAAATCCTTTACTACATGACTAGTATAAAAATGGGAATGTTTATTCTACCTTGGGATGGTTGGTAAATTTTACTAATATTTTACTTTACACTCTGTTTGAATCACCTGTTTAGTAAAACACATAAATAATTAAACAAGGCCAGTCTTTTTTATAAGATTGTAAAGTATGAAACAATTTGAAACTAACATGCTATTTTGCTAATCAGTCGCGGAAATGGCAGTAATAGTCGTTTTTAGACTGGCCTTGTTTAACAGGTAATTCCCTTCAAATAACCATACAAGAACGGGGTGTTAAAATTATTTGACCTAACCCATAAGGAAAGTATAACACATATGATATTTTTAAATCTGTTAAAAAAGCTACTTTCTTCTTATTAAGTATGGGTCGTTGCATTAAAAAAATTACTCAAACCATACACCTCCAGTTTGGTGGACATGCAAAATTTTATGCAGACTTCAAGTAAAAAACGTTTTGATATAGGTAGTAATTACAAATTTGGTACTAACTAAAAGAGCTGTGACAGTTTGAAAATATGGGAGAAATAACAGTTTTTTTGAGCGCAGCGAGTGAACGAAACAACCAATAATCAACTTGACCACATTAAATTGTTGGTATTGTTAATAAGCACAACGTTGTCCATTCAATCTTTGCTGTATCTCTTATGAATATTCATGATTCTTCAGTGTGTATAAAATTTGTAATACTCTGTATATTACAGTAACTATTGTAATTGCAACTATTTTGCCACATTTATCACTGCATAGTTGCAGAATTCGATAATGGAAGCGAAAACTCTGAATCTGTTGTAATACATGTAGGATATTAAAAAGACTGAGAACTGATTAAGGTATATAGTATATTGTTTTATATTAATATACCAGCCTTGTTTTTTAATAATTCAGGTATGTGATTGATTCAAATTTAGATCAATCAAGACGAGGATGAATTAATTATAATAGTTTAGAATCAAAATATCTCACTATATAATACTTTCGCTCTGACTCGAAGAAATTAATATTAGACTAGGCTGAATTGCAGTTTTCATTCAGAATAATCCTGTTAACAGACTTATCAAACATTAGCAGCCTTACCAAAAAAGAATATGAAATCATTTTGTAAAAAACAAATTTTATTCTATAGCTCAACGAGTTACAGTAATCATACTTACATGTTTTGGTTGTTATGTGCCAAGACTGCTTCACATGTAAAGCGGAGTATTTAAGAAACCGCTTACAGAAACTGGCTATCCATTTTAAAACTCGCTTGCATAACATGTCACAGCCGTCCAGATCCATTCCTAATTGTGGTGACGCCAATCATATATAGGTCTGTTTTGAGAATGTATTGGGAGTAGATCCAGCTTGATGTACAGCACTTCGATCTCTCCACTGGAAAAAGATGTGAAACACTCGTAGTAACTGCAATGTTAAACCTCAGAATGTAAGATTATCGTCCGTTGCATATGTTTCAGGTTATATGTCACTATTTTGTCCTACAATCAGGTAAATGCGGAGTTATACAAGTTATGTACAGTTTTTAAAGCAATTCATAATTTGTTAAAGTGGAGTTTCGGAAGCAAGCTGTTATGTGTCGCACATGACAAGCATTTTTGATCATTTGATCGCGTTTGCTTTCCTCTTCTGATTTGTTTTGAAAGTAATTTTAACTTTTGTCTAAGCGTAAATGCTTCTTATGTTTCATTTCAAATCTTCTCTTCGCGTTCTACACATTTCAAACACAGCACAACATTAAATCAATAAACAATGATATAGGAAATGTTTACATCAGCTTGTGTTCACACCAGCTGGTATATTTATAAGAGATTATTAAAAACCCACTGTGGCGATTCAGTTTACTTAGAAGATGGGACTAAAATTCAGACATTTCATTCAACAATGCAATTCTTACTTGGATTTCTTCAACTTCAACAAGCAGAGACCAGTGTAGTTTAATCATTCTTTTTTTAACACGTCACTGGATTTGTGTTTATATGTCAAATTTCAACTTGATAGAATAATGAAAAGTGGTTACATTTAATCAATGTATGTTTGCCTCATGCCTCATGACGACATCGTATATACACACTCAGTTTGCAAGCTAGTGGTAGGAATTAAAATTAAGCATTCGTGTTTATTACGATCTGAGATTTTATTGTTAATCCATGCGATTAAAATGTGCGCTAGGAAGAATCCTTAGAGTTTATAAACTGTTCCGACATAAAGGAGAGAAAAAGAAACTCTTGAACTTTAATACTAGGTTCGTAATCGTAATGTGATTTGGGGTATTGTTCTTTATCCATGTATAACTGTTCGCAGTCAAGAAAAGACCAGTGGGCTCACCTTTTCTTCATATCTGCAGTCACATTTTTCTTTGGAAACTTTGTCTTCCTTAAATACGGCTCAACAGAAGTACAATCTTGGAACCAACCACTGAAATATGGAGTTGATAATGAGGGTTTGGAGTTTGATGATATATCGGTTCCTGCCAGGAGAACAATATAACTAACCATTATTGCATGTTTGTATACTTTAAACTTTTTATTAAATTACCTTTCAGGGCGCAGTATTTTGTCTTTTTTAACCAACTGGAACATTACTATATATATATATATATATATAATATAGATATTTTTAGTTATAAAAATATGTACGGCAATTTCATGTGTTGCTACATAATATGAGATATTTTGCTTCAAGCAAAGTTCGTTGTGGATATTTTGGAGTCATTTCATTCAAACTATTACTATTAGTTTAAAGCTATTTAATTATTTACTTCAAAACATCTACAACTTACTTTGCTTTTTGAGAAATAACATTAAGCAAAATATTTTTATTTTGACCCGAAATAACAATCTTAATAATATTATAAATTAGAAAGTGCCTTTGCTTGTTTGTTTTGCATTCATGCTTAAATTATTTAACCGTTTAGACTGAAATTTCACATGGACATTCTTGTGGTCCCTGAGATGAATATAGGCCTATTATTATTTCAAAAATCGCTTCGGGCTACGCCCTACTAGTCTCTAAAGCAGTGAAAAACTTAAATTATTTAAATAGGCAATCATACAAAGAAGACATTTTTACATACCACGGAGTACAAAAAAGAAATATAGTTCACCTGCTGAGAGATGGGCTTCAATGACGCTTTGCTAAATTCTATAGTTGGACATTCGCCATCATAGAAATCACTCTTGTCTAACTAGAAAAATAATTTCATGCAAAATTTTATGTACACAGATGAAATGTTTCTCGGGAGTTCTTGCCACATGATAAAATTTTTTTTTTTTTGTTTTATAAGTTAGGTTTCATAACAGAGTGTCTAAATAATAAAAGTTAAGGTGAACTAGAAAGGGTACTGCAATACAAGAGTGAGTTAAAATCTTGCCTTGTCACTGATTTTTAATGTTGGTTATTCACTCTATTATTTTTAAATGTTATTATATGAAAAACATCACATATCAATGTGCGTATTTTATTTAGAAATTAACTTATTTTGGTATTAGTCTCATTTGCCATTATCAAACTCTGTGTTGATTATATAGAAATTAAGCTTCATGAAAAATGTATTGTGTGTATATCAGACAATTAATTTCTCTAGTCTTGTGATTGGTGGATAGTCGGAGGCCAATCAAGGGAATCAGAGATGAGTTAGTTGGTTAAGGAAGGGGTATATAAACCTCCGACACACGCATCTCGGTGCCTTTTGAGTGTTTTGCAGATTTAATTCTTGTTGGTGATGATTGGTTTTGACAGGATTTGAACCTGCGTTATCTCTAACTCAGACCCAAAGTCCAACGACTTAGACCGCTCGACCATCGGCACTCCCATAGTTCTTCTACAAATCTGCGTGGGATTTTGCGTAATTAGCTCTTTTATAGTCGAATAACCATCTTTTTACGGGAAATTCGTTGCAACTAATATTGGCTCCCTTTTACAGGGATTATTGTACTATTTTGTACATAAGAGGAACTAAAAAAATTTAGAAATAACTAAATGATTAACGCAAGTTTCAAGAGAGGCACATGTCGTTGCAATTATTGTTCAAAAGTCCTCAATTTTTAAATTAGTTAAAGGTTACGTGCAATAGATGTTTGGTATGCAACAGTTAAAACAATTTTAAGACATCAAGAAAGTAAGTTATTAGTAAATATTTTTGGTCAAATATAGTTAAATTACAGCATTAACACACGTAGTACAAGAATTTTACAGTGACTTTCCAGTTTTATTTAGCTTTGCTTAAAATAAATAAAAGTACATTTTATGTTGCATCAAAATAGACATTTTTATTTAGTTTGAATTCTATAAGAGATATCAATGTTTAATTCCATTTTAAGTTTGTACCAAAAAGTCTACTTTAATATAATTTATTTTATTAGAACAAGAAATCCTTTTCTTAAAGACTTCTACAACACAAGTGGCCGTGTAAGTATTACATCTAAATATGTAACTTATATCGACTTACTTTCTTTAAAACCAATTTTAACATTGGTTTATTAAAAAAACTACTTTTAAAGTAATTTTGTCTATTGTCATAATATGTGTATAATTAATCAGTATTCAAACTTTAAAAATAATTACAGTTAAAATAATCAAAAAGTATTTAAAGGAAACTGTGGAATTTACGGATCTTTCTACATCTAAATAGTAGTTTTTATTTTAAATTTAGTGTAATCGAACAACAATTATAAATATATGAGGATAATGACTATATCAAGGAGGTTATCTGCCATGTATAATACTAAAAACCAGTCCAATGTAATAACTAACCAATAAAAAACAAAAATGTAAATTATTTTGATCCAGTGTAGTGATTACTGTGTCACTTTAAACCAATTTTATTTTGTAACCAAAAAAATTACATGTTGTATAACTAGAATAAAAAAATAAGTTGATAAGTTGATTAGAAGATTTTATAACGAATTAACTGTAATTAAATTAGTTGGTTGATTGAGAATAACTGCCAAAGCAACACGTACGTTCTAGTAATCAGGTATTTTAACCAAACAAAAATATCTATAACATAGTATTTTTATAATTTGGTTAAATTTTCTAGATAATCCTTTTACAGCATTGTAGCAAATGTGGACTGTCTTTTATCTGAAGCTTAGTCTGCTAATGTATATATTAAAACTCAATTAATTATCTTTCCCGTGTTTTCCCTTGTGTTACAACAGTAAAACTTACCGATCTAGTGACGTCTGTGCTGGAGTGAGAGAGAAGAACCAGATGTAAGAAGTGCATTAAAGCTCAAAATCCATCATTGACACTGAATAAGATATCGCATTTCGTAAATAAGATATCGCATTTCGTAAGGTGGTCGTTTGGATGATCAATGTGAGAAAGGCAGCTATCAACTGATCGCCGTAGAACATGTTTGCTTCGTTAGTGGCATCACACAACAGCCAGTAGGCATTTGTTAGAGTCGTAAGCATTTTGAGGCGGTGATGATCCCACTGAAATCAATAAAGCCATACAAAATATTTAGCACTGTCTTTGTTGTTAAACGATATAAATCTGCACGTAATCACTTACAATTATCGAACGAACACGTACTTTCATGGGTCTAAAGCGATAGTTAGACCGTTTTGCCTTAGAACCGGTTTTTCTAAATTGTTCAATTCATGCACGATCTTCCCGTTCACCATTCTAAAACTCGCCGTAATATTCTGAGTGATATGTGTGAAATGAACCAGCGGAGCGCCAATGACGAAGTACATGGTCAATGAAAAGAAGTAATATAAGAACTCGTCAGGTGAAGTACTCGTCCTGTTGCAATTTCATCTGTTGCACGGATATAAATTTGTACTGAAGTATCGTTTCCGTCGTGATCGCCGTTGCTGTGAGAGTAAATATAACCATAACCTTCAGTCTGGCCCGGCTCTTTCGAGGCCTTTGGTAAAGATTGTGATCAATGGTCTCCAGGATGTCACAGACGTTCAACAATGTTGAATGTTTCGTAGCATTACCAAAGAGTACCACAATTACCAACATTGTTAGACTGACAAAATCTAAAGTAACTGTCAGACGAATGGTATTGTGGGAACTATTAGTTATTTTTGAGAATATAATATTATAAATCCAAAAGTTTGATGACACAATTTGTACCATTACTATTATTGAACTTCCTATGAACCATGCTAAAGAAAAACTGAAACGCTTCTTTTCTTGAGGGCGTTGTGTGTATTTTAATATATAAAATACGCTCAAAAAATGTTGCTAAATAAAAGTACTTCTGTTGGTAAAATATCCATTTATATCAGTGCATTTAGATATTTTGCTGTCAAATTCACAACTGGGAAGGTTGATTTGTTTGCAAGTTTTTGCTATAATTACAACTGTCCAGACTAATGAACGTCTGCACATTTCACTGTCTTTATTTTGGACTTGTGAATTATTAACGTCCTATTAGTTATCTGCGGTTGCACCACAAATGAAAGTTTATAACATTTATTCAGTAATACAATATTACCTGTCATGTCACTTTATATAAATTATGACATAAAACCGTATTAAATCCAACTTATACAAACTATAGTAGGCCAAATAAGCAAACTAATATATGATCGGAAGACCAAATACCTTCTTTTTTTTCTTCTCTAATTGTTAGCTCTAGGCTAGTAGGCTTCGGGAAATCCCACGCCGCCTCAATGTACTATTTGTTTCTTGACGTAGGAGTCTTGTAAGGATCTAGGTTATCTTCTCGCTAAGGGTCCATCAGGCTTCCTAGGTTGAAGCACCTTATCCAGGTTACATTTAAGTTACCAGTATTCAGATAGTTACTTTGTTTTAAATAAATTTCTTAATTGAGTTCTGAAATTGAAGTAATTTTTTAAAAATCTCTAAATCGTTTGACTGCAGAATTTTAGTTAAGTTTTGAACATTCATCCCATACTTATTCTTTATTAATTTTAAACCTTGGCTTCTAGCATGGTCATATGCAGGGCACGTAAAAAAGATATGTTCCAACGTTTCACTATGACCTAAAGTACATCTCAGACATAGTGGAGTGAAATACTGACCAATAGTAGCCTATATAGGTTTTTATTTATATTGGCGTGACCAAATCTTAGTATTAGAATGTTGATTATTTCCCATCTTTTCATTTCAACATTTTTGAACCATGTATATTTTGGTATCGTTACAACCACCTCTTTATACCATCGAGCGTTATCTACTCCTATAAACAGATCGTTAGTTTTTGAGAAGTATAATTGTTTTTGGTACGCTTTGAAATCGTCTATGGATATATGTAATTGTTCTATTTTAGTGCCATCTTTGATTGCCTCTATTGCTAATATATATATATATATATATATATATATATATATATATATATATATATATATATATATATATATATATATATATATATATATATATATATATACTGTATTGTATCACTGAACGATTTCAAATGTCCTGTAAAATCCCGTTTCCTTCACAATATATGCATTTGATTATTTCATTATCAAGTATTATTTAATTAAATATCTAAAAATAGTTTAACTAAACACTAAAAACAATTTAACTCTTTTTCACATACACATGTATCCTAATGTTTATTTCAACCTAGCTTGTAATTATGTGTTAGGTTAGTTATTTACCTGAAGAAGAGATTAGATTGCAGATCTCGAAACGTAGTGTTACTGATCTTTTGTATCACTGAACGATTTCAAATGTCCTGAAAAATCCCGTTTCCTTCACAATATTTCAGTCGTCAAAAACAAACTTCAAACAAAGAACTTGAGATCAGTTTTTAGATATTGTGAACCAAAACTGAAAATGGTTAATATGTTAAAGTAATTTACAACAACTTTTGTTTTTTAACAATTTTAAATTTTTTGTTAGGATTCAATGTGTATTTCGTATAGTTCTTACAAAGTAGTACAAATGAACGAATAAAATAATTATCATAATTTATAAATTATTGCATTTTTGAAACTACTTGGTTGTAGTTCATACTCCCTGAAAAGTTTGTAAGCGAAGCTCGTTCAATTAAAATTAACCTCTCAATTCTTTATGCTTATTTCTTCTAAGTAATAATAATAAAATATCTTCATTTTTTATTGGTTCAGAGTCAAACCTATCAATACCAAAGCTCATAGGTCACGTGATCTGTTCTTCTGAACAGCGTTTTTATGAGTTTGAGAACATCTCGAACAAATTTCACACGGATATCTAGAACAGAGGGTAAATTGTGTCAAAGGTTAATAAATGCTTATAATAGTACCAGTTTTTAATATTACAATCATATTAACATTTTCAATCCTATTAGTTTATGAAACTTTCTTATGCTTACAATGCTTATTTAATTTTAAATGTGCTCATATCATTTTATAAACATCCTGCGTAAATACATACATTCAGAAAGAGGAATAGCCTAAGCAAAATATACAAACTTTCAAATGAATTGCTCAACTCGTCCTCAATATATCAGCGGAGCAATATATTTGCTAACGATTTGCAAATCCCGTGGAGGGCCGTACACCATCTATCTTGTTTATACACAAATAAACCAAAACAATGATGTATTGAATGGTCTAACAAAAGTTAAACACGATCTAACCTCATTACACGTGTTACTATGTCATATGTTAAATTTCAAATGCTTTGTCAGTTTTTTTTATTATAAAATTTGCTAAAAATAGGAGTTACAATGCCGATGGCTTGTTATTACCATCATCAACTTCTACTTTGCATACATATAAATGAAATTTCGTAGAAAATAACAAGTTTTTGGGTTAATTCGGATATGTGCGTACAGACAGACATACAGAAAATGAAACATTTACACCCCTCGAGTGATATACCTCGCTAAGGCTCAACCAATCAATTGAGATTTTGTAATATAATGAGATTTTATATACACTCATACATGTCTGTCGAGGATATGCGCTCATAAATAGCAAATATAAAAAATTGAAGCATCTCTACATTTTTTTAGTATGCTTAAAACTATTTAGTCATAAACAGTAGGATTTTAAGATAGTAGAGCTTAAAAAATATCGAAACTAAGATATTTATTAAATGTCAGCAATTAAAGTCATAGATATACCATTAAGCGTGTACAAATTAATCTCCAAATATTATTTCATAGTTAATTGTTATTAAACGTGAAAACAAGACATTCAATTGACCTTTTCTCTGAATGAGGTATATTTCAAATCAAAAGAATAGATAATGAAACAGTTTGTATTGTTATAGGTAGCTGTAAGTAAGGTCGAGACAGGAAGTAACAAATGCGGTATCAGATAAGGGGTGAAAACCAGCCACGGGTGGCCAGTCCGATATTATCAGTGAGAGGTTTTCACCCTAAGTGTTCCCTGCTGTTTTATGTTAGTAAATCTCCAAGAATATCTTGATCCCAGTGTCACGTTTTTGTATGCCAATTGACAATGTATGTAAGCACTGATTTCACGTGCAATACATTTTACTTTACAATCTTCATCTGTCACACACGTTTTAGTTATCTTGTGTTTGCCTAGTTATGCACCCCGATAGAAATCCTATATAGAGATCGGTAGAAAAAAATAAAAATCAGGCGTTTGAAGAAACCATTTCTGCCAACTAAATCAGGCGGACCTAAATCAGCAACAACACAGGTACAATAATATGGCAGTTTTGCAGTCCGTTTTTGAAAATCCACTTGAAACAAGCATTTCAACGTTTAAGCAATTTGGGATTCCTCAAGCATCTGCCTGTAAGAGTTATAAAGCGAACTAGAGTACAAAGTACAAAGCGTAAAAATCCATCTTGTGCGCGAGTTGAACGAGTATGACATGATCAAAACTTAAAGATTTGTTATGAAATTATGAATATAATTTTTAATGTAAAAATCTCATTAAACCGAATAGTTTTTAGTACGAAAAAACTGTTGTGCTTAATAGGCATAATTCACGACTGTAAAGTGATGTGTACCCTCACTAAATGCGGGAACAACACACACAAGATCCGAAAAAATTTAAGTATGGCTTGATTTATATAGGAGGATGAGCTGTTGGACCATTTGTCATGGAAGGGAATCTTACTGCTGAGATACATTAAACAATGCCTCGTAGGTTATTCCTGCTATACGTAGTGTGTGATTTCGGTTCTGCTTAGTGGCCTGCCAGATCACCAGATTTGCTACCACTAGACTACATTATTTGGGGCTATGTTAAATACAGAGTTCAAAAATATTATTGATTTCACAAAACGAATATTCCAGGAAGTTCAGTTAGTTCCGTAAGTTATGTTCTAGCTTGGAAGTTCGCATTTATCACAAGGCTATCACATTGTCAGGCCCATGAATAAAAACGATTCGAGCATCTCATATAAAGCAATTAAATACTAAAATGAACTAAGTAATGTTGATGCAAACAAGCTGTTTTTTTAATACGGAATATAACTAAAACCTTTCTCAAGCTGTTTATTGAACTAATTAAGGGTAAAATGTATATATATATATATATATATATATATATATATATATATATATATATATAGGTCTCTGGTAAGTCCAGTTTTTTTCTGCTAAGACCTTCCAGTAGAGGGAGGAATCACAGTTGAAGACTTTAAGCTGCCTTCGAATTTCCAATTTTGGTAGTGTGAAAACATTGAACCATGCAAAAAAGAATATATTTACTGCATATAAATGCATTATAAATTTGGTTCCAACACACTGAAATGTTATATGGGTGTCTTTGTTGCAAGACTTTTATTTAACCCTGTGTATAAGAAAACACAGTAAATAGCGTAATAATAAACAAGTGTATTACAAGTAAAGTGGTATTTAATGGACTACACCACATATTTAAAGCGATGCTACAAAATTAAACGTAATCTTCATTGCTGGGTAGGCGGGGCTGCCGTATGAAACTGTATCATATGAATTGTATCAGCACTACAAGATATTTGGTCACCATGCCTACAAGATATGTGGTCACCATGCCTACAAGATATGTGGTCACCATGCCAACAATCTGTACAGACACAACTGTGGTTAGTATGTCTTGAGACCTTCATGGATGACATTGGTATTAGTAAATTACTATAAAAAAGTATATATGTTTACCGAAGCTATCATTTCGTTATTAATCTGAAAATATCCTTTAGCAGAAAATCCTACTTTGCTAGCAGAGAGATCTGCAACTGAAACATATTAGTAACAAGAAAATTATATTACATTGGTCACTGTCATGACCTGTGTATTATAAAATATATTAATCTTGTCCGGTAAACTGTTTTATAGAATAACTTGTTATTCGTTCCTCTCAATTATGTTCTATTTCAATATTCCCAATTAGGTATCATTATAATGTTTGAGCAATACGGAAGCAATATTAAATGCAATAGCAAATCTTACTATATGCCGAGTATTTAAAGATACGTTGTAGATCGAAATGGGATATAGTTTCAGAATTCAACTGCCCGTTCCCTTATGAAACATTAATATTGCACTTCTCGTTTATGTTATAATATTTTCCATATTTAGTTTTTACAATGTCATCTTGAACTGTATTATTTCTTTTGTAAATTTCCAGATGCTAAAAAGAAAAATGGAACCAATTAAATGATTGGTGCAACTGAAAACTCTATAATATTTATTTATCCGACTTTTTAGAATAGATGAAGCAGAAAGATCTCCAGCTCTGGTACTATTATCATTACATATTATAGTAATAATAAAATTATATTGCGTTATTCCCTAACAACAACCCTTTTTGCCATAAAGTTTGATACTCTATGCCTGATGGATTTCAATATTTGTGCACTTTATCAGTTATAATATGAATTACTTTATATTAATGAGTTTGGTATTAAATACAAATTATACTTCAGCTTGTTCTTCAAACTGAAGCATACAGAATCTAAAACTGGATGTTAAGCTAGGTTTCCTAAATGTTCTATGGAATAACATCTTAATCGTATTTGTATTAAAAAGAGCTATTATAGTATGTTTTGTTATTGCTCATTAGATGTTATCATAAGGTGTGAACAACATGAAAACAAAATGCGATGTCTTAGCAATTATTACCATAGGTACAATATTCAAAGGTGCGTTAGGTACAGATAGGGTTTGATAGTTTCACAGTTTAGCCCTCTGTTCCTGGATGCAAAACGCTGATACTGCACTAATAACTTAAATGAATATTTTCGATATTTAGTTTTTAGAATGTCATCCTCCAATTTGCAATTTTCAACACTGATCTCTAAATACAGGAAATCGCACCAATGCCAACCTTTTTTTCTAAGTGCAATCACGTCTCTACAAATATTATAGATATACGTATGTTGGCTCTTAATCGCAGACTAACTGGACTAACCTCCAATTTACACATGAGAGTACTTCAAGAGATGTACTCTGCCCTCGCAAGCTAAAGCGCAGGATATACCAAAATGACATTGAGATGTACATTTCATTAGTACTTTCTAATAAACTTACTAAAATGCAATGTCTGTTTTGTTATAGAACACAATACAGATTGTGTGAAATGTGTTTCTTATTGCATTGTGTTAGTACATTTTGCTTTTACAGTGTCAACCTACCGTGATACATTTATTTTGTTACTTAAATCGCCAAAATCTTATTTGTACCACACATTTCATAAGTACAGTTAGAGTGATATAGTTAGTCTTTGTAAAAATTCAGTAAATGCTTAATTTTATTGTAAACATTAAACATATATACAACTATTTATTTTTATATAGTACTAAAAATAAGAATTCTGGAACACAGACAAGTAACTTTATATTATTAGATTCAAAAAAAGGACAGCTCTTCAAAATTATCCTTATTTTTTCAAGATGTATCTTTTTATAGATACTGCGTTTTTCTTGTAAAGGCAGTATTCTTTATACATGTTAAAAGGACAATAAAAAATGGACAAACTAAGTATACTACTCTCGCAAATATACAAAACTGACTGCTTGTCCTAACCTAAATTAGTATCTATATTACACTCCCCACCTGTCTCTTCAGTCTCGGATCCAAATCCAGATTCATCATTTTGCAAATAATTGGAGCCAACCCTTCTGCTTACAATATAGATGGCTGGTAAGTTAAAGTCTCAATGAAACTATCATTCACTTGAACCAATATAACTTAAGTTTATTTCCTAACATTTTTTACTCATCAATACATGATAATTAGTTACTAGTAGTTATACTCTAGAGTCTAGATAGTATTACTAATGGAGAATTTCCTAAACACAAATTAGGCTACTCTCTTAGTTGGTGAAGTGTTCTTGGCCATTAAGTATTTTAGATTTTGATATGAGATACCTTAGGCAGTCACAAAAGGCTGAGCAGGTGCCGTCTGTCCTTCTTCAGTCTTTGTTATTGGCAAGTTAACTAACTTATTTTATACATCTATACAGGCCAATAAGACAATACGAGTAGTATTACTCTATACAGTACTACTACACCACGTGTCGCGTAACAGGCTTCGCTGAGGTTACTTACAAAATTTCAAGTCTGTAGCTCATTTTCATTCTCTAGATGTCCTACGGACAAATAGACAGACAGGCAAACCTATTGCAAAGAAATGTTTACACCTCACAGCCACACAAAAGAGAAACTGTATCCGCCTAACGAGTGAAAATCTTCAATGACGCTCACCAAATTCCATTGATGAGCAATAACAAAACATAATATAAAAACCCTTTTTAATAAAAATACGATTAAGATGTTATTCCATAGAACATTTAGGAAACCTAGCTTAACATCCAGTTTTAGATTTTGTATGCTTCAGTTTGAAGAGCAAGCTGAAGTATAATTTGTATTTAATACCAAACTCATTATATAACGTAATTCATCTTATAACTGAGAAAGTACACAAATATTGAAATCCATCAGGCATAGAATAACAAATGTTATGGAAAAAAGGGTTGATATTAGGGAATAACGCTATATAATTTTTTCATTACTGTACGCGTAATATGTTTGAAATGGAGATCTTTCTGCTTCATCTATTCTTAAAAGGTCGGTTAAATAAATATTCTAGAGTATTCAGTTGCACCAATCATTTAATTGGTTCCATTTTATTTTTTAGCATCTAGAAATCTACGATAGAAATGATACAATTCAAGATGACATTGTAAAATCTAAATATTGAAAATATTAGCATAAACGAGAAGTACAATATTAATTTTTCATAAGGGAACGGGAAGTTTACTTCTGAAACTATTCCATTTCGATCTACAACGTATCTTTAAATACTCTGCCTATAGTAAGATTTGGTATTGCATTTAATATTGCTTCCGTATTGCCCAATCGTTATAATGATACCTAATTGGGAATATTTAAATAGAACATAATTGAGAGAAACGAATAATAAGTCATTCCATTAAACAGTTACTTCTGAAACTATTCCATTTCTATCTACAACGTATCTTTAAATACTCTGCCTATAGTAAAATTTTTTATTACATTTAATATTGCTTCCGTATTGCCCAATCGTTATAATGATACCTGATTGGGAATATTTAAATAGAACATAATTGACAGAAATGAATAATAAGTCATTCCATTAAACAGTTTACCACTGCAACTCTCAGCCTACAATAAAGACGGTTGTTCTTACCAATGAAACTATCATTCTTTTAATCAAAATAACTTAAGTTTATTTCCTAACATATTTTACACATCAATACCTGATAATTATTTCATACTAGTAGTAATACTCTAGAGTCTAGATAGTATTACTAATGGAGAATTTTCCTAAACACAAATTAGGCTACTCTCTTAGTTAGTGAAGTGATGTTGGTGGCCATTAAGTATTTTAGATTTTTATATGAGATATCTTAGGCAGTCACAAAAGGCTGAGCAGGTGCCGTCTGTCCTTCTTCAGTTTTTGTTATTGGCAAGTTATCTAACTTATTTTATACATCTATACAGGCCAATAAGGCAATACGAGTTTTTTTTTACGATAGGAAAATGCATTATGCGCCGTCAGGGACAGATGTTCGCCCTGGTGTGTGGGACTCTCACCCACTAAAAACCTACCGGTCCAGGCATTGGAAACCCTCTCGGGAACGCATCTCTGCAACTACTTCAAGAGGGAGCCATCGTTCGCCCAATGGGCATTACTTCATTCTAAAATCCATCGACATGAACTATTCTGGTGCTTTATAGCTTCTCTCTTCTTTTTTGCCTTAGCACCCCCTTGCAGAACGCAGTGACAGCGCTGCACGATTCGGGACTGGACAACATCTCTTCTATAAACACGCCCGATAGCTGCATCCAGCTCCCTTCTCTCCGTTTCCCACCTTCTACATTTGAAGAAGGTGTGCAGGGCATCGTCCGAATCCGTTTCCCCGTACTGGCATTCCGGACTCGGGATCTTCCCCATTCTGTTAAGGTAGAAGCCGAAACAACCGTGCCCAGTGAGAAGCTGGGTAAGGTAGAAGTCTACCTCTCCATGCTCTCTTTCGGTCCATCCCCTCAGATCACCTATTAGCCTAAAAGACCAACGTCCTCGACTCTCCGTCTCCTATCGAGTTTGCCACTCATCCATTCTGTGCGAACGGGCAGCAGTACGGCTGACAGAGCCATTCCCATCGTAGACACGCTTCCGATCAAGAGCAAGAAGATCGATGGGAATTACCTCCGCAATCACAAGGACGGCCGGCTCCGAAACGGTACGATAGACAGATGAAATCCGGAGAGCTCCTCTCCTCTGCACCGCCACGACCTTCCTCCTGTAGCGCTTCTGCCGCAAGGCATCCGCCCAGATCTCGCAACCGTAGAGGATAACCGTGTTCGTCACGGACATGAGGACTCGGCGCTTACCCTCCGCGGGTCCACCGACGTTGGTCATGAGCGTACTCAGATTGGCCACAATCCTTTCAGCTTTCTCGGCCGCACAGGTGATCTGGTCCCAGAATGTGATACGGGAATCCATTCTCACTCCTAGATACTTGACGCAGCGTTTGGTATCGATGAGCTCCGTGTTGACGTTTAGCTGCACGACGGGATCTATCCTCCTCCTGGTGAGAAGCACGATCTCTGTCTTCTCGGTGGCCAAAGACAGTCCATGCTCACCCATCCAGCAGAGTATTCGCCTCAGAGCTAGACTTACGAGTAGCATTACTCTATACAGTACTACTACACCACGTGTCGCGTAACAGGCTTCGCTGAGGTTACTTACAAAATTTCAAGTCTGTAGCTCATTTTATTCTCTAGATGTCCTACGGACAAATAGACAGACAGGCAAACCTAGTGAAAAGAAATGTTTAGGTACACCTCACAGCCACACAAAAGAGAAATTGTATCCGCCCAATAAGTGAAAATCCTCAATGACGCTCACCAAACTCCATTGATGAAATGCAACTTCATTGTATCTATTCCTGTCCAATGTGTTAGAAATGTTTAAAAGTTTAATGCAAAATTTATAGTTTCCATATGACACGTTTCTCGATAGATAGGATGTAAGTGTTACTATGTCACATTTTGATATTTAATATTAGTATATTACAAGTGATGATTCTTATTTAAACCACTTGAATTTTAAATATTTAGCCTATATAATTCCCCTGAATCATATTTTGTTTTGGTGATTTCTATTTCATCTAGGCGAGAAATTGTTTGTAATTCATTGTAGCAAAAACGTTATTTATTATAGGGGTAGGGGTTACAGCATCATCGTTGTAGGCATGATACTAGAAAGATACATGATATTATAAAATACAAACAATATATTATACTGACGATAAAGAAAAGCCCTCTCTTTCTTCATTGCGTAAATCAGAGACCAATTCTTTGTACTATTGAAAGAAACTATGTGTTGAGTTACTTCATTATGAAACGACTGTACAAAGATAACATCAGATCTAATTTTGCAAAAGGATTTTGGATCTTTGCCTTCGCAACGTGTTACAACAGAACGTTTCGAGTACAGGAATCTGTCCTCTTTCTAGTTGTCAAACTCTACAACATAACTTTAATACCCCAAAAAATTTAACAAGTTTTTTTTAACACGTCAATGTTAAAGCTGCAAATAGAAACATTTTACGTAAATAACAAAAATCAAAATCTTTTTTATTGCAGCGACATTGTAAATACATTGTATGGCAAACGTCAATACGGGGTTTCTAAAATTCCAGGCATTCATACACACAATACACATTCATACGTACAATTTTACAATCACACGCCTCGTTCATTCTTCGCCAATGCAACCCACTTAGTACAACAGAGTCAGTCTTCTAATTGGGCGGTCTCCCAGTCGAATGCCAAAAACTCACCCGCATTATAGAATGCTTGAGACACCAAGAAGCGTTTGAGGCGAGTCTTTAACGCTTTAGGCGTTGGGGCATGTTTAATTGAATTGGGCAGTCTGTTGAGGAAATGGCACACCCGCTTGCGAGGGTAGGCGTTCATAAACTATCGTTCTGTGTCTCCTAGTCCGGTAGTTTGCTCTGCCACGCGTCTCATACATGTGTATGTCTTGGCCTCTGGTTAAGGCACATTTACTCATACAAAACAAAGTTGTTTCCAAAATGTAGAGGCACGGCAGAGTCAACAGCTGCAATTTCTTGAAAGTTTCCCTGCACGACTCTCTAAATTTGATTTTGGCGATTACTCTAATTGCTTTTTTTGGAGTCTGAATGCTCTTTGAAACTGAGTGTTTGCGCAAGCTCCCCAAAGGACCACTCCGTAGGCAAGATATGGGTAAATCAAGCCGTAATACGCCGTAATCAGTACCTGACTCGGGCAGTATTTGGCTAAAGATCTCAAAACAAAAATGCCTGAGCAGGTTTTGCGCAAACATAGTCAATGTGCTCATTCTAAGTCAGCCCTCGATCGAGGTGCATTCCTAGGAATTTTGAACAGCAGACTTCTTCCAATGTGGAGTCATCTAACAAAATGGCCGGCTCACACTGGTTGCCCGCAGTGCGCAAGGCAAAATTCAAAACGTTGGTTTTTGAAGAGTTTGTTGTTAGATTGAGGCTGTGGAAGTATTGGACACAGTTGTTGATGTCAACAAAAGCCTGTTGTTCCAAAACTTCGCTTGACATTGCATTGAAAAATAGAGTCGTATCATCGGCAAACTGCACCAATTTTCCATGCAGAAGCGATGATTTTATATCGTTCACGTAAAGCAGGAAAAGCACAGGACTGAGGATAGGCCCTTGAGGGACTCCATATCTCAGGTCTATTGGTTTGGATGATTTATTTGATATTTGGACAACTTAGGATCTCTGACTTAGGAACGAGCTGCCATTTAAGAGGCACGCCTCAAATGCCGTGGGACTCAAGTTTGTCGAGCAGTGTACCGTGATCTACGCAGTCGAATGCTTTGGACAGGTCTAAAAACACACTCATTGTGTGGTTTCGACATTCAATTCCCTCTACAATCATATCGACAAGACTCACAACTGCGTCTGTTGTCGATTTGCCCTTTCTGAAACCAAATTTTTCACTTGAGAGCTGATTGTATTTGTCCAAAAAGTGAAGCATTCTTATAAGAAAAAGCTTTTCAAACAATTTGCTTATCACTGGCAAAATTGAGACAGGCCGATAGTTAGTAATTGAAGCTGGGTCGTCTTTCTTAAAAATAGGAATAACTTTAGCAATTTTCAGGAGAGAGGGAAACACTCCTTTTTGGAATGAATAATTTACTAATTGGGTTAAAGGTCTCACTAAATCCTTGCAGCATTTTTTTATGAGCCATGGAGACATTATATTGAGGTCGTTTGATTTTTTGGCTGGGAGCTGCTGAATAATTCGGTGAAGCTCATCCTCAACAACAGGCGCCAACACCATTGACGATGTGGGGCTCTGTCTTTGCAAGGGGCGTACTTGAGGTTCAGATGGCCGAGGACCCCGCCCATCAGCAACGGATGCAAAAAAGTTATTAAACTGATCGGTAATCTCCGTTTCATCTTCCACAAGCCTAGACCCAATTTTAATTTTGACTGATTTGTGAGTTTTCCTTTTATTATTAATGATGCCCCAAGTAGTTTTTGAAACATTTTTGGAAGAGAGAATAGATTTTGATACATCATATGCTTTTGCAGCTTGGATCACTTTCCTGTATGTTTTTTTGTAACTCTTGAAAAATTTTTTAAATTGTTCGTTTGAAGTGTTTTTGTAAATTTCGGAGAAACGTTTTAGTTTTTCTCTAGAAACTAAAATACCCGCTGTGATCCAGTTGTTTTTGGAAGTTTTTTCGCAAACATTGATAATTTTTGTAGGGCAGCAAATGTTAATGTGGAAATTTAGAGTGTCGTTAAACAATCTAAACTGCTGCTCTACAGGTTGAAATGGATTTAGAAAATCCCATCTTTCTTTAGAAAGAGAAGTGTTGAGGTGAGCGATGTTTTCTGGCCTTATGTCTCTTACTGTTTGTTTAATTTTGGGCTCCCTTTTGAGTTGTACCCCACTAATGACGGCTTCTTGACCATAGTGGTCTGAGACAGCTGTATTCACTACACACACCGCGACACTTGAGTGGTTGGTGATGATATTGTCGATAGCAGATTGTGTTATAGCCGTCACTCTCGTCGGAGTTCTGACTAGCAACTCCAGGTCAAATGTCCTAAGTAAATCGACTAATCGAATCGTGGAATGGTGAGTGTTGTCCAACGCGTCAATGTTGAAATCCCCCATCATGACAAATTCCTGACGTTGGTTAGTCAGGCATGTCAATAATTTTTCGAATTTAGAAAAAAAAGTGTCTACATTTCCACTAGGAGACCTATAAATTCCGATCACGACAAATTTTGATTGTTACTTGACAAAAAAATTGTTACTTAACCCTAACAAAAATCAGGAGCAACAGCAAAAAAATCACTGCAGAAAAAAGTATATTTCTGAAACATGTTATCACTGTAGTTAGGTTTCTGTAATCTGCAATCAAGAAACTTGAAAGTCAGTGATTACACTGATGACAGATTCCAGACACTTACTGTTGGAAGTGGACAGTAAGGTACAAACCCTTGAATTCACAAATCTGTCCGTAGGAATATCGAACACTGCGTTGAAACTTTTGATGCACTCATCCCAGTACATATGTTGGGATTGAACAAGAAATTCTTCATGGCATGTTCACGTCATCATGAGCAATTATAGACAAAAAGGCTTAGAGACTCGGCAACCCTGGAGTTGGAATACGATAAAGGACAGGACGGCGTAGGTGGGAGAGGAATGGAAAATCTTCGGACTACTTTTGCTTACGTCTAACTCTTTTTGTAGATCTCAAGGTCATCGCGTGTCTCTGAAATTTGTCTAATAAGATTTAATTTTTAAATGTCAGCTAATTTCAAGAATGAAATAACAATTACTTTTCTACGTGCTGTTTTCCCTCGGGTTAGTGCTATAAACTTACCGATCCAGTGACGTATGTGCTGGAGTCAAATATAAGAACTATGACTAAGAAGTATGTTAAGGCGACAATGAACGGGATATCATGTTTTACAACGCGCTGGAAAAAGTAGAAGAGGATGGTAGTCATTTGGACAATTAACGTGAAGATGACAGCTGTCATCTGGTCGCTGTAGAAAATGGGTGTTCCATTTGTGGCATCACATAGCAACCAGTAGGATTTTTGTAGAACGGTAATTGTTTGATACGGCGGTGATGATCCAACTAAAACAAATAAAACCATTGAATAATCATCAGATAAATTGATATACAATTTCTTATACACCTTGTATTAATTCATACTTACATGGTCCTAGACCGACAGCAGGAAGGTTTTGATTTAAAACCGGATTAACTAAATTCCTTAGTTCATAAATGATCTTCGCATTAACCATTATAAATCTTGTAGAAATGTTCTGGGCGACCTGAGTGAATTGGACCAACAGAACACCAAAAACAAAATACATGGTCATGTAGAAGAAATAGTATACCGTGAAGTAATTACCCTGCTGTAAGTTTATCTGTTTCAATGACGTAAACTTATATTGAAGTATGGTTTCCGTCACGATCACCATCAGAAATCGATCACTCGATTTTGATATACATAATCTACAAAATACTAAAGAAATAATACGAAGTAAAATAAATTATTTTCTATAAATCATATATAAAAGCTATTGTAGTACCAACAGCTTAAAAAAACACTCGCAAACATATAGACATATTTCAGTAAGGGCTTGGCATATTTTATAAGTGTGCTAACAACGGTTACAATATAAATTGTTATGCCGATCCAGGACGGCACTGTGTTTGTTAAAAATCAACATTTTCACCCTTGGTCTCTCTCCAGCTCTTCTGAACTGTTTAACAGGCGTACTTGCATATTTGTATTTCTATTTGTTATAATGGTGTTATCTATTAATAAGTTAAGTACCTATAGGTTACAACCTGTTTTTGTTTATTATTCATCTCATTTTTGACGTGACAACGTCTTAAATTAGGTTGCGGCTCGGAGTCACTCATGAAAAAGTGTAACGCCCGGTAACGTTACGATGCCCGTCCAGTGGGTCCGCCGCACGGGATCCGCACGGGATAAAGCAGATAACTGTGGGTCCGCCGCACGGGATAAAGCAGATAACTATGTTTATTCGTGAAAATGTGGAGTGCTTAGATTCGTCATTTACAACAACTACAACAATAAAGGTAAATAATTGTACACTGATATTTCATTATCGTAAACTATGATTGATTGATTTATTGTTAGATTGACACAAAAGTTGAGAAACTGAGTTTATAGGTTATGTCATACTATTGACAAATGTTGATAGTGTTAAGTAAATTATTAGTTTAAATCACTCTGCAATCAATCGTAATTCAGTCGATTGAGAAGAAACAGCGCGTATTGCTAGTCAAACATTTAAAATAACAAATTATAACCTCTAACCTGTCATAACAGTGCGACCAAACAAACGAACTAAACCGACCAATCACCACGCGCGGAGTTAGAATTTAACTGTGTTTAGCAAGAATTTCAAATTCCAATTTTAGTAAATGTTTTATTCAACTTTACCATTTACAATAACAAATTTTAATTAATTTCAAATTATGTACAATGTTTTAGTAAACAAAATATATTTCTATAGTTAAAATTTGTGCAATTCTTATTTTCATTCAATTCCTTGTTCCTATTGTGCAATTTAATAATATTCATATCAATAAATATTCTACCGAGAAAAAGACGTTGTCACGTAAAATCTTCGCCCGTAAAACCGACTTTACAGGCAACCATAATTTTTTTTTATACAATTATATCTATATATGTATTAGTCATTAGTTTAAATTATATATCTACGAGTATATCTTTATCTGTATTCCTTATCACATCGGTCATTTCTGTATTGTTATCATTATTAATGTATAGGGTTCTACACTATCCTGTATTATTGTTTATATTTTAGTAAGTCATTCTGTTTGGTACGATATGTTAACTGTATTTGTTGATTTTAATTTAGTTTTAACTTCAATAAACCAGCCTTGGATATCTAGTAGCTTAATTTGAAGTAGTCTACATTTCTTGATGTATTTAGTGGCAATTAACCTGGGTAATGCATATAATATTGTTTAATGCATATTGTTTAACTGCTGAATAAAATTATTTATGATCTACGGCCCATTACTGCCTTTACTTCATGCTAAAAACCATTTGGACTATACCAATTTAGATTATTTCTTTTTATTTAAAATCAATATATTTTTAGTACATACAGTTATAATATTCAGTTACGTTACTGGACAATTAATAGACTATCAGTTACCTAGTTTAACAACATGCCTGTCCCAAAACAAACGTCTCGTCGCGTTGGTCGGAACGTGTTTTTTTTTAACCGTCTGATTTCCAGCTGCGAACAGCATTGAGTAGCCTTCACCTGCTTTGCTTTGAGTACTTACTAATTTGATTTGTGTCAAACGTTGAATTTGTGATTGTTTACGCTCTGTATTATTATTATTATTATAATGATCTATCACATTATATACATAAACAGATTTATTTTTGAATAGCACATACATAATTAATAAATGTAGCACTGTATTAGGTTGTAAATGGATGGTTTCGGGATATTTTTTGTAGTATGTGGATGCTTTTATTTGGCCTGCAGATGGTGAGGTTATGTTTATTTTTTCCTCATTTATTGTGCTATTTGTATTACTATCCCATTCATTGACATTTAAAATTAAGACTAAATAATTCTTGTTGAATTTAATATTTTATTACCTTCTATGTTGTAATCCAATTTATTGGTGTTTCAGAACTGACAATTTCATAAGTTTGGTTATAATTGATTGGAGACAATACTGTAACTGGCAAACTACTAGGAAATAAACGATTTAGGATTTTTCTCCAGTGACCAATTTCTATTGGTTTTCGTAATCATTTTTTCCAATTAATTTTTTGCAATGTTAGGAACTACAGTGGAACCTCAATATATCGAAACTCAGGGGAAATACAAAACTTTGATATTTCAAGGCTGTCTGGGGCAGACTTTGATATATAGAGGTCCAAAACAAGTACAGTAATAATGTAGGTTTGATTATGAATACTTATCAGGAAATGTATAGTAACAAGTGGTTGTGGAGTATTCGCTGGTACACCAAACTCCTCTGCAATGTAACTTCTTTCTTATTCTCCACATTGTGTATAGGTATTTATTTTAATAAGTTTTTTGTTTTTTCATCACCTTTTTACATGAAATAGGCCTACTGTCATAGCTTAAAATGTTAACGCGCACAGTTGAGTGAGTTAAAGGGTAGACTTAATTAAGCGGCCTACACTCGTTATTCGATCGCTATTATCGAATGGTTCAATTGTTTTTATCCAAATGATAATTCAATACTACAATTTATTTAACTTATCATATGATTTCATCTTCTTAGTTATAGGTAGTAATTTTAATGTAAACAATAAACAACAAGAAGTAACTAATATTTTGAGACTTTGAAAATGGCGATCAATACGAGGAAAATATGTCAGATATTTCTTACTAGTGATGAGATTTGTTTAAGAAGCTTCAACTTTTGGGTTTGGCTCCTGGTAACACATGGGGAGAATTCTTTCCTCCATTTCACAAAAGCGGTTACTTATTGATATCAAGCTGGGCAAAATATTTTAAGTTTTCTTTGATATATAAGTGTCTAGACCATAGTTCATTTTGTTGTTTTGTAATGTTATTATAAAATTTGTGTATTTAAAATTGTTATGTACGACATTCTTCTTATTACAGTAATTTATTCTAACTCTGTATACGATTTTTACATACATTTAGTTGGATAGTATATCGAATTGTTCGATAATAGCAATCGAAAAACGAGTGTAGGCTGCTTATTAAAGTCTCCCCAAGTTAAATTCACTCGAACCACTGTAACCTCAGTGTCAAACTGAGGGTGGAGTGGTGATTCACCACTGGCAACAACAGATAACCAATAAGTGTCGGTGGTGAGGGTTTCAAGTCTTTACATGAAAAATACGGTACTGTTCGTTGCACTGATTGAAACTTCAATATATAGACGTTAACAATAGGAAAATGTTGATATATGTTGAAATGTTAGTTAGATTTAAACCTTCAATATATAGAGATGAGAAATTAGCACTGATGTAATGGCACATTCAAGAGGAATGACAAAACTTTGTTTTATCAAGGAATTCGATATATCAAGGTTCCGCCGTATCTAATGCATAACACCACGAATATCTCAGGGATTCTAAAAAATTTATGTTGAGGATTTTGTGATTTTGAGGATTTTCTTACCAAGATGAAGATGCTTAATTAAACTGCGATATAAAAATTAACCATGCTAATCAAGTACCGTTTTATTACAGAATTTTTTTTTTTTGTAACAGAGGGCCATGTTTCCTAGGCCTGGTAGTTGCCTCTCAGCCATCCTTATTGTGCACCCTCTCCCAGGTTTAAGCTGTATCAAATCCCAGGCCTTTACAAAACCATGAGATCTTCTGAACAATGCTTTCCTGTTCCAACCCCTCTTCCGTATGCATAAGAACACCTAGGGATCTTGAGCGTTTGCTCTGTAGTGCCGGACATTCAAATATGACGTGCTTGGCTGGTTCGTCAGCCTCGCCACATTTCCTGCACAGTGTTTCCTGAACTGGAATACCTATTCTGTTCAGGTGATTTCTGAATATCCAATGACCTGTAATAAAACCAGTCACCTTTCGGATCACCGTTCATTACAGAATTGGATACTTTTCTTAAAATATTGTACTGCATAAATACAAGTCACATAGTACACATAGCAACTTTTAAAATATGCAAAACTACTCGTATATTGTAGTAGTTTGGTTGCGGTATAATAAGCTCCCACCACTACAACCAAACTGTCAGTTAGAAATACCTAAATTATCGAATACAAAAGCATTCTAATTATAGTTATTTGGTAATTAATTAATCCCTATAACGTGATTCAGTTTGAAATTTTGGTTTTGGTAGTAATCATAACTATCAACAATTCAATTGTGGTGGTAGTCTCTTATTATACGGCAGCCATTGGTTTTGACAACATAAAACTAAACTAAAAACAAATAAAACATGATTCCTTTAAGTACAGAAAAATGTTTTTAAACTAAATGAATTATTAGTATCTAGGTTTTATTTAAGTATATGCAGTAAGAAACAAAACAAAAATATATCCATAGTCCTATTCCTGGATTTCATCAATGTCTTGATAAATTTAAATAAGCCTGCCGGTACGGCAACTGGCACTGAAACCTTTTTTTGCAAAATATCACTAATTTTACTTTGCCTACATGGTGTTGTGATGAGCTTATCCAACAAACAATCAAGTTCCACAATAGAGTTAACAACACTTTCACTCATTACACTTTTTTAAGTGTAACACGTTTCTAAACATTGAGTACATCATGTGCATCCTTCACTGAAGGGTTGGGTTGATCACTTACCATTTTCTACCTCACCTTCTTCCCCATATCCATCACCGTCGTGGTGTGCCAGCACTGAAAATAGAATATCAGCTTCAGAGAATACACCACACACACTGCTATGTCATCTTCAAAAGGAATTCATCAAAGTCTAGTGCACTTCTGTCCAGTTCTGTGACATATCTTCTGGGGATGGTTGGCCTGAGTGTTCCTCAATTTTGACTTCAACGGTCTTAAAGGCACTTTTTTAATTGTGCTGTCATTTGCATTATACTTGCCATGACTTTCTTACCATCCACAAGGCTGAGTAAATCAATGTTTATTGGGGTCTCGCATTCTAAATCACTAAGAAACTGATGAACAACCTTCCTTCTGTAATAAACTTTGAGATATTTTATTATGCCCCAATTGATGGGCTGGATCTTAAAAATCGTGTTTTGATAAGAATTTGAATTTGATGTTTGTCAACTTTGAGCTGTGTAATTGTCAGTGAACAATGAAATCTTTTTTCTTCCTTTTCATTTATTTGTAAATGCTTATAAACCAGGAACTAAAAACATCACATTCATCCATGCCTTCTTGTTTGGCATATAGTCTGTTGGAAGGCTTTTTACGTTTTTAAAACATCTTTGGTTTTTGGATTTTCCAATGACTAATGACTTCAGTTACTGTTGGTACTCTGCTATTTGAGCCTAGCGAGATTGTTATTAAAACTGTAGTTTGGTTATTTGTTCTGTGCTATTTGTCCAGCATACACTTGAAAAATAGGACAGTTTCATCACCATTAAATATGTCTTCCAGTTCATACCCCTCTGCAAGTTCAGATAGTTTGTCTTTCCATTCGACACAAACCCCATCATGCACACTTGCACTCTAACCACACAATTTTCGAAAAACGATTTCTTACCTTTTCTTTTCTTAGAAGTTTGTAACAATCCGTTACTTGCTCGAAAACATTCACAGCCAAGTTTTCCACAAATTTATTTTGCTTTTTCGTGAAGCACTAGTTCTCCAATCAGCACATTCTTGTCACTATATTGTTTTAACCAACTCATTCTTCAATATCCACAAATTCACTAGACTTCTTCCTTTTATACATGTCACGAAGTCCCATTTTTGTCTTTAATTTGAAATGTTTTTAATAATAGTGGACACTTTTTGGTAATATCTAATTTCCTTTTTTTTCTTTAATTTCCTTCAATAGCTTTAATAACTTACATTTTTTTAGACTCGTTACATGGCACGTTACACTTTTTTTTCCCATTTGCCGACAATGCTGTAATACTGTGACGATAATGACACATAACGTGCTACCGATTATGTAAACATCACTGAGCCCAGGAAGGTCAATGATGTATGATAATTCAGATCGGTGAAGTCTAGACTTGTCACTCTCATTGTTTCTTCACTAAATTTTGACGTATCAAAGTTACTGTGTGGGAATTTTTTCTTCAAGAGGTAGATCTTATACTATAGATGTTCACAATAATGAAATTTCATGTTATGTTGTGTCCTGTTTCTATCTGGGATGATCAAAACTTCGTCTTGTAGATGTTACCGACCACAGAACTGTGTGTTATTGAGGTATTTTTTACATTGAGTGATACAGGAATTCAAGGAGATGTAAAAACTTTTATGCTAACGAAAAATTCATGTTATTAAGGTTCCATTGGTGTTAGATTAATTGGGGTGTTTCACAATTGAATTTCTTGTACAGTTTATTATAAAATATTTTTACAATAATCTTATGGGGGGTGTGATAGCTACTACTACTTACCCGCATCAAGAGAACGCATAAATAAGGGATTGTAATTCTATATTTTTGTCACAAGAAATTTCGTGCAGGAAAGACATGAGATATGTCTCTGTGTACAATATTTCTTCCTGAACAAGAACACTCATAAGAATACTAGTTGTGACGTGTCACTATTTTTACATTTTTGAGAATAAATTTTAAAAATTTTAATTCGAATTTGGAAATAGTTTTAGCCCACTGAAAATGATGTAATTCATATCAGGTATTACAAAATGTTTCATTTTAATGTTTAGCCAGCACATATTTATTCAAACATTCATTTCAAAACTAAGACTTAATTAAGTTTCAAGTGATAAGGCCTAAACCTTTTATATTATATATATTTTATTTAGTATGTATATATATATATATGTATATATACATATATGTATATATACTAAATAAAATATATATAATATAAAAGGTATATGTATATATATATATATATATATATATATATATATATATATATATATATATATATACACACTAAATAAAATTCAAGAGTCTTTTCACCTGACTACCATATATCTAGTCATAAAACATTAAGGTATACTATAAAATAAAATATTTGTTTTTTTTTCAGGTTGATACCAGAATTGTTGACATGGTATATCAGTAGAAAATTTAACATTGATATTCGAATCGGTCAAATTGGAGTGTTTTATTTCAAACTGAAGGATGTAGTTATATACAAAAATGGTTTCACTATCGTAAGTAGATGTTTCTCTTAGATTTAAGATTTAGCCAGATCTCTTAGTTGCTGTTATAGCCAAAGTAGTTACTTATTTTTATTTATATAAGCATCTAAAATGGCAGTGGCATATTTGAGTGGTTTAAGCCAAGTGATAGTCATGGCAATAGAATCATGCGCCACAAGGCCCATACAAATGAAGCCAAAAGGAGCGGAATATTTAATACTTTCAGATAGTCAGGCATCATTAAAAGTACTTGACACACGCTATTTTGAGCAAATGGGAATGTAAGAATGTGCTAGTGAAACTGGCAAGGAGGAACTCTTAAGTGTGTTTGTGGTGCATTTATGTCTTTTTGGTAAAGAACTTGCTGAACGTTTTTCAGGTATTGGATTCAGGGTTTGATTATTGGACTTTTGTTTCTGGATCATAATTGTAAAACCATGTCTCATCGCCGGTGATCAATTTTATTCTAATTCAGGATTAGTGGTCATGGTTTTGTACAAGTCTTATACGACTTCAAAACGCCAATCCTTTTGATCTTCTGTCAAAAATTTCGGAACAAATATTATTGGTACCACCTGTTTCAAATCCAAATCCTCAAAATTTCAGCAACGATGGCTTTTGGTATATCCAAATATTCCTTCAACTTCCACATTCCTTGAATGCTAACTGCACATGTTTAATGTTTTTGAAGGTTCTCTATGATTAAGGCCGATGAGAACGCGGATCTCTTTCAACCTTACTGCAGGTATTTTTTTAAACAGTTGAATCACAAATTCATGGTAGTCGGGGATATGGCTACATCTAAAAGGATAATTTTAGTCATCTCCGCACTAATTATCCGTTTGAAACAAAACTTGATGGAAATTTACTACTGATCTTAACATTGTCATTTTTGAGAAAAAGAAGGTTTGAGAAACACATGCACTGAACACTGACAACCTAATTTTGAAAGGTATGAATGAGAGCTGTTCTTGGTGTGAACAGGAGGATACAGAGATCAGTAGCGTAGCCAGAAATTTCGTTCGGGGGGTCCGAAACCGGGGATCCGGGGGACGTTTTGTGTGTTAATTTGCCAATCGGATTCACTGGTAAAAGTAAATACCAAAAATATGGAGCTTTAAGTAACTACGCCTTATAGAAAGTGGAAAGAAGTAATAGGCAAATTAAACTCTCACAGCAACTCTAGTACCACAAATTTTCTTGTATACCTACAGAAACTTTACGAAGTTCGATTCTGGCCGAGTATAAGGTACCAAAGTGATGTTTGGATTCACTGGATAAGAAATAAAAAGATCAAAACAGAGCTTCACTCAAGCGTATAATTGGACTCAACTATATTCTGTGGAGAAAAATGAAATACTCCTTCGGGGACATTGGGCCACTGATGACGGCCGAAAACCCTTTAGAAAAGAGCGATTTTTTCGAGCGTTTGCTCGGGTACAGATCAAACTAACGGTCGGAAAATGCACCGGAAAAACTCTACTGATTAGAAGTTCGGCCACTTTGGATTTCACTGATTGGGGTATTTATGAATGATTTATAATGACGATTTTTTGTATCATTACACTGTAGACGAGTATATAATTATCTGAAAAATCACTTTCGGTCGGAAATAAAAATACACCTGAAGAACTTCAACTACTTCAGACTTCGGTTATTGTGGTAAACGTGGTATTTTTTTTATTAAGTTAGGACAACGACTTTTGTTATCATTAAACTGTACTCGACTACCTATATAATTATCGAGAAAAAAATCACTTCCGGTCGGTAAATAGAAAAAAAAAAAAGCTCTCTACCGATTCGTTTTTTGACGATTTTGGATTTCACTGGTTGAGTGGTTGAGGTAAAAGTAGTACTTATAATTATGTTAGGACATTGAATTTAGAGATTAATTCAACACCGACTAATAAATATATAATTATTGAGAAAAAAAAAAATCACTTCCGATCGGAATATACTAAGGAAAATGAAATAATACCTCAGTGAGTGAAAATCCAAAGTATCGGAACTTCTTATCAGTAAGATTTTTTCCGGTGTTATTATCTGACCGGAAGCGATTTTTTCAATTTTTATTTGATAATTATATAGATATTAGTCGCGTTCAATTGATACCTAAAATCAATGTTCTAACATAATTCTAAGTACCACTTTTATCTCAACGACTCAACCAGTGAAACCCAAAATCGTCAAAATCTGAATCAGTAGAGCTTTTCCTCGGTATATTCCGACCGGAGGTAATAATAATACTTTTTATTGTGTCAACAATAATACAAATTGCATACAATCGTCAAATTAAAATTATTTAGAAATATGTATATCTATTTTAAATTGCCCCCCATTCATACCCGTTCATACACAGTCCACACTCATTCCTAAGACTGATACATACTTACAGCCATACGTTTTAAAATCTTCTAAATTTTACCACCAGAAATAGAGGATGATCGAATTAGTTTAAATTTTAAATTTCATCCCAGCGGCTCATCTTAAACTCTTCCACTGAATAAAACACCCTCGACACCAAAAAAGTGTCCCAATCGAGCTTTAAAATTTTGTTGGTTCATTCAAATTTTTTGATTTCATCAGGAACTTGTTGATCAGCTTAACACCAACCTCGGATGGCAAACGTTTAAATGCGGCTGTTCTGTACGGATGTAACCGAAGGTTGTCCCCTGCCTCTTGTCCCGTATTGATATACGTCCCTGGCCCGGACGAGACTCGCACTTAAATCGGCAGAACAGGGCGACATCGAGGATGTAGAGACAGGGCAAAGTTAGCAATCCAAGCTCCCTAAAGGCATCTCCTGCATGAATTTCGGGATTTAAATTTTGAAATGATGCGGACAGCTTTCTTTTGACTTCTAAATACTCGCTCAAATTTGTATTTAGATCAGCTGGCCCCATAGCCTCAACTCGTACATTAGATGGGGATGTACAGTGGCCGAAGTAGGCCATTTTTAGTACATCCCGGCAGCAAAATTTTGAAAGGTTCCGTAGAGCATAAATGCCTGAAGAAACCGTTGAGCAGGTACTTTCAATGTGATTGTCTCAAGTCAGACTTCGATTAAGGTACATTCCGAGGAACTTGGTGGAAATCAGTTTCCTCTATGAGGACATCGTCCGCCATCACAGCAGCGCGATCCTCAATCTCTCTTTGCCGCAAACAGAAATTTTAGTGCATTTGATTTGGAGTTGTTGGTCCTCAGATTTAATTTAGAAAAAACTGAATATATGAATTCAGTTCTAAAAAGGAAATGATTTCTACTTCATGTTTTGTTGGAGCTTTAATGCAGAGCGTTGTATTGCTAACATACTGGACCATTTTCCCTCTCCAGGAGCGATGAGTTTCCGCCTGCTGATGTACACAAGGAACAAGACTGGTCCAAGTATAGATCCCTGTTGGACTCCATAGGAAGAAAGTCGCTAATTTAAAGTGATTTAATTGTTTTTTTTCTCGATAATTATATATGTATTAGTCGGCGTTGAATTCATACCTAAAATCACCGTCCTAACATAATCCTAAGTACCACTTTTACCTCAACCACTCAACCAATGAAATCCAAAATCGGCAAAACTTGAATCTGTAGAGAGCTTTTTTTTTCGGTATTTTACCGACCGGAAGTGATTTTTTTCTCGATAATTATATAGGTATGGTGTACAGTTTAGTGATAACAAAAATCGTCGCCTAACTCAATCGAAAACCCCACGTTTATTGAAGTCCCAAATTAGTCCACCGAGTAGAAGGCACCAAAGTGAAGTAGATTCACTGGATAAGAAAGAAAAAGAACAAAACAGAGCTTCACTCAAGCGTATAATTGACACAACTATATTCTGTGGAGAAAATGAAACACCCCTTCGGGGACATTGGGCTACTGACGGCCGAAACCCTTTAGAAAAGGAGGGCAATTTTCGAGCGTTGCTCGGGTACAGATCAAACTAAAACGATCGGAAAATGCACCGAAAAACTCTAATATACTGATTAGAAGTTCGGCTACTTTGGATTTCACTGATAGATGTAGACGAGTATATAATTATCGGAAAAGAAAATCACTTTCGGTCGGAAATAAAATACACCTGAAAATCTCTAATGATTAGAACTTCAACTACTTCGGACTTCAGTTATTGAGGTAAACGTGGTATTTTTGATTGAGTTTAGGACGACGAGTTTTTGTATATCATTAAACTGTACTCGACTACCTGTTAGGACATTGAATTTTAGGTATTAACATAATTCTAAGTACCAACTTTTACCTCAAACCACTCAACCAGTGAAATCTAAAAATCGTTAAAACTTGAATCTGTAGAGAGCTCTTCCTTCGGTATTTACCGACCGGAAGTGATTTTTGTCACGATAATTATATAGGTACAGTGTACAGTTTAATAATAACAAAAATCGTCGTCCTAAACTCACTCGAAAACACCACGTTTACCTCTATAACTGAAGTCCAAATTAGTTGAAGTTCTAATCAGTAGAGTTTTTCAAGTGTATTTTCCGACCGAAAGTGATTTTTTTTCGATAATTATATACACGTTTACAGTTTAATGACACCTAAAATCAACGTCTTAACTTAATTTTATGTAGTCATTTTACGTCCCCACGACGAGTTATGAACGAAGTGGTCGCTAATTTAAAAAACTGTTCGCCGTGTTTACGGTTCAGGTTACTTTGCGACGTCACGTGACCGCGCCCTATAGAAATACCGTGATTACACTACACTATCCGAAAGATCGAGCCCAAAAGTATCGTTGATACTTTATGATTTAAACGAAAGGACAATTATATTTTTAACAACGGTCACTTCAATCAGTGAAATCAATCAATTTAATGTTTGTAGACAAGAGTAACGATAACTGTCCTTTTTTCTCCTGCTCCATGCTTTATTTTTTAATATGTCTTAAAATTTCGGGGGGGGGGGGGGTCCGGACCCCCTGGACCCCCCCCTTCGCTACGCCACTGACAGAGATAGAAAAGGAGTAGCCTAATCGTCAAATGTCGGTTACTTTCCGGATAGCCCTTATTTGACACTTGAAACTGGGTTATAAAAGCTTGGGATCAATATAAACTAGACTAGAATCTTCATGGTTCAAATTTTATATAAAACTCTAGGATTCTTATCATCGGCTGTGTTAATCTATTAATTAATTATGTATACAAAAAATGTGTGACCTATAGTAGTAACGAGGCTCATTGATGTTTTTATAGTTAGCAACAATTTTGTATAGTTTGCCAGTAATGCATCTGGGGTGTGTTGTAGCACATAGATAAGATCAGCTTCCGGAGCAGTTTCTTGAGCAGCGAAGTAGCGAAGTTGCTGTCAGTGGTGGTCCACGATGTCAGGATCAACAAGGATGTCAGGAGCAAGAGAAGTGGCCAGCCCCGGCCTTGGCAGCCCCCTCCGTCATTCCACAACCAGAGGATACCACCCACTGTTATCACATTTGCTCAGGTCAGAATTGTCATGATTCTAACAGCATTGTATTCTTGAAATATATAACATGTACCAACTCTTAAGAACTGACTGGCATGAGGTGAGTAAAGAAACGTATAAGAGGTATGTATAAGTATGAAGCAGCTAATATGCTACCACTCCAATATTGTCTCAAGCAATGGTGCATCAGATATAGGCAATTATGTCAAAATTGACGCAAACACAGGCTGCTTTTAGTTCAATACTCCTGTTGCTTTGAGCTTAGAAGTTTTGAAATCTGATTGTCAGAATAAGACTTGCTTAGTACACTCCATGCTATACCAATCGCAGTAAATTGTAACCGTGAGCCCTGGTCCTACCTGTAGGTTGAGTGGAAAGGGTTAACCAGACCTAAATTAGCAACCTGCTCTCCAGTATAGAAGATCCTTCCACCACAAATCATCTCTCTCTCTCTCTCTCTCTCTCTCTCTCTCTCTCTCTCTCTCTCTCTCTCTCTCTCTCTCTCTCTCTCCGTCCTTAGGTTGTACAAAAACTATATCATAAAAGAATTTTGTTACACATATATTATTGATAGTAAGGTACCTTCTCTTTCTAACCTCATAGCCAGTATGGTCATATTGGATAAAAATATTGTAGAAATCAATGGTGATTTTATGTTAATGCTCTACATCTAAATAAAAAAAATAAATGGATCTAAACAATTATACTTATTCCAAGTGTTGTTGTTCAAATAAGTTCATAGAATGAGACATCAATATTGTTTATCTACAAGTACTACAATTTATGCCTGTGTATAATATAAAGGATATACAGTCATATTGTGTACAGTTAAATACATACTATAAGTTACATACAAACTAAATGTGATGATTACCAAGTATAATGTTTTGTGCAGTTCATGGCCGTGGACATCCACTCGGTGACGGGAATGTTCCTGTGGACAGACAGTCCTGAGTGGCTCCTCCACATGACGTTGACTGACATCCACATTGACGGTTCCATACTACACAGCTCTCGTTCACTGCTGGTCAATATCACTGTTAGGTCATCCAGCGCCAAGCTGCTTCGTCACGCTGCCGATGCCTGTCTCGCTGAGCTGTCAGTGGCACTAGCTGCTGAGGCGACATTCGTAGCACAAGGCCCACTGTCCCTCGAGGTAAGTTAGATTAGACCACACAACTCTCATTCACTGCTGGTCAATATCACTGTTAGATCATCCAGTGCCAAGCTACTTCGTCATGCTGCCAATGCCTGTCTCGCTGAGCTGTCAGTGGCACTAGCTGCTGAGGCAACATTCGTAGCACAAGGCCCACTGTCCCTCGAGGTAAGTTAGATTAGACCACACAACTCTAATTCACTGCTGGTCAATATCATTTTTAGATCATCCAGCGTCAAGCTGCTTCGTCATGCTGTCAATACGTGCCTTTCTGAGGTAATGATGGCCCTAGCTGCAAGCAATGTTCTAGCAAAGGACTAATTTTTTAGAATTTTTAGTCATTTGTTGCAATCAGGTACAATTAATCAGAAAATTGCTGCTTTCAGAGACAAAGAAGCACAAGATGGCTTTCTTTTATTTTATTAAAAAATAAAGTGTGCACTAAAGTTTCACAATTTTTTTGTGCCACTCACAAATAAAGTAAATTCCAAAGGGGAGAAGGGACTAGATATTTATATGCGTGACTTCCAGCTCCAGGGCTGTCATCCATCAATAGAACAGGTTGTCTCCTGTGCGAAGCAGCTCCAAGGTCGAGAGAAAATCTTAGCTGTTAGATATGAAAGTGCATAATTTTGATCAACGCAAATTGCCATGGAATTGAAGTGACACTGATTATCGCACTTTCAGTTATTGTTACTGGTGAACACGTTTACCCTTCAATTATTCTAATTTACTTTTTACTTAGGAAAATAAGATGTGACATAATATGCCCAAATAGAGGAGTGATCAGTTTTCATCAAGTAAGGTACATTAGCCAGCAGAAAGATAATTATCGAACAGTGGAAAGAGACTTTTCCTCCCTATATTCAGCTATGTTTCAAACGGTTTGTTGTAATAAACTTTATCTCTTTTATTTCATCTTTAATTTTTAGTTTGTATATATTTCCTCATTTTATTCCCTACAAAATATGCTGCTCTAAGCACTTAAAAGTCGAGCCTAGGCTGTGAATATTAATATCGACTGATATATCTAAATGTGCATGTTTGTTACACAGGCTTTTCATTTGTATGAGTGTAAAAGAAAGTGTGTGTGCATTATATGAAAGCTGGGGGTGTTGCTCTATATGAGTCTACTAAATTTTTATGAGTGATGCAGAAAATGATTATGGTACTGTAGAGCATCCTAATGCTGTGATTGTTAGTATCTTTGACATCTACTAAATACTGCTTTTTACAGGAAGTGTATGTGGGGCTAGAACATACGAAGGCTGTGATTAATGATGGGTTCTACAGCTTCGTTCAGGAGCGTCACAAGCCAGAGCCACTCTCCAGTAAACCTGATGTTGCCATCATCGTTCAGAGACTCGCTCCCATCATCCCCAAGGTCAGTCTTGCCTGGAAGTTCAGAACTTGCAGAATATTGAAGTACTTAGTGACCGTGAAAGTTCTGCAATCAAAACATATATATGAAATATAACAGAAGTCTTTGTATATATATGAGCTGAGATCAACCAGTAATAATTTTGTTATAATTAATCATTTCATGTCAACTGCAGCATGAGTAATGATTGTTGTCACAGTGCTCGTAGTCCATTGTTAGTTGAGAACATTACCGGAATTTATCAAACCTACTCGTTTTGTGGAACATATATTTTTAATAGTATTTTACTGATTTAATTGGGGATTGAAGGGGCGAGAAGTATATTTTATAATTACTACAATAATGAGTATGTTTATGTATGAGTGAGGGATGGGTCATGCCGTATATGAAGTACAGTGCCGTTTTGTTTATACAGTTGTTTGTACAGTGTTGTACAGTTGTACAGTGTTTGTACAGACTCGCCTAAAACGCTTCTTGGTGTCTCAAGCGTTTTATAATGCAGGTGAGTTTTTGGCTTTCAACTGGGAGGCCGCCCAATTAGAAGAATGACACCGCTGTTCGAAGTGGGTTGCATTGGCGATGAATGAAAGAGGTGTGACTTTAAACATTGTATGTCTGTTTGTGTATTATAGTATGAATGACTGAAATTTTAGGATATTATTATTAATTGACGTTTGCCATACGATGTATTATTGTCTCAGCAATAAAACAGATTTGATTTGATTTGATCAGTTATTTCTTGTGTGTGGCATGAGCCACCTGTGATTCAGACATGCACAGTAGTTTTGCCTTGTTCACGTCAATTTCAGCTGCCGTCATTATCTGCTACTTTATTGCATCAGCCTCCAAGGTATAGAGTAGGTCATTATGTTTGTCATGTTTTGGATCTTTATAAATAATTCAGTATTGGTTTGTTTCATTGAAAATAGTGTTGCAGCATGAGTCACAGGTTATATACACTTTTTGACGGGTTTTCTTGATTGTGACAACAAGGCAAACTCAACCTTGGCAGTGGGAATATAATTCAATTGAACCAGAAGTGCTCATACACGTGAAAAGCCCAGAATATTGCGTGCAAAGCCTAGGATATTGCGTGCAAAGCCCCGGGTAACTGCTGTTAGACTTATAAAATATACATGATACCTAATTTTTCTGGGTAAATAATTACTAAATATTGTATTATATAATAATAATATTATTTGCCATAATACATGTTCACAATACTGTAAATTAAGATTTAACAATAAGGTGATACTAGCGCAGACTCGCTGCGAATGTAACGTCCACTGTGAGACTAACAGACTGACCAACCACTCGTTCATTTTCTGCACAAGACCCAAGACATTCACTAAACAAGCTCAGTTGATATATGAATGTATATATTTCCGTTGTTAGCAATAATGTTTTTCTTCCTCTGATAAATACTGGCTACCGATACGTTTCGACAGCTGCTGACCCTGAAACTGGAAGACGCTCTGCTGCAAGACATGGCGACTCTACAACTCTTCCAATTAAAGACAAAGTTCGCCCCCGCCATCCCCCCCGCCTCTTGGCCCCAGCTGGCTGTGGAACTCAAAATCAATGGATTCCATGTCAGTAAAGACACCAGCAGGCTCCTCACACTTAACAAACTTAGTTTTGACGCTGAGGTGAGTTAAATCTACTTATAGAATATTTTCATAGTTTTATCACTGTTCAAAGTTATTACTGAATTTAATTGAAATTTCAATAAAAAAATCATACAAGTTAAGTGCGTAATGGTTAAAACATGGTACTTGTCCTATCTTTCTTAAAATTGGTAGGTGTAAATTTTAAACTGATGAGATAACCAGTACTTAACAATCAGACTATAGATGAGCCGCTTTGAAAGCAACCGAAGATTTCTTGCGCATAAGGGGAGGGAGGTGCAGGAGCTCGACCACGCCTACCGCCACCCCCTCTTTCACTCCTCGATCTATTTCCTTTACAAGACACAAGTGAGAACCAAGTGCTTTGCTTCCCTGCATTAGTGTTTTGGAGCATCACGCCATGTTTTGTCATTCTTGTTGTGATGGAATAACAAATATTATTTATGTTAAGAACAGTCCATTGCATCTATTTAATGTGTTAGAATAATTAAGAAGTACTTTAACAATGGTTTATTGTTAACAGCTGTTGTTATTATTACTGGGCTTGTAAAACAGCTGTTGTGTAACACACTACCTACGAGTGGTAAAGTGGCGACTGAGGAGTGGTTGGTAAGGAATGTGGAGGGAGAAGTAAGTCTGCACTTCTTCTTCCTCGTCACATCTCTCTCTCTCTCACTCCCCCCCCCCCCCCCGCATTGTTTACTTAACAGGTTGCTTTGCTTTCAAAGCAGCTCATCTATAATAACCATGCATTAATCTAATAATAGCTATTTAATAATATATAACTATTGGATACTAGCTATTTAATACAATTACCCTTTTTCATTCTACTCTAATACCACATTTGGAAAAAATTTGTGACTCAAAAATTATGGATTTCTTATTACTACTGTGTAGTGTTTTCCTTACAATCTCACAACTATGAGTCACAGTTGTTTAATTCAAACTCAATATATGCATACTCTTTTCAAAAGTAAATTTATTATTACAGTAAATATTTTTGTTATTATGAAAACGTCATTTGTTTAACCAGAGTCAAAAATAGTTTATTTAACTGATTTTAGCACAGTGATTGTTATAGTGTTGTTTTTAGATTCTTGATCACATCATAATGAGGATAATAAAATCCAATATTTTAAGTTATTATTAATGGAGATAACCTTTTAAGCTGGACAATCAATCTATGGAAATATTAGTCATCGTAATTAGCAGTTTGGTACCATGCTAGTGACAACTTACGCTCTTACCGTGCGAACATGCATTCACTGCAACACAATGAAGCCATTGTATGGTGTAGTAATACTTCACTCATTGAATTGAACTCAGTGAATTCATTTTTTTACTATTTTGTAGCAACCATGTATATTTCATAACATTTAGTATGTATGCTCAGTTAAAGAAATTAAAATTGTAATCAAGAATAACCTTTATTGATCGAAATACTAATAGTTTTGATTCAAAAAAGACTTTTTGGAAAATTATGCAAAACATATGTTTGGTATATAATGAATTTAAAACAACAAATAATGATAATGATGCAAGTCACTCAAAAAATAACCTACCTGCTGTCTTGGGAGGTTTCAACTGCCAATAGTAGATTTATGGTTATCTTTTAATATTATTTAAGAATTGTGAAAGACATTAATAGCCAGACTGATGTTTGAATAGGTCATGGAAAAGGTGATCATCGTCCAGTTCTCTCTCAAAAACCTCTTAGCCTCTTACGATCACGAGAATGTCTACTCTTGGCTACTCACACACTTGCATCAGCCGCAGGACTTCCAGGTATGGTCAGTTTGTAGACAATAGCCTCATAGTCTTGTATTGACATTGGTATTGAGAATGTCTACCATTGGCTTTTCACACATTAGCACTAATTGCTGGACCTCCAGGTACATTTAGTTTGTAGACAATAACCTCTTAGTCTTGTATGACCACGAGAATGTCTACTTTTGACTGCTCACATACTTGCACCAACCGCAGGACCTCCAGGTACATTTACAGGTACCAATGATGAAATGCGGGGATAGATGACATGGAATGGCGAAGGCGAGTGATATAATTTCCAATATCTTCCTGCCTATTCCTAGTTAGGTATAGAAGTTCTCCAGGAAAGTTTAAATGATATCTGGAAACTAATTCAGCATTATGCCTAAAATTAGTCTCCACATATTGTAGACCCCCTGAAAAACAAGTGTCTTGATCCTGAATGAATCATAATACACATAAAGAAGGGATGCCTTTAACTGATGATGAAATCAGTTTAGCAGGGATGATAACTACAGATTTCTTTGACATACCGCACTGAAAGTAGTTCTTTTAAAAAGGCACTAAAAAAAGAGTACTTAATAATAATTATATGCAAGAATGAGCTATAATGGGAGAAGCAACCAAGTGACTACCCCAGGACGGTTTACTTCTGGCTGATTTATACCTTCCAGTTAAACCTATACTAGATACAGCAAAAACTGGCGTGGCACTTAAATCTCGGCAACCTTATAGATGTCACTAAACTGGCACATCACTAAACACAAATGTAGAGATATTGAGATGCAAGGGTAGATCGATAAGTCCAGTCTACTGCGGGAGATGACTGTTAAAATTGGTTGAGGTTGCCTGAGTATTAAGGTTGCTAGCCAAGATGTAAGGGCTTGCTTTGACAGGAGAGGCTGGTACAGAGCTTGCCTCCCCTTCTTTTAAGTACAAATGACTGATATTAGTGCCCAAAATCCTTCCTTGTGGACCTTGACAGAAGCCCCTACCCTCAACGTTACCCACCCAGAATATCCTTTCACTCCGGAGACAGCCCAAAAGGTTCTTTTAGGACTAAGTGCAATTTCTGATATTCTTGTCCTAAGAGAAAAAAAACCAAGTTACTAGTTTTCCTGTTACTTCATCATCAGTCATTCGTTTGAGGAGATGAACTTTTGGCATTGCTATCTGATCAATTACCATTATATAATATTACTACAGGCACATTGGTGGTAGGAGCTCATGATCAATGCGTTCAGAGTGAGATGATGGAAAAAATCCCAAAAGGCATGTTTACGTACGTGTTACCTTAGTGCATTAGCAGTGTTCATAGATGTGTGCACAGTTCCAGTAATGTTGTTGTATTACATAGTCACTCGAAACATCAAAGACAAGTTTTGCCAAACCTTAATGCTAGTATAAATGAGGTTATGTAATGAATAAAAAATTTGATGATGGAGGAATTTAGGAATAAAGGGATGTTGTACATAGATATTGATGTACCAAATTAAACAATTTTACTTGATGTTGAGATCAGGAACTGATCATTTATTTCCGTGTAGTGGAAGTGTACATTAAGACACACTTGTTAGTTAGATCTAAGTTGAGATTTTACACTTCCATTGAGCACTTAAATTTTAAAACATTATGTGATCACAGATGTTTCTATCAGATTAGCAAATAATCAGTATTATAGTGGTTGGAACTGGTTTTATTCTTCACAATGTTAGCACTGTAGTAGTTTCTTTATGTAAGTTTAAAGTTTGTATGATTAATCATAACTTATGAATTATAAAATATGTTTTTAAGTATAAAAAAATACAAAACCTTTTTACTATAGTTTATTTTAATTGTTTTTAATAATTATTCTGTCTTAGTTTTTGTAATGACAATGTATACATTTCTGATGTTCTTTACTCGTACCAAACCTTTCTTATGGTGAACTGGTGAGCTGGTGACTTTTATCCTCATCAGATCCACTACAACTAACACAAAACGCAGATGAATGTTCATATCAAATTAAAACTTTTCACATGGTACACTTTGTTGTTTTAAATGCACTATTGTTTATCCAGCCACTCTGGTAGCACTGAGGTCTGAAATGACATGATCATTTGCAGCAATCTTTCTTGATTTCTAGTACCTCGATTTTCATGAACCGACAAATTCGCAGTATTACTTTTCTCATAGTGTTTCTGTGGCTCTCAATCTTTTACTGTGCATAGTTATTACACAATGACAACGTTAACTACTTAAAACAGTTTCTTCCACAGTCGGGTACCGTTGCTCCCAAAGGTAAATTATTATCATCTGATAGGACAGTCTTTGGTGTTTAAAAAGGACACGAAGAATCTCTTTCTTTTTTTTAGGAAAGATAAAGTATGCACTATCATCCAATAGTACTCCAACTAAACCACCTGATCATAGGACATTTTCATACATTTCTTCCCCCTCGATACTGGCCAAAATTCTAGTAAGTCTTTCCTCATCACTTTCCATTGCACAAAATTGAAATATAAAACAATACAAATTAAAAATAATACCTAGTCACATATCTAGGTGCACACAGATTAGGTATTCATCCAGGAAAAACAAAACGGTAGGGCGCCAACAGGTTGTGTCCAGGCCCTGCTATCACAATCGGATGTTGACAATAGATTTCGTCCAGTGTTTCATGGAAGTAACTCTCACACTGACAGCATTTTACAAGGACAGGTAGGAGGCTATCCATATACTTCCCAAAATTAGTCTTGAAAGGTACACTGCCATGAGACAAATTAAATTTTTCAAAGTGATAAAAATAGCCTGGAGGAAATCTCTGTTCAGCACCTGGCATAAGGTTAATTTAAGTTTTTTCCAGCATCAATATTTTAGTTCAGAGCCTAAAATGTCAATCGTTTTAAAACTTTTATTGCACCCTATTAGTGACTTTGTAGTATAGTTTGGATATTGTGATTTTTCATTATTTATCTTACACCAGAAAACGTATTTAATTTTCCTTCAATGCCTGTCAGGAGGTGGAGGGTGAGGAAGAGGTGTCCGACTGGGAATGGCTGCAAGGAGTGGAACTCAAGGGGAAGGTAGAGCTGCTCAACGTGACGACAATACTGCGACTCTCCCAGACCACTGTGGACGCTGTGTCAGGCTTCAACCACCTCAAGGTTGTGTGCACCTGTGATCCCTCGTCTGTCAGTAAGTCATCTATAAACAGTTCATATTGTGACACAAAAGAATTGGTAGTTGATTCCTAGAACAATTAGATCCAGTACAGTGCGCTAGAGTAGAACATAGTTTAAAAACGGTCTAGGAAATTTTGTAATTACTTGTTTTACAATTGTAAAAATCTGAAATTTAGATATTCTCTTATTTTCTTGTAAAGTTCATAATTATATAACACAAACAGCTCTGTTGTTATATCAAGACTTAATCCTTTGCGCTCGAAAGGTCAGCAGCACTGGCCACACCAAGGTTGCAGACAGCTCGCATTAGTTCTGCCAGAGTTTGTCCTCGTATGGCCAGTACAGATAGCCGCGCTACTTTCATTGGCAGCTCAACGGCATATTTGTTGTATGCCTCCCCAGATTGGAATTATTATTCAATTTCCTCCGTGTATGTGCATAGTAATTTAAAATGTTTAAAGAAGAAATGAAAATAATTAAAATTTATTTTTAATGAATCTTTCTAATACAAAGATAAACATATATTTGGGAAATTTAAAATCTTATATGTATATTGTTATCAAAGATATGTAAATAAAATGTTATAAAGTAAGCTTTTACAGTTATTTTATACTCAGACATGAACTATTTTACATGTTTCTCAGTTTTTACATTTTTTCACAGAATAAAACTTTTAAAAATACATACCAATGTGTAGTCAAGAATAGTTAGCACATGTCTTCTAGTAAAATTTTTTAGGTTTATAGGCTAATTTAAAATTTACTGCTTTACCTAAAATTACTTTAAAATAAAGCTGTTTGATAGGTTTCAGCACTCACCATTTATTATAAAACAAAGAGAATATTAGAAAATAACTGCTATGTTTAGTGGCCAGTGGTACTGGCCGTACGAGCTATGGACGTATTATATCTTGGCCATTACAGGTAGAGTACAAGCTGAGATAACCTTACGGCAAAAATTAATCCACACTTCCGACAAAATCGCGGCTGCTAGTAGAGCTGGCCATTCGAGCTCCAAGGACAAATTATAAAATACTTCCTTCGAGTGCATAGGGTTAAAGTGTCTCTTTTAAGTATCTCACATTTGCATAAAAATGTTTTTGATGTCAAATAACAGATTTTAATGATATCAATATCAATTAATATTAGAACATGTCAACCACAATTTTTATAAAATTATTTCTACAGTCAAAACCAGCTAGGAACTAAAAAAAATTCATTAATAGAATATCAAAACATGTCTATGAGTTAACGGTTTGGTTCTTGTTTGAATTTATTGGTTTTTTTAAAACTTTTTTTAGTTTTTGGTCATGATATAATTTAAGGCAAATATGTTATGCACTTTTACAAAAAAGAATTAAAAGAAAACAAAACAAAATGTATGAAGAATTTTGAACTTAAAATTATTTAAATAGTTATGTATCAGCTTAAATCTATCTAACGGTATTTATTAACTGTGTAAGACAATTTATTCATAGTTTTATGAATGTTTCCATATACAGTGGAGTCCCGCTAATCCGAACACGTGTAATCCGAACGTCGGTTAATCCGAACAGGTCCAGGAGGAATTATTTATAACGATAATGAACAGTTATAGGAACTAATTACATAAAAAATGAAAATGGGTGCATCATTTCGTACATAAACAAAGAAAACTTTATTTCTTATAGACATACAGTATTTTATTAAGACAAATTGTGTACGGTACATTACATAAATAATGAAGTTAAATACAGTACCAAATTGAAACTTATAGGTTAAGTATGAGTTAAATTACTGTATTAAGAAGTGAAATCAAACAAAAATTGGACGTACAGTACTGATATTATTATTGAGTACAATATTAATTGTTAAAAGACATAAATTCAGTTATTGTCTTCTGTCGCATTAAAGACAGTCTATTGGATGACGCGTAGTTTCGTACAACTATTGAACGCGTGGACCCGTACAATATCCAGTAACCTCACATTGCTTAACAATAGAACTCTCACACTAAATACGGTAAATGTGCTTAGTATTCGCAAACACGTTTATTTGTCAAGAAATACAATGCAACAGTCAGAAAACATGTTTTAATAAACAATGTTGATAATTCTATAACAAAATAGACCCATTCTCAAGTTTAAAAACCGTATTTTTCTGTAATTCTGGCTAATCCGAACAATCACATAATCCGAATAGGGCTCGGTCCCAATTAGGTCGGATTAACGGGACTCTACTGTATGTGTATTTTTAAAATAATGTTTTTGTAAGGAATTCCTATAGATGATTCCACCAATCAAAACTGGTCTCTTATAGTTGGATAATTTATTTTTTATTGTCTTTATTTATGTTAATATGAATCCTCAGTGTTCATTATAGAAAATCAAAGTAAAATACCTCTGCCTGGCCAGATGCTGAGGGACACAAGTACACGGCCGAGCTGCTGATGGAGTCGGCATGGTGTCGTCTGAACAGTGGGCAGGATGCCCCTCCCGGCAAGAGCCACATCTGGGGCACACCGCTGTATTTGGGCGTCACGCTCGTCAACCTGCGACGCCCACTCACAGGGCCAGCTCGGCTGCAGGGGATGCTGGACATTGTTCGAGTTGAGTGGAGTCCACCTCTCGCCTCATTCCTTGCACACGCAGCATCGTAAGTCTTCCATCATCCCCTTTTACTTCTATACCATTATATAGAAATCTAATGGAGTCTGTCTGCTTTTCTGTGGTACTCAATCACGTATAAACTACTGCAACAATTGTACTTAAATTTTACATTGACATTCTTAGAGTCCCTGGGTAACATATAGACCTATTCCTATTACGAAAATCTCTCCGAGTTACGCCCTGGCTGATCCTGTACTCCCATTGTCCATTATATTTATGGACTTAGCTTAATCAGTACACAGTAAATGTGTAACTGTGTTATTCAACTGTCAAAGTCAAGAATAATAAATATAATAGTTTAAACACATTAAAGACGTAATAGTAAATGTTTGTTGTTAAAGCCATCTATCAAAGTCAGTTACACTTTACAAATATCATGTTATGTGTAAACAATTTTCTTTGTCTAGGTTTGGTTTTATTGGAATTTTAATTAACTATAGCAAAATTCCATCATTTATTACAGCATAACTGTGTTAACTGAAAAGCTAAGGACTTCGACTGAAGTCTCCTGTAGACAGTAGGATTTCTCCACAACGTTCTGAAATAGTTCAGTTGCCACTGAAATCGTCTAATTTATTCAATAAAGTATCATTAAATATTGGGAAGATATTCTAGAAATTTCAGAGGTATGTTTGAAAAACAGTTTCTCTCTCCGACTTCAGAGCCCCAACTTTAAACTTACATCAAAAATGGATCAAGAGATTGAAATATATTTCAGTGACTAAAAAAATGAAATTGCGTACGAAGCTGTGGGGTTTTTTAGCTAGTATTTCAATAAAATATACAAGATGAAACAATATCTGTTTCCATAATTCTGAAAACCATCACATGGGTTTGACTACTCTAAAATTATGAAATACTTTAGAATAATATTCAGAAAGTATGTTATTTATTGTGTAATAAACTATTACAAAATCATTAACAAAACTAACTACAAATGACCACACACCCTCAGCTAGGATTGGTGTGAACAGGTGAATCTAGCCTACGTTATCTGTTGTTTATTTCTTGTGCTAGTTTTTAAAAATGTTTTGATTTTTTTATATTTTTTATTATTTTTCCTGAGTAATTGGGTATAGTCCTTTTATAACCAGGATATTTCAGATGAAAATATATCCAGTTATAGTTGTTTTTTTCTTTTTTTTAGAAGAGGGGTGCTGCTACTTATTGTATGATAATGTCAAGGAGAAATTAAAATATTTGTAACCGTAACTTGATATCTTGTATTAGAAAGTTGTAATGATAAACAGTGACAAAAATATGTCTGGCCCCAGAGAAGTTGGAAATATTTGCAACTCTGTAAAAATATCAAGAGGTGTTTTTGCAGCTGGTGATTTTGCACTGCTTCAGTCATTGATAGTGTTTGTATAAAACCATATGGACATGACTGAAGTAAGGAATGTAGTTGCAAAAAAAGCTTATTTTATCCAATCAAGTTCTCTTAAACATGTCATTTTAAATACTTTCTTGCTGAAATTCATATTATTTATCCTGATGTTCATTAATTTCTGAGGTTCGATAGTTGAGCGAATGCAAAGTATTGCAGCTTTATTTACTTAGTGAAATTATTGACTTTTTTATTGTTAATTTTTATTTGATCATCCTATTTTTAAACTTTTGACACATATTACCTCTCTTAAATTAATCTATTAGGACTGAATACTCTCTATGGTTTAAAGTAAAAACTGGTAATAGACAATAGACAATATCCTTTATTAAAATTTCTTCAAGAAATGTTACAGCGTCAAATTAGTACAATCTGTACAAAGTAAAATGAAAAAGCTTCTTCAGTGTTATGTGGGGTCTCCCCAAGCAAAGAATTCATTTAGGGTGTAGAAAGCCTTGTCTAGTAGCCATCTCTGTAGCTTCCTCTTCACCAGCACAGGGCCTCCAGCTTTCAAGTGGCCTGGTATCTTGTTTAGCATCTTCACTCATGCATACAATGGTTTCCTTTCATACATGGCTGTTCTGTGACCTGGCAGCACATAGTTTCCTGCATATCTGGTGTTGTATTCATGCACGTCACTTTGTTTAGGGGGGTCTTTGGTCACACAGTAAAGTATCTAGGATGTAGATGGAAGTGACCGTCAGGATGTTCAGGTTCTTGAAAACATCTCTACAGCTTTGTCTTGGACTTAAGCCTGCTATTACTCTGATTGCCCTTTTCCCAGGACGTGGTTGAGATTGCCCATAGTGGATTCACCCCAGACAGTAATACCATAGCGTAAATGGCTTTCAAACAATGCATAGTATGCGGTCCTTGTTGCCTCAGGGGTACTAGTTGCCTTGATTCGTTTTATGGCATAGAGAGCTGACCCGAGTTTTAGGCAAAGATTGTCCACTTGATTATTCCAGGATAAATTTTCATCAAGTATGACACCTAGATGTTTGATTTTCAGGTTGGGCATTTCAGATACTGTAGACTTTTTATTCCCAAATGACATTTGCTTGGTCTTACTTTCATTGAGAACTAAGTCATTTTTCATACAGTAGTCTTGTGTCATATTGAAGGCAATAAAAGTGTTCACTTCTAGTTGATCTAAGTTTCTGTTTGCAGTAAGCAGCACAGTGTCATCCGCATACATGACCATCTTACTGTATTCCTCTAGATGTTCTGGAAAATCATTGATAAACAGCACAAACAAAATTGGCCCTAGGACAGAGCCCTGGGGAACTCCTCTGTTAGCCGGTACCAATTCAGATCTGACAGTACTTGTAAATCCTCTTGTTGTGTGTTTTAGTTCTACCATTTGGCTTCGTCCTTTTGGTAAACATTGCAGACATTTAGAGGCTAATATTGTATAATCAATATGAACTTACCGTTGTTGATTCTTGTTGTTAAATAAAGATAGTGTTCTTTAAAAAAAAAAATATATATATATATATATACATTTATTTACACAATTTTTAATAATCTTTCAGTAATTTGATTGATTGGGTCAATTTAGCTGTCATCTGTACTGTGTGACATTTCATGATTATTAATTATTGTATTTAATAATCTACCTTCACTTTGATGAATACCACTTTCTTACAAATAATTTTCAATAAACACCATAAAATAATTTCAAAATAATACCAGATTTTTTTTTCATTATTTTCTAAATTTGAGAATGTTTTATTTGGAAACCTTAAAGAAAAGTGCCCCAACACGGATTTCCTGAAAGATTGTCTCGTAAAATAAGTTTGGAAATAATTGGGCACCGTAACATATTATAGTAAGAATACAAGGCTCCATTTAAAAATGGTTTTTTTTTAATTTTAGCACACTGTAAATACAATTTAAGATGATTAACTTTTATAATGTTCAGTGTAATGATCACACAACTTCCAAAACATCACCATATTCTCAAATTGGGCCATTTCAGGGCATTTAAAAAATAATATTGAGATTTCTGGGGTTGACTTGAGGGGGAAAGAGAAAAAAAAATGACAACAGTTACTTGGTATGATAATTATTTATACCGCACAAGTGGTGCACCCCATATGTAACTCTGACTCTGATAAATTTTCTTTAGTTTAACTGACCAAAATGCATTATTCTCTGATATTTTTCGCATTCTTGTCATTTTTCAGATGTGTCAAAGACTACCAGTGTCTGCGAAATGTACAGCAATCTTCTAGATCATCTACTGCAGTAAATATTCACATTGATACTACAATCAACATAACAAATACAAATGCATTTCTTATCGCAGACAAGAAAGGTAAGAGCTTGCATTGTTTTGCTTGATACAATAGTAATATGTTTTATTTTGAAAGCATTTGAGCCTACACTGTGTTTGGGGTAGTGTTTATAACTTAAAATTACTTCTGTGAATAAAAATTCATTTAAATGTGTATTGTACAGTCTGCATAGTTGTGCGGTTGGATAAAATGTTGGTCGACAGCAGACAAGCCAAACTTTCCATCACATTAGAAGGAGCCAAGATCATGTCTATCTCCCCCACCAAAGCCCAGTATACTTGTCTTCGGTCTGAAGAAATTAAGGTAAAACTAGTTATATTTTTCAGTATTCTCTAAGACTTCATTAAAATATTTACATTTAAGGATTTAATATTAAGGATTTCTTAGGGGAATTGAGTAATACAATTGTAAGCATGAAAACAAGTATAAGTGTGACAATTGGAGATTTTAATTTGAATATTAAGAATAATTACTGTAATAATGTAAATGCATATAAGAACTTGATGGCTGCCAATGGATTTTTGTCATGCATAGACCAATTCACAAGAGAGGAGATAAGACAAGATAGGGTAGTCCAGTCACTAATTGATCATATCTATCTCAGGGCAGATAAGATAAGAGCCAGGTCTGCAATTGTGAAATTAAAGATATCTGACCATTACCCTTGCCTGCTCAACATGCAGACTTCTGTTACTAGGAATAAGCAAGTAAATATGTCTGTATGTCAAATTAAAAAATTAGATGAAAAAATCTTTTATTCAACTTTTTCTCAGGTTGACTGGAGATGGGTAACGGATGATAGTATGTCATCAGATGAGGCATATTTACATTTGGATGATATAATAAATTCAATTTATAAGACAGCAACCTTTTGGAAAACAGATAAATTCAAAAAACCAAAAAAGCCTTGGATGACATGGGCTATAGTTAAGATGATAAAGACCCGTGATAGACTTTTCAAGCAACTTCAAAATAAGCCAGAAAATAAAGACATTCAGAAAGAATACAAAATATTAAGGAATAAAATAGATAAAAACATTGTTTAGGCAAAAAGGAAATTTCATAAAGAAAATTTAGAAAAAAATAAAAAGGATATCAAAAGAACATGGGACGAAATTAATGAAATTTTGGGAAGAAAGAGAAAGATGAATATTGATGATACAATACATAGATACATGTTGAATAAAGTACAGAACATTACATTAGAGAACATATGTGAGCAATTTGGAACGATTTACACAAAAGATATAAGCAGCATAACACATAAATGTAATTCAAAGACTTATCAAATGCAGAGAAATGTATTAATAAATAACCCTGATATGTCATGCAATACATCGTTGTATATACCATACTCAAATGCAAAACAAATTGAAAGTATTTTGGGAAGAATGAAGAAGAAAAGTCTTGGGATAGATGGAATCAGAATGATGGATTTAAATAGATTCTCTGTAAGTCTCTCAGAGCCACAATCAGTTATAATAAACAAGTCAATATCAGAAGGCAAAGTCCCAAATAAACTTAACCCTTTGGATGCCAACGTACCGGTATTACGGCCGTCGTCTACTCAACTGAAAATCGCCAACGGCCGTAATATAGGTAACGTTCACGTTTTTCACCTGTAATTTTCTTATAGTTCATCTTATTGCCGCGAAATTTTGACTAATCGATAGTCGATTAGTTTGGCTTTGCAACCACAAAGTAGTTAATTCGTTCATGGGACTGTTTGTTTGGTCGTATTTTGAGCTTCGCAGCTGTTGAATTGTTTGGTCGAGATTGAGGTTACGTTCGTGTTGCTATGCGTTGTTTACGTTTGTAAATTCTCTCATTACTTTTGTTGTTAGGGCATTTTTACTATGCCCCTTTTATTAGATTCATTGGTACTTTGGGATTATACAGACCACACCTAGACATGATTCGTTATTTGACATTTAGCTTCAACTGATTAATAGATTAGCGTTAGAACAATATTTCGTCGATATAAAACAGGAATTGTCTTATCGCAAACCCCTCCCCATCCTCAGACAGTTGACATTTAGCTTCTACTGATTACTAGATTAGCGTAGAACAATATTTCGTCAGTATAAAACAGGAATTGTCTTATCGCAAACCCCTCCCGCATCCTCAGACAGAGGTCAAAGTCGAGCGGTGTAGTAGATAACGTGATTGCAGAGTCTCGCCGCCCGTTCGCTTTGTTGTACTTTCGTATTTTACCCCTACATTTCTCCAAACACAAAAATTCAACAAAAACAAACATTACCAAACAAAAAACTAAACTCTTTATTGAAAAAAAAACACACAAAACTTGTCATTATTCTTGATCAAACTCCGCCACCCAAAATGCGAGTGCCTCCGGCCGAAGGTGCTTCCGAAGCTCGCGCTGATGTCAAACGAAAGAAAAACATCCCTCGAGATAGTATCTATCAGTAAATATAATTCTAGAGGGGCTGATCAGAAATATAAATTTAATTGTAATGGAAAGGCAATTATGTACCGTGCAAAAAACTTAAATAATCATGTGATGCCGCGCGGCGCTGCCGTGCCGTAATCGAGATTCTCGAGAAAGATAAGATAACAGCGACCACAATACCGATCACAATACCTGGAAATGCTTGTTGATTGATGGAATGTTAGTTCTGTTACTCAAATACATCGTTTTATAATGTTCTAAGTTCATTGAAAAAAGTTTAAGCGAATCTGACCTCTTCATTAACAATTGATAATCTTTGTAAGTTTGTAATTTTGTAATTAAAAAGTTGTTTTTTCGTTCTAACAATGTTTGTTTATAATATATCTATAAATTTATACTTTTGTGTTTTTCATAGTGGTGTGGTTGGTATAATCCCAAAGTACCGATTTGTATAGTGTCAAATATTGATTTGTGAATATAGTGTAACATTACATACAACGTCCATGAAAATTACAAAAACTGTGCCCGTGTCACATTTAGTGAAAAAAAAATCATAACTGGACTTCTATATAAGGTAGACTTTTGAAATTTTGTAATTAGGTTAAGGGTTAGATATAGTTTACTAGGATATAACAGGGAAATCAGCATACATTTTCTTTTAAACCACTTATTTGTGCTAAAAAAATGTTTTTTGGAAATTTTAATTTTTTTTTTTCTTAATTTTTAATTTTTGTATAAGTTTAAATTTACATTTATGCAACTAAAATTTACCAACAGAACAAGGGAATTTCATAAGCAAAATAATGGTAAAAAAATCATCAATATCTGTTAAAAAATAAAAAAGTTATGATACATTTAGTGAGAGCTTGCAAAACTGCTGTAAATGCCCTTGGCGTTTCTGGGTAGTACTTTTGGAAATGGGCTGGCATCCAAAGGGTTAAAATTGTTAGCATCGGCCCATTTCAATACTCTCTGCGGTAGATAAAGTTATGGAGCATTACATAGCAAATGGTTTGAATAGATATTTAAGAGATAACAGGATAATTGATGATTGCCAGTATGGATTTCAACGAAATAAAAGTACAGAAACCTTGTTAAAAGATTTTTCTAATTATGTTAACAAGGAAATTGATAGTAGAAAACAAATATTGGTTACCTTTATAGATTTTTCTAAAGCATTTGATACACTTCAGTTCAATAAAATAGTTGAATCTCTGAGAGCAGTGGGAATAAGAGGGAAATTTCTTGATTGGTTTGAAGATTACCTAAATAATAGAAAATTGATAGTTAAAATTGGAAACTGTTTTTCACAGGAACATGACATAACATCAGGAGTGCCTCAGGGATGTATTTTGGGACCACTTTTGTATATAATTTATGTAAATAGTGTAGCAAGTATAATGAAAAAGTGTAAAATTTATATGTACGCTGATGACACAATTTTGGTAACTTCTCATAAAAACATAACAGAGGCTAAGGAAAACATGCAAATGGATTTTTAATAGTCTCATATGCTGGTGCCATGACAATGGATTAATTATAAATGCCGCTAAATCAAAATTAATGCATATACACTCACCATCATTTGAATGTAAAATTGTTGATATTAAACATCATGATTATAATTGTTTGCACGCTAAAACATATATTTTTAATAATTGTCAGTGCAGTATTTTAGAAAATGTTAAAGTTTTTAAATATTTAGGGGTACTGGTTGATCACAATTTCAAGTGGGATAGGCACATAGAAAGTGTGTGTAAAAAGGTCAGAGTCTACTCTTGTAAACTATACTACTTAAAAGCAATATGTAGCCTGTAAAACACTGTTAACAATATATGATGCACTGTGTGAATCTGTTATAAGATATGGGCTCAGAGCTTGGGGCAATGCATCCAACTATCATTTAAAAAGTATAGAAAGCATACAAAGACAGACACTTAAATGTATTATGCCAAATAATTTGAAAGTTTTACCAGATGGTAATGTTTTCCAAAACTTAAATAGATTACAAATAGACAAATTGTTAAACATTTTTAATAATTAATGATTATTTAAGAGTTGACACTTATAAAATAAAAAACACAAATCCTTACTCGGTAAGAAAACACTATCTTGTTATACCTAAATTCAGCAACAAATATGGAAGTAGAACTCTGGAAGTTTATATGCCTACAGTTTTTAACATGCTTCCAAACAATGTTAAAAATGCTAACAGTTGTAAATTGTTTAAAGTTGCATTAAAAGAGTTGTTATGGAAAAATGAAATTTAATATTACTGGTTGTTGTTGTGTTGTTTTGTTGTTGATAGTTTTGTTACGATTGTTATTATAAATGTTATTGAAAATAATTTTCAAATACAATTAAGGTAACTTATATATATTTATTTATTTGTTGTTCTTTGAATGATTTTATCTGAGCTTTAAACATGTTTTTGGGTATATTGTTATTGAGTTAAATTATGCATATTTTATATTTGTTTCTTCTGTTTGTTGTTTTTGTTGTTGTTATTGTTATCCTTGAATATTTATTTATTGTTGTTAGGATTAAGTTATTTTTTATAAATGTTAATTAATTAGGCAGGGTGCACACTGAAGAAACCTTTTTCAGGAAACCGGTTTCATGAAACGAGAAACTTCAGTTGCTTGAAACAGATAGGTTAGATTGACGCAGGGCTGTGCACACTGCGTTTCATGAAACTGTAGTTTCATTGATTTCTTGAAACTGGTTTACACGCAATCCAAAAAACAGATTTCATAATGGCTTTAGTTTCATGTTTTAAGTGATTTTACTACCATGTATGACTTAAATAAAGTATTAAAAGTGCTTTCCACAGTATAAAATTAATACTATAGTGTCGATACTTATTTTTTCGATTTTCGGTACCAATACCATTGATACTTATATTCATTAAAATTATGTAACGTTTTTAATGACACATCTCTAACCTAATATATCGAAAAGAATTTGCTGTTTTAGTATGGCAGAAATTTCTTTCCAAGGGAAGTTAGCAGAAGCTGTCGAAAACCATCCTTGCCTCTATGATTTCCACCTAAAGGAATACAGCAATAGCAGCTTTACAGGAATAAAGTAGAAGGTAGGTTCACCTGATCAACGGGTGAACCCAATACTTTTCTTTAGCTACCACCACAAAATAACCACATCATCATCATCCGAATCCATCATGAAACTGATGGAAACCCGTTTCTGCTGTGTGCATATTTGAATTAAATGGTTTTCTTGAAACCAATTTCATGAAAACTGTTTCCTGAAACAGGTTTCTTTAGTGTGCACCCTGCCTTATTGCTATTGTTTTTCTTAAGAAATTTTGGTATGTTAATTTGAAATTTGTATTTATTATTTTTTATATTGTAACTGCATTATTGGTGAGGTGTTTACTCTTGTAATAAAACTGCGTGGACTTAACCACAAATTAATTTAAAGCATAAAATAAGTAATTAGTATATTTAGTGAAATGCAGACAAACCCAATAGGGTTTTTGCATTTAAGAATAAAATGATTGTTGTCATTTCAAAGAATAAATAAATTAAAAAAAAAAAATTTAATATTTCAAAATTCAAAAAATGGGAAAGGTATTATACTTTTTCAATTTATTATTCACTGAAATATCAGCACTATTGTTTTATTTTAATACTTTATTAATATTATATTAATTAGGTTTTGATACAGGTAGCTTAGTTTTAGTTACATTGACGTTCTTGACACAATTTAGTTCTGTAACATTATTTTTTTCAAAATTTTATATCAGATTTTTAGTTTTTTCAAATTTTGACTTTACGATTTTTAAGAATATGTTTGTTTCATTATTCAATAATTTAAAATCCTTGTACTACTGGTAATTTTCCTAAAACACTAGGTATGGTTTAAATGGCTTTTAACTCTTAAACACTATTATTATAGTTATGATTTAATAATAAATACCTTGCAAAACATAAAACAACACAGATAGAGTGGTTTTTCTTTCTTTCATAGTGAAGACAAAAAAGTGAAACAGTTGTTTTAGGTCCGATATACTTATATAAGAATACACCAATCCCGTCAACTTCGACCCATGTCAACCACCGTTAATTTAAGGTGGGTCCTCCCACCTACTCTACCAGTGACCAGTGAGTGTACACCAGACCGCAAAAATCCCTAAAGTCAGGCATGGGAATCAAACCCATGACGCCAAGGATAACTCCCAGGTCTGAAAGTAGGGTCTTAGACCAAACAGCCATCTTGATTTAATGTTTTGAATCTGCATTTAGCTTGCTTACAAGTTTGCTCCAGCAGCACTATCGCTTTGGCAGCGTTCTAATGTATCACAATAGCACTTGTTGGGATAATAAAGGTTTTACATGATTTAAAACAAATTTGTAGGTAAACAATTGTTTTCCATTACAGAAGTAATTAGTCAACGTATGTTTAATTGTTATTCAAAAAACTACCGATGAATAATTTATTACTTTACACAGCAGGGGATACATATTTCCATGAGTTATAATCTTTCTTTGCTTTATTGAGTTGAGTTTACTGTCTTGTTTGTGTCTTTGTGCTGCCACATTACACTGCATCGTATTGTTCATAACACCTCATCATATCTGCAGTTTACCAATGTATGAGTAGCTATTAAGCATTGGTGACTAAGAACAGACTATTCAATTTTGTATTCTGATTATTTTGGTAAAAATCTTCCATCTCTTGTATGTATATATACATTTAAATTAGTTAATTATTTGTTATATTTAAATTTCTGTATCTAAAAATAGTATTGTTGTTTGAAATGTCTTTTTTAAACCATTTTGGCCAATTATTAAGGCGAAAAAAAATAGCTTGTTTTCAACCAATCCTAAAAATATTATGAGTAGAGGTTTAACTTAAATTCCGAGAAGAAATTTCAGTTGAATAGTGCCATGAATATTCAATCAGGTGAGCTCTATTTAATAAAGACACTGTTCCAGAGTGTTCATGCTGGTTGTTTAATACATTTCTGTCCACACAAAAATGGGGTTAGTATCCTCACATAGTTCCAAGCACTCTCTACCAAAAAATAATACTGGTCTCATTGTAGTATCCAAAATATTAAAGACTGTTAGTTAAGCCTTGAACGGGTTTTGCAGAGTTAATTCATTCACTGAGTTATGACAAAAAAGAGCCGGTGGTGGGTTACTAGGTCGTGCAACAATGATCCGTTTTAATTTTTATCTGTAATGGGTGGCAATTAGACTAGCGAAAAAATAGTGAAATAACTAACAGTAATGTGGCTCACTGTTTTCCATTTAGCATTGTAGCATTAAGCCTACTGATTGGCTTACATTGAGATGTGTAGTTTACTCTAAGCATAACTTGCGCCAAGAATCGCGCTACCAGAGCAGTGATTACGATGTTGGTTCATGAGCGGTTCCTCGCTTCAAGGTTTCCCATACTGAAAAAAACTACTAAAACCGGTATTCACAAGCGAGTGTGTGTAAATAATTTTGTATATAATGTGTGAAAAGGTTTTTACCTCTACTTTGAAAAAAGTGAAAAATGTAGCAAATGTTAAGCGTAAAAATCATTATTTTATATTTTTGTATTTAAAATCAACCAATAAATTTAAATATGTAAAAAAAAAATAAGAACTTTAATTAAAACATTCACTGCGGATGACAAAATTACCGGCGACAGAAAATGCGGGTATTTTGTTTTGTTTTTTACTTACCCAAAACGGAGTAGGATAGCTGAAAGGGTTGTCCAAGGTATCCCGGAAGCTTCGTTGGCCGGAACGGGTGACGTCATGTCCGTGCCGAGTCTGCTCGTCATCTGCACCGGGTGCCGGTCCCCGTGTTGTATGTGCACTAGGTTTCGGCACAAACACTCGCAAATTACACGTATATAGTACATGAATGACACGTAGATAGTACATCAATTACACGTATTTATTACATATTAGTTTGAAAAATATACATCAAAAACAGTTAACAGTCCCCCCTCCCCGAGTAAAAATTATGAAAAAACTATAAACATCCTCACCCACCGCCAAAGACTAAAAACTACTTATTTGTCCTCGTGATACTTATCAAAGCAACTGAGTTCACACAGACCTGGTTCGTCAGGGCTCACTGCACAATAGTACACTGTTTCCTTACACTTGCCTTCTTAGTAGCAAACGCGGCACCTCCGGGTAAGGGTGACTAGCCGTTTCCTTTGCGCTTTGTTAGTTTGGAGAGACGATACATGCTGTTGCGCGTCAGTGTGATGAGCAGTGGGGCTTCCTTTTGAGGGAGCAGGTCTTCAAGAATATGAACTCGGAAGTCATACAGGGACAGTCTATCTGAGTTGTACAGGTAAAAAGAATTTACTACAACAACCTGGAGAAAGTGCATTTCATTGCGACTCATTGTCTTCATCAGATGAGTACATACACTTATACAGTCAACAGACACTATAATCCACTCACACAATATCGCAAAGCATACACAACAAACGAAAATGGCGAACTAGCGACAAATCGCACCAACTGACTCACCAAAACAGGCACACCTCGCTATGAGTGTTACAGCCTTCCCGGGCAACTGCTCAGCTCACACTGAGGCAATATGAAAGCAGCTGCCGTATGCCGAGCTCGCTCATCCACCGCCCAGCGCACCATTTTCGCATGACAAGCATGCTCGTCACCCACAGTGAATGTGTTAAGCAACATTTTCCTCGTTTCAGTTCAAATGGTGTAAATGTAAGAATGGTATGTTGCAGGCAGCGTGTGGACACGTGAAGATGGTCCGGGCAGAGTGGCACAAGCAGGACAACATGTGGCTGGTGGAGCTCACCGAGGAGGTGGACACCGTCTGGAGTCCTAACCTGCATCTTAAGTTGCTCACTCTGTTCAAGGAGATGAAAGCACTTAGGAACACTCTGGTCTCACCAGATAGAGGTAAGTCCCATGTACATACTAGACTGTATAGGAGAATGTTTTGTCCAAAAATAAAACATTGGTTTTTACAAAAATCTCATTCTAAGACTGAACCCCTTCTCTGAGTCATAAGAAGTGATTTTGTAGAAATGAATTTTTGAAAACCCCTATAACAAATTTTGTAAAAATGACTTTATAGTCCAATTGACGCTTATAGTACAAACTCCTTCTCTATCAACTATTGTTTAAAAGTTGTCTTTGATCAAATTTGATGATTCTGCGATTAAAGATGGAATTTTTATGGATTTTGGGTTTTGATCTAATTGTTAGTATCTCCAAAAAAAAGCTATTGGGCTATTAATTTTTTTCACTTTTAAGTTTTTTTTCATTATAAATTTCTTTTGGTGCAAATTACATTCACAAAAAGGCTGTAATGGTGAAATTATTATCAACCAAACAACATCCTAACTAATAGGCCATCCGTAACAGTATGTTATTGTATCAACAAATAGGATCTCTAGTGATAAAAGGGGAAAGATTGTACCTCTGTTAGGCAGTATGTATTTAGGATATAGAAACCACCAGGAGGGTTCACTTCTGGCTGGTTTATGTTTAAAGTACACTGTGAACATCAAAAACCGATGTATCACTTAAATCTGGGCAAACCTTTGGATGTCCAAAAGCAGCACATCACTAACTGCAAATGTCGAGATATTGAGGTGCAAGGGTAAACCAGTAGGTCTAGTCTACTGCGAGAGATGACTGTTGGAGTTGGTGGAGCTCCCTAGGTGTTACAGGATGTTTGTTAGCCTAGACATAAAAGCATGCCACCCTTGCCCATTTTGACTGGAAAGGTTTGATAGGAGAATGACTGATATTAATGCCCAAAATCATTCCTCATGGATCTCAACAGAAGGCGGCCTCTACCACCAACTCTAACATCCAGAATATCCTGTCACTCCAGAAGCACCACAAAGGTCCTTTAAGGACTAAGTGCAATTTCTAAGTTTCTTGTCGTAAAAGAACAAAAAACCATTTTGTTCTAAAAAGTTCAGAAATTGAAAAAATATTTAATTACCTTCCAAACTTTCTCGGTTGAAGTCAATTATTGGTTTTGAAACATAATATAATGGCCTTTAGCAAATGTATTTTTCACTCCATGACTGGTGTGTTCACAGAAACAGTTGTCTCAGAGAGAAGCTCTGTCCCTGAGTCACCTCCTAGAAAACTTCAAGTCAAAGTGAAAGCTCGTCTGCGGTGCAACCTCATTCTCTCCTCCAAACATAACCTAACTTTCACAACTGGTATGCACACTTTCTTATGACAAGTATCTTCGTAGTTTTCTTTTTCCACCTGCAGTAATTAAAAGAATTAACAGAAGGTATATTTTCTTATTACTATAAATATAAACACCTAGGCTTAAAACTTATAAGCACCGTATAATCTGTTGTATGTTTAAAGTAAAATCTGGGAAATAAGTCACTGGTAATTTATCTCCTGTTTATTTAGATGACATAGCTTATTTGTATGCCAAAGACAACTGCTTGCTTGAAACTTCACTGCTGAAGATCGCTGTTGATGGTGCTACTATTTTCACTTTTGAGAACCTGGAAGTGAAGAGGCTCCATGACAGTGAGGTTGTGAAAGGGGAACGCGCTAACTCCGATGGCTTTTTACTAGCATGGAACAACACCTGGTGAGTTGAAAGTTATTTATTACTTGTGGTATCTCTTGATTGTAAAACATTGTCATCTCTACCTATTTTATATTTCGTAGTATTATTTATTTTTGTTGATCTTAATACACTGATGATCCATTGTTGTAATTTGTGTCAAATTGGGCTGAAGTACAATCCACACAAATTGTACGACACCTACAGATAAAAATCTTTCTACCATTACACCATTACTATTGCTACCCTCAAGATGTTATTATACAAATTTGGTGAGTTTTTCTTCATGTGTAAGTGGTCTTTGGATTTCTTGTTAGCTGTTTCATATCAGAGTCTTGTATTAATCACTGTTATTTTGTATTAAACGCTTATTGCAGTGTTTGTCATCATTTGGCACACAAACACTTGTTTTGCTCTTAATAATTTGTTTTTTGCTCATTTTCTTTGTGTGTTTCCAAAATGCTTAAGCCTCTTCCATACAAATTCCGACGGTACGTTCTGCTCCTAGTGTTTTAAAGCTTAAAAATAGACTTGAACACAAACATATAAACATTTCTTTTGGTAAGAATAAGTGTTAAACCTGTCAGGAAGCATTAGCTGCTCCAGGCCATCTTTACTGTCAGTGTCTTGTAAAGATTTGTTTTCTAATGTTAGATACACTATTGAAGTAATGTCATCTAAATCGCTGGATAATTCATTGTCTATCCCATAAAGACAGAGTCTTAAACCCATCATTTTCAATAATAACATGAAATAAACTAATGTAAATGCTAATCCAATAAATTCTGGAATAATTGAAAAGCAATGTTATATGTAATGGGGAGTCAAAATAGTTACTCTGACATCTACTAGGTAGCAGCACAATGCAAAGAAATGGTGTCAAATATAACTGCGCATTACTGGTCTATTCTGCCCGTTAATATGTCTATTCTGCCCGTTAATATGTCTATTCTGCCCGTTAATATGTCTATTCTGCCCGTTAATATGGGAGACAGGCCAATAGCACCTGGTAGATATTGGCCATTCACACGGGAGATAGTTAAGTGACCAATTTTTTCCATTAGTTGCTTCCAATTTTTGTGATGGTAGGATGTGATATCTAAATTGGAATTGTCTGTTAAATATAAATTTATAGTCTTAAATGCACTAACAATTTACAGTAGTTATGTTTTACAATATTCTTTGTATACAGTTAAAAGTTTGGGTTCTGTCTCACTGAGGGTAATTACCATTAGTGCTCGACCATGAACAGAGGTAACTTTTTAATACCTGCCCAGAGGTTACCCCTATTTGAAAAAAGGCAATTTTGGCCTGAAGTGTTTTAATAGGCTACCTATTACTTTGAGAAATGTAAGTGGTAGGAGTAAATTTAATATAACATTTTATACAGTACATGATGTAAAAATCTATTTATTTAACTAATTTTGTTAAAACTGTTTAAAATTACACACAGAATCGGATTAAAAATTCCTTTTGTAATGGTTTTAGGATGTTTTAGTTTCTGTAGCTATGTGTGTGTGGTTCTATTAATTTTAACTGCTATTTAATTTTGAATTCTAGTAAGTCGTCTTCTAGCGTGAATAAGTATTAAAAGTGAGGATTGCCATCTGGAGTCATCATATATTGTTAAACTTTGTATATCATTATGATTTGTTTTAATTTCCAAATAAAATAATTTACAAGACACAACTATTAGTCTAATTAGGTTAAGTTATTTTAAAACTGACACCATACTTTGTAAATACGTACAACTCATTAAAACAGGGTCCCCACCCGACCGTGGAAAACCGTGAAACCGGGAATAAGCCGTGAATTTCGTTCACCGTGAAAAAACCTTAAATAAGCCGTGAATTTTTGTTTACATACCGTGAAAATCTCTACAAACTTTTGAATAAATAAAATCAACACGGGTCGTCGTCAGACGATCATATGGGAAAGTTGACCTTCGCTATTGCAAAGTAAAAAGTAGCACGCAATGTAGGGGATAGACCACGAAGTTTGACAGGTGCTGCTATCTGAGCGATTTTACTGATAATATGGTTTATAAACAAATGAGGAAAAGGAAAGGGCCGGTGGGAGATGACGCTTCCGGCTCAAATCACGTGAGGCCCTGTCTTTGTCTGTCGCCAGTTCCGGGCCTTGGCTACGCTACGCGGCTGTAAACAAGGCATTCTCTGATTGAACGCGAGATTAATAACACAATTTAATTACTTGATAGATTGTCGTTTAATGTAAACACTTTTCGTATTGGAGTTTTATTGTATGAGATATAGTCTATTATTGTTTTCATAAAATAAAAAAAGTATACAAATCCTTAATCTAATGTAAGGAATTTAAATTACATTTTAACTTAATTTCATTCTATTAAATCCCTTATTTTATTTAAATATTAATGAGAAAAATGCTATTCAGTACGATATCTATATCGTTGTATGTAATGACTGTTAACACAATGTAATAATTATAAAAAATTTTAAATTTATGGTGGACAATAAATTGAATTAATTTAGGGTCTTGCGTAAATAAATAGTATAATAATGTGACGGAGCAGAACCTACACGACACATATCAATTAACGCAGCGAGACCATAAACTTTATAGGCCTATATAACTGTTTTTAAATTACCAGTAAGGTCGTTTGAGAAAACAATTTTATTTTTCATCTCTTTTAGATATTAAACGGTAGTGATATGCGTTTTCCTTATCAATAATATTTTTTTATGATTCCTAAGCTGCATGTGATATTACGAGTGTACACGGTTTAAATCTTTTATGGTGAATGTGTGTTTAAATTGTATAATGTATTAGTAAAATATTTACAAATGAAACGTCATGTTATAAAAACGTTAGAAAAAAAACCATTGCATTTTTTCTAACCAGGAAACAACAAACGTCAAGTAACTTTGTAGTGTTAAGCTTTATTACTACAAAACTACAAATCGAGGAAGTCGTCCAAGTATAATTTTGTCGGGTTCCATACGACTACGTTAACGCTATTAATCATTTCATGCAGATGAAAAATATATCATACAAGGTTCATTTATTGTAATGTGGTGCAGCGATGTTATGGTAAAAAATAACCTTTGTTGTCAACTGTCAATGAGAGTGGAAGGGGAGGGGTATATCGTGTACTCCACTCCCTCATCCTCGGACAACAGCTGGTTTCATGTCTCAACATGAAAGATTTGTTTCCCCAGCTCGGCACTCCAATCTTATTCCTTATTGTGAGAATTGAGTTAGATTTCATTTGGTGTGTCAGTTATTACGACACACCAAATGAAATCACGTCAAATATTTATTAGTTACGAACTGTATTGTGAAAATTTAATTTCTTCTGTCTTGTTGTTTGTTCTTTGTTTGTCCTTCAGAAGAAGCAGTAACCAGTACACGAGGTAAGAAAATGTTCATTCATTTAGTTTTGTAGCCTCCGGTAGCAGCATTAATAGACACTTCTTTTTCTTGCAAGATAATCAGTTTTATGATCGTGATCACTGATCAGTGGCGGATTGGCCGTTGGATACAAGGAGGTTTGCAAACTTAACTATAAATAAAGCTTTTATAATTATCAAAAAGGCGAGTTCTTGTAAATTTTCGGTAGCGTAATGTAATAATTAAATTTATTTTATTTTATATTATATAAAATCTATTTATTTTAAATTATAGAATCAACCATGTTTAAATTTTAAACCAGATTCTAACAATTTAGGAAAGGATTTTGAACTAAAGAAGCCGACGGCGGCACGGAGGGTTGTCAATGCCAGCCAGCTCCATTGAGAGAGTATTAATCGTAATGGTAGGACGACAGCGATGCAACGTTTCTTTTAAAATTTATTTATAATCAAACTTATAAAACTATAACATTTTTCATATCCATGTTATAAGAACATGTACTCTGTTAAAAAAAATAATATATAAATCAAGCAATATTTTTTTTAAAGTAGTTTAATTATGACTAGATCACCTTTTTGATTTCATCATATGGCTGTGCCCCATTACCAATAATAAATAAAATTAATTATTTAAGCTGTAAGAATTCAGATTCACAGAACCATGGGGGGGGGGGGGCAGGAAACAGCCAAGGTATCAAATGATGCAATCCGAAAACTGATTGTGATTCGTTCTCATTGCAGTAGGACATGAATAAGTATTAAATCTAACGTAATAAAATGAAACACTTTAAAGTATGTAATGTTTTTAAAATGTAAAATTTTATTGGAAAATGTTATTTTTACTAACGCTTAATGTTTATTTTTATAAATAGTATATAACCTGTAAAACTAATTTCCTCAATTCCTCAATTTGGTACTATTCGATGTTTATAACATTTTATTTCCCATGTATTCAATTTTCATTTTTATTTGGTCACACAGATTATGATGTTCGTACAAAAAAGTTGTGAAATACTGTTGCCTACCTTAAACGTAAACACTGCTGACAATCAGCATAGGTCCTGTTGCGGAGCCGTCCCCTCCTCTTTGTGGGCTATAAATAACTCACCTCGTAGATCTCTTATCTATTATACGTTGGCAACCTCTCTTCGTCTTTTATTTAAACGAATCAATGATTTAGAAAATCTACAATATCTCACATTCTTTTTTATTGTGTTTTGATATATATATATATATGGAGAGAAGATTAATTTGTAAGTTAAATTTCTCTAGACTGACCTTTTGAAAAACCTTTTTTACTTGTTCATGTGTCCAAGTTCCTCCGGAGACCTCATTTTGCAAACTCAATTATCATTACATTATTTAATGTTGAAAGATTATTTTGAAACGTCAGGATGTGTAAAAATAAATTGACAGTGTACGTTTTGATATTCTTTATAATTTATTATGATTCAATGTATGTGTGTGTGCGAGCACAGGATTTCTAGATTGAGTCTAGTGCAAATAAAATATTCATACTGATGAGAGCCCTACTTTCTGGTGCCAATTTGATGAGTGTCCCAGGTTATAGCGCCAATTTGTTGTGAGCCCCCATGTTGACTGCTGTAATTTGTTGCAAGCCCCTTTACCTTGACTGCGTCAATTTGCTGCGGATTCCCTCGACGTGGTTGTGTCAATTTATTGTGAGTCGGTTCTTTAGAGTTGTTGACTCACCATGTAGTTGTATGCCTTTTGTCACCAGTGGCACGTTGTTGTACCATGTTGCTCATCATGGTATCGGTCGCCATCTTGCCCAATGCTAGCTGTATTCCCTTGGTACTACTCAAAACTTATTAAATTTGAACGTCTCTGGTGTTATCACCAGAGACAAGTCTGTGTGTATGTCAGGGTTCCAAAATATGTTAAGTAATGATTACAAAATTTAATATCACTCCATCACACTTTTTTATAAAAGGGATATTCAAAGAAAGTCAAACCAAGTGACCACGAGATTAATTTATTAAATGTCACACTCTCAACACATATTATAATTTCACTTACCTTGCAATGCTTTGATAATTTTAAAAGTTCTAAAACAATATCCCATCCTTGATTAAATTTCAATACACTATACAACAGATCACTACTATCCCAGGAGAATCAACACAACCTCCTTGCTTCAAGTCTGGTGAGAGAAGACCGAATCTCCGTATAAAACTGGATACCGACTCAAAACAATACTCATCCCCTCTCTCGTTCAAATCAGCGTCTTCACGAATAAATATAATTTGATTCTCTTCTTATAACTGTCGAAATTTATCACTTTTACTATAATTAATCAATTTAAGTCTTTCTATTTTCTTTTTATTATTTTTTTCAAAGCTTTTTATTTAAATTTTTAGCAACATGTGCTTTATGACGTCATCAATATACAATTCATTCATCCCACAATTGGCTTTTCTGCGTAATTCTATTTAGTGTTTTTGTAAAACACGAATTTTTGGTTATGTTTACTTCATTTTAATTAATCGAATCTTTTCCCGTATAAAGTTCAATAAATTTCTTCGTTATTAGTTTAAATAAACTTCAATTCCGACAACATGTGATTCACTGACGTCACAGTCTGCCGATTCATTGACGTCACAGTCTGCCAATTTCCACCGCGAATATTCAAATGTCGTAATTTGACCTGTACCAATACTTACGTTACTTTTCAAAACCAGTATATTTTATTTTTTATCGTAAAATGCTTTTGAAAGAATAATTCAAATATTGAATTTTTATACAATGTACATTTTGTAGTAATTAACAAAAATGTCAGCAATATTCTCATAATTATAAAAAACCGCTAGAAAATGAAAGAATGAATGGGTAATATTCTTAAAATAATTGATGAAAGGGTTGTAAATGTGTTAAAATTTTTTGTTCAAATGTTTTATTAGGGGGCGATTTCGTAAAATAAATATGCTAACTCCATTTAATAATTGTATATGTGTGATCTTGAACAGAGAAAGCATTGTTTATTTCCGGTGCATTGTTTGATTAAACGACGACTCTCTTCATCAGTCTAGTCACTGGCTTTGTCCGTGTCTTACACAGATTATGCAGTAGTCGTCGGGATTAGATTTTAGTAAAATGCTAAAATACAAAATAAAAAAAAATATCTGCTGTTTTTTTTTTATTTTTATAGAAATAAATAAAAATCCACATATAAAATTAATCCTTTGACTTTAAATAAATTGTTACCGATTAACAATATATTGTACAGTTATGAAACACTCTTAATTTCTCATTTATTTCTTTAAATGTGGAAAAACTTTAACACGAACCCAAATAAGAGACTATTTATGTTTTTGTTTATCAGAACAATTACAAAAATATTTCAAATAACTAAAAAACGTCTTAAGATATAACTTATTGAAGATAAGACGCAATATCTTCTTTGTCATTTTCAATATTTACGTCCGTTGTGGTAAATATAATAGACGCGATGTGGGATGCTTTAGCCTTTGAATCGCCTGTCTCCCTTATGTCAGTGTGTCCACTGCAGACTTCGCAACTTATAATGTAAAGTTAGGTCACCAGTTGTTTTCTCTTCATCATCACTTATGCGTTATTTTTTCTGTTGGTTAAAATTAGGTTATATTTGTGCCAGATTCAATTCCTTATCTTCTAAAAGTTCAAAAATATCGATACAGCAACTTAACTCGAACTAGAAATTTCCAGTACTCGCACACTTGTACAATGTAAGTTTAACTGACTGTAATACGGGGTTTCCTTATTTTCAGGCCAAAATGCCACTTCATTCAAAACCGAGCTCAACAAGTTTTCAACCATCGTACCTCCTTGAATTTCCTTGGGTCAAGGAACATCCTTCTATTAAAACAATGGCAATCTGTTCGTGGTGCAATAAAGGCATAAGCATCAGTGGGATGGTAAAACGGCTTTAAAAAGCCATTCTAAGTCCGCCAAACACATTTTAAACGAGAAAAACAGACAGAAAAGCCTTCCATTAAATATGTTTTTTTTAAAGACAATGTTGCTGACAGCATTTCTCTATCAGGAGAACCTAGTAGCAGCCGAGATCAAGGGGCTATTGGGATCCAATTAGCGCAGGCTTCTGGTACTGGAAAGCCCCTCAGACAGCCGAGTCACACAACTGTTTTCGACATCACGTCCCCAATCCACAGTGAAGCAATATGTTATTTTCTGAATCCGTGACAAGATCAGAAATATTCTGGTGTTTACAAATAGTTGTTAATCATATTCCCTTTGCAGTTGCAGCTCACTGTGCTAAAAGTTTCAAGTTTCAATTTCCTGATAGTGAGATAGCATCAAAACTAAAGTTGGATTATACCAAAGTAGGATATTTGATCGTGTTTGGTTTGGCACCACATTTCGAGAGACAAATAGAAAAGAAACTCAAAGAATGTTCTCATATTGTTCTCTGCTTCGACGAATCTTTAAATAAAGTTAGTCAACGGCAACAAATGGACGTTCATTATTCGTTGGTGGGATCCAGCCAACAATCATATTGAAACAAGATATTTTACATCAATATTTTTTAGGTCAAACCAAAGCGGAAGATCTTCTCCGAGGAATCAAAAGCGCCATTTCGCCTGACACTTTAAATAAAATAGTTCAGGTTTCTATGGACGGACCTAACGTGAATAAAAAAATGTTCAATGATTTCGAGCAAGAACTGCTAGATTCACCAAATGGCCATGCCCTGTTAAATATTGGTAGTTGTGGTCTCCACACTCTTCAATGGCGCCTTTAAAACTGGCATGAAAGCAACAAAAATGGGATGTTGTGGGATTCCTTAGAGCATTGTATAACTTATTTAAAAAATTCACCAGCTCGTAGAGCAGATTTCACCTACTACAGCTCGTCTGATACATTCCCTTTAAAGTTTTGTGCTGTCAGATGGGTGGAGAGCGGCCGTGTGGCTCAAAGGGCCTTGTTGATACTGCCTTGCGTTAGGAAATATGTAGATGGTGTTTGTTAAAAATAAAAAAGAGCCTGCATGTCGCAGTTTTGAAGTAGTCAAAGATAATTTAAATGATAAGCTTTTGGCAGCCAAATTGGCATTTTTTATGTCAATTTGTGGTCTATTTGAACCATTCCTCAGAGAATTTCAAAATGATGCCCCAATGGCTCCTTTGCTAAATAATGAGATTAGCTCATTAGCTTTGAATCTCATCGAAAAGGTCGTAAAACAGGACCATCTGGATACGGTAAGAAAATCAGATAGATAAAATGGACTTATCGCCCAACAATCTTATCCCAACCAAACATTTCGATTTGGGGTTTTGCCACTAAAGATGCTCTCAGGACATGTGAAAACCAACATCAGATTTGGAAAAATTAAATCTTAAGAGAAACGCAAGGGAAGCTGTACTTGCTATGGTGAAAAAAATAATCGAAAAAATCACCCATAAAAGTATCCTTTGTCAAAAGCCATCACCTGTCTAGATCCGAAATGTAATTAAAAATAATTCGGGAGAAAAACATCTTACTTCATGTTTAGAGGCAATTAGTTTGCGAAAAAATGGATGACTGGTATAAAGCAGATAGTGTGAAACGACAGTACCTCAAAACTGTTCTCAAATGAGCACGTATTAAATCAGTGCAAAATGTATCAAAGACATGAAAAACGACTTGATGATTTCTTTGTAGAAATAATAAAAGTTGAAGGTGTGGAGGAGTATAAAGATTTAAAGCTTTTTCATTCAACTCATTCTGACACTTTCTCATGGAAATTCTTCTGTTGAAAGAGGCTTCTCTGTCAACAAACAGTGTATAGTTGAAAACTTGAAGGAGGAGAGTTTAGACGCGTTGAGAAAAGTTTGTGACGACGGCGTATCAGCAGCAGGAGGATTGGAGGCAATGGAAATCACTATTGAATTAGTTTCATGCTGCCAAAAATTCCCACGCCCACTACTCGGAGCACTTGGCAAAAACAACGAGAAGAAATGAAAGGTTACCTGTTAAAGGTAATTTTCATTTCATTATATGGCCAGTGTCAGGACTAACATAAATTTTCCAGTTCACACCATGTTGATATATTGTTAAAAAATTTAATTCTTGAGATAGTTCGGCTTCATTGTGAAATACCACTTCAGTCAACAGGTGAAACGAAAACTGCCACTAAAACAAATCTGCTTATACAAGTTAGTTTGAGGGAGGAGTTGCAACATGGTTGATTACAGCTTAACCAATCAGTGATCAATATGATTTCTTTATTACAAATCACCAGCTTTTTGAGTCCGACAAAACAAAAATACCTGCAAAAATTCTACACTGCTATCCAAATACAGTAATAAAAATCATAGAAATAATCAAAAGATTCCAATAAAGAAGAAAGCTTGAAATTATCAAAAAGCTGGCAGTGTAGCGTCATTTCTTTATCAAATTATTTTTCATAGCATTTCCTTATTTTTTTTTTAAAGATTTAAAATTGTATACATAACAGTTTTCTACATTTGATTTGTTAATTTTATAAATTGTTAACTTTGGTACCATTGATTTGCTTGGTTTATTAAACATTTATATACAAATTAAAAAATTTTACTGTAGTACTACATATATGTCATTGGTTTTTATATAATGCAATTATGTACAGGGGAGTCTCTATCAAGTCGCTGAAGATGATATTCCCGTATGAGCACAACTTCACTGATGCTGTCCAAAAGGAGTTCATCAGCATTGTGAAGTGGCTGCGGTCTCTGTATCGTAAACAGAAACCCACCAATGATGTGCAACCTTTGCCATCAGACTTGGTTATCAAGGTAACAAACTCCTTCTTTGATCTATGTTTTAAGGAATAATTTTGGCTTTGATTGTATTCATAGACTTACTTTGTAACCCTTAAATTGTTGTTTTTTTTTTTAGAACCAATGATAAACTCTTAGAAATGGACCAGTTTTTAAAATGAGTTCAAATCCAATCTTGTTCCTCAATTTGATTATGATTCTTTTATCTGTAAATCAGAAATAGGCCTGGTCATCTTTGTGTTTATTGTGAATAAAAATTTGTGATTATATTTCACAGTAGATATGGATTCCAATTCTTCACGTACAAAATGTAGCCAAATCGCCATGAAACACATTTTCATACATAATCGTAGTGTTTGCATATGAAATTTCAAAATTAATGTTACTTCTTACTGTTGGATTTGGTTCCTCATCCTGGGTATAGTGATCCTAACTATAAAACTGTTTTCCCGTCCTTATCCTTTATCCTCTTTCCTATATGTTGCTATCTGACCCACTGGAAGTTCCCAGAACACTATCAGGAAGTACATTCCTGATAGTGTGCTGGGATAACTATTTAGATTGATACCAGCCATATCAATCCTTTGTCAGGAAATACGCAGTGAACAGAGATGTATTTTTTTCTTCTGCTTGTAAACCCATATTTCCGAGATTTAACGAGTTTCAATGTAAATGCTATCAGCCTATCAAGGTTTGCTCTTCTTCTTGGTGTTATTTTGGATGATAAACTCAACTGGTTTAAAAATATTGATACCGTATGCACAAAGCTGTATTCGATTACTTTGGCTTTTCGGATATTAATGCCTGTAGTTGGTAAAGAAACTATCCTTCAAATATATTATGCTTATGTGTACAGTAGGTTAAAATATGCTATTGAATTTGGGAGTCATCTAGTGAAATTTTAAGAGTATTTAGACTACAAAAGAGGATTGTCCATCGTCCTCACTGTAAACCTTTTTTTGCAGCAACTCAATCTTCTCACTCTTCCAAGTATCTACATACTTGAAGTGTTAACTTTCTTTAAAAATAACTTGAAGAATTCCTGTCAGATTTAACCAATATATAAATTATATTAAGCGACCATATTTGCTTGTTATTATTTTAGTATGTGACTTGTTTCGTATAACATTTTGTTACTATCTGATTCTGAAGTCGTTGTATGTGTATTCTCATCTTCTTATAACAAGCCAACAACAAACTACAGTAAATTAGAATTCAAATTCAAATTCTTTATTGCCAGAACATTTTTACAATGTATAGCAGTGTCAGAAACAAATTCAGCATGAACTATCATCTATGATATACATTGCCTAGGCCTAGTAACAAGTGTCTATCCAATTACAGCATAATAATCACTGATGTCATATGGGCTGATATTAATCAATAGCTTTTTTACACTTTTCTTAAAACAATTAATTTCAAGAGATTTGAGATGATAAGGAAGAGAGTTGTAGAGTTTAATGCCTGTTTCAGTAAAACAATTTAAAGTGGTTTTAAGACTACATTGAGATATTCTAAGAGAATCTGAGTTTCTAGTCATATGGTTATGTACAGATCTATTTGTAGGTATGGCATGTAAATTTCTTTTTATATACAATAAGCAATATAAAATATAAAGTGCAGGTACTGTAAGAATACCATACTTTTTAAATACAGTTTTACAGTGAGTCCTTATGTTTACATTAGCTATAACCTTAATAGCATGTTTTTGTAAAATTAATAATTCCATACAATAATTCCATAAGTCAAGAAACTATGAAGGTAGGCATAGTAGTTTGTAGTTACAATATATCTTAGCCTAATTAATATAAAAGTACCCTTAGACACTTTATTACATAACACTTCAACGTGCCTATCCCATTTGATGTTACTTTGAAGAATACCTGTAACTCCTAAGAATTTAACATAGTCAACGTTCTGTTGTCTAGGCGGTTTTAAACAAATAATAGGGCCCATCTGTTCAAGGACTCCAGGGCATGCCCATTTCTGGTGCTTTTGGCCTGCTCCCCTACACTCGATACACTAGTGAAAACTCTAGGACAACAATCTATGTGATCGAAAGTGGAAATAATAAAACTAGGCTTGTCTCTGTTGATATTGTGAATGCATACATTAAATGCATATGGCCGTTAGGGTACTTTTTATTTGGATAAGAGCATCACATACTAACCGTTGTCTTCTACATTCATATTTACATTGATTTCAGTACTGCCTTATTAGTAAGAAGTTTAAATCTGTGATAAATGTTCACTCCAATTTCTCAAAATATTCTCTAATCTGTTCTTTTCCTCTAAAACCATGTGGTTGTTTGTACATATATATGAGTTCTATAGAAATAATTTAGTATTAAAAGGTGCTTTTATCATCAGACTAGGAATTATTTGTAAGTTATAAGAATTATCAATTATACTGAGAATCATAAGTAGATTTGACATCCACATTTCTTATGGATATAAACACTGAATTTCCAATTGTGACAACATGCATTGTTTCAGCTAAAAGAGTTTGTGTTTGAGATGAGTGATGATCCATTTGAAGTTCGTTTGAGAGACAATTACGAGCTTCTAGAAGATGAGTACAAGGAGATCCTCAAGCGTCAGAAAATGTTGGATGCAAAGGTAAATTTGATATGCTTAACCAATTTGAAACACTTAACCTTTATTTGGCAACACTTAAGTTACCATCAAATAGCTCTTACTTAATATTCTGCCGTATCTGTTTAACTCTAGTGCTTGAAGTCTTATAATTGAAGGCTTTAATAGAATTGAGTTCAGAAAACTATGGCTCCAATTTTGATTTAAAAATGTTATAAATATTTTTATTGTTATCTATTCAGTTTTTAATAGTGTTCATCGGTGTATCAAGATTTAAGTTAATAAAAATATCATCCAAGAACAATTTCCTTAGCTTAGACTATCTTTTTTATGGTTTACTATTAAATTTCTGCATAACACCCTACAGGTTTCTTTTTGTTTCAATTTAACTCATTTATTTACAATTACGTTTTCCGTAGTCATTCAGATTATAACAGTAATTACACATTAACTGCATTTATAAGTATTGAAGCTGTCCGTTCTTTAAATTCAGTTTTTGAGTATGAAAAAATGCTTTCATGGCCAGTCGTAACAATTTCATTAATTAACAAGTATGTAAACACTGCACTTTCCAAACTTTTAATCATAATATTTTGAAGAATTTTGTCATAACTTACTAAGGACCCAATAGGTATCGTGTCATTGCAGTATCTTTTGATATCAAAATTCATAGAGACTTGAAATTTGGTTTATAGATTTCTCTTAATCCAATTTGTGGTAAAAGAATAGAGGGCAGTCCGTTTGTCTCTGTCTGCTCGTCTGTGCAATAAATCTTTTTAGGAAGGTCCTAAAGACTTGAAACTTTGTGTTTAGACTTCTCTTGGTTCAAGGAAAAAGGTCTGTCAGGTTTTCTGTTTGTTCAATAACTCTTTCATTACGTTCCATCGTATTCTCCAATACTCATAGTATCGGTTTATTTCTCTTTTTAATAATCTTCTAAAGGAATTTTTCTTTTGTCAAGGTGGCCGACATGTGCAAGACGCGGCGGCTGTTGCCAGCTGGTAAAGTTGAAGAGTTGTATCAAAATTTCAACAAGCTGAATTCCCAAATCTATCTTCAGCGCAGCCGTCAGATGAAACAGGTAACGGTGTATGTCACTCAGACATTTTTTACTTTAGTCCCACTGTACCTGTTCATAAGTTTTAATTAAGAATGTCCACTTTCTAGGCAGGGACACGCACTAGACTGTTTGCTTGGATCATGTCAGAAGTGGAGATAATCGCTCTGGCTGATCCGTCGATACATGGAGCAGAGAATGTGGTCAAGGTCATGACGGAGATCGACTGTGACACGTAAGTTATCATAAACCAATTTTTATGTTAATTTGCTGTTGATGTTAAAGATATTTGAGTGAGAAAGATAAAGAACACATTTAAAGTTAGGTCTAAGGAGTTCTCTCTAATAAATAACCTCAGAACCAGGATTTTAAAGGTGACCTGCTGACCACCAATGAAATCTGCCTTTTCCTGGGGAACAGTGGTTCAAATCATTTCAAGTCATGAAGTCGTTAAAATTCAATATTTTGTTACCTTGTGGACAGTAACTTTCCAAACAACCAACAGGTTCCAAAAAGTGAGTTTTTTATTTGCTAAATAACTTTTTTATTATTATATTTATATTTAATACAAATATAAATTGTGTTACTTCAGAAATTATTTTGTGGGAAAAATGTAATTTAACCACATTTTTTAAATGCCCTCAATTTCAGCAGTACCCAAATTGGTTCATAATTATTTTTAAAACTTCATTGCTTTCTAAATGCTTTTTCCAGTTCATTTGTAAGTGTTATCCTAAAATATAAATATTGAAAGCACTACTCAGGAAATGTGTTATTGGTAGCCGTGAAGCAGCTATATTGTCCCAGCCCAGTATTGTTACTTAATAGGTCACAACATATACATTCACTCTAGTGATGGTGAAAGTAGATTCACGAATCCACCAAATCTTCAACAGATTTTCTTATTTGAGAATCGATCAGTGGGATTTGACAGTTGTCTATGAAAATTTGTCGTGTTGTTAGTTATCGGCAAATCAGTAGTACCGATTCTTAAACAAGATTTTTGCCTTATTTAGTGTTTTAAGTATTGTAAATAGATAACCTAATAAACAAATTATCATACTTTTGCAAATAATATTTTGCAGGCAATTAGTATTTTCTATATTTACACAATATACATTAATAACCATTATGTTGTAGTTCTAACAAAAATACAATACTACATTTACCTTTGCACAGCGTCATAAGTCTAACGATTATTCGAGTCTGCTGCATCTATTTGCAGATGACTGCTCATCCCAGTACACAATTTGTTGGTGTCTAAAATGTGATTTTGTTGTACTTTGTTTATGAAAAGCCTAATTAACAAATTATTGTGCTTTTGTAAATAATACTTCATTTGCAGTTTGTATTTTTCCAAATTACTTCAACAGGTAAGTTTTATAGCAGCCAAAAAATATTTTTATTAGTATTTCTAACCTGCATTATGGTTTAAACAACTAAAGACCTGAAATAAAACACTAAAAGAAAGTAAACACTACTTAAGTTATCAACAACAACAAAATAACTAGCAAGAAGAATGATTCCCATAAGCAACGATGATCTGAGCTTATGATATAGATAGTTAAATCATCTGTAGTCTTTTTACAGCATTTAGAAGAAATTAAAGACAAAATGTGAATAAATTATTAGTGGATGCAAAATGCACTGTACAATATCATCAATCATGAATGTTATTTCATTTGCCGCAAATGTCGACCCAACCTCGTGTAGCTTGAAGTTAGCATCAAGAGTTAATTATAGTTAGTTAATTCTACAATATTTTCTGAAAGCAAAAGTTTTTGGTAGGAGCACGTGTACGGACTTTCAACGTAAAATATAAGTGTACATGATTGCAGACCTTGGCCAGAGGAGGGAGTTGAGTTCTCCACTCTGTGGTGTCGCTCAGTGACCGCAAGCTGTGTCGAGTGGAAATTTCAACTGCGGGACTTCCCACAACCGTGGCTGGACATCGGACAGCTGCATATGTGGGGGCGACTGGTGGGTGCGGAGCAAATGGCAACACGCAGAGGTCAGTCAACTGTTGTAGTAGTCATCTCCTCAAGTCAGTCATGTAGACCTGAAAAGCCTGGAAGTTCATAAATCTGCAGTTCATACAATTTTATTGACCTGAAAAATTAATAGAATTTTATGGATCTGAATAAGTCAAGAAATTGTATAAATGGGTAAATCTTGGCTTTTTTTCTAAAATTTTAAAAAATATAAGGCCTAGTGCTATAAGAGTTTGGATTCCTCGGATCTGGAGTCCGGCATTTTAAGATTTGTAAAAATGTATTTTCTTTTTAATTTGAAGTTCAATTTGGGATGGGCATTAAATTTATATGATTACCCTCTCATATCACCTGGCCGCAATGGTGGCCTTGGTTGCTCTCTGCGTCAGGTCGTTGATTTATGACCACGTCCTGTGCGTCAGCTCGGCGGGCCACACCTAGTGGCTCTCGCTGCTTTGCCATTCAGCTCATTCAGATGTGTGGCCACTGTATTCCGCAGTTATAAAATTCACTCCTTATCCATTTGTGGCTGGAAAGTGCTGACACAGTAAACATGTTCAGGATTATATTTTATCCGAGTGTCAGTGTCACTGTAGCTGCCTTAGTGTATTATCAATGTGTTAAAATACTTGTGCATTTGGTGGAGACAAAGCCTAAAATATGGAAACGAGTTTATATTCTGTTGATATTATAGATCTAATTGAGACTGATTGTATTTTTATTCTGTAAATAAAAATGCTTTTAAAACAGATCAACCTATAACATAAATTATATTATACTTGTTTAAAGCCAAAAAATAAATAATCAATCGATAGAGTTTCAACCTTGAAGCTTTGGCCTAGAAGCAGGCAAAGGTGTCTGCTTTTTCATTCCCCTGAAAATGCCTTTGTGGTCCAGTATCCAGCAAAAGGTTACTTTTGTTCCTCTTTGTTTAATACAAACAATAAGCTTTGTAAATCATTTAAAGGGCCGAAGGTCAAATACTGCCATTTAAATCAGAGTAAAAGTGATGTATACAGTTACGCAAGTGCCGAGTGATGACGCAGAACACAGCTGGTCGCTATGCGTGCACCAACGAGCTGAGAGGACAACCACCTGAGACACCATCCGAACTGAGTGAGAGATAAGTTTGGTCACATCAGTGGCCTCCCGATCGCAAAGGGTTAATCATTCTAAAAAATATGGGAGAATGTCACAAATCTGTTAATTTAATAGTTGTGGAGATATCTAAAAATTTCATAGATTTTAAAACTATGCAACCATAGTTGAGAAAATTCAGTATATCTTCAATTGTCAAAATGATTATAAGTATATAATTAAAATGTAAAGATATATTGTAATGACTCATTTCATACACCCATCTCACATTCATTTCAATACTTAATTTAATTTAGAAATTTATTAGTAATAATAATTAAATAATTAAGGAATAATTATTTTTAAATTGTCTCAAATTTTAATACAAACAATAATAAATACAAAATGAAATATATCAAAATTAATCAAAATTCACCTTATTACATATAAAACTCAAAAGTTATAAAGTAAACTAAAGTCAGTGATACAGTGTGCAGGGATGATTGTTGAGTGAAGAGAGCAGAGGTTTAAAAGTTTAGAGGAGAGAGGGATATGAAGAAGTGAAGAAAGATTATTATTTTAAATAAAGAAACTGGTTACATTTTATCAAGCAGTATTTGGTTCAAAAGAAAGGTTAATTTATTACATTCATATTATCACTGAAGCACAGAGAAGCAGAAGACAGACATTGGGTGAGAAAGTTCCTTTTAAATCTAACAGTGATCCATTGGAAGAACATAAAACCCAGGAACATTCGATTTGGCTAACAATTCAAAATTAATATAATTAAAATTTAACAAAATTATTTTTCAAAATTACAATATCTTTTATTAAAAAACAATACCTAATATTTCTATTTCATTAAGCCAGCACGACCACCCTGTTCTAAAATTTAAGAACTTTATTTAAAAGAATTTACCATTATTGTATCCTTCATCTTGTTTCAAAATTCAAACCTGTATGTAAATTAATTTATCATCATTAAAGTTCACATTTGTATCATACTGAGTTATTTATTATTTCTAGCTATAATCATCAGAATACAAATTAAGTTTAACCATTTATTTTAAGTGTATAGTAGTAGTATATTACAATTTTAAGATGGTATTGGTTATTTTTTATTGGTGACTCCAATCTCCATTTTAACATTACTCATTGGGTAAGTTCTTTTCCATAGACTATTGGAATGAAAATGTTGAGACTTTAAACTTCAGATCTTCACTTAATATACTCTGTCAGTGTGTTCATAATTTGACTTGCCTTTTTTTATATGATGACATTCTTGAGGATATACTGTAACAATTTGTACATTAGTTGTCATTGAATTTGTGCATAATTTGTTTTAAATTTATTTTGACACTGGTATATTTACACACTTTTAATAAAAACAAAAAAGCAATTTAAGAAAGAGTACTGTGTTTCCAAAAACCTTATTCTGAATGAAAGATAATCTAGTCTGGTTATATTCAACAGAAAAGCTAAGGATGGAAATGGAGGAGTATCCTAGATTGTAGAACTTAAAGCGCCTCACCATTACAAATGGGAAGTGGATTGTACAGGAAATTCTGCTGAAGACCTTCCTCACAGTAGTCTTAAAATGTAACATTCTAGTGGGAAATAGGAATTGTCAGCTTTGTCTTACTTGTTGTACAACTACTTCCATAAATATGAAAAATGTCACTAATCTTAAAAAGTATTGGATATCTCACAGAACTTAGATACCAAAGCAGTTTTTGGGCATCATTTGTTCAAATTCAAATTCCCACACCAGTGTTACTAGTACTGTTTTACTTCAGTTTTATGTAAAGCTGTACAAGTGATCTAAGTGATGTGTAAGTGATCTACCTTGTACTTCTCTTTACAATTTGGTTATTGAGACATATACTACCCACTACCTTCAACAAAACCCTCAGTGTACGATAGGTGTTATTCAATTTGCTGCCTGACAATGTGAAGAACGTTCCTGCATTACACCTGAAGAAACAAGTTACTGGTCACTTAAAAGACATACCCATTAAAAGGAAGAGTATTATTAGAAATAATTTTTCGGAATTGACTCCTACCACATGTCTTAGGTTATGTAAATGAAGAAATTGTTATTTTTGAGATAATTTTAGTGTTGTTTTCGTAAAGTTATAAATGTTGCAGCAAAGAGAGAGGTGGTGATAGAGCTGGGCGAGCCATGGGGTCAAGTGGAAGTAGAACGCAGCATGACGTCACTGAAGTTCTACCACGATCTCAACTGCGAAGTGGAGCACTTCAGTTACGCCTTCGGTCCATGTTGGGAACCGGTCATAGCTCAGTGCAACCTCAGTAAGGCATCAGATATGTGTCACCTTAGTAGCAGTGCTAGTAGATTCTGTCCAGTGGTTTGTTCAGCCAGTTGCAGCACAATCTTTTCAATCTGGGATAAGAAAAAGTTCTCTTTAGTCTATATCGTTATAAGCATAATGTTTGTGTCTACTAAGCTATAGTGTGAATGTTGGGCTCAGCTCCAGTTCCTTCCTTTATTGTAGCGTCAGATATCTGACGCTGTCTCAGACTTGATTCCTGGAATCGGGAGTCATGTGTTTCTGAAGAGATCCAAAGAAAGTTGGCGACAAAGAAGCTTAAAACAAACAAAGGATTTATGTAAAGACATCATTTTGACATCAGAGACATCTATAAATTGGTGAAATGGCAGTCTCAATGTCTCATCAGGTGCACAATTGAGTGGACTACGATGTGATAGACACGATCTCTAAGCACGGTGGAGCAACCAAATTTTCTACACATAACGTAATTATGGTAGGAAAGGTTGATTCAATTTTGAGTGTTGAGTTTAGCTCCAGTTCACCTTCCTTTTATTACAGCATCTGGTATTTGACACTCCTGGAATCTGCTGTCTGGAGTCATGTTTGTCATAGGTGCCTCTGATGTCAAAATGATGTAAGAGTTTGTTTTGAAATCAGATGCATGTATTAGTGTGAAATAGAGCTAAACTCAACATACAAATTGAATCAATTCTTCCTACCATAGCTACGTTATGTAAGCTGTAGTGTTTCTTCACATATTCCTTGGCAATACATTTTTTTACTCAGTTGACATCCCAGTCTATATATAATTTTAGAATTCTGTGATGGTAGTATAGTTATGTTTATTTCAGTTGCTGAATAAACTTTATTTAAGGCTGAATTACAAATAGTGAGTTTTCAGTTCTGTTTACTGGGTTTTCTTTTCATTAAAGCAATGAATGTTTTATTTTCTCAGATTCATAAACATTTTTTGTCACATCACTTCTGAGGTCTTAGTCGAGTTTTTAGTATAAGTTTGTCTGCTTCCTGCCTACTTTTATTTAGGATCTAGTCAAGATTTTTCTACAGTTTTTCAGTACGGGTTTATCCATGTAATGGTTGCTTGATTGTGATTAATCAAGTTGCATAGTTGCAATCTTTGCAAAAGATAATTTGAAACACAACGTTGACATGGTCGATATGTATAGTCTGTGCGAAGAACTAGTCTGTGAGATTGCAGTAATTAAAGTAAAACTTGGTAAGTCATGTATGTACCTTGTTGGAGTTTACAGAAATCAAGGAAAACACTGAAATAAGCCTAGAGATACTCTCACAGGTGTTAGAAAGTATTCCTACAGACAAAATTGTAATGATAATGGGGGATATTAATATTGACAGCTTAGTAAAGAAGAATGACTACACCCTATATGAAAGATATATTAAGTGGACATAATATACAGAGACTAGACCTCCCACCAACACGAATAACATCAACCTCTGCGACCTCAATAGACTGTGTTTGCACTAACATCCAGCCCAAAGACGTTAACGTAGAGGTAATAAACACAGGAATATCTGATCATACTGGGCAGGTCTGTACTATAAATTGTGAGAGTAAAAGAACCCCCTTACCTATTAGTGAGCGAAGAAACATGAGTAATAATAATCTCCTTGAATTAAAGCGGTTCCTTGGCCAGCAAGATTGGGCGATAATCTATAACACAAATGATGTAGAGGAATCCTACAACAACCTAAACAGGGACTATGTCACACGCAATAAATATCACTTGTCCGCTAATTCGACAAAGAAACAAAAAGCCCAAGCACTTTCTAACAGAACCAGACCGCAATGCAAAATAAAGAGAGAATTCCTTAAAGCTCAAGAGTTATATAATACTACGGGAAGTGAAAACTATAAAAGAATTGCAGCACAGCTCAAAAAAGAGTATGATCTGAGGCTGAAACAAACTAAGGCGGCAAGATCACATAGATGCAATATCAAAAAGCTGATAACAAATCAAAAGCACTATGGCAGATTATAAATTCTGAAAGAAATTCAAAAGAAGAAAAAAACCCTACCCTCTTCTCTAGACATTAATGGACAAGAAATCAAAAACCCAAGACTGATTGCAGACCACCTTAACACCTTCTTTACAAATGTTGCCAATGAAACGCTTCAATTGAGTGGACAACTTGACGAACGAAAGATATTGCCAGCTGAAAACCTGAAACATTCCAACCCTAATTACTACATCCCACCAATAGACAGGAACTAGCAAAACTCATCCAATCTCTAAAGCCCAAAAAGCTCCGCTGGCTACGACAATATCTCCACAAAACTTTTGAAAACATGTAAAGAAGAACTGATTGATCCCCTAATGGATATTATCAACAAATCATTTTAATTCAGGAATTTTCCCATCTGCACTAAAAATAGCCAAAGTTTATCCAAAATACAAGCAGGGACCCACTACTCAAACAGCCAACTACCGCCCGATATCATTGATACCCACCTTCTCAAAATTAATTGAAAAAACTTGTGCTGTCCAGACTCATACACTACCTATCAATTAACCAGCTACTGACACCTGAAGAACATGGTTTCCTGCCAGGCAAATCAACAATAACAGCACTGATAGGTCTAGTGGAGTTTTTGGCTGACCAATTGGAAGACGGAAACACATCCACTGCCATATTGCTTGACTATAGTAAAGCTTTCGACTGCCTTAGCCATGACCATCTCCTATCAAAATTGACTACTCTTGGGATACAAGGACAAGGCTCTTAACTGGTTCAGAAGTTATCTCACCGGACGAAGACAGATGACTGAGGTGAAGTACACAACCAGGGGTTTAACACGCCAAACAACATCAGGGCTGCAAACCGTCACCCGAGGAGTGCCCCAGGGATCTGTGCTCGGGCCAGTCCTTTTTCATTCTGTACACCAATGACTTCCCCCGATACATGGAAAACTACAGCAGCACAGTAATGTATGCTGATGACACTGTGCTCCTACTGAGTAAAAAACAACAAGAAGACCTTGAAATAGCTGGCTTATACTGCCCGTCAACATGGCAGTACAATACTGTCATGGTAATGACCTTGTCGTGAATGAGAAAAAGACGAAGCAGCTAGTTCTAGGAAGGCATAAAGACACAACTGGAAGACTGCCTGAAGTGGAGGAGAGCAGTACTTCAAAATATCTCGGGGTGGTAATTGATGACACACTGGCATGGACCCAACACATAGACTTTCTTTGCAAAAAGCTCAGTGCGGGACTATATGTAATACGCAGGATGAAACACATCAGTTGACACCGTAACAGCTAAAACTGCCTACTATGCTCTCTATGAGACTCATCATCCGATATGGAATAGTAGTCTGGGAGAGGCACCACAAGGGGCAATATGCAGCGGGTACTTGTCCATCAAAAAAGAGTCATCCGCATCCTTGCAAATTTACAAGCAAGAGAATCCTGCAGGCAGGCTTTCCAGGACTTGAAGATTCTCACCATAGTTAATCTCTATATCCTGGAGACTGTCACGCAAATACACTCTCAAATTCCCTGAGTCTATTGCAACTGGAGCAGACTATCACAACTACAACACCCGCCACGCCTTGAATTATTGCCCTCCCTGTACATCATCTCACATCCACAGAGAAGAAGCCGACATATGCAGGAGCAAAGCTCTGGAATGCCCTCCCAGAAGAACTGAAGAAGACAGAACGACAGCAGTATTTGGACGGCAACTGAAGCACTGGCCTCCGAGAACACCCTTACTACACCCTCAAGGAATACTTTGAAAGAAACTGACGACTAACAGATTGCTTTTCTGTCTTGTTTTCTTATTTATGTATTGACGCATGTACTATTCTCTAAGATTATGTAACAATAAAGAACAATTAATTAAATTAATTAATCAAACAAAAAGCAGGATTGTTTTTAGCATGCTACTTAAAGTCCATTTCAAAATGTGGTGAATAAACAGAGGTATACCTTTTAGAAGTGGAATGCAGCTTTTATTGGCAGTGACAAAAAGAATACTGGGCAATTCAGCCCATTCACCAACTGTTCTGCTAACCTCAATAATTGATCTCTTCAGTTAACCCCTACTTGAATGTGAGCAATAATTATGGAATCTTGTTATTCTTCCTTACCTTGTTTAAAAAAACAGTAACGTATTAATTAATCTATTCCTACTAATCGTGGAACAGGTTTCGAGAAGATCTCCAGACCCTCCCTGGACCCCAGTCCACCACTGTCGTTCTGGGACAAGATGAGGCTGCTGATCCATGGCCAACTGACAATGGAGATACACCAGCTGACTGTGCTGCTGCATGCCTCCCTGGACCCCTACAACACCACTGAGGAGATGGAGGTCACCTGGAGCAATGTGGTCATGGACTGGACCAATGGTAGAGTTGCAAAAATAGTTTTATGTAAAACTGGGAGCTGGTTCAATTATTCTAAAAGTTTTTGTTTAGGAATTGAATATGCAGTCTCAATTCTCGATTCTGAGTTAAAGTTTGTTAAATCATAGTCCCTCCAAAAATGAATTTTCACAATATATGTTTATATGTTTTAAATTTTAAAAATGTATTTAAAATCAATTTTAATTTGACATATGATTTAATACTTGGGAATTACTAACCTCAATGTCAAGGTACCCATTTAATGTGGATTTTTAATATAATATATATATATATATATATATACAGGGTGTATATTATGTCTGGAAACACCCAAATATATCCTTTAATAATTTAAATATAAATTTGAAACCTCTTACAATCGTGATAGAGATTGGGCATCTACTTTTTGGAACAATGTTTTGTTATGTCACACCAACGGGGGACGTCCTGCCCGAGGGTATCGTGAATATTCTTAATGGAAGCCTATACCTTGTGATACATAATTTTAAAGGTAGTAGCTTACTGAATTGAATGCCACAAACCGCATCTCAAAGGAATTATTCTATCAGAAAATAGAGCATTTTTAGTATTGAAAAATTTACTGATGTTCAACAATGTAATTTTAACATGGTTCTTGCCACAAAATGTGTTACACTAATTTTTTAGCATTTTTTTAAATGTTCAATTAAAATAAAATAAACAATTTATTTTTAAGCTGGTTTCATTAGTACAACTTTACCAGTTTTTATTACAATGAATAAAACTTATGAGTCACTTTCTCTGATTACTTATGGAATCTGTACTTGGTGTTTTCCAGTCAGCAGGAAGGTTTAAAGAGACAAAGGTCACTAGCCTATGAGAAAACATTATTGTGTTATTAATCAATCTGGTCTACAGGTTTCAGTTTGTTGAGCATGGAGCTTTCACTAGACAGGTCTAAGCTTGGGAATTACAAATGGACAAAGGTCATATCATTCCTGTCGAGTTAATCAGTGTCTCTGAAGCATTGCTGTCAACAAGTTATCTAATTACAGTAGTTCAGTTTTTATTTGGCATTTTAATGGAATTGTCTGAAAAGAGAACGAATTACTCTGTTGATGATGCGAGATATGGCGATCGTCAAAGATCTTATCGGGAAGTTTGTAATTTGTTTAATGACACTTTCCCAGAAAGGAATCCCATAAGTGTTTCAACAATATCAAAAACTATTGAGCGTTTTGAAATGACAGGGAGTGTACGTAATCGGCCAAAGTCGGTAGGATACAATCTGCAACAGATGAAGAACATGCACTAGATGTTTTGCAAACATTTATTGAAGACCCACATACATCGCTCAGAAAAAGCTGCACAGCAACATGATATGCACCCTATGTCTGTGAGTAAGATTTTGAAAATTAATAAATACAAACCATTTAAAGTTCATTTAGTCCAACAGTTAAGTGAGGATGATTACGACAGAAGAGTTGAGTTTTGTGAACTTGTGATGCGCAAAATGTGATGACAATAGAGATTTTCTGACCAACATACTATTTTCTGATGAGGCAACTTTTTTTCCTAAATGGCAATGTTAACAGGCACAATTGCCGTTACTGGGCTAGTGAAAACCCACATTGGATTACTGAGTCCCATTCACAGCAACCACAAAAACTGAACGTATATGGTGTGGAATTTTAGGTAACAAAATTGTTGGACCCTTTTTCATCAATGGAAATTTAAATGCCGAACTTTACTACAATATGCTCCAAAATGAAATAATCCCAGCTATTCAAATTGCATCAGGAGAATACTTTGATAATGTATGGTTTCAGCAGGATGGTGCTCCACCCCATTATGGGAGACAGGTAAGAGAGTATTTGGATTTAAGGTTTCCTCATAAATGGATTGGCCGAAGAGGAGAAATCGAATGGCCTCCAAGAATCTCCGGATTTGTCACCAATCGATTATTTCCTATGGGGTCATTTAAAATCCAATGTTTATAGAAGAAAGCCTCATAATTTGGAAGACCTAAGAAACAGGATTATAGAGGAGATTGCTTTGATAACTGAAGAAATGTTAGGCAACTCTGTCGAATCATTTTACACAAGATTGGCTCATTGTCAAACCGTAGAAGGAACACAGTTCGAACAATTGCTTTGACACCAAATGCAGGGTAAAAACGTTTGTTGTAAGACTTTTCTAACAGCATACATTATTTTTTTATTTGTAATAAGAAATCAATAACATAAGTATTTCCATAATATTGTACTGTAAATAAAAAACTGGCAAATTTGTGCTAATAGAACCAGCTTAAAATGAAATTTTTGTTTTATTTAATTGAAAATTTAAAAAAAATGCTAAAAAAATTAGTGTAACACATTTTGTGGCAAGAACCATGTTAAAATTACATTGTTTGAACATCAGTAAATTTTCAATACTAAAAATGCTCTATTTTCTGATAGAATAATTCCTTTGAGATGCGGTTTGTGGCATTCAATTCAGTAAGCTATTACCTTTAAAATTATGTATCACAAGGTATAGGTTTCCATTAAGAATATTCACGATACCCTCAGCAGGACGTCCCCGTTGGTGTGACATAACAAAACATTGTTCCAAAAGTAGATGCCCAATCTCTATCACGATTGTAAGAGGTTTCAAATTTATATTTAAATTATTAAAGGATATATTTGGGTGTTTTCAGACATAATATACACCATATATTATATATATATGAATGTTTGTCTCTATGCCCTTTATAGACTCAGAAACTGTTTGACCTATCATTATGAAAATTTGTATGTATATGCATTTTTCCACTTAGAAGGTTTATATGCTATGCCCATGATGTAGCACCACCAGGCAGCACTGCAAAATGTAAAAGTTATCAAAGCGCCTGCATATTATAAACTGCAATTACAAGACTGTTACGTATATTAAATAGCGAAACACTATTTGAAGGCGTTAAGTTTTGATGTATATTTGTCTTTAAAATAAATTTCTGATTGAACTTAAAGCTTGAGTGTTAGACCACTTTATAATAAAGTACATGTACGTGTACAATGTCTATAAACATAAACTTTTGACGGATTTTCTTGATCGTGGCAACAAGGTGAACTCTACATCAGCATTAGAAAAACATAATTCACTTAAACCAGAAGTGCTCATACACAGGCAAATGTTACGAAAAGCATGCAAAGCCATGTGAAACAGCTAGTTTGTAATAAAATAAAGACATTATATTCTCCTGTTCTCAGTGTTTAGTTCAATTTAAATATTGTATTTTCAATTTGGGTTTGATTCCAAAATTGATTATCATGAATTTTATTCTGAAATTAAAATCGCATTCTGATTCTTTTCTTAAATTATTATGTAGAGAAAGCTAGGCAGATGCTGGCCGAGCATCTGAAGCTCTGCTTTTAACATGGAGCTAAAGTATGAAACTGTGTTATTAATTAGCACATGAAACTCATTAAAATTCATAAACGGTTAACTCCAGAAACTTAGATATGAGTGTCTCAATGCTAGTTGATTGTAAAAAATGCTATTATCTGTGAATACTACTTATTTATAATTTATAGATGTTTACATTACAAACTCCATACTGAATATAAATTATAAACAATTAGTATTTTATAAACAAATAATTGTATTTTTGACTGTTTATTAGTAGCACAGAAATCTATGTTTCTGAACAAAACCTTTATGGATTTGAGGACACAATTTGCTGTTTATAACACAGTTTTAAACTTTATCCTCATGTTGAAAAGGTCCCTCAGTAGCATTTTAGGCTGCTAACCAACACACTTTTGAAATAATTGTAACCAATAAAATTCTCAAACTATTGGTTTATTGATCACTCATTGTTCAAAAATAACTTGAACATTTAAACTATCTTGGAGTTCTAGTAGTTTAAATTTTACAGTCATGTTATTTCTATAATTTTGATTGTTGAACATTTGATATTGGTATATAAATCAAATACAAAATCCTCAACCACGGTAAATTTCATTTATTTATAGGTTGAACTATGTTTTTTTTTAGTTGTGTAAAACTAAAAAATAATTACAACAGTTTTGTAGCTTTTAAATTTAATGCAGTTTGTAGACGCCTTCAACAGTAAAGATAACAGGAGAAAGAACAAGTGTAAAACTTCTCTTGTGGATTGTAGCGAAGGTGGTATTCAAGGGCAACTTTGACATCTGGGTGCGGACAGCATCCAAGTACGATGACTGTAGACTTCTCCACCTTCCTAACCTGAAACTGAGTATCAAGCTGTCTTGGGTGTGTCTGGGCAACCCCAATGACCACCACTCGGTCATGCCATGTGCTCCTGATAAACTACCAGAATACTCTAGCAACCAGGTGAGCTAACAGATCAATTTCTGGTTCTAGAATGGATTTAAAAGTTATCAGGTAAAGCTAGGGCCATTAGTTCATATTTGTGCTTAATTAAACTGTTAATAAACAATACAAAGTTATTTTTAAATATAAAAAGCAATTAACACTAAAAAAAATAAATCATGAACAATATAGCAACAAGATTTTGTGGCCTACACAATTAATCAATAGACAATAGACAAATTCTTTATTAACATAACATCGAGAAATGCAATGGCGTCAATTTTATATAGGTATTTTCCTTCAGTGAATGTGTTCTTCATTCTTCCTCCAGTCCAGGAACTCATCAATGGAGTAAAAATGGTCGGTCGATGAGCCAGTTGGTCAGGGCTGTCTTCAACTTCTTCACGTTCAGCATCTTTAGATCTTCTGGTAGGAGGTTAAAGAGTTTCCTCCCCATGTAGGATGGTTTCCTCTCATATGATGCAGTGTGATGTAGAGGGAGGTGAAAGTTTGATGCATGACGAGTTTTGTGTGTGTGTATATCAAGGCCTCGTTGAAGTTGTTCGATCGTTACATACAATATGACTTCTTTTATGTATATGCCAATGATTGTTAACACATTTGTAGTTTTGAAGACCTTTCTGCAGCTCTCCCTTGGGCCAAGGCCGGCCATCTGCAATACCCTAGTGGTGATTTTGTACACTTCAGTACGTATAGTATTTACTTCAGAGTGTGGTTCTCTCACTTAATTATCTGGGCTGATTAACCCTTCGAATGCCAATATCCGATTTTACCAGACGTCAAAAGTTAATCGTAAAGTGCCAATGTCCGATTCTACTGGACGTTAAAAGTTAGCTGAAAAGTGCTAACGTCTGATTCTACCGGACGTTTCGGGGGAAAAAAAATCACTAAAAATCGAAAACTTTATATTTTTAAACTAATATCATATTAAATTTTTAGTGAAGAACTGTTCTTTTCAAAATAAATTGTTATAGTACACTTCCAACTTTAAAGAAAATCAATCTAAGACTCGCATATAAACAATTTTGGTTGACATGGCTACCAGAAACAATGTGACATTAGTTTCTTAAAAAGTTGTATAACTCACTCATTATCGAAAATAATTATATACATTTTACAAGATTTATAGACAATTACCTTTATAGACGAATACCTTTTCCAGTGATATGGACAAAGAAAAGGATATGAATTTTTTAGTAGTGATAATTTGGTTGAAAAATGAAATTTAAATAGATTTTGGAATCTTTTAGATAAGTCCATTTTTGGTATTCCTAAATTTAATTTTATGGTAACTTTGTTATTTTGTGTTAATTAGGCAGAGTTTTCAGGGGGGGGAATTATGTTGATAGCTTATTAAATAATCAAACTATGAATATTTTACTAAAAGCTTGCAAAATGCCTTCAAAAGGGCTGGCACTTTTCAGTACACCCACTTAATAAATACTTGGCATTCAAAGCGTTAATACCTTTGATGGATTACAGTACATTGCAGAATTCTTATGTAACCCATGCATTGTACTTCTGCCAAACTCAAGCTGTAAAGTGCTCGTTTGAAAAAATTAAAATATTTTCAAAGAATACCATCAGTGCTGCCAGTGAATAATCTTTTTAAAGATTTTTGAATAATAACGTACTACTGGACAGAAGTTATTTGCATCTTTGGCAGAACCCTCTTTGTATAATAAAGCTTTACTTTAATAAAAAATGAATTCTGCAAGGAATTGTTTGTGTTGGAGTTTTGTTTTATCCCATAAATTTGTTCTTTAAAGCTTTGTCACATTTTCCATGTTCATAGCCAAAATTATTAAAATTTTGTTAATTTGTAAAATTCTATTTATGTGTATAATTCAAAATTGGTAAACAGTAATCTTGCATCTATGAACATAAATTTCATTTGATGCACAAGGTGTTTTTTATTATTGTCGTGCAGGAACTTTTAATTCAACATTTTAACTCCCTTCAGGTTCACGATTCCTATAGAGCGTTTCGTTCTCAAAATTTGAACGTAACTCTGGCCTTGGAGACCAAACCGTTGTCAAGTGTCGACTCATCAGAGGTCAACTGTCCTGTTGCTCTACTCTACGGCAGTACATTACGGTAAGTTCTGTCACTCTCCCTCCATGTAGTAGATAGAGCTGCAGTCTAACACACCTTGGTGGTATAACATACTTGAGATTCTGTTGTTCTACAAATCTGAACCAGTTGGAGCCAATACCTGTTATGGCTACTAAATTATTCAAAATTTACTTAAATAGGTACAAATGTGTTGTAGATGAACAATTTTAACGCTTTTAGTGCTGATCCCCTAGTTTAACGGAACACCGAAATTTCGGAAGAATGCAGATCACGTAATTTTACAAAAATCGATGTTTTTCAATTTTGCATATTATGTAATACCTCATTTATGGGCTACTTACTCTGTGACGTCTATTGTGTTGTCAGTAACACAGCTCTCCACTGGAATGCGTGCCCTCTATCATATCAGCTTGTTTACAAAGTACAACGGGATGTTTGCATTGTTTGTTCATTTTTGTGATAGATTTTGTTCATCAAGGCTGAATATTCGTGGATTCACTCAGCTTCAACAATGATTCTATCACTGAATTGTTAAATGAGAATGGTTTCATTGATAAAAGATAGGGTTTGCTATCTATGATAGCATATAGTATAGAAAATGTTACCATATAGTATGTATTATTGACAAGCAACCTGTTCACACAACATGTATAGTTATATAACTGTGGATGTTATGTTACAATAAATTTCTTGATTCTTGATAAAAATAAAACTTTGTTGATGAATATTTATTCTTTTCAAAAAGTAATATCAAATGAATATTTATTCTTTTCAAAAAGTAATATCAAATTGTTTGTTTGTTTATATCAATTAAAAAATAAATATTAATTTCTACATCACAATAAAGAAGAAACCACACTAATTTCAGCAATGTAAGTATTGTTTTTATACCTTAACTAGTTTCTGAGTTATTATTTTTCAGAAAACACTCAAATAACCAACATTTTATGAATGCCCACATATTTTACGGCCAGCATTCAAAGTGTTTAAGCATCAAACTAATATAGTGTAACACTACATACCTCTGTAACAATGTAAAATTTCAGTCTGCTATTTATCTTTCCAGACTTTATTTAGTTATCTTCTCAGCTCTCATATCTTTATCAATATCTCAGGTATAAATTTAGTTATATATCTGAAGAGAAAATAGTTATTGTTAGTTTTTATTATATATTGAACATAATATATTACTTTAATAAAAGCAAAATACACAACAAACTGATTTAGGGTAATCTCAGGCCTGGGAGACAAAGATTCATTTTTCTCAACATAGTTTCTGTTAATGTTGATCAATATCATTTTCAATGTTAATTTCAAAATTATCGTTTGCTTTATCAATATAATTTAACTGAGTGTAGTCAAAATTTTCTGCGGTAGAGTTTATGCCCAGTTGGGCAAGTTATTATTTGAGACATTAACTGTGGCAGGCACCTTGTGGCACAGAATCAGGTTGATACTAGTTTCTGCATAAACGTAGGCTATCATGAGTTTTATACATAATTTTATGTTTCTTTGTACCAAATGGAGGACACACATGGGGCTAGAGATCTCTGAGATCGCAGTAATAAATACTCGGTATTGCAAAGTTTACTTATAAGTTAAATTGTGTCAAATAAATTCTACAAGCACCACTTTTAGATATTAAAAGAAAACTTGACTTGCCATGTTGCTGCCTAAATAATGTATTAATGAATTAAAATTGTATCTCGGGGGTGTGCCTGGTGGTTCCAATGTTCTTTGGAATTATGCCTACGAACTTAATCACACGCTAGTGACAGTAACGTTAAACATGGCTGCCTTTACTGGACCAGAGCGTGCTAGTTGTGTGTTTTGGTTTGAAGAATCGAAGTCTGCGACAACAGTTCAGCATAATTTTCGTACCAAGTAGCTCTAAAACCAGCTCTGTACCTTGTTTAATAAAATTTATATGAATTTTCAAAGTTGTAACTAGTCCTTTTTGAAACGCCCTATATATATATATATATATATATATATATATATATACATTACAACTAATTAAAAGTACATGTTTTTGTATAATTTCTTTTAGCTGTACCAATATTGTTCTTATTTGACAAATATAGTTAGTAACTCTAAAAGAGCATTGCAATAAAAAAAGCATTGCGTTTTTGCTATTTTTATTTCCTTTTTCAGTTAAGAAAACAAAATTTTAAGAAATTACAGAATAGAATAACACTGCTCTTGTTTATATCCTGAACTCTGAGATCAAAGAATAATTTTCTCCCAATCCTGTCCCAATTAACTGACTATGTGTTACAGATGGTTTGAGAATCTAAAGCTGATCTTGTAGGGAGTGATCAGACTGACCCGCAGGGGTACGGCCTTCCATAGATTAATTGAATGTGTGTTACAGATGGTTTGAGAATCCGAAGCTGATCTTCTCAGGAGTGACCAGACCGACATGTAGTGGTACGGCCTTCCATAGATTAATAGAGTGCGTGTTACAGATGGTTTGAGAATCTGAAGCTGATCTTATCAGGAGTGACCAGACCGACCCGCAGGGGTACGGCCTTCCACAACCTGAGACCTCGGAAGATTCCTCTGAGCCGTCACTACCGCACCATCCACCTGTCTCTGGCTCTACACCGGTTCCACATCCACTACTGGATGTCCTTTGCTATGCAACGAGGCCTGGAGCTCACAGGACAACGTATATCCTCCAGCTCTGGTACGTCTGGACTAATTAACCTCAGTGTTGGCAGCAGACAAATATCCATTAATTCTTTTCTCCATTACTATTTAATTTGTTATAGCACCAAAATCAAAACGTCATGGTACAGGTATTTATGGAAACATCATTTCTGTCCCATCCACAAACAATGCACTTAAATGTTTTGTTTTACAGTGTTGTGCTACTTACTATTCATGCTTTAAAAAATGTATGTTTTCATCCCTGTACACAACTTACTGTTCTGTAATATTTTTTTACCAAATTGGATGGTATTGATAAAACTCTATCACTTAGCAATGAAATCATTTATCAAAACAATAAATTCTCCTCATTATTTAAACTGTCACATGAAATGAAATCATATTAAAAACTTTTAATAATAATGTGTTTTATTATATTATAAGATACATAAAGCCTTGATTATAGAATCAGTTAGCACATATAAGTGAAAGCATCATAGAGAGGTTAAGGTTAATGGAGAACAAGAGACGTGTTCGATAAAATAGATTTTGAGCAAGGTAACTTTTGAAGAAACGTCAGCTAAATTAATAACCGGCAGTTTTGTTTTTTTAATAATTTGTTTCTCTATTTTGTAAACATCAACAGTTCTTGGTCTAGGTCCTATAATTAATTATGTGTAATATTTCATCTAAAAACTATCCTATTCATTCAATTTGCTACTGCATTTTATTAAGTTTTAGTGTATAGGTGTACAGTATATATTATCACATGATTCTCAATCTTCACCGTCCTATCTTATAGTGTTTATATGCCTCAGATTTATTAATATTACAATTGTATTAGTATTACAATATTGTAATTTGAGTTTAACTTTACATATCTCATATTTTAATAAGAATTAATTATATTTTTGTTTTTAATGTGGAGAAGTGATTATTTTAAGTAATATATTATTGTCAATTTCATGTTTCAAGTTTTAATGTTTTGAAATTAGACATGATGTTGATGAAATTAAGTTTTCACTTCTATTGTGTGGTCTTTTCCACAACCAATAGGGAAAACCTTATATTCTATTTTTCCCTCAATATACAAACATTTAAAGGTACACATATTTTTATTAAGATAAAAATTCCATAAAGATGTACATTTTTGCTACAAAACTATTTAAAGTTATCCTTTGTCTTTTTTATTTTCTGAAGTATAGTTATTTTATATTTGTCTTTATTTGTTAGTACAAGGTTCATCAACTCGGGGGAAATACGTGTTCCTCACTGACTCACTATCTCTGAATCTTTGTATTCCAGAACATACATTGACGCTGGTACCAGTAGATGATGGGTTGAAGCACCGGCCTCGGCCTGAGTGGGCCATTGTGTACATGACTTGCGAGCTTAACGATGCCGAGGTTTGGCTGAAGAGCGCGCTGCCGGAGGAGAGTGGCAAGGAAGTAGGTGAACTGTGTTGAGTTGTTTGTTTACCACAAGTGATTTTACAGTATTGTTTAATGTCATAATGTCCATTGTAATACAAAGGAACCTTAACCCTTCATACGCCTTATTAGTGGATTTCCTATAATGCCAAGACAAGTAAACAAATTTTGTGTCTTTAAGTTCAAAGCTAATTTTTATAATAAATAAATTAGAAAAAGATAAAATCAAAAAATTTAAAACAGGGAATTTTACTTAAAATTAACGTATTTATTGATAAAAACAAAAAAGAAATATTTACAAAACTGTTTATTTCAAATAAGTTTTAATTTCATTGTATAATATAGTTAAACAGAAAATTTTAATTACTTTTTACTATAAAACAAGATAAATATTTCAAACTGATCACATCACTACCACACAATGAAGAATAATACACACGAGATATGTAGAAATCGCACGAGCTTGTGACAACCGATAAAGCAGTAATACACACCACAGATATGTTTGGTTATGGCTCTGTAAGAAACACATGACTGACGAGCAGATGGTCGGAGTTAGGCAAAGGGCGCTTCCCTCTCCCTACTGCAGAGTGTAGGTTGTTTATAAATACTTCCTTTGCAACCGCGATAAGCATGGAGCAATAACTCGTGGAAACAATAACTATCCCAAATAAAGCCCACACAAGTTTAAACTTGGTACAAAAATTAATCTTATGAGCATCTCGGTAAAGTTCATTGGCCAGGTTGATACACCATTTTGTTTCAATTTAGCAGCCATTCAAACTTATCAAAAATTCACAACTCTGTTCGTTATTTATGAAGCTAGAAAAAGTGTTCTAGAATGCTTAAAACATTTCCTAAACTTATTGTTATAAGCCATTTTTTGTATCTCAAACGGATTTCGATATATTGAGTATATGTAAATCCCAACTAAGTCGGTAGGATTAATTTTTTTTCCAAGATAAGGTTTTGTATTATGATACACAATGAAAACTCATGTAATGAAAATAGTAACATTTTTGGTCAAAGTATAAACCAGCTGGAGACAGACAGTGTGGTGACATGGGTACTATTCAAAATATCAACAATGTCTTTAATTATTATGTTTCACACTAGCCATGTTTGTTTTACAAACTAAGCAAGCTTATCACATAGAAGGGTTCTTTATCTTTAATTTGACTTGTATTATAACAAAGTATTACAATGTATCAAATAAAAATATTGTTTATTCATCAATATTACAAGAATGCATTTAGTGATGTCCAGTCTTAAAATAACAGTAAGCTTAAATTATATAACTGAAACACAATCTTAATCTTAAATTAATACATTATTTTCGTACCAATATATAGAAAATATTGAATGGATAACAGTTTTTATATACACAGTACATTAATTTTTTTGTTTAGAGTCAAAGATCAGTGAACGAATAAAGGGTTTTATCTATTAATTATTATTGTTATGATATATTAAGTATTTTTATCTAGTAGTATGTGTTTGTTGTTTGTTATGATAAATATACAAAAATGTGATAAAATTGGCCACTGGAGATTCTTGCTCAATCAGATCACTCGATGGCAGTTCTAGTGATGAACTTTACATATCTCATATTTTAATAATAATGAATTGTTTCTATTTTTTTATATGAAAGAAAGAAAGAAACACTTCTTTATTGAGGCGAAATTAGGACCATATGGTCCTTTCTTACATTTAACCTCTTAAAAATATGTCTTAACAATGCAAATTAAGGCTAATTAACTATAACTTACGCTTAGTATTCCATTCACACAGTCACGATTCAAAGAGTAGCCCCACCGCCCGCCCCAATCATCCGGTCCAGGTATATGGTTTTTTTTCTCCAGGTATATGTGGAGAAATAAGTGATTATTTAAAGTTATATGTTATTGTAAATTTCACGTAAAGTTTTAATGTTTGGAAATTAGGTAGATGCTTATGATGTTTACGAAATTAAGTTCTCACTTCACTAAACGTGTCATCTTTTGCACAGCCAATTTTTTCCCTTATATATCTATTCTTTCTTTTCCTCAATATTGAAAATTTAAAGGTACATATTTTTATAAAGATAAAAATTTTATGAAGGGGTGTATACATTGAATTGATTTATTACATTTTTCACAATTATTGGGTACCAATCTAATTGGCCGTTGGCAGCCAATAGATTGCTTTAGTTTCATACATTTTTCATTTCAATAAATCTTTTGTAAAATTAGCTGGCACATTAAACTAAATTGTTTGTGCTGCAATATTAACAAGGGTTATTTATTTATCATATTTTACATCATTTTTGTGTTTAAATGTTATTTTGCTTAATTTTATTTTACTTTTTTCATTGCATAAGTGTGGCCAAAGACAGAAAAATAGAAGCAGAAATGCATCCCCTCTATGGGTGAAGGGTTTGGGCCTCTAAGAGAGCAACACAACAAACAGACTGGTGCCCCATCATCTGACGAGTCCTTCATATTATGGTTAACTGAAAGGTGGTTGTGTTACAGACACTCTCACTGCGGCAACCTGTGGAGAAGTGCTATTGCCTGAGTGTAGGAAAGGTGTCGTATGGCAGAGAGGCATCCCCTCTAGGTGTGAAGGGTTTGGGCCTCTAAGAGAGCAACACAACAAACAGGCTGGTGCCCCATCATCTGACGAGTGCTTCATATTATGGTTAACTGAAAGGTGGTTGTGTTACAGACACTCTCACTGCGGCAACCTGTGGAGAAGTGCTATTGCCTGAGTGTAGGAAAGGTGTCGTATGGCAGAGAGGCATCCCCTCTAGGTGTGAAGGGTTTGGGCCTCTAAGGGAGCAACACAACAAACAGACTGGTGCCCCATCATCTGACGAGTGCTTCATATTATGGTTAACTGAAAGGTGGTTGTGTTACAGACACTCTCACTGCGGCAACCTGTGGAGAAGTGCTATTGCCTGAGTGTAGGAAAGGTGTCGTATGGCAGAGAGGCATCCCCTCTAGGTGTGAAGTGTCGGGGTCTCAAAGAGGGCAACCCTACACACAGGCTGGTGGTCCACCATTTGAAGGGTGCTTGGACCATGAGTAACCGAGAGGTGGCTTTTGCACTATTTGACTCGTTCATGAAGACCAAGGTATGTGCAACCCAATCTGGTATTATTTAGTCATACTTTTAGGAGTGGTGAGGAAATTCCTTCAGATTACACAGGATCAACGTTCTAATTTTATAATACTTAATACTATTCAGTATTGTAATACAATACAGTGCAAGTCCTTGCTTTCTGATCCTTGTTTGCTGTATTATTCTATGTTCTTAGTTTACGATTAATATCAACGTATACCTAATCAGTATTGCATTCCTCATCATTGATCACACCATGAGCTCACTGTTCTTGATGGATTTCTACGCCCTCCAAAAACCATATTTCTATCTGGTGCATCATTTCCCATGCTCGGCACATATTTGCTGTGTTCACCTGTTTACTTCAGATTGTTCTTCAATAGTTTGGTAAGATATGGCTGATTGTACCATATTAATTCCAGTCTTTTTGTTTTTCACCATCCACTATAAACATGCAATGGCATGATGGCAAAAAAGCCAATTTTCAAGTAAATTATAAGTTTGATTATTCGTGTCCTGAATATCTTCTACCACAATAGTTTTTCTAATAAGAAAAGCTCCAACCTCAGTAAATGTGTATTATTTAGTGTATTTACAGTATTAGTTATCAAAAAGTAGCAGTAAACATAAGGGGTTGTTTTTTTTTTTTTTTTTTTTTCAAACAAATTTTGAAGTAATTCAGATACTGGAAAAGGGAAGAGTATAAAGACAGTTGTGACTGAGTTGGGTGTGGTGGATCTAGGTATTGAAGACTGAAAAAGAAGTTATTTTGAAAAGTGGGTACATCTGTGTGATAAAGCTGATGGTAGTGGAATCAGCAAGAAAAAAAAGAATGAAGGTGAATATAAACTGATGCTAGAGGCACTATTTCTTTAATTGTGTCACGTTAGAGTCATGGGAAGCCAAGTTACTGGATCTAGGTTCCATACAAAGGCTAGATTTTCATGAAAAGTTTAAATATGGCCAATCTTTTATAGCTAGCAATGGCTAAATTTGGAAAGCAAAATAGGTTGTCCAACAATGTAATTCATTGGTGAAAAACTGCCTACAGACTAAATATAGTAGTAATAACTTTATCAAAACTAGAGGAGTTTATATTTTTTTAACGGTTTAACGTATTAGCTGTTTTAACTAAAAAGACTGAATTCAGTCATGTTGTCAAAATCGGTCAAAGGGAGTAGTAGTTAATTACTTTAGGACAAGTTACAAAAGAATCAACAGATTCATGTACTTTTTGTTTGAGGTTAAAATATGAGTATCTTTCTAAAACTATCTAAATATCACTCAGTGTGTAGTGTTAAATATATCAAGGCAATTATCATTCATCGCACAAGAAAATTCCAAATTAATATAAAAAATTAAGAACATATTTATTTTATATAGACAATGTTTCAAGGAAAATTTAGTTTTCAAATCGTTGTATTCTTGAGATGAATAATTGTTGACGGAATAAAAGTAATTTAAGTATAAGTTATGTGTATTGACATAATTTTATATTTGATTTGCAACGTCTATTTTTGAATACTTATGTAATGTCATGTGATTTATAGTGTTAAGACACCATTCTATAGTTGTATTATTTATGCAAATCAGTGTAAAGTTTACTTTAATTGAATGGAAGAAAGTAGTAGTACTTTTATTTCATGTTCATCTTGGATCATAAAATACTAAAAGAACCACTCTTGCCCGTAATAAGTTATACTTAAAAAGATAGAAAATCCTTTATTCCAAACTGAGTTTTTGTTCACACCAATCAAAAAGAACAATTAAATCATAACATATAAATCCATCACATAAATTAGATGATACGTTACATGACTGGTGTTTAAAATAGCAAATTGGTGTTTTGCGTCTTCTGACATGGTAGATTGAGAATTCATTATAACACAAATGTTAAAACATAGTACATGCTTTATCTTGCATTTACTCCTGGGTAGGTGCTTGAACACTTCCAAATAGTGTTAAAACTATTTTCTCTACATTTTTTATTCCGAACAATTTGGAAAATTACATTTACTTGGCCTTAGCAAATTATAATTTAGAAATTACTTGATCTTTTTGTTACTACCCAGTTCTAATGTACATTATTCTGTGGGTTTACGCCCATAATAGTCTCATTAATCAATCAAATATTTTTACAGCAATTGAAGAAGAATTTGTCAACTGAAGCTCTGAAAGGATTCCGGGGAGACACAACGAGCACACCTCTCAAATCTCGCAATCGTAACACCGGAGGACAAGTCACCCCACCTGCGCCCCCTCCACCTGCACCTGCCATTCAAGTCAGTTTTATTATTACCTAGGGGAGACTTGAGTAAGCAGCCTACACTCATTATTTGGTTGTTTTTGTCGAATTGTTCGATATATTATCCAACTTCGATATGAAAAAATCGTACACAATAAGAGTTATAATAAATTACTGTAACAATAAGAATCTCGTTTATTACAATTTTAAAAACATAAAGTTAACACTAACATTACAAAAGAACAAAACCAACTAAGGCCTTGACTTATATATCAAAGAAACCTTACAATATTTATAACTTGTCCAGCTTGATGGCAATGGGCAACAGCTTTTGTGAAATGGAGGAAAGAATTCTCCCCATGGGTTACCAGGAGCCAAACGTACATGTTGAAGCCACTTAAACTAATCTCGTCTCACATATTTTCCTCATATTCATCGCCATTTTCTTCCATTCCATTCCTCATTTCAGTCTCAAAATATTAGTCACTTCTTGCTGTTTATTTTTTACATTAAAACTGCTGTAAGTAATAAGGTGAAATCATATGCTAAGTTAAATAAATTGTAATATCGAACATACCTTTGGATAAAAACATCGAACAATTTGTTAAAAACAACCGAATAACGAGTGTAGGCTGCTTATTAAAGTCTTCGTTTTTGCTTTTTTATGAATTCTATTTAAATCCCAGTCATTTGAAGGGTTATATCAATACTGCCCCCAGTTGTCAATTTAAATATGAGTAGAAATGACATACATTTAGCACTCGCCAAGTTGAGATGCAAAACTCAGCCAGCCACTAGCCGTGATCAGGTAAGCTGAGAGGACAACATCTGTAATTCCACTTGAGCTGAGTGGGAGATCAGCAGTATGAGTTACACTTAGTTACCTGATGAGTAAGTTAATAGATGAGTAGTTACCTGAAAGGAATTTGAGTAGTACAATTTCATAAAGGACTACATCTTTCTAATCAAGAGACCTTACTTATTTCATATTGTGTTATTACATAATTATTTATTTGAGATAATGTTTAAAAATCATCTTTCGAAGTCCAGTAAATCAAGTCTGATGGATTCTTGTATAGTTTGATATTTAAACCCTTTTTTCATTACACTGTATTTGTTTCATTTGCTTTTAGAGATACATATACAGGATGGATAACAGGATTTCGGACATTTGCCATCGTTATAGGGTATAAAAGGTATAACACAACATTTAGAGTATTGGAATCTATCCTCTTCGTCAGGTGGGGGAGATATTAATAAATACAAAAATAAAGAACAGAAATAAGTAAACAAAGGAAAGAAAAAGGTTCAAACATACCTAAAATCTGCTTGAAGTCCAGTCTAAGCGTTGTCATTGCACAGGATGCAAGTCCCAAGCATAAATCACAACTACGAGGATCACAATCACACATCACACTAGCACTGTGGATATATATATATATATATATATATACAGGATATTCAGATCTTTTTAGTTTTTGGCATCTGCCTTTGAAAATCAAATCAAGCGTGATTAACACCTTTACTGCAGCTTTATACAGAATGGTACAACCAGTATCAATCTTATTCTGTGCTGCAAGGCTTCTGCCAATGTCAACCGTTAAACATTCTTAATTTAATAATTTTGTAATGATTGAATTGAAGGCAAAAAAAATTGTCTTGTATGAAACTAAGAGCAACACCTTTTCATGTGTACCAATTGTTGACACAGGCAACTCCTTCACCAATGACCAAGCTGCAGTCAGGGCAGGCGGCAACCATGCTACAGCAACTTATTGCTGAGGCAGAGAACAAGAACGTGGTGTTCAGCGATGACCTCAGCACACAGACTCGGGAGCAGCAGCTGCAGGGGCTGGCTGCATGTCACGAGGATGATGTGGTCCACAAGAATTGGCTCAGTGAGTTGAGATGAAATTCCTCAAAACATGCTTCAGGTTTCTTCAAGCTGTGATTATTGTATATATACCCTCTACTTTCTGCTTGAGAAGTAAACAACAAACTGAAGAATACCCACTCTCCTCCTGAGTTACTGATTATGGGAAACCTGTAACTGTTATTGCTAATAAGGACCATTATTGCATGAACTTAGATTCAATCACCAAGTCTCTCACTATCTTAAAAATTCTTCCTTCATCACCTCCATCCGTCTCTTCCATGGTCTTCCTCTCAGTTTCCTTCCAATGTTCTGTTGACTCCAGTTCTCTAGAATTATATCATTCAAAATTTTTACATACATTCCCAAACACTTTAATAGGTAGTATTCACTTTAGACATTCCATTTTTACTGGCTTTCCGATGTCCATTTTTGTATTTTGAACAATATTCTTCATAAGTGCCACATCACCCACTTGCATTCTTCTTCATTCCACTTTCTAAATAGGTCTCACAGAAGGAGCCAGGCAGGATACAAATTTTGTAAGGCTTAAAATGTTCTTAATTAATCAGCAGTAAAGCAACTATCTTAATAAGTAAGTCAAGCCAGTCAAGTATCCAACTAAGTAAATATATCAATGCTCATATTAAAAACTTTTTAATTTACACAATCTGTATTTTACTCATTCGTATTGATGTTGAAGTATTTAAAATTTGGTGAAACCCATTTTACGACAACTCAGTAAACAATATCTACCATATAAGAAAACAGTATTAATAAAAGTGTAAGGTATAAACATTTAGCTTTAAATTGGAATCATGCTGGTTGAGTGTGCTATATTCTTGCACTTTGGTTATAGTCGCTCTTGTGAACAGTCAAGTGCTCCTGAAGGGCATAGAGACTAAGGGCTACGTGATATTGAGTGCTGCCAAAGCTGAAATCCTCCAGAGGGTGCACCGGCCTGTATGGAAGGACAGGACTCTGGTCTCCAAGACCACCTGGGTCGGCTCGTTGGAGTGTATGCAGTACTATGCCACAGTCAGTGCTGGCGAGAACGACTCCTTGGATGGTGAGTGAATGTCAATTCTTAGTTCAGTTGTTGATTACCATAGAATTTAGGAAGATACTGTTTAGGAATTTTGATGGACAGCTATAACTAATCATTGGTCAACAATATATCATTGATAATTATGTTTTAAAAATTAATTGATAAAAATGTTCGGTGGTTGACAGTACCAAAAAGATTGAGCAAACACCATTTCAGCCAATATTAACAATATTTTGTTTATATGATGTCAGCTATTTTATCACTTAGCTATTGGTATTACACAGTTTTGATGTTTCAGGCAGTAATGATGGAGAATGTTAATCTTTAAGTGAATTTGAAGTAAAATTGGTAATAAAAAAATGGTATTGTAAAAATGTGTTTACTTTTTTAGAATGTACAATATAATTGTTTTTGACCCTATGATGTGGAATTTTTTACTTGTGTGGTGACCCCTACGGTGGGATATTTTTGAAGAAACCTAGTATAAAATACAGAAGTTTAGTAAAGCTTCACTAACTTTGATCAGCTAATTTTGATCAGATATTTGTAATATTGTTACTCAAATATTCATAATGAAACTTAAAATAAACCTATAGTAATAAATTTACTATATCATTATTTTTGTGGTTCTACCATAAGACATCAAAGAAACATTGTCAAACCAGTAGTAGATTTTTCTATCCTGAACTGTCATATTTCCAGCATATCTTGTATGTTAGCCTTAAGACAAAATATTATAGTATGAAACACATTTATAAAAAAATCAATCTATTATTTTAAATAATCCTCATCCTGATGAGGAATAATTACCACTTTTTTTACTTATACTGCCATTATTGCAATTAACAATATGGACATGTGATCCTTGTTTTGTCTACAACGTTGTCTTTTAGTTGGTTAGTCAGAATAATTCCAAAATTGGTGGCAAGATAGAAGCAAATGATGGGCTGTTGCCAATTGTTTTATTTACGTCTAACCACTTAATGGGGTCATAAGTCAGTGTGTATAACTTTTATATAACATCAAAGGGTTAAAACATTATGGATTTTACTTTAGAATAGTTTTTCAGTGTTACATAGCTACTATCTATAAACGAGGTAGAGGACACCATGTCACGTGTTGTGTAACAGTCTTCGCTGAGGTTACATGCAAAATTTGCTGATAGTTAGACTGCATGTTCCTATGTCGCATATTAACCATGAAGCTGGCAGCTAAACATCCTGTAGTGGCGGGCTATTTTTGGTCAGTTTATGAGCACTTATTCTAAGTTATCTCTACACTTCAAATACTATGTTTTTATCATGATATTATTAGTTGTTTTATTCAGTAATATCTGTAGAATAATAAAATATACTAATAAATATGATTTATTTATATTTTTCACATTTAATGAAACTGGAGATTAACAAATTTAATTTACGTAATCGTAGGGGGGCTAATATAAATCATGCTTATCAAAAAATATAAAGTTGGAAACTGATTATTCCAAAATATCCAAAAGATGGAAAAAAATATCTAGTTTTAGAAAGTACACATTTGTATAGAGTTTTGTACAGAAAACATTTGAAGAAGAAGCTATTTATACCAACTTAGACCTGTTTCAAAATGGGTTAGGTTGAAAACAAATCTTTTATAAGTTTGCCAGCAAAACACCAACAATTGCATTAGGTTTAAATAAAAATAAACAACGACACGACAATATTCAACCATTCAAAACCAACCATTGAAATAAGTGTTTTACCAAACAAAAATATTGACGTAGTAACTGTACATTCATTTAGCAGACAAGAACGGCAACTACAAACAACAACAAACCGTCACAAATAACAGCTGGTTAAAATGAAGAGTAAGAACAACAAAGTTTTGTGCCGAGAAAACAACTCGTCATCGTTTCAATGGTACCTAAATATCATCACTAAATTTGATGTTAAATATTATAACAAATTAATCATTTGTAAACGTCATTACGTTCAATTTTGAACAACTCTCACTACAGTGGAGGTCCTTGTCATTGAACTACTGCCAACTTCAGGGTTAAATATTTCTGCTAAATTTATTTATTCTGAAATTTTCATGTTGCCATCAACGATTACCTATAAAACCATTTTCTCTACCAAATCCACTAGTATTTCAATAAATTGAAGGTACTGTAGCACTGACACTTGGATAATAAAACAACTTTTTAAGTGATATAGTGTAGATAAGTAATAGTGAATTATTAATTTAGTTCCTTGTTTTGTTGAGAGATTGCAGCACTTTCAAAACCATGCTTTGATAAGGATTAAATGTAAGTGATGAAATACAGTGGGTCACATTTGTGCCTGCCGAGATGAGTGGGAAAATAGTAAGGGTATTAAGAGTTGCCCGGTGAGCTCAGGAACTGGACATAGTCATTGATCTCTGATCTGATACAGAGAACAGCCAAGGCCACCCATAGTGACCCCTCAAGCTCAGGGACAATCACATAAATTAACAAACAATCACACATGTTTAAAAATATCAGAAGCGGTGATTTCTGTTGATCCAGAATGTAATGTTATTGATTTGTTGCAGAAAACATAATGTGGTTAAATGTGGAAAACATACAGGAGAAAGAGGGAACATATATCACAGACCTCCCCGACTTGCCCCACCTGGTGGGCAGTGGGCAGAGTGTCGGGGGAGTGATCAGTGAGACAGTGGGGGCCAGCAGTACAGAGGAGAACCCTCCTTTACAGGTTAGTAAAAGAATAGTGTTATCATAACAGTATGCTATACAATCTGACGTAATAGGGTTTAATTTAAAAGATTGGAAATTATGGATTGAGGAATTGAGAGGATTACAAAAAATATAACAGATGTATAATATTACCTTTATAATGAATTCTATTATTGATAATCTATTAGATAACTTATAAACTTAACTCCATTCATGACAATGATAAATGTAACTCTAACTCCCTCTTGTGCTTGTTTGCAGCTACAAAGGATAGTGTCACGGTGCAAGTGTGAGTTCTTTTACGTGGGGTACGGTGAGAGTTCCATGGACCCCCACAACCTGGCGGAGGTACCTCCCGTGCCTCCAGAGGAGCCCAGTGGTCTATGGGAGCGACGGGAAACTGCTGTGGATGCCTTCACACTCATGCATCATGACCTTGACGTCTGTACCAACTCCCTGCAGGTAATTTACATCTGTGTAGACTATACAATATTTTTTCTTTTAGGAGAGGCTTTTCCCAATTGTTGAGCGTAAAAATTTTTTGTTTCTTTTACATCGTTGGTAACATTTGTAAAATATTATATTACGCTTAATATTTATCGCTTGAACGAATTGAGCACAACATTAACATTAAGAATAAAATTATAACGTTGGTTCACCAAAATAATGTCATACAATATAGATTGAAATGTAATAATGTCTGTGTAAACTGTTATTACAAATACAAGTATTTTTGCCCTAATATTAGTTTCTCAATAATAATTATTATAATCATTAGCTAGGTTATAATTTATCATAAACTTTTTATGTATTTAAAAACAACAAAATTCACACTAACTTGTTACAACATATTACAAGCAAAATTCTTTCTTCGGTGAACTGAATCCAGTGTGATAAGATTATATTTCTCTTAGTAAATAAATTGATTTTCAAAATACTCTCTGAATGAGTAGTAAGTGGGAACTTATTAAAATAAGTTTAACCCTCCAAGTGATGACTAAACCACTTCAAAGTGCTAGGCCATTTTCAAGCATATGACATTTCTTTTTTTTAAACAACTTTTTATATACTGTACAAATATATGTTCAAATTGCATGTATTACATATGGTTTTTTCACAAACATATGTTCTATAAGATTAAGTAAAAATAAAAATGCCTATCTTTTATCATAAAAAAATCTGGTCCTTCTAACCGGTTGTGTAGTTTTTTATATTTTTATTTTTCAAAATCCTTGACGTATAGTTTTTACAAAATGCAGTAGTCCTAATTCTAAAAAATATGCAAAATGTTCCAAATTTAATGCTAAATAAGAAAAATATCACTTCATAACCTTTTGCACAACATATCACAATACTAATTGGTAAAAAACAAAACAATGTTTTTTCGCCCAAATTTTACTAAAATGTTTACCACATCAACAAGTGTCAGTAAGTAGTTGAATAGTGAGTATTGTCTCAAAATAAACACATATTTAGTTACTGATATGAGTAAAAGTAAGAAAAATGACAGATAAAGTATTAAAAATATAGAAAAATGGCTTATATACATATTTACATTAGACTAAAAAAAATTAGTCTGAGTCACTCTCTGGTGGGGGTGCTGCTTTCATCGCTATCATTTCCACTCAAATCGTCATCAAAACAGCGCCTAATGGCACTTGAATTACTAAGTTCACTCATAGCACAAATAATTACTCAATAAACAATAATATAAGTCATTTACAAATCAAAAGAATGAAGCAAAACAACAACGTCACAGTCACAGAGCGTCGCCTGCGAGACGACCGTAACAGACAAACACGCATCGAAAACAGCCGACTATTCTTCTTGCTCTTCCTCGCAACCTTCTGAATTACATAGTTCTAATTACGTTACTAGATAGGGAATTTATTCCTACACGTAGCCTTATAAACCACGTCATTATTGAGCAAACCGTTCGTCTGTGATATGAAAAAAACAAACATATCGCACAGTGCGATAGTAGCACTTTGAGGGTTAAACAATGAAAGGGTAATCTAACGTTTATTCTGTTATAAAGCTGTAAACCAAAACATCTAGAAGATATGTCATAAGATGTGTCATGTAAATTTGTCATTATTTAAATTTTATCAGCCCATAATATTAGGTAGTCACTGATAATAAACGGAAATTTTATGTAGGTTAAAAAGATAAAAGGACCCAGCAGGGTATCTTGTGGAAATCTAACAGAAGAATGCTTCCAATTAGGCATAAATATTTCACTCCATTTTTGTAGAAAATTAATTTTCCTTTACTTTCAGTTTTGAAGGAAACAATGAATCAAAGAGAGGCAAGGACAGCTTTTTACATATTCCTTTAATTTGGATAAAAGTATTAAATGATCAACACAATCAAAGGAAGATCACAGCATGCTTCAGAAGTGACCAGTGATCCCTCCAAGGCATCAGCTAGTGTATTCATAAAAAGAGTTAAAGTCCAAAGGATAATAAGTCTCTCTGAATTCAGTTACTGTTAATAATTGTAAAATTATTTTTTCTGAATATGTATTCAGTCTCCAATTAGAAGTTTTAAATACCTTAGATAAGTTGCAAAGGATTCATAAATGGCAGTAATTATATCTAATTTTGTCCTAATTTAAAAAAAAAAAAACCCCTAAGTAACTTGAACACTTCAGATTATTTGGAAAAATATAAGTTTTAAACTTTGATTTATTATCATAGTGAGTAGTTTTATTATTAGATAAACAGTTCTTTTATTAATATCACTAGAAATAATTTCATCCTAATCAGCGAATGTCTTCATTATTCAAATAAGACAAAAATTTTAAACTTCCTTTTCATTGGCTGGATCCACAGGAAACAGGAAACAACATTTCCTATTACCATAATTCCTAGCAAAAGAATAAACGTGTGATGCAGCATGCCCTGTTATATTTAAATTTGAAACTACATTTACAAAGAATTTATTTAAGACTTGACAGTATCAAATGGATTGTCTAATTTACTGTTACTGCTCCAAACCATATAATTGTTTGTGTAACATTTATCAATTTATATTCCTTTTTTTAACAATGTGCCTGGAATCTGACACTGTCACAGAGTTTACTCCTAGAATCTGGTGTCATGTTCGTCTAAAAAGATCCAATAACATTCGGCTACGAAAAAGCTTAAAATGGACGCTTGACATAGTTTTGACATCAGAGACACCTAGACTACAAACTATAGTGTAATCTAGGTGAAGAGTGCAGGTATAATCTAGGTCCAAACGCTAAACTCAACGTTCACTATGAATCAACCCTTCTCACCATGCTACATTGTGTGTAGAAAACTCGGTTCCTCCTTGTGATTTGGGATTGTGTCTAAAACATTGTAGAAACTCAGTTGTGCACTTGATGACACCTCATCGTAGATTACATTTGATTTTGTAGTCTAAGTGTCTCAGGTGTTGAAATGATGCAAAGAGCTTCTTAGTCCCTGAAATATTTGGATCTCTTCAGACATCGATGGGCTTCAGATTTAAGGGCTTAAGTCTGTGACAACATCAGATTTCAGACACTGCACCGAGCGGAAAGTGAAATTGATCTGAACTCAACATTCACTTTCAATCAACCCTTCTCACCATAGCTACATCATTTGGCTGGCTGGAGAAACTAATTAATGGTTCAAACCAATTAAGAATGCAAAGTTTCTGAGCTGACTAGTGACTATAAAAGATTATGCTATTAGTATTATTTCACCTGATTTATTCTGTTCAGTATGCCATGATTTTGGACATAGTCAACAACCTGCTGCTGTATGTGCCACCGAGACGGAAGGAGGCTTACGAGCGCTTACAGAGGATGAGGTTCCAGCTGCAGCTACACAGTGTAGAAGACCAGCATAGACCCATTCAGCAGCTGCAGAATCATGTGCGGTGAGTTATGTTGTAATTAAGTGCTATAAAAGTATAGTACTAGAACCAATTTCATATACATTTTGCTGTTCAGTTGTATGGCATAAGAATGTGTGATATTGAAAACTTCGTCAAACTTGAAGAATTGGAGTTTAATATACTTTAAAAATGTGGAACATCTTCACTAAATTAAAATTGACGTAAAGATGAGTAAATTTGTTGTGATTAATGAACTTTGAGTTAAAAAGTGGCTCACAATTATTTTGGATGATAAACAATGTTTGGACAACATTCTAATGTGACGGGGCATTCTCTATCATCAATTGTCAAATTTTCACAGATTTTGAAACTTACTAGAACAGTAAATGTGTGTAGCGGGTGACTGTTAAAATCAGGCTGAAGTGAAAAAGTGTAAATGTTACTGAGCACATAACAGAATGTTGTTTAGCATGAGAGTTTTCTTAGTTTCCTGATGATCCTCATAGTTAGGTAACGTCCGAGTTGGCGTAATCGTTTTGTGTGCCAGCAGATCATTGGTGTCCAAACTGCGTAAGCTGGAGAAGGAAACTTACCTGGTACAGAGAGCCCTAGCGGACGAGCCGGGCAGCGAACATCTTCTCACGGAGATGGAGATTCTGGAAGAGCGGGTGAGCACTGAATCTAGCTATATCTAGATTACATTGTAATTATGGCTTACCTACACATAAAATAGCATAAAAGTTACAAATAGTCAGATTTTTTTGTTATGCAAATTGTTGATGTTTGCACATTAAAATGATTGCTACAACTCTTAAAATCATTTCAAAATCGAATGTAATTTTTTAGAGTTCCTATACATCCTCCAATCATGACTTTAATATAGAATTTCGTTAAGTAACTTTTACTTTGGTGGATTATTAAAACAATGTAATTTTTCAGCATTGCTTTTCAAACCTATTTCACCAGTAATGGTTATATGCAGAAAAGTAAGTAATAGGTATAAACGTAAAAGCTATTAAATATACTTCAGTAAAAAGATATTTTCTTATTTTATTTATTTTTTTTTTCAGTTTAATACAATTTTAATTTTAAAATTAAATATAGAATACAATGTTATCATCTGCCCAATATCACAATTAATAATGTCTTATCTTATTCTAAAACTTGCGTTTCCCAACAATTCAAATACTCTAACTAGCTTTGTTATAGTAAACAACGGCTCGCTCCAGTCAAATGTTACTTAAGTTTCTGAATTAAATTATTTTATTTTATGCTTTCATTTCATTAGTAATAAAACTGAATTCATAATAATAAACATTAAGTGGAACTTTATGTTAAAGCAGCACACACCAACATAGTCCAGCTGTAGCTGGTACATCTGAATCCTCCCAGTAAACCGCACGCCCAAAACTGTTGTCAGTTTTGCGTGTAGGAAAAATTGTGAAGGAAACAGGATTTTTCCAGACATTTGCCATCGTTCAGTGAAACAAAAATCAGTAACGCTATTGTATCAGTAAACACTATATTATGTTACTGCTTTATGTATCACTAAACAATGGCAAATATCCAGAAAAATCCTATTTCCTTCACAATCCTTCCATCGTCGAAATCAAACTTCAAATTAGGAAATCTTACTGATTTGGCTCATCATGTGCTGTTGTTGTAAACAAATATACATACTGTACCTTTTTTCATTCATATGTTTTGCAGACAACATGTAAATCAAACAGGCAGTAATGATCATAGATAGCCACATCATAGCGGCGACGGCTGGTAGTTAGCAGTGATGTGGCAAACACTGCCTCAAATTTCACCGGACTATATTGATGCAGGCTGCTCTCTCAAATTTGATTTAAAGAAGCAACTGAGTAATCAAATGGCAGTTCTTTACCATTCGGCATCTGCAACTTTAAACAATAATGATCAACTTTTTCAACTGGAGTGGTTCGATAATGATCCTCATTGAGTCAAAGTAATTTGCAAAAGAATCAAGAAAAGACGATTAACATGCTCTAGAATTCACACTGTGACAGGTATATGACTGCAAAGAGCAGCTGTTGTCCCAAAGTGATGAGCTGCACATGATGCTCTCCTGTTACAAAGAGACACAGCTCTCGACGAGTCAGAAGCTGGCGACAACGCGCAGGGACAAACCGGTCACTGTGGTGCGAGCCAATGAGATCTGCTTCAAGCATGCACAGTGGCGACTCACAGATGCTGACGGACAGTTGGGCATCGCTGATCTCGTACTGTCCAACTTTCTGTGAGTATTGGAATTTATTTTGTTGTACTGAGAAAAGTGTATTTTGCTTTGTTTCAAAGTTTGGTAAACTTTGGTATAGGAATCTGGGGAGGAACAACTTTAGTAAGTTTTAAAAGAATATTCTTAATACAAAAAAGAGCTGTAAGAGTTATTAATAAATAAACCCCCAGTTATTCTTACAGAAAGCATTTTCAGGATTCAAAAATCCTGACTATCAAGTTTATACCTGTATGAGTTATGCAAATATTACACAAAACATAAAAATAATTTTTCTCATGATACAAATGCCAATATACATAATACCGGACATAATTTTATACAGATAAAACAACATAGCTCTTCCAAATTTGAAAAATCCATAAATAAATCAGTGATTTGTAAAATAATAGATAAAATATTGAAATGCAACAAAAAATTGGTGTCCAGAAAAATCAAATCAAATCAAAATCAAAATGTCTTTATTACGTGAACATTAAGTACAGTAATTTGTCAAAATATAATACATAATGCAAAGTTAGATAATTACAGTTTAATAGTGTCATCATTGTGAGTTTAGGAGGTTTATGCTTCAATTTTTAAAATCACGTGGTTCCAGTGTTAGCAGATTCCAGGAACTCTTCAATGGTGTATACAGGTCTCTTCAGCAAAAACTCTCGAAGTAGGTTCTTTAGTCTGTTTCCTGTCAGGCTGCGGAGGTAGTCTGGTAGAAGGTTTTTAAATTTCCGGCCAATGTATGAAGGTTTCTTCTCATATAAAGCTGTTCTGTGTTGAGGTAGGGTGAGCCTTGAGGCATGGCGTGTGGGGTAATTATGGAGGTCCATGTGAGTCTGCAGATGTAGTTTATCTACGTGCAAGATGGCTTCATAAATGTAAAGTGCAGGTACTGTAAGTATGCCTAGGGTCTGGTAGGCCTGTCGGCATGTTTGTAGTGGCTCAAGGTTTGCAAGGGTCCTGACTGCCTTCTTTTGGAGTACCAGAACTCTCTTGAGGTTTCCTTGGGAGGTTCCCCAGACTATAAGGCCATACCTAATGTGAGACTCTATTAGCGCATAGTAGGCTATTTTTGCCGCTTCCAGAGAGCCTACCCATTTAATACGTTTAACAACGTAGATGCCTGTACTAATTTTATTGCATATGTTGTTTACATGATCTGCCCATGTGAGTCTGCTATCGAGAGTTACTCCCAAAAACTTGATCTGGTTAGCCACTGGTATATTGGGAATGCTTGCTGGTACCTCTTTCTTCCTGCTAAAGTGTACCTGTGTAGTTTTGTCAGGGTTTATTGCTAAGTCATTTAATTTACTGTAGATTATGGCGCTTTCTAATGATGTGATAGAGTTACTGTACAATTGTTCAGCTGTGTCATTTCTTAGAAGAAGAGTGGTATCATCTGTGTACATTATGCAGCTCGTACTTTCATTTTGAATTAGAACTGGGAAGTCGTTAGTCAGCAGAATAAACAAAATGGGTTCCAACACAGATCCCTGTGGGACTCCTCTAGTAATTGGTTGAGGACAAGATCTGAACATGCTAGTGACGCCAGATGTAGTATGCTGAATCTCCACAATTTGGGATCTCCCTTTGAGATAACTATCAAACCACTTGTTTTCCAGACCTGTTACTCCCAAAGCTGCAAGTTTTTTAGAGATGAGGCTGTGTCCTAAGCAATCAAAGGCCTTACTGTAGTCTAGGAATAAGGCAGTGACAAATTGTCCCTCCTCTATGCTGTCAATTATAGATTCGACCAGACTTATGATGGCAGATAAAGTAGATTTTCCCTTCTGGAAGCCATGCTGGCAGTCAGTAATTAAGTCCTGTTGTGTAAGATGTGTCATTAGTCTCTTCAATACTATTTTTTCAATAATTTTTGAAAACGTTGATATTAAGGAAATGGGTCTATAGTTTTTTGGGTCAGTTTTTGGTCCTTTTTTGTGCTGGGGATAGACCTTGGAGACTTTAAGCTTTGTTGGGAATTGGCCCAGGGAAAATGATTTATTTATAATTGATGCAAGAGGATGAATCAATTCCACTGCGCAATGCTTTACAACTTTTGATGAGTATTCGTCTGTACCACTCGATGATTTGTTTTTTAGGTTGTGTATTACTTGACTTACTTCTTCCCATGTTGTGGCGGTCAGATCAAATGGTTGTATTAAAGGGTGGTTTAAGAGGTTTAGGTCCTCTTCTAATCTGCTGTCTCCTGGCTGTTGGTTGTTTTGCTGTAATGTCACTTCTGCTATCTGAGTAAAGAAAGTGTTTAGTTGTTCAGCTACCTGAAGAGGATTGTCTACCACTGCATTGTCAATGTTTAGCTTAGGACACGTTTTGCTAAGTTGTTTGGCATTGGTCTCTGTATGTATTATGTCCCATACAGCTTTGGATTTGTTGTCAGATGTCATTATTTTCTGTGTATTTGCATTTTGTTGCAACATCCTTAGTTTTCTGTCGTACTTCTTTTTTATGTTTACCATAGTTTCTTTATCTTGTGCCCTTCCGGTAATTTCATAGGTGTTTGAGGCTCTTAAGTAGGCAGCTTTTATCTCAGCTGATTCTTGGTCATATTAGTGAATTGGTTTACTCTTAGTTTTATTTTTGCTCTTCTTGTGAGGGCAGGAGATGTCAAGGGCAGTTTGCAGCACTCCTTCGAATATGTTATATGCTGTTTCCGCATCTTCAGCATTATAGACAGTATCCCAGTTTTTTATGGAAAGCAGTGACTTGAGCTGGTCAAGGTTTCTCCTTCCCATTTGTCGCCGAAGAGTTTGCGTGTTGTCGTCATTTTTACAAAAGTCCAGGCTACATATTTGGGCGGTATGATCCGATAGTCCAGTTTGTAAAATTGTTGCACTAAGGTCATGTTCTGGAATATTAGTGCATATACAGTCAATTGAAGTGCTTGTGTCAACTGTAATGCGAGTTGGTGGCAAAGGGAGCCTTCTTATGTTGTGTGTTGCCAATTCGTTGTCAAAAGTTTTATTAAAGTTTTTTAATGGAAATAAAAAATACTTTGTCAATGAGAGCATGCTATTCAGTATATGATTTTTTTTGATGACTCTTTCATATAAAAATGGGTTTTTAATGATTTTAAATTGCAATATTAGTTTTGGATTATTTATATAATACAATGTTTGAAACTCTTACTGAATCTTTATATTAAGAACTGATTACCTTTTTGTTATCTAAAAAAATGTTGAGTGATGACTTTATATCATATCTACGACAATTCTCTATATACTTTATGTATTGACTGAGAAATAAAAATCTATTGTCTATTGTCTAGTGAAACCTTGTTTATTCGGGTTAATTGGAATTGGATGTGATCCGGATAAACATGAATCTGGATAAACTGGGAATACACCAAATATCAGATAATAAGAAATTTATTTGTTACAAATATGACGTTAAAAAAGAGTCAATTTACTATTTTGTTTTAAAAAGATTAATGAGAAAATAAGAAAATAAATTGTACGTACTTTTTTATACAAAGCTCAGAGGAGGGAGGGAGGGAGAGGGAGAGAGAGATAGAGAGAGAGAGAGAGAGAGAGATGTGTTGCTTGACTGATGTCATATTCTTTGTTATATTCTAAGTTTATTTTTGACGATGGAGGCATTGTGAAGGAAGCAGGATCTTTTCCGGACATTTGCCATTGTTCAGTGAAACAAAAAATGAGTAACACTACATTTCGAGATCTACAATCTGATCTCTTCTTCAGGTAAATAACTAACCTAAAACATAATTACAAACTAGGTTAAAATAAACAAATCATACCAGAGCGTTGTCTTAGGCGTGTCACAATGCCTAGTATATGATTGCAGATCTCGAAACATAATGTTACTGATTTTTTTTCACTGATGTCATATGATTGTAATTAGGTTGTTTACAAATTTATTTATCCTGATATTGTCTCATTGATATCATAGTTACCCATAGAATAAATATAAAAATAATTGCTAACGCTCAAAAATTCCCATCATCAAACTTAGTGTTGCATGTTTAAAAATGAAGCTTTATGCAAAATGTTAAGTCGAAAGGTCTGTTTGTTTTTGAAATATCATGCGGATGTATAGACAGACAGACATAAAATATGTCCAACCCCACAAATGATAGGCTTCACTAGCGCTCAGCCAACAAGGTGGTTATTGTGGCAACAGAGAGGTAACTGAGACATCATTGTGACAGGTATACCAAGAACTCCAAGAGTGACGACTCCGTGGAACACCTTCTAGAGGTCGGCTATGTCAGGATGACTAATCTACTACCGAATCAAGTCTACAAGGAGGTCATTGTACCAACAGAAATCCAGAGCAACATGCCAGTTGATCGGAAGGTAATCCTATATGTTGTTTTGTGGTATTAATCTGATCAATAAAGAAATAAATATGGAATACCTTTGAAATAATTTTTTTTATTATTTAGGTATATTTGTTACTTTGTGATTAGTAATGTTTATATCTTGGCTATTTCATTACAATAACAATGGCAAATACTCATTATCTAGTTAACATTTCTGTAATTTTTTCAAATTGTCACTTATACATGCCAAACAAAGAGTTGATTTTCCATCACATAAACATCAAAATTTAAATAATAAAAAGGGAACCTATCCCTCCCAATTATTCAACAACTAATATTTCATGGTGTCACACTATTGATATGGTTGATGTAGGGTTCTATGTCCTGTTTTGTAATAATCTTCAGTAAGACTCTACTACCTATTATTTGAGTCAGATATTGTTCTTGATCAATACAGGCAGTAGAATAAAGAATGTGAAACATTGCATTCCTGAATCAAAATTCAGTTTTCTACTATTTTGTTGTCTGGCTAAATCAAGATACAGGTTTGGTTTATGTAACATAAATTTAAGATAATTTCTTAAATTAAATTGTTGCTTTTTTAAAACCCTCTCTGCATTGCAGGCTTATTTAAGACCATCCACAGGGCATGAAATACTTAACTTCTGTTCAACTTGAAACTGGTTGATAGGTTAATTATTATTTCTCTGTGTCAAGTGGAAGATGTCTCACTTTTCTATTTTATATAGGTAAACCTTCTTTTCCTACCCTGTTAAAACTCTCTTGTTAAAATTTGGATACAGAGTTTTAGATTAGATTGTCGGGGTCCAACGAAACAACAAAAATCATAAAATGAACTGATTAGTAAATAATCAGTCTGTATGGTGATGCAGTTGTTTAAAGAATACAAACTCAGATGATTAGAATGCTGCTTTCCAATCAAACCCTCTTATAAGCAAATGTTACCAATACGGTTTATGGAGGCAGTGTATTGTGTGTATTATGAATGCATAAGAATACTGTGATTTTCTCCAATAAAATAATTAGAATTGATATCAGAATAGGAAATTACAAATTTGGAGTTGGAACTAAATAAAAGTTTTGGATTGAATGTGTCTACATTGTAGTTTAGCGGAAAAGCAGGTTACTGATTTGGATCTTCACTTTTAATTAATTTTGCAGTGCCCTCTAAAATTGGTTTTGAATTGTGTCCACTAAATGAGAAAATGTTGCTTTTGTAGTTTGTCCAAATATAAATTCCTCTCTTTTGTTATTTTAGAGGGCTGTTAGAGTGTTTTGCCGTGAAAAAGCTCCTGTCGGAGGAATTTCTGTGAAGGAGCATTTTGAGATCAACGTTGTGCCTTTAACCATAGGTAAGAGAATTTTTATATATTTTCAATCATCATGTGAAATGCTGTTGTTTTTTTCAGCCACCAATACATAATTGAAATAATTACTTGTAATTACTATTCCTTTTTATACTCTATTTCAGGTCTGACAAAGAAATTTTACAATACCATGCTGCGGTTCTGTTTCCCGGAGCGGGATCCAGAGAACATTGAAGGAGACGGGTTGGAGGAGGCTGAGAGTGGCAGTACCTCATCAAAAAAGAGCAAGAGTTCTGAAAAAACTGTTAAAAAGGGCAAAGATTCCAATTTTTATGTCCGTATAGAGCAAAAGGATGATGTGGAAAAAATGAAGGTAATATATAAACATTTGTTTGAAAGTTTTTATAATCTTTAGGTACTCTACTGTATGTGTGGTTTTTTTAATAGCACTTTATTCAGATTCAAAGATCAGAAATTCAATGTAAACTCATCGTTCTAATTTTATCTGTTGACCAGAATTATATAAAAGTTATTCAACAAGATATTTTGTACTCTAGTAAATCTGTATGTTTTAAAAACCAGCAAAATGTGAAGGTTTTTATTTTTGCTACTCAGATCTAGTGCTACAACATTTTATTTAAACAGATTAACCCATTCAGTAACCCATTCAGGATTCTGTTAGATAAAATGGTGCCTTGGAACATCATCAGAGCTGTTGTAACATTTATAACCTAAATATGGTTTCCAGTAAGAAACTAATCAATTTTTTGTGTGTATTTGAAAATGATTGATTTAATTTGAATTAAAAACAGAGAAACAATTTTGTTATATTTTTACAGTAATTTACAATTAACAAGTTAAATTTTGTTCATGTGTAAGTTCTCAAGCTATGGAAAGATGCACAGATCTTTATTACAGGTTGAATGTTCAAATATGTTGTGTCTTTATGATGTTGTTGAATTATGATGTTGTAATAATAATTTACTGTGTGATACCTTAATTAATAATACAAGAAGTGCACTCCAACAAATGCAAAAACTAACATTTAACGCTTTAAAAGTTTAAACATAAAATGTATTTGACTACTGAATGTTAGAACTCTTGATTTTGAACCACCGCTTCTAACGCTACTATCTGTGGATATTGTGTGGATATTAAGTCTTCATTCACGAAACTATCATCCTACCTTCATCACAGTCCAGTTAATAAATAGCCCAATTTCAAAGAAACTATTGGATCTACAGTTTCTAATTTCCAAATTACTGGGCTTGGCACACAGTCCCCATCAACTTAAATCCAACATGGCGGACACCCATCATCTAGTGTGAAAGTGATCCTACATTTTTAGTGAAGTTTAAGTGGGGAAAATCAACAAAGTACCAACTTAACTGCACACCAATCAATACTTCTAAACTGTAAGTTTAGTAATCATCTATTTAAGGAACATTTAAGGAACCTTAAGACAATAAAAATCCAAGAAAACTTGTAAGTAACATCACGAACTAGATCAACAACTGCAACAATTTTTTTCAAGATATATCACATAATATAACAAACTCAAGCAATTCTCTAAACTAATTTTTATTGTTTTATAGCACTACTGATATTTATTTTTTCCACTGACAACAAGTAAATAAATAACAGGCTGAATAAAACCTAAAACAAAAACAGTGACGTCATAGCCAACAAGACACTATCTAGAGCACCAGCTGCTAGAAAACAGATAGAGCCAGCTATTAGGTCAAGCAGATGGGGAATATTTGCTCGACACCTGCTGACAATGCGTCTGTGACGCTGACCTCAGACAACACGGCCTCTACTTACTGGCTGTCATCAGCAAATACTTAGCTTGTAGCAAATCACTACTTACCAGAGTATTATCTATGTTTTAAATATCTGACATTTTTATTTATCATTTTCTACTTTTACTTAATACAGACTATTTTTACTAAGAATTTTCTATTAATACCTCTACTAAACTGACTCTGAAATGCCCACTAAATATCCATGTGGTATATGCAATATTGGAGTAAAAATATTCTGGTATTAAATGCACAGGCCTATGTGCAAAATGGTACCATGCAGGATGCCAAAATATTTTAGAAAAAGATTTAAAAAAAAAGGGCCACTCATGAAATTGAAAAAATGGCACTGCATGGCATGCAGGATATCTAAAAACACCACCATTACCAAACCGAATTGTTGACTCAGAAACACTAAATACCTCAGACACCCTACTGGAACTAGAAATGAGTCTTATTGAAAACAACCTAATAGAAGGCTCTAACAGTCGAGAGGACGACCTCCAAATGGCTGCCAAAATAGGATCGGCATTAGTAGCTGAGAACGAAATTGCTAAAATCAGAGAAACTAGCACTCCAAAGCAAACTTATCAGTATGGAGGGGAAATTGGAAGAGATGGAAAACATTGAAAGCAAATATTTGACAAAAAATTGAAAATCTTCTACAGTTAAATTTCAGATATTCAAGCCCAACTTGAAAACGAGAAGAAACTGCGCTTAGAAATCAGAATTCATCTGAGGGATAACGACCTTAAACTGGGTCCAAATGATTGATAACTATGCAAAACAAATAGTAGAACTAGAAAAAAGCAACTCCATACTGCAAGAAAAAATTCAAAACACAGAAATAACAGCTGTAGTATGCAAGAGCTCATATTCACAGACTTCTCCTATGGGGGATGCCCAAATATATGAGACTAATCAAACCGCTGTACTATTGGAAATATCAAAAATGAACTCAAAGCTTGACCAAATGGAGCTATCTATTAAGACCATGGCTTCAAGTGCATTTTTGCCAAAAAATAAATGACACTCTCGCAGGAGTCAGTCAAACCTGTAGCAAATTACTTACTTTATCTACAAAGACAACAAATGCAGCTTCCTCTATTTGACTTACCTATAACACATGTCAGCCCAACTACAACGGCCAGGAGTCAGCCAAACCTGCAGAAAAAAAACTGAACAATACCCTGACTACATCACCAACAGAAAAAAATCCATCCCCAACCTCAGGAGTCAGTCAAACCTGCAACCAAAAACTGTTTATACCTGCAAGGACAACAAAGGCAAAGCCCACTATTGCCTTACCCATGACAGATGCAAGCCTAACTACAACGCCAGGAGTCAGCCAAACCTGCAGAAAAAAAACTGAACAATACCCTGACTACATCACCAACAGAAAAAAAATCCATCCCCAACCTCAGGAGTCAGTCAAACCTGCAACCAAAAACTGTTTATACCTGCAAGGACAACAAAGGCAGAGCCCACTATTGCCTTAAACCATGACAGATGCAAGCCTAACTACAATGCCAGGAGTCAGTCCAAACCTGCAGTAAAAAACTGAAGCATGCATTGACTACACCACGGACAAAACAAAACCTTTCATTAACAACAGGAAATGAGCAAAAAACGGACTATAAAGACTAATCAGTTTAGTGTCTCCCTTAAAGTGGCAAAAGCTGCTGAAAAATCCAACATCCAGCAATCCCAACTACCTACAAACACTAATAGAATTTCACAAAGTGAAGCCACTCAAACTTCAACTCCCATAACTGTACCGAATCTCAGCCAGAACCACATGAACATTTTTTAGTCCACACCTACCAGAAGCAGACCAAATTCAAACCAGATACTTCATAAACTCAAACCTCAAAAAGCCCCAGAAAAAAATCTAATTATAATGCATCAAAACATTCGTGGACTTGATAAAAAAGATTGATAGGCTAAACCACCTTCTAAGCAATAAAAATCCCAATATCTTGGTGCTTACCGAACATGGCCTCAAAAGCAAAGAATTAGAGAGTACTAAACTCGAAGGATACTCTTTAATAGCAAACTTTAGCAGAGAAGACCATAAGCTGGGAGGTGTAGCTATTTATGCAGAGGACACTCTAGCAGACAGCACCAAAGAAAACCGCTATATCCCACCTATGTCAAGAGTTTCTGCTGTGAAGCGGCTATGGTGTCGGTAGAATCAATTGACAGAAACATACACATCCTGGGAGTATACCGGTCACCCAGAGAAAATACAAGGGCTAGTATAAATGTTCTGTCAAACATCCTAGACTACACACAAGCACACAATAAACACCTAGTGCTGATCGGAGAGATATTAACATAGGACAGATGAAAAAAAACCATAGACAACACAATCTTAGAAACTGAACTGCACACACACACAACATCAAAAGATTGCCCTTACTTGCCACCCGCATTACTCATGACACAGCCACCTCAATTGACTGTATATGCACCAACATACCTGAGTATAACATTGACACAGTCATTCTACAAACAGGACTTTCTGATCATACTGCTCAGATATGTCAGATAAACGGCTATGAAATAAAACACTCTGCCGCAAACTTCCTTCAAAAGACAATTCAGTCCAACCAACCTAGATAACTTGAAATCTCTTCTGATGAACAAAAAATGGGATACTATCAATCTTGCCCCTGATGCTGACTCAGCTTACGACATTTTCTGGAAGTCTTGAAATTATCCCTTGACATTGCTTGCCCCAAGAAGAAAAGCAACAGGAAAACAAACCAAAAAACTTTGTGCTATGACAATGAGACAAAATTACCTCAAGGATATTTTTCTTAAAGGCACGTTACAAATATGAAATGACAGGAAATATCCAAGATAAAAGCAGTTATGGTGGAAAGGAAAAAAATTATGACAACAAACTTAGAACCCTACGACAAAATGCAAAACTCACACTTCATTGAGTCAGCTGCAAACAAAACCATGGCCATATGGGACAGTCATTAACCATGAAAGAAAAGGACAACACAAAATCCCATCTCAATCCAGTATTATAATAAATGACAAAGTCGTGAATAAACCCATCTGAAGTTGCAGAACATTTTAACATTTTCTTCTCTCAAGTTGCTGAAACGACACTGAAACTTAGCAAACCAGAAAACAGTTGGAAATCAGGATAAAAATGAAAATGACAGTCTATAGTAGACAACTGCCCAAACTGTTTTTTAACTTAGGCCCACAAATTTCAGAGAAGTAAGAGCTGCCATCTATTCCCTTAAATCAAAACCATCCAGTGGAATGGATGAATATTCAGCTAAAATTGTAAAGTATTGTGCTGATGAGCTTATACCACCTCTAGTCAGCATAATAAAACAAATCTTTTAGACTTGGCCAATTTCCTACTGCATTAAAACAATCTAAAGTGTATCCAAAACATAAAAAGGACCAACCACTGAAGTTCAAAATTACCGTCCTATTTCACTTCTTTCAACATTTTCAAAAATAATAGAAAAAGTAGTACTCAATAGACTTATGACCTACCTAGAGCAGCATAACATAGTTACTAACTGCCAACATGGATTTCTTAAAGGTAAATCAACAGCATCAGCTATCATCAGCTTAGTAGAATACATAATTGACCAATAGACAAAGGAAAGTACATCTCTGCTCTCCTCCTTTGACTATAGCAAAGCTTTTGACTGTTTAGGACATGACCTCATATCAGAAAAACTTAAATCTCTTGGCATTACTGGCATAGCAAACAACTGGTTTATGAGCTATCTGTCAGGGCGAACACAGGTAGTTGAAATACAGAACATTACACTTGGCCATAAAAACACCTACCAGTCAAACCCCACAACCAGTCACACGTGGAGTGCCACAAGGATCAGTCCTGGGCCCAGTCATCTTTGTCTTATTTGTCAATGACTTCCCAGCATACATCCAAGATCACAATACCAACTGTGTAATGTATGCTGATGACACAACACTCTTAATAAAGGATGACACTGCAGAAGGAGTACATACAACCGCCTGCAACTCCCTCTGCAAAGCACTGACATACTGCAGGAAAAATGACCTGGCTGTAAATCCATCAAAAACCATACAGATTAACTTTAGTAAAAGAAAAGACTACATTTCCAAAAATACCTGACGTAGAAATTGAAAACCATGTTAAATTCCTTGGAATCATTCTGGATGGGAAAATCTCGGCTGGACAGAGCATGTGGATGGCCTTTGCAAAAAAATCAGCATAGGTATTTATGCTGTTCGGCGCATAAAATGGATTGGAAACCTAGAAAATGCCAAAACAGCCTACTATTCATTAGTAGAAACCCATATGAGGTATGGGATTGCTGTATGGGGCGGATCCTCTGTCGGAAACCTCAACAAGGTGCTTGTCCTGCAGAAAAAAAGCCATTAGAATCCTCGCTGACCTTGAACATCAACAAAGCTGCAGACAAGCCTTCCAAACCCTCGGCATAATGACCGTCACTGCTCTATACATCCAAGAAGTAATTCTACATGTGCACAGCCTGGGTCTTCAAACAGGGGAAAGATATCCATTCATACAACACTCGCCATGCAGCCAACTACGTTCTGCCTCCACATCGCACAGCAATTTATGGAGAAAAAACCATCTTATATCGGCCGGAAGTTGTGGAACGCTCTCCCAGAAACAATGAGAAGATTGAAGAGGAGTGCCCTACAAGGAAAACTGCATGACATCCTAGTAAATCAACCATTTTATTCACTGGACGAGTTCCTCAACACCTGCAATGAAACATGGAGATTTCAAAATGTACCTTGACTTTTTTTTTTTTTTTTTAACTGAAAACACAAATGTATAAACATTCATCATCCATATTTATGTAATAATATTATGTGACTCTATAACTGTTCTTAATGAATATGTAAATAAAGAAGTTTGTCTATTGTCTATTGTCTATTGTCTATTGTCTATCAATTCCTTCTTCCACCACCTTAGTCATTCCTTTTCTCTACCTGCTTTTCTTCACCCCCTCATCATACTCCCTAAAGATCTTCATCATAGATTTCTTCTTTTCATTTTCAGCTGGCCATATAGCATTATATTGAATTAATTGTCAGGCTACACTCTCAATTATTATGCTTATTGAGACATGAAGAATTGATATTCTAGTGAACAAGACTTCTCTAGTTTTATCCAAAGTGAGAACAGTATGCATACATGTAGTTTTTATCCCACACCAAGTCATGAAAATCTCTTAACGCTTTTTGTTTTGCAATCTCATCATATTTTTTATGGAGTTATTCCAAGTTGGGACATCTGTTCTGCAGGAGCGAGCAGAGAAGAACAAGCTGTTCATCTACATCAAGATCCCAGAGGTGCCGATGAAGGTGAGCTACAAGGGGAACAAAGAGAAGAACCTGGAAGATATCCAGGACGTGAGCCTGGTGATACCCACTCTGGAATATCACAATGTTACGTGGACTTGGCTGGACCTGCTGCTGGCCATGAAGAATGATAGCAGAAGAGTCATATTGCCGCAGGTCAGCTAACATTCCCTCTTGTTATGTGAATTCAGTAGACATCTCTTTGTGCATCACATCTCACAAAAATAAGTAGGACTATCTCATAAAAAGGTTGATTTGAGGTCCAAGATTTATGGGACTCAAAAAAGTATAGTGTGCAATATTATGTTAACCAATGGCTGTGACGTCTTGATTTGTTCACAGTGGGTATAGATCATGTCTGTGCTATCAGTCACTATCCGAAACATTAATTTGTAAAATTATCCAAGTACTAAGGAGGAATCTGTAACACTGCAAAAGTATATGTAGTCAAAATTATAAGAAAATAATATTTTTGTCAAAATCGTAAGAAAAATAATTAAAATAGTCTTTTTGGTAGTTAGATTTAGTGACAACTGAGATATTAATAATTTATTTCTTATGGCATTTACATGCAATCAATATCTCGAAAACAGTTTGAGATAAAAAAATATTCATCAAAAAAGTTTAAAAAATGTTATAAGCATTCCAGAACACTTTTTTTCTGTAGCTCCATAAATATCAGAGTTGTAAACTCTGTTTAAGTTCAAATAGCCATTATATTGGAACAAAGTCCTGTACCAAACATCAAACAACTTAACTGAGATATTTATAAGGTCAATATTTGTACCAAGTTTTAACTTGTTTGTGCTTTCTCTGGAGCAGTTATCGTTTCTACAAGCTGTGTTATATATAGTAAATATAGAATGGGAGTTATATTTGGACTCTGTGGATGATCGGTGAAGTTATGTGGAAATTTCCTTAAGTTCTATCATGAGAACACTTGCAATAAGCTGATTTTGTATACAAAATGTAAATAAACATAAAAACTAATAAAAGTTCTACTTTATAAGGAAATAGATAACATTACAACTCACAATTTATTATAATAAACACTAACCATCAACACAGCGATTTCGCTTCGTAAATTCCTAAAATTCAAGTGTGGTGATGACTATCCATCAGACCCCAAATAATCATTAGCAAGGTCAAAACCAAAAGTTACTGAGAAGGGCAGACTCGTTCCTCAGACATTCCTTAACACTGATAAAATGAGAATGAGACTATACAAATCCATTTCATTCGTTTACAGGCAATAAAGCAGAAATTCCAGATCAAAGTGAAGCGAGGGGTTGTCAGCGAGGGTCCCTCACCTCAGGAGGAGGACAAGGCGAGGATTCTGCTTGGTTCCAAGCTGATGGTGAGTACAGTACAATATTTCCATTCAAACCTTCTCGCAAAATAATTCTTCAATGAAACAAAACTCTCATTTTAACTATATAAGTATTGATTATTCTGTCATACTTATTGATAGCTTTGTTTTCTTTTTTAGCCTCAAGAAAGTAGAGGACAGAAAAAAGGTGTATTCAAGCTTCCAAACTAAGGAACTAAAAATTCCATGTAAGTACTTGTATTATTTGTGTTTAGCATAATTGTACGTCATTATTTTCTCTCCTACGGACAGATTTACAAAGGTCCAAGGAGGTGTGCCACAACCGCAACATTTAACAAAAAGACATGAGAGTGGGACGCATTCTTACAACATCCTAAGGGATGTGTGTGACTATGCTAACATGATGTGCATGTGTACCGCGTTCCTGTGGAATATAAAGAATCATTGGTGAACAAAATACAATTCTGCAAACTATACAGAATGTTATATAGCTATCATAACTATTTTTTCATGCAGTGAACATGACACGCTTACATTGCTAGATATTTTGTGATAGAGTAATTCCTAAAACACTTATTCTATACAAAATGGTGGCTATTTATGGGTTCATTATTGATCTTATTTCAATAGCCGCCATTTTGTAATAAATAGAGCTTGTTAAGTGTGTTTTGCAGATTATGTTCCATAAAGTACGTCCTTTAAAAGGATATGCATATTGAGCTAGGCCTTCATTTAAATCTTTCAAGACAATGCCCATGGTTCGTCCCCTGATGTAAGCGTGTGGTGACTATTGTATAAAAAAGTATTGAAGATGGCCATATAACATTTCACACACCCTGTATATTGTAGAAGTTGTTTATAGTTAACATTGACTTTACTTGGAGGTGAAACCGCTAAAGAGAACATTCCAAATAAAATGTGCTTTTTGGTTACATGTTTTACTTAATTGATTTGTGTATTTTGCAGGCTATGGATCAGGGTTACTCTTCAAGGGACTGCTGCCTGAAACAGATTTCCTTAGCTATTTTTTAGATTTGCAAATTTAATATTAACTTGTGTTCTAGTCTTTATTTTATCTGTATATAATGTAATTTTAAAGCATTTTCACACAATGTACTACTGTGTATTATTGCTAGGGAATGTGAAGTCAATATTGTTGCTGTTATAGCCTATTAGTTTTATTGAACCAACTTGTTACAAACAACTGTTTTTCTGTTACAATCTTGCTTTTATTCTCTTGGCAGTATTCGTTTCCTATACTGTGCTATATAAGACTGCTTAAATTGTAAATGCAAATAATATTATTTTTAAAGAAATAAAATTATTTATGAGTACTATGATTGCATTTTTTAAAGTCTGAATGAATGATGCTGTAGGAAAACTAAAGTAGAGTTTCTAATCACAAAGTGGTGTTAACCCATTGCTTCCTTAAGAAGGAATGCTAAATATGTGCATTGTATAGCCTCTTCTTCTTCTAAGAGGCAGCCTATTGCCATGTACTAAGCATCTGAGGCTCCAATCTTAACATGGAGCTAATGTTTAAAATAGAAACGTCATATAAACTCATCTCAAATCCATAAATTTTTCACTTCATAAACTTAGATATTATTGATTCAATGGTTGAATTGTTAAAAATATGATTATCTGTTGATAATAATTGTTTATAAATTATAGACTTTCCTAGAAGAAACTAATGAACAAAAAATGAAGCAAAGAATATTTTACGGAATCCAAAAAATAATTTGGAATTATGGGTGATAATATTAATCTAGTACAGTGAAGTACATTGAGTTTGATTTCTTGGAATCCATAATAAGGTTTTGAGCTTGCTTCTCAGGTAATAATTCAAATTAAACACTTTTTATTTTTTTATTTATTTATTTTTATATTTAAATTTACATTGCAATACCCTTGTAGTGCCTAAAAGCATGGTAGGCATCCAGTCCATGCAGGATGGACATCACAAATCCTAGCATCTGAAAAATGCATTATCAAGTTTTTATGGACTGCTCCAGACAGAATACAGGGTCTGTTTAATAATTATCAGGACTGATTTCAAAAATCTAAATTTATTGCAGATATTATTACAATTACTTCATAATCTTCAAAATACATTCCTCCTGCATCAATACACTTAGTTCGGTGCAGCTTTTACTCGTCAAAAGCCTGCTGGAAACAGGTTTCCGGAATACTGGTAAAGTCTCCACACTGAATTTTGCCTCTGTTACAATGGTGTGGACGCTTTCAACTGAAAGGCCTGTCTCCTCACTAATAAGGGTGTGGTTAAATGCCTGTCAGAATCCAAAACTGTTTTCACTGTGGCCACCTGAGCATCTGTCCGAGCGATCGTCGGGGGTCCGATGCTGTGATCGTCTTTGATGAGCTCCCGGACTACCTTAAACGTTTTGTGCCACCCAAAAACTCTTGTGTGGCTTAAGGCATCATCTCCATAAGCCTGTTTAATGGGTTCAAGGGTCTCGGACGCGGATTTCCCGAGTTTAAAGCAAAACTTCACAGCGTAGTATTGCTTGACAGTTTGCTCCATGCTGGCTCAATGACACCATATAAAATCACACATCACAAAAATCCACCTCCTGTTTCTACGTATGCCCGCAGGGGACTGAATTAAAGTGTGCCTGAGTGGTGAGAACCCCTCTACCAAGGCCAATCGCTCGTACCCCCCCTCCACTGCTCCATTGAACCAGTTGGTACAGCGAACCAATCCCAATACTTATTGAACAGACCCTGTATGTGACTTACTATATCTTGGTTATTTGTAAACTCGTCTACAAAACTAAAAATAACATGGCCTATAACATTTTTCATGGCAAATGTTGGAATGGAATCTTGTAAAATTGTCTGAATTTAAATAGAACAAAATTACACATTCAATTATAATCCATTTAAAAACTAGCTACTATAATGTTTTTGCTGTTTAAATACAGTAACGGTTTATTGATACAACTAAAGTCACTTTATAGTAAACAAATTTAGAAATAGGTACCAGAAACAGCAGGTTGTGGAGATTTCATTTTGATTCACTTGTCAAAGTTTATTTTTAGCTCAGTTATGAGCAAACGCAATTGCCTAAACAGTGTTGTCCAGTTCACTTGGTCATTGTCCACTACATGTTTTAGCTTACTTAGAAAGCATTGGGCAATGACATCCCCAAGAAGTAGACAGGAACATAGCCAGGAAAAGATTTTTGGGAGAGGGTTTGGTCAAAACGACATATTTTTCTCTAGTGGACAGATAGTATGGCAAATCCAGTCAATCAATCAATTCTCCATTTTGTTCCTTAAAACGTTCTTGACCCGTTTCAATGTTGAGAACAATCTTTCAATGGTACATGTCAGTAATACTGAATTATTTAAATAATAATAATCATTTGCTAAAAATTATTTGAAAAAATTTAAAATTTGGGGGGGTCTGGACGCCTTGGACTCCCTTGATGGCTACGTCCTTGGCAGTGACGAATTTTGTTCTACAAAGAACATATATGTTACATTTTATATTTATAAGTTGTGTTTTAAACCTACATAGTCAGGAGGGGCCCAATCAAAGCTTGCTGAATGTCTGACCAAATATAGTAAAAGTACCAGAGAACTGTGTACCTGAACATGTGATATTTGCTGAAATAAAAATCAATTTAAAGCTGAAAAAGTGCTCCAATTGGTCAATAATTCATTTGGCAAAGCCTTGATGGTCTCCTTCTGACACTTCTCTTGGCCTTAATGTCATCAAACAAATTGTTTTGTTGTGTACCCATATTTTGACTAAAGCTGTTTCCCCTCCTAAGTAAAAAAAAAAACAATGGTGACTCACATAAGCAGCCATCATGGCTGGATATGCGGCAAATCCGATGGTAACAATGTAGAGAGGGTAGAGGTACATCTTGACGGAGAAGAACATGTAGATGGAAGAGCTCAGGAAAGACACTGCTGCCACTATGTTGTAAAGAGGCTCCTGCAATTCAGAATTCCATATAACAATCCAATTACAAATAATATTTATTTTTACAATACGAATATTATTCATTACAATTTATTAGTATTTCTATTAAGGCAGAACTGTCTATAATTTAAGATGTGTTGGAGTTGGTGTGGTACATGTTTCTTAAGAGCCAGCTGTTGTGAAACGACCTTGAGTTTATCTCCATAAGAACAATGTTAAACCTCATGCACTTTTATACCCTTATTTTTATAGTAGAGTTATGGAAGATGTTTAATTTTTTCAATATAATTAACACGCATTCAAACCTTTTTACTGTTTTTGTAAAACATATAAATTTCCAAATATTTAAACGATAACGTTCTCCAAAGTTAGAAATTTTTCTGTATAACCTATAAAGTTATTGAAAAAACTAAAACGCTTTTGTATCCTTACTAATGACATCTTTAAAACGAGAGACCTCTCACGTGTCTACGATTAAAAATCAGGTTGTAAAAGAGCTTGAGGTTTAGCATTGTTCTTATACGACTAAAATCAAGATGGCCACCAGTACAGCCCATTCTTACAATCTCGCAGTTAAACACATTTTTGTGAAGTCCTATGCTAAAATTCAATCGCCTTGCTCTGCTTTTATCATCACACTGTTTTGTGCTACCACTCAGGGTTTAGACAATCGAAAATGCTTATCCAATCATACTCCAAAGGATAAACCAGTCTCTTACACTCAAATAAAGAGGTATTGCACATCTGATACTTTGAGTTCCAACAGTTTGCAGCTATTCATAAAAAAAATCTGATGATGAAGCCAAACTTATCAATGAATACTATGAAGAGAGTTAAAAGAATCAGTTGCATCTCTCCTTATGGGTAAGTTAGAAGGTAGGGGCCACCAAGATTTATGAGGATTTATGAGGCCGTAAGATTGTCAAGATTTATTAGGAAAAATTTAGGGAACTTATCTCAAGTCATGTCCCCTTGGAAGAGGGGAAAGCCAGCTCTGAACCAGCCTCTCCAGCCAAAGCAAGCAAAGGGTGGCACACCGTTATGTCTAGGCTGGCAAGAACTTTTGACTTTTAGGGAACGAATCCTACCGACTCCAACAGTCATCTTCCACAGTAGAATAGACCTATTGAATTACCCTTGCGCCCCAGAATCTAAACATTTGCGGTTAGTGATGTGCTGCTCCTGGACAGTTGCCCAGATTTAAGTGACACATTGATTTTTGCTGTACCCAGTGTGGGTTCAACTGGAGGATATAAACCAGCTATAAGTGAACCATCTGGGGAATACTAACAAGGTTTAAAAGAGATCTCAATTCAGATTATTAAATACTGTAGAAGTTCCGGTTTTACATAGTTCTGTACTTCTCTGTCAATAAGATCTGAACTTTTGTCTCATCAACACAACTTACAAGGACAGACGACCTGATGAGCCCGAAGGAGTTGAGGGAGAACACGTAACAGACTAGTAGCAGAGAGGTAGTCCAGAGACAACTGGACGTTGTGGTGAGTAGCGAGGGAAAGGCGGGACCTATCACTTGCGAATAACCGAAGCCATAGGTCACAAGCAGACTCTCACAGAGACTCCCGATCATCTGGAAAATTGGAAAATTTAATTCATCTGGACAAGTCAGTACTTTATAGCAGAGGTCATAAAAACTTTTCATTCAAGAGGCATACAGAAAAATCTTAGGAGACAAGTAGGTCAAGTACTTTTACTGAATGACAGTATTGAATATATGTGTGCTAACTACCAAGGGTGGGAGAATAAAGCTAGCTTAGACTTTTGAGCCAATAACTCACACACTATAAGAAACATGTAGAAACAGGAATTCATCAACTAACCTAACAGTCTGGTAGACTTCACTATATAATCTGTACAATACCTTGTACCCTTTACTATGGCTGCAAGCCCTATTTCTCACCATATTGTGGGAAACCAATTACTTGTTCAAATACTGTCAAAAGTTAAATTCCAAGAAGTCGTATATATGCAGGCTTTGAGCAGTTAGCCAGCCCAATATGTAAGAAATACTGTTAGAATTATTATTCAGAAAGAATGTCCATACTAATAATTAAGTCAACCTAGCTAAACCTCACTCACATATTGGAATGCTTTGCTATTGACCGAAAAAGAAATTAATTTTTGCTGATTGGCTGTGGGACAATTGAAATCCTCTCATGAACCAGACCCAATATTATAGCAGTCATGGTTATGAGATTTCTGTTTTATAAAACAAATATATATGTACCACTAGGAACACCTTTCATACTAATTTGATTCAATATGAAGTGTGAAGCTTGAAATACATTGATTTCATTTAAAAGCAAATTCATGTCATTAACTAATTTCATTTATGAACAATAAATTAAAATTGCCTTTATTACGTTAATAATTTCAAAAACATTTTTTAAGAGGTTCTCTTGCTCTTCCATTTACACATTCCCAATGTTCTGTATTCACTCCAGTGAATTGGAGAGTAAGACCACTCTGCAGTGTTCAAAAAGTAAACTATTTATGGCAGAATCCCTTCAAAATGCACACAGAACTAAAGCAATGCTTATTTCAAAACCCTGAAGATCAGAATGCATCGTTACGAGAGACTTTAAGCATCGTCTTCATATACTTTATTTTGATGGAAATAAAGTTAGCTAATGTAACATGAGAACAAATTTATTTGACAGCAAATTGAGCTATTAAAAAACCTTTGTTCTTGATACTATAATATATCAAAATTGAAACTAGATGACTCGTCAATTTCTAATTACCAACAAACACACCACTCACCAGCTGAGCCAATTTCAAGGTCCCAGGAACAGTCTGCAAGAACTGGAGATGAAGGCAGCAACACGATGATGCAGGTCGGCTCCGAGATATTGTCACCGATGGTATTCCACGACTACCCATCCTATGCACACAACACTAGTAATTGTACTATCATTTATATTTCTTGTGGAGGCAAATCCAAGTTCATTTTTTCAGGGAAAGCATTCAGATGATTTATGACACAGCAAATATGTTGGTAAAATCTCTGGGAACTCTTTTAAAATTTAGTGTTAGTAGTCATACAACTTTTCTCAGCAAAATGGGAATAGCACGTGACAGTCACATTTTATATTGGCTTTACTCCACTAAAAAAATAAAACTAATAGAGTAATAAGAATTCCTTCAGTATTTATTAAACAAGATATTTATTTTACAATAATACATAAAAGATTATGTGTGCTAATTTTTATGCTTTAAAACTTCTTAAATATGAATAAAATTGTAACTAAGCAGATTTCCAGTGTTTGATGTTTATTCATTAGGATAAGAAACTGTGAAACCCACTTAATCCTAAAAAAAAACTTTTGCACTTGCTTCTGGAGTGACAGTCAACAGGATATTCAGGATGGGTAAGGGTCATCCTCATTTTGAAACAACAGGATTTCAAGTAATGCATGAGTTCAAAAACTATTACTATTAAAAATGTTAAACATATTTCTGTACTCTTTTACAAACAATAAGGGATTAATATAATTTTAGTAACAATGTTTTCTAATGATCTTTCATACTAAAAGATAAGATAGAAATAGCCTGTCATGTGGTTCGTAACAGGCTTCACTAAGGTCGTATGGATCATTTCAAATCTATAGCTACATATGTCACTATACCATTTGAAATGTTATATGATTGTACTGAGTTTGTTTATTATTAATACTGCAATTTTCTCATTGCTATATTGGTTACCCTTAAGACAAATACAAAATGTTCACTAACACTCAGCCAAATTCCACAGAGTGACATGCACCATTGTCAAAATCGATGTCAAAAATTAGGAAATATAGTAACAAAGCTTCATCAAAATTTCAAGTCTGAGGGTCAATGTTTAAGATCTTTAATGGTCTTTAAACACATATAAAACAGGCTTTGTCAGATTACTAAAATATTTTAAACTAAAATTAAACTCACAATTCAGATTCTACTTACTCAATTTAGCCTACCAGTAAATATATAGATCTATGTTAATTAATAATAACAATAACCAAAAACTAATAGATCTATATAAATCAACAACAATAACTATTGACATATTCAGAATGGATAAAATTTTATAACTCAGCAATATCAAAACTGAATAAATAAATACATTAATATACCAAATTAAACAAAAATAATGTTGTCGTTTCACAATTTACAAATTCATCCACACAATAAGATGTATTAACTTTTAACTAACATTTTAAAACTGTTTGAAATTTGACTAAAGATACAGACCTAGCATTTAATGGTAACTTATTAAACAATTTAATTTTCGTAAAAAGATTATTGCATTTCTCACTTTGTCAGTTTATTCTCAAGAGACTGTGAGGACAGATAGACAGACAGAAATGAAATTTTTCCAGCCCCTCAAAGTGACAGGCTTCACTAATGCTCAGCCCAGAGGCGGATCCAGGGGTGTGGTAGCATGGCCCCCTCTGAGATTTTGAAATAAGGTGTTAAAAAAACAACTTTACAAACTACACTTCAAGTATTAGTAAATTATTTTCTAAACATTTAATTTTAAACTAAATATTTTCTGTCAAAGTAATAATAATAGTAAACTAAAACTCAGGTGGCTCCTTTTGAAAATTAGGACTCGATCCACCCTTGGCTCAGCCGATAATAAATCGAAGTCTTGGAATAACAATGAATACACGTCTTTTAAATGCAGACAAATATTTCAAAATTTTGGGAGAATCCTTTCCCCTGGTGAAAAACCCACCTTAAAATAAAGAGAATTTTAATGGACAATAAAGGGTACAACAGAACAGAACCCTTACTTTTTAAGTCTTTTGTATGACAAATGTTTACTATATTGGTTTTGCATACTCCCAATGACTGAACAATAGAAAACTTTTCTAATTCATAGTACAGAATTGTAACAAAAATAGATTTCTCTAACTCAGTTTAAATGACTTTTTCTGTCATTGTTCTGTGCTCACCTGATTATCTGGTCAACACCTACCATGCTTTCTACAATAATTAGTATTAACTAACTAACACACAGCAAAGGTAACTAACACTAGAGCAACTGAGGTCAGTTTCTATCAATGCTATTAGAACTAAACTGAAGGCTCTCTAATAGTTAATGTTTGGTAATGACATGTTCAGACAAGATAAAGATAACAAGCCCCATAACCTGGCCAATTAATGAGTAGAGTAGACATTATTTCCATCACTCTTCCTACATTATTCAGTTTATGAATAGCCTAAACACAACCAGAATGGATCATTCATAAATTTAAAATAAATAGTACAGAAAATACCACACATTTTCTTCATTGGCATTTCGCTATCTCCACACTAACAAGATCTGACAAGTCTTATTTTAGAGCACCATTTGAATCCCTATGGTCTCAGTTGTATTTTTATAACAAATCAAAATTAAATCTTGAAACTCAACAATTATGTATCCATGTGTAATAGTTTATTTATCACCAAGCATAAGTTCTTAAAATAATTACATTTTTAGCCTTTTTATTAATATTAATGAACTTTAACTCGAAAAAATTTTACTACATGAACATCATGTCTTGTTCAGATAAAAAATTGTTAAATTTTAAAAATGTAAAAACAAAAAGTATTTTAGAGACATATAAAATGAATAACTGGACTTGCAACCCGAATTTCGTCCTAATGTTCATAAGTATTTACCTATATTTGTAGATTTTAAGTGGTTTTGATAGTTAAATATCTATTACGTATTTAGTTTAACGCTGTGACACGTGTTCAACAATTCTCCAACACTGATGAAGGAACAATGTAGACTCTAGATGCAGTCTGCACTGGACTCCTGGAGTATTGTAGATAAGGAGCCTTTCCTATCATTGTTTTCCTTTCCCCTAATAATTTCCTTTCTTCTATGTATATTGCTAGTAATGTTAAAAAATAAAAAAATAAATATAATTTTATCTCCTCACAACCATGTTAGACGAGCCCCGTACCACCAAGTATACTCTATTCTTATTCGTTGTCTCCTTCATATATTATTTTCGTTTAATTGCCTTATAAATTGATGTGGAATGGTTTACGCTTCAACGTAGATGTCACTGATTCGAAATATTGTAGATCTATTTTTGGCCACAGTAAGACAGACATGTTTTATTTTTACTCCTTCATTGAATGATTTGTTTCTTTACAATAGTATTAGGCAGTAAAGAATGTATTTATTAAAAAAAAAAATTTTAAACATATTTGTTTACTCGACATGATAAGCTATGTATCAGTATGCACAATCACAATCCATAGAAAATTAAATGAATTGCATTGAAATTATTTTTGCCTAAGAAGGAGCCAATATCAGCTGGTGAAAATGCTACTACTCATTGACCTTTAACACCAAAAAAATGTGTTTTTTGATAAATATAATACAAACTATTAAAAAAAGTTAAATTGTTAATGTTTTAAGACAGCTAATATTTTCCCAAGTGGACAGAAAGTAAGACCTCATTTTGGTCCTTACAGTTCTTGACCCGTATCTGTGTTGAGAACGATCTTTCAGCAGTACATGTCAGTAACACTGAATTATTTAAATAATAATAATAATCGTTTGCTAAAAAAGTAACTGAAACAATTAACAAATTGTGGGGGAGGGATCCACCCCTTGGACGTCCTTGAATACAATATATTTAGAAAATATAAGGCTACATTTGGCTAGAAAAGCTTGGTTTGTCTAGTAGCTGTTATAAAACATTTATTCTGATACATACATATTAGACTAACTATACTATTATTATTATTATACATTTAATATATAATATAGGCTATAACAGCAATTCTGAATAGCAGCAAATATCCTCGCAAGTTTTTAATAAGTTTAAAACAGGTTTTAAATCTACGTTAACCCAATTATTATTGAGGACGGTGTTTCTTCCCATTGATTAACTCAATCCGTGTCAGATTTCAAACGCTGCACCAATCGGAAATTGAAATGGAGCTTAACAAAAAAAATGCACTAATTGTGGAAATTAATTATTTTGTAGCAGTAGAATAGGAAAAAAATACACAGTATTGAATATCATGAGCGGAAGTCCCGACACAAAGTGTGGTTCAGCACAGGATGTTCAAATGTCGTCTCCTTTGTTATCATCATATCATATCTTTATAGTAACTTAGACTGTGTTATAACTAAGCTAGGACAATGACATCCCCACCATTATATATCTGTTAAACATCGTCCGTTACACTGAGACGGCTCTATTTTTAACCCAAATATTTCGTAATTTATCTTCACAGTAAAATACAGCATTCCGAGTTCGGGGAACTGTAACAACATGTAGCGATTATACAGGCAATGCTATCTGCTAAAATGTTAATCTTTTGAAACTTTAAAAATCACGTTTCTTGGAATTCGGCTTCAGTCTTTTTCATCGTATCAATTGAAATAGAACTTTGCAACGGAAATTTGTAAAGTATTTTTTGCGGAAAATGTTATTTTTATGTATGAGTTTAATATTAAAGGAAAGAAACGTTGAAAGGATATTTCTATTAGATCGTTGTGCCAATTTTACTTAAAAATAATACATCTATTCAGCAGACTATCTGTATGAAGGTTAAAGTAACACATTATCAAAGAATGGTTCAATCGTGAATATCGTTGAATCAAAACCTAAAATGGTAAAATGGTGTAAAGCCGTTTTGGAAATTTAGTAGCTTTTTTATTAAAAAATAGTACAAAAAATAAAAATACTCGATATTTTTAGTAGACTGTGGCAGATCTTACGAACACCAGCCTATCCGCGAGATCTTTATCAGTACAGTAACACTTAAAACGTAGTGACGGCGGGATGTTGTTGGAGAGTGAACACGATTTTAAAAGTACAATAAATATAGCTAATAACTTAAACGTTTAGCATTAAAAATGCCTATAAAATAATATTTAATTTTTTACTCACGTAGACTACCTACATATATTGTGAAAGTCCGTGCACTTATAGTGTATGTTGACGTATCGATGCTCAAAATCGACCAATGGATCTTGGGTTAGGCAGACACAGACAAGACACGCTCACAGTAGGTAGTTCCACACCGTCCCTGTCAAGATATTGTGGGGTGACTGAAGGAAGACAGGAAGTCACTCTTTCAAATCTATTTCGGAAACCGCCGCCGCGACCCCATGCGGGGCAGTGCCGGTGCTTCCATTGTCATTTTAGTCTCTTTATACTCCATTGCAGAAGTGCAGATATTTGTAGAACAGTCTTTGACTCAGCAATAGTTAATTAAGAGCAAAGTTTACGTCATGGATTTTGACACATCTAAGTGGTGTAATACTCTAGTTGTAGTTTGGAGGCCTAAACGAAAATTCTAACATAATTGATGATATGAAGTTGGCCCTAAGTAGACCGCCATGTCACAAAACACAAATTAAAAATATTATAGTGTTGCTTTTATTTTATTTTCATTGCTACGAATCTTGGAACATCGTGGCCAAAGATTTTGTGTGATAGGTTAATTTCCTTACCAAATTGAAGTTAATTGTAAAAAAAATCAATATAATAGCGTAACATTGTTTTAACTGCGTAACAATGTCAAAACATTAAGTCTATAGTGAAGTGAATTTGCCTTGTTTATTCAAACCTGCCACTGTATCGCAATTGTATAAATTCAAATGCTGTCTGGTTGAGATTATGACCAGAGATTTTTTATAGGTTATTTTAAGTTCTTTATCAAATGAACGTCAATTGTAAAAAAAAGATTAATATAATAATGTGACATTGTTTTAACTGCATAATAATTAAGTATGTAGTGAAGTAAATTAGTCCTGTTTATTCGAAACTGCCACTATATCACAATTTTATAAATTCAAATGTTGAAACTAGTAGTTGCTTTTATATTTAGTCAAAGCTAGTCACTACTGAAATATAGTCAATTATAATAGTGGAAGTACACTGGTAGGCTATATAAGATAAATATGATATATTTATCCACTCATTGCTGGTAACCATATTGTTCGTCCAAGAAGAAAATTTAACAGTATTGAAGGACCTAACAGAATGTAAAAAAATAAGTAGCATACTGACTCTAAAGACAATCAAATCAATAGACCGTAGACCAAGAGGAAGCTATATACAAAGTTCCAAGTATCTGGGTCCTTTCTATCAATAGCTACTGCACATATACTGTAGGTAGACTGATGGACTGCCCTTTAACCTTTGATCTCAAAATCAATAGAGTTCCTTCTTGAACTAATAGGAACGCTTAGGCTACAGAGGTCCAAGTCTATAGAATCTTTCTTTAAAGTGAATTATTCTCCTTTTGTCTTTTGTTTAACCATTGACTGTCAAGAGTCAGATTGTATACAGTTATTTATGTGTAATTCATAAATTAAATTATATTTAGTAGATAGCCTCATTATAGAGTTACATAAAGTTCTGATTTTCGAAATTAACAACAGTTTACTATTTTGAAATTTATTACTCTTTACTATTTTCAGATCATTCAGGTTGGCATTGTGCACTTGTTCTAGTTAAAATGTCGGACTTAATCTTTAATACTTTAAATGTTTGAAATAAATTTAATTCTATTTAACTTGTTTAATGTTGTGATCTGTGTCAAGTTACTAGAGTGTCTTGTGAAGTAGATTGTCTTGAATAGTTTATATAATGTATTCAGTTTATATATATACTAGTAATATATCATCAGTTAAAAGTACAATTTCAGTACAAAATTTATATGTACTTAAGCTAATTTGCAAGTATTTTATTCTCAGTTTTAAAAATCAAAATTTTAAAATTACTTCTCGAAGTGAAAATAATGTACAAATTAATTGTTGAATGTTAATTCTAGTTTTTAAATATATTTGAATGGTAATTATAGTTTGACAAGAAGAATCTTTGAATAATCAGTTTATGGTTCAAGGGATCTCACCAAGAATGTTGGCATTGAAGAAGTGTTTTTAATCTAAATCTCTTTATATTGTTTTCCTATACACCCAATTAATCTTTAAAAATTAAAAAAAGTTATAGATTTTAGATATCTAAGTGACAGTCCCTACACTACGTAACGCTCCACGCAACGACGTAGCCAGCGAGGGGGTCCAAGGGGCTAGACTCCTCCGAATTTTCAATTTTACCAATTACTTTTCTTAGTAAACGATTATTATTATTTAAATAATTCAGTATTACCGATATGTACTGCTGAAATATCAACATTGAAACGGGTCAAGAACTTTTTAAGGAACAAAATGGGAATAAGCTATTGACTGCCTGACTTTCTGTCCACAACGGGAAAATATCAGTTTCTCCAGAGCAAGTGCCAGATACAATGGCGCAGAAGTCAAGTCACTCTTTTACATATTATCATTTCTCAATTTTGATTTGTACTGTGTTTTTCAGACAATAAAAACATATTTTTTTGTAATTACATTACTGTAATACACAAGTCAAATCAATTTCAGTTATTAATCCTACACAGCCTACTAAAGCAGTGCCTCCACAATTATGAACATCAGTGATCAATACAACAGATTCAAAGACATATAATCTTTGTGCAAAATTCACTATTTTGATTCTTAAATTTGAAAGTTTAAAAAATTAAAATGTTTCTGCGGAAGGTCCCACAATTTCGGGAGGTTGAGGCATCGTTAAGTAACTATCAACAATTAATTGCTTGAATTCATTCAACAAATTTGCTTAATTCTCCAAGAGATTTTAAAGTTAGTATTATACTCTCCCCATCCCCGATAAAAGCAAACAGAATACTTTGGAGAGGATAAAACTGTGCAACATTGTGGTGTGAGTAAACATTGCCTCTTTCATACACTGACATACGCAAGTTGGCAAAAAAAGAATGATTCAGCGGTTCATCATGTCCAGGAGACAGGAAGTGGGGGCTGTATGTTTGGTTACGTGACCAGAACACCGTGTGACAATCAGATGCTTAATCATTTGTCAATGCATGTGCATTACAGTTAACTGTGATTGAGTTGGGTGTAACAAACAACAGTAAAGCACAGTGAGTGCCGTGCCGAGTGATGGTGCAGTGATTGTCTTGATACGTCATACTTGCATTTAGATTTTAGTTAAAGATACTCAGGGAAAACGCTTTTAATTGTTGACTTTTAATTTTAAAAATGCACAAACCTAGAAGAAACAGCAACAGTTCAAAGCGCAGAAAAAACTGTTGCGAAACTGTTTTGTTTCTACAGTTGTGAAATGTGTTTTATATTAATAAATCACGTTTTACTTGGAGTTTAAAATTGTCTTTATTACATTGTAATTTTTAGAATAGTATTAATTGCTGGTGGTGTTACGTAATTGTTGAGAGAGGTTAGTATTATCGATACAAGTTCGTCTGCAAACGTCCGATTTTAGCGTAGCGTGATTAAGAGAGCTCTTAAAATACTTTTAAATGTAATAATTTTATGTAGCTAGTTCAAAAAAAGTGTCAGTTGTTTTAGAGAAATGTCATCTGTCAGCGTAGAAGAAATTTGTAAAGTAGACATTTACAGACTGATAAATAAAGATATTTTAATTTATGGACAAGTAACAAAAGGTCCACTAGTATTTCTGGGCCTGTAAAAATATACAATTTGTCAGTAGATAGCAAGGACAAACGCCATAGTTCATTGTTATCTTTCGCCATAACAGAAGAGTTACAAAATTGGCTTCATAATTTAAACACTAACTGTGTTTTCTGATAAAAAAAAATAAATGGATTTGGGATGAAACGAGGAAAACATCTGTAATCAAGTAATTCTTTAATATTCAGCTTATTTTCAGACTACACTTTAAAAATTATAAAAATAGGTCACTTAGAAATAAATAAATGGTCTGAACAGTTTTTATGGTTAAAAGTATTTGTTATAATATGTAGACTTAGAATCTGGGAATAATTTCTTTAAATATTAGGAGTTAAGGGATATCCAGGATGGTAGCATCTAGGCATGCGTGTAGATGAAGAGTGGAAAACGTGAAAAGGGAAAGTAATAAACAAAATAACAGACCATTGTGTATTTTCTTTAGTTTAAAACTTATATAACAATATTTCCGAAGCTCATGATTACTTATTAAATTATAATTATTTTAGATAGCCCAGGAACGATTACAATGACTAAAAATAAAAATAGGGTTTGTATCCCACTGTCAATAAATAATCCAAGTTCATGTTCCAATTAATCTCAATTTGCAATACCCGGTCAACAGGTATTTGTGGTTGCTGACACTGGCTAGCAAGGGTAACTGCCGGTAATATGCAAAAGATAGGCACTTAACCTTGTCCGGTTGACATCAAAGTTTCAGCCAGTACAAATAATAATATAATACTTCTTTGTAACAAGTTTTATTAAGAAATATAAATTTTTAATGCTCGGTCAACAGGTTATGTCTGTTGTTGACTCTGGTCACCAAACGCAATGGCCGGTAATATACATAAATAGACACAACCTTGTCCGATCGACTTCAAATTTATAGGTGTCATAGAGAACGGTGTAATAGCCTACCTCTTCGTTCCAAGTTTCATTACGATATCTCAATCTTTATTACCCGTCAATATGTTATTGTCGGTTGTTGACCCGGGTCAACAAAATCAAACTTTTAGAACAATGCTAAACGTCAAATAAGTTTAAGTCCTTTTTTAAAATTATGGAGATGTTTCGTTTTAAAGTTATGATCCATATGCATTCCAAAATTTTTTATATTTTATTTCAATGTTTGTACTTTTTGAGTATTCAAATTAAAAATACAATAAGAGTTTGATATATATGTTGTATGAACAACCCATAAAAATATTGAATAATCAGAACTTGATTTGGATGCATATTAAATACAAGGGTCAAGGCAAATATTTCCAGGTATTTTCTTTTAGACTCATAGATTAAACGAGTGCTCTTGTATCTACACTGGGAGAGGATGTCAATAGAATGGAAGGAGGCAATACGTCTCTGTTTAAACCACACAGGCTATTTAGTAATATGTCAGCATGAGATACACAAATCTGTAGAGCAATACATTATCAGATTTTTGATGCGGCAGTTGAATCTAAATTTGTCACACACAATTTTGCAGTGGCTTTGTCAGTGAAGTGACAGCCAAGCATCTGACCACGGAAATCAAGGCCCATTTTTCTACAGTCAATGTTCTTCTTACGTGTTTTGGCATTGCAGAGCGTACTGCCCATTGATTTTCTCCATGAACGGTGTATAATTAATGCTGTGAACTAATAGATATCGTACAACTGGCCTATCAGCAAAAAAGGCTTGATATGCCCATTAAAAGTACAATTCTGCTCAATGACAGACTAAACACAGCTGCATTGAATTAAAAAAATTAAAACAAATTCTTGGGGAATTATTTTACGCCCAACAGTTATGATATCTACCTGTGTGACTTACACATGCTTGGGTCACACAATAAAAATTGGAAGATAACTATTGTGACGACGATAGAGGTGGAAACGTTTGTGCCAAATTGCACCCATAAACAGCTCCAAGCTTTGAGAACGACATTAAAAACTTCCAATTTGCTGGAAAAATGTTTTAATAAAAGATGAGATATGGTATAAAAATAAGATGTGTATTAACTATGTAACCAATACTCCAAATTTGATGACACTCTTGTAATGTTTAAAATGACTCCATTAATTCAAGAATAAAATCTAAGGAACAGAAATGTTTCAGGTTAAATGTTTTTTTTTGGGGGGGGGGGGAGCCAGAATAGCTGACTCTTAAGTGTACATTCCAGCTGACCCTCTCATCCCTCTATCACCGCAATCGCTCAGGGAAAAGTTTTTTTATTTACAACGGTCATTCAGAAAATAAGTTGTTTTAATAAATAAATTTACACACTTTTACAGCTTTTTATTACACAACAGTTTAAATATAATTTGCAAATTATGCATATACTTTTCAGCTCTTTTCATATATATAGGTACAAGCTTTTTAATCCCCATTGAATAAATTATGCCACCACTACAAGTAAACAATCCTTGACAGTGGCGATTCAAGGATGGGATTTAGCAGCAATGAGGTCTAACTCCATTCTGTTAACTGTCTATTTTATACAGCAATAACATAAAAACCCCATAGTCTCTCTCTCATATACTTTAGTTTTTGATAATAGTGAAAAAGGTGGTGAAAGATCTGAGATTCTAACCTACATTCTTACTATAGGTTCTTACAATTGATGTGGTCATTAATGGTTATTGACGGTTGGCCACTTTGCTTTTCATCGTTAACATTAGTTGTCTTTTACAATAGGCACCATTTTTAATCAGATCAGAGACGATCGGATACATCAGCAACTTACTTTCCAAGCACCTTCATATATAAAACATAGAATATGTAAAAGGGATAAAGGAAAACAACAACCATCAGTACTGATTTACAGTGTATTATTTATAAGTGTATTAACAAATTTAAGTACATAATACATTTTAGGTATATCACAAACACAAATAATAACAAATTGCACTTTTGTGTTGTTCTGGCAGTCTTAGGAACTCCTTACTTCAATTACGTTCCAGTTAGTGGTTTGCACTTGTAATAGATTAAGTATGTAAGCTTTGAGGTAATTAACTAAACCTCTTTCCTAAGCATACACTATAAAATGTACAATTATTTATAACTTAACCTTTTATAACCAAAGAAAATTATATATCTGTACTAAAAAGTCTCTATAAAATATACATGCAAAACATAATCAATAAAAAAGAAAAATTTTAAAGAAAATCAATAACTAACCAATACATTAAGAAGCTACATTTACATTAAAATAACATAAATAGATATAAAAACGTATCCAATGAAATTAAAGGGCACACCTCAAAACATCTACCTAATTGTATTTCAAACTTGAAAAAAAAAACTTAAGATTTACAAAAGGAAATTTCTACACAATACTGAACAGGATACTTTTATAATCCATTCGGTAAGTACCTGTCTGAAGTGAAGCTCTGTCCACTCCAGATACGTATGACCATAATTTCCTTCATATGTACATGACCATATGGATAAACCAAAATATTAGCGACTATGTCTGTAGTCAACCTTTTGAATTACATTTTTTACCCTACAATGAAGTTTAGTTTCTATTCCAGTTTAGAATCAGTTGAAATTATGAAAAATTCCTTTAGAGGTGGAGTTAGAACTTAAGAATTCCGGTAGGCAAAGAAACTACAATTCATTATGTGTTGGAAATGACAATGACCTGTTTTATTTTGATCTGTGACGAGTGATGATATGAATAGCAGGGAAACAGTGAAATAAATAACGGTACGTAGTTCACTGTATTGTCACTAGATGTTGTGGGCATGTTGATTGCATTACATTGTGATGTATGTTTGATTGCAGCAGCTCCTTGCTTCAAGATTTCCCAAACAAAAAAAACTGGTATTTACCTAAATTTGTATTCACGTAAAGAAATCAAAAAGATGATTTTTTTTACTATTTTTAACATAAAAATAAAAATGTATTTTTTGTAAGTTTGTAATTGACCAATATATAAAGTATTTAATAACAAAAAAGTGCTTATTTCTTTATTCTTAATGAGCCTTTAAGGAGATTGTTTTTGTATTATTCAAGAACAATGCCTAAAACTAGGATATAATATATACCACAGTGCTTTATAAATCAATGTTAAAAAGCTCAAAGAGGTGATACGTCTATCAATGACTAGCTAAAATAGCAACTACCCTAATGAAAGCTGCTTAGTTTATGTAATATTGACACTTTAAAAAAATAACAAATACCGTCTCTCTAGGTTAATATTTCACGCTCTACTGCTACAAAAATAAAATTTTTTAAATTATTTTTTAACTAAAATGAATTCATAATATTAGCTTACTAGATGTAAAACAAAATCAGTTAATTACCATTCTATTTTCTTGTAAGACTGAAAATAATTTAAGTTTTATGGACTTTGTCTATTTGTTTCATTTTTTATGTTTGAAATAACCAGTCAAATTGGACATCACATCTTCAGTGTGCAGAAGAGCTTTACTTCAAACACTCACTGAATGGATTGTAGATCATAAAATAAACACAAATTTCTTAATCTAACAATAACTTAAAGTTAATGACTTTTTTACAAGGTTCGTTTCTTGTAAAATAGAAACATCCGTTTAAACAGCTTTCTGCACATCTACAAGTTTGATCTAAAAGACAACACAAATTCTTAATTGGAATCTGTCTTTTCTGTGCATGCAATGTTAATTATATCACATTAATCACAATAACACACTAAAAGCTCTCGTACCCAATCATATATGCCTTAGTATCAACCAAGTTAATGAACAAAATATATGAAAACATAAATTAAGCAAGTCCCCACGCAAACAAAATATTCCGTAAATTTATTAAACCAACAACAACCCAATACATTCAACACTCCCTTAGAGTAGTACTCAATACCAACTTACACTAATGCTTTTAATATAGTAATAAAAAGATTTATTGCACTTAAGAAACTAATTTTTACAAACTAAGAGAACGTACACCATCTGCAGCACATAGGGATACCATGGTCAGGTTCATTATTGGTCGTTTGTAAATGTAACCACAATTAACTGGTTATAACACTTATGATATAGAACAATTAATCAAAACAGATAGTAGCTAATGTACATCGAACACAAAGTAATATTAACCCTCCGAGTGGCACATGCTAAATACATGTCCATTGTATAAACATTTAATTTATACTTGCCGTACGTAGTGGTGTTACTCAAACCGTACGATACCATGTCACTCTCTAAGGATTCGTAGTGTGTTCATTACAGTAGATAGTCTTATATCTATGAAAAAGGCTTAATATGTTGAAATGTTTACCCTGGAAAAAAACAAAAGTGGTAAAATAAAAGCCAAATCACTTGATGTATGGAGTACCTCAAGGTCTAATTACAGTTCCGTTTTTATTTTTCAAAGTATGCAGTGAGTTTACTTTTCACAACTCATATTTGAATTTACTTTACATTTATGGGGATATAATAATTGTAAATTCAATGATAACGTTCACAACGACATGTACCCCATCGGATACACATGATCTTTCACAACTGCTGTTGTGTATCTAACCGGTTACACACCGGACCTTCGTATAGTGCGTTTTTATTGTATGCCTGCTTTGGTGGTTTGTTAAATTTGATCTCGCACTTAAATAAATAACTCAGACTACTGTGTAGTACCTCGTTGGACACACATTTGCTCAATTGTTTACATAGCCCTTGAGGTACACAGAAAAACATTGAAAAATCTTATTACAAAAACATTTTGTTTTGTGCAAAATTTTTAAGTTTACACACTTTTCTTGTTATAATTAGCCATTTCAAGTAAGAAAATCGATTATTGTTTTTTGCCATTAATATTCAAAAATTCAATGGTATAGAAAAAAAGTGCGGAAATTATCCGTTAGCGTGAACATGTTAACCCTTTACTTAGCAATTATGTACCTATTTAGATGCATCATCCTGGCTGTTATTACTTCCAGCATAGTAACACATATTCACTATATACTGCCAAGTAGAGAGTTAAATACATTCCAAAGTATTAAAAAACTTTGATTGAAAAAATGTGAAATTTAGGTGTACAAAAAAACTACATATTAGCCTTGAAGCTATAGAATACATTGAAATTTAATTAAAAAAGACCATGCTTTTAGTACGACATCAATCAATAAGAAAATTTTCAAATTTAAAAGTGACCAATACTTTCTGTGATGTATCTGATGAAGATAGCCTTACTATCGAAAGGCCTCACAAAAATAAAAAGTTATTAGTATTGGTTGGTGTGTTCTCATGTAGTAATTAAATTAAGAATAACCAATACAAGCTCCATCTTCTACACTGATAAAATTGTAATATAATAGTTAATATAATGTTTATATGTTAACTATTCTCAAAAAGTTATCTAAAATATATAATTCTCTATATGGAGCTTTAACAAAATCACAAAAAATCAACCACAAATAAAAATCCCAAATTTATTAGTTAAATCTCGTAAATTTCTTCAGTTAATAGAATATGTCATATACATATTATTATATAAAAATCAAATGCATAATTTATGTTGAATAACAGAATACATTAAAATTTATCAACACTTTAATCTGTACCACACAAGTCTATTAAACTGCATCTCTAGATGTAACATGCCACTTTGAAGGTTAACTGATTACAATAATGTACCTTAATTTTTCAAACGATAACTTATTATAAACATTATACTGTAATATAATCATGCATTAATTAATAACAAACACTATAAATAAAAATCAGGAGTTCTACAGAGTATTTTCCAAATCAGAGTTGATTTGATAAATGAAACTAAAAATACAAATAAATCTTTAAAAAATAAAACAAATTTAACATGCATATATTTTAAACAATATTAATAGAGCAGACATAAAGTCTTATGATAAATAAATAAAATTAATAATATTAAAGAGTATAACATTCATTTTTTGCGAACTAATTTAAGTTATGCAAGTAGAAAATAAGTGATTCTAATACCAAATATAACGAATATGTGATGCGGAAAGTTGAAAAGAACATTTTGCTGGAGGAGTGGTCGAACTATTGGTTAAGGTCAAAATATTAAAGGTTACATTTTTATCAATCTTTAAAGATCACAAGAGCAGTTTGATAAGTTCATATAACGTCAGGGACTGCAGTACTGGTGTGTATACAGGCTATGTGTAACATTTGTTATAAAAGTCAAGTGATTTTCAAAAAAAGATTTTTTTTTTAATCTTGTGATGTGTTCTGAGGACAGATTGCAGCTGTTCAAGTGAAATCCAGAAGACTTTTAGTGTCTGTGGATGATTCTGAATTCACTTTCATATGCTCAAATCTGTACCAGGGAACAATAAAATTTAATACATTGCCAGAGAGGATGGCACACAAAAAAATAAACAACCTGTTTCTTCAGTCTGGAGACAGTTTTTTTGGAATATCTATTAAAAAGTTAACTATTGGAAAAGATCATACTATCACTATTGTACACCATGTGCTGCCAGTAAACCATTATTAGGCTGTCAAAGAGGTGAAAGAAACATATCACAACTGGTTCAGAAGTCCTTTTAACTAAACAAAATACTTCAACTAGTTGTAGCAAAAATGTATAAACAGACAGGGTTGCTTCACAAACGAAATCTCTTTCTGTGTTTCCGTAAATTACCAAGTGTCCCTTAGTAAAAAAATCTGATTAAAAAAGGTTTTGTCCATCCAAGCATAAAATAAAATTGAAGGAATGAATATGCCTATTCTTTTGGAACCATTCAACTTGTACAATCCAAAGGTTGCAAAACACAGAGTACAGATCCAACATGGCTGATAATTGGTATTGATTCCACAAGAGGCTGTACTAACTGAAAAAACCTTAATACCTGTACACATCAGTACTACAATCTCTTTGAATTATTAGACCACCAGACTCTCCCCCTTCTCCCAGCAACTCATCAACATGAATAATGGTATGGAGCGAATAAAATCCAAAAATAAGAATGAAATCGTCAGTGTCAGGTTTAAGACATTAAAAATTCTTTTTTGTTAATTATTAACCCAAAATTAAGTATTTTTAGCAAAAAATAAATTTTTCCGAATCACATAAAAAGAACAATCTAATAGTAAAACTTGTAACAAATTTAAAAAACTATCTCATTTTCACACTCTAATCTTAACACACACTTGCTCCCAAGTTTTTGAAAACAAATAGAACCAATACATACGTAAATATATTCATACACATAGACCAGCGTGTGCAAACATGAATTGTTTGGGGTCAGTGAAAGTCGCTCAGGAAATTAGGTGCCTCCACATTGAGAGTAGTGTATTATTCAACACCAATGGTTCCTTGTGCCTAAAAAGGTAAAATTATTCTTAACTTTTCCATTACATTGAATTTTGTTTTTTTTTAACATACAGATTAAAACAATAGGTGCCACTTATACATTCAATGCAAACATCAATTAGATTTCCAAAGAGATAAAAGCAGTGAAGTAGGTTCATTGGAGATGTACGGGTGGGAGAAACACAAGATCCTATCTTTCACATCTTTGGTCACGAATAACACAAGTTATTTTCTACAAACTTATTACAAACAATTTTTTGTGGTAATCACTTATAATTTTGGTTACCAATGTCTATTGCAGAATTTAAACCAGTCACTGTGATATTAATTTATGACACTTTCAAGATTAATGGAATTTTTTTTCTGACTAATGTTACAATTACTCATTCTAAAGTTGATGGGCTAAAAAGACATGATTGACCTGAGAGATTTAGCATGGTCTATTGGTTTGTTATTTCACTTCGGTCATTAGTATCCAGCTCTGTCTTACTAACACGACTTCAGATGTGGCATAAAATGTCACAGTGATTTATTTTTTATTACTAGCTATGGAACAATATGAACATTTAGCTAAAAATTTCAAAATTAATCATGTTTTTTTCACATAATCTAAAACACTCATGTCAGTTTAATTTACTAATTTGACAAAAAAAATCTTTACTAATATATAATTTTATTTCACCGCTAACTTTGACTAAATTTATACAAACAAGATCGACAAAAATTGTAAGTATAATTAGAATATAAATAATTTTATTACAAATGAAACTATTGAAAGAAATTTAGGCAACACAGCTCAAGCTCTTTACTAAAAATGGATGCCTTGCATTCCAGATTGTGTTGTTAATCTAGAAATAATACCAAGTTGATTCTTTCGTTTGTTAAGAACTTTAAAATAACGTGTTGTGCTTTGGACAATGTAGGGGGACAATATGATGGTGTTGTGTTAGTGACCAAAATATAACAATGAGACATGCCATCCCTACCCAACAATATTCCTGTAGGAGGCTGCCTATTCAATGAGAACATCACCAGAAAAAAATGAACGATCCTCACATGTACAGTTACTTACAATCTATCTGGCCACAGTTAATAGTGAAATTAAATCAAATAATTAATGAAATACCGAACACGGATAGAAAGCAATATTAAAGATCCTCGACTTATTACTGATACAAGATGAGCAACAAAGGATCTCACTTGAAAAATTTAAATTTTGTAATTATTAAGGTCATTCAGAACCTGACGCCTTATTAATTCTCTCTTTTTCTCATTTTCATTTGTTTTATTACATTTTTAATTTATTGGTCAACTTTTCAATCCATTAATTTACAACACAGTTTTTGAACAGTCAAACATAGTCTCCATAAGATACTTTTACAGATATGATTAAAAATTGCTTTAGTGCAAACGTTACCTTGAGCATTGTTAGAAACTTAATTGAAAATGCAAAACGCAACGGAAACTTTTCAACTGTACTGGAACTTGTGCTTAAGAATTTCACTGTAATAAGGAAAACTACCTGGACTAAAAAAACCATATAGCAACAATGACTAACATAGAATTTGCACAGTTGAGGTGAGCAATGTTTAATGTCCTTACGAATAAATTACTACAAAGCTGGATCGATTCGAATACTGGTTGAATCGAGGGAATAGAAACAAAGGGTAAAGAAAGACGACTTGCACGTGACACAGGTGTGACGATGTGTGGTGGGGATATGTGACACGATGATGACAGAGTGCTGACAGTGACAGCTGACGATGATCAGAGTTTGCACAGGCAGAACAACAGCGGAATAAATGCACCGATCGCCACGAATACGGGCAACATGATCGAAGAGTCCTCGACGCTGTAAGGGTCCGGCGTGCGTGGGCCACTGGCACGTCGGTTCTTGCCACTGGACGGACGCTCCTCTACTTCATCTCCCTTCCACTCTTCCACCTCCGGTAGCGGAGGTAGTTTAGGCACATCTGGATAAAATCAAAGCACACATTTAAGTATCCAAGAACCTTCACACGTTTTAAATTTAAACTGTAGTTTTCAATACCATAATTGACGAACAATTTTAAAAAGATAGCTTCCTTTCTAATGTTGAATTATGAACTTTGCAAAACTGTTTATGGGAATTCTTTTCATCTAATTAACAGTTCTTTAAATTACAACATGACCATGGTAATCCCAGCCTGATTTCTCCTCTGAATATGTATAATACTCGACTAATATAAATTTACTTTGGTGAGTATACAATATTAAGAAATAAACAATTCAACATTTAAAACATTTCCAAAAGATAGGTTGTAATTTATTTTAAACAAATTGATAGAGGTTAAGTTATTATACATAAATAACAATAACTGCAAACTAGAAGTACAGAGTCTCCGAAACATTCAGCTGGCCGACCAAAAACAAGTGATGACAAAATCGAAGAAATTTGACAATCTTGCACTAGGAGAATTTGGATTTTGAAACTTGGTTATTTTAACTTCAATTTGACGTTAATTGATCTTGAATAGTTTTTTTGAGTAATGGCCGTTTAAAATTTAATTACAGCCTTCTTTATCGGAGACGCTGTATGTTTGAAATTGAAGATATACTCGTATAAATATTTTAAGGGAGTAACAGTACTATTAATGTTATCCAAAATCTTTAAATTTCAAGTTGAAAATCGGTAACAGTACCACTACTGCATTAAATCAACATTTAGCAGTCAATATCAGTGATCCGTCAATCAGTAATCTAGTTTTAGCATTGAATATTTGGGTAAAAATAAATCATTAAATTAGACAGCGTGCAGTAAACTGGATTTACTACGGTTGAGAATAGATTTTACTGTTATTTATACAAAATTACTGGTCAATTTCTAGGTGATTAAGTCGGAAAATACAAAGAAAATCTCCATACTCACCTTCTATTTTTGTTTTGGCGACATAAATTGCATTTATCTTGGGATTGTCTCGGTATCCCTGAAATCATAACTTAGTATTGTCAAATGTTTCTTTTCCAATATTATTTTTGAATGAATGGTTGAAAAAACTAAGGCTTGTTGTTGAAATTTCCATACTCAAGTACAGCAAAAATAGCTGAAACATGGCGTTTCAAGAGCTGGTATCTACCTCCTTCTGCAGATAACAAAAATATGAGGACAAACCTGCACAAATGTTTACAAATCAAGAAAAATAAAAAAAATTAAGAATAATTAATTTAGAAGTAATTCTGACTGTTTATTATTGACCCTTTGCATTTGTAAGGCCACTAGGTGTGGCCATAACTGATCTCTCGCTCAGCTCAAATGAAATCTCAGGAAGTTGTCCCCACAGCCCACCAGGCCATGGCTAGTAGCCGACTGGGTTTGGCGTCTCCACTCGGCGATTGCGTAACCATGTACGTCACTTCGACTTGTACTTATATAGCAATATTTGAACTTCAACCCTTTAAATGACTGAGATTTAAATACAATTCTTAATACTTACAATGATTAGTAGTTTTAAACTTAAAACCTATTTTGATTAATTATATTCTCATAAACATACCTAGTATTATGTAATTTTTTATGGTTTAAAAAATTTTTAAAGTATTTTTTGTTGCAATTTATAAATACAATTAGTCTCAAATATCAATATATTCATATTTTTATATTTGGCTACACCAAATGCACAGGTATTTTATTAAATTGATACAATACACTATAGCAGCTACAGTGGCACTGACACTCGGTTAAAAATATAGTTTTAGACAATATTTGCTATTATGTGCTGAAAACAGTGGAATGATAATCTAGTTCTTTATTTGGCCGATAGATTGCAGTACTTTCCAGCCACACCTGGATACAGATTGAATTTTATAACTGTGTAATACAATGGGGCACTATAGTGGCCTGACAAGATGAATGGAAAACATTGAGGGCCATTAAATGTGGGCCAGCAAGCCAAGGGACAGAGCGTGGTCATAACTCTCGAGAGCGGACACAGAGAACAGCCATGGCCATCCATAATGGCGCTGAGATCTGGGAGAACAATAACATCATTTACGAGTCAAAAAGGTTAAGGACCTGACAGGCCCTTCTTAAAATCGTATGATTGTCTGTACAGTGAACACATGACAGAAAGGATCTAGAGACTTTAATCTTGGTACTTAGGTTCTCCTCTGGTCCAAGGAAAATCTTGATTTTGGGGTCGTAAGATCAAAATTAACTAAAGATAAAACTCAAATTCTAACATTTTCACATCGATCAAATGAAATTTTTGCTACGTACCTAACACATGTGATGAAGTTACTTTGCTAGATTGGATGGTAAGACACAAAAAATGGAGTCACCTGATGATAAAACCTTTGGTTTCGAAAGGCCTTGTCCAAAAAATAAACAATTTGGGAAAGAATTGTTTTTATTAACATTTAGTATTTAACTCTAACTTTATTTTCATCTTCTAATGGTTAATATAGAACCTATCCTGAAAACTTGTCCTTAAAATGCCACAGTACCAAGGAAGTAAGAAAAATACAAATGAATTTTATTTCATTTACAGCCAAAAATATTTTTTATTATTATTGTCACTACAGAACTGTGTGTATGATATTTTTCCAAAATAAACACAAAAAATAGTTTTAAGAAGGAACACACAGAACATTGTATAATATACAGACTATTTTAAAACTGTCTGGCTGCATTTATTATGCAATATCTGAGCAATTCAAATTTTCTCTAGTCCCTGGAAAAACTTCTGCATAGGAAAGAACTTCTGTCTGTTCTCTAGAAATAAAAAATAATGAATACGGAAAACACGAATACAGATACAAACCTGATTCAATGACACCTATGATAAGAAAACAAAAATTTAATTGCAAGACCAACAAACTGAAAGTAAGCAAAACAATAATGTATAAGCTGTTTAAATAATAATTTTGACGGTTCTCTACACACAAATTATAAAATAAATATGCAGAACATACTGACTACATCCTATGAATATGTATCAATCAAAATTTTAAATTGCAGCCATTAGCATTTATATAGTTTTCACTTTGAGTATTCAACAATATGAATATGTTTCAGAAACAGAGCAATTAAAAAAAACTTTTGTGATAACACTGACAGCTTCAAGATGGTGTCTAATCGTTTTCAAAATTGGAATATGAATAAGAATTTTTGGATATCGAAAATCTTGGTGGATGAATACCAAGTGAAAGCTCTTCCTGATACAATTAAGAGCACTTCTCACAAAAGTAAAAGCCCTTTGCCGTTTCTGACAAAGGGCTGAGTTTGTTCATCATCTTGAAATGTCATCAAGCATACCATGCGGCACTTACTTTGATAAATTCAACTCGAATCTTGCCACCTCGGATATCGGATTCCTCTTCGTTGTAGTACAATCGGCCTCTGTTGACACTGAAGGTGACGTACTCATCATGTGCTACCCCCCGCCCCACCCGATCGTAGATGTCCAGGTCAGTCACTATTGTGTGGTCGCCGTTTAGGACAATGTCAAACACCTGCGGCAAAAAACAACAAATATTAATCGATAAAACTTCACATTAATTAGACATCACTCACTATTACAGTATGTGGTTGCTGTTTAGGACAAACAACGGCGGCGAGAAACAATAAATATTAATTTTTATCGAATGTTCAATCTGTTATGAGTTCCCTCTTCTTCATTTTATCATATACAAGACCCAGCTATTCCTTAAAAATATCCCTGAATCTACTTGCACTCATAAAATCTGCAAATACTGAGGAAATTAAACTTTATAATTGTTAATATTATTACTGGTTTTAACTACTGACAATATACACGTTGGACTAATCATAAAAAATTATTTTAAAGAAATTCTGATTGGGATTGTTTGTATTACACAGAATGATAAACTGATGTAACTTTAACCCTACAACCAGTGGGCATTTTTGTATCAACCTAAGCCGTAATTGGCATATTCGCAAGAGACTTTTAGATTGTACAAAAAATACATTAGCTACACAATAACCATGTATTATATACAATCATGTTCAGTAAATTACAAGGAATATTAATAGGTAAAAATAAAACCTACCAAAAAAGTTATGTATATCCTTTAGTCCAAAGTTAAAAAAATCTAAAATTTGAAAAGCATTTTTTACATTCAAAGACATAAAATATGTTCTCCTTGAGAACAACTTTATTTTTTAACTTATAATACTCAAAATATAATGTGGGTTCAGAATATATACATATCAACATTAATACTAAAAAATGTATAAATGCAAACTTTGCAGATACTTCTAAAAATATATAATGCTGCCAACATAAATTCTATGTAAATAAAATTATATTTCTACATATAAATATAAAACTAAAGTTTTCACTTAATATAACGATATAGGATAAAATATATAACATTTTTGTAAAAATGCAATAAGGAATGTGCGACATAATGAATCTTAATCGAGACGCTTAGCAGCTATAAGGTTAAATACAATTTATTCATAAACATATAGCCTATGGTAGGCTACACGTGTTTATGGTTTCACATAATCCAACGTCATATCATGTTGGACAATCCAGCACGTGACCTGAGGTCATGAAAGTACCGATAGCAAATGCCCCAGACCATCAGTGTACGCTTTAGCACCACCCCGCACTTCTAATGAAAAAAAATCTCTAAAACGTACCTAAATTCAAGCTCAGATCATGTGAGTGCTCAAAAATGTCAACTTTAATTTTTTTATATCTAAAATTCGTAGTCTAATAATAAATAGTAGATAGGGACAGATTAGACTCCTCATCGAAATTGCTTCCTTTCACTCAGAGCAGAAATCAAGGACCGATCGATCATTTCTAATGACATGTAGTTTTCACAGTAAGTCAAATAAAGTTAGTTCTTTCTAATTATTTTGTATTCTTAAATCCCCGGTTAGAAATACTGATTTAAAAATAGTAACCTCCGGATAATACCAAAGAAATACCCATTGTTTTAGAGTGTATAGAAATAGTATAATTTATTGATTTTCTGTTATAAATTATATGAACAACCTTGAAACTACAATGAACATATTATTTAAGAGCACAGTTGTAAATTTCAATGGAATGTGTACATATCATATGAGTTAGATTCAGGCCTAAAAAGACGTGTATTTAACTGTTTTTGCGGGTATGGTACGATAAGCGGCCCCGGTTTTTTATATCGAAGAATACAGCCATCGATACCTAATATTCGCATCTCAAATCCTAGACTATCAATCGATATAAAAATGCCTATATTACTTAATAACAATCATATGTTTTAAATTAAAATATGAATTTAATATTTACAGTGATCAAACAAATTATTATAACCAAAATTAGGAAAACTGAAGACGACCATATTACTCCTCTCACAGTTACAGTTGTTTCTTTCCCACAAATTTCACAGGTACTTTGGGATTATACCGACCACACCAGTATGAGGAACACAAACATATAAATTTATAGAAAAAAACATAGAAGAAAAAGCAACTCTTCAATAACAAAATTACAACGGTTATTAATTGTTAATGGGTTTCCTGTGACGCCCAGAATGCAGCAATATCAAGGATGAGTGAGTGTAGTGGATTTCCGCCTTCACCCGCAACTGCCGACTGCCACGCATATTTTAGATTTAGGCATCTAGTCATGATCTTGTAAAAAAACTAATGGCCCCCTCTTCGCTCCTGGGTAAATCCCAAATTCTCAGTGTCACCCATCACTAATCTATTACAAACACAGTAAAACACGGAAGTACAACAAAGCGACGTACTCGACAGACACTGCGGCACGAAAGTACAACAATGCGGCGCACCAGCTGAACGGGCGGCGAGACTGCAGTCACGTTATCTACTAGACCGCTCGACTTTGACCTCTGTCTGAGGATGGGGAGGGGTTTGTGATAAGACAATTCTTGTTTTACATTGAAGAAATATTGTTCTATGCTAATCTAGTAATCAGAAGCAAAATGTCAAATAACGGTTCATGTCTTGATGTGGTCGGTATAATCCCAAAGTACCATTTCACATAATGGGTTTTTCAGTACGAGTCCAACATGTTGAAGCCACGAAAAAGCAACGTTGTGTAGTTTTCTAAAATTGACTGCCATTTTTAATAATCAGAACTACTTATGTAAAATTGAAATATTATCCTACGTGTATTATTTTAGTGTTTACAGCTGTTGATATAGATTATTTAAGTTAACCCTTATGACGTCAGTATATCTTTTCACAACTTCCAGCAAACGGCACAATATTAAAAAAAAAAAAAAATTTAAATGTGTAAAGTTCATTTTTATTTTTACTTTCTATAATTATGGTAAGTATAAAAAAGTAAAAATTTTAAAATTAGAAAGTCACACTGTACTCAGGATCGTCAATGTTACGAGACATGTTATTTATCACTAATAATGAACACGGTACTTTGGAATTATACCGACCACACCTAGACATGAATCGTTATTTGACATTTTGCTTCTACTGATTACTAGATTAGCGTAGAACAATATTTCGTCAATATAAAACAGGAATCGTCTTATCGCAAACCCCTCCCCATCCTCAGACAGAGGTCAAAGTCGAGCGGTCTAGTAGATAACGTGATTGCAGAGTATCGCCGCCCGTTCAGCTGGTGCGTCGCTTTGTTGTACTTCCGTGTTTTACCTCTACATTTCTCCAAACACAAAAATTCAATAAAAACAAACATGATCAAACTAAAACTAAACTCTTTATTGAAAAAACACTCAAAACTTGTTTTTATTCTTGATCATACTCCGCCACCCAAAATGCGAGTGCCATGCCTTCTCGCTGATGTCAACGAAAGAAAAACATCCCTCGAGATAGTACCTATCAGTAAAAAATCAAATTCTAGAGGATCTGATCAGAAATATAAATTGAATTGTAATGGAAAGGCAATTATGTACCGCGCAAATCATGTGATGCTGCGTGGCCTGTCGTAATCGGGATTCTCGAGAAAGATAAGATAACAGCGACAACAATACCGATCACAATGCCTGGAAATGCTTGTAATTTTGTAATTAAAGAGTTCTTTTTTCGTTCTATCATGTTTGTTTAGCTATAAATTTATATTTTTGTGTTCTTCATACTGGTGTGGTCGGTATAATCCCAAAGTACCTGAACACTAAATAGGTGACACTAAACACTAAAATGACACTAAAAACACTAAATGAATACTAAAACTAAGATATCAATACTTTTAACAAATAAATAAAAACCATATAAACAGAAAACAGACGTAGGAAACCGACTCAGCGATGGTTAGACACGCACTACCTGAAGCCAAACTGCAAACAAAAGCGCGCGCTGTACGGCGTCTGTGCCGTGTGGCGGGGAGAGTGTCTAGACACCGCGTCTATTGTTTCAAACTATGTAACGCAACAGCTATATTTTGACGCTTGACATAGGTCAATAACCCACACACATGGTTGACAGATACCGTTAGTGACATTGATCGGATTTAAAAGGAACTTAAATTTGCTATAGACGCAGTTTTGTGTCGATGCGCCATACCGCGTCTTTGCCGTTTGGAGATAGTTTGTCTATGCGCCATACAGCGTCTGTGACGTTATAAGGGTTAATAGTTCAAAATAATTAATCAGTAGCCTATCGATTGATTATATCGATGGTTATGATTAAGTAATATCGTTTACCAATTTCGATATAAAAAACCAGGTCCGCTTATCGTACCCTACCCGTTTTTGCTCCTTTAACATGCAGCTTCAAGATGGAGCCTAGTGTTTTGCATTTCAAAATACTTTGCCATAACCTCTAATAAAGTGGCCAACAAAAACCTATTTTCAAATTCCCAGTTAAAAATGTCCCATTCCCTAGTCCATGCATTTTAACCCATGCATTTTACTCTAAATGCCACTTTGGCAGATTTTGATTAATAGCTCTATTTGCAAGAAATGCCATGAAGCTGTGGTGGTCTAGCAAACTTTGTCGCTAGGGGTATATTGATAAATCCGGTCACAATTCAACACTATCACCTATTTTAAGCACCTTTATATCTTTGTGTCTGTCATTCTGTCAATACAAAATTCTGTATATGGAGTGGGGAGGGGGGAGAACAAACCGGTCCACATGGTTCTTGCGAACACATCATAAATCACACACACTATAGTAGCCATGCACTGTTTTTGAGATTCTCACGGTTCTACTGGGAGATTCTCAGTACCGAGAGCATTAAATTTTCTGTTTACTCACAGATGGTTGTCCACACTGTCTTATCAAACAACAGAGAACGATATCGCCCTAACCTGGTCACTAAGGGCAGCTAACTTTTAGAGTGAAACATTTTAACTCATCATTTCAGGTTTTGTAAAATTTAAACTAGTTTACTTTATTCACATTTTATTTAATTCTTGGAAAGCGGTCCTTTAGGTAAAGAAGGTTACACAGCAAATTATTTTGACTAAGCCATTCAATCTTGATTAATTTTAAAAACAATCTAAAGTTTACCTTCATGTTAGGTGAATTGAAATAAACTTCACAGAATTTGAGCACCATGACATACTCTCCATCATCGTTTATTGGAATATCATATCCAAAAGTACTGTGATGATATCGTTCTGTTTGGTATAGTATTTGATCACTAGGAGGAACCCGTCCTATTAAAAGTTGTTTTCCATAGTCTGATGCGGTTCCTACTTTCCCAAATAAAGGATCTCTGTCATATTTAATTCCTAAACTATCAGTGAATGCTTCACCTCCAGCATTTATAGCATATATAACTTCACCAAAACTGACCACATCACTCACTGTAACTAACACTATAGTAATAAAAAATACAAAATAATTAAGCACAAATTTGAACATGTTCTTTGCAATTAAAGATCCTGTTAGATTTTTTATAAATTACTAAAATGTACAGTTAAAGAGGTGCAATGTAGACTATTAATATAAAAACAATAATAGTTTGAATTCGAAGTTAGGCTAGCTCAATAAGCCTAAAAGATCGGTCTTTCCGGTGAATTGCATTTTTCAATTACTAAAGAAACACATTCAGTGATAAATGTAAAAATATTAAACCTACAAGCTTTTATGTAAACTAAAATTACAAAGTTGTTGACTTCAAATTAACCGGATCGAAACACTAACTTGTCATTTTCACGCACATTCTCTTGACATAATACAATTCATTGCCTGAATAATAAAACGAATCAAGCGTACAAAGATGTTGATATGTGTATCAGGATACAGGGTGGTAAAGCAAAGCAGCCGGTTGATTTGAGTGTTGCTGACGTTTACTTATACAGAGTAGCCACTGTTAAAATACAAAATGCTCAGAAAGCAGATGACTTTTTTCACTTTATAGCAAATGAAAAACATATATATATTCAGTGTTTCGCAAACATTCAAATTTGGGATACTTTGAGTAAGATTTTGACAGCGTGAAATATAAACGCGTCTGCATACGTTTATTATCACTGCTAGAGATCACTTGAACTTATCTCCTATAAGTGATCCATCGTTTGACAAATTGCAGCTAGACTAAACTAGTTAGTGTTTCAGTCCAAAGTTAAAACTATGTCGAATATTTGGTATATAATTAGATTTACCTTATTTTATTTTACATTGCTCAGAAATCACCGTTTCTACAGTGTGAACAAAGTAATTAAAAAGTAGGAAAAATATAACAAAAATAGAATATGACAGAGTGTATCGTGCAAAATAACACTAACCATTAATTAACAATGCAGATGAAAATTTAAACAGTGAATAATTGATATGAATAAACTGTAATTAAAATAACAAACAATAAATACGAATAAATAATAATAAATTGAGCCGAGTATGATAATAAAATAACATGATTTAAACAACAGTTATGATACAAATTTATAGTTGAGATAGAAATTCCATTCAGAAATACAAATTAATTGAAGCTACAAAATTCTTTTATGTCACATGACCGTCCCGAGATTTTCGTTTTGAGCACCACTACACTGTCTTGGAAAAAGTAAATAATTTAAGCAACACAGTTTTAGATTTTTGAAGTCGGGACTTATACTGTTTATTGTATAGTCAGTGCAGTGGTGTTGACCGACGAACAGGTCACTGAATCTGGTGTATTTGAAGTCCTGAATTGGACCAGATCCACATCAGGACGGTCAACCTTGCCGTTGAGAATCTTATGTAGTATGCCAACGTCAGCAGTAACACGGCGGTTCACAAGAGGGTGAGGCCCCAGATCTCAAAACAGGCCTTCAATGGAAACTTGCTGGTAGGGAAACCCCTACCTGACACCTACCACGCTGACAAATATTTTTTAATACTCTCCAGTTCCTTAATGAGGAATTTCTGATAAGGATTCCACACTAGTGAGCCATATTCTAGTATTTCGCATACTAAGGCACAATACAAAGTCTTTAAGGCATCTTTATTGGCAGCGCGTAAACAGAGCAGTGTGAAAACAGCTTTTATGCCCCCCCCCACGATGGTGGAGAGGATGCAGTGGCCGGCGGACCGTTTACACCCTTTCAGTTAGCGAAGTTCTGTTTTAAATTTATAAGCTGTGATAACAGTCTGTCAATCTCAGACGAGGAAAAGAGCAACAGCCCGATAACTATTTAGAATGCCTTTTCTACTTTTACAGTATATTGCGCTCAGTGTGACTCAAAGATCACACTCGCCTCAGATATATCAGTTAGGAATGATATGCCCTGTATTCGTGATTTGAGACATCATTTTTTAAGTCTCTAGGAAATTTAAGACGAGTCTAAAAATTACTGTAAGAGCTGGAAACCCACCAAATTAGATATATTTTAATGAATAAAAACATTGATAATAATAGCATATCCTAAACACTGTGTCCAAACTACTACTTATTAAGTTTATCCACTTTATTTTAATACATTTGCCTGATATTGTTAAATTAGTTTGAAATTAATTACTTTAAATTGATGTCAACCGTTAATACACAGCTGTTAACCGTGACTTTACACGCAATTTGTCTAAATCAAAGTCCTTATATACTACATAGTAAAATCACATATGATGAAGTCCTGTGACATGTTTCAAACGTATATACGCATACATCATGTCTTGTTGCCTCAATGAAACATACAAATACACAGGTTCCAGAAACCTACTTCTGTCAAAAAGCGTTTACTTCTAGCCCTTATAAAGTAATTCGGGTCTAAGATATTTCCAGTGGCATAGTAGAGTGTGTCTTGTTGTCCCGACGAAGAAAACATATGTACATACGTAGGTCTAAGAAGAAGACTTCGATTAAAATGTGTATACTTCCGACCATATAATAAACTTACGATGCTACATTTGCGTTTAACTTATAACCCCGATAAAAACCTAAATTCCTTTGTAACTCTCGTAAAAACTCTCTACTTCGGTCAAAAAGCGAATGCTTTTCATCTCACTTCCATTGTAAGGTATTTCCAGTGTGATAGTTAAGTTTTTTGTTTTGTTTCACCATGAAGAAAATATACATATACGTTAGTCTGAAAAGCTTAATATGGTATAGGAAGGATCTTACCCTTTGTACTGTTCTATATAAGGGGAAATCCTTATTATTAAGTTCATGAAACTTTTCATAATAATCGTTTATAAGGTTTTGTGTTGTGAAGGCCTGTTTTTTTTTCGTTTTTGGACTGTAGCCTGAGAAAGAATAGATCATTTAGGGATGTTAGTGTTCATTTCTATGTTTTTCCTTAAGTCCCTGTTCAAATGCCATATCAAAATGTTAAGGAAGCCACCAGATTGGAGTAAGATATGTAAAAATATTCATAGTTTTCTTCATTCAAGTTGGTTTCATAACAGTGTTTAAATAATATTTATGATGGATTACATGTTTTTAATTCGTTACTGGTTAAATCTGGGAGTTGAGCGTGGGAAAATTAAAGTAAGCTTCAGGCAATTGATCAAAGTAATGGCATACAATTATGTTTTATTTATTTCAACCAAAATATCTGTCTACATGTACAACATTCTGAGATGAATTAAAACAGAGGTCCAATCCAAGGAGTCAACATAGGCTGGAAATGCGTGAAGGTGTTCGGTTGGCCTTTGTGGGGTAAGTGCTTGAATCCGCTCTTGCTCCACTTGAAAGGAGGCAGGTTGGTCCCGGTAGTAGGTCCACAGACAGCCACAAATGACATGTTCCGCGCCAAATCAGGAGACACAACCTTGGCATCTATGGCTCCGTGTGGGCGGTGGCCCAATGCTGGGAAAGGGTATTTCCCATTCTTCGGGTTAAGGTCACTTCTGTAAACGGAAAATACAATGTTAATAAGAAGGTTTATGATTTTACTAAGATATAGTGGCATAATATAGGTAGTTATGGATTATGGAGGCGATTACGTCCTCTGATTAACATTATTGGGGATGTTTTAATGGTACCATATTTTACTAACCGGTTGTACCTTTTCTGTAGGACACGGGTTATGGAATAGTACAGGGAAACAAAATGATTGTGTGCCTTTAACGGCTTTTCTTCCTTTAACGACAGTATTGACCTTAGTGATACTGGAGACTATTACCTAGCGGTAACTGATGACACGTTAACTAAAGGATTATAATGTGTGGGTGATTTCCCTCAGTTATCATTAATGATATCATTATCATCAATTGCAATGGCGTAGCGATGGGGGGCCAGGGGGTTCAGACCCCCCCCCAAATTTTAAGACATATTAAAAAATAAAGCATGGAACAGGAGAAAAAAGAAGAGTTATCATTACTCTTGTCTACAAACATTAAATTGATTGATTTAATTGATTAAAGTGACCGTTGTTAAAAATATAATTGTCCTATCGTTTAAATCATAAAGTATCAAACGATACTTTTGGGCTCGGCCTTTCGGATAGTGTAGTGTAATCACGGTATTTCTATAGGACGCAGTCACGTGACGTCGCAAAGTAACCTGAACCGTAATACGGCGAACAGTTTAAATTAGCGACCACTTCGTTCAAATTCGTCTTGAGGACGTAAAATGACTGCTTAGAATTAAGTTACGACGTTGATTTTAGGTTTCATGAAACTGTAGACGTGTATACAATTATCGAAAAAAATATAAAAAAATCACTTTTGGTCGGAAAATACACTTGAAAAACTCTACTGATTAGAACTTCAACTAATTTGGACTTCAGTGATTGAGGTAAATGTGGTGTTTTCAATTGAGTTAGGACGACGATTTTTGTTATCATTAAACTGTACAATGTACCTGTATAATTATCGAGAAAAAAATCACTTCTGGTCGGTAAATGCCGAAGAAAAGCTCTCTACAGATTCAAGTTTTGACGACTTTGGATTTCACTGGTTGAGTGGTTGAGGTAAAAGTGGTACTTATAATTATGTTAGGACGTTTATTTTAGGTATTAATTCAACGTCGACTAATACATATATAATTATAGAGAAAAAAATCACTTCCGGCCGGAAAATACCGAGAAAAAAGCTCTACTGATTCAGATTTTGGATTTCACTGGTTGAGTGGTTGAGGTAAAAGTGGTACTTATAATTATGTTAGGACATTGATTTAAGGTGTTAATTCAACGCTGACTAATAAATATATAATTATCGAGAAAAAAACAAAAATAATCACTTCCGATCGGAATATACTAAGGAAAATGAAATCACTACCTCAGTCAGTGAAATTCAAAGTAGTCGGAACTTCTTATCAGTAGAGTTTTTCCGGTGTATTATCCGACCGGAAGTGATTTTTTTTTCTTCGATAATTATATAGGTATTAGTCGGCGTTCAATTGATACCTAAAATCAATGTTCTAACATAATTCTAAGTACCACTTTTATCTCAAAGACTCAACTAGTGAAATCCAAAATCGTCAAAACTTTAATCTGTAGAGAGCTTTTCTTCGTTATTTACCGATCGAAAGTGATTTTTTTTCTCGATAATTATATAGGTACTCGAGTACAGTTTAATGATAACAAAAAATCGTCGTCATAACTCAATCAAAATTACCACGTTTACCTCAATAACTGAAGTCCGAAGTAGTTAAAGTTATAATCATTAGAGTTTTTCAGGTGTATTTTATTTCCGACCGAAAGAAATTTTTTTGATATTTTTTCCGATAGTTATATACTCGTCTACAGTGTAATGATACAAAAAAATCGTCATTATAACTCATTCATAAATACCTCAATCAGTGAAATCCAAAGTAGCCGAGTTTTTCCGGTACATTTTCCAACCGTTAGTTTGATCTCTACCCGAGCAACACTCGAAAATTGCCCTCCTTTTCTAAAGGGTTTTCGGCCGTCAGTGGCCCAATGTCCCCGAAGGGGTATTTCATTTTCTCCACAGAATATAGTTGTGTCAATTATACGCTTGAGTGAATCTCTGTTTTGTTCTTTTTCTTTCTGATTTAGGTAAGGTTTCCGACCGTTAGTTTGATCTGTACCTGAGCAACGCTCGAAAATTGCCCTCGTTTTCTAAAGGGTTTTCGGCCGTCAGTGGCCCAATGTCCCCGGAGGGGAATTTCATTTTCTCCACAGAATATAGTTGTGTCAATTACACGCTTGAGTGAAGCTCTGTTTTGTTCTTTTGCTTTCTTATCCAGTGAATCCAACATCACTTTGGTGCCTTCAGAGAAAATTTGTGGTACTAGAGTTGCTGTGAGAGTTGAATTTGCCTATTACATCTTTCCACTTTCTATAAGGCGTAGTTACTAAAGCTCTAGATTTTTGGTATTTACCTTTTACCAGTGAACTCATTGGCAAATAACACACAAAACGTCCCCTAGATCCCCCGGTTTCGGACCCAAATTTTCGGACCCCCCCCCCCCCGAACGAAATTTCTGGCTACGCTACTGATCAATTGCATCAAGATGCTTGGAGATCACCAATAAGAGTGAAGTTTTCGTATCCGTAATGGAGGATATGAGCTTTCAGGGATGTCACAGTGAGAAATGCCCGTTTTTGTGGTTTTCTAATGATTGTATTGGGTACGATGATGTTTTTTCTTGAAGTTTACTTTGTAAAATAGATAAATTGACTAACTTCACAACTACACTGATAATTATTTTTAACATACAAATATAATGTAAGAAAGATATAATGATAAACAATATTGACCTGCAACCAAATCTTTTACGATTTATAGGAGAAGGGCCTCTTTGGCTGTTCTACCTTATTTATCAGCTGCCTTTAAATCTGTAACCTTTTTGGCAATTAATTCATTTTCTGATAATTTTTATCTAAGAAACTTATACTACATTACTTTTACACGATTTTAAACCCGGGGGAACTCATTTACCTTGCAGCCAAAGCGTTCTCTGCACTATAAGGGGGTGTACAGTTGCACTGACCGTAAGGGTCATGTTTGTAGTCATTGGACCTGAGTAGTTTCATCAATGAGTCCAAATCTTTTACCGTTGAATGATCACGCCTGAAGATGAGAGCTCGTGCCGTATCATTGTATGAAAACCTGAAACGAACAAATTGTATTTATTTTATAAATTAGCCTATACGCATTTAAAGTGATTAAAATCTTTTTTAACACTTGAATCCATTGTGAATTATTTAGTTCATCAATAATATTTGATAAGAGTATGAATGATGGTGCTATTGCTATACAGTAGTATAATATGTTAGGTAAACATTCGAGTTAATTGTTGATGCTGGGCTGCTAATATAATATTTACCAATCGCCATATTGATCCACAAGCTCCTGGTTTCCTGACATGTTGAAGACATCCGGGTAGAAAGCTACATTGTAGCTAGGCCAGTAGGTCTGTTGCAGCAGAAGGGCTGTTTGATCCTGGAACCTTATATACCCAGGAATCTGCTCCAACACCCACAGTAGTCCTTCTTGTGGTTTTCTGTGAATTTCCTTTGACATTAACATCTTATTTTATTTGTTATAACCCGTTAGAGTATGCAAATCATGTTGATTGTTACTTCTGTTAAGCTGTAATTCGCACCCACATAAAATTTCAATATGTTTTGGATTGTAGGATTCTCTAGTGAATTCGTTTATTTTTTATCTTTAACTTTAACTGGAAAACAAGTTTTCATTAGTCTTCTTGTATGATGACATTAAAATTTATTAAAGCCTTCAAGAGATAATTTTGAAAATTTTAAGTGCATGTAGATTATCTGATGTAAACTCTGACTGTTATCATTAATATAAAAGTTAGTGTATACACGAAACTGTCATCGAAGTAGTGTTTTTAATTATTTGGCTGCAGGAAAATGTAAACTCAAGTAACAATATTTTATCAAATGTGTGTTAAATACTGATAAACTTTTTGATTTAATGTAATAAACGTGAATAATAATTGAATAATTTAAGTTTCCCACACTGTACAGCCTATTATGAAGTGAAGAAATTTTGCTGAAGTGAATCACACAAATTCTCTAAAAATGAACACGTGTTTCCTGTGCATTTTAATATTTCGTCCACGTCTCACTTAGAACGATTAAAAAAAGAATATCTTCGATTACCCTGTGGTGAACTTGTGGAGATCTATGATCATCCACTGGTTGTTGTATGTGCCACTGTTGTATCCTGTGAAGGTCTCACACCAACTACGACCATTGTTGGCCAAACGAAGAGCCATCAATGATCTCACGCTCTCAAAAATCTGTGAAAAACGTTTATTGTGAAATTGAAGTCAGTGTGTATAGGTAAATATTCTACAAATGACATTTTTAGATTCATACAGTATCCGTTTCACTGGTTTAGTTTTGTATCAAATTTGACATTGATACCTGTTTACCTTCCATCTCAATCTATAGGACAGAAGAAAAAAACTGTAAAAATGTCAAAATCTATTTTCAGTACAGATATACATATTTGGGCCATTTGTTTGAAAATGTGGTTTATGCCGCAATATCCCTTATATGCAGGAAAATTTAGGTTGTGCTTTTAAAATGAACTTAGGTAGGCCAAACTTTTAACTCCTATTCCAACCAATAAATAAAGGATTTTGTCAAAATATTGAAGTTTTTGTTAAACGCACTACGGTGTTTATTAACCTGTTACTTTCATATTATATTAAATGGTTTAACATGACACAAACCTCATGTGCATAACAGCTTCTTATTAAATAACAATTTAAATGTGATTTGGCATGTTACTGCAACTATAACGGCTCACCAATTCAGATGTTCACGATTCTCTTGTAATGTTGAACTGATGAATTACAATATCTAGTATGAAAATAAAGATGTTTGCTATATTTTCCGCATCCTTTTTAGTTGACCACCTTAAACTCTTAAACGTATAGTGTTTAGATAGTTTGCTTAAGGTTTTAGAAGACCCAATTAAATTTTATGTATGAAAACAACAATTCGTTTATTCTGGAGGTGGTGCAATCAGGATTTAATTGGATTATTTTTATTTAACTATATAAACTATATTTAGCTATTTATATATATTTTACTATAACTATATTTTAAACTATAAATAAATAAATATATATATATATATATACACTCATTTCGACAAGAAAACAAATAAAAAAACACTGCTCTGTAACGTTTTATACATAAAGGCTTGAAATCAGGTCTAAGCACAACTGAATATTAAATATATAAATATTATATGGTTTTTTATAAAAAGATGAAATATTACTTCCATTAAACACTCTTCAGTTATATTTCATTCCAATACACACCATTCTCTTCAGTCATAATTCATAATTATATTGTTAAAAATCTATACCAATATAATTATAAAATCAAAATCTATAACCGTTACTGCTTTAGCGTTGTTACAATGTTACCATTTAAAATCCTATCTTCTTTGAGTTATTAACAAACTCTTCAGTTAAAGCACATTAAAAGGCTGTGATTAAAAATTATATATAGGTATAAAAACATAACCTAGCCGAAAGCAGATGATACCTCTTAAATATAGCTACATCTTGACATGTCTTGACAAACCTGACCAGTGGGCTTGACAAACTGCCAAAGACTGGCGTTGCTGTTACCGATAGTTGTTTCCATGGCGATGAGACCAGAACTGACAAGATAGAAGTCGTCCATTGATGTAATAACACCGGGATAGCCAGAAAAGCTAATTGTCTTCCCAGGCACTAACATTTTTGAACGGGCACTGGTGTGAAGTGGCATATCGTACCATTTCAACACTCGGTACATTTGGTTGTAACTGAAACACATAAGTTAACTTGAAAAGTAACATATGTACATCACTAGTTGCATGGGTTCTTCTTCGGCTTACAGAGCAATAACTGTTTTTCTGTTCAATTGTATGAGAAATTAATATTTCACATGTTGTTACCTAACTTATGACGCCAATTCTGTTTACTAGAAAGAATTGCAATGGAAATAGAATGCTGTACGTAGAAGGCATCCTTAGTGTTCTACAACATGTGTTAAGTAAAACATTAACTTAAAAAGATATTGGAGAAAAATATCCCGATGCTTAATTACATTTTATACTTAATGACATGTTCTTAATTTCTCGTATCCTTACTGGACATGTTCAACAAAAGCCAAACATGTGGCTTAAAATTAGAAATGGAATTACATTTTCTCAGATCTGTGGGCGAAAGAAAAATCGCATTTACACCTTTCGGCGTTTCCAAACTAAAAGTTTCATATTCAGAATTAGTTGCTAAATTACATATTTATACAAGTTTACAACAAATTTCACCTTACGGTGTACAGTGTGTTTTGTCTGGTCCTGGAAGTTACGTTGCTGCTGAATATAAAGAGTTCCGGTGTTAACTATAGTAGTAATATTGCCAAAAATATTTTATGGGTAATATATACCTAGCAAGAATTAAATACCTCGTCCAAGTGTTGTGTCCGATAAGAAGATCCTCGTTGTTAGGAAGCATCTTGATGATGGCAGAGCAGCGAGTATCTCCCCTAATTTTAGCACTGATATCACCCTCAAGAGCAGCAGCCACGTCATCCAAGTCCACTTGCAAATTCATCACTCTGAAATAGAATATTTAATATTAAGTTATGGCGAGTTTATTTCTCAATAGGCATATTGTTCTGTATTATTAAAGTTATCTTTAGGGTTTCATTTCCTAATACTTTATCATATCTTCTAAAAGAAATAGAAATCTAATAAAAATAAAAAGTAAAAAGGGCATACATTTTTAACCAAATAAATAATTTTAAAAGCTATCTTTTTTAATAACTCATGCATCCCATTTATTTGAGGGTTTATAAAACTAAATTATTTTGTTGAAACACTGACTTTTCAAAGTCTTAAGAAACTACACAGAGTCACAGAAAACTAACGTATCGGACGCTTATTGCAAACAGATGTCAAGCCAGTGGCTGATCCAGGGGATTTTGAAAGACATATTTACCAAAAATATTTATCCTTGTATTGTAATCATAAAAAATAAAGTAAACTTATCTTAATGAACTTAATTTTCAGTAGTAATTTCTTTTGAATTTTTGTTGTATCGAAATGCAAAAGTTTCTGTTACGGTTAGGATAATGGTAAAATTATACCCAGGTAGTTCCTCCTAAAACATTACCGCTCTTGTGTCAAGCAACAGTTATTGGTGTTTATAGATAGGCGATCCTATAAAGCAACTATTTTATTTCAGACAACCTGGTCCTATATGCAGAAGAGTGTCTAAGTGATGTTTAACGCCCAATGCAAAAATCAGGCGTGAGAATATCTACTCTTGTAAACCCACAAGTAATTTGTTATTTTTATATTTGAGCCTAACATGGAAGCCTCTTGTTAACCAAATTATGTCAGAAGTTATACAGAAACATTTCCCATTCGCAGACTCTTGCAAGTAAGCACTTGCAACTAGAGCTGCTTACATTACACTCCTTAAATCCCATTTAGGTACTTATAAAGCCCTGGATGAGGGTCTGCTACATCTTCTCAAATGGTTCTCACGTAGCAAAAAAATATGTTACATGCCTTCCATTTGTAGAGTTTCTAAAAAGCTGCCGAACAACTTTCAATAGACTAGATATTCCTTCAATGGTACCAATCTTTATTCAAAAGTAAACTGTTCATTGAGTCTTCTTGAGACGAGATAAGAGATAAGAGACGATGAGTTCAGGCTAGACTGCGTTTGTTTCGGCTCCGCTTGTTCGTCTTGTTTTAAGTGGTTTATCTTTAGCGGATGATTGTGTAACTTAGCATAGTGTTAGATATACATGTTGTTACGTTAGTGTTAAAGTTTCATGAAGTTTTGTCTAAGGAAAGTGTAGTTTTTTTTTCAAGTGTTCAGTTGTACTTTCAGGTTTTTGCAGCAGCGACGGGCGGAGTTGGGCAGTTCAAGGTTAACCGGTCTGTCTTATCGCCGAGCAAATTGCGTCATGCCTCCCCAGAAAAACAACCTACAGTGAAGACTAGATCAATGAGTGAGAGTGACATTTTGAGTTCATTGAGTACTCAACTGCAAAGCCTTGTTAAGGAAGTGCGTGAGTTTCGTGAGGAATCAAAAAAGGAAATGCGTGAATTTCGTGAGGAATCAAAAGCCATGGGAAAAGTCGATCGATTCTACACATGACAAGATAGACGAAGTAAAGGTTTTAATTAACGCCCAACGAGAAGATATTGACAAATGCCTCGACGTTATCGATAATCTCAAGGTGGAGAATCTTGTGAGTGATCTAAAATGTTTTTGAGTTTCATTAATTGAAAAATATTTCCAAAATAAATCCCGTGGGTCAGCGGTTTGTCTGGGGAAATTAGACGTTTGATGATGGTCTGAGCGCAGCGACTGGGTTTGCTCGATATTTCAGTTCGGTTTACGACCGCGGGGAGTTCTTGGACCCAGACATGATTAATAAATCTCCTGTCATGAATGGAGTCAATAATTTTAATTTACGTTCCATTTCTGTGAGCGAGGTTTCTGCCGCGATTCGAAAACTTCCGTCTAAGCGTTCATACGGGCCTGATTTGATTCCTAATTACACTATCAAAGGTTGTTCAGAATTTGTTGAGAGACCGCTCTGTCATATTTTTAACCTGTGTTTAGTGTTCTCCGGATTGTTGGAAGATCGCTAAAATAACTCCAATATTAAAGAAGGGTAGCCGATTTGAAATCCCCAATTACAGACCCGTAGCTATTTTATGTACTCCAGCTAAATTGTTTGAACTAATAATTTTTGATCATGTATCCTTTTATATGAAACAATATATCAGCAGTTGTCAGCATGGGTTTATGCCTTCGCGTTCTATAAGTACAAATCTGGTGAATTTTGTTCATTTTACTTCTTCAGCTTTGGACTCAAGGCATCAAGCCGATGTTGTTTATACGGACATGTCAAAAGCGTTCGATAAGGTTGACCATTTTATTCTTTTGAAGAAAATGAACTACTGTGGATTTTAAGCTGAAATAATAGAATTTTTATCTCTTACCTTAAAAATAGACGACAATTTGTTTCCTTCCAGAGATACAAGTCCGATTCCTTCCTAGCCCCCTCTGGAGTTCCTCAAGGCAGTAATTTAGGTCCTCTTTGTTTTAATATATTTATTAATGATCTTACCTACATTCTAAGAAGTAATTTTCTATTGTATGCATATGACTTAACAATTTTTTCATTAGTAAAACTGCCATCTGATTGCGCAATTATACAAAACGACTTGGAATCACTTAATCAGTGGTGTAGCTGCAATAAATTGATGTTGAACGTATCTAAGTGTTCGACTATGTCATTCTATAGAATGTTACATCCAGTTTTATTTCCATATAATATCGATGGCACAGTTTTAGAAATAGTTGGAAGATTCAGAGATTTGGGAGTTATAATGACATCAGATTTGCAGTTTAGTGAGCATATTGTCAATACGGTCAGTAGGTCCCTCAGCACACTTGGATTTATAACTCGAACTTGCAGTTTGTTTCAATATCCACATACTTTTCTACTCTTTACAAGTTATTAATTAGATCAAAACTTGAGTTTGCAAGTATTGTCTGGTCCCCTCATTAAGCTTTATATATTGAAATTATTGAAAGAGTTCAGAAACGTTTTTTAAGAACTTGGTTTTTTAAGGTATTTGGATTCCGTATTTATCCTATATACACAGTCAGATATGTAGAGCTCTTAGAGATGTTTAAGTTCCATCGTTTGGATGTAAGGAGAAAGGTCGCAAGCCTTGTTTTTCTTAAGGGTGTCATGTCTGGGTCCGTGGATGACCCCGAGCTGCTGGCGGGTGTGCCGTGGCATGTGCCCGAGACGAGCAAGTATTGATTGATTGATTGAATTGATTTATTTCCCAAATGTATGTACAATATTACAATCCAAACTGTACAATTAACTTCTAAAAATCTTTTATTACATCACCGAACGGAGTTTGAAATGAGAACAAAGAATAAACATCATAAGAAATAATCATCATAAAATAAACATCATAAAAATAACATCAGTAGGTTGCTCTACGTGGAGTATGCTAGAACGGTGAGGCATAGCACTTCACCATTGTTGACGGCATTTAATTTGCTAAACAATGTTGCTAGTAGTTTAGATATATCTTTAAAAACTATGGATTTTAAGAGAAAGTGTCTTAATATGATTTCGCAAACCTTATAAATGTAGTAATATTTTATTTTTTTAGCTCTAGTATATTTAAAATACAATATAATGGTATATTTATATAAATTGTTATTATAAAATTAAGTACTATATTATAATATATGTTTATATTTTTTATGATAAAATTAATAAGTTTGTGTTAATTTTACCATTATTATTTTTAGTTTGGCAAACTCTTTTACATAGATATTAAATTTATTATGAAAGTCATTGTTTTTCAATTTAATATAAGGATTTTATTTAATTTTGTTTTACTGGGGAGGCAAACCTTAGCATAGGGTTCCCTTATAACTGGGCTTCATGCCTGTAAGGGCTACCTTTTGCAGGAATTTACATATTTATAGTACATATTTTAATTTTATTAGTAATTATTGTTAGTTGTAAGTAATTATTGTTTATTTGTGAACTGTTTTAATCATGTGTTATTTGTTTCAATTCATTTGAAATTGAGTTTGTATATTCCTGCAATAAAGAGAGTTTTCTGTTCTATTCTTCTCAATTCAAACAAAACACCTAGATAGTCATGATTATAACACAATCCTCAAATCTCGATATACCATCTCACCGTCTTATACTCTTTAGGAAGAAACCAATGCTGGAGCTAAACTGTTTAACCTAATGATGGGATAAATAAAAAAAGCATCCCTTCCCTAATATTTCAGACGAAACAAACTACCTGGTTGCTGGAGAGACATTTCATTTTCTTAAAGAATACTTGAAGAACGAACTCTGTTTCTAATCAAAATGACTTTAGTTGTAATTTTCCAAGGCATAAACACATGTAACTACAACGAGTACCGATCATTATGACCATTTCGTTATACAAAAATAGGCTGGTTCATTGCCTATAGTAACAATCTGGTAGTTCATCATTGGCAGCACTACACAATTCGCCTTCAAGTCGTTGATATCATATTTGGTTCCTGACTTCAGAAATTATTACTACTTTGTCTTACGTTAGGGTTGATAATATATCGTGAGCGGTTTGATAAGAGTCATAAATATGACTGAACATCTGCGAATTTAGTTGTACGTAAACAATAATTATTTGTTACTTACAGTTAGTCTAATTTATTGAGGACTGGCAACAATTATCAGCTACACGCTTTATTACTCTGTATTTCACATTATTTGGAATGAATTGTATCTTTCAGAGTGTTACATATTGGTAATATGTTATATATTTTATATAGTACTTATCTATATTGATATGAATGTGGCAGTGTACCAGTATTGTAATGGCACACAGCTCCATGTAAGATAGATTTAAGAAAATGGTTGGAAGAATACATTGTGTTGTGAACATGTGCCATATTATTTAAATCCTATTAAATCCTAATTAATAAGTAATAATTAAAATATCACCTAAGTGATATTAAACATGGTGTGAGGTGTGAATACTGTAAAAGTAGTGTCGTGAAGTAATAATCGCGATAACCTTGTTTTTAAGTAATGTTAATAGGGGGACTGAAGCCGAGACTCTTGTACTGGCTTTATGTTTCCGTGGTCAGACCTGCACTAATGTACGGAGCTGTCGTATGGTGGCCAAAAACGGAAGCCAAGACTGTGGTAGCACGTCTGGCGGGTATCCAAAGGATGGCCTGCATCGCTATCACTGGGGCTTTTTCCCAGTGCGCCAGGCGCGGCTCTGGACTGTTGTCTTAACCTCGCCCCCCTGGACATTGTCATTCGAGCTATGGCCAGGAGGAGTGCCTACTGTCTTCAGCAGATGGGACTCTGGTCGGGCTGCAGCGGTGGGCACTGCAGAATTAGCACTCTGATACAGGAGGATGTTTTGCACATGATCTCTGATCAGATGCCACAACAGTTTTCCTTTGACAAACCCTTTAGGATTGTTGTACCCTCTAGGGATGATTGGTCAGAGGGAAGGAAACCTCTTCCACCAGCGGAGCTCGAATGGTTCACATACGGCTCTAGAACAAAAAGCGGCACAGGCGCTGGAATTCTGGGAGTGAGACCATGTAGGGAGCTGGTGGTTCCTATGGGTCAGTGTCCGACAGTCTTTCAAGCGGAGGTCGCAGCCATTATGGAATGTGCTCGTGAGAATCTTCGTCTGCGATATAGGGGCAAAACGATTAACATTTTAACGGACAGTCAGGCAGCGCTGAAGGCGCTGGATTCCTGTGCAATCAAATCCAAACTGGTTTGGGATTGCTATCAGACCGTTTCCTCCCTTGCCAGAATCAACAATGTAACCGTTTGTTGGGTTCCTGGTCATGAGGGGATTCTTGGGAACGAAAGAGCTGATGCCCTGGCCAACCAGGGCTCAGCAACAATTATGACGGGCCCTCAACCGTTCTGCGGTGTTCCAAGGTGTGAATCCTCTAGGGTTGTCTCGAAATGGATTTGCGCGGAGCATGGGAGAAGGTGGAGGTTGCATCCGGGTTTGAGAGTGAGTAGAATGGTATTACAGTCACCTTCTTCCAAGGTGGCTTCGGACCTTCTCTCATTAAACAGATCAATGTCTTCTAAGGTCATTGGTCTCATTACGGGGTATGGTCACCTGAGGAAGCATCTACACAGAGTTGGCATCCTTCAGGAGGATCCGCTCTGTGGAAGGTGTAATGAGCAGGAGGAGACTGCTGAGCACCTGCTCTTTGATTGCTCTGCAATAGCAAGAGAGCGGTATGCCATGTTTGGTAGCATGGACAGGGGTGGTGAATTTTCCCAGGAGGACCTGATAGGTTGTTTTCGGCGGTTTGTTGAACTGCTGAAGTTGTAGACTGGTAGGCCTCATGGTGTTTCCGGGGTGCGCAAAAAGCCCTTGAGGCTTAAGTGCATGGCAGTAGGCCGCCCCAAGGGAAAAAAACAAACAAAAGTTTGGAAATTTCCTCCTTGCATCAGGCAATGATGGAAAAGAAGACAAGGTTAAAGTAGCAATGCTTTTACATTGCATAGGGGATGAAGGTATGGAAATTTATAATACATTTAAACAAGACGAAGCAGATACTTTCAAAAAAGTGATCGAACTCTATGATGCATACTTCAATCCTAAGAAGAATGTTGTGTACTGTAGGTATAAATTTTTTTAGTAGAATACAACAAGAAAATGAACTTATAGATCATTACGTTACCTCATTGAAAGCTCTAGCCAAACTTTGCGATTTTAAAGAAGACGAAGACAGTCTAATAAGAGATAGGGTAGTGATTGGTATTAGCGACAAACAGTTACAGGAAGCTCTACTTAGAGAAAGCGATTTAACTTTGTCTAAGGCGTTGAATCAGTGTCGAGCTGCTGAACTGAGTAGGCAGCAAGCACAGGTGATTCAAGGCAAGGTATGCCTAGGTACTGCAGATAGCGTAGGCTTGCATGCAATCAAGAAGAAAGGTTATATAAGACCTAAGTATTTCACTAATGATAGGCCTAAAAACAATAATTTTAGTCCAAACCAAAAACTAAGCGACCAATCAAGAGGTCAAGGAGCTCGTCAAGATTTTAATAAAGGACAAACGTATAAGTGTCTAAAATGTGGAACTGAGCATACTAGGGCTAATTGTCCTGCGTATGGAAAAACTTGTAGGAAATGTGGACTTATGAACCATTATGCCATTGGTTGTTATGGAGCAAATAAAAATAAACCAAAACTTAAGAAACCCGTTCATGAAGCTACGATGGAGCGAGAAGACATGGAAGATATTTTCATAGGCGCCTTATTCCAAGAAGATGTATCCAGGGAGGTCCAGTCCAAAGAAGAGGTGTCCAGGGAGGTCCAGTCCAAAGCTGAGGTGTCCAGGGAGGTCCAGTCCAAAGCAGATGTATCCAGAGAGGTAAACCGTCTTGAGAAGAAAGTGGAAGTGTTGTCGTGGATGCAAAATGTGAAAATAAATTATCAAAATGTGAGTTTTAAGCTTGATAGTTGTGCGCAGTGCAATGTGTTACCATTACATGTGTTGAATCAGTTGAAGTTACCTAAGGTAAGACTTGAGCCTAATAATAGTAGAATTCTAAGCTATGACAATCAAGAGTTAAGTTGTTTAGGAAATATTGTTCTTGACTCGGAGATTGATGGTAAAAAATACAGGATAAAATATGTAGTAGTAAAAAACGAAAGTGTCCCAATACTTGGTTTAATTGCTTGCGTAAAGTTGAATTTGATTAAAAGAGTTAATAATTTGCAAGTAGGTCTAGCTTCAGATACTAAAGAAAGTTTTGTAAATAAACATAAAAATGTCTTTACTGGAGTAGGAAAGTTCCCTAAAAAATTGACTCTAGAGTTAAAAGAAAATGCTAAATCTGTAATAAATTCTGTTAGAAGAATTCCTGAATCAGTCAAACCTAAACTAAAAGAGGGCCTTGATAGGCTAAAAGAAAATAAAATAATTGAACCTGTAGACTATCCGACTGATTGGGTTAATAACATTGTAATAGTAGAGAAACCAAATAAATCCTTATGTATATGTTTGGATCCTGCTCAGCTTAATGATTGTGTAAAATTGGATCCTTATCCAATTCCCTTTGCAGATGAGTTAGAACTATTGTTGAGAGGAAAGTCTTGTTTTACTGTACTTGATATGAAAGATGGGTTTCATCAAATTGAATTAGATCATGAAAGTAGCTTGTTAACAACTTTCATAACTCCTTTTGGTAAATATAAGTACAACAAACTACCTTTTGGGTTAAGAGTAAGTCCGGAAATCTTTCAAAAATATAATGTACAAATGTTTGGTGATATTCCTAATGTAGGAATTTATTTTGATGACTTCATAATTGCAACTGAATCAGAAAAAGAACATAATGAAGTTTTAAAACATGTAATGGAAAGAGCGTTAAAAATAATGTTAAGTTCAATGCTAAAAAATTACAGTATAAAGTAAGCAGTGTCAAATATCTTGGTATGATATTTTCTAAAGAAGGCGTAACTCCAGAGCCTGAACGTGTCAAAAGTATTGTTGCGTTAGAAGAGCCGGAAAGTAAAAAAGAATTGCAAAGTGTGTTAGGTGTAACTAACTACTTATCTAAGTTTGTACATAACATGAGTCAGTTAACTGAGCCCTTAAGGCAATTGCTAAAAAAAGATGTTGATTTTTTGTGGACAAAAGATCATTCAGAAGCGTTCAAAAAACTTAAGTCTAAGATTGCTGAGGCAACATCGCTTAAAATCTTTGATCCTAAGAAAGAGTGTGAAATTTTTGTTGATTCATCTAATTTTGGGTTTGGAGCATGTCTCCTTCAACAAGGGTATCCGATAGCATTTGCTTCTAAAGCGTTAACCGATACAGAAATAAGGTATCCCATAATAGATAAGGAGATGGCAGCTATGTGTTTTGCCCTGTCAAAGTATCATAAATGTATTTATGGTCAAAAGGTTACTGTATATACTGATCATAAGCCTTTGGTTTCAATTGTTTCAAAAAACATGCATAAGGTTTCTAATAGGTTACAAAAGTTTAAACTTAATCTACTTAAGTATAATATTGAAGTTAAATACTTACCTGGAATATCTAATATTTTAGCACATTTATTGTATAGAAAAGTTTCATGTAAAATGAATGAAAAGAATGAAAGTTATTTGAATAGTGAACTTGAGAAATCTGTTATGGTTAATAGCCTAAAAAATCAGTTAAGTATGTCTTGAAGTAAAAAACTATAATTTAAAAGTGCTACTGAGAATGATAGTGTTTTGAAAGGTATTGTTAAATACATACATGAAGGATGGCCTTCATATAAAAGTTTGAGTAATGAAATGAAAACTTATCATAAAGTTAAAGATGAAATATCATATGAAGATGGTTTGTTATTTTTTCGTAACAAAATCATCGTTCCTTCTGTTTTGCGACAAAGTATGCTAAATTTAGTACATGAATCTCACCTTGGTGTAGTTTAATGTAAAGCCAGAGCAAGGCAAATTCTATATTGGCCTAACATAAACGGAGACATTGAAAACCTAGTTTTGAGCTGTCAGATATGTGAAAAATATAGGTTTGCAAACGTAAAAGAACCATTAATGTCTTACGAAACGGCTAGTAGGCCGTGGCAATTTGTATATAGTGACATACTAGATTATGGTGGTCAAAATTATTTGGTAGTTACTGATGCTTATTCTAACTGGGTAGAATTGAGAAAATTGTATGATAAGTCAGCCAACAGTGTTATTAGAGTTTTGAAAAATATTTTTTCTCAGTTTGGTGTGCCAGAACGCTTTGTTTCAGACAATGTTCCCTATAGTTCTCAAGTGTTCAAATCTTTTGCCAATGAGTACAATTTCATAACTGTGACAAGTAGTCCATTTTATCCTAGAAGTAACGGTAGATCAGAAAAAGCTGTTGCAATATGCAAAAATCTTTTGAGACGGGCCAAGGATAGTGGTAAGGATATTGAGTTGTTACTTTTAGATTACAGAAATACTGCTCTTAGTAATGTGAATGTCAGTCCTGCACAATTGTTTTTGAATAGAGTGTTAAAGTCAAAATTGCCTGTAAATACTAATGACCTCAAGCCTAAAATAGTTAATGTCAACAGAAGTAGCCTAAATGAAAAATCTAAAAAATATTATGACAGAACATCAAAGTCACTTGGTAGTTTTGAGAAAGGTGATAATGTTTTGATTCAAAAAGGTAAAAAGTGGATAGGTGGTAAAGTAATTGAAAAGTTAAGGTTTCCCCCACGAAGCTATGTAGTATGTATGGGCAAGTGTATCGTAGAAATAGAGTAATGTTGAGAAAATGTTATTATGAAGTTGGTAAAAATAATTATTATGATTTAATTGTAGAAAATGATGTGGGTAGGCCAAATGATAACAATATAAAAAATGTTGTTGAAAGACCTAATGTTGTTCCTGATAGGCCAGTGCAAAACCAAACAACTAGATGTGGTCGGGCTATCAGAAAGCCTGCTCATTTGAATGACTTTGTTTAGAGATAACTTTTGTTTGAAAGTTTTTGGTAACATCCATTTTCATAATTATATTAACTTTAATCTGTTTGTGTTGTTTTATCATTTTTATTAAAAAAAGGAGGATGTTACATATTGGTAATATGTTGTATATTTTATATAGTACATATCTATATTGATATGAATGTGGCAGTGTACCAGTATTGTAATGGCACACAGCTCCATTTAAGATAGATTTAAGAAGATGGTTGGAAGAATACATTGTGTTGTGAACATGTGCCGTATTATTTAAATCCTATTAAATCCTAATTAGTAGGTAATAATTAAAATATCACCTAAGTGACACAGAGAATCTAAAGAAGTTTTACATGAAATATGGATTCACTATTAGAAAATCTGAAACAAAGCAATTTTTTCCTGAAGAGAGTATGAACCAGCATAGGAAAACATTGTTTATCGGAGTATTTTACTAATAAATTTAATGTATCGTGTGAAAAAGGGAAAAAATGTTAAAGATGTATAAAATGCATCGGATTGGTCAAATTCAAAATAGTGCCTAGAAAAATATACTTTTTCGTCACAAACACACACTAGTTAATTGCTCTGGAGTTCTGGCCAAAACATTACAGAGAGAGGGTTCCAGCACATATATCACTACTTAGATTTGTTTCCCTCAGGTTACCACCTATTTCTAGATTACAAAAATATTCGTTGCTGTTAAAAAGTGGTCCCTTAAAAGATATACCACCAATTGAAACTAAATTAATATACGATATATATTTTTATATTTCTGACTGCACTAACCATCCTCGTAGACTTATATCAAAATTGAGATCACATTAAAATACTTACATGAAATCGGTTAAAGTAAGAGCTTTCTTCGGATCAGTCTGGCTCTCCATGTACCCCAACTGAAGACCAATCATATGATTCAAGAAAACGTTGACCTTGAAAACAAAATTAGTGTATTGTGAATAACAGTACGTTTAAAGAGGAATTGCTTCTATGACATTAAACACAGAAAACAGTCATTCGTCTTTTTTCTTTCTGTGTTAAAACATTAATAGACCAAAATTAAGGCATGAATCGGTGTTAGGTTGCTTGAATTAATTTTGAATCACAAAAAAGTTAGGCACATTTTTAAGAGAACTTTCAGACAAAAATAAATGTAAATAGAAAGAATAATTTGATACAGTATTTTTACATTTCACAAGGAACTACATGCATTTATAATCATATTTGGGGACATTTTGTAATCAGGCCACAGAAAAAAAGCAAAGAAAAATATATAAAACTTCTACGCGCGAGTTTGTGTATTATGTGACATTTTATACTTATAAGAAATTAATTTTCTTCACTCGTGTTTTATTCTAGTAAGTAATTTAAAATATGTCATTCACTTCAGACATAACTATATGCAAGTATAAGTGCACGCACACGTACGTAAGCATAATTAAATATTTTAATGTAAACATAACTCAAGATGTACATCGTTTTAAACTGTAGTGCAAGATGTACATGAAGTAAAGTCCAAAGGCTGAACTAAAAATAAGAACTGTCTATTATAATAACAGATGCCAGTTTTATAATTCCCTTTATCGTTCATCTCTGCTAAACAACGCCCTTATAATGATGTACATCTTCAGCCATGTTAAATGCTTCTTACCTTATGTCAAATATTTTTGCCGAACTCCTTATAGACCATCCTTTATTGGATGTGAAGAGTCACTAACTACCTTAAAAACTATTTCTTATGTCCAGAATTCATTTACTAAGTTTAACTTTCACAACTCGAGCCAAGACAAGATTATTAAAACCATCTAGAACAGAACATAACATCATAAATATTTACAAATTTAAACGAGCGTCATTTTTTAAAGAGTGGACCTTTTGAGGTCGGATTTGCGCCATTGTACTCTACTAATTAACACCTTTAATTTTAAGTACTACCCGACCGATTAAAGGTTTCCTTCTAACTCCTTGCAGGCCATCCCCCTGACATTATAAAAAATGGCTTATAAAGTACGTGCAGTACCAAGTTTTATTGTTTTACCCGTAATCGTTCAGGTATTATCACGCCCGTGTGGGGACTTTTCTAACACCCTGATAGTAACTATTGTGTATTATAATAATAATAATAAATTTATTTCCAAATAACAACAAATAATTACAATAAATCCAACAGTAATACAATAATTCAAAATAAGGTAAACATTACATAGCATATATAAAAAAACATAAAATAGTATATACAAAACAAAAATTATTTGCTCAGGCTGACCAATTAATTTTACACTTACCAGTTAGTTAAAAGGAAAATACAATGAACATTATTTTTGTTGGTTGTTTTTGGAAAATGAAACCTCCAAGGCAAAGCCTGATTGGAGGAAAATAACGTGTACTTATTGGATAAGAAATTACCGTCAAGTAATACAGGGCTCTATATTCCAGTATCATTGACCCAACTCCCTAAGAATTAAAATAGTATATGAAATTTGAATTCTTATAAAAGACATTATTATGAATTATATAAACAATTTAATAAGTAGGCCTCATTGAACAATATAATATGAGAGACCTAGCAAAAAAAAGTTGTATCTTGAGTTAACAAAATTAACCGCTTTAACTAAACGTAAATATCTAGAATATTAACATTAATAAATAAAAAAAATCCGACCTATTCTCAAGCACAAGAATTCCTTCACAAATCTCACAACAGAATATCATCAATATGTATCCTTATATTCACTAATACAACTATGAACATGTACACATACATATTCTCAATACACACATACATTCACATTACACTTGCATATTCACAAAAAATACATGCACACACACACCATTGCATACAAATAGTATAGAATAATTTATAAAAATCACAGTAATTGTAGAAGTAATTTTTCAACTTTGGATTTCAAATAGCAATTCATTTATATCTTGCACTGTGATTAGCCAATCTTTGAGTTTTCTAATAAATTTGTGTGAAGTATCTAAAATTTTTATTTCATTAGGCAATCTATTGAATATCAGAGGGGCTAAAAAGTTATGTTTTAGTGAAAAAGGTTTTTGATGGTCTAGGTACAGCTACATTATCAGAATTTCTTAATTTTCCTTTATATGCATTATAACAATCATGACTATTCCTACTTCTGTTAAAAAAAACCTTCATAACTTTATAAACATACATATTTCTTATTGGTAATACCTTTAATGATCTTAAAATATTGGCCAAGAGGAGTCATATTTATTTCCTTTAGCTACTATTCTTACAAAATACTTCTGCATTGTTATGAGTGGTTTTAAATTGGTTATGTAAGTTCCACCCCATGCACTCTATACCATAACTTATTCGACTGTGAACCAAGAAAAATAAAGTGTCCTCATTAGGCCATTTTTACACATCCTTCTTAAAAAAGTAAAAGATCCTAAGAATATTTATTAACTTTGTTTTAATCGATGAAATATGTGTTTTTCCAATTTAATTCAGAATCCAATATCACACCTAAATATCTAATACTGTCTTCTTGTTTTATCTCTGCACAATATTTCACTACATTATATAATGTGTTATTATATAATGTAGTCTGCCACCATTGCAGAGACAAGTAGCGCATTTATAAACAATTTTATCAGAAAAAACCAATTTCCCTCTGAGGCTAAAGTTTATATAATTGGTTTTACTTACACTAAGGACTAAAATTATTATTGGTAAAACCACCAACGCAAAGCTTCCAAATCAGAATTCATGTCTAGTGCAATTTCGTCTAAAATTGTCACCAGCATAACTCAGAGCTGTATCATCAGCAAAGGAAACTACTTGTCCATGGAAGTCCCCTTTACATAAGTCGTTTATATAAATTAAGAACAATGTAGCCCCTAACACTGAACCTTGAGGAACTCCATGTTTAATCTCACCAAACTGACTAATATTTCCATTGATTTTAACACACTGCTTTCTTTTGGATAAATAACTTTGAAACCAATCATAAACCACTCCCCTTATACCACAATTGAAAAGTTTTTTGAGCAATAATTGAATGATTTACTGTGTCAAAAACGCTTTCTTAATGTCTAAAAATAGACCACTAACCCGTTTTCCATCATTTATACCTCTAGATACCCTATTCATAAATTCTATCAAAGCAATCTCGGTATTTAGACCTTGTCTAAATCCAAATTGATTTTTACTGAAAAATCTGATTTTATCAAGAAATTTTTATTAGCCTGACTTTCATTAATTTTTTCATATGTTTTTGAAAAAGATGATAACAAGGATATAGGTCTATAGTTATTGCAATCTGTTCTTTCATTTTTCTTATGTATTGGAATCACTAATCCTTCTTTAATTTGTCCGGAAAAAAACGCCCGATTGAAAAGCTAAAATTAATAATATACAATAAAACAGGCAGAAACTGTTTATAGGTTTTCTTAATTAATGTGGAACTAATACCATCAATACCAGGGGATTTTCCGTTTTTTTAATAACTCAATAGTTCTTACAAGTTCATTCTCTATAATAGGATCTATAAAAATGGATTGTGTTATAGAAACTTCACTAAACTTATTTTTTTATGTCAAGCAAATGAATGTCCTGATTATCACCACACCTGCTTAATCCATCAGCCACTGATAAAAAATAGTCATTGAATTTTATTCGCTACTTCACATGGATCACTAAAGATTACACCATCAATTTCCAGTTTAACATCTACATTAGTATTAATAACCTTCTGACCAGTCACTTCTTTCAAAATTTTCCACGTTCGTTTCTGATCTTTCTTACTGTTTTCAAATAGTTGAAAACTATTGCCTTCTATTATATTACGTATATATACCTGTATAGTAACTACGTTGTTACGATCGCTCTTGTAGCATACAAAACGTTTTCATAAAATAACTTCCATTTGGTTCACAAGTATAAAAGAAACTAACTTTATTATTTGACAATAACGGCCGACTCCCATACTCACCTTAACGTGAGTTTATTCCTCTCTGCGGTTATCGTATTTATACGCACAACCTAAACGTAGTCCCACAATACACTACGTTTTTAAATACGTCTCACAGATGATTCAAGAGCAAGATTTCGAGATACGAAACTGCATTTTACTAAATTTGTGAACAAAGAACTTACTGAGCGCATAAACAGGCTACCATGTGAAAACTTAGGTATGTTATATTATTAACATGCATAATAAAGTTTAACTTTATATATTTCCGTACATTTTTCAGCTAAGCAGTGCTCATTTTCTACAGTTGTGGTTATATCATACAAGAAAATGGCAACCACGTAGTAATGTTTACTGTATTACTGTAGTTACATAAGATGTGATTCATCCCAATGCTATAAATTGGTACACTGAAAAAGCGAGGGCACGGACTGCCGTCGTGAGGCTGTATCTGGTGTGCTCAGGTACTAGGTAGTAAATATGTAAAGAGTAAAAATCAAGCTTACTTGACGCACGTCGGACCTCAGACAGAACTAACTGAAATTTCCCCCGGACCTCAGCACATCTCGTCCATATGAATGATTTATATTTCCTGTTTAACTAATAACTAATACTTTACAATAATTTTCATACTGTTTGAGTCCTTTGTCACTGGTGACACAAATTTCCGACTTACATGATGCCATTCAGGATCCCATCCGTCCTTATCGATGATTGTCTGATTGACCCAAGCGAGATGCTCGTCCAGAAAGGCATAAACCTTGTCACACAATTGTTGCCGACCCTTGCACCACTGCTTGATATTGTTATAGTAGTGAATGTAGATGGCTTCGTACAACACTAAGCCCTCCAACTCTCCAGCACACCTCGCTTGATCTGTATCAGACTGGATTGTAGGGTTGGTTTGGACTTGCATGACATCCCACCTAGACGAACACAAGTTTGCTCAAATCCTACCACTTTATTACTTGGAGGTTTATGTTGGATTTAAAAGGTTAAATCGAAGTTGTTCAAATTTAAGTTGTTTTATGGTATTAAAATATTATCTACAATTAATTTTCACAAAATTAACCTAGATTATCTTATATAAACGTTAACACGCCTTAAAGAAGTAACCTTGCGTTGTAGGTTTAACATCTGCAGATGCCAAATCTTTAAACGTTATTAAATTTATCAGTTTCTGTAGCAAAGATCAACAATTTTTAATGGAAAAGACATATTTTGTATACTTCCACATAAAATGTATTAAAAATTTTTAATACATTTTATGTGGAAGTATACAAAATATGTCTTTTCCATTAAAACCAACTTACTTCCACCAAGGATACAAAGCAGAAAAAGATTAACAATGTTGATATTTTTCACTTTAAGATTATTTATTCAACTGTGCCAATCCTCCATATCTTTTATACTAGTTACGTAACATTTTATTTAGGCAGAGTGATTAGTTTCAATAATTCTGTTTACTTTTAATATTCTCACGAGAAAATATAATTTTCTTATTTTTTACGTTTGCATAAAACAATCTGGTAAATGCTATAGCTTGTAGCAGCTGCAATACCCACAATGTTTTTACTTACCCAAGTTTAGAATAAGTATTGTTGTAGTATAATTCACACAAAATTGAGGAGTGAAGAATGGCGTCATTATCATTTTCTGTATAGGCATAGGCATTTACACTACCCTCAACACGTTCAATTTTCTTCAAAAACTTCCCTTCTACAACAAAACTGCAACACACTATAATCAAAAAAACTAAAATCTTCAACATCGTTCTGTTTTGAATCTGTGCACGATGAAAATTAACTTTAGAAACTGAAAAGTTTGTGCAAATCTGTTCTTATCATTTGAGAGCAACTTAAGACTAATCTTACGTCAATCAGTCTTAAACTAGTTATCAATCATACTTGTGTTAGATACGCTTTACTGTTAGAATTCAACAATTAGGTCTTATAATGGACACGTTGACAAGCTTCGTCGATATAATCACTGAGTAAAAATATCGTTCTTCTGGGAAGTTTACTTTGCTTATTCCTTATCAAGGCTTATCTTTGCTACATTTTATGTGCTAGAGCGATTTCCAATATTGAATTGAAGAGGAATTATACAATCTACAATAGTGTATCACTTTCAGTGGTACAACACACGTATATCACTTGGCATCGGCCTGATTCTATGAGCCCTCTACAAAATTTCATCCTGTCAATAAATATTCAGAATCAATAAATGTCATCCTTGGGTTTCTAGATGATTTAGAGAAAATTGAGATTACTCACAGACATGGCTGTTACACTGGATTGAATTGCAATGCACTGGTTTTACAGCTGGTAACCATACTGACAGAGGCATTAGGCTCCTTTTTTTACTGAAAGTAGGAGGTATTACAATTGTTTATTTCAAGAAAGAATGTGTTAAGATTTCTGTAATAGCCCCCTTAGTTTTTCTTCTTGTTCAGATCAGTTAAGATCCTAAACATCAGCCTGTTAGTGCCCATTGAAGGTAGAGTTCCCCTGCTTCTCCAATTTGTAGTAATATAAGATATATTAGGAAATTCAAAAAAAAATTATAGAATTCAAGAGATCTTACACACTCGCTGCAGCTTTATAAGGAGTGATTTTGACCGGTGACTACAATTAACTAATAAAAAAATTGTAAGTTTATACATGATATTTAAGACTTTTCTACTGTAAATTAATATATTTTTAACTTATTGTTTGGAATAAAGATTATTAATAAGTTTGGAAAAACTTATACAAGACAAAAATTTAAAAGCAACATTTTAGTATATTTGATTTCTTTGAATAACTTTTGTGAAGACAACTTTGATTTTAATTACATATATCTTTCAGCCCAGATTTTGAATAATTTTGTTTAATGCATGAGTGTACACTTTTTAAGTGAAAACCTCTTTATACTTTTGTTTAAATCTTATGAGTGCTTAATACAGAGCTTGAGAGACAAACATTTCTTTCGTTGTTTGTATGGGAAAAAAATCTGAACTAAAGAGTTTTATTTAATTAAAATTTGTGCATCCCATAATTTGGTATAAGATCCCATTGACTACCAAAATGGCTTAAACAGTAGTCTGGCACCAGCCAAGACCACTCAATATAGAGCTACATTGAGTGTGTTAAGTAAGCAAGATGGGAGATCTTGAGGGTTTATTTTATTGGAATCTTAATTGTTGTCCTACAGTATGGATGTATAAAGAGATTTTAATGTTATATTTTGTCCAAAACACTAGCCCTAACTTCCACCCAAGCGAACAATATTCTGTAAATAAATTAGTGAAGCACTTATTAACTAGCTGTTCTCATTACAGAAATCTGTTTGAAATCCTCATACTAATATATTCTAAAAAGTTCAAAATTTATTTATATGCATAAAACTAGCTATTCTAATGAGTAAGTGCCAAATTAATTTACGATTTTCCTTGAAAATAATAAATTAAATTTTTTAAAGTTATAGAGTAGATGTTTTGTATAACTGTTTTGTTGAGAACATTAGACATTTCAATAGTTATGCCTTTAATTTATGATTGATTTTATATATAGATTACTCTTCTTACTTTATTAGTTTAACTATTAATTATTTATTTATATCACTACCCCAATTATAAAAATCTAACCACTTAAACCATTTTATAACTATTTAGGTAGTTATGTTTATTGTTTGCCACAAAGTTATTAAGATGCTCTGAAACAAATGCAATTACACTTTTTATTGTAAAAGGATATGTTCCATTTTCCATGTGATGTGATAGATAAACACCAAGAATACCTCAAGTAAACAAAACTGTGCTTTCAGTTTTAAATAATTGAGTTTTACGTTTTATAACCGAGTTATAAAATCCACAAAACATTGCTGGATGAAGTAGAACCTCAAGACATCCGCTTTTATGGAATAGTAATTTCTAAGCCATAGAACTCAATTTGAATTCATCCAAATTTTAAACCTTACTGCAAGGTGCTATGGAGTGTCCCCCTAGGATCTAAACTTAGTCCAATATTTTCCTGATACATGTTTAAATGACATTGAATTGTCACTACTGCACAGACAGATTATGCAGTATACCGATGAGACAACTCTGAGACACTGAAAGCAATGTTTGTAGCTACAGACATTTTTTGCCTTCATAACAATAAAATTTGAGTAGCCTCAATCTGAGTTTTAATTATCAAAATTGTTTCCTGAACTTTTCTCATTGCGTTCTATAGACTTGAGTGATTCTACCTTTGCAGTGGCATTAATAACCACACTTGACGAAGTTTGTGCCAAATTATCGTTTGGGATTATATGTCTAAACAGTCCTTGGCAAAATATAGGCAGAGTGAGGTACTGTCATTTGGCTTAATTCATCCGTACCCTTCCTAAGGAATCACATTGTAGGAGACCTGTGCAAAACAACAATTTCATAAAACTCTTTTAACTACAAAAATCAACAACCGTCTATTTGGGTGAGATAAAAAGACTGATAGTTTTAAAACCAAGGATTTTGTTTCATTCTAACAGTTCAGTTTTCATTAGACAAAATTTACAATTCCAAGGAACGGAACACACGTTTTTGAGAAACCATAATTGATTAGGTAGATCAGCCTATATATTATATATATTATACTAAATTCAACCGTTAGAACTCTGAAAGAAAGGACAAATAAGAAAACAACTGTGATTTTATAGCTTTAACATTTTTTTAAGAACCATGTTGTACAACTATGTTAGAAGAAAAATCCCAGGATTTTCCCTCCGAGGTGTTTCCGCCTGGCTTCTTCGTGGTCCATGATTCCTCCACTGGTTGTGAGCACAACATATCTATAACAGTAGACAAGAAGTTTAAAACCAATTTAAAATCAACATAATTATACATGTCACCTCAATATTATACTAACCTACCTGCTGATCTCATCGTAATCTAAATCAAGTAATACAGCTCAATTATATGTTCTACTGTTAATAAAAACAAATATTACCAATTCAGAAATAAAACTAGGAGGTATGCGTATACACAACCAATCTTTCAGGTATATCATGTTATATATTACAAGTTTGTTTATAATGAGCAGTACAGTAACAGACTTGTGATAGATTAAAAGGCTTATGGAATCCTCTTGCAGCTTGGCAGTCATCAATCAGCAGTCTGCACATGTGTCTTTACTTTTGAAGCAATGAATTGAACAAAGATTTGTTTGTAGGAAGCATAAAAAGGCAAAGGATTTTCTCACTTTCTTGGCACGGGAAATTCCAAATAACCAAGAAACAATAGATTGCGGAGAGGAAGTAAGGCAAGTCCAGACTTTACTGTTCGGAATCCTCAGTGCAGATAAAGTAATTTGAATATATATAATAATTATTTGATTCTTTAAGTATTAGATTCTCTTATCACTAGATTAAGGCCCTTGGATATCTCAGGTTTCATAATCAAGAGGTTGAGAATGAGCTGCAGAGACACCATACTAGTGTATATTGAAAGGTTTAAGTGCGTGTATTACGTTTGTCCCTGACTTGGAAAAAAATAGTGCATCAACCCTTGCAATTAATTCTATGTAGCAGCTGATGACACATAGTTTATTATTATTGTTGATCATGAATGCCATGCAGTTTTTTATTGATTTGAGTTAAAGGAATAAAATTAAGCTTCATATTCTTTTATTAAAAAGTACTAACCCTGAATAGGATTATAATCTCTTAAATAAATTAAACCCAATTAATCTGTGAAGTAAAACTTGATGAAACAATGTCTGAACTAACATTTAAGTTTTTCTGTATACACCGCAGTTAAACACTGCTCAAACAATTGTTTCGACCTGGCTGAGGAGGTCGTCAGTCAACATGTTAATCGAAAACTGCCAAAATAAAGGTTGGGAGGCAGAGAAACCTGCTTATTTGACTAGTATCTTGAAGCAACTTTTCCAAGGAAGTTAGGGATAGGCATAGGCATATTCAAAGGTTGTCGATATGCTCAGTTTAGTTGGTATTGTGGAATGAACGAAGATGGACGTGCATTCACCATTGAAGCACACTTTTGAAAGGAACGCTCTATCATCGCCACGTAGAGTACATTCCGTAACAGGATTAATATCGCACCTGTGGTCATGGTTCTGGCCGGCAGTCTATTGTTTTATAGGTAAATAACTTCAGGGTAACAGACTGACCGCTACATCTATATGATTCAAGATATGAGATGGATGTGGTCCAGCAGGACGGTAACACAGCACATGAGTGTCATTGACAACACCTCCAGTCCACATTATCTCCATAACAGTTGATCTGCATTGGCCAGTACGGTTGTCTGATTTCACCCCTCGCAATTATTTTTTATAGGCTATCTTGAATGACTGGTTTATAGCGACCATCCAAGAACCCCTGGCTCAACTGAAGAACAACTCTAGTTTAGCTATCTAGAACATACTGGTCGAAATGTTGGAAAAAGGAGAATGAAACTTTACAATATATCTTTTATTACTTTCTTTACAATTTAATTTCTGAACAAGCAATTTCCTCAGCCCCAAGAATTCTTTACTACAAGCTTATTGATTGTTATACTTACTTCAACAAAGAAGATAAGATCAAACTGTCAAAAGGTGTTAGCCTATTACGAATAAGCCATATTAATCACCGTTTGTCATATTAGTCATTGACTGGCTTCAGCCATCACAATATAGCTCAGCCCCATTCACTCATCTGTAGATGGATGTTCTTATTGTCAGTTTCGGTTTATTTATAACAAGATCCATAAATGTTTTACTTCAGAACTTAAATTATAGTATCTCAATGCTAATGTGAATTGGTAAAAATACAATTAGCTGTTAATCTTTTGGGGTCCATAATCAAACTCAGTCCGACATTGCTATATTGGCCTGTGAAAGGGTTTTAAATAACTAGTCACAAAAACCTGCATATTGCTTATTTTCAGCCAGCCAACGACTTGTAGCGTCTGCTGCTGTTTGGTTAAACATTTGTTTTTAAGAAGTTTGTTTAAGAGTAGATACACATTTATTATGATTATTTTTGTCAATAAATAAACAAGTAAAAATCATTTTTATTTTCAACTGAAATGACGTTAACAAGCTGAGGCGGTGGTGATGCAATGTTTTGCACAATGAAATACATTGAGGATGCACGGTTTGATTTTGATAGTGAAGATGATGATATCAATCCTGATTTAGATGATGAGGCTGAACAACAACCATCAGCACTAAATAGAATTGGGCCTATACCTAGGCCCACGTAAACCTGAACTCCTTCCTAATTCGTGTTTACACAAGTATCATACTACAAAAAACTACGAAGAGTAGCTCTAAGACTAAGTATAACTGGAGAATGATGCGTATATTTTGTAAATATGTCCATGCAGTAAATTTTCTTGTTGTTCATTTTGATGTACAGTTCAATAAGCCATTGTTATGGTAACGACCTACCTATTTTCAGTTTTATTTACTATCGTACTAATATAATATCAGTTTAGAAGTAAAAAAAAACCCAAGTAATTTATGTAGGCCTAACTAAGTTTCAAATAGCCTACTTGTTTAAAAGAGCACACCAACTGATACACTTCTATAGTTTACCAATGTAATTAGTACTACATTCTTTCATTAAGCTAAAATGTGTGTATGTTACTGAATCAAAACCGTTGTATAAATCGTACAATATACATTCTTATTTTAAAATGACATGTTTCCTAAGCCTTGAAGAATTTAATAATGTGGGTACTTAGAACATGACTAATACTTATGATTGTGACTTCCTTACAGTTTTGACTCAAAAAGAAATAAAGTAGGTAAAAAAACTATTTGTATTTTTACTTATTTTTAAAATAAAAAAAGTAATAAATACAAATTTTATTTTACTTTACACCACTTTAGTTTTACACAACAATGGTAAAAGTTACTTTTATATGAAAATATAAGAGTTTATTACCATTTATTAGTTTATAGTGGCATGTACATAAGGAATATTTAAATTTAGGCATATTCGTTTGAAATTTATTGGACCTGGTGAGTCAACCAAATGGGGAATAAATGGACCTCAAAAGGTAAAAATGGGGTTGGGGGGGGGTTGGTTAAAATGGTTAATTGTTTGTAATTTATATTTATTAGATTTTCTTGTAAAGCGAATAGTATTATCAGATAATAATTTTTCCAAATTAGTTACCGCTGAAGAACTAGTCTGCTTTTGAAGTGAAACATTTATAGATGTCAGACAAGTTTCTATTTGTAACACAGTTTTAAACTTTATCCTAATGTAAAAAGCAGAACCTCAGACGTGCAGCGGCCAGCAGCTAACTCTTAGTGTGCCCTCTTAAGTTGTAAGAAAAAATATATGCTAATAATTATTACATTACACAATTTTAGGCCAATATGTTGCATAAATGATGTGTTTAACTTCAGTTCACCTTTACCTTAATGCAGCATCTGGTATCTGAAATTGTCACTGACTGGACTCCTAGAACCTGGAGTCATGTTCGTCAGAAGAGATAAACAAAACTTCAAAAACTTTGTACTATACAGAGTGTTCAAAAAGCCCCACACTGAGCTAAGAAGTCTGAAAATTTTTGAGATTGGATTAGCGACGTTGTGTTCTCCTAACAGAGAGCCTTTAATTTGATGTAATACTCAACATATGCTCTCAATTAAGTTTCTCCTGATTCCTTGTGCCCGCCCCTTGATATGACAGAAAACTGGTTATTTAAAAAAATATATGTTTAAGTTTAAACAATGTACCAAGTGTTATTGCTTTACCTGTAATCATTAAAAAAATATTAAACTGGTACGTGACTTCACAAACACCCTGTATAATCGTACATTTCACTATCAGTAACCATTGTAATTGCCCAGCTCTAACTTGGCAGCATATGAACATAATTGAAAACTGTTGGATTGGTAGTTAGAGAAGGAAGAAGAAATGTTTAGGAATGGATGACCTTACACTAACGTTTTTTTTTTGTTTTTACTTCGTGAGAGTGGAAAATCTATGGCAGATACCTGCAGGGTGCCACACGTCCTTTGCAGTTCCCACAGGCATGTTGGGCTTTCACCAACTAAAAACCACTCTCTGTTCCCTACCAGACTGTATACAAACATTCTATCACGTGGAAGTCTGTTATACTGATCTCTGTATCTGGTCAATCATTTCAACAGCGACCTTCCTTCTTTAAATTCTCTTAGTGGTCATATCGTTATAAAATCAAGTTGAACCTGAAGCTCGAGGGAACAAGACTCACCCAAACTGTCTGGAAGGGAGGAGATTGTTGGTCCACTTCTCGATGTGTCTGATGGGCACGTCGAACCTGGGGGAGATGACACCGCATTTGTTGAGTCTGCCCGTCAGATGAACCACAATCTTCCCTGATCTGTGGTCATCCACAATCTCAAACTCACCAATGTACCCTGTAAATCAGACATTGCAGGTAAGTACTCTCCACACTAAACTTGGGGGTATATTTTAACACAAATGAAATTTGGACCTGATAATAATGATCACACAACACAGATTATCTATAACATATATAATCTTCTAAATTAAATGTGTACCACATTTAAGTTCGATAACACATTCACCACAATCAGAACAACAGAAAAACGACGATAAAACAAACCCAAAATTCTACAAAAAAGGTTGACCAAAATTCTTAAGTTACATTTAACGATTAAACTGCATATGATAAAATATAGCATCTGCCATCGTTGGAGGTTGCCATGAGGGCATATCAAATTAATCTAGTTGAAAATGTTTAAATTTAATTAGCTAGCATGCTTATTTGTTAACAACATGAGGCACTGATGGGAAAAAATAATTTAATTAGGCAATTTATAACAGTATTCAAATTAAGCCTTTTAAATTTCACCTAAGATCTGAAAATAAGCATTTACTTTATTTCCCTCATTGCAAAAAAAAACTTCATTTCATCTTATTGTCGTTACCAAGTTTTGTTCTTTACACAATAGAAGATTTATATCAGTGGATCGTTTCAACACCATGCAACTTAACTTAATTCATAATACTCGCTGCTGTTTAGAATGTCTTAGATTTACATTATATTCATTACACAGTGTTAAAATATCACTTTCATTCAATACAAATTATCCCTCATTGCATAAAAAACTTCATCTTATTGTTGTTACCAAATTTTGTTTTTTATTCAGTTTGTTTTTACACAATAGATGATTTATATCAGTGGATCGTTTCAACACCATGCAACTTAATTCATAATACTCGCTGCTGTTTAGAATGTCTTAGATTTACATTATACTCATTACACAGTGTTAAAATATCACTTTCATTCAATACAAATTATATTACAAAACTAGCTTTATACGCTTAACATAAAAATGGAAATTTGTATTATGTATGTCAACAGTTATAAAAAGAAGAGTACTAGTCTAAGTGTTACCATTATTTATTATTATACTGTTACTACTTTTACGGCCATATCAAATGAATGGAGATACAGGATTTGTGACAAAAAATTGGATGTAATACTGAAATGTTTTTGAAATGCGAGTGGTTATGGAAACTAGTTTTGATACATATTCTCTTTGTCTGTGTAAAATAAAAAACAAAATTATTTCTTACCATGCTTCATCATTACTGTCAGAAATTTGACAATGACTTTTGAGCAGGGCCTGATGAGGACCTGACGTTTGCCTCGCTTCTCTGCATTGTTGATTGACTTGAGAGCGTCACTCAGAACATTCATGCGCACCATGATTCCCGCTACAACATAACAAAATATATGTAACATAATGATACGACTTCAATACAAATCCTTTGAGTAAATGAAGAATAGCACATACGCCATATCCAACAACCGGTGACTACTGTCAAATCTATTTAAAACCATTAATTAAGACACAATGCAAATACCTAGCAGAATATAAGGTATGAATGCTTAACTTAACTAAGCTATGTGATCTTCTGATAGCACATTAGAATCAGTATGTTGTGATAGTTAAATCACGATCTAAGAATGTTGCTCTATCCAACAACATTTTACAGTGTGTTTACATTAAAAACATTTATTAATGACATTCAACACCTGCTTAATATGACAATCATGCGCTATGCTCAACTACTTCAGTCCAACTGCCAAATGTAAGATTTAATTGGTTATTTATGGTCTACTACTAAGTTGCTCGAATAATCTGACTAGGCGGTATTGCCTATACCTCAAAAGCTAGGAGCTGTAACACCAAATGATGATTCTTGGGTAGTTTAAGAATAGGTGGTCTCCAGTGCACTTAAGACACAACTTTTTTTAGTGTGAATTATAACTTTTTGAATTTAAGCAGTACGCTGGGCCTACTTAAATAAACATACAAATTCTGCCAAGATTCTAAGTTGTGCTTTGATTTTAATGGCTTTATTAAACCTTCGGCTTTTTAAATAACTGAAATTTAAATAAAATGTTGAAATAATTTGCATTGATTATTTAGCTTTATGGCTGAAACTAGATAGATTATTTATTTATTAGACTAAGTTTGTTTAAAATGAACCAAGTAATATGTAATTTTAAGTTATAAATTGAACTGTTTCAAAGTATTTTTATTAGCAGGAATACAATCCTTTAGAATTAGATCTCTAGTATCAACAAAACAGAAAATTCATTTAAATATTTTGAGCTTTGTCCCCCACCAAAAGCACTAGTATTGTAAAAAGTAGATAATGAGTATTTACTCATATAACTGGGAGATTGCTGCACTTTCCAGCCACAAATGGATAAGGATATAACTTTACAACTGCACAATATAGTGGGCTACACTTAGTGGCCTGCGAGCTGAATGGAAAAACAGCAAGGGCCACTAAGTGTGGACTGCTGAGCTGTGGGACAGGGCGTGGTCATTAATCAATGACCAAAGACAGAAATAAGGCAAACTGCAGTATAATAAGTGGCTACCATGATAAACATCGACACAGTACTCATGATTATTGAATTATTAAATATTCATACATAATGAATTTTTGATATAACTAATGAAACTAAATTACGTTATGGGTATTATTATATACCTAATTCAGCTAATTTAGTGATGAATATAGAAGCTATATATTTTATAAAAAGTAAAAGCAAAAAACAGTGTAACATTTAGGCCTAGTTACATTTTAACTATTTTCAACCTTGTGACACAAATAACACATGATGTGCAGCATCACCATTGTACGTGTGGCCGCTTGCCATTACTACCAATACCATTCATATGATTTTACTTTGAATTAATTTGGGTACTTTGTATTATCCTAAGGCCAACTATTTTTGGACAAGTTTTCTGTATAGGAAAACAAATCAAATTAGTCTTATAAGAACAAAATTTATTTAACTTGTTTTGAATCATACAAGTCATTACAACGGACAGCTATATACATCGTATTCTGCCTCCCAAAAGGAAGTGCATCGCCACCAAACCCTACTACTCAAACGCATCGCCACATGTATTCTGCCTATAAAAAAACTTTACTTTTTAGTTTTAAAAGGTAAATCCCAGAGGCATAAATAAGAATGCATGATGAAATTATAAATTAATAAAGCGCACGACAATCAATGAAAACTAAAAAAATTGACAATTAATTATTCCAAAGTAACAGGAGATTCATGTGTTTAGGCCTACAGGCTACGGTTCTTTGGCAACAGGAAGTATGATGACTCATCAGGATTTTTTTAACTCATTATGAAACAAAGGACAATACTAGTAACATATAATGAAATTTATTTTGGTCTCCAATACAGAAAACTTGCCCTAAATTAGTTGTCCAAAAATAGTGGCTTCCAGATATAATACCAAAAAACTACCTTAATTTGGAACAATAATGTTAACCAAAATTGTTATACGTCTTTTGTATGCATTAAAATATATTGTTTTTTCTGTAAAATAAAATAAGCTAGCAATTATTAATTAAGAATAACAATAGGTCAAATGATTTGATATATTCGATAGTTTAGATATTTATTATCGATAGTTGATTTGATTGTCATGTTGGCCGCTTGTTACACTGCAGCCAATAGCCATGACCATGATCACCTTAATAGTGGCTAGACGATACAAAAGGTCAAACATATAATTAGATGCCGATCTTAAAAGAGTGCCAAACATAAAATAGCATTTGGGTAGAGTTTAATAGGTGGCCCACACTCGTTATTCGGTTGTTTTTATCTAATATATATTGATTGTTTCTATAAAGTTAATAATTCAATGTTACAATTTATTTAACTTCAACGTATTGATACATTATAATTATGTCTAATGAAAACAATAAGTAATATCTATATATTTTTTTGGATTTTGATAATGGTGAAGCGTATGAGATTGAAAGTTCTTGGCGAGCAGTCATAGAAGTTGAGGAGTGGAATACCAAGAGACTGTCTAGTAGACTAACTATGTAACAGTTTGTACAGCAGAGAAGTGTGCCTGTCAGATAAGAATCTATTCTTCCATTACACAAAAGCAGTTGCTCACTGCTATCCGGGCAAGCTGTAATTACTGTAAAGTATCTAACATGCAGTTCCGGTTTTAGCATTACTAGCGCCTTGGGCGAGATTTCTTCGGCACCCTCTAACTGCAATTCAATTACATACAAAAAAAGGCTACCGGCGCCCCTGGGCGATCGCCCAACTGCGCCCTACCCTAACGCTGCTCCAGCTAACATGTGGTCCAGGTTAAAGTTGGTTTGTTATTTCTAATATTACTGTTGTTAGAATGTGTTATTAATAGTGTTAATGTATACTAATTCTTGTTCTATTATTATTATGTAATATATCAAAGTTGGGTAATATACCAAAACGTTCAATAATGACGATTGAATAACACGCCAATAAAAGTCTCGCCTAGCATTTCTTGTAACGAAAAATCCAGCACGAGTTCACCAACCTACAATGAGTAGATGGGATGAATACTTGCGCAATGATTCACATTTTATGACAAGACCATATAAGGCTTCTAAATGCACAAAACACTGCCCTCCTAAATTGGGGTCAGCCACATGTTTAATGTTGAAAAAAGTAGCATAAAGAGGTCTCTAGCCCATCTTAAGAAAATGTTTATATAATCAAAAGCTAAACTAGAGTGAACATATAACTTAAGCCTACTAAAAAATCATAACCAACATCAAAGTCCAAGTTCTACAACATACATATATATTTGTATAAATGGTCAGAAACTAGCAATCTTCAATAAATTATGTAAACTCTTAAATAGTTAATAATACATTAAAGGCTTTCCTTGATAAAATTAAAGAAACGTAAGGTTAGCCCTAGCTCTAGCCGTATCAGCAAACATCATCTTTTGGTATTTCACAAGTATCAAGAAGTAAAACTACTATATTTAAAATAACCATGAAAATATTGTATATTGCGTTTAAATATTCTTTCTACTAATATACAGGTATTTAATAAGATTACCTGTGATGCAAAACGGACTGCGAACAGTTGCATCCACACAACGAAAGACCACACTTCAAGGAAGTGAAGAAGAAAGAAGAAGCGGTAGTTTTTTCCAGTGTATGCCACTCAAAACCGGATACACAGGCTACAAGATATCCCCATTGATGTTTATTTGATCATATTTCTTGCCTGTTTAATACTACAAAAGTTGAGTACAACATTTAATTGATAATATTACAGCACTATTTATTATGTATTTCATAAACTAACACGACAATAAAAATTAGGATTGGTTAAATTAATTTGTAAAATATTTAAATATCAGTAGTTTTGGCTAGAAATATCTTATAAATAAGTCTAGCCTATTCAAAGCCCTCATAGTGATATGTGAGTTGTGTAATAGTGCAAGAATCTTTATAATATGTAATCTCATTAATTAGTATCCTTAAAGAACGCCTACTAAACTAAATTCAAGATATGTAAACAACTTAGTATTAGAGAATGATAGTATTTACATGAAAACAAACTTGATCAAAGTAAAATAAAGAAGGAAATTCGTCAATGACATTCACTATGTTTTCATCACCGTTGAGGTACCTACATAAAAGCGATTTTCCATTGGACCTTAAGAATATGATGTATTTTTATTAGTAGATTTACACTAATTTAATTCCTGATAGATTACTTGTCATTACTGAATGTACAAGTGAGGTGTACCGCTTTTACCGTACTAAAGATTTGTATGACAGAGTGGTAGAGATGACTTTTTGCCATATGTAATATGCTGGTCTCTCAAGAGATTTTTTCTAATATTTGGACCTAGGCTAGTATCTAATGTATTATTTAGTTGACTCAGTCCTCAAACTGCTAGTAACTTATCAGTAAGCGCAGAGTATAAGAGTCAGTACTTTTATATATCCCACCCAACAAAAAAACCTCTAATCAGTACACTAAATTTAGCTCCGTCTTTGGAATCTCTGCCACTTTTCTGCACTTCTATTTGTAACTATTATTTATTGTTTACAGTCTATTCAGTAAAATAAAAACAATAAGAAAACATAATACATACATTCCAAAAACAATGGTTGATTAGCGCCCAAAGACCTTAACCAACGTAAAGTACTTAAAAGCAACCAATTAAACCAAAGGCAGTCATTTCTTTAAGTACATGCGAATGTTCACTATTATCCTATAATTCAAAGCAAGATGGTTTTGATGTCCTCCAATCTTAGTTATGTAGCCTAAATTAAATTTTGAAACCTCCTCTTCTACATATGCAATTACAGTGTCTCTGGGAATTACTGTATTTTTCTCGAACCATGAAACTTGCAGTATTTTCCTCAGCACTTTGGTTTGAAATCGTTGAATTATTTTCAGATTCAATAAAGATAAAGAGCCATAAAGTTGAATATTGTGTCTATATAGGTATCAAAACAAATTTGTATAATAAGAATTTATTTTCAGTACAGAGGTGTGTTTTTCTTCCAAAATACATTATCGAAAACCTTGAATGTAGCTGCATTTGTTAGTTCCAAATGTGGGTTCGCCATATTAATCGTCTATCGAGGTAGACTCCTAAATATTTAACATATTTTTTTGAGTTAGTTGAATGTTGCCAAGGTTGTAGGTTTGTATACATTTACAAATTACCACATTACAAGTACATGTAACATGCACAGATTTCTTTTCATTTACATTATCTAGTGTTCACGTCAATCAGATATTTAATTCAAAACATCTTGCAAGTTCTGTGAAGCCACAAATGGGTTTTGATGAGTAGCCAAAACTGCAGTTCCATCTGCAAATGTAGTTTACGTGTACCGTTAGTTAGTTCCATTTTATATAATGCAACATTTTACAACCTAGTTAGCCAGTACAACTTAATATTATATTTTATCCAATGTTCCAGAACTAAATTATCGACGGACTAACTACCTAATTGGCACGCGTATGAATATTTCATTGTAACCCTTCGTAGCAGCCCAACTACGAGACCGATTTCACCTTGCGCGCTATGTCCGCGAGCTCACGTATTATTTGAGTAGATGGCTACCACTTTCATAACTCCTACTCCTCTTCTAGTAATTACCGACTAGAAATAACCCTTCCTAGACTACAGCTTCAATGTCTTGTGCCAAGACGCCGACGCCCAGGTTGTGAGTCTACATATTGCGAAGGGAAGTAAAATCTTAACGTTTTATAAAGTAAAATATCGTAATCATAATTCCATAGAACATTGGATATTTTAGGCCCACCTATAAGATATACATTTTTAGTTCTTGTACTCTAATTGGCAGCAACGTGGCAAGGCATACATTTAATTTACCAACTAAAAGTGGTGCTTGTAAGTTTCATTAATTAAATTGAACTTATAAGTAAACTTTGCAATTATTTATTACGACCTCAGAAGTCACCACCCCATGTGTTATCGTCATTCGGTACAAACGCCACTTTATTTATTTGGTATATCTGCTGTGAGTGTGTACAAAAAAGAGCCCAACTTATTTACTCCCCTGTGTAACTCTTGATTTAATCTTTTTCAGACCTGAATAATAGTTTTAAAATTTAATTCTGAAGTATCTTTCAGATAGATAAGATTTTATAACATTGTAGAAAGTATGAGGTAGATATGATTTTATCCTAAACAAAAGGCCATCAACCCAAACTTAATCTGCACTACTTAACACATTGTTCGTTAATATGCATTTGTTTGTTACCCACACGCCATACAGTAATAAAGAAATCCACACACCAAATGAATAAGTGGAAAAGTTGGTTTACACTATTGCTGATTTTTCCACTTTATTGGGCAATGTTAAAAAGTTGTCCGACAGTCCTCATAGTTAGTAATTATAGTTGTTCTAGTATATGTATTTTTGTTAATGGTTTAAACCGTACATGTTAATTAAATAAACAAAAATAATAAAGTATTAAGTTAAGAGTGACAAAAAAATCAGTCATTTAGATTACATCAAAATACTTCAATCCCTGACACATGGTGGGTTTTATATTATTCGCTTTTAGACAAATATCAAAAGTAATGAACGTGTATAAATAAAGAGGAATGGATATAACTTCATCTGCAACGAATCTTCCACGAATGATTCCGCAGGAAGACAGTGATAACGTTATCGTGAAAGCTAGATGTTCTTATTTTAAATTCAATGATTTGGATATATTCCTCATTTACAATTGAAAATAATAACTTTCTTAATTAACAACACTGATTAACTTGTCAGTGGTAATACATTGTAAGGTGTTATTAGAATAAACTTAAACTTAAAAGCTAAAAAATATATAAAAAGTGTTCCAGTACTTTGGTATTTTGTTATACACATACAAAAGAGCAAAAAAGTTCATGTGCAGGCATGTCCTACAACTTTTAGTTTTCCGTCTACCTATCTTTATGTGTTTATTATAAAAAATGTATATCTTGAACCAATAAAGATAAAGTAATGAAACTTGAGAATCGTATTAAGCTTTGGTAGAGCTTTATGAAAATATAATATTAACAAAATCCATTTATCAATTTGAAATAGGTGGACGTTTATATTACTCCATCAACATAACTCAAACCGATTAACGCCATTTTAAAACGGGTTAAAGGATTTTGTTAATACTATATTCTTAAAAGGGTATATCAAAGTATAATACAATTCTCAAGATTCGTAAGCTTATCTTAACTGGTTCAAATTATTTATAAACCAAGTTTAAAAAATCACATATAGGCAGATAGAGGGAAAACTAAAAGTTTTAGGACATACCTTCATATGCTCTATTTTGCTCATTTTTATATGTAGAACACAATTCCAAAGTATTGAAACACTTTTACTGAACACCCTGTATTTACAACATTGGTCAGATATATAGAGTATATCATAAAATATCTAAAGTATAATTTAGGTAACGCATACAATTATTTCTCTGTTAAATACAATTGTAGTTTTATTGCATTTTATTAAGTTATCAAGGCCTCTCAATTCCACAGGAAGCCTCAATAAAAAGTTTAAAGAATTGCCACGAATTCGCAGGCTTTCAATTTTGTCTAAAAGAAGTTTACGAGATACAGCGTCAAATGCTTAGGTCCAAAAATTCCCATTGTTTCCCTTGTAACTTATATCCAGAGAGTTGATAACTAAATTGATAAAATCAATTCCAGCTGTTGTATCAGATCGGTTGGGTCTGAAACCATGTTGTTCCTAATCATGTAAACATTGAAGCTCAAGATAGTGTACCAATTGGTTGTAAGCTGCTCTTTCACAAATTTTGGAAAGGTGAGAAGTAGTGATAACGGTCTGTAGCTAAAGGGATTCTTTGAATAACCCTTTTTGAATAAGGGAAGTGCTTTGGCCTTTTTATGATTTGATGGGAAAATACCATTGATAAAAGATGAATTTACCAAGTTAGTGCAGTCATTGAAGCATTATTGGTCCGAATTTTTTTACTGTGAACCGAATTGCATACAATTTTGGAATTAGGTTCATCTTACCCTTAACTTCAAAAGTGAAAACGATATGAACTTCGCAACCACCCTGGGGGTGGTTGCCACCCCTTCTCGGGGGTGAATTTTTTTTGTTTCAAAATAACCTCGGATATCGATAGCAGGCATCATTTTAAACAAAAATTCGTCTATAACGTTTTTCGAAAAATCTAATACTTTTCAAGTTACTGGCAATTGAAAATTCGCAATTTTGTCACGTTTTTCATCGGTTTTTTGCAAATATCTCCAAAAATAAACGTTTTATCGAAAGTTTTATAAAAAACAAAGTTGTAGCAGGTAATCAAATGAACAATTTGGTTTTTTATAAAGTATTCTAAGTGCAATATTAAGCTAGATATTAAAGATCAAAGCCGTTTTTTTATTTTGTCTGAAATTTCATCGATGTTGTCAATGCCATCTAGCGGCGAGCAGATGCATTTTAGGCATTCTAATAAAAAAGAATTTTGTAGTGCTTGAAATAAGCTTTAAAATGAGCACTATTAAACGTCTTTTGCACGTAAAGTAAGAGAGCTGTATTGCAAATAAGAGGAGCATCTAATGTTTTTTCTTTGAAATCAATGGGTTTCATAAGTGCCATTTCCACCAAAATTAAAATTAATCGGATTCCGCCTAGAATTAACTTTATTATGAAGAGTTTGATAGATTGTATCAGTTTTGCTGCTTCTGGACACATATTTTTCCAAAAAGTCACGATTAAAAACTATTTCAAATTTTAAAAAAACTACCTTTTTTCATAATATCTCAAAAATGACTACAGATACGTATAAAAGTGTAGGGATGAAAAATTTAGGTATTTTTCTGAAAAACAATTTGGTTTCTTTGTTTTTTATGACACACAAAATTTGACGGAGATATGATTGTTTAAAGAGCGCGTGGCAGCGCAATCACAGCCTCTCTTAAGCCCTTTAACCCTTCACCGTTTGAGAAAAAGGTTTTTTACTATATATTTCAATGAAGGATGTTGTAGCTCTCTTAATTACCTTTACAATGGTTTTTTATAAATTGTGATAGCATGAAAATTGAAGGAGTTGTGGTCCAAAAACTTATCATATATTTTTATACTTAGTAACTGAAAATTTCGGAGTGTGAATATTTGGAGCAATGTGAAAGTACGCAGCATAATAGAGACCCTAAACTATTGTAATGTGTGTGTATATATATATATATATATATATATATATATATATATATATATATATATATATATATATATATATACATACATAATATGGCTCATATATTTTGGAAACGTAGGCATGAATACATACCAACGTTCTTATATGTATATATAACACATAAATGGCAATTTTTTACTCTAAATTAAATTTTTTAAATATGTAATCATATATATTTACTGTTTTAATTTAGGGGTAGTTTTAAGGGTAGAAAAGCTTAAGAATATGATAATCATTTTCGAGAGTGTGGAATAATATTTAAATCCTTTTCATTTTATAAAAAAAAATGTTAACAATTTTTTATCAAGGGGTAGTTTTCAAGGGTTGAAAGGGGATTAAAAATTTGATAATTATTATAGAGAATATAAAATATTACTTACTCTATACTTACATCTTTTTATGTCATACCAAAGTATCTTTTTGTGGTTTTTTTTTTTCAATTTAGGGGTTATTTGCAAGGGTTGTAAGATTTTCAAGGGGTTGAAAATGATTTTAATATGAGGTACTTGTGTTAGAAAACACTTTACAATTTCACCACTTACTCTTAGACATGTGTTCTAGCGATAAATGGCTCAATGTCAATTTTTCCATTAAGGGGTTGTTTACACCCCTTAAAAAAATAGGCGGAGTTCAGATCATTTTCACTTTTGAAGTTAAGGGTAAGATGAACCTAATTCCAAAATTTCATGCAAATCGGTTCACAGTAAAAAAATTCGGAGGTAAGACCGTATTTTTCGCTTCAATGACTGCACTAAGTGTACCAAAGGTGTAATGAGTTGTTTTCTGACGTATTGTATCACTGTCATACGAATTTCATTCGATCAGGTTCAGAATTTGCTGTGAGAAGAGCTTAACATTTTTGAAATTTCTCTCTCTGATACTGACCTGAAATTAAAATTAGGCTTCAAAAGTTGTAAATGTTATTGAGCCAAGGCAGAGCACTGTTGCCATATTCGCTTGTTGGTCTAAATGTGGAATGATTTACAAATCAACATAATTAGTAAAAAGTAAATACTCTTTTAACAGACTACTGATTGCCTGAGGATCAACCAAAAGACTACTACTAGCAGAAATTTCAATACTATTACAGGTTTTCTTTTTTTTACTAACTTCTGAATTCTGAATTCTCCAATACTAATCTCCAATACTAATACTATATATATATATATATATATGAGTTAGATGACAATGGAGATTTCACACTAGACATGAACCTGTAGTAATTCATAGTTTGTTTCTACGCCGCAAATGTTTTTATGAAACACAGTACAGGACCATACTATTAGATCATTCCATCCATTAGGAGCATTGCACTTGTAGAAAAGGAGTTGCAGTTTATGTGGCCGGCAATTAGGTCCAATTCTCTATAAATTCTGCTTCAGTGAGGAATTTTTCCAGACTCCTCTATAACCCACCGGAGGACGTACTATCTTGTATAAGAGACGAAAATTTATTCCTTTTAGGTTCGGCAGATGAATTATTTTTAGTGTGATTAGTTGGAGACAATTGTTACATTTATTATAATTGATTCGTTAGATTTCGTTGCAGGAACGGGGTTATCGGCATCAGGAGTCATGGTGACACTCTCTATAAGAATCACAGCCCTACGCCTCCACATTTGCTCAAAATGTAAACATTCCTTCTGAAGCAGCATTTTGGAATATTCGCATGTGATATGAAGCGGACGTAATCATATTAACTAACCGATCCATTAAACTTGCCATTAACCTTGAATATAAGGTCTTTTAAATTTGAACTGTCACATCTCCTTGGAGCAAATTACAACGTTGGTATTATTAAGATTATCAATTAAACCCTTGTAAGAGTCCAAGAGGCCGTCATATCGGTAATATTGTTTGTTCTTGCAGTAATACCAGCGTAGTTATTTTTTGTAAGAGTTGCTTAGGCAAGTTGCTGCCATCTATCACATGTTCAAAATAACCATTTGGTCTGACAAAAGAAGACACACTAAAATTTTTTTACAGACGAGTAGTAATTTTGACATAAGTTACACCCATGCGATCCGAGTTATCAAGAAAATATTTTTTAAGGCCTGTCTGTTTCAATCACACGTTCTTTTTTCGTTGTAACAGTGAAACATTGTATTTTATCTATAGTAAAAGAAGGAGTAGTGTGTGATACATCTGCATTGTAAAAATTATAACTAAGTTTAGATGGCAGAATCCCCAACGAACTTTATATTACAAGTTGTAGTTATTATTATGCCCATGATATGTTTACGTGTTTTGATAGCGTTCCATTATGAACGGTGTTGATTTTAAAGTGCAGCAAATTCAGAATTTTCAAGAACTACTAGATTATTACTTGCAGTCCATTTTATTGGCTTAGAACATTTTGTACGTGCATTAGGCTTCTGAATCCTCTATTGGTCATCTCCAGTAGAAAAAGAGTGATTTTTAGAATACTATTAATTCGAGTATCATCACGTATGCATGAGATAGGAGCTAGGAAATCAGGAGACCAAACAATTAATAGTCTGTTGATTGGTTTAAAATAGGCTTATAGTTATTTTTCTGTATCTTTGCTGAAATAATGTAAATTTCATTCAACAAAACATGGTTGAACATTCGGTATTATGTAGAATTTCAGAATAAACTTGATGTTACAATAATGATTAATCCTCATTAAAATCTATTTAACTGCTGGGTACAAGGCAAATCTATACAGTAAAACTCATTGATCCTCTACTTAACAGACATTAATTTAGTGTGTGCAATGTTTATTCCTTTACTAAAATCTAAATTATAAAACCTTTTAGTTTGTTTTTTACAAAAAGAAGACTCAAGTTTTATGTACTGTTCTGTGCCATCCCTTTGGTGATGCCACTTACACCAAAGGGCTGATTTAAAAATGAGTTGTAATGTTCGAGCTAATTTAAACTTTATATACATAAGCACTGTTGAAAGGATTCACAAAGCAAAATTACCTGAATTAGCTGTATATCCGCTCAGCTACAAAATATATTTTAGCTATATCGCTAAATTACTTTGATGTCGGAAGTGATAAGATTTTCATTTATGAAAAGTATCATTCCAAGACTAAATAATTAGAATTCTTTTAGCAGAATCACTGCTAAGTTTTGATATTGTAGTTGTTCATATTACTCAACGGTATATATTGAAGAATCACTGTTTCTTTTGTTGATGTATTTGTTTATGAATTGTTTGAGGCAAAAGTTAAGTAACTTCCAATGCTTCACGGCGTCTGTACATAAATACCTTTCACTTAAAAATGAGAAAATCGGCTGGATATAACGCCAGGATTGACTTGGGAGGGGTTTTATAAATTATACGTATAAACGTATGACTAGACCTTGCCTAGGTTGCATGTTCTGTTAATTCTTTACTATTTGCTTATGAATATAAAGTGGAGAATAACTTACGAACTATAACACATACAACATTATTATGCACGGATTGTGGATTATCATATATTATGGATGGATCATAGCTAAGTTATGTGTAGAAAAGTCAAATACTCTGCCGTGCTGTTTTGATCATATTTAAAGCACCATTGTGTACTTGACGATAATGAGAACACCTTTTCATCTGTACTACATTTTGTAGCTTCGAGGATAACCAGGTTAAGTGACTTTGTAGCATAGGTGTCTCTGATGGTAAAATTATGCTAGGAGTTCGTTTTGAACGTGTTCGTCGCTGACTTGTTATGGATCTCTTCAGGCAGAGCAGATTCCAAGAGTCAATCTATACCAATATCAGATTTCATACGCAGCACTGAGTGGAAGGTTAAATAGAGCTTAACTCAATATTCGCATTGGATCAAATACGTTAAAAGAGTTATATGAATATTCTATATACATAGTAGTTACATGTAAGTTTAATGTTTATCTGGTATTTCACAATTATTAAGTAACCACATACCAATGCAAAATAAGGTTGTATGAGTTGGTGTTTTTAGCCTGCCTACTACAGGGTGAAAACTCGCATGCAACCTTTGTTGAATATTATAGTTATTTTTCATTTATACTCTATGTTTATGTTACCTAGTACCTAGGTTAGCTGTCTGCTAGCCAGTTTTGTTTTGTTAGTTGATTGTCATTTTGGACGTAGGCTTACTTCACTCTGTTCAGAAATTGCAGAGGTGAGTTAGAATGTCGGTTGGTTAGTGGTATTGTGGTAATCATAAAATATTAAATTCTTGTAAACAGAACTCACTTGTCCTGTACAGTTGTATTACTTAACACCAGCTATATGCTTAGTACAAACAAAATACGTTTTTGTTAGGCACAATACTTTATTTATTTGTAACATTCAACTGTAACTCATTTTATTAAACCTGGAATGATAATCCTACAAATATAATAATTAAAAATAAATAACAAATTAATTGTGAAATTACAGACACTGTTTATTCCATGAAAACAAATTTAAATTTCAAGTAAGTTAGGTAAATCTGAACATAATGAAAGGAGAGGGCTGCCTACGATGTTCATGATAATACCTGAATTCACTTCTTCACCATTGTGGTCTGACTAAACTGATTGTGGCTAAAACTGAAGATAATACAATTACTAATAAACTTTGTAAGGATCTTTGTTTGTAATTTGATTGGGTAGGCATTGTTATTTTAAATATTCTTTGGCACAATTTAATTAGACTATTCTATCTCTTTACTTTCAATGTATTTAACAGCAAATAAAAATATGACTGTATTCATGATCTTATCTGGAATTTTAGGGTTTGTTACGGGTACGGTCCAATAAGCGGACCCGGTTTTTTATATCGAAGAATATAATCATCGATACCTAATATTCGCATATCGAATCATAGACTATCAATCGATATAAAAGTAATAACAATCATATGTTTAAATTAAAATGTGAATTTAATGATAACAAATAATAAATGAACATAACCAAAATCAGGGAAACTCATAACTTTAACTAAATGAAACAGAACGAAAACGTTTTTACTAAAGTTGTGTCCACCATTACCTTCTTTTTTTGCATCTGAAGACGACCATGTTAGCTCCTCTGACAGTTACATTTGTTACCTTTCCACAAATATCACATAATGGATTCTTAGGTACTAACCCAACATCCTGAAGCCATAAAAAAACATATTTTATCGTCTTTTAAAGCAATTTCGTGAAGCTTCCTAAGATTGACGGCCATTTTAATACACAATGTTACGTGAAATTTAAAATATTACCTTAATTGTATTATTTGAAAGTGTTTACAGCTGTTCATATAGATTATTTAAGTTGTTTAAAAATAATTCATCAGTATCGATTGATTATATCGATGGTTATGATTAAGTAATATCGTTTGCCAATTTCGATATAAAAAACCGGGTCCGCTTATTGGACCCTACCCTTCCACTGTATAAGACAAGTGTTCCCTTGTCCATACAGAAACAGGGTAGACTTTAATAAGCGGCCTACACTTTTTATTCAGATGTTTTTATCGAATGGTTTGATGTTTTTATCCGAAGGAATAATTCGATAATACAATTTTTTAATTTAGAATATGATTTCAACTTATCTGTTATAGTAATTTTAAAAACAATAAACCGCAAAAAATAACTAATATTTTGAGTCTTTGAAAATGGCGATAAATATGAGGAATATAGGTGAGATATTTCTTACAAGTGACAAGATTTGTTTAAGTGGCTCCAACATATGGGTTTGGCTCCTGTTAACCCATGGGGAGAAATTCTTTCCTCCATTTCACAAAAGCGGTTACTCATTGATATCAAGCTGGGAAAGTTATAAAATATTGTAAGGTTTCTGTGATATCTAAGACTAGGCCATAGTTGGTTTTGTAATGTTACTGTTAAATTTATGTTTTTAAAATTGTAATGTACGAGATTCTTCTTGTTACAGTAATTTATTATAACTCTTATTGTATACAATTTTTACATATCGAAGTTGGATAATATATCTAACAAAAACAACCGAATAATGAGTTTAGACCGCTTATTAAAGTCTTCCCAAACTTGGCTCCTTGTTCATGGGGAGAATCCTTTCGGGAAGGGTACGATAAGCAGACCCGGTTTTTTATATCGAATTTGGCAAATGATATTACTTAACCATAACCATCGATATAATCAATCGAGACTTATTAATTATTTTGAACAGTTAACTTAAATAATCCATATCAACAGCTGTAAACACTTTCAAATAATACACGTAAGGTCAAATTTAATTTTTACATAAGTAACATTTGATCATTAAAAATGGCAGTCAATTTTAGAAAAATACACGACATCTTTGAAAAATGATGACATATTTTACGTGGTTTCAACATGTTGGACTCGTACCGAAAAACCCATTGTGTGAAATTTGTGGGAAAGAAACAACTGTAACTGTGAGAGGAGCAAATATGGTTGTCTTCAGTTTTCCTAATTTTTGTTATAATAATTTGTTTAATCACTGTAAATAATAAATTAATATTTTAATATAAAACATATGATTGTTATCGAGGACTATATTTTTATATCGATTGATGGTCTATGATTTGAGATACGAATATTAGGTATCGATGATTACATTCTTCAATATAAAATACCGGGTCCGCTTATCGTACCCTACCCATCCTTTCCTCCTTTTCACAAAAGCGGTTGCTCACTTCTATCCAAGTGAGCTATAAATATCGTAAAGTTTCTGATATGTAGGTTTAGGGCATTGTTGGTTTAGTTATTTTGTAATGTTATTGTAAGATTTTTGTTTTTGAATATTTTAATGTATTATTCTTGTTGTTAATATATTTCATTTAATTTATTTTCAATGGCAAAGCACTTGTTAGAGAGTTTAACGGATTTAGAATAAAGGCAGTCCAATCTTGATAATCCAACAGATATAGGACCAGCACACTGTCGGATTACTAAGGAGTCCGGATTACCAAGGATGCCATTTACACAATGCATAAATAACATATAGTCAGTAAGAAACGTGAAAAAAATCAAACACTATACTGTAAGAACAAAATGTTTTATTGTACGTACCTAATTATATTAGAATGAACAAACTGTGCATACATAATACATACCTGAAAACTCTTAAAATACCATTTTTACACTAAAAAAAAAAAATCAAAAACTTTTTTTGCTTTTTCTTAATTAAAGATTTTGAGATCACATTCTCCTGGAGATTTTTTAAATGAACAATTGTCTCAATTTCAATGCCATGCTCTTGACAGTAAGTTATAAGGGTAGCAGCCGCCGACACAGCGTTATTACAACTGACTAAAAGAACTAGCAGCCAACTTGATCTCATCGCCGTCAGTTTTGCTGCTGTCTGGAGTAGTGGTCTCATCAATAATCTCATCATCATTTAAGTCAGCATTTAGATCAGCCACTTCATTAGATCTTCTTTGGTAGGCTACACCTTCATTTTCTTTCAACATTTTTTGTTAATAAATGAAAAAGTCGTAGACAAACTATCCAAGTAAGTTACATCATAATCTGTTTCATTTTCAGCATCTTTTTCAAGTAATGGATGTGTAGTCCACACGTTTCTCCAAGATTTGATGATGTGTAATTTCCTAACTTGATTCCAAACATAAGCAGAGTTGATGACAGCATCCTTTATTTTAAATCTCTTCAAAATAGCTCAAATATCGTCTGTTGTGTTGCTCATAATGTCCATCAACAAGTGTTTTTTGTAGTGCATTTTCATGGTTTTTATGACAACTTGGTCTAGTGGCTGGATCAATGATGTTGTGTTTTTTGGTAGTATTATCTCAATGCTTCCATCTTTGGTTTTTAACTGTCATTTCAGTTTTATTAGGGTGGCCGGGAGCATTATCCATCAATAGCAATGCTTTTAATAGTAATTTATTTTCTGTTAAAAACTGTTTAACAGTAGGTATAGAGTTCTGTTCATACCATTCTTTAAAAACCTCCCGGGAAACCCAAGCTCGATTTTGAAATTTGTAAACAATTGGTAATGTTTCCTTTTTAACATTTTTAAACATCTAGTATTTTTAGACTTACCTACTACCAATACGAGGTCTGTCCAAAAAGTATTCGAGCCGTGGCGTTACCGACCGGCTCGAACCGGTTATTGGAGGGGGGGGGGCGAGCCTACTCCTTCCCATATTAGGCATTGAATACGATCCTGTCACTCAGTGAGTCACAGTGCTCTGTTCCGTATAGTACTGCCATGTGTGTGCGTCGCATTTGAATATGACTGAACATGTTGAGCAGGGCATTTGCATTAAGTTTTGCCAAAAACTTGGCTATTCACCATCAGAGACGGTTACTATGATACGGAAAGTTTATGGTGACGTGTCTATGGGCGATACACAAATAAAAGAGTGGTTTAGACGGTTTAAAAATGGCCGCATCAGTGGAGAGTGATGGCTGTCTGGCAGGCCTTGAACAGCCAGAAACGCTGGAAATGTTCGTGCAGCAATTAATGAAAACCGTCGATTGACTGTCCGAGAGCTGGAAGAAGATTTAGGAACACCAAAATCGTCAGTTAGTAACATTTTACATGAAGATTTAAAAATGAACTGTGTTTTGGCAAAATTTGTTCCTCGGCTGCTGACAGAAGAACTGTCGACTTGAAATCGCACAGGACAATCTGGATTTGATAAAAAGTGACCCAGGGCTATTTAAAAAAGTGATGAGTCATGGGTTTATGGCTACGACCCTGAAACAAAGGCTCAATCTCCACAGTGGAAAACTCGCGAAGAGCAACGGCCGAAAAAAGCAAGGTAAAGTCGAAGCAATGTCAAGACAATGCTGACAGTTTCTTTTGACCAGGACAGCATTGTTCATCACGAATATGCTCCAAGAGGTCAGACAGTGAATAAGGAGTATTGTCTTGAGGTCCTAAGGCAGCTACGAGATGCAGTGCAAAGGAAACGACCTGAACTGTGGACAAGCCGTGACTGGATCCTGCACCACAACAACGCACCAGCTCATTCCTCAAATCTTATACAGCGTTTTTTGGTCAAACACGACATCAACCATCTACGACAGCCTCCCTACAGTCCTGACATAGCTCCTTGTGACTTCTGGCTATTTCCGAAATTAAAAATTCCTTTGAAAGGAAAAAGATTTGACGATGTTGAACAGATAAACAAAATGCGATGAAGGACCTGTTAGCCATTCCGCAAAATGAATTTAAGGAGTGTTTCCGGAAGTGGGAGGAGCGTTGGAATAAGGTAGTGGCTTTTGGAGGGGAGTACTAATTTACTTTTAATTAATACTTTTCAGATATTAATTTTCAATGCAAACTAATTGATAGAGATGATATTATTAGAATCATCAGAAGTCTAAAAAGTAGTTATAGCACTGGATATGATGACATACCAGTGCCAATATTAAAATATGCAATGGAATTTCTAACTGACCCACTGCTTCATATAGTTAATTCATCTTTCCTCTTTGGGCAATTCCCTGAAAAACTAAAAATTACAAAAATAAAACCTCTATTTAAAAAAGGCGATCAGTTTGATGCAGCAAATTATCGGCCACTTGCATTGCTCCCAGTTATATCCAAAATATATGAACGTGCAATGTCTAACCAGCTGGTTGACTATTTAGAAAGAAACAAATTACTTGATAGCATACAACATGGGTTTAGAAAAAGTAAATCTGTAGTTACAGCTGCCACTGATTTCATTGAGTCAGTGATTGATTCTGTGGATAGAGGGGAAAAGGTAATAGGAGTATTTATGGATCTCCATAAAGCATTTGACAGTGTTAGTCATGCTAAGTTACTAAGTTATCGCAGTTTTGTATCCATGGGAAGGAGTACAACTGGCTAAAATCATATATACAAAACAGACAGCAGTTTGTGGAAATACATAATCTGAATAACAAGAACAATTTAACTAGTAAATATAATTCTATTTTAAAACAAACTTCTTATGGGGTTCCTCAAGGATCCATTTTGGGGCCACTTCTATTCCTCTGCTACCTAAAAGGAATTCCAGAGCTAGATAAATTATGCTTATACGCTGATGATGCCACTCTAAGAATTACTGCTTCATCTAAAGAGGAAATAGAGGAGTTTGCTTTTCTCAGCGTATCAAAAGTAAATCAGTTTTTCAAAGAAAACAACTTAATTTTAAATCCAACAAAAACAAGCTATATGGAATTTTGTACCAACCAATGCAGAAATAAAATTAATCCTCATATAGAAATAGATGAAGTGGCTATAGTTAAAGAAGAAGAAGTAAAGTTTTTTGGGTTTAACGTTAGACAGTTCGCTGACATGGAATAAACATTCAGAAAAAATAGTTTCAAAAATTAACTCTGGTTTATATGCTCTTCGCAGAATGTCAAAATTATGCTCACAAGAAATTCTAAAAATGATTTATTTTTCACATATCCATTCACATATTATATTTGGTATCTCATTATATGGATCCACATCAATAAAAAATTTAAATTCAATTTTAGTGATACAAAAAAAAGCAATTCGTGTCGTTTTAAAACTTAAATGGAATGAAAGTGTGAAGGATCACTTTCCTCAACTGGGTATCATGACGGTTTACAGTGCATATATATATATGAAACTGTAATGTCAGTGATGAACCGTACTCATAGCTTAGGCAAGAGTGGTGAGACTCATAATTATAATACAAGAAATAGAAATAATATGGCAGTAGCTCAACATAACTTACACTTTTTCTGTAAAAAACCAATATACATAGGAGCTAAATTTTTTAATTTGCTGCCAAGCAATATAAAATTAATAGAAAATAATAAATTATTTAAAAATAAACTTAAAAGCTATCTGACTGAAATGCCGTTGTACTCCTTTTCTGAATTTTATACAATTCACAATAGTTTTTACAATCATTAAAATTACATTGTATTATATTTGGTTAGATACTAATGTAAATCATATTTAGTAAACTTAACCATTTACTTTCTTAATCATGTAACGCCATTCATGTACACCATGTGTAACAATCGAATAAAGATTTTTCTGATTCTGATTCTGATACTTTGAAGGGGACCAGATTGCTATTGCCGCCGAGTAACGTCAGTTCATGCTAGACGTCAAGGTCGGATACTTTTTGGATACACCTCGTAGTTTTAACTTATGTGTGCCAGAAGCGTTTGTGCACAGCGAACTTTAAAAGTTCTTTTTTTAACTTTCTGCCAGAAGCATGAGTGACACAAGTTTTTATTGGAAACTGACATCAGTTCAAGCCCTTTTCATCAACGTTGTACAGTTCATTGGGAGTCAAGCCGTCGACTTCAATTTTATTTTTTAACTTTAATTTAAACGCCTCGATTTCTGACTCACAGCTGACAGTTTTTCACCAGACATTTCAAGAAACCGAATTCCTCATCTGGATTTAAAATTATCAAGCCAGCCATCGCTGGCACGGAGTCATCTTTATTTATGATTTTATTATAACAAAATTTAGCTTTTGTTTTCAAAATGTCACCTAATGTTGGAGCATTTCGTTCCCTCTGTTTGTTGTTAAAACCACGTGTAGAGAGCCTCTTCAATTTTTGGGAATTCAACACCCTTTAAAGTTTTCCTGTCTCCAGGCATACTTACTACAGACTTCATAAACTGCTCAATGTTACTTGCATGTTCCACAATGTCATAGACAGTTTCCCGCCCTATTACGTACACAAAAATAAAACAGATGAAACAATAATGATAACTATACGTACCAATGAAGTCAACAATAATAAATATAAAGATAACAAATACATTGTAACAATTAATGTGAGAATAGTGTTAGTTTTGCGTGTGTGTACGTGTTTTACACTGCATATAGCCCTTTAAAAGCACCACCTAGAGAAAGGGACATTACACTGTCCATTACTGAAGTTGCAGTCTTGGATTTGTTAGGTTACACTCGAAGTAAGAAAAAGTAGAGTAGACGAAGTCGAGGTTAGAGGGTATGATGTTCCCATGATGCTGAATCCTCAATAAGGTGGAGTTGACAATGTAGGAGCTAGAAGCTGTAGGTTTGGCAAACAGGGTAAACAGATCTCGTACCAGTAGATACTGTTAAGTTCAGAATTAATAAGGCAGTACAGAAAGAGGATGTCCTCAGTAACACGTCTGACTTCAAGCGATGAAAGTTGAAGAAGGCTATCTCCTAGTGGTTGTAAAGAAACCTATAATAGCCGAGTAAAGTACCAGCCAATCTCAAAAAGCACCGTTATGGCTTCTTGATTATAATTCTTATTGCGTACGATTATTATATAATATCAAAGTTGGGTCATTTGAGAATGACTATGAAATAACGAGTGTCAGCCCCATATAAAAATCTTCAGAAACATGTTGCAGCATCTATTGAAACTATACATATGCTGGAGTAGAGAGTTAATCTAATGCATGATATAATTTTAGTAATTTTCTAGTATCGAGTATCAGTATTTTTTAATGAAGCCTCGTGTTTAACACCTTCACTGCTGTTCTATAGTGAATAATTATAACTAATCTCACAAGACAGCGAGTGCTCAGGGGTGTCTGCCACAGTCAATGCACGTTAACCCTTTAAGCCCTATGAATCAGGAGTCGAGATGCATTAAAGCACTGTCAAAGCTATAAGTTAGTGAGCACTCCTAAAACCGAATTGTAAGTGAGCTATTTGCATAACCAAGACATCGAGTTAGGCCGGATGTCTTGTCTTAAGTGCTACTCTCGGATGCAGAAGTCGGTCTTGGATTCATGGATTTAATTGCAACTCCTGGATTGACGAACTGGATTGCCACGCCTGGATTGACATTATGGGTTTTTGCGGCCTGGTGTACACTTATGAGAGTCACTCGTCTGAGATAAAGCTGGCAGGAGGATCACCTTAAATTAGTGTGGTTGGCTTGTGTAGAAGTTAACTGAATCAATATTTTTATGTATTAAGTTTACCAAATCCAAAACGGGTCTTTATTATTAAGAAAAACCATTTGATTTGTGTTATTTTATGTCTTGCAAGGCATTTATTATTGAAACATAACCATAATGTTTAGCTTTAAATAATAATTAAAGAATCATTTAACCCATATCTGGTGTTTTAAGAAAAATGACCATCAGTTACAAGTTTGATTGAAGACTCTTGGAGCAATTACACATTAATTTAGAACTAGTAGTTAGTAAAATCCAAAGTTTTGTTAAGTCACCTGACGATGAAACCTTCGGTTTCGAAAGGCCTTGTCCCAAAAATAAATTAATATTGAAAAAATGTTTTTACTAATTACTAGTTGTAAGTTAGAAGATGAATAAGGTGGCTCTCCATTTCATACATTTGGTAAATACCTACTGGAGTGTTGGTAATAACTAAGGCTTATTCAAGTGTTGGAACATTTATCTAATTAATCTTTTTGTCCAGTGTGTTGTGAATAAACATGATGACATCAACCAGTAACGCACCGTCTGGGGAGGAAGATGAACTGACTCTGCCACGAGCCTCAGTCAACAAGATGATCAAGGAACTGTTACCCAACATTCGAGTGGCCAACGAATCGAGAGAGTTGATACTGAATTGTTGTACAGAATTTATACACCTCATCTCTTCCGAGGCAAATGAGATCTGCAATCAGCAACAGAAAAGGACAATAAATGCTGAACATATCCTACTAGGTACAAAATTGTCTCATTTGTTAGTGCAAGTTGCATAGTCTTATTTTTAGTTCTTGACAGAATGTAAGAGGTAGTCAATGTAACATTCCAGTATCAATGTTTATGAACATCTTGTCAAATTTCAGCTGGTCAAATTTAATAATTAATAGGTAAAATTGATTACAACTCCGAATTAAAAAATTCCCGTTTGGACGTTTTCAATAGCTAATTTTCTGAGATAAACTTACATACAGAATACAGAATGCTTTTATTCGTGATCATTGAGAACAGAATGGTGTAAAAAAAAATACATTTTGTTATTTTACAATAAAGTCAATTTCATTCTTCTCTAAGAACGCGAGCTCGTTCAAAGAATTCCTCCATACTGTAGACTGGATCTTCAGCAACCAATTCCGCAGCCATTTCTTAAAGGTTCTTGCTGGAACATCCGTGGTACTTGCCGGAAGAAGATTGAGAAGCTTGGCGCCGGCGTAGGATGGTTTCTTAGTGTAAAGTACAGTGCGGTGGGCAGGGATATTGAAGTTCCTGGCAAATCTTGTTTGGTGATTGTGGATATCCATATTTCTGGTCAGTTACTTTATAAACATTTAAACTTAACCTATCTAGCAAGTTAATGTTAGCTCATCCAGAGTATTGTAAGAGATGTAAGTTATTTGGAAATAAAGGTAAGTTATTTGGAAATAAAGGTACAAGGGTTAAACTATATACATTTGGAAGTTTATTACAAACAGTGTATTATGAATAATTTGACAATAATTATTATGTATTTTTCTACGTAGTTTCCATTGTGTTCAATATACTTTTGAACTTGGTAATAATATTTTGTATTCAGTGATATATTTTTATACCTGGTGATACATCTCGTATATCAGTTTATATTTTTTGTGTTCCTAGACAGATATTTTCCCATTAACAGATCAGAGGAATCTTTTCCTGTCTCCAGTATTGACAAACTCTTAGATATATCTCTTTACAATTTGTGACTGTGATCATAAGAAAAAGGGCTTTCCATCTACTTCAGTTTTCAGCTTGGTAAACAAACAATTGCTGTGTGCGAATTGGGGATTGGGAGTTGTTTTAAGATTGAAGAGCCTAACAAACTGTCAAATTCTTTGTTTCAAAACATTAAAGAAGAGCTTGTCCACTTTTATTTATCAAATTTGGAAACTATCGAGAACAAAGTTTATGGCACCCAAGCTGAATTTTTGGAATATTGTTTTGCAAAGAATGATAATTTGTATTGTTTCCAGGACATATCGTCTGAATCATAATGTCACATGGCTATCTGTATTAAATATCCCACACTACTATGTTGAAAAACAGTTTAAGATCTTCCATTTGAAGTTAAAATTTAAATATGTTACTTCTTCTTTGGATGTATCTTGTGTGTATGTGTTTTTATTTTATAATCGTTAATGACAATATTTCAGCGCTTGACAAACTTGGCTTTGGGGACTATCGTGCGGATGCTGAAGCTGTACTGCGAGACTGTAAAGCAATCGCTGCCAAGCGAAGAAGACAAAGTACTCGGCTGGAAAATCTCGGCATTCCTGAAGAGGAGTTGCTGAAACAACAACAGGAATTGTTTGCCAGAGTGAGTTAACCAACTGCACCTGTTCTTTGTGCATTCATGGAAAATTAATTTATTACCTGTATACATTTCTATTACATTATGATATTATTTTTGGCATTAATATTATTGGGCTAAAAAACCTATTTTGATCCAAGATCATTAGTAATAATTTCTTTTTTGCATTAGAGATATTAGGTGGGAATTGTATTAATTTTCAAAATTCATCCTAAGGAGTTAAAAAACATTCTGCCATTCCTGTTATTACATCACTTTGTCAGCTTTTGGCTATATTTGAAGTATTCAACCAACTTCATAAGATTTTGAGGTAAAAATTTTTTTTACCCTTAATTTCTTGTAGTGAAAAATTAAAATATTTTCAAATTGAACTATTTAGTTGTCAACAGTTTAATTTTATTCAATCACCAGTGATTGTTACAAAGTAATCCTAAATTTTAATAAACCCATATGTAAATTGCCACATAGGAAGTCCTTTTTAGCCAACTTCAAGTATAACCTCTGTTATTTTTCAGTAGTAAATAGTTTATTAGATTGTTATATTACAAAAAAAAACAATGTTCTGTCTTGAAAATGGGACAAATGATCTATATGTTACATTTGCAGCATTGGTTGTAGTTAAAATAAGATTTAGAAAAATACATTAATGGGCACCCCAAAACACTGTGTCACTAAAGTAACTTTGTGAACTTGTTAAGTTAAGATTTTAACTAAAAGGTAACAAAAACCTGCATTTGTTTAAAACACTGTTATACTGACTTGTTATAAAAAACTGTCATATATCTGTCAATGATTTGTTCAATATTGTCAATTTATTTGTAAATATCTTATTATATGCAGCAAAAACACATTTGTATATATCCTTTGTTTGTTATTGACAATCGATGATTTGAAAGGATAGTAGGATTTAGGATATTTGCCATCGTTATATGTTAAAAAAAAGTATAACAAGTGCTCTTGGTTCCTGTGCATCGCTTGGGTTGATTCTCTCCAGTCTGGACTTCATGCCATTCGTGTTCCAGTCAGTTATCACTTAACTAACTAAACCTTTGTGTAGCAGCCCATTGCTGCTATTTTTATGTATTATGGTTTTTACCTGAAGAAAATGGTAGATTTCAATCCTCGAAATGAGGTGTTATATATTTTAACATATAACGATGGTAAATGTCCGATATCCTTTTAATAAAGTGTTGCTATTTTTTTTATTATGGTATTCTTACGTGTGCAGGCTCGTGAGGAGCAGGCACGTGATGAGCAGCAGCAGTGGCAGCAACTGCAGGCTGAAGCGCAGATTCAGGCAACGATGCAACAATCCATGGACTCCAGTGATGATGATGATTATTAATATAATGAAACAACGGGTGTGCATGTCTGAGGCTCTGGGCCAAAGAGACTAACATGGTACGATAAAAAAAACATATTTGTACAAATTTTTATACTTCTATTACACTCTATTATCATACATTGTGTATCTGCTTTGTTTTATTGTTCCTGATTAATCAGTAGGTTAAAAATTATGTCTTTAAAGTTTAAAGACTCTAATAAACAGTGAAATGTTCTGTCCTCCAAAGTAACCGTCCTGACACTACCGGCTTTATCCTGTATATCAGATTCAACTAATGACCCAATTATATTCAGTAAATAGGAGGAAGATGTTTTTGAATGTTTAGTTATGCATTATTTTTATGTTTGATGTCCTGTTACCAGACTATAAATTGTCCTTCAAACTCAGTTTTGAAAAGTAGGTAGATTTTGTGACAACTGAAATATTAATAACTAATTTATTATGTGATTTTTATGTGATCAATGTGTCTGAATCCTTTTCGATCAAACGAAAGTTCTCAATATAAGTAAACTTTTCATAAAGAACATTAAACCTTGTTCACTTTCAGGAATTCGAATAATATATTCGTAAGTATAACGCATGAATCTTTCCCAAGAAATGCTGTTAAATCCGATACAAGAACACCTAGATTAGTTAAACTTTTTCAGTTACCAACACATACAGATATTATCTAGAAGATCAAGCCACAGGAATTTTGTAACATTATGAAAAGATAAAGTGTTATCCACATACAGAACATTCAAAACTGGAGTAATGAAATGGTTAAGGTCTAGAGATTAGGTAAATGACAAACAGTTGATTATGTCAGAACACAGGATACAATTTAAGAAAGTTGACTGCATGGAAAAGAGATTGTTTGCATAATTAAACTACATAATGTAGCTATGGTGGAGAGGGTAGATTTAATGTGAACGCCAAGTCTATAATAGCATGGGATTCCAGATGCTGCATTAAGAGGAAGGTGATGAAAGTAGTTTGACACGTTCGCTGTGGGCGGTAATTCTGGTTACCACTGCTACGCTGTACTAGGGGCGGGTAGTAACTATGGTTACCACAGAGCCTTTGTTCTGAAATGAGGTCAGTGTGCGGCCAGCACTCGAGTTATCACAACGCCTTATTTCTTGCTCCTTGGGAGGTACTTTTCACATGTTTTATGCACTTTGTTTTCAAATTAGACTTTTTCATTATTTTTAATGATTTTTAAGTTTTTGTAAGTGATTGTGCAAACACAATGGATCTTTTCCCGGGACCATGTGTAAAACAACCAAGTTCTAGGCGTACAACAGAGCCAGTATTGAGTTCAGACAATGAGGATGACAACAATAGACAATAGACAAATTCTTTATTAACATAACATCAAGAAATGCAATGGCGTCAATTTTATATAGGTTTTTTCCTTCAGTGGATGTGTTCTTCATTTCTTCCTCCAGTCCAGGAAACTCATCAATGGAGTAAAATGGTCGGTCGATGAGCCAGTTGGTCAGGGCTGTCTTCAACTTCTTCACGTTCAGCATCTTTAGATCTTCTGGTAGGAGGTTAAAGAGTTTCCTCCCCATGTAGGATGGTTTCCTCTCATATGATGCAGTGTGATGTAGAGGGAGGTGAAAGTTTGATGCATGACGAGTGTTGTGTGTGTGTTGTATATCAAGGCCTCGTTGAAGCTGTTCGATCGTTACATACAATATGACTTCTTTTATGTATAGGCCGATGATTGTTAACATATTTGTAGTTTTGAAGACCTTTCTGCAGCTCTCCTTGGGCCAAGGCCCGGCCATAATCCTGATTGCTCTCTTCTGGAGAAGTAGAATTCGATTAAGGTTTCCTGCTGTTGTGCCTCCCCAAACTGCAAGGCCATATCGTAAGTGAGACTCGAACAATGCATGGTAGGCAGTTTTTGTTGTGGCATCGTCACTGACGAGGTTTACTCTTTTTAAAATGTACAAGCAGGAGTTCAATTTTTTGGAGATTGCGTCAACATGATTGTTCCAGGATAGTGCATTGTCGATAGTCATTCCTAGGAATTTGGTCTGGCTTTCCATTGATACTTCTGGTAGTTCTGGGACTTCCTCCTGTCTTCTCCCAAAAGCTAATTGTTTGGTTTTTTCAGTGTTTACAACTAAGTCGTTTTCATGACAGTACTGATATGCCTTATTCAGTGCAATGTAAGAGTTGATGGCCACATTGTTTGGTGATGACTCGGAGACTAGAAGTGTCGTATCATCAGCGTACATTAGGGGAGTACAGTGCATTCCTAGATATTGTGGCATGTCATTTGTCAGGAGAATGAATAGGACTGGTCCCAATACCGACCCCTGAGGTACACCCCTTATAATGGGTAATGGGTCTGATCTTACTTCTTGGCGTATGTTTTTTTGTGTGTCTTGAATCTCAACAACCTGACTTCTTCCTTCCAAATAACTCTTGAACCATGCATAGGGTTAGCCTTTCACACCAAGCTGTTCAAGTTTGTTGAGGATCAGTTCGTGTCCCAAGCAATCAAAAGCTTTGCTGAAATCCAGCATAATTCCAGTAACCAGATTTTTTTCTTCCAAGCTATCAATGATGAATTCCACAAGTTTGATTATGGCAGATGTTGTGGATCTTCCCTTGATGAAGCCATGTTGGCTTTCTGTTAACAGGCTGTTATGTTCACAGTGGTCCATTAGTCTTTTTAAAACTATTTTCTCAATTACTTTAGAGAAGGTTGAGATTAGTCTTCCGATTTCCTGTCCTATAGCAATTTGTGGTTGTGTTGTTTTTGGTTGATTGTTCTTCCTCTTACATTTATGACCTGCCCAAAATGCCTTTGATTTATTTGCAGCATTTGCTATGTGATCAGCTGATGCTTGGCGCTTTACTGATTTCAGCCTCATATCATAATCTTTCTTTGCCTTGCTCATTTCATTTTTATCTGATAGCGCTCCAGTGATTTCATATTTTCGAAGACATTGTAAATAGTTTTGTTTCAGGCAATTTGTTTCTTCATCAGCAAAAACCATCGCCTTTCTCCTCCTAGGGCGGACATTTTTTTCTAGGGCAAGTTGAGTTCAGGTTGATTACCACTGTTGACAGAAGATTTTTGTATGCTGTTTCTGTTGAGCCTGTGTTGTGTACATTTTGCCAGTCTTCATTTTCCAACTGAACCTTTAGTAAGTTAAGGTTTCTTTGGTTTAATATTTCTGCGCATTGTACTTTGTTGTTTTGGTAGAGCTGTTGTGTGTGCTATTTCACAGATTTGAGCTGAGTGGTCAGAAATTCCAGCATGGATCACGTTAGTAGTTATTTCATCCCGTGACCATATTTGTACAGATGAAATCTATAGATGTCCTGGATGTTGGGGTAACTCGTGTTGGAGGGAGTGGTAGTCTAGTGATGTTGTGGCTGCTTAGGGTGTTATTAAGCATTTCATTCTCCCTGTCTTTTTTCAGACTATTAACATTTATGTCTCCCATAACAAGAATCGGGTGATTCTCGGCCCTCGTTTCTTCAATTGTTGCTGAGAGTAAGGTTATAGCTTCTTCAAGTTGTCCTGCTGGGGTTCTGTAGACACCTAAGATGTATAGCTGCCTTTTACCTAGAGATACTTTGATCATGCCCATCTCACATGTCAGCTCTTTGTTGTATTCTATGATTATGGGTTGCGCAGCTGTTGCTAGTTCATCTTTGGCATCAATAGCACCCACAATGGTAAAAATAATTTAATTTGATGATTAATTCTGGCCTTCATTTAGAAGTAGATGGCAAACCTCTTCAGACGTTGAGTATAGGCAATATTTTGTACCAGCTTATTGATTGTGGTATAATTTACCACATAACAGGAGAAACTAATAAAAACAGGCTCATGCTAATTTGCAAATTGAACTCAGTCATTTCTCAAAACTAAAACGCTGGGTTGAAACCAGTCCAGATGAAATATACTGTGTTTTAGCTGTTATTTTGCTTATGCCACATAATAAAAAAAACTCTATAAAATAATGGAGTACTGATCCTCTACTAGAATCCAAACAAATTTTAACTAGTCTAGAAAAATTGTATAAAACACATACACTAATTGAAACACAAAGATGCAGTACATTACCTTCTTGAAATTAAAACAAAAACCTAGTAATTGACGAAAGCCTGGGTGGATGGAAAGGCAGAGGTTGGAGACAATACATGCTAAAAAAAGGGAACGTTTTTTAATCAAACTTTTTTTCTGAGTGACTTAAGCAGTGGCATTGTTTTGGATTTCATAGTATATAGTGGGTATGAGTATAATACAGTTGGTCTGGACTTAAGTATACCTGCACAAGTAGTACAATTATACATTGGGTTTGAATCATGTATTTAAGTGGATAACTGGTATTCCACCCTCAGCTGTATAATTCGTTATTTGATAATGCCACTGGTAGTAGTGGAACTGTCAAAAGTGACTGCCCAATGCATGCCTTGTTACCCAAAAAAAATGGAAAAGGGAGAAGTGTTAGTATGTCATACCGATAAGTCGTTTGCTGAAAATCGGTTTGACAAACGGCTCGTGGCTATGTTATCAATCATTGACAAACACAAAATGGAACCCACAGAAAAGTTTGGAAAAATCACAAACCAACCAATATCTGTTTGTGATTACAACAAAAACATGGGGGCTGTTGACAAGGCAGATAAGATAATATCGTTGTTCAGTGATAGTTCACAAAAAAACCACTTAACAGTTCGTCACTGTGCTCAATGCACATATTATATGCATAAAATAGCATGTACTAGCAATAAAAAGCAGTCGTTCAGCGATTTCAGATTAAATCTTATAAGACAACTATTTGAGGCTCGAATGTAAATTCTTTTGTTTCATACAGGTATTAGCTTTTACCCCTTTGGCAGTTAACAATAAAATATTATCCCAAACATGTACAGTTTCCAAACATGTGTAATACCCAAAACTGTTCAGTTTTAATGGATTTTTTGCTATGTTTTACTTTAAAATGTGTACCTTTTATACATCACGATACTAAACAGTTTGTCACTGTGCTCAATGCACATATTATATGCATAAAATTGGTCTTTTTCTTCAGCCAATAGAATTGTATTTCAGAAAAAAAGTTCAAGCATATAAAAAGGTACGCATTTTTATTTGTTGTTATAAAACGTATTTTATTTATTTATTTTTATATTGATAGTTGAATTTAAATATAGTTATGATCAGATCCTGAAAATTATTGCAATTGCACGTAACACGGCCATTCAAATCACCACAGTATTTTTACACTTATTACTCTATGGAAAAGTAATGGAGATGTTATTTTTATTGTGAAAGGAATTTCATTCTTCAACCTTTGGTATAACAAACAAGTAACATTACAGAAAAATAATTATACAACAACAAAATATCTTTGGAAAAAAGAAGTACTACAATATATTGTTGAAAAAAAGCCAAAGGATAAAATATTTTTATTATTGTATTTTTTGTTAAGGAAGATTTTAAGATCCATCCTGAAACTGGATATTACAGTATTTCAGAGTGAGCTCATAATAGTAAAAATTACTGAAACAACAAACATTTAACAACTATTTTACTAATTAAAAAAATATGTCCTTAGGTAGAATAAAATAAAAACAAATGAAAATAGCGATCAATATAATATATTAAGATTCAGGCTATAAATAATAGTGAACACTTTAAGTACAAAATATAATACAATTTATTGATAATGTCTGGTTATACAGCAAGATGCGAGAGACTGCATACGGTGGCAGTGGTGGGGAGGTTGATGAGACTTAGATGACAACATTCAGCTAGCTGTAACATCACAATCAGTTGTTATCTCATTTATCACAATCAGTAGTTATCTCAGGTATTGTGTTACATAAACACAGTTGTTCTTAAACACTTTCTATTCGAACTCCTGAACCCTGTTGTTTCTGAGAGAGAGAGAACAGCACACTAGCCTCACTTTGTGACCTCACTAAGGCTTTTGACTGTTCCGCATGACATTCTCCTTTCTAAGTTGCAATATTATGGTGTAAAACGTGTTGAACAATTTTATAGATCTTATTTGGAAAAACGTACTCAGAGGGTTTGTGTCAATAACATTCTTTCTGAAACGGGGTCAATAGAGAGTCGGGTTCCACATTGATTGGTCTTGGGACCACTTCTGTTTTTGGTTATGACTAATGATTTGCCTAGTAATATTAACTGGAATTAAATCATTTTTTCTGACGATTCTACTTTTTTTAGCTCAAACGACAGTTCTTAACCCTTTGCACTCGAGAGTAAAATGTTTGGTCACTACCAAAAACTCGGGCCTCTATTCAAAAAGTACTGGTGAAAACCTCGGAGCCCTTTTTATCAATTTTGTAAAGGTTTTGTTAAAAAGTTGTAACGTTTCTATTTTTGCAGATAAAGTTATAATTTTGGTTTTGTTTTATTTGTCATAAAATTCTATATTGTAAAAAAAAAATATATATTTGTAATTACCTTATTTTTAATGCCTTTTTCACTTATAAAAAACATTTTTTTTTGTAAAAATTTTTACAAAAATTAACATTTAGCTGTTATAACTGAAAAAAAAATTGCATTGACATTATATAAACTACTATTATTTCTAGGTTCCTTACATAATTGTAAACATGCACATAAAATTTCATAAACTTAAACTTACCTCTATAAACAAAAATGTTGTAGGCAGTTTTGTAATTTCCGACAATTTCCCCAAATAGTGAGTTATTTGTCAAATGATGATTGAATATTTACTTTTTTATACCTTTTTATGCCCGTAATACAGGTACTTTGGGATTATACCCCCACCCCCCCCCCCCCCCACCCCCCCCCCCCCCCACCCCCCCCCCCCCCCACCCCCCCCCCCCCCCACCCCCCCCCCCCCCCACCCCCCCCCCCCCCCACGCCCAAAAATTATGTTGATGTCGATGAGGGGCGACTTGACACTGATATACTGTGGTGGTAGTGCAATGCAATGCATGATAGATGGTCAGACCTCGCTTCTGTTCTGCAGTCTGCAGTACTGCAACACCGAAACCAGTGGACTGGCGCATGCGTAGGAAAGCGACACGCTACTACATTACCTGAAACATCCTTAACCCCATTCTATTTGATCATTTTATGTTATGGTTAAGCGAGAAGTTAGTGGGCGTAGCGAATACAGTTTATTTTCAAAATTATTTGGATTGTGTGATGGATGTATTGAGATCGATTCCCACTCCACTCTACATAACAAAATACTGTGCACTCCATGATTCTATCAACTCCCTGATAGTTCACATACAGACCGGTATGGCTCTTTACTCTAGCGTTTACATATCGAAGATTCAAAGCATAATGAACAGGTTTTCAAGGCTCCCATTCAGGAATATTGGCATATCTCTGATGAGTTTAGAAAAAGCTGTTTTAAAAGTTATAATCAGAATGGAGGTCTAGGATATTAAACCTATGTCATGGGCAAAGCTATGATAATATGCGGACAAATAAGTCAGGAACTTAGCACTGCCTAGCAAGCGCTAGAATCAAATAAATTGTGTAACTTTTACTGAATTTGTCCTTTGTGCCCGGAACTCACTGAACCTCTTGGTTCTGCTGCTGAGTGCTGCACAGAAGCTGTAATGTTTTGGTATAAAAGCAGACGTCCCCGAAATATTAAAATCCTAATGCTTTTTTTGCTTTTTAGTGTAATTTTACATTAACAAGAATCTATTGTACGAGGGGTCCATCCGGAAAGTAAGATCTAATTTGCGTTAACGTATTCGAGTGATGCGCAAACTGCACTATGCGCGTACGCACCTACTCACCAGCATGTCTTGTTTTTTAACGAAATGACACAATTTGCAGCGAAATAATTGTAGATTGGCTGTTTACTGTGTGAATTTATAGATTTTCAAAATAATCTATCAAGCCGCTGACTCGAAATTATGATCATTTTTATCCAGTTTTTGACAGCAAGGAACGTACCACGCAGCAGATGTTGATCTAGATAGATAAGTGAAGTGTAGTGCCCTAGATGGGATGAATGACAGCAAAGTGCGGAAGTGTCGATGAATTATTTTAGTTAATGACCAAATATGGTTTATGGATCAGTACAAAACTACTCGTTCTGTATGTTCGAAATTTATTTGAACATTTCATGCATATACAGGGTTGTCTCAGACCACCCAGCTAAAATGATCTAGTTGTTAAACGACTAACTGCAGAGGTTTTAGTTAAAACATATTCCCCACTAAACCGACCCTAAGACATTTGTTTTTAACTAATATAAACTACTCTGTAAAAGATAAAGTGTCCCAAAAGCATTAGTGTCCCATGTTAAAAATCATTAAAACTTTCAAATAAAAACACTTGTTCGAGGATCCATTCAATAATTAAAGAGACAAATTACTACCCGCTCAAAAACAGTGTATTCAATTAGTACAAAACTTTGGTTACTTTTCAACATAGTCCTCATCAACACTTATACACTTTTCCCGCATCTTTCTTGCTCTTAGCATAACATTCTTCGGGTTGATCTCAAAGCCACTTTTTCATGTGAAAAGGATTACGACTTATCATTTTAAGAAAGATATGCCTACTGTCTTGAATTTACGAGTCAATCCTAAATCAAGAGAGCGAAGTCCCGACTTCAACACCGGTCACCACACTAAGCTGCTCCGCCAGAAACTTTTGTACGTTCATCGTTCTGAAACCTGTTCTAATTCTATACCCATTTGCAAGTGGTTCAATCAATTCAAAAAATGGTCTCTGTACACTTTTAATATTCTTTTTTGGATTTTTACTTTTCTCACCTTCTGCGTACTAAAAATTGATTACTGTATGTTGATTCTTCAACAGTGCAACTCTCAAGCGGAACTTGCTATTGTTAACTGAGTAAACTGATTTGAGGCTAAGTCTTAAAAATTATGATTGAACAAGCTGTACCAGATGTAATCGCAGTGTTTGCCAACTTTATGCCCTGAAGTTTTCGTATCGGATCAGTTCAATCAACCATATTTTAAGCAGTAGTATATTTATTGAAAGAGTCTCATATATCATATTAAAGGGTCTTAACATATTGAAATTTTGGAAAAAATTTAATTTATCTCATGTTGGTTTTGCAAAAATGGGCTATCCAAAGTGAATAGAAAACCAATATGTGTGATTATGAACCAAATAATTTTTTTTTTCCGTTACTTCTTGATACTAATGATTTTAAATGAGTACCATGCAATGAGCTGAATTTTCCAAAACCACTGTAAAATTTATTTTTTGGAAAATTATAAAAATGATGCCCATAACCCGAAAAAATTAAAATGATAATTGAACAACCTTTCACCAATTCAAATTAAAAGGCCAATTCACATTTAGAATTTTTGTCCTATCTATTCTAAGCAACCATTACAAAACAGCGTAAAAATAACGGTTAAGTGGAAGTATTTCATTGTTTCTTTTCATATTAGGCATTTAAGAGCGCCGGAAAATAAAATATTCAAACACTAATTTCTACATCCACTCGTTCAACGTTATACGGGGTCAGTGGTAGAAGGATGACCCATCCTTAAGACTGTGCTGTGTATATAAATAGTGTTCCTGTTACAAGTCCTTTTAAATCCTGTCCGCAAATCACCTCTCCTCCAGCTGTAATGGCTCTAGGGCAAACTTTCTTTCTAAAACAAAAAGGAGAGTTTTAAAAACAAGCTTACTCATGCTAAAGCTTTCATCTATTTTTATTGTTTTCTTCAGGACAAGAAGCTTATAAACTGCACTTAGTCTTGTAAGAAGCATTAGCGCTGCTTATGGAGTGACAAGATATTCAGGATAGGTAAAGGTTAAGGTAAGTAGGAAGGAAGGATTAAGTGCACTAAATCTCAAAAGGTCCATGTCTCCCCGGAAGAAGTGGAGGCCACGCATTTCTGAACTAAACCTCCAGTCCCAAAGTAGGCTAGGGTGTGACACACCAATGGTTGAGGCTAGCAAGAACCATCTGAGGTGTTATATGAATAAAACCCTAACCAACATCCAACAGGTTCATAGAATTCCCACAGTAGATTTAGACTCTATCGTGAATTAGCCCTTGAACCCACAGAATCCCCAACATTTTGCTGGTTAGTGATGTGCCGCTCCTGGACATCCATAAGGTTGTACCTCTTTGATACTCTCTTGTATGTTAGCCGCATTTACTATACTTGTTCATATGTTAGTCCTTTGCCCAGGGATTGTGTACCTTCCATGCATGATCCTCCTTTGATATCTTCAGATGAGTGATTTGTCAAGATAATTAGCAGGTGTTATTTGCCACCTAACCCATGAGTGTTCTGAACCCAATACAGAGTGAGATTGATGAAGTCTACTCCAGCTTTGAAAGATTGTGGATACGAGTCTAACAACCCTAGACGGATTCTTGACCTGGGCTTCACTGGAGGGCAAGGCTTTGAGTGCCTGCATGGTTGTGTGTGAAAAGATGCCGATTTTCATTGTCCTGGAGTACCTCTCTTCAGGTTCTCAACAAAGCATATTCCACCAATAGCTTGTTATTGTCTCGCCTGGGAATACAGAAAATGTATTTTACCTAAAGGAAGATAGAAGTCCACACTAGAGCTTTCTTTCTACATCCCACCACATGTATCCCCTCAATAGTCTTGAATCCCGCTTAATATAACAATTAGATTCGAAGTTGGAGAAAGCTGCTGGAGCAATTGCATCCCGTGGTAGGAAAGAGTCTTACCTCAAATGGTCTGCAGAAGATTCCGTGGTTCTCTCATAATGATCAAGGGAGGAATTGACATATCAAGGAGACCATTACCCGTGCATGAGCACAAAAACACAGAAATCTCATGGAAAATGAAAGTTTTTAGTTATTGCATCTCTTGTAATAATGACACAGAAGACACTCCAATGTGGATATCCTCCGGGGGAGGATATCCACTCAGGAGAAATAAAAAAAAACTGCAAATTCAAAGAAATTTATTTAAGCTTAGAAATCACTCTGCAAATCTTGAAATTCCCTGATTCCCTGGTAATCAGAGAAAAAAATAGAAATTAATCCTGTTAGAAAATAAAATTTATCAGTGAAATGCCAAAACTTAGAGAATACAAACAAACCTAAATATAAACATAACCAAATTCAACTTCCAATTACAAATAATGAATTGTAGAAAAAGACAAAACGTTGGATTTTATACGTACAAATCCCATTTGGATTCGTGTTCTCTTGTTGTTAAAGGGAAAAACCAATTCAAAGAGAACCAGAAATGTAAAAAAATAATGAAGAAATTCTTGTTTATTTCTCCAAAATCCTTATGAGATTCTTGCAACAAGAGAGGAGAAAGAGGAAAAAGGGGATAGAGGGAGGGGAGGGGGGGGGGGTTGGTAGGGGGTGGGGGATAGGTGAATATAATAGAAACGGTTTGAGAGGGGGGGGAATGGGGGGAGTAGTGGCGGGGGGGGGGGGGGGGTGGGGGTGGGGGGGTGGGGGGGGGGGGGGGGGGGGGGGGGGGATGGGGGGGGGGGGGGGGGGGGGGGGGGGGGGGGGGGGGGGAGGGGGGTAGGGAGGGGGGAATAACTATCTACAATTAATATAAGCTAAACAACAAATAAAATGTTAATTTGTGCAGAACAAGGACCATGGTCCCGAAAACTTAAGCTGGCATATAGAATAAAGTGCGGAACAACAAGTTTTAAATAGTGACCAACTTAGCTCGAGAGAATCTGAATAAAAATGATTTTTAGTGATTATGTGTGGCTCGAATGAGTGTGGCTAAAAGTGAGGCTAACGAAGCTACTGATGAAATAGAAGTAACTTCTGAAATAAGTATTACACAGACCAAATATTTGGTTTGATAGGATTTTTGCCCTAAAAGAAGGTACTTAGAAGCACATATAGAAAAATCTGTGCGTAAACAGGTTTCCTAACGTTACTCTTTGTAGAAGTTCATACAAAGCCAAAGGCGATTCCGTACACGTCATGAGCACCACTTCAATGCATGGAAAATGAATTGATTACCAAAATAATAGAGGAAGCAACGACAGGAAAGAAAGATGCACCTCACAACACCCAGCATCTAGACGGATGAGCAGGAACCTCCACAACCAGGCACCCTAGAGACTCCATCGGAGAAACTCCGGCCTCCAGCGTTTCTATTCAAGGCCAGAAACCCCCCGAAGGGGGAATTATTTTGGCTAATTACCTCTTAGTGTTTTGCATTTATCATATACAGTCGATTAGAAAAAAGATAGATATTATTAAATTTGTTTGTAAGAGTAGTATAAATTGTAATTGTTTTAACACTTAATGGAAACACATGGTTTGTGTGAACAAGAAATCTCATTTTATGTTCCTTGTGATTTTATAGTATAGGTACTCTCGATAATTCCATGGTGTCGGTATTATTTACTGTGGCAAATTTTGTACAAAGATGGTGGGGTGAAACATTTGTGAAACTTGCAAAATAAACTATTAAATTATTCTATTAGTTGCCAAGTCCTGTTAAAATGTTCTAACGGCAAATTTATACGGAGAAATTCATAATTTTCCTGTATTTAAGGATAGTACATATTTTATATATGTGGGGATAAAATTAGAAACGTTTTAATTTACACATATTGTATAGTTCAGTATATGAAAACGTCCGGGGTACAGCGATGATGTCCTTTGTTCAAGGAATTTAAGGGATAGGAATATTTTCCCGATCAATTAAACTAGAATTAATTATATGACCAGCATCCCACTTTGAAAAAAATCTCAACAATAATGCCAACTATTATTGAAATCTTGTTACATAAAAGTGTTTTAATATATCCCTAGTAGTTGGTTTTATAACAGGATCGTAACGAAAAGAGTTAGTGTATCATAGCAGCATGACATTGCCATTTGTTTACTTTTTGACCCTGTTAAGGGGAGTTTTTCGACTCCCATAGAGGAAACCGCAATGTTAAACTATATGTTTGCATAACTTGCAAAAAATACTAATTTAAGATAGCTTACTGTCCTTTATTGGTTTTTATTTTGCCAAGTATCATGTATTTTTTCTTAAGTGGCCCTAGCAATGGAGATTTTTTATTTTTTTTTTGTTTCGTTTAAATAAATTAAATATTATGAATTTTTATAATTTTTGTGTTTAAAAATGGTTTAAAATTTAAATATATAAATATTTTAAAATCAAATTATGATAATTATATCCCAAAAACCCTCTCCTAGGGCACTAGTATTTTAGCCAAGGAATGTGTGTTAAAAAATTTCATTAAGATATCTCAATCGGTATAGTTTTTTATACAGTTACAGTTTAAAAAAATTTAAGTTTTCGGTAAACAGCAAAAAACAAAAAAATATATGTAATAAATAAATGTTTTTTTAATAATGTCCAGCACAGTAACTAGGATTGTCTGGATCATTTATGCCTCATACAAGTACTCTAACTTCCCTTTTGGCAAACATTTCTTGACTGCCTAATTTTTTTCCATATCGGAAAACAGCTTTTTCAGCTTTGGAAACACGGTCGAAATCGAGACTCCTTCCAATTTTGTAGGCCTAAGTGTTTCCATTTAATTTTACTTTAGGTGAGTGTCCACTGTTGAATGTCAAAACAGCTATACAAACCTCACACCAACAATTTTCAGGGTTTCAAGATTTACACAATTTTCTTGTAGGTCAATTTTTACCTCCAGAATAAACATTGTTCAAGAAAGACTGTAATTGGGGGTCAATTTGGTGAGTTTACCTCTGAGACATTTATTGACAAAACAGTTCTGGGCTTGGCAAGACTACCCTGAAATATAGGTTTGTGTATTCATCTTAGAGAAGTATCCACCTTCAGTTGCTAGAAATGGTGAAGTGCTTGGTGTGGTTCATTAGGTATCTATTTATCACACAGGGTTGCTTTTATGAGTCTTGACTACTAGTAACGGGGGCCTGGAATCGACTTTTTGGTGTGCAAGGTTTATTTTTTAAAATACATTTTTTCCCACTTATATTTTAGATAATTCTCTGTAACCATATGTGTTTTATATCTCGATTAAGAAAGAGGGAGATTACCAAAGAAAAAAATATAAGTGGGTAATAATAACAACTAAAAAATCAACACAGAAAAAATAATGTTATTTTGTGTTGTCTTTGCGGTCATGTGTTTGCCCCTTAATCCGAGAGTATCCTTCCTTGGGACCCAAATACGGACGAACATAATATGCAACTGTTAGTTATCAAATCTCTACTAGGACCTTTCTAATCAAGAAGTTACCGCACAGGTGGGGTAAGAAAACGGTCCCAAAATATATTTCTTTTATTTTAAGGTTAAAAAGGGGTTGTTTATATCTTAGTTTAAGAATAGAATTATATTTGAAGGGTTGAGTAAAGGGGTAAACAGGTCCGTCAGGACCTTTTTTCCATATTTAAGTTTTTTATTTTCTTATGAAAAATGCTTCTCGTTTAGCAATATGTATAACAAGGAAGAATTCTGAAGGGCTAGTTTGTGTGGCTCTTGGGGCTTTACCAACTTTTGTTGAGGTACTCAGGGGAGAAAATTTTAAATAAGTCGGTGCTAACTGGCGGATAGGTAGATCAGTTTTAGTTACTCAGAAGGATCTTTAATCAAGAGGTTCTAGCTTATTGACGTGATTCACCGTTCGCTCATGTTGGGTTTGTGGGTGTGGGTTAATCTCGTGCCTGTTGTTGATCTGTCACTAGATGGTTTGAAAGTAGCTGTAGTCAGTTTTCAAACTTAAGATTGTCTGTGCACATTATGTTTATTGTGTTACTATAATAGGATTCGACCTTTCTTGAAGACTATGGAAACGGAAATGTTTTTCCCTGCTACAAAATAAAAGGGAGATAGAACTGGAGGTGGGGTTTTCAAGATTTTGGGAAACAAATCTATGATAATTTCCACATGAAGATGGCGTAGGGTTGGAGATTGGCCTCATATTCTACGTTTTGAATATTTTGCACGTTTAAATTTGCAAATGGGATGGGAATTACTATTGCAACTCTCTACAATATTAAATCTCATTGGTAATTTAAATATGTTACAATGGATATCTATATTACAGCAAAGATTTGCTATTTTATTACTTAAAATAATTGAGTGTGCCCATTTGTAATTCGTCGAATCGAATAATCGGAGTAACAGCTGGATATCGAGTTGGACAACTATGGACTTTGCGTGAAATCAGATGATGCCATTGGCCGCAACCCAAAGTTTCATGTGACATAGCTTGGTAAGGCGTCCTCGGGTTATAAACGGCGAGCCAGAAAGCAAGTATTACATTAATGTAAAAAGATGTACTGACGCGTGTCCTCTTTCGCTCGAAAGTCCCGGGGGGCGGTCCTCTTCTCATCAAGGTATCCTTGTGGTTGTTTTCGAAATCTTGCACTTAACCAGGTGTAGATCTCGGCTGCAATATCTCGTTATATTTTTGATGCAATTTTCTTTATGCGTTCCTGGCATATAATGTGGGTTTCTTCGGTGTATGCCTACTTCTCCCAACCTCCGAAGCAAGTGCATATTCACTGTGAGAAGTTCTAGGCTCGGCGTCTTCCAACCACCGCATCTCTACTTCACGGTCACCAAGTGTCGAACCCCAAAAAGAACCCCTGGCGGGGGATACCGTCAGTCGAGTCTCAGCGCACCTGACCTAAGAGGAGCAACTTCTAGTGGCTGGTATCATTCCATAATAAACCCTTTTTTAATTTTATCACTACTGCGGACTTTTTCCTAAATCTCAATAGTCTCTTTGGTTATTTTTTATTTTCCCCCTATATTTATTAACGAAAACCACGTACTGAGACGAATAGAAGGAATTAATAAGTAAAACATTACCAAACATTGTTTGTACCAAAGCATTTTGCATGCAATGGTTAACAACGTGACTTGTGAATTAAAAATTGAATACACAAAAAAAAAAAGGTCCCTTAAAGAATACTAAAATCGTGGATCATCGTGATAGTAGAAGCTATACATTGTTCAATTTCACACAAAAGCCTTGAGTATCAGTTAAAAAACTATTATGTTTTAAAGAAGTAAGAAACTATGGATGTCCTGTGTGTTAAAAAAGCAGGTACAAGTTTTTACATAAAAAAGAAAAAAATTTACCAGAAAGGGCTCAATGAAGGCGAAAAAATCGATATGCAATTTTGTTATGGATTATAAAAAAAAAATAAAATGCAATTCCCAACATAATCATACTAATGACGTACTGTCAACGAAACGTGTTCAATTTTCGATCTATTAGCCTTTGACAATTCATTGATTATCTGAAACTGGGGGGAATCAGTGTTTAATGTGTTGCTCTGTGGAACGAATGTACAGCAAATAACGGCCACATGAAGTTTGAATGAGTCCTGACTTGATTTTCATTCCACATATATAACTATAACTACTTGATGATAATTGGAAGAACTCTCACAGCAAATTTGTGACTCTTGCAGGAGGTCCCTCGAAACAAGAACTGATAACAATATAATTATATCTCCACATTGTCTTGTACAGGCAAAACAAATCCATGGGTTGAAAATACCAAAGATCACACTTTTTGCAAGTACGAAGGGCATTCGTATTCTAGGAATGCGATAAATAAAACAAAAAGAATAAATGTAGTGAGCTTTGTTTTAAACTTTCAAAGAATAAATGGAAACCTAATAAATTATAGTAGGCCAAACGAAATCTTTTAGAATTATGTTTTTACTACTGTTCTCTTGAGAATGTACGTGTGAGTGTAATCAAATAAGAAGATTTAAGTTTTGAGGTTAATAGTTATGATGATGGTAAAAAAGGCAAAGTCGCAGAAGAGAAACCACTATCTATTATTTTTTCCGTGTAAATAGAATTTAAAACATACTCAACAATGAAACAGGGTATCAATACGAAAAATATTTTGATGATCCTATGGACAGCAAACTATAAGCGGCAGAGTTTAATTCGGGTGTTGGTTTGAATGAATTTTAAAATAATTCCTTTTTTTTTTTAAAAGTTTAATTATGACCAGCATCTTCACAAACCACCACGTCGCTCTACTTGGCCAGGACGTAGGAATAAACGGCCACCCAGCGAGCAAGAATGTGATGGCCGAGGATCAGGACCAGGACCATGTACTATACTTGGATGAGATTACCTTTTACTTACAAAGAAATTACCTATTGTATACTTCTTAATATCTTTTGTTTACCCTCGCGCAAGCAGTACATATATCTATTTTTAGGCGACCTTTTTATATCAACAGCAGCAAGAAAACACTAGAATAGTTCATATCCTCATCTAATTATTTCTATCTTTTATTCGTTTTTTTGTTTAGCTATAGATTGAATAATTGAATCTAAACTATGAGCAATTGTTACGATTGGTACTATAAACAAAATCTTGTTGTTTTTGCTAGCTGTTTTTTCATTCTTTCAGTATCCCCAAGCGTACAGAAAGAACCGGGTTAGATTCAATGACTAATAAACATAAATAGGTACATAGCTTCTCGATCTGTTCATATATATTTTGATAAAGATATAAAGATTTTCAGGAGAATTATATTCTAATTTATACCTAAGATAAAAATTTTTTGAGTTTTGTAGTAGGTTAAATAATGCCAATTAGTGGACATTAACGTATGCTATGTGACTAAGATTAAAAATCCTAACCAAATTAAGTTTAAATTGTATAATTTAAATAATTTAATAAAAATGGTTATTGATCTGTTTTGAATATAAATATGGTATATAATATTTGCGTTACTCATTTAGTTTCTGAAATTCACAATAGAGCTCTCTTCAAGATATTGAAAATTTCCAATTGATGTGATAAAGTTTCTAGAAATGCCTAATTAGATTCAATTAGCACTCATAAATATTTAATGTTCTCACTGTAACTAATATTAATTTAACTTCTGTTTCATGACACAATGAATGAGCCGTTGTGGAGAATAATGCGTCAGCTAAACTTCGAAATCGAGAGGGCACCTTGCTGGAGTGAATCATTACCTGAATGTCCGTAGACACATCGTCCTTGTGAATGTTAATTCAACAACAGAATTATCACATAATTTTACTTTTCATTGCTTTATTACAATACAATATAGGTTTTTGAATGTTTTACTGTATCCCTGACAATAAAGTTTACTCATGCATATACAAATGTATTGACTACAGATTTTGCGACATCTCCCCTCTCTCTCTCTCTCTCTCTCTCTCTCTCTCTCTCTCTCTCTCTCTCTCTCTCTCTCTCTCTCCTCTCTCTCCTCTCTCTCTCTCTCTCAATCTCTCTCTCTCTCTCTATACTTATACACAACAATCAAAAAATAAGAACAGTTATCAGCAGTTTTGATTTTTTAAGAGCACTTCTAGAAAATTCGTCTGTCAGTGCAGAAGCCTAAAGGTAATGTGAACTGCATCGTTATAAATTTGCATTGAAATGGTTAGAGGGATTCACCCCAAGAAATCGATGGTCCACCAGTGCCAGTTTTGGTGGAGGTCAAAATAAGAGGGAATAAACGGGTTAAAAGTTAGAATATTATTTTTCTAAGTTCATCACACTTTAAACGAACCGTTAGAAACGTACCTATATACTGAGTACATATTCGATCAGCATCAGCTAGCCGCATACAGCGACTATTTGGTCACTTTAAACGACTATGTCTGGTAATATAACTGTTTACTTCTGTGTATCGGATATTTTTAAAGTGTCAACTAAGGATCATATTATCTGAGATAAAAATAAAGTTTCATATTTCATTGTGACGCGAATATTTATCGCAGTTGCTCTCGAACCGGTCGTATAATGTGGTGGGTGTTCTGCCCTTCCAAACACGCCCAGTCTCAGTTCGCTCCAAGCAGTAAGAGTGGTAGGACGTGTCTTTCCACGAAGTCTGTTTCTCGATTGTGTCGCGGCGCCATTGAGCACTCGCTGGAAAAGCAGTACGAGATCAATTTTTGTGTGCGGCTTGGGAAGAATGCAGTGGAACCTGCTTCAAGATGTCTTTGAGGAGGAATGTATTTCGCTATCTCGATGCGGAAGTGGCACACACAATCTTTTCCCAAACCTCAAAAAGCGCACGCATGAGCAAATTTCTCAACAAAACAATGCAGATTGTCATCTTTGACGTCAGAGGAAACATTTTGAGTTTATATGGCAAGGACAATGCATAATTTTATCTGGAGGTGTTCAAGAGACTAAAACGCCGGGTCAGGCCTGAAGGTCAAAAATATTTTCAAGCTCCACCACGACAATGCTCCCAGCCACACGGTATTCGTCATTACCCACTACTTGACTCAGAATAAGACTCCCGTGGTGCTCCAGCATCCTTACAGCCCGGAATTGGCTCCGTATGGGTAACTTTTGTTCCGCCGAGAGAAGAGAGAGCTGAAGGGAAAGCACTGGGTGTCAGTGGAGAGCATTTAAGCTCACGTTACAAGGTTCTTGGGAGGTATTCCAGTCGGGGAGTTCCAGGGAGCTTTCCATGCATGGCAGAATAGACTCCACCGTGTATAATGACGCAGGAGGAGACTATTTTGAAGAATTTAACTTATTTAACAATCGGATGAATAAATACTTTTTTAGAAGGCGTGCATTACTTTTATAACGCACCCTGTAATTGATAACTTCCACTTTTAACCACCACCAAAACTATAGTTGCTAACAATCTGTTTCTTTCTAACGTAAAGTTTTCAATTTAACCATATCCTCAATGAAATGGAAGCTGATACATAGGATATTTTGAGAATTGATTTGTAGATGTAGTGCAGTACGATAATGTATTGAAACCAATGAGAGTCATACTTTTGGTGTAATGGAAGTGAATATTACATTTTGATTCTGTTTCAAAACTTTGGTTACTTAGTTTTAATAAAATGTAAAATTATATGAAAAATCAAGCTTTGATTCAATATATAACTATATAAAAATGTCAACATATATGAATATATATATATATATATATATATATATATATATAGATATATAGATATTAATTATGAAAATTACAATACCATATTTTTACCGAGAAAATTTGAGAATTTTATGATGGAGAATTGAATATCGATTTACTAGTCTACATGTAAACATGAAAAATCGCATTATATTGTTATAGCAGACTTAAAGAAATTATTAAATTTACAATTATCAAAAAATCTACTTAAAAAATTCATATGTAGATGATGTTTTGAGTCATTGTTTTATTTGGAGAGTTATCAATCGTTTAGAAATTTGTATAAATCATAAGGTTTGCAAACAAAATATGCCATTCTGTCATCCTTATGTAATTTAATATGATTACAAGAGTATTTTAGAAAAATTCCAACTTATAGATATAATTCTAAAAAATATACTACTACAAACAATTAACAACATATTTCTTGCGGATTTACTTTATATTAAGTATTAAATGTAACAAATAAAATGTACAAACCAATATAATATATAGCAAAAGATGAAGAAGATTTAGCTATTGTTCTTAAAAAGACTATTTAAAACTTAAGAGATTGTCAGGATATATAGCAAAAAATATCATTCTAAAAACAAAAAACCTATGAACTTCATTGAAAATGAAAACATTTTATATACAAATTTAGATTTTGTAGCATTTGTGAAGCTGAAGGATTCGATAGTGAAAACAGTTATATATCATTGTCATTCAACCACAAGATTTAGAGGTGGAGACCCATAATATTTGTAATTTAAATTTAAAATCTTGTCAAAATTTCCAGCATTTCGACATACGTCACCAACTGTGACACACATTTCTACATAAAACATTTAGCAAAATGAGATGGAAATATATATAAATATGAATGAAAAAAAAATAAATTATTCTGTAGATACAGGCTATGGATATGAACTTGCGGGTGAAAAACTGAGACATTTTATAACATTTTTATTTATAGATACGTTTAGATTTATGGCTTCTTCTATAGAAGCAAAAAAACTGTAGAAAACCAGATTTTAAACATACTAATAATTTGTAAAAATTTCAAAGTAAGCAAGTCTGTAACTTCAAGAATCATTTATTTTCCTCAAATGTTAGGTATAAACAATACATAGCTTACAATAATTCCATTTTATACAAAAAATTTACCCACATAAAGGGAAAACAATAGGGCTTCAAAGGTAAGCCTGTTATGAGGTTCCTTCATATTTAATAGCATAAACCTGCTGTCATCAGAATTAAATAATGGTATTATACTCTTTAGATATAATCAGTGCAGTCTTAAATAACAATTTGTCTTTGTAAAACTCAAACTAGACACAAATAGATAAATACAATTTACATAACAATACAATACAAACAATTTATATTACAGATACAATGACCAAAAAACAATAAATAATACTTGTATCACCTAAGAAGTTATATTTAATTCAGCAGATCTTCTATGTTGCTTATGTAAACATCCATTTTAAAATGTCCTTCTTAAATTTTGTTAAAACTTCTTACACTTTTTAAAACATATGGTAGCAAGTTGTACATTTTTGGTGCAATAAAACATAAAATATTTTTATAAAAGGTTATGAATGGTCTAGGGACATAAATATTTTTCCTACTTCTTATTTATTATACCTTAATTTATTACCATTACCTTGTTTATTTATTTTCTTAATTTATTATTTATTTATTTATTTATTACTTATTTTTAAACTTGAGATGTCCTGTGGACAGACATTCGGACAGACAAACATACAGAAAATAAACGTGAACATTCCTCCCCCCTCGTGAACAAAAGAGACATCACAGCAGTCTACTGATTCGTAGGCTTCAATGAAATTAGTGAAAATCCTTAGATAGAAATGGAAAAAAATAAAATACATTCTTACCTATTTAAATATAAATTTGTGTGCAGCATTCAAACCCTACATATGAAATCTTGTTCAAGATATTGTACTATTTAGTTAAATCACATTTTTTTTCATTACGTGTTTCAACAGCAGTATTTATATAATAAAACTCTACACACCAAGTCACCTTTATTTGGATTGAGGGAGTATTTGTTTGGTATGTAAAACCATATTTTACTGTAAGTGATACTATTTAAACATATGTTACGTGTTCAAATGTCATAAGTTTGTACCAAAGTCTATATTATGTAATTGACTTTCAAATTTTTAAAAAAGTTTCCTTGAAAAAGTTTTGATCTCTTCTTCCAACGAATAACTAGCGTAACAAATAACTGCAATCTAAGCAAAAATAAACAAATGACACCAAAACGTGACTCGTATAAGTCGAGTCTGTACAAAGCATCGATTCTGTAAGACCTATCTATAAGACATAAATTTGTAATAAAATACAACACACTCATTATTTAAAACAGAAATTAACACAGCAGGTTTGCACTCAAAATCTACCAGTGATAACTCAACAAGATGTACTCGTGTGTTATGATTCCTGTGAGTCGGTAATGAATAGCAAGTAGTTTAAAATTTTAATTTACTAACGAAAATATATCACAATATAATTTGCAAAATTTTCCAGTGTGGCAGGTTTTTTAGTAGCTCGAATGAACAAACTTACAAAACTAAGTCATTTTATCCCTTTTTCTGTTCCCCAGTATAAACTCTATGGCTATGAAATGGATTTTAACCACTCAAGTATCTTCATTAACCCTCCAACTGTTGTTCATCAAAATTTTGATAAACAAACATTCCCTTGCATAATCACTCATTACAGTATATTCCGGCAACGTATCGATTCGATTCATGTACCATTGGATTCGGGATAAAAAAGCCTAAGGAATACTATAGTTTTAAATATGCAATATAACAAGTATTGAAGTAAAACTGTATTAGTAAAACTTTTATTAGCAAACTCTTACATATACACCCTATTTTCACAATTTATGCGCATCGCTGCTTTTTGTTATATAGTGTTATTATAGTTTCATAAATTTGTATAATGCTTATGTGTTTCTGAAACTAGAATAAATTTGACACAAAATGGTAATCTCACTTTTGTAGTTTTCTTACTATAACTTGGTTTGCTAGGTATGGTCCCCCCCAAATTAAAAAAAAAAAATGTAAATTTTGAATTTTCAATGTAAACAAAATTTTAGTAAACATTTTTTAAGGCCAAATTTAAATACTAATATTATTATATGTTTAATTCTGAACTCAAAAATATATACTTCTATATATATTACTTTTAATTTATATTTTTAATAAATTTTTTAAAAAACCCTTGCACGAGGCTCGAAAACATGCCGCCACTACAGGAAAAAATGACCGCCAGTTGGAGGGTTAAAGAAATGTACTATATAGCTTTAATTTAGCAACTTCCTCGAACATAAGATAAACCGATAGTCGAAGATAACCCTGAATAATTGAGTAAATTTTGAGCAAAATAATACCCTGTTTTCCTACTAATATATAATAGCAAAGTTCTGTTCTTTTAATGTACAATTTAACTCGCACAAGTAATAATTTATAAATGTCCTTATCGTATCCATGGGAATGAGTGATTATCACACAGGGCTTTATTCCCTGTAAACAAATGAGATGAAACAAATAATGAAATAATGTTATCATTTTGATCTAAACATATGGATGACCAAAACAACCATTTAACCTATTTCATGCACGAGGTTAGCATCTAAGTGAAAATGTTATTGTTGACTCTAGTAGATTTGTATCAATATTATCCAAATTTATGTTTTTCATTGAGACTAATAATTTGAACTGTAATTTGAGTTTACTAGTGGTGTATTGGGTATCGCGAGAGGTAGTACTAGATGTGGTCGTAGGATTGCGCTATTTACAACTGTTTCAAGAATGCTTGTGTGTCTTAATGACCTTACATCTTTGTCAGTATTAGTTTGGCAGGAGGAATGTATATGAAGCTGTAGTACAAATTAAACTGTGAACCTACACAACACCTTTTGATCCAAGAACTGCCATAGATTTGCTCCGAATTGGAGGTAATCTACTTTTATTTACCATAAATTTTCAGCAGTAAAAATTAATTAACTTCTTTAAAATAAAAATAGTAAGAAGTACTCGTGTAAATTTACAAATATTGAAATTTAAATAATACCAATCCCTGCAAATATAATGTGTTTATTGGATTAGCAATAACAATTGAACGTTTAAATTTTAACTACTAAGAAAGAAAATGACAGAATACTGCTCTAGGAGATAGGTAATACTTTATTTTAACACTACCGCTTAAGGTGGTGCAATTGCTTTTGAGTTTTGGAAAATACGTTTTTATTTAAAAATCATAGGATTTTTTGTCTCAACTAGAAAAATTAACGGACATTTAAAGTATGAAAATTCAGGAAATTTTCTTATCGGGCTCAATAAAAACACGGCGGAAGAAATTATTTTTGGGTCTTACGGTACGTATATGAGTGATAAGTCCCCAGTGAAGATCGCAATTTTTTTAAAATTTTACAAACACGAAAGTTTATTTCATTAAGAAAAATAATTATAAAAAATCATCCTTATTAATGCATTATAATTATCAATTTGATTAAACAATTATTTCTTGAAAATGTAGATGTCATGGGTTAGAGACCTACAAATTCCATAAATTTATGCTTACGCACATTTTTGTTTAGAGTGCCACGAGTTACAACATTGCATTAGAGTCCACATTCCCATTTTAATTACTGTAAATTCAACGATAGAGTGAATGAAAAAAATTAACTTGCTTCTATCTTTCTTTTGGAAGTCAAGATAGGCCTTTCGAAGATAGGGACAAAAAACGGGAAAGTCTGCATTCGGCGCGCCACGGCTTTAGAAATGAGACATGAGTGTAGTAATCACTGGTCCTTCCTATAATTGTATTTAGAAAGTAAACTTGTCAATAATAGACAAAGATTTCCTTTAAGGGGATAAGATAAAGTATATGACACCTAACTTGTTATAAATAAATTGTTTGTGTGGTGAGGGGTAGGGTTTACCACAAAGGCTAGGTCTCGCCATTAAATTACCGATCATCATTAACAATATCAGAGATCGGCCATAGGACATTAATTAAAAAGACGGAATTAATGTTTTTTCTGAATCCCGTACGAGGCTGTGTGACGGAAAATGGGCAAATATATTGAATTCAAATCGTAACAAAAAACCTATTTGAACCGTGAACATCTACGTATAATATATAAACAAGGTAGGCTATAATAATCCACACCATAGGCTCCGCGTCAATAGGCTTTTCATCTAGTTTTTGCATCCAGAATTTTTCTATGATCTACAGTTCATTTCATTTCTTGACGATGTCCCTACATACAGACAGAGATTTAGAAGAGATTTTTAACTCCCCCCCCCCGCCCCCACGACAGATGAAAGAGATATTGGTGGAGCTTCCCCTGAGTGAGGAATCTCCAACGACCCTCAGCAAAATCGCCATGGAGTGACAAGTATCACCGTCATAGAATTAATTCCTTGTTTATAGTAGCTTTAAGTCTACAGGTGAAATTCTTTCCCAAGATAGTCTTACAGATAATTAGGGCTTACACGTGTAACTTGGTAGAAGTGTCCCATATGAATTACAGTTAGTTTTTTTTATTATACTCGGCCATCTTGAATTAGTTTCTTTCCCTCCTTACAATTGGTCACAACTATAGACAATTGCAATTATGTTAAATGTGTAAAATTCCCTTACACCTGTGCTGTCGTTGTCAAAATGAGCAGAGGTGTAATTATTCAATTTAGATTCAACTTTATGATTTCTGTTCAACAGACTAGATTTCGCAGTGTGGTAAAGGTAATAATTCTGTTTGATGTTAATCTAAAAAGAATATCATTCTTGGGTTTTTGTTTTTTTTAAAAAACCTGGAATTTCCTCACTTTTCATAAAATTTCACTATTATTATTAGATAGTTTGAGTTGATGAAACAATAAAGTACAAGATTTTTTTTATTGTTTTTTTTTAACAATAGTATGAATGAAGGTACATACCAATGATACATAATCCGGATCAACCCTCCGCCACCCTCCTCAGCCCATGTGTTAGTTATACAGGACCAAGACTAAGAAAAAAAACCTCCCTGTGACGTAACAATTTTGAAGTACCCAGCTGCGGAGAGTAATATAGAACCAATATAAGTAACGTTAACATTAATGTGTCAGCAAGGATTTAGGGCTCCCTCGTACCCAGTGAGCAAGCCTGAAGATTCGGTTACTCTACGTGGGAATTTCTTTACAGCTGATGTCCAGTTCAGTTGGTTTCCAGCAGTTACGTAAGACAGAGGAATTTATTTTCCACCCACAAGAATTTCCTTAAACCGCTGTTGTCCCTCTGCTGTTGGTTTCAGCAGTACGTAAGACTAAAGATTTGATATATCTTGCGGAGATTTTCATTGAATAGTGGGTGCCACTTGTTGAATGAATTTTTTCCCCCTTCCACTGTGATGCAATCCCTTTTACAACCAATGGCAAACCAAATAACCGCCTTTAGTCATCTTGAACCAGAGGTGGGCATTGTCTTGCTTGGCCCCATTGACCCCAGCTTTTAATAAAAATTTCTTGAATTAAACATTACTCCATGGAGAGCAATTTAAAATAAATTAGCGACAGCTGGGAATTGTGAGTTTTTTTAAATCGGAACATAAAAGTTTTATTGTCAAGGTGTTGATGCTCCCAATTCTGAATTTAGAAATGAATTTTCAAATATTAATTACCATGGAAACAATTTTCCTCGATTGTTGGATTGAGAATACACTAGGGTGGTAGGTTACCCCCCACCTTAAAAGAACTGAACGAAAACGATTTAGTTTCACTGGCAATAATTCTATACTACCCGCGCCGTTTTATGAATTTCCTTACTTTTGCGGGTGAGATATTTGGTCAAATGAACTATTAGTATTTTACTTTTAGTTCAATATAGTTTCATTTCCAACCGTTTTAACCAAAAATGTGAATGGTGTATTCCGTTTGACAAAAGTTGGTATGCATACAATTAAAAATTAGAAGGTAACATGAAAACATTCGAAAAAAAAACTGTCTGCTTAACTGTAAAAAATACAATAAGATGTAAGGACAATAATGAGACCGTAAGCCAGCGAGGGCGTCCAAGGGGTCCGGACCCAACTGAAATTTCAAATTCCTTTTTTTCAATTAAATTTTTAGTAAGTCGATAAATATATTTTTAAATAGTTTCCAATATTGCCGACATGTACTCTGAAATATCGTTTCTAAACAAAGAAAGATCAAAATAATCAGTAAAGCTATTCCCCACCCCCCCCCCCCCCCACCCCCCCCCCCCCCCACCCCCCCCCCCCCCCACCCCCCCCCCCCCCCACCCCCCCCCCCCCCCACCCCCCCCCCCCCCCAAAGTTAATGATCCTAATAACACATCCCCTAATAACTGATCTTATAGATATATCTCCTAATAAATATTACTGACCAGAATAATGGCTCAGAAATTTCATTATTTAGGTTAATGATCCCAATGACACATATCCTAACAAATGATGTTAACCAAAGTAATGCCCCAAACCATATAAGAATCTAGGTTAATAATCTTATAGATGATATCTCCTAATAAATATTACTGACCAGAGTAATGGCTCAGAAATTTCATTATTTAGGTTAATGATCCCAATGACACATCCCCTAATAAATGATGTTAACCAAAGTAATGCCCCAAACCATATAAGCATCTAGGTTAATGATCTTATAGAATGATATCTCCTAATCAATATTACTGACCAGAGTAATGGCTCTGAAATTTCATTATTTAGGTTAATGATCCCATTGACACAGCTCCTAAATGATACTACTGCTCTAATTAAAGTTTGAGAACCTCCTTAACGGCCCTATTTACAGACATTATACGTTGGAGTTTAATTTCAGACCGGAGCCTTCTATTAGAATAAATAATTTCGGTAATCTACATCTTAACGAAGAAAGGTGATCGCAAATATACATTTGTAGGATATGGTACGTAAATTACTGGGTGTGATCAAGTTTGGATATACACATTTCTCAGGATGACCATTGATTGCTTTGATTCTTCGAAATGTTTTGCGTTTCGAGTAGAGATGCCTGATAATATTTCTTTTAAGATATTATGCATGAAATCTAATGGGATGTCATCACGTATTAATTGTTTGAGTTAAGTTAGATTTTTATTTTTTTTATTATTGTTGAAAGTATATTGCAATAGTTAGATCCACAGGAGACAGACTGTAAAAGATAAGTAACAAGATGTTGATTAGGTCGAATTAATATTTTGGCGTTGTTTAACTTCTAAAATGTAGCTGTCCTAATTGGTAATTTTATTTTAAAATTTGTATATCTGGATATTTAATGTTATTCTAGGCTGACGAGGCAGGAGTGTTGATCTGCAAGTTTATGAACAAAGACCTGGACCCAATTTTGAAGAAACAGGTAATGATAACCTTTTAATTGGTGTAATAGTGATTTAATCAACTTCCATTGGTAAATGTCACTTTTAACGTGCAATATATATATATATATATATATATATATATATATATATATATAGTACAGTATATAGTCGATAAACATTATTAGTTAAAGCATGAATACAGTGTGGTTAGTTTTTTGATGGATAAAGATGCAGGAATGGAACTTGGGACACATTTCTAGAAAATAGAAATTAACTTTTTAGTCACTGTTTAAACTTCGCCCATTTCCCAAGATTTTGGGGAGGCGGCTCAAAATTTTAAATGTAAAGACCCATTAAGTGACACCTCATTTGAAAGGTGTTGATAAAAGAAGATGAACAGTGGAAACTACAGCTTTCCAACTCAACTCGCTCAGTTCTCGTTGGCTGTTTCAAGGTCACATTCAAAATATGCTCCTCACACAGTTGCACCTTTAAGTGTTCCGTACTGTAATACTGCATATTTTAGTGTTCTGTACTATTTTAGTGGCTTATTGACTTTTATGAAAGGTTCTTTTCAGGACTTGTTGTGGTTGTTAGCAGTTTTTTTAAACAATCTGGTACATGTATAAAATTTGTATTGGTACCTAATTATTTAGTTTCAACAGATGAATACTTTAGAAACCAACCTGCAAAAAGGTCGTCGACATCCGTCTATTCTTGTATTTATATTCCCAGAACGCAGGACTCAAGCTAGGAAATTTATTTGCGCTGCTAAACGCGTGTTTTCGGCAAGGCCAATGGACAGCTCTTAGCTAATTTTCTACGACGGATAGCGGCAGCTCTACGTATTATTAACAATACAGTTGTAAAACTTTGTACACAGAAGAGGAAACACATTGTTGAAGGAGGAAAAGGGGGACTTCACATACGATGTAAAAAACTCATGCACGCGAGACAAGCAAAACCAAACTTAATTATTTCCAAAAAGATGCCATTCATCATCATGTGTACCTCTACTACAGGCAAAAGGAGCAATCGTTGAAGGTTGCATCTTTATCTGAGGGTTGTAAATATACTATTTTACTTGTTTTAAAACATCTTGCGTTTAAGTACAAGTTAGATAACAATCATAAAGTACTTTTTTATACATTCGATTTAATTGTATTGGATTGTAGATTTCTTGGCCAAATGAAGAACATAAATTTATATGATATGGTCTAGTTTGATGAGACGTAGGTCAAAACAAACAACTCCCAAAACGCCGCTTTGGACAGATGACTCAGTTAAAGGCACAAAGCCGTACCTTTCTTTAATTTTTTCCTTAGCCCAATTACTTTTTTTTGGACCTCTTATAGATGTATATAGATGTTTGGAGAGGTATATATGTATGTATGTATGCTTGGGGTAAAACTTTTATCGCGTTAAGAAACGAAGCGTCACGCTTGTTCGCTCTGTAACCACTTAGGGCGGGACTAGCGCACCATTTTGATGTCAGGCAGGGCGTTTCCTCCGTTCATTCGCTATTAAGGCGTGACAGTGAGGAGTTACTGTCGATTCTTATTGAAGCAACTACTTCTATTGGTGGGATATGTATTGTTTTGAATACATGTACAAACTACTAATTTATTTATTAATGAATCTAACTTAAAATTAATTAACTTACTGCTGGATTTAATAGCAGCATTTAAACTCATCGAATTATAAATAAAATTTCAGTACGATTAATATTAGTTCATATTCCGGTTCAATATTAGTTTCGTCCGGACGAGATTTTAAATAGGATTAAATATAAATTGATTTGATCTTTTCTAGCTAACAAACCCGTAGTGTAATTTGATCCTGGAAGAAGGTTAGTCTTTCTGTGGATTATAATTATAACCTTTACTTAGTAACATTGACCTTACCTTACATTCACTTAAAAATAAATTACGAAAACAGATTTCAATAAAAGTTTTGCTGAAAGAACGACAGAAACATTAATAGATTTTTTTAAAGGATAAATTAAATTTAACAATGCAATGATAAATAAATAAGTATAACGATATGGAGAAAAACAATAGATTCTGTGTTTACCAAGATATTTAGCAAGACTTTATTCGATATTTTTATTTCTTGTTTTAGTTTTTATAAACCCATCATTTGTTTTTTAGAATATAAAAAGCTTGATTGCGCAGTTCTGTAAGATTGTTTTTCAGAGATGCGCAATAACTTTTACAACTACGAATGACAATATGTTTTAATCGGTGGAAGGCTAACTGAATATGTAGCTTTCTGCCATTCTTATAAATTCAATAAAGTTTGGACTGTATTATAATGAAGTTCCACACAATATACCCAGACAACTCATAATCTGGCAGAACAGGAGACGATATCATGAAGATACCTATTCAATCAGTCCGACCATGTGCTGTGTTTTGTCTCTTTTGTCTGTCTGCAATGTAATAAAAACAACAATTGCATACAAATTCTATATACCGGAGTGTGAATTTATTACCCTAAATTATACACCCCGTGAAGACATCGATTTTACTTTTATGACAAATGTAAAGTTTTATTCATACCAAAGAATACGGATATAGATTATCTCAGGTAAATTATTGTAATATAAATCATGGAAGTAACATTAGAAAAGATTACGTGATGTATAAAATGCAGATTACTTCTTATCTCAAACATTTTTAAATACTAACTTTCCAAAGCATTTACGATTCTGCAGTACCGACAAACACATTTTTAAGGATTAGAAAGTACTTATCTTACACTCTCGTAGGTATACTAATTAAATGTCATCACGCATTAAATTTTTCTTCAATAAATCAGGCTCCCAGTAGGAAATAAAAGCTGAAAAGCAAAAAGTTGTATATCACTGGATGTACTATATAAGGCATTCAATGTCCAATAAGTTCTGAATATAAAAATATAAAGGACATATGCAAGAAACATAATTTAAAGCACGGATTACTTTTATTAACTTTTAGTGCACAAGATTGTCTGAATTAATGCTGCACGTGATGAAAATGTATCTTTTATAGAGCTTCCGAATGCACATATTTATACAGTTTTCTTCCAGCTGGAAGTGTTTCTCCTACAGTTGCCTCACCACAATGCAAGATTCTCTGCTCTTGGATATTTTCCGATTCACAACGAGACTCTCACAGCTGTAAGTTATTACCTTTGTAGAAGAATTTATCATTGATCTATTATTGTACGTAATAGTGATATATCATCGTAACCGTCATATTCTCTTTAAGAATCTTCTCCCAAGAGAATAATTGCTGAAGCTAGAAAATGAACTAATGCTACCAAACATGTTATAGCATGTAGAATATCAGCGTGTTCTGTCTGTACAGATGGCTGGAGCGGTGACAACTTACCTGGTGATACTGATCCAGTTCCAGACAGAGCAAAAACCTACCTAGACTAAATGAACTAGGTTTAAAACAAGGCACTAGATGTTTACTTCGACTTTTGTAATTAATTCAAATAATTGTGAGGCCACTTGTAATTTTTCACTTTTGACCTAAAGATATATTTGTGGATTATTAAGTAGTAGCGACCATTAGTACAGTTCGAGGACTTTAGCTGTGCGTGTGACCTTGAGTGTGTGGTGATAGGCGGGAGGGGTGGCGGGGTAGCATTATGCGCTGCGTCCCGAAAACATTTCCTGTGACTCATGGGTAAAAAGCCTCCTTTCAGGAATCGTATTGACCCAAATAAACTCACCAAATTCGCTAAAATCAGTCTGTTTTGTGACAGTGCTGATTGTGGTGGAATTAAACAATAAGATAATACCAAATAATAACAATAAAGGACTTATCCTTGTTTTTAAGTTGTTATAGTGTTGTTTAAAGTGTTTTTGAAAATAACGTATTTGCCAATACTAATCTGCAAATCGAAATCTTGAGTTTAAAGTCGTTAAAGCGATTGTTGCGCCTTCATCTCAGCGGCCAGCACGTAAACGCAACCCGCCACACAGATAGCGTTTATTTGTTGAAAGGGTAGTATTAGGGCCCTACGAGCACAGCTAAATTCCTTCAACTGTACTTTAGTCTACATGTGATTAAAAAAACAATTCACCCTTTGACCAACTATTTTATAAAACGGTTCTTTAATACATACATTCATCATATTTCAATGGTTTTATAAAACTCTAGACCAATATTCATTTTAAACACAGTGATAATTACACTAATAATGTTTTCTTTACGTATTTGTATTGTCGAAATAATTAATAGGTAAATACTTTATTACCTATTAATATATGAGCTGTTGGAAATCGTTAAAAACGTATTCTTTCTTCTCTTTTTGTGACGTTAACTTTTTCGTCAAGAATTCCGTAATGTTTTTAAAGGTTTGGTAACAAGTCTAGATTTATCTCTTAAAATAATATCAGATAAAATTAATGTGTTTCGTTTTAATAAATTAGTTTTACAATATTTTGATCTACATTTCATAGCAATTTTTATATAACATAAGTTCCCGGGGAATATTGTCTAGCCCTTGTTTTCAATTCCGTGTTTTCACAAAAAGTGGTAGGGAAGATTTGATCAAAATATTTAAAAGTAGATATTTTACTAATGCTGATCTATTTAAAAGGGGATGCACTTATTTATAGCTGTAGGGCATCTTAACCTGTGTGGGGATTCGTGCTAACTTTCCATGGTGGGTCTCTCAAATTAGCACCCTTATTGAACCCCCCATCCCAACTACTATAATTAGATCTAACACATAAACTCAGTAAGACAAGTAGATAGTAAGAGAAAATACATTAAAATAGTAATAATTGCCTGACCCCCGCGGCATCGCAAGTAATTTTCAAAATAAAAAACCATAAAATAATTTTTCAAAGAAATTATCATGTAATACGATGGAGGCTATATTCAGACCAACAATGTTAAACAATTTTAGACTTTTTTACTAGTTCATCTTTTATAATTTATTTATGTTCTTTTCATATATCTTATTGTACAATTTTTTTTTCAAATTCAATGAACCTACAAGTACTTGATGATGAATTCATTGAATTCGAAATGTACATTGTACAATAAAATATATAAAAAGTATGAAAGGATTTATTATTGTATAGGCTATTTCAGATTTGTCTTTTACATATTTAATTTAATATTCATATAATAGTTTTATCTGGATTTTTGTGACGCCGTCACTTATAAGCTACTATCGACGATTGTGTTGAAATTTCGGATAATCAATTAAATAATATGTTTTTCAAATACGCCTACTTTCTCTTTGTTACCATACGACAATACATCCTCTCGCACAAATTGTCCTATTTTTTTAACATTGTCACTCATGACTGCTTTCTGAATTTTTTCTAGATATCAAATATTAACAGAATTTCTAAATATTAACATAATTAATTAAAATCATATCAATAAATATGCTTATAATATTTTTATACGGTTAATTCTTTCAATTAATATGTTTATAAAATTAATTAAGGCATTGATTATGATAATAAAAACATTGACCTACAATCTTAAAATTTTAGTCAACGCACAGTTCATTAAAGCCCATGTAGGCTCTTTCTCTTTAAGTTTCTTTATAAAGAGTAATTAGACAGGAAAATAAAACTAAAATGATAAATGCTGCTTTTATTTGTTTCAATTTTAATTGACTTTCTTAACTTATCATTCATCCTTTTGAGATATAAGATTTGTTATTATTGTGTAATAAGGTATTTCATATCAACTATAAGAATACTATAAAAATTGGAATATTACGGAAGGTAAAATGTAATTTTGGTTTTTAATACACAGTTAGTAAAGTATCTATGCTGTGTCGTTTTCGTTGTAAAGGCATGCGCATTGGGTGTCTTCACCAGTAGAAAGTCTACTGATAGTCTAGTTAAGGGTATTCACTGAGCATTATCAATGCAAGTTTAATCCAATCGTGAAAACTCAATGGATCACGTTTCTTGATGTAATTAAAACTACGCTACTTTATATGAAGCCATAATTAAATTATGTAATTGGTTTAATATCTCAACGAAAATGGAATGTTTTTGTAAGTTTAATTATCTATAATTAAAAAAATATATATAATTTTGCTTACTTCCCGATGTTTCATGACAAGCAATTAAGGCTCGTATTTTAGACAAAAGAGTTCATTGTTAGAGTAACATTAAATATGTATTGAAATATAATAAATTTAATATTTCATATTTAATTTAATAATTACATTTCAACATTTGTTTTTATGGAATCAAACAATAAATATTACAGTATTTTTAATTGTCATTTATTACAAACATAAATATATTTTTCAGTACATCTGGCTTTAGCTGCAAAACAATTGTAATTTATGTTTCACGCCTACCTGCGGATAGCATATAGTCATATATTTGATGTTTAATGAATTTGTTTTAATATCTATTGTTCTATGACATATTTATTTATTAAAATTGTAATGCGACAATCAGGTGTATTTAAAATAAAACAGCTTATCTACGATGTCATATATAAAAGAATTATTGTCTGAAAAAATACCGTACGATTTGTTTGTTGTTTATTATTCTTAATATGCAACAGTTAATCTAAAGTCTCTTTTATTTAGTCCTGTAACAGATATTGTGAATATTTTAAGCCCTGTGGTAAATACAGCAGTTTATTATTTTTAACTAGGAATTTTGTTTTTGTCTGTCATTGTTCATAAAGGCGTTCATTGTTTATAAATTTACAATATCTCTATTAGTTTTAAATTTATTACAGAAAAACGTGACTTGGCAACATATATTAATGTATTTCATTTACTTTAAATGAAGGAACTTGGATCTGAGCGCAATTGGCATAAGATACTCTGGAGCAGCCGTTATTCGACTTTGGTGTTGTGATCTATTCGCTGAGAACCTCATTGTCGATCGTATTTTGTCACAGTAAATCTGTGTGTATGTTATTTTACGTAAATGTAGTCATTAGATTTGTGATACGTATCTAAAAATGTAACTTAAAATTTAATTCTTGTATTACCTTAGTAAAATTTTATTTTAAAAAGTTAAAAATAAACAAAAATTAATAGCCACAAATTTGAAAGTACTAAATATGTTATTATGTTATTATATGTTATGTTATGTTGTTATGTGTATTTAGTCTTGGTACCTTTAACCAAGACTTGGTAGGATTGAATCTATTAGGTTTTGAGGTATTAACCTTTATGAATAATAATTAAAAGACATAAAATTAAAAAAAACACTTACACACACCGAAAGAGAGGAAACTAAGCAATGGAGATCCGTATTAATCCGTATATCAATGTGTCTGTCTTAACTTGATCAATAATGCTTTTGAAAATATGGTAATATGGTTTTATTGCTACGTGTTTTAGCAATGGTTTGTTACAGCGTTTTTAATTTTTGGTGGTTACAGTTTAACAAACTGATATGGATATAACTGAATCCAATCAACTTCACGAATATTATAACCTTGCACAAACTCCTTTGCAAACTAACAACACGATGGAGGTAGGAAATATTTATTCTTGTAAACATTACATAATATTGTAATTGTTTGTCCAGTGTGTGAACCATACTATTTAAATTGGCCTGTCCCTAAAAATTATTGATCTTTAGCCTTTGGAAAATTACACTTTCACAGTAAAAAGTTTTCCCGACTTTGATTGGTCTTCACAAAATGTAAAAAAATAGATAATTGTTTTTAAAATGGTTCATAGGTTAATTTAATCTGTGACCATGTATATTTATTACACATACCGGATTTAAGCAATATCAACTGTTCAGAAATGGTGTTCCTTTGTAAAAAAAGTATTTTGGAAGATACCTTTAGTTCATATTTCACTTACCAGGTTTCTGTCTGCCTTTCTACGAAAAGTCTGCGTAGTTACAAATTTTCATTGGATAATTTGGTAGTTATCAGATATATAGTATCCTTAATATATTTAATGTATGCTGATTATATTGGAAGTCATTAATAACACTAGGAATGTTGCCTGGTTGCCTTTAAGGATTGTTGATATGTTTGATTTTATTGTAGAATATTATAAAAAGTTACCTCTTTTCGCCTTAACCTTAAACTACAGAATAAACTTTTTTATGTCACTGTACTTTTGGCCAAGTAGTTGTGGGGCGTTGATTATTTTTAAAACTTTTGAAAAGAGAGGCTCTCTGAGGTTGGACAAGGAAGGGTTCCTAGAATATTTACATTAGGTTAACGAGACAATGGGAATAGTTTGAAAGACCTGTTGAGTGTCAGTAGCACTATTAAAATTTTTGAGAATTGTAATAATGAAAGGCTGCCACCTCTAAAGATCGCAGATGTATTTATGACGTCGGCAAAGACTATTGGACTTTCGGTTAAGGGATTTTCCAGGTTCCAGAAATCGGTTCATGGAGGTCAAACCAGGTACTGGCTGACCTTCTTGGAAGTATAGATTGTCTTCAGAGGATTACTAGGAGACTCTTACACCCAAACGCACACGAAGCGTCACACGCGCCGCCCGGCCTACCTGCCGTCCCCGTGTCGATGACTCACATAGTGGCCTTAGTAATTTGGAATAATTTTAATGTTTCAGGTTAGTATATTTTTTTATCTTAATTTTATTTCTTGGAATATAGAGACTAAACATATAATAACTACGACATTCCTGAAGCGTCTTAGAAACAAAGGGGGCAATGATCAATCAACCACTTAGATACATCAGGAATGTCGTGCGCATTTCGTGTTTGAATTTTATTTCATAAAACACAATGCAGAATTTAAATATTACAACATATTAAAATAACGTGTATATAAAAATTAGCAATGTTTCAGACTAAAGCCTAGTATGTGCATCCTTGAAACTAAAGTGATGGGCTGAGCGTTAGATCTCGAGGGTCGCCAAATACTGACGGCTTTTGAGACTCCGGACAAACTACAGATTATAAAAAAATTGTGTAAACCATTTTACGGAGAGTTTTATCTTGTTTGACAAACAGTTAATTTTACTCGATTTCAGGTTTCTGTGATTTAAATTTGAGGGTCTCTAGAACATAGCGGATATTAAAATTTGTAAATAACAAATATTATTCACGTAACATCTATTTGATATTATAATGAATGTGGTTAATCCTTTACATTCAAATTATACTAGCTAATAAATTCCTGGAAACCCGATTAGGAATACACATAATTATTATTAACATTTTTATAAACATAAAATCCCAAAAATCTATAGTGATGTGATATATAATGTTTCAGGTGTGATACAATTTATTATAATCAAGATATTATAAGCAAATATATTTTCAATAGTCTATTAATGTTTTTATATTCTCTCGATGACACAGGCTTCTGCTGATGATTCACTACACTCACAATATTACTATTTTATATTGTAAAATTACCGTTTATTGATATAAACTCATGTACATAATATATAAGTTGACGCAAAGTTTATATAGAATGCTCACACAAATTAATTCTAATAACCGTAAGCGTTTGGAATGTTCCCTAATTTTAAACAATTAAGGCATCATTTTGCAGTGTTCCAGTCCCTATTACCTTTATCACGAAACTCATTAAATAGACTTCCCCTTTGAGCAAAAAAAAAAAAAAAAAAAAAAACTATAGACCTATTTTTCTATACTAAACGATTACATGCACTTACTTGAATATTTATATCCATTATGTGCCTTTCTCATACTGGTATGGAGAATTTTGAGCGATAAATGATTGATTGTTTTCGTTGCAGCCCCCCCTTTCGATTGCTCACTGACAATTTGACTGATTCCTTGGTTAATTTTGTTCTGGCTATCGCTCAAGTTGTGTGAATTGTGTTACTATTTTTCGACACATTGTCAATCGGACAACTTACAGAACTTTTGGGTTATAATAATGACATCAGCCGCTCAAGCTTAAGGACTAATAATTTGTTGAAATCTACTCCTCAATAAATTCTTCTGTCATTTTGTGCTTTAACTGTTAACACCACTATAGAACATTTAGGATTTCGTTATATATATATGTGACCACATTTTTATTCAACTAACATCAAAGTCACTCGGTACACATTAAGTCGAAGCCAAAATATTAAAGATATTTTATTTGTGTAGCAATGTTTCGACGTAGAGTGAAACTAGATAAATTGATGTTTAATAATGACACCACCTGTGTAAGTCTAATATGACTACAAGGGCTTATATTTGTTGATATTTTCATCCATATACTCATGACAGTGACAAATTATTAATGGTGGAAATAACTAGCCAAAACCATTGAGAATCATCAGAAATGAAAGGATTATATTAAAGGTAATTATGAAAAAAACAGAACAATTGTTACTTTATTTCATATTGTCTTGTCTTGCGTACCAACTTGTTCACAATTAAATTAGTTACAACAAAAATTTAGTCCAAAATATAATTGTTTTTAATATATCAGAATTATTGTTATAAATATATGTACTTATAGGCTATGTATATAGAAAATAATGTTTAAATTTCTTAAACTAAGAACAAAAACAAGTACGAGCATTTAGTTTTTATTAGTATGAATTTAGTTTAGTTGCATTAATAAAAGCATTTGATATATACCCGAATAGTTTAGTCTGTTATTTCAAGAGCCCCAGAGGATCAAAAGGCAAACCCTAGACCTTAGTATGTATAACTGTTTTATTATATAATTTATTTTAGGTTAATATTTTTTTAATTTTTTAATTAATTTTATTTCATTACAAAGAGCCGAAACACGAAATAACTACACTCCTAGCGTCTATTAAAAATAAATATTTCAATGACCACTTTATTTCTAAGATATGTGAGGAATGTCATAGACATATTCTGTTTGGACTCTAATTTGGCCATCAAATCATGTAACAATACACGGAGTCTGTTTCCAATAATCACTCGCGAGTATCTACAAATTACCTTTAGCTACGTTTTTAAAATAAAAAAAAACATTATACACAGAGAGAACCGTTAGAGCTACGATGTGGGTCATCCAAAGTTGTAAAAAAGCTGAGTAAATTGGAAGAAAATCTACTGGTCTGCAATAGCCTATGCCTTTTACAAATATAATGTTGAATGAAAATATCCATATAATAATACAAGAAACCCGTCTGTGGTTCTAACTACAGGATGTTTGATTAGAATATATATGAAAAATAGTAATTACCTTCCTTTAATAACATATAATACGCTTCTCGTGTGTACTCAATTTTATAAAATAAATCATTAGTTTGAGTGTATTATTACTGGCCTGTAACTAAACAAATCTTGACTTGTACAATCATAGAACAGGTAATAAAAAGATGTACTATATTATAGATAATTATACTTTTGTTAATAATTTATTATTGAAAATTGTTTTTAATTTCAAAGGTGGGTGTATGGCAAACCACACATCATGTAAAAGGCGTCGCATATGACAAATTTCACGCTTATAGCATATTCCATTTTTATGATTGGGCTACATGTTAAAATGCTACATAACTCTATTCAGTTTGCTAGCAAATATATTTAGTCTGCGATTTGCGCGTTACTACCCAAGTTAACCATAAGACTAAAGTAAAATCAGTTAAATCGCATTGAGTTACAAACCAAGATGAAATCCATGTCACCTACGTAGAAACGATGCTTCCTGCAAAATTTCAAGCCTTTAGGTCAGTTCCTGCTCTAGATATTGTGCGGACAGACAGACAGAAATGGTAATTTTCCAGCTCTTTGAGTAATTTTACATCTGTTACGATGTTGGAGTTTTTATAAGTTAAAAATAAAAATTATGTAAATAGTAATACGTAAATTACTTACTTGTAAAAGTTTCTTAAAGATTAGGCTGTTCCCAAATACATTAAAAATTACTGAATTACATGTTAGGATTGTTATAACACTGGTGGTTGATGGCAATTACTCGAACATAGTCATATGCTCCTTTGCATGACCGCCAAAGATTCGGTTACATTACAACCTTCTGCAGCACCTAGGTATTTGATTTATATTCTAAATGTAGAAAGAGGACAAGAAATGTTTAAATTCGACTATTACAAAACCCGTGATTTGTATGGGTGCACGGACTATTATTGCTACTTTTTAAACTCATTTCGTTAAAACCTTTGGTTGAGAAATGAGAAATAATTACTTATAGCGTTTATTGATGTTAAAAGTTGGTGTTAATGGCACATTCTCAATCTGAAACTTTATTTGGGATTTGCTATATCTTAACCACTAATTCATTCAAAATATTTGTGATATTTACCAGTTCTTGAACATGCCTGTATAGCCAGGATCAGGAGTGATTCTTCTTGGAACCCCGGAAAAAAGGCGCGTCATTGTGTTTACTGTCATTAAGACCTATTGTACTATTTTACAAACTAAACACAAATTGGTCAGGAGTAGCCGCTGTCACCGCTTGTAACAGTGTTATGGCAAACAAGAGCCTGAGGATAAGCGTTGTCTGAGGATTATTCCAATTAGGAACTCTGAGGATAATCCATGAACGCTGTTGTTATCTTTTATATCTAATTTTTTGTTTGAGTTACATGTCGCATATTTTTGAAAACCTGATGACTCAGCGTTCATAATCAATGTTTATCCAAATGTTATCCTGTATGTACGATGAACAAGAAAAACTTTAAGGAAAGTGCTGCACATGTGAGAAGGCTTCAACAATTATGTAACTTGGCACAGTAATTCCTTAACTAACGCATAAGATCTTACTTCCTTCAAAAAAAGCTAGTGTAATATACAGAAAGGCCAGAAACTTGCAAAGTTAAGGTCAACAAAATTCAAACAAATCCCAAAACAAAAATCAGTCATTACTGACTTAACAAAATAAATATATACAGTGTCCCGTAATTCCATGGACAAAGGTTATTGCTCATGTCAAGACAAACATATTTCACAATATGAACATGGGTCTCTGAAGCTAAGATTCCAAATTGTCTGTCTAGATGTGTAAAATAAATTAATATCTTTAAAAGTAATAACTTAAAACTATACCAACTTTGTCTCAAATGTTTATAACAATAAGGCCAATTACTAAAGAAATCGTGAAATTATCTTTAGTGCTTTCAAAATGAGGGACAATAAAAACTTTCATACTATGAATATCTTAAAAACCAACAGTTTTTCTCAACAACTACAAGAATAACAGTTCTAAGAGACCAAAATTATTTAAATTCATTGATTTAGAGCAGATTTACTGTGACAAGATATGGCCCACATTAAGAGGTACCGTTTATTTAGTCTTTGTATTATTAGCTATTCGTTGAGAATATACGTTTATATACGTTTATAGTTTACGTTTGAACTACATGCATTGAAAATTACTGATGATTGGAAATATTGATGTAATGAAAACCTATTAAACTCACATACAATACTATATTACACCATAAATTGTATTATATAGAAGGTAAAAAAAATATAAAAATTAGAATAATCAGTAAATACATCAAAACAAGGAACTGAGGTCGTGTGAGAAATTATTCAGCCGTAAAAGGAAATCCTCACAAGAAGATTAGTCAAATCGCAGCAGACTGGCCGGTCTTTAATATACTGGGAATTCCAGGGTTCTAAAGGTCACAGATAAAAAAGGTACAGTGGATATGATAGTTCAATACCACTGGGAACTATAACCATAAACTGCCACAGCTTAAAGGGGAGTAAGAGGGACAGGAGTGTCGCACACGACCGACCAGTCCTTGGAGATCTTCCAGGCCCATAGTCCCCTCAGGTTCTCTGCTCCGTAGTCAGATGTCTCTAGATGAACCTTGCTCATGCACAACCCAAGTGATCCCGCAACCAGGAGTCTATGTACACAACACCAATAGCTCCTTCAACTCCCAACCATATAACAATATACATAGCATGACTACGAATAATTTACTTACGTTTAAAGAAAGTATAACATTAAGTACTTTATGTGTACTAACAAAAGTGGTAGATATATGGCTACGATTTCGGGAGTACTGCATAGTTCATCTCACTCTCGCTGCGTTGTTTGCGGAACCACACTTCCCATCGGCTTTTCTCATGAGGGCTTTGGACCTCCAACGGCAGCCTTAAAAATGTGTTTTGGCTATCCTTCTGAATGAAGGAGCGTCATAGCCATTAACCTAATACTACATTAGTTAGATATTAATAACACAACACATATACATAAACAGATACAAGTAATAATAAACAAAATTAATCTATCTAATTTAACATGCAAGATAAATAAAATAATTATATAAAAGTGTATATTAATAACCACCACCATATTAAACTAAAGTTTAAGTATAACCATAACTTACTATAAGTGTATAAAAGTATTTATATAAATATATTTTATTAATGTAAAATAATATAAATATACGTAATATAATACATATTTAAGTTAGAATAGAAAATGTAAACTACGTTTTATTTTAATTATATAATTATTAACTACTGCACTACCTAATTATTCTACCGCCACCAGGTGAGAACAAGGACTTAGCTTACATTAGTACTAGTCTAATAAATACTTAATAACTGTTTGAGGCAAGTCCAGCTCTTTTATCTTGTCAAGATCGTCATCTTCAACAGTCTGCATGACGAACTTCTTGCAAATCTCCATCAAGGAGCGGGGTTCCGCTGAAACACCAAATACGTCTCGTGAGATATGAAATAACGCTTTGAAATTCACCTAAACCAAACATCTCTCAGAAACCAAATGCATTTTACATGTCTATTGTAAAACATAAAAATAAATTATGAAAGAATAGAAAGATTTACTCACAGTCCAAGCCGCCGTTGTAAGTGATGGTGACCTGGCAGGGCACTGAGCTGGTGCTGATGATGGGAAATAGCACCTTCCCACGCAGCCCAGTGAAGGCATCTACAAGGTAACATCTTCTGTCGCCAACTCGGATGAGGAAACCCAGTGTTCCCTTATACATGTCCAGTACAACTAAAACAAACAAGAACTTGTTAGAATCGTGCTTGAGATATGAAATATTACGGACAAAAGTCCGTACCATGAATATATGTTTATAATTTGTTAAATTAATAGCAGCTTAAAGGTCTTACCACCAAAACTTTCGGGCACTTCAAAATCATCGTAAGGTGCTACAACAGGATAGTCGGCACTGTCCATGCTGCAGTCGTGACATAGTCTCAGGGTGCTCAGGTTCCATCCCCAGGACTGGTCGTCATTCCCCACGATAGACTGAAACAAACAATGAGGTTTTATTCAAGATTCAAAGGACACAACAGGATTGTCATTCTTATTAAAAACCTAAGAAATATGCACTGACAATATTAAATTTCATTTCTTCACTTGGAAAAAGTGAAAGGAAAAGTATGCATAGGTAATATAACATGATTTTATGCAATTAAACAATTATGAACTATTTTAAAAAGAAATTTAGTCACATAAATCTGTGCTGTAGACATGAAGAACTTACATTGATTCCGTTGCCGTGTAGATCCGCGTGTTTCGTGGCCACACCCACCATAGGGTGCAAGCCACGGAGCTGAGCAGGCCAGTGAATTGCCCACATGTGGATTCCCTGGCTGAACCCAACTCTTCCCCTCACGGCGTCGGTTGCCCCAGTAGACGTAGACAGAAAACATGTAAGCGGGCACTCCTCCTGAAATAAAGGTTACAGTTTTAAAAATTGTTTTATATTATTAGCAAGTCATAATTTATTTTTAAGTAAACAAGATTATCTGTAAAGTAGCAATTTGCATTACAAAATTAATTGTAAAATATTTCAAATGAAAGGCGTAATATATCTGAAGTAGTTAAAAAAAGGTATGTTAAATCTGTAAAACACCAAATAGTTCAAAATAAAATAGTTGAAGGTACTTAATTATTCATACATAAACAATGCCATCATATAAAGATGTCAAAACAATTGTTCTCATGGTTTACATTCTTATGACAATTATGCAGCAAGTTATTGTGTACAATGTTTTTATTGGTGGTATAATTAGATAAATGATATATAGCCAATATCAAGAACTAAAAAAACTAAAGTGTGTTCACCAAAACCATATCTAGCCGGGTTTACTATTGTCTAAGCCAACTATAGTTAACGATAATTATGCTCATATACCATGCTTTATTTTTAAAGTGTAGTATATAGCAGGCAATTTTATTTTCTTAAAAGAATCAAAACGTAGTTTTTAATAACTGGTATATTTATATTGTTCGTTCAAATTTGGTGAAAAGCTTGTATGGGAGTTAGGAGTGTAGCATTGTTTTTACCTACCTTGAAATGGAAGTTCCTGGAACAATCTTGCGGATTCCAGGCGTATTTCTCCAGCTCTTGGAAGAATGAAGGCGACTTTTCAGTCTCCACCAGCATCCTGACACGCTCTGGAAGTCGGAATTCTTCCAATCCATCTGCAACGGCAGCGGCTCCTCCAACATCTTCGTTCTCGGCCCCTGTATTCAATAAGTAACGTAACTAATAAATAATACTTAATTTTGCTAACTTGTATAATTAAAGTACATCTTTTCATTTATCTCGAGCATGAATTACAAAAATACTCCAAATATTCCATTTGTGACTATATGCATATGTTAAATTGTAACTTATATGATACATCTCAACGTATGGAATGAATGTATACAGTGGAACATATTATTTTTTATATAAAGTAGTAAAAAAATAATTATATTAATAGTTAATAATTTTTACCCAAGTCGTAGTGTTCGTCGGGTAATATATCTTCAAGGGTAACGTTCGCCAGAAGCAACAGGATGGGGAAAAGTCCTGGTTCGTGGCGAACATGCCTTCTCAGTTCCCCACGGCTCACCGCCATTCTTCTACTCCTGACAGAAGAGCTGATCCTGTGAACAGGGAGAATACATATGTTAAACATTGTTTATCACTCATTTAGGATGTAATGTTAAAACTGAATTAATATATGTGTTATTATTGAAAAACTTAAAATACTAATTAATTCATCCATAACTGGAATTTTTTAATTTCCGGACTTGTGGGACACTTTTCCTTGATCAATAATCATGTTTGTTTATAATAATGTTTCTACAGTTATTAATTTAATGTGACCGTTATGTATCTTATATTTGAATAGTAAAAAAATAACAATTCCTCATTTATAATCCTTTAATTTAAAATACATATCGTTTATTAAATTATTACTTCATCTGAAATATTATTATTTATAATTCTGACACTAAAAACAGCACAAGTTTTATTACTATTCATGTAAAACACAATTTCCTTTCATAATATATTTAGTTTTTTATTCTCTTTAATGTTTACATTTTTTGAACTTGAACTTCAAGTTTTCAAAACCTAAAATATTTTTAAACATCTGTTGATTAAAGTATTGTATCTATAATTACATTAAATCTGTTTAAACTTTCTCGTGCATTTATCTATTTGACTGTATAACGATAAAATCAAGCAAACTGCTAATTATTTATTCAATGAAACCAATTTAATTTTCATTAAAATAACTTTATATCACTTAGGAATTAGAAAAATATATACACATGTCGTTCTTAACCGGAACATCGAACAGAGTAAACAACTATAATAAGAGTATAAGCGCCATTTTTTTAATGTAGTAGTCTAATATTTTATTAACTAGTGGTTTACTTAGAACAATCTAATAACAAGAAACATAAATCTGAAAGAAATTAATATAACGTACCAACCTCAAGTTTATTATTTATAGCAAGACAAGAAAGAAAATTAAGCGTTTCACTACATACTAGTTAATACTTTTCGATATTCATGAACCAACTATTTACTCCTTGACGAACAGTATTTTACAGCGATATAAAAAACTTATATTTTCCACGCATTACGTATATAATGATGTATGAAATGTATAAGATACAATATGAACAAATACAATGCTTAAAAGATATTTTTCAAACTATACAAGTGAATATTACTTTGCATTACTTAGGAAATTGTAAAATATTTTTCTTATACCCCACTATAACACCACCAAGGATAAAAACATATTAAATTACATTGTGCTTTATTAATTCAATTTTAGTGATAGTCATTTACATCAGCTTCAAAAGGATAAAATTTTTATTAACTATAAAACACGTGCAAAGCTTTTTAAATTGAAAAACATGGAGTATATTAATAATATATTTTTTCACTAGTGGTTTGATTAGAACAATACTATAACGAAACAGACATAAAATAATCGGAAATAAATAAACATAACATATTACCCTAGGCTATATTCTTTATAGTAAGACGAATTATAAAATTAGTTCAATTATTTACTTGTTATTACTGTTAGTGTTACTTGATTTAATCATTACTATTTACTAACAGTATAAACAAAGTTATATTTACCACGCATTTTTGTATGTATGAAATTTACAAAGTTACTGTGACAACTCATTCTATATAAATAAAATTACTCACCTCCGCCAATTTCTAATAGAGCGTTGCCGCCTAATCAAATAGTTGGGACGCATGGTCTTCGCTGTTAACACTCGTACGACAAGCACAGTATCACTCCTGATGAGAGACTGACCAAGTTCAGCGTGGTCTCTGAGGTCTCGCTGCCGATGGTGGGGGTAAGAGAGTGTGGGCGGGGCTACTGTGTAGTGGGGGAGCCTTGAGTGGGGGAGCCTGGAGTGGAGGTTAACGTAACTTTTCTACGAATGCATAGCAATCAATTTAAGTCAAGAAAGCTATATATTGTTGAATGATACATAAATCTGTTTAATATTTACAGATTTAAACTATTATAATTTTCTTGTAAATATATTATATAATTAAATAATATAATATAAAATTATATTATAATATGTTAACTTAAAACATAAGTTGTAAAATATTCGATTGGCGATTTTGCCAATATCCAAGATTGAAATATAAAAATATCTTACTGTAATACAAATAAGGTATGATGAACTGTAAGTACATGCTCTACCAAAATCGTGATGGACACGTAAGTGATCAGGAGACATGTTCCAGAAGAGCGAATACAAGTTTTATTGGAATTAAATCAAGTGTATATCAGGAAGCATTTGTTAGTTTTAAAAGGGTTAGTTTGTTCATAAATCAAGAGCTCATCATATCTGGAAGTGGCTGAAAAATGATAAACAATCTAAGATTAGTTTTTAGTTTATCAATATTGTAAATATGGATTTTCAGATATTTGGTGAGTTAAATCGAAAGAAGTAATCTGAATTCGTAGTATAAGTTTTAAATATCGTTTGTTGTAATTGGTGGTTGGCATTATAGTTTTTTATTTTTCTTAATGAACTCTTATAATATTGTTAAAGTTAAAGATAAAAACCAGAATTCCGAATTTAATCTCGCTCTCACATGAATCATAAAACGATGGCTAGAAAAGTGTACATTAATAAAATTAGTACTAACAATAGACTAGCAATAATTTTCTCCTAATTTGCAGCCTTAAATATTATTTAGGCTACATTTATAATTTAATATTATCATACATAAAACTTGTAACACTAAATTGGTATTGCGCTGCTGAGTAAACATTTTCTGTAAGCTTTCCAATGTCGGGCAGAGTCAGCTGTATGAGAACAGGGTTGAAAATGATTAACTAAGAACATTGTAATATGTTAAAATACTGTCTAAAGGCGATTTCAAAATTTAGGAAAAGTATTTTGTAGGAGGATTATTTTACATTTCTATATCCATATTTCTGCCTTATTATGAGGGTTTGCGCAATTACGATAGTTAGGTAATCATTAGATATGGTATCTTTAATACATTGTTCTGATTGTACTGGTACTCATAAGGAACAATACAAGGTTTGCTTGGCTGCCTCTAAATAATTTTAGTGATTTAAATTCTACTATATATTATTGTAAGAAAGTTACCTCTTTACAGTTTAAACAAACTTGAACAGTAAAATGTCGACTTTAACGAAATTTGGAAAGGAAGGTACTCTTAAATTGGTCAAGGGTTTAGAGGACATTGAAAATACAATATAACGGTACATTGTGAACAGTTTGACAGACGTGTTGAATACCGGTACTAATCCTATTAACATTTCTATGAATTACATCAATAAGTGGCTGCTACCCCTAGAGACTGCATTTGTATTTATGATCTTGTCTACAAGGATTAGTGGACTTTCAGTTAAGGAATTGTCCAGGTGTCAGAAGTCGGTCATTCAGACTACAAGGTCATTCCAGGTACTGACCGACATTCTTGGAAGTATTAGTTTGTCCACTATCTCAAGATCCCCAGAGGATCACTAGGAGACCCTTACACCCGAACGCACACGCAACGTCGCACACGCAACGTCACACACGACGCCCGGCCTACCTGCCGCCCCTGTGCCGATGACTCACATCTTCTAGTATTGTAGTATTGAAATAAAATATTTTTCAAGCCTGCAAGCAGTAGTAGTAAGGTTCGAACAATTTGTAAACTGCAATGACCCATTTGTTCATAATCAAAAAAGTAGATTTCTTAAATATTTGAAAAATCAAAATGTCTTACAACTGTTTTCATAATTTGTTTTAAACAATTTTGTTATATTTATTCTCATTTTCGGATGGTTAGTACAAAAAGTCTTTGGGTGAAACGTCCACATGCTTTACTAAGATTGTATTTTTTATTGGGATTCACTAACAAGGCAGAGTAATATGCAGTATTCAAATCATTAAAATACGTGCGTAATGCAGGGTGGGATCTATTTAACACCTTTAGTAAATTAAAAGTTACGTCTAAAACTGATTCCTTACGATTAAATTCCTATAACATACAACAATTTATTAAGTTATTTCTTACAATAACTTTTATACTCTCTAGCGGACTCTTTTAGTATAGAAACTCGAGTTGCGTTAAAATTTTAATGAGGTTTCTTATTAGTTACTCATGAAGATTTTTATTTACTTTTAATAGTTATTACCTGTGACTTCACACGCATTTTCAAAGTTGTAGTCCTTACACCAATCTACTTAGTTAAACCACTTATGATGTAAGTCATACATCAGATACAAACTATTTCCAGATACATCCAAGGGTGAAGCTTACGAGAAGCGTGGGAAGCCGCGGGAAACAGCTAGTAATTTATAAAAATATAAAGCTGATTATTAGAAGCATATGTATTAATTTGTTTTATGCGGTTTTTAATCCTCTCTGTACCGAAAGCGTGCGAGAGAGTCGGTGTCTAATGCTATTCGAAATAGTGCAACCACATATTGCTTTTGTAATTGTCGTTACTTAGTTGATAAACATATGAAAGCTGTTTACGAGAAGCATTTGTCAAACTTGTATTCTAAATGAATGTTTTTAGGGGGTTTTATTAGCCTAAATATTCGTAAGTAATTGAAATTAGTATATGCTAACTGACTAAATGAGCAATGCCTTACTAATTCTTGTTAAACTGTTAAAAATAAACAATTTTATGTGCAGTAATGAACATCTTTTCCAGAAAATCTAGTCTATAATTTTTTACTCATTCAGTTAGTTACTAAAACTTACTCGAGAGCTCTCTTGTGTTGTAGAAAAGATAAAATTGTTTCAGGCTTTCTATTGAGGCGTATAATTACGTCAGTCCTTGCAAAATTTACCAAATAAGTGTTATTTTTTTTAGATTTAAAATTTTATATTTTACATTAATTTTGTGTTTTTCTTAAAGATTTTCTATCGAAATTATCATAATAAAACAATTAATTTGTACTCTTTTGGAAAATACATACGAGGTGTATGTTTTAATTGTCCATTAAACCAAAAGCGCACAGAGAGAATAGATTTATAATGTAACTCTCAGCTATTTGACACATCAGTTACACTTGGATATGTTCATGCATATCTGATAAAACACTATAACAATTAAGAGAACTATTTTCTAAATTATGTCTTACAGAAAACGTTTAGACCATTTGCAGTAAGATAGGAATGAGTTGAAATGATTGTATGCTATATATTACTAATACTAAACTATGTGTCATAGTTGAAAGTTGATTCATGTTACAAAGAGTGTAGAAGAGAATTATGGTTTATAGATTTAAATTTATTAAATTATATTTTTAATAAAAGACCAGACATCTCTTCCCTAGTACAAAGACACCAAATAGTGAATTGAATTCATACATTAATAGGCTCGCCTTATCTAATTCTAGTGTCATCTTTAAATATTTAATTTTTCAATTTTGCGTTCTGTGACTCTATGGCTTGTCCATAATGATGCCTTTCTTTAAAGTAAATACGTTTTATTAAAATATGATTGAGAGTATTTTTTGGGGTTATTAAGGAATAATATGTTATTGTGATTGAATATTAACTAATATACTATTTATTTCGATCTAATTATTTTAAAATTAACTAATATAAATGTTATACAAACCGTTTTAAAAATAGTCATAAAAACCTTCAATCAACATTTAACATCTGAACTAACCTGAAATGAAATGAAATGAAATGAAATGAAATGAAATGAAATGAAAAATGTCTTTATTAGAGGCGAAGTTAGGACTATAAAGTCCTCTCTACCACTTAACCTCGTAAAAAATTAAACTAACATACATATACATGTATAACTAAAAATAAATCTATTTATTTACCTTATACATTAAAAGAATCTTAGCTTTAAAATAATAAAAAACAACATCTATAATTAATGTAACTTTATAAATATTTACAAAACTATAATAAGACATACACGCATGCATTCATTCAACTTGCATTCAGTTGCCTTAAGTAACACATTCCAAAGCCGCCAACCGCTATACCCCCTGAGCCCCCAGCATCAAGGCCCTGACCTCCGCCCCAAAGCGAGCGCGCTTATCAATGGCTCTGATGTTTATAGGTAAGGCATTCCACAATCGGCAGGCAGAAACTGTAAACGACTTACTAAATGTAGTTGTTCGATGAATTGGTATAGATAATAAGGATGTACCCCTCCTTGTACTTCGTTCACTTATTTCAGACATAAATTGAAAGTTGTTTGAAAGATAACTGGGACAATTTTGTATTTAAAAGTGATAGAGTGTTGATAATTCCTACCTATTGTTTCCTAACTTAAAATTGTTTAGACACAATTAAAACTACAATTGTAAATAAGTTTTAATATGCCTGTTTCTTCTAGGGGTTTACCAATGAAATTTGACATGGCAGCGTGTACAAGATAAGAAAATATTTCGGTGCTTTCTTTGTGACTGGCAAAGATCTTTACGAGTAAGAGTAATCTGTTCATTACAGGATGCTTGTTTCCTAACTTAACATTGTTTAGACACAATTAAAAACTACAATTGTAAATAAGTTTTAATATTCCTGTTTCTTCTAGGGGTTTACCAATCAAATTTGACATGGCAGCGTGTACAAGATAAGAAAATATTTCGGTGCTTTCTTTGTGACTGGCAAAGATCTTTACGAGTAAGAGTAATCTGTTCATACAGGATGCTTGTTTCCTAACTTAACATTGTTTAGACACAATTAAAACTACAATTGTAAATAAGTTTTAATATGCCTGTTTCTTCTAGGGGTTTACCAATGAAATTTGACATGGCAGCGTGTACAAGATAAGAAAATATTTCGGTGCTTTCTTTGTGACTGGCAAAGATCTTTACGAGTAAGAGTAATCTGTTCATACAGGATGCTTGTTTCCTAACTTAACATTGTTTAGACACAATTAAAACTACAATTTGTAAATAAGTTTTAATATGCCTGTTTCTTCTAGGGGTTTACCAATCAAATTTGACATGGCAGCGTGTACAAGATAAGAAAATATTTCGGTGCTTTCTTTGTGACTGGCAAAGATCTTTACTAGTAAAAGTAATCTGTTCATACAGGATGCTTATTTCCTATCTTTTGTATTTCTCCTAAAATTAAAACAACCTCTCGTTTTGGAACACTCATGTATTGTGCACGAAATGGCAATAAATTAGAGGAAAGTGCTATAAGCGTAATAATAATGTTACATTGAAGTGAGTATCGTTTAACCCCTAACGCTCGATATAAACGTAAGGCCTCAATATATTTTTATCCTAACTGATTTAACTGTGAAGTAATCTACAATTTTATAATGAACCTTAATTATGTATACTTTACTTGTAAGTGATAAACTTTATAAATCTATAACAATTTAAGAATAAAATTTGTAATATTTTGTGTCAAATATTTATCTGTTATAAATTCGTGTAATATCATAAATAATTTTAGGGAACTTTTAATGTTCAGTGTATTGCTGACTATTTACATCAAATATATTAAAAGAAAACTTTGTAAAATCGATGTAGGATTTGTAGCTATAATGGAAGCATAAAATATAATTTCAAGAAGTGTCTCTGGGTACAGTTTCTACTATATTTAAATTGTAAGAATTGGAGATCATCGCAGATTGGAGTTGTACCTGTGTTTACATAGTTCATACCATGTTAATACTTTATGAGAGAAGTATTTTCATATTTGTACCAAACAGTCATATTTCTGACATATTGTCATAGGTTAAATACAACAACTTAACTAAAGCAATGTATGCTATATGAATAAAATTAAGAATGTCTGACTGAATTGTGTTAAATTGTTTAAATTACTTATTTAAAAAGACAGTGGAGTGCAGTTTTTCAAAGAAATAAAATCTTTAATTTGCACCTTCATGAATTAGTTTCTGAAATTTACATCAGAGTTCTCATATCGTACAAGAAACAAAACAAGTCAATGGAAATCATGGAGATTCATACATACAAATCCTTAATGGCCTTCTTACATTCAATCTTTTTTTTGTAATAACTTTTTATTTCCATTTCGTAATTAAAAACAAAGTAAACAAACACTGCGTCCTTAAATGCTGTTATGGGATACTTTAGATTGCATTAAAACACACTTTTAATCTCCTAATATTCATATCTATAATCAATAATACAGCATATTTAAGTGTATAAATGTGTCTCAGTTTTGTAGCTAGCCAAGGAGACTATTAAGGAGAGTAACGTCTTATTGAGTTTAACCATTAATACAAATTCAGTTGAAGGAAGCAATAGTATGACTAATTTTATCTGTTAAATTACTCAAACGTTTAGACGTTACATTTAGTTAGACACAATATATAACACAGCAAAATTACATCAATAAATAATTACAAATACAGGCGGCCCCGTGAAAATTATAAATAGTTGTTTGATATAGTTAGTAGGCTACATTGCACTAGAAAATGTAAAAACAGCATAAAAACCTTCATGTCTGAGTTCTAAAACACTTATAAGAGAGATATATGTAAATATAGGTTTGATGCTACCGGGATTTGCGACTGCAACATAAATCGATGAATCATAAATTACGTTACTATGTAAATTATTCTGAAACGTTTAAGTGATTCTGAAATCAGCATTTGTTTTTCGTGTGTAGGGTGTAACACATTTTTTAGACCGCAAAATTATGTTTATGATGTCGGCAAGGGTTACTACACTTTCGGTTCTGGAAATTTCCATTCTTCAGAGGTCGGTACATCATGGTCATGCCAGGTACCGGGCGATCTTCTTGGAAGTATAGTTTGTCCGCTATCCCAAGAGTCCCTGAGGATTACAAGGCGACCTTTACACCCGAATGCGCGCGAACCGTGATTGGGGCAGCCCACCCTACCTACCTACCCTGACTGAGATGACTCACATAGTTGGCCTTACTCTGCAACATTGCTATTGTTATATTTGTTATGTTATGTTAATAAATATATCTTAAAGCTCTTATGACATCTGCATTTTATTTCTTGCAAATCGAGTCCTAACACAAAATAATCTTGTGATGATAATTCTTAAGGTGTCGTTGGATATAGAATTAAATGTATAAATAAAACATGATAACTGTAACCGTATAGTCATACAATTGCTTTAAGATGTTTAAGTTTGATGTTCTTAAGATGGCACCATTTTAAAAATACAGCTTGTAAAAATATTTCCTGTTATAAGCTTTTGGTTTATAAAGCTGTATACCAAATTTCAACTTATTGACACAAACCGGTCTCAAATACAAATTTGTTAATGAGAAACATAAAATAGTTACTGTTTGGGTCATTTTTAGTTTCAAATGTTTGAATATTAAGAGTTACTGGGTTGGCATATATTGTTGAACAGTTCTAGGACATGTTGTATAGCCTATACATATTTTAGGTTTATAAATAGGAGAATATTTACAGAACATCCTCTCTCTTAAAAACATTACAAAACCTAGTACGGTATTATTTGCTACCATCCTTATATCTACTTTTTGGTTTAATATAAAATAAAATAAAGTAAGACTATATCTAACCATGCATAAGAGTATTATTGATTTTCTGTACTTTATATTGCCATTTTGTAAAAATCGTAAAAGTGTACTGTAATATTAATACGTTGTGTGTATGTTGAATAATACAATATTTTCACTTGAGAATTACTAAATAAGATGATCAATTATTTGCGTTTGAATTCTTCTTCATCAATTGAACGTTATGTAACAATTTATGGAGTAACTATTATTTCTTAAACTATAATGCCAACCGCCAACTACATTATCGTAAAATTTGCTTAATCTAGTCCCACACAAAAGATCACAGTTCGGGAGCCAATCAAGCTCTCTTTCTTTCTTGGCTATTCACATAAATCGCAATTGAATTTGAATCTCCTCTCTAACGTTCACAAGACTCTTACTCTGATTTTATTACAAAAACAAATTATTGCGTTTTAAAAATTGCACAATCAAAATCCTTGCCATAGGACTATAAGTCGGCGCAATTAGGCACGCTCTTTTTCTCGACTTTTGAGACAAATCTCAATTGACTGGCAAACTGCTATCTGCTAATTGAATAAGCACAACCAGCTATCTGAAGACCAGTTCGGCTTCAGGAAGGGTAAGTCGACAATAGACGCAGTTGTAGGTCTAGGCGATATGGTTGTAGAGGGGCTAGAACGTCGGGATCCCACATTGAGTGTGTTCCTAGACTTATCGTAAGCATTCGACTGGGTTGACCATGTTACAATGTTTGACAAACTTGAATCTCATGGCATTCGAGGCGTGCCTCTCCAGTGGCTCAGGTCATTTTTAAGCCACAGAACTCAAATTTTCCAGATCTCAAACAAATTATCTGAACCGATTCACCTGAGCAATGGTGTCCCACAGGGCTCAATTCTCAGCCCAATTCTCTTCCTGATCTATGTCAATGATGTAGGTTCATCACTTCTGCACGGAAAACTTGTGCAGTATGCTGATGACACGACTCTCTGTTTCACTAGCAAATCAAAATTGATTCTGGAACAACAGAGTTTTATTGAGATCAACAACTGCGTCTAACATTTCAACAGCCTCAATCTTAAAACAAATTCTGCAAAATCTAATTTTCTAAATTTTGCTTTGCGATCAGTAGACAGGCATGACGAGCCAGCTGTTATGTTGGCTGACACAATGGTGGAAGAAGTCTACTGCTCGAAATACCTGGGAATATACCTAGATCGAGGGTTGACTTGGAATAACCACGTCAATCACGTTTGCTCCAAATTGGCCTCAGGCATTTATCTTTTGAGTTCTATAGCCAAATACTGCCCTATTCAGGTTCTGTTGATGGCGTATTATGGCTTGATTTACCCCCATCTCACTTACGGGTTGGTGTTGTGTTGAGCTAGTGCAAACAATCAATTTATGAGAGTGTTCAAGCTGCAAAAACAAGCCATCCGCATTATTGCTCTGTTGAAATTTAGAGAGTCGTGCAAGGAAGCCTTCCATAATTTACAGTTGTTGACGCTGCCCAGTCTCTACTTCTTGGAAACAACTCTGTTTTGTTGCTTATGGACCTGAGACAAGGGGGTCTCATAATATTTAAGCAATATTTAAGAATATAATTTCCTACGTAAGAAATTATAAAGATATGAATTGTGTCGGCGTTTGGGTTAAGTTTGCAATACAATAATTGTGCTTTGTCTTCGTAATCAGGTCAAAGAGCAGGCGTGATTAGCTCTGGAATCAGGCCTAACTAATTATTTTATATCAACGACTATATTTAGCAATTTTTAATAATGCAATAATCTGCTTTGGCTAAAAAAGTTAAGTAGCAGTCATGCAGGCATGTACAAGAAGTCTCACAATGAATTGCAATTTGTCACAAACTTCGGGTCATAGAATGCGCAACAATGGCGCTCGATTATTGTCCTGAGACAATTTTTTTATTTTTTAGTTTTTTACTGTCGTACTGACACATAATTGTGTATCACAAAGTCAATGGCACAAATATCTATAAACTAATTTATTTTATTTACAACAATACTGTACTAAAACTAATCTTAAACTTAATAAATTTTAAAATTCCTAAAATACCTAAAACATTTTAAAATAAACGGATTTAAAACATCTTAAGTCAAATATAAAATCACAGTTACACATAGTTAAAACAGGATAAAGTAGATCAATAAATCAATCCAGACAGCATCAAAAACGTGCTATAACTCTAAACTAGCGTCGAAGAACTCCCCAACCGAGTAAAACTCCCCTCTGATCAATAATCCTTTTAGTTGACTTTTGAATCTTGTTTATTAATTGGTTAATTGATTAAAGTTTGTTTGGAGAAAAAAAAATTACTGCCGTTTCGGTATTGTTTAGTTTTATAATATTTTAATGTTTGAGTAATAAATTCCATTTTGATTTTTATGCGGGTAATAATACCTAAACGGTTGGTTGATTACTCTGGGACACGTTGTTTATACATATTTAAGATTCCCATGGGATAATGTTAACAGAACATTCGATTTCTCCACAATATTTTAAAACTTGTACAATTAAAACGCTATCATTATATCTCTATTTTATCTTAAAACAAAATAATACAAAAGAGAATTTATGCTTAAGAATTTTATTGCTGTTTTGTTAAAATATTAAACATTTACTGCAATATTGATACATTGTGTACCTGTATGCTAAAACAATACAATATTTTCACCTTAATATTAATAAATAATATTACCAATTAATTGTGTTTATATATTTATTTCAATATGGAAAAATGTTTAGAGATTGCTATAGCAACTCTTATTTGTTTAACTATAATACTAACCAACTACTAGACACAGTTAATAACCGATATTTCTGCAGCTCCTAACTTATGCACAAACTAATCCTTTTAAAAGTAACAAATACTTCCTGATATATACATGACTCATTTCCAATAAATATGGGCGACAAAAGATACTCGCTCTTCTTGAGCAGGACTCCTCACGTGACCACCGACTAGAGTAAGTACTTGCTGATCATTCTCCTTTTTTATTACAGTAGGATATTGCCATTTCCAATCAGTCATAGATGATTTCACAACGATGTTTTAGAACAAATCTTTTTGTTTAGCAGCAAATTAAAATTTCTTTGTAAATTTGAAAAGCATGGAAAGATTCTATCAAAACAGTAACATTGTTACTTTGTATACGATTACAAGAACCATAGATGATTATTATTTTTGAAATAAAGCTATAGTAATATTTCCTATAGTATTTACTACAGTTAAATCTTCCTTTACTGAAATTGATTACTGTGAATTCCTGGAAAAAAGACCACAATAAATGCAAATACTAAAATATAATGTGTAAAACACCTGAATATGAAAAAGGCAACAATTATTTAATGTGAATTAGTGTTAATTTATTCTAAAAATCTTTTATGGTTATCTGGTAATAATACCTAAAAGGTTGGTTGATTACTTTGGGACACGTTGTTTTTACATATTTAAGATTCCCATGGGATAATGTTCACAGAACATCCGATTTCTCCACAATATTGTAAAACTTGTATAATTAGCAGGCTATCATTATATCTCTATTTTAGCTTAAAACAAAATATACAAAAGAGAGTATCTCCCATTATGCTTAAGAATATTATTGCTGTTTTGTTAAAATATTAAACATTTACTGCAATATTGATACATTGTGTACCTGTATGCTAAACAATACAATACTTTCACCTTAATATTACTAAATAATCAAAACAGTAACATTGGTATTTTGTATACGATTACAAGAACCATAGATGATTATTATTTGTGAAATAAAGCTATAGTAATATTTACTATAGTATTTACTACACCTAAATCTTCCTTTACTGAAATTTATAACTGTGAATTTCTGGAAAAAAGGCCAAAATATATGCAAGTACTAAAATATAATGTGTAAAACACCTGAATATGAAAAAAAAACGGCAACAATCAATTAATGTGAATTAGTGTTAATTTATTCTAAAAATATTTTATGGTTATCCAGTCATTGCATTAGTGTTTATTATTTTAAGATAACGCAAAGTGCAAGTATAAGTTGGTTTATTTTTTACCTTACTTTTAAATAGAAGTTATTATGGGAATATTCTCCCAAGTTAATAATGAGGAAATTCTGGATATCTTGTCGGGGTCCCGTCGGCCGCTTGTCCGCCCCCCGTCCATGGCCAGCAGGTAACTAAGGTGCCCACAAGTTGTACCTGCTGCGGTTGTCTTTACCTGTGCAGGTCAGCTGTAGCCCTGACGTGTTACCATGAGTTATTTACAGGCATCCAATTATTAGTTTGCACTTTGTGGCAAATCCCACCGACATTAGTCTGACCACGTAATTTTCCATGGATTGTAAACTATTGCAAACACATGGGGGAATCCATTTTCAGAAGTGTATTTCTACCAGATACTTGCATCCTGGTAGTATTATCTATATATTATGTGTTGGAGTTTGTCTATCAGGCATTAACTTAATGTGTTTTTTATATTTCAGCAATCAATATTTACCCAAATAGTTTAATTTGGAGGTTTAATCAAAAGCTAAATCATTATTAACAAAATTACTTTCCAATTGTAAATTTATAATTAAGTATAATTCGTTTTCAAAAACGCAATCAAATCTCAAGTTTCCCTCCTTTTTAATTCTTACCACCCCTTTTAGCGGCGGAAGCTCTCAGATCCTTTAGGACTCTAGTAATTGTATGTAATGGTTCACATAAGGAGACAGAGTAACGGTATATACGGGAATACATTTGGTCTCTTTAGACCACCTATTTCACCTACCTTCTTAAAATTTGTCATTAAGCTATCAACATTCTGATTATCCCGCTTCACTTCCTTGAAAAAACAAACGCGTTATGGGTGTCACTAACTTGTCGTATTCCTTGACATAAGAAAAATGAATTCAACTGCCTTCTGATGAATAATAATTTTGACAAAGCAATAAATCCCAGCTATATACACTATTATTGTGAGCAAAAGATTATGAATCACAAATTAGCAATTAATTATGCAATGAATACTATGAGAGTTAGTATATGAAATCTTTCAGTAAGTTAACAACATAATTATGTTATTAAGTTACATTGTTTGGTTTGATTAGTTCGTTTCAATTTAACCTTGAACATTTCATCTTAACCTGCAATTTATTATTCGTATGCTTTGCGATAGTAATATCCATGTTTGTATATAAATATATACTTTAACGATTTCAATATACTGTAATTTTGTGACAAACTAGAGTCCTGAATTTCTAACAGGGTTATTTTAGTACAGTAATATAAAAATAATTGTGAGTTTCCCTCATGTGTCGAGGGTTGTTCCCTTAACGTAAAGGGAATGCATTCTGTTACCCGCAAATCTATCATTAATCAGAGGTTAATGTATATTGATGATGGTTGAAAACCGAAACACGTGTATGTCAATAAAAAGATTTTAAAAGGGTTCTAGTTACTTTTTATTACATTAATATAAATGTTTATTATACTAAGATTAACGTAGTTTTGAGTTTGATAAACAGTTTAATTTATTACCAATGAAAAACATAAATTTCTCTGCAACATTCCATAGTAATAGAATGAATAGTTCACAAAATTGTAATAATATTTGTAATATTTAAGGACAGAGTGGAGAAAAACTAAGTCCGTAATAATCTTAGTAAAATTATTTTGATGTAATATGATGGAACGCTACGATAATTTCAAAGCAAAGAGGTCACATTTATATTACAAATATTGTTTCAGTGTTCATTTTTAAGAGATTTTAAAGGTAAATTAAATTGGCACGGGCTGTTATTTAAGGTTTTTCACGTTAAGATGTATATACGTTTAAATAATAAATCACACACTAAAGGAAAGAGTTGTGTTTCTGTCTACATTTAGTGGGGTAAGGGTGAAATAAAAATATCAAATTGTTATATTTCAAGAATTTACTAAGTAATATTAAATATCATTCTATAGCATAAGGATAAGAAAATATTTATGGTAAAACTTGATCTTTCGTAAAAAGTATTACACCATTTACAATAATACACAGACTTTAAATGACTTTTTGGTATTATAGAACTTGAATAGTAAAATTTGTCATGCTACTTAACTAATATATCTAAATGAATTGTACATTACACAATAATAGTAATAAATCTTATATTTAAATACACACAAATCTTAACAGCTAATTAAATATACAGACAGATTTACTATAATGATAATAATGTTATAAGTGTTCACATATACAGCCTACTTACATCTAAAGAAATAGCATAACTGTACATACCCTGTAACAATACAAATATTCAACATCTAAAATTTATTATACATTTAAATTACTCAAAACAACATGGTAATTTTTTTAAATTTAGAAAACCTGATGATAAAAATACAAACATATATTATTGCTTACAAAATAATACTGAACGGCTTTATACAAGTTGTTAAAAATTGGCAATATATCTGTAAAACCTGTTATAATTTCAAAATTATAACAATAAAATGTCCAGATATATAAAAACTAAAATAATACAAACTAAAAACAAATCTAAAATTTATAAACATTTGTCAAGAATATACTTACGCAACATAATCAGACCTTTTCGATTAAGATGAATAAAATCTGGTCTTCTAGTCCTTCCAGAGAAAAATCTGCAAAAAATCGATACATAAAATTATACAGACAGTCAGTAAAAGTATTTCATACAAAATATGTAAAAAATATTTACAGAATAATAAATCAATATTAATAGTTGATTATAATTTAAAATTAAGAATTGTAAATTCGGTGCTTCATAAAAATGCAGTAATACTAGCAAGTGAAATTAATATATATATACATATATATATATATATATATATATATATATATATATATATATATATATATATATATATATATACATTAATTTCAGTATATATAATTAGTATATATATATACTTACCGTTCAAACAAATGAATATGGCATTTCTGGCGTGGAGATGAACTCACGTACAGCGGGCAGATGTCGGCTATCCTTACACAGTCTTCTGCAACAAACAAAATGTATGTAAAATTATGTATCATGGCATAGAGTACCTACCATTGAAATATGACATCATGTTATAATTTCAAAATTATTGAAAATCAATAAAACTGGGCAAATTAGCGTCAATTAGGTATATTAAAAAATGATCCTTTTATGACCATCACATCAAAAATATTTCATGTATAATATACTAAATTTACTGAAACAAACAAAAAAAATCTTGTATATAAAATATACAGCACGGCAAGAAAGTAGGATCAAGTATATTACGTTATATATTTAAGTATATAAGTAAACTAAAAAACCATTTCTTATACTGAATTAGGGGTGGGGATTTACATTTTGTTCTATCTAAGGTTAAAATTACTGGCCGTTAAATCTACCGTTAAAAATCAAATAACTATCACATTGTAATCTTTATATAATTTTAATACAGAAAATATATTTTATATTATAGCTTGAAAATAGTTTATAAGAACATTCATTAATCCATCGCCTTTTCATCGTTTAATTGTAAAAGGTTAAATTGTAAGTAAAAAGAGGATATAGAGAATTCTTGTTCCGGCTAAATCAATACAGATAAAAGAGGGATAACAAGACTAACCGTTTTCCAAGCTCCGGATGTGACTATTGTATTTCTCCAACAGTTTGAAATGGCTTGGACCGTATTTCTTCTCCAGCTTTGGTATGGGTGGCAGGGTCAGTAGTATTATACTTGTTACAGTCTCCTGCAATGTTTTGATGAGCGCAGAGAGTTCCCCACACATTGTTGAAATGTCTGCATCCTGAAATCATTGTTTGTAAATATTATGCTACAACATTATTACACAACAAAAGACATAAACATATTTTGAAAGCTACGAGTGTAACGGGTAACAAAGAATGTGTGAAAAACTTATTGCGTGAAATCAGTGGAAAGTACTGATAAGCAGTGAGTTGTAGTAATAATAATAAAGCCAATAACATAAAATATTGTATCTTAGACTGATTATAAACGTTAAAATTATACTTAGTACTAAGTTTTATAATTAGGTTATAGAAGATTTTAAACACTGAGGGTGTTTCTCTTAGTTTTTGTAGGCCTACTACATACAAAATTATAGTGGCTACGGACAATTAAAATGTTCAAATAAAATAAATCACAGATTTATTCATTGATTTACATTGTGCACATGACAACAGCAACTGAAATAATCATATGACCGATTTTACCCTATTATAACCAATTTGTATTAAACACATATTTTATGTACAATTTTATAACACACAAAAGAGTATATCTAATATCACTGAAAAGTTTTGTACCATGTGTTTATTAAATTGTTCTAATGTGTAGTGTTTTTCTTTTATGTAATGAATAATTGTCACTTACAAACATAACTCATTACTAACTAATTATATTAAATTAAATAACCGTACAGTGCTAAATATTACCTTCAAAAAATCATTCGTCCCAATCATAAGGATGATTTTGTTCGATATCGGATAAAACTTCTCTTTCACTCTCTTATGGAGGTCGGATATAGTTTGACCGCTGACGCAGATTCCTATCCGGCCGGATGCTGCAACAAATAAATAATATAATTATGCATATATGTTAGTGACAAGAGAAAATTTAAACAATACATTTTACAAATACACAAACTAAATTATACAGTGATGGTTATTATATTAAACTGCGATCTTATCCAACAATGCGGACATCACTTTTAGTACATTGCATGTATATTCAAACATGTAAATAAAATTAAAACTTACAATTCGGTGTAGGTACCCTCCGAAGTCCCAACAGCTGTTCACCGAACCTGCAGAACTGGCTGTCTCCAATCAGCTGATGGTCTACCAGTCCTGGTTCGTACACTATATTGTGCGACGACGTAGAGGAATTGGATACACTTTCACTCTGCAAAACACATATCTTTAAGTAAATTTTTGTTGTCGTTAAACATGCTTGTTCAAGATCACAATTCTGCAATTATCATCTTTAGCAACATTAGAGCCAAAGCATTAAATTGTTATCTAAACAGTTTAGTAAAGGTAATAATATATTATAAAAATAAAATATATTACTCTTATATGTTAAAAAAATTACATTAGACTCGCCATATAAGTTAAATCGTGTTTGTGATAACATGGACTACTCACTTCCTTGTACAAAAATTATTTGAATTTAAAATTTGTTTAAAATTTTATTTGCGGTTGACTTTAAAAATATCTAAAATTTTAACATTGCTTAAAAAATGTATTATTTAGTAAGCAAAGTTTCAACGCAGCGTGAGTACTGAACATTTAGATGTTAGATGCAGATAATTAATGTATATCTAGTTTTTTTTTTTTTTTGTTATATTTCTCTATAAGTGTAATTGAACAGAATCTTATATATTTATACCGTTAACCACAACTATGACTTTTACGACTCCGTAACTGTAGTAAGGTACAAAACGTAACGATGGCGTTACACATTAATGTTATAACGACGAAATAACAATAACTTCAAGAAATTAATTTTAAAAGCTAGAAACGCAACACATTTTTAGTTCTTATGTCGGTTATGAGATAACGGATTATCCTAAACTAATCCTAACTAATCGGTTTTTTTAAAAACTTGGCAAAACATAAATATAATATTCAGAATGAAAATCTGCAGAGTGTGATAAAACCCGTGAGTCTTATTATAGTGTTGTGCAAATATAAACATGTGCTATTTTTCAAAAAGGTAGTTGTACGATAAAAACATTGGCGCAAACTTAATGAACTATGTAATTTTAGAAGGAGACCAAACTAATTAGACATGTATATCAAATAAGACTGTACATATAATTCTATAATGAGAGCAGTTGTAAATATAAAACAAATATAATCGTTTTAACGGCTGCAGAAATGTTAGTGTAATTTTAGTATACTGTGATTATATGATTGTATGTTTAAAAAACAGGAATACATCTTTTTAGTAACTTTTAAAAAAAATGCTTTAACATTTAAAATTATTTCGTAAATTAAAATTTTAAAACTACATCGTACAAATATTGGATCGTAAGTTAGTTTTAAATTTTATTCTATTTTATCATATGTTTATTCTATTTTACACATATGTTTTTTTCTGTAAACAATATCTAACTGATGATGCCTTAACCGGCCAAGCGCTTTTTAAATACATTCAATGTGGAAGTATAAAAAAATACTCCATTTGGGGTGTCCACTGTAACAATATACAAATGTAATAGTGAATCAACTCAAGCGTCAGAAGGTTGACACACTGAGAAAACATGAAACCATTGATATTGAAAATATGTCTATTTATAATATTGCACCAGGATCTTCATTATACGTATCTTCTAACATGTCGGAAAATTATATATGACATCAGTATAGATTTTCATTTATAATGTCAATCAAAATAATCATATTATTATTTTTCTGGCTTTATAGTAAAACATATTTTTTTTACACTTTAAGAACACACAATTTCTTGTTAAAACACTAATTGGATTTCCATAAATCGATTAGCTAGTATAACTTGGTTGTGAAGAATTAGCTACGTTCGTTACAATACGGATATATTACGTAAATGATATTTGTTATTTATAAATTTTAATATCCGTTAGTCTGACCCTTAAATTATGAACCTGAAACCTGAAATTGATTTATACTAACACTGTTTTCACTTAAGATAACACTCACCATAAGGTGGTTTAAACAATTTTGTTATAATCTGTAGTTTGTCAGGAGCCTCAAAAGCAGTGAGGATTTGGCGAACCGCGTGACAACGCTCAGCCTGTCACTTTTGTTTCTAAGACGCACATACCAGGCTTTAGTCTGAAACATTGCTAGTTTATATGTATATATATATATAATATATATATATATATATATATATACACATATTTTAGGTTACTATTTTTTTAATATTTTAATTCTGCATTTTATTTATATAAAATAAAGTCAAAACACGAAATGCGCACGACATTCGTAACGTAATCGTTGAGCTTTTATTTATTTATTTATTTACATACGGTATACACCATTTCACATTTGTTATAGGTATTGAGAAAATACAAGAGGCTTGATATAAAACAACTTACATAAATAGTTTACATGCATACATGCTAAAGCAAACAGAAGCAAAAAAAAATAAGCAAAACAAGTGCCAAATAACAATCAACATCGTGAATAAAAAGAAAAATTACAACAGCAATATAGTTCATAAACAAGTGCAACATGAAGGTGGAACCGTTAAAAAAGACTTAATTAAAGTACCGGTAGCGTATAAAATATAGAGTTACTTATATACTACTGAGACATACATATGCATATGAACAAATACAATACGAAAGAAAAAAAATTAAGATTAGCGTAGCCTATGTTCATTGATATATATAAAAAAAAAATCACAAGAAACCATTTCCATTTAGCAAAATATAAAAACATTGCTACAATACATGCAAATTTTGATGCTATTATAATAATATATGAACAAAAGTGTTAAGAAAATAGCAAGCAATATATAACATTCACAAGAAACCATCTCTATTCAGTGAAATATACAATATGCGACAATACATGCAGGGTTTGATGCCATTAAATATAAACAAAAGTGTTAACAAAAAAAAAACAAAAACAAAAAAACAGCAAGCAAAATATAACGTTCAGTGTCAGAGTTTCACGTGTGGCCAGAGAGATATTTAGTGACCTCCCTCTTGAATGATGTGTCGGACATGCTGAACAAATCAATATGCGCAGGAAGACCATTTCCCAACCTGTGAATTCTCGGTATTGTACTGTTGTACGCATAGTTCGTAGCGAGGAATTCCCTCTCGAAAAGCTGCACAGATCTTGAAGATGGTCGGGGACAACGAAGATTGATCCTCTCTAAAAGTCTCGGGGAATCACAAGACGACGACAAAATCTTCTTCAAGAACATCAGGTCAGCAATTTGGCGTCTGGTGCTCAAGGGTAGGAGCCAAAGTGGCGTTGCAGATCTTCAACAGGAACCCCGTCGTAGGGCAAAATCCAAGTCTCAACCCAATCAGCCTGATGAATCTTATCTGAATTCTTTCAACGAGTTCAACCTGACCCAACAGGTAGGGAGACCATACAGGCGAACAGTATTCCAATATTGGTCGAACCAACTGGACGTACAGGGCCCGAAGTGTCCATGGTGAAAAACCCATCTCGAGAAGTCCTAAATATAAGACCGAGGGCAATAGTGGCTTTCCTAGTAATTGCAGACAGATGCTGTTCACGGGCTCAGTGACGAGGACAAGATAACTCCCAAATCCTTAACTGTACTTGAGCGATTCAGTATGGTTCCCTCCATCTCGTAGTGAAGACTATGACCCCAGCTGAGCGATGGAATGAGACCACAGAGCACTTTGCGAAATTTATATCCATGCCATCCCGCACACACCAGGAGACGACACTTTCCAAGTCAGATTGCAGAGAGGCGCAGTCTTGAAGTGTGGATATCTCCCTATATACCTTGGCGTCATCCGCGAACATTAACAGGCTGGACGATGTGACGACATTCTGAAGGTCATTAATGAAGATAGAAAAAAGGGCAGGTCCCAGCAGAGAACCCTGAGGCACCCCAGACACCGCCTCAAAATGCAAAAGATGTCTCACCGGCATGACGCACGACGAGGAGACGATTCGCCATGGTAACTCTCGAACCACATCAAGAGAGATCCAGTCACTCCCCAAGTCCTAAGTTTTGCTAGGAGATGAATGTGGCTTATCCTGTCGAAAGCCTTTGACAAATCAAAATAAACGCAATCGACCTGGTGGCCCAATCTGAAGGAGGATGTAATGTCATTCTGCAAAGTCACGAGATTGGTTGTTGCCGACCTTCCCTTCATAAAACCGTGTTGAGCTGGAGAGATGATGTTCTTGGCTTCAAATGAAAGTCTACGTAAGACCAAGGACTCAAAAACTTTGGCTAGGGCAGGCTGAATTGCAACAGGTCTGTAGTTCTTTGGCATTTACTGGATCACCACTTTTCAGGATAGGTGCAATAAAGCTCGACTTCAGGTTCTTAGACGCTTCAGGAATGCCGTAGTTATTATATGTTTATTCTCTATTCCCATGAAATAAAAAGCAGATTAAAAAATATATTATCCTAACATCAAAATGCTTAAAAATTAATAAAGGCCCAATATGTGAGCTATCGACAGGTAGGCCGGCCAGTGCGTGTGACGTTGCCTGTGCGTTCGAGTGTAAGGGTCTCCTAGTAATCCTTTTAGGCTCTTGAGATAGTGGAAAACTATACTTCCAAGAAGGTCGGCCAGTACCTGGTATAATCTTCATGAACCGACTTCTGGAACTTGGAAAATCCCTTAACCGAAAGTCCAATAGTCTTTGCCGACATCATAAATACATCAGCGATCTTTAGAGGTGGCAGCCTTTCATTATTACAATTCTCAGGAATTTTAGTAGTGGTACTGGCACTCAACACGTCTTTCTAACTATTGACATTGTAGCGTTAACATAGTTAAAACTTTCTAGGAACCTTCCCTTGTCCAAATTCAGAGAGCGTCTCTTTTCAAATGTCGTAGAAATAATTAACTGCGCCATAACTACTTGGAAAAAAGTACAGTGAAGTAAAAAAGTTTATTTTGTAGGTTATGGTCAAGCTGGAAAGAGGTAACTTTTTATAATATTCTACTTTTAATAAAACTAATAAAATCAAACATATCAACAATCCTTAAAGGCAACCAGGCAATGTTACTAGTGTTATTAATGACTACCATTATAACCAGCGTGCCATGCCACAAAAGCATGAGGCAACATTGCTCCGACTCAGACTCAGGAGAAAGGGTAGGTTCTGATAATACTTGTGCGCAGAACTTCAAGTCCCAGGTGCTAAGGCCCTAACCTAACTGTGTTCTTCGAGTTGTTGTTGAAAATTATTTGTTTAATGGGCGCCACCCGTTGGTAAGGTTGCTGAGGGTAACGGACGGGGAAGAAAAACCCTTCCAAAAGCACACAGTAAGGCAAACCCAAAGCCCTAACATTTATTCATGCTCGGTTCACAAGCTATGATATGAACCCCAATACTACACTATTAGTTTCCTGGAAATCCACTAATAGCATCTAATGTTATTTCACCTTGATAAACTCAAATTTTACTAAACCACTAAATTCCACAAAACTATCACTAAATTTTCAAGGAAAATTAAATATTGTATATATATCAGAAAAATCTTGGATTTATTTAAACATGATCAAATTAAGAAACCCATTTCAAAATTCCAAAAAAAAAAAAAAAAAAAAAAAGAAAACAAAAAAAAAACAGGAAACATATTCAGCTCATCAACCTGATTAGTTTTCACAACAAGTATTCACAACAATTAATTTCAATAGAGTATGATAAATCCCCAGAATATATCAGAAATCACCATGGCGGACAATAATTAAAAATCTATCACAATAATCAATAATCAATACTTAATAGCTATAATAAATATTCAATTATGACAATGAACAGCAAAGCAGGTGGCCACCGCTAATAAGAGTACTCATGAAAACAAACATTAAACATTTAAATGAACAGTGAGACATTTAATAACTAACATTAATTGACAATGAAGCGACGAATTGCATCACTGGCAGAGTCCAGAAATGTCCCCTGAAATGTCCCAGAAAGTCTCATAACCGCAACAATATGAAATAGAATCGTTGTATTTAACTTTGACTATCACAGTCTTAAGTCCGTGCTGGCCAGCAAATCCAAAATAATATTGATTCAAGTTCACCAAGTGGAAAAGAATGACTATTCTATCACTTATCGGTTCATGACAGGCGATACGGTGAGTGAATAGAAGTCCCAGTGAGTAGGCACGCGGCAGAGGCAGTGCGGTGCGGGTGTGGGGAGGGCCAATGTCACCACGGCCACCGGTCAGCGGCGACGACGCGGTAGCGGCGATGCGACGTGATGCTGATGGCTGTGGCTGTCAACCAAACCGTTCCGTTCGCTTGACGATGTCCGGAACGTAAAGAAAAGCCCTACATATTCAATAATATATAGTATTTTTGGTAGGCAAATAATTAAAACTACATAATTAACTACAATGGTATAAAACAAATATTTTGCAGATTCATATTAAACATTTTAATAAATCTATTTACTAAAGCATTATTTTTTTATATATATGTTTAATGTTATAATATTATTTATATTTTTTAATAATTGGGATTTATTTAATTAAAACCTGAATTTAATCTTTAAAACTGTTAATGTTTACATTTATTTACATAAAATTCTAAACTTCATAATATCGATATATATACAGTATATTATTGTTTCAGTTACTTCAAAACATGTTAATCCTTTTCTATAAATAATACTTGTGCAGCTTAACTGCATCATAACTCACGAGCTCACAAAATAACATGTAAAAGATAAATGATAATCTAGTATTGGACAGTTTGTACAAAATCACAAGTACGAAAATAAGGTTATTATTTAGACACATTAGAACTTTACTAAACAAAATCATTAATTGTCATTTAAAATCATTACTACGAGATATATCAGAGATATGAAACATTAATAAATTTACGAGGTATGAAACATTAATAAAATTTGGCTCTGTAAATAGTGGACAATAATTAAATATTATATACGGACAGTTAGCTAGCTAGAGCAGCTAAATAACCTGTTCTTACAACGAAAGGTAAATATTTTTCAAGATAAATATATTGATAACAACACTCATATTCTGTGGCACAAATAAAATCAAGTTACTGGCAATATTCAATAAGGTTTACTGCAATATTCATTGTCATCGAACAATTGTGTACAAACCACAATCGTAGTCTCAAAAATTGACAAATTTGTAAAGTTGTATACATTTTACAAATTACACCGTTCTTTAAACATACAAAAACAAATGAGACATTTTATATTCACAAAACAAGAACGTACTTGATTTTTTTTATATATAAATATACATTTACTGTTAACATTAGACATTTTATGGCTACAAAATATTACTGAAAGAGATTTTAACTACCCTAAATTCTACTCCAAGTTTCTTCCTTCAAAATTAATATTGCATAATTGGCTCGTATTCATTTTAAGTCACCGTTAGATTTATATGAGTGAATTTTATATCGCTATACACATTAAACAGACAGTACTATTTTCATATTCAGCTCTTTCCCAATAAATACAAATTGGTTTATCACACAACATAAAATATTGACAACACAATAAACGAAACCCTAATTACTTGTAAAAATAAGTAATCATACATTAAACATCGTTCTTATGTGCCACGTGCCTTACTTAGGATTGTCCAAGCATGAATAAAGAGAACCTATTTTAATGATTGCAAAAGTCTAATAATGATTTAAATTTTGACGTTTTTAAATATTGCTTTTGACAAAGATTTGAATTATAGAAAATGACGGTCTGCCTTACCTCTAAGCAAATTTTCCCTGAAGAAAATGCTGAAAAATCCACGACGTGAAGAGGGCTTCCACAATCCAAGTGAACAGGTCGGCAGCTCATCCACAACAAGCCTAATTGTCGAGACAATGCCATATCACCCCGCTCAGGATTAAACTTGCCGGCGCACCGGTCTAAAGGTCCAAAGTGGCGGCTCTGGCTAGGCAACAGCGCTTACGGCAATTTCTCAGCGCCTTACATAACTTTGATAGGCAAATACTGCTCGCTCAGTTTTAGGGAATGCATCGGCCAACTTTGCGGGCTAGCTACCGCAGTGGAAACGTCTAGTTGGGTGATCAATCCAACTTCCGAAAATGAGGTCCATAAACATAAACGTTACAAGCGTAGCCTAATATATTAAGGATACCGTATGTCTGATAATTACCAAGTTACCAATGAAAATATGTAATTACGCAGACTTTCGTAGAAAGGCACAAACCTGATAAGTGAAATGCGAACTAATGGCGTCTTCCATTATACTTTTCTTTTTACAAAAGAACACCATTTGTGAACACGCAATATTTTCGTATAGTTGAAGTGAGCGTGTAGTATTCCTTATGCATACATTGAGAAGCATTTTACCATTACAATATTGGGTTGTGATGATAATAACCTTAAAAATCGTTATATTTATTTTCATTTGGTTAAAAACAATGCAGTTCAAGTTGTCCAACCAAACTGACGATGAGAATATTGTTTTTAAATTGAGGTACTACAGCGTAAAGTTTTATTTTTATTTTTAAGTTTATAAAGTTTATAATATTTACATCACTCAATGTCTTCACAATATTATTAACCTGGTATTATTAGCGGACCATGATCATATGTACATTTTGCTTTAATATAAAATAAGATATAGTCGCCTATCTCTTACGGTGTTTGAGAGTATTACTTTACTATTCTATATTAATGTTTAAACCACCAAAAGATGAAATGAAGACAAACAAAATTTATTATACAATGTGTTTACTATTTAGACCGTTAAATAATTTTAAAAATATTTTATGGTTATCTTGTGATATAATTAGTGTTTATCATTCTATTATAACCCAAAGCGTATAAGATACCTATTAATTCTACTTTTTTACATCAATACGAGTTTTTTATATTTATAAATTTTAATACAATTAAATGATATAAAAATATTTGCCTGCGCTATAAAGAACAAGCTTAACTTGTTGTCTGATTCTCAATGTTCCTTAGATAAAAGACCACTGTGCCTGTTCATATGTTTATTACCTTATAAAGAAATATTTCAAATTTATATTTATTTTTAACATTTAACTTTTTTACAGTGTTTCTTCTTAATGAAAGTATTTGATGTAGGTCTATATTAGACTATATTAGATGGGACCGTGTGGTATTTTTCAAAGTGATGTATATATATTCAATGTATTTTGTTTGATCAGAGGTTAAGTTACATTTTTAATCGTACGTGAGGAACCCATTTATTTCATGCAAATTAGTTAGTCCCTTCATCGCAACCTGGAACTAGCGCTACTGTACCTTTCTCCTTACGGTACAGTTCGAGGACTTTAGCTGTGCGCGTGTCCTTGAGTGTGTGGTGATAGGCGGGAGGGGTGGCGGGGTAGCATTATGCGCTGCGTCCCGAAAACATTTCCTGTGACTCATGGGTAAAACCCTCCTTTCAGGAATCGTTATTGGCCCGAATAACTCATCACACTCGCTAAAATCAGTCTGTTTTGTAAAAGTGCTGACTGTGGTGGAATTAAATAATAAGAGAAAACCAAATAATAGGAATAATATGACTTATCCTTGTTTTTAAGTTGTTATAGTGCTGTCTAACGTGTTTTTGAAAATAACGTATTTGTCAATTTTTATCTGTAAATCAAAATCGTGGGTTTAAAGTCGTGAAAGAGATTGTTGCGCCTTCATCTCAGCGGCTAGCACGTAAACGCAACCCGCCACACAGATAGCGTTTGTTTGTTGATAGGGTAGTATCTGGGCCCTGCGAGCACAGCTAAATTCCTCCAACTGTACACCAGGTAGCTGGAGCACCAACCAGGGTCACCCTAAGCCACAGTCATCCTTCAGCAGTTGTGCGGAGAGGTTGTTAGTAGATGTGTTATTGTTTCTCGTTAAATTATTCTATTTAATTTTTTATATTGTGTTGTTACTGTAAGGAGTGAGAATTATTTATTCTTTTTTGTTTTTATTATATAAATTTTTAATAGTGAACAAAAATAGGTAGCACTTCCATCTGCATATCGTCAGCACTTTTGGATAAACTATTGGTAAGTCCTAATTCTAATATTAAGTATTATTTAAAATTATATATAAATAAATATACGTAATTAATGTATGCGTTACCGTTTTAATAGTTTTTAATGTAATTTTTTATAATACTTTAACTTACGATCCAATATTTGTACGATGTAGTTTTAAAATTTTAATTTACGAAATAATTTTAAATGTTAAAGCATTTTTTTTAAAAGTTACTAAAAAGATGTATTGCTTTTTTTTAAACATACAATCATATAATCACAGTATACTAAAATTACACTAACATTTCTGCAGCCGTTAAAACGATTATATTTGTTTTATATTTACAACTGCTCTCATTATAGAATTATATGTACAGTCTTATTTGATATACATGTCTAATTAGTTTGGTCTCATTCTAAAATTACATAGTTAATTAAGTTTGCGCCAATGTTTTTATCGTACAACTACCTTTTTGAAAAATAGCACATGTTTATATTTGCACAACACTATAATAATACTCACGGGTTTTATCACACTCTGCAGATTTTCATTCTGAATATTATATTTATGTTTTGCCAAGTTTTTAAAGAAACCGATTAGTTAGGATTAGTTTAGGATAATCCGTTATCTCATAACCGACATAAGAACTAAAAATGTGTTGCGTTTCTAGCTTTTAAAATTAATTTCTTGAAGTTATTGTTATTTCGTCGTTATAACATTAATGTGTAACGCCATCGTTATGTTTTGTACCTTACTACAGTTACGGAGTCGTAAAAGTCATAGTTGTGGTTAACGGTATAAATATATAAGATTCTGTTCAATTACACTTATAGAGAAATATAACAAAAAAAAAATAAAAAGTAAAAAAAACAAGATATACATTAATTATCTGCATCTAACATCTAAATGTTCAGTACTCACGCTGCGTTGAAACTTTGCTTACTAAATACTCGTAATACATTTTTTAAGCAATGTTAAAATTTTAGATATTTTTAAAGTCAACCGCAAATGAAATTTTAACTCAAATAATTTTTGTACAAGGAAGTGAGTAGTCCATGTTATCACAAACACGATTTAACTTATATGGCGAGTCTAATGTAATTTCTTTAACATATAAGAGTAATATATTTTATTTTTATAATATATTATTACCTTTACTAAACTGTTTAGATAACAATTTAATGCTTTTGCTCTAATGTTGCTAAAGATGATAATTGCAGAATTGTGATCTTGAACAAGCATGTTTAACGACAACAAAAATTTACTTAAAGATATGTGTTTTGCAGAGTGAAAGTGTATCCAATTCCTCTACGTCGTCGCACAATATAGTGTACGAACCAGGACTGGTAGACCATCAGCTGATTGGAGACAGCCAGTTCTGCAGGTTCGGTGAACAGCTGTTGGGACTTCGGAGGGTACCTACACCGAATTGTAAGTTTTAATTTTATTTACATGTTTGAATATACATGCATTGTACTAAAAGTGATGTCCGCATTGTTGGATAAGATCGCAGTTTAATATAATAACCATCACTGTATAATTTAGTTTGTGTATTTGTAAAATGTATTGTTTAAATTTTCTCTTGTCACTAACATATATGCATAATTATATTATTTATTTGTTGCAGCATCCGGCCGGATAGGAATCTGCGTCAGCGGTCAAACTATATCCGACCTCCATAAGAGAGTGAAAGAGAAGTTGTATCCGATATCGAACAAAATCATCCTTATGATTGGGACGAATGATTTTTTGAAGGTAATATTTAGCACTGTACGGTTATTTAATTTAATATAATTATTTAGTAATGAGTTATGTTTGTAAGTGACAATTATTCATTACATAAAAGAAAAACACTACACATTAGAACAATTTAATAAACACATGGTACAAAACTTTTCAGTGATATTAGATATACTCTTTTGTGTGTTATAAAATTGTACATAAAATATGTGTTTAATACAAATTGGTTATAATAGGGTAAAATCGGTCATATGATTATTTCAGTTGCTGTTGTTGTCATGTGCACAATGTAAATCAATGAATAAATCTGTGATTTATTTTATTTGAACATTTTAATTGTCCGTAGCCACTATAATTTTGTATGTAGTAGGCGTACAAAAACTAAGAGAAACACCCTCAGTGTTTAAAATCTTCTATAACATAATTATAAAACTTAGTACTAAGTATAATTTTAACGTTTATAATCAGTCTAAGATACAATATTTTATGTTATTGGCTTTATTATTATTACTACAACTCACTGCTTATCAGTACTTTCCACTGATTTCACGCAATAAGTTTTTCACACATTCTTTGTTACCCGTTACACTCGTAGCTTTCAAAATATGTTTATGTCTTTTGTTGTGTAATAATGTTGTAGCATAATATTTACAAACAATGATTTCAGGATGCAGACATTTCAACAATGTGTGGTGAACTCTCTGCGCTCATCAAAACATTGCAGGAGACTGTAACAAGTATAATACTACTGACCCTGCCACCCATACCAAAGCTCGAGAAGAAATACGGTCCAAGCCATTTCAAACTGTTGGAGAAATACAATAGTCACATCCGGAGCTTGGAAAACGGTTAGTCTTGTTATCCCTCTTTTATCTGTATTGATTTAGCCGGAACAAGAATTCTCTATATCCTCTTTTTACTTACAATTTAACCTTTTACAATTAAACGATGAAAAGGCGATGGATTAATGAATGTTCTTATAAACTATTTTCAAGCTATAATATAAAATATGTTTTCTGTATTAAAATTATATAAAGATTACAATGTGATAGTTATTTGATTTTTAACGGTAGATTTAACGGCCAGTAATTTTAACCTTAGATAGAACAGAATGTAAATCCCCACCCCTAATTCAGTATAAGAAATGGTTCTTTAGTTTACTTATATACTTAAATATATAACGTAATATACTTGATCCTACTTTCTTGCCGTGCTGTATATTTTATATACAAGATTTTTTTTTTCAGTAAATTTAGCATATTATACATTAAATATTTTTGATGTGATGGTCATAAAAGGATCATTTTTTAATATACCTAATTGACGCTAATTTGCCCAGTTTTATTGATTTTCAATAATTTTGAAATTATAACATGATGTCATATTTCAATGGTACTCTATGCCATGATACATAATTTTACATACATTTTGTTTGTTGCAGAAGACTGTGTAAGGATAGCCGACATCTGCCCGCTGTACGTGAGTTCATCTCCACGCTAGAAATGCCATATTCATTTGTTTGAACGGTAAGTATATATATATACTAATTATATATACTGAAATTAATATATGTATTTCATTATGTATATATATATATATATATATATATATATATATATATATGTAACTTGATTTAAACTTCGTAGATATACACTCCCCTTTTAATTAAAAAAAATTGTATTCTTCAGTAGTTAAACAAGTTGCATTGTCATCCACTATACATTCAGGTAATGAGAAATTATTAAGTAATACTATTTTCTAAGGCTCTTAACACATTACCTGATGTTATTTCCCACAGTGGAAGGCACCAAGTGAATTTATTCATATCTTCTACAATAATCATTATATATTGATATCCCTCTAAGATGTTCCACATTGGCTACTACCTCTAATTTAATAAGTTGTCATAATCTTATTCTTGACTCTACTGCCACAGACCGGTTTAGGATAAACACCCCTAAATTTAAATTCAAACAACAGTTCTTCTTTACTAAGTAGGTCCACTTTCAGCGATATCGTTCACTAATCAAAGTTCAGTACTGTTCACAAAAGTCACTTTATATTACAGTTTATTCCTAACAGAATTATTTTTTTTATTAAAAATAATTTATAAATTAATTTAATCTCTTCTTTTAAAAGTTCACACAAATACCAATCACTGTTCAAAACTGCTTCACATCAACCGCTCAATTATACCAAGCAGAGTGGCGCAATTATGTTAGTCAGAGTGTCTATAGTAAGGTTATCTACTATAAACCAATTACAACTATTTCTGGTTTAGTATAAGAGCGATCAATTGTGTTCTGAACTAATAATCCTTTATTTTAAGAATGCACAAGTTCCAATGGAATTAAATAATTTAACTCAGTATAAATTAATATTAATTTTAATGAAATTTTAAAATCAATAATACAGCAACGCCAAGCTATCTTTTTTACTTTGAATTTATTCTCAATTATTTCATGTTTTTAACCCATCAAAAGTTCAAAAGTCCAGTCTTAAAACTAACAATCAATCAATCATTCAATAATTGTGTCCTTCAAGTTCTCAGTGCTAATGTTTCAACACAAACTCAAAATAAGAATCTTCATTAAACTTCAAAATAAAATAATCTTCTTCTAATATAAAATAAAACAAATAATAAAATAAGACTTCTTCTCAAAATAAAAATCAAACAAATTAAGGTAATATTAATATTTAATTTATGAACAAAGACAATGTCCAACCAGTTAAACTAAAAATTGTATCAATTTCAAACTACTTATTTTCTGTAAATTTCCAATTTGCAAATTATTGAATTATCTAGAATTATCCGCTTGGCTTTGAATGTTAAATTTAGGAACTTGTTAAAATATATATAGAATCTCAGAAGATTAAATAAATTTTCTTTTTCAGTCGGTTATTCCTGATTAAATCAAATTGAACAGGAAAATATCATCAAGTAATTTTCTATTTCAATATTAAATTCTAACTTTCACAGTACCTCGCACTTCTCCTGAAGACTTCACCAAGTAACCAAAATGACTGTTATAGATTAATTAATTCAAACTTGAGACTTTAAATTTTGAAAAGAAATTTTAATCTTACAACTCAACCTTCTTGCCGAAAAATTAATACGGCAAGAGTAGGCTATTACTTAACACGACTAATCTCTCTGAGCACACAGCAAAGAATCTCCTGAAAACGTGGTTGAAGCCACCGGAAGGATCTAGAAGTCCCTCCCACCATCTGATCAACCAAACATTGGCCAATCAAATTTGAGCATACACAATGTCTGAATTGGATGGTACCTATCCAACCCAGACCTGTAACCTATGCTCAATACCTAGATACAAAAGGAAGCTTCTAGCATTCCTCGAACCCGAATTGACAAGAAATTCAGCACTGCTGGAAGGCTCACAATCTTACAATTCAATTATTATATTAATTCACAATTCTCTTAATAAAATATAAAAATTCCTATAAATAATTAAATAATATAGGAAGCATCCTATAATATATTAATTTCAGTTGCTAGTATTACTGCATTTTTATGAAGCACCGAATTTACAATTCTTAATTTTAAATTATAATCAACTATTAATATTGATTTATTATTCTGTAAATATTTTTTTACATATTTTGTATGAAATACTTTTACTGACTGTCTATATAATTTTATGTATCGATTTTTTGCAGATTTTTCTCTGGAAGGACTAGAAGACCAGATTTTATTCATCTTAATCGAAAAGGTCTGATTATGTTGCGTAAGTATATTCTTGACAAATGTTTATAAATTTTAGATTTGTTTTTAGTTTGTATTATTTTAGTTTTTATATATCTGGACATTTTATTGTTATAATTTTGAAATTATAACAGGTTTTACAGATATATTGCCAATTTTTAACAACTTATATAAAACCGTTCAGTATTATTTTGTAAGCAATAATATATGTTTGTATTTTTATCATCAGGTTGTCTAAATTTAAAAAAAATTACCATGTTGTTTTGAGTTATTTAAATGTATAATACATTTTAGATGTTGAATATTTGTATTGTTACGGGGTATGTACATTTATGCTATTTCTTTAGATGTAAGTAGGCTGTATATGTGAACACTTATAACATTATTATCATTATAGTAAATCTGTCTGTATATTTAATTAGCTGTTAAGATTTGTGTGTATTTAAATATAAGATTTATTACTATTATTGTGTAATGTACAATTCATTTAGATATATTAGTTAAGTAGCATGACAAATTTTACAATTCAAGTTCTATAATACCAAAAAGTCATTTAAAGTCTGTGTATTATTGTAAATGGTGTAATACTTTTTACGAAAGATCAAGTTTTACCATAAATATTTTCTTATCCTTATGCTATAGAATGATATTTAATATTACTTAGTAAATTCTTGAAATATAACAATTTGATATTTTTATTTCACCCTTACCCCACTAAATGTAGACAGAAACACAACTCTTTCCTTTAGTGTGTGATTTATTATTTAAACGTATATACATCTTAACGTGAAAAACCTTAAATAACAGCCCGTGCCAATTTAATTTACCTTTAAAATCTCTTAAAAATGAACACTGAAACAATATTTGTAATATAAATGTGACCTCTTTGCTTTGAAATTATCGTAGCGTTCCATCATATTACATCAAAATATTTTACTAAGATTATTACGGACTTAGTTTTTTCTCCACTCTGTCCTAACATATTGCAAGTGTTATTACAATTTTGTGAACTACTCATTCTATTACTATGGAATGTTGCAGAGAAATTTTACGTTTTTCATTGGTAATAACTTAAACAGTTTATCAAATTCAAAACTACGTTAATCTTACAACTTGTTAATCTTAGTATATTAAACATTTATATTAATGTAATGAAAAGTAACTAGAACCCTTTTAAAATATTTTTATTGACATACACGTGTTTCGGTTTTCAACCATCATCAATATACATTAACCTCTGATTAATGATAGATTTGCGGGTAACAGAATGCATTCCGTTTATGTTAAGGGAACAACCCTCAACACATGAGGGAAACTCACAATTATTTTTATATTACTGTACTAAAATAACCCTGTTAGAAATTCAGGACTCTAGTTTGTCACAAAATTACAGTAGATTGAAATCGTTAAAGTATATATTTTATATACAAACATGGATATTACTATCGCAAAGTATACAAATAATAAATTGCAGGTTAAGATGAAATGTTCAAGGCTAAAATGAAACGAACCAATCAACCCATGTAACTTAATAACATAATTATGTTGTTAACTTAAGAAAGTGAAGCGGGATAATCAGAATGTTGATAGCTTAATGACAAATTTTAAGAAGGTAGGTGAAATATTACATATAATAATCTAAAGAGACCAAATGTATTCCCGTATATACCGTTACTCTGTCTCCTTATGTGAGCCATTACGTACAGTTACTAGAGTCCTAAAGGATCTGTGAGCTTCCGCCGCTAAAAGGGGTGGTAAGAATTAAAAAGGAGGGAAACTTGAGATTTTATTGCGTTTTCGAAAACGATTTATACTTAATTATAAATGTACAATTGAAAATTAATTTTGTTAATAATGATTTGGCTTTTGATTAAATCTCTAAATTAAACTCTTTGTAGGCTATAATTTAAAAGAGGATGTAGTTTTACTTATTCTTACATTGAAAAGTATTATACCATTACAACGTTGGGTTGTGATTATAATAACCTTAAAAATTATAAGATTTAGGTTCATTTGATAAAATCCAATGGAATAAAATCATGTATATGATGCACAAACAAATAAACTATATTTAGGTAGCAGAGATAACACATGTAAATTAATTATATTCTATTAAAAACTATTAAAATTAGTAAAACTTTGGAAAGGATCCTGCAAAATATACATGTTTATTATTTTTCCTACTTTAATGATGCAGTTCAAGACTATCGTTTTAAATGGAGGTACTGCTACGAACATTTTTAATTTTATACTAAAATACTTTGTAACATGTTCTGTTAAAGAAACTGACATAAATTTATTAGCATTGTTAAAAAATATAAAGACAGGTTTTTATGAATATAATAAAAATATTTAGTTGATCAATAGTAGTGATTTTTCCTAAAAGCAATTGATTTAGTTATCAGCTAGAAAGAAGAATTATCTATATTTTGTCATGTAAGGGATTTAGAGACTAGGTTTGTTGTTTTATAATACCACCATTTCTTTAAATAAAGCCTGAACAAATGAATATTTTCTGTTATTAATGTGTTTTTTATAATTTATACCAACTTTCAATATATTAACACACACATTATTCTAAAATTAAAAATTGTTTATTAAAGAGCATAAATATTTTGCTGTAGTAGTAATGTTTTAATTTTGAATATTTGAATGTGCTATTATGATTTTTTGGAGGCTTCAACAAACATATGTGTGCTGAACTCACTGAAATACCAGCCAAACCATATAATTGTATATAATAATTAAATAAAGAATAACTAACATGTCGGTGTGCAAGAGAATTTTGCAAGTCAATTGCGTTTTGTCTCTATAGTCGATTCAAATAGCGGGTGCGATTGGTGCCCGACTAATGGAGTATATCATAGACTAGAGTAGGATAATTGTTCAGAATTCATTTATCTGCATAGGATTAAAATGCAGAGTAAGAATCATATAAGCTTGTGAGTAAAGTTTGCAAGTCCATTGTGCCTTTTCTCTGTAGTTGGATCATAGGGACTTTGAAATTGGCCCCCTACTTATTAAGTAGTCCTGTGTCCGGGACTTGATTGTGCAATTGTTATAATCAGCTTGGACTATAAAACCTGACTAGGAGTCATTTAGGCGAGTGGGAGAAGTTTCCCAGTCAATTGCGAATTGTCTAAAATGTCATGAAATAGAGCGGGCGTGATTGGCGCCTGCCTAATCAAAGGTAAGCAATTTTTAGTATGCAAATATTTGCTAAGGATAATAAAGCAGAGTAAGAAACATGTTGTCGTGTATTACAAACAAGTGTGTAAGTCAATAGCGCCTTTTTTCAGTAGTTAGGTCATAGATATTAATTAGCTCCCGAGCTATGGTCTCGTCTTGTGTCAGGGACTGGGTTGCGCAATTGTAAGAAATGCAATAATATAATTGGGCTATTAAGGCAGAGTGAGAATTATATAGGTGCGTTTGAGACGTTTGCCAATGAATTGCAATTGGCATAAAAAAATAGAGTAATAGAGCGGGTAAGATTGATTGCCTTCCATATTATGGTCTTTTGTGCGTGACTAGATTGGGCAATTGTTAAAATAATTATAGTCTAGTTAGGGTAATAAAGCATGAAAGTCTCAAAGGACTTGCTTACTTAACTCACACGTCCAACTCATTCTTAATCTTTTTTTTTATCCTAAGCAGATAATTGCATTCTTAACCACTGCCTACTCTAGTCCATGACATAAGACCATAAGTCGGGCGCCAATCACGCCCGCTTTTTGACTTGATACAAAAACAAAGCGCAATTGTCAAGCAAAATTAACCCACACGTTGACTTGAGTCTTATTCTGCTTTATAAGTGAAAACTGTTATACGAGTAACAATAAGACGTCTTATGTTTCTCAGGAAAGCTATAAGTGATTTGTAAACTCTACCATTACATAAGGTCCGTTCCAACTCAAAAAGCAACACACTATTATAACATATGAAAACCTAATTTAACAATCTCTTTACGATTTGTTATTTAGGCAACAAGTTTTTCGCAGCATCATGGAAGATTAAAACAGATGTAATCCCATTATAAATAAAGTTAGTAAACGTGTACTTAATTTAAAAGATTTCTAACTTTATGAATTTATATAATTGCGATTATGAAAATTTAAAAAAAAAATATTTTAAACTCAATTGTTATTTTATAATTAAAATAATAATATAAATAGAGTACACCAATATTAATAGAACAATAGCTTGTAAGATTAGTTTTGAAAAAAATTTTAAAGCTTTATAATGATAAATTTACAAGAAATATACAAACGATAGTTAAAGTATTAGTAATGTACTTAGTGGTCAATGTCAACAACTTGAACAGTATAGTTAACAAATGACAGAATGTGGCATTACATATAATTAATATACATAAATTCAGATATTTATGAAAGAAAATCCATGAACTACAAAGTTAATATAGGATTATTCGAATGTGTTTTGATGCAAACCTGCTTATATGCCCAACATATTTTTACGAAAGTGCTTATTTCCACAGAATATGTGCAAAACGTTTTCGAAACAAAAACAGACTTTGTTGTATTTTATTGATGGCCCAAGCATAATTGATTTTTTGACATGTAACATTTTAGCGTAAATATTTAGATTATCGCTCTTCATGAAAATTTACACGACTTTGACTTAAGTCTTAAAGATTAGTCAATTTTCAACTGACAATGACTATTATACCTCGTTACCGTGAAAACACGATTTCAAAAACTAATATTTTTAACAACACAACACATGAAGGAAACTCACAATTATTTTTATATTACTGTACTAAAATAACCATGTTAGAAATTCAGGACTCTAGTTTGTCACAAAATTACAGTAGATTGAAATCGTTAAAGTATATATTTTATATACAAACATGGATATTACTATCGCAAAGTATACGAATAATAAATTGCAGGTTAAGATGAAATGTTCAAGGCTAAAATGAAACGAACCAATCAACCCATGTAACTTAATAACATAATTATGTTGTTAACTTAAGAAAGTGAAGCGGGATAATCAGAATGTTGATAGCTTAATGACAAATTTTAAGAAGGTAGGTGAAATATTACATATAATAATCTAAAGAGACCAAATGTATTCCCGTAAATACCGTTACTCTGTCTCCTTATGTGAGCCATTACGTACAGTTACTAGAGTCCTAAAGGATCTGAGAGCTTCCGCCGCTAAAAGGGGTGGTAAGAATTAAAAAGGAGGGAAACTTGAGATTTGATTGCGTTTTCGAAAACGATTTATACTTAATTATAAATGTACAATTGAAAAGTAATTTTGTTAATAATGATTTAGCTTTTGATTAAATCTCTAAATTAAACTCTTTGTAGGCTATAATTTAAAAGAGGATGTAGTTTTACTTATTCTTACATTGAAAAGTATTATACCATTACAACGTTGGGTTGTGATTATAATAACCTTAAAAATTATAAGATTTAGGTTCATTTGATAAAATCCAATGGAATAAAATCATGTATATGATGCACAAACAAATAAACTATATTTAGGTAGCAGAGATAACACATGTAAATTAATTATATTCTATTAAAAACTATTAAAATTAGTAAAACTTTGGAAAGGATCCTGCAAAATACACATGTTTATTATTTTTCCTACTTTAATGATGCAGTTCAAGACTATCGTTTTAAATGGAGGTACTGCTACGAACATTTTTAATTTTATACTAAAATACTTTGTAACATGTTCTGTTAAAGAAACTGACATAAATTTATTAGCATTGTTAAAAAATATAAAGACAGGTTTTTATGAATATAATAAAAATATTTAGTTGATCAATAGTAGTGATTTTTCCTAAAAGCAATTGATTTAGTTATCAGCTAGAAAGAAGAATTATCTATATTTTGTCATGTAAGGGATTTAGAGACTAGGTTTGTTGTTTTATAATACCACCATTTCTTTAAATAAAGCCTGAACAAATGAATATTTTCTGTTATTAATGTGTTTTTTATAATTTATACCAACTTTCAATATATTAACACACACATTATTCTAAAATTAAAAATTGTTTATTAAAGAGCATAAATATTTTGCTGTAGTAGTAATGTTTTAATTTTGAATATTTGAATGTGCTATTATGATTTTTTGGAGGCTTCAACAAACATATGTGTGCTGAACTCACTGAAATACCAGCCAAACCATATAATTGTATATAATAATTAAATAAAGAATAACTAACATGTCGGTGTGCAAGAGAATTTTGCAAGTCAATTGCGTTTTGTCTCTATAGTCGATTCAAATAGCGGGTGCGATTGGTGCCCGACTAATGGAGTATATCATAGACTAGAGTAGGATAACTGTTCAGAATTCATTTATCTGCATAGGATTAAAATGCAGAGTAAGAATCATATAAGCTTGTGAGTAAAGTTTGCAAGTCCATTGTGCCTTTTCTCTGTAGTTGGATCATAGGGACTTTGAAATTGGCCCCCTACTTATTTTATAGTCCTGTGTCCGGGACTTGATTGTGCAATTGTTATAATCAGCTTGGGCTATAAAACCTGACTAGGAGTCATTTAGGCGAGTGGAAGAAGTTTCCCAGTCAATTGCGAATTGTCTAAAATGTCATGAAATAGAGCGGGCGTGTTTGGCGCCCGCCTAATCAAAGGTAAGCAATTTTTAGTATGCAAATATTTGCTAAGGATAATAAAACAGAGTAAGAAACATGTTGTCGTGTATTACAAACAAGTGTTTAAGTCAATAGCGCCTTTTTTCAGTAGTTAGGTCATAGATATTAATTAGCTCCCGAGCTATGGTCTCGTCTTGTGTCAGGGACTGGGTTGCGCAATTGTAAGAATGCAATAATATAATTGGGCTATTAAGGCAGAGTGAGAATTATATAGGTGCGTTTGAGACGTTTGCCAATGAATTGCAATTGGCATAAAAAATAGAGTAATAGAGCGGGTAAGATTGCCTTCCATATTATGGTCTTTTGTGCGTGACTAGATTGGGCAATTGTTAAAATAATTATAGTCTAGTTAGGGTAATAAAGCATGAAAGTCTCAATGGACTTGCTTACGTAACTCACACGTCCAACTCATTCTTAATCTGTTTTTTATCCTAAGCAGATAATTGCATTCTTAACCACTGCCTACTCTAGTCCATGACATAAGACCATAAGTCGGGCGCCAATCACGCCCGCTTTTTGACTTGATACAAAAACAAAGCGCAATTGTCAAGCAAAATTAACCCACACGTTGACTTGAGTCTTATTCTGCTTTATAAGTGAAAACTGTTATACGAGTAACAATAAGACGTCTTATGTTTCTCAGGAAAGCTATAAGTGATTTGTAAACTCTACCATTACATAAGGTCCGTTCCAACTCAAAAAGCAACACACTAGTATAACATATGAAAACTTAATTTAACAATCTCTTTACGAATTGTTATTTAGGCAACAAGTTTTTCGCAGCATCATGGAAGATTAAAACAGATGTAATCCCATTATAAATAAAGTTAGTAAACGTGTACTTAATTTAAAAGATTTCTAACTTTATGAATTTATATAATTGCGATTATGAAAATTAAAAAAAAAATATATTTTAAACTCAATTGTTATTTTATAATTAAAATAATAATATAAATAGAGTACACCAATATTAATAGAACAATAGCTTGTAAGATTAGTTTTGAAAAAATTTTAAAGCTTTATAATGATAAATTTACAAGAAATATACAAACGATAGTTAAAGTAATAGTAATGTACTTAGTGGTCAATGTCAACAACTTGAACAGTATAGTTAACAAATGACAGAATGTGGCATTACATATAATTAATATACATAAATTCGGATATTTATGAAAGAAAATCCATGAACTACAAAGATAATTTACTAGCCGAACTTTTACTAAATCAACTGTTATTATGTAAAAGCAGTGACAGTAAGCAGTGAGAGTATTACTTTACTATTCTATATTTATGTTTAAACCACCTAAAGATGAAATGATGACAAACAAAATTTATTATATAATGTGTTTACTATTTAGACCGTTAAATAATTTAAAAAAATATTTTATGGTTATCTTGTGATATAATTTGTGTTTATCATTCTATTATAACCCAAAGCGTATAAGATACCTATTAATTCTACTTTTTTACATCAATACGAGTTTTTTACATTTATAAAGTTTTAATACAATTAAATGATATAAAAATATTTTCCTGCGCTATAAAGACCAAGCTTAACTTGTTGTCTGATTCTCAATATTCCTTAGAGAAAAGACCACTGTGCCTGTTCATATGTTTATTACCTTATAAAGAAATATTTCAAATTTATATTTATTTTTAACATTTAACTTTTTTACAGTGTTTCTTCTTAATGAAAGTATTTGATGTAGGTCTATATTAGACTATATTAGATGGGACCGTGTGGTATTTTTCAAAGTGATGTATATATATTCAATGTATTTTGTTTGATCAGAGGTTAAGTTACATTTTTAATCGTACGTGAAGAACCCATTTATTTCTTGCAAATTAGTTAGTCCCCTCATCGCAACCTGGAACTAGCGCCACTGTACCTTTCTCCTTACGGTACTCCAGGTAGCTGGAGCACCAACCAGGGTCACCTTAAGCCACAGTCATCCTTCAGCAGTTGTGCGGAGAGGTTGTTAGTAGATGTGTTATTGTTTCTCGTTAAATTATTCTATTTAATTTTTTATATTGTGTTGTTACTGTTAGGAGTGAGAATTATTTATTCTTTTTTGTTTTTATTATATAAATTTTTAATAGTGAACAAAAAATGAGTAGCACTTCCATCTGCATATCGTCAGAACTTTTGGATAAACTATTAGTAAGTCCTAATTCTAATATTAAGTATTATTTAAAATTATATATAAATAAATATACGTAATTAATGTATGCGTTACCGTTTTAATAGTTTTTAATGTAATTTTTTATAATACTTTAACTTACGATCCAAAATTTGTACGATGTTGTTTTAAAATTTTAATTTACGAAATAATTTTAAATGTTAAAGCATTCTTTTTAAAAGTTACTAAAAAGATGTATTGCTGTTTTTTAAACATACAATCATATAATACAGTATACTAAAATTACACTAACATTTCTGCAGCCGTTAAAACGATTATATTTGTTTTATGTTTACAACTGCTCTCATTATAGAATTATATGTACAGTCTTATTTGATATACATGTCTAATTAGTTTGGTCTCCTTCTAAAATTACATAGTTCATTAAGTTTGCGCCAATGTTTTTATCGTACAACTACCTTTTTGAAAAATAGCACATGTTTATATTTGCACAACACTATAATAAGACTCACGGGTTTTATCACACTCTGCAGATTTTCATTCTGAATATTATATTTATGTTTTGCCAAGTTTTTAAAGAAACCGATTAGTTAGGATTAGTTTAGGATAATCCGTTATCTCATAACCGACATAAGAACTAAAAATGTGTTGCGTTTCTAGCTTTTATAATTAATTTCTTGAAGTTATTGTTATTTCGTCGTTATAACATTAATGTGTAACGCCATCGTTACGTTTTGTACCTTACTACAGTTACGGAGTCGTAAAAGTCATAGTTGTGGTTAACGGTATAAATATATAAGATTCTGTTCAATTACACTTATAGAGAAATATAACAAAAAAAAAAACAAAAAACAAAAAAAAAACAAGATGTACATTAATTATCTGCATCTAACATCTAAATTTTCAGTACTCACGCTGCGTTGAAACTTTGCTTCCTAAATAATACATTTTTTAAGCAATGTTAAAATTTTAGATATTTTTTAAGTCAACCGCAAATAAAATTTTAACTCAAATACTTTTGTACAAGGAAGTGAGTAGTCCATGTTATCACAAACACGATTTAACTTATATGGCGAGTCTAATGTAATTTTTTTAACATATAAAAGTAATATATTTTATTTTTATAATATATTATTACCTTTACTAAACTGTTTAGATAACGATTTAATGCTTTGGCTCTATTGTTGCTAAAGATGATAATTGCAGAATTGTGATCTTGAACAAGCATGTTTAACGACAACAAAAATTTACTTAAAGATATGTGTTTTGCAGAGTGAAAGTGTATCCAATTCCTCTACGTCGTCGCACAATATAGTGTACGAACCAGGACTGGTAGACCATCAGCTGATTGGAGACGGCCAGTTCTGCAGGTTCGGTGAACAGCTGTTGGGACTTCGGAGGGTACCTACACCGAATTGTAAGTTTTAATTTTATTTACATGTTTAAATATACATGCATTGTACTAAAAGTGATGTTGGATAAGATCGCAGTTTAATGTAATAACCATCACTGTATAATTTAGTTTGTGTATTTGTCAAATGTATTGTTTAAATTTTCTCTTGTCACTAACATATATGCATAATTATATTATTTATTTGTTGCAGCATCCGGCCGGATAGGAATCTGCGTCAGCGGTCAAACTATATCCGACCTCCATAAGAGAGTGAAAGAGAAGTTTTATCCGATATCGAACAAAATCATCCTTATGATTGGGACGAATGATTTTTTGAAGGTAATATTTAGCACTGTACGGTTATTGAATTTAATATAATTAGTTAGTAATGAGTTATGTTTGCAAGTGACAATTATTAATTACATAAAAGAAAAACACTACACATTAGAACAATTTAATAAACACATGGTACAAAACTTTTCAGTGATATTAGATATACTCTTTTGTGTGTTATAAAATTGTACATAAAATATGTATTTAATACAAATTGGTTATTATAGGGTAAAATCGGTCATATGATTATTTCAGTTGCTGTTGTCATGTGCACAATGTAAATCAATGAATAAATCTGTGATTTATTTTATTTGAACATTTTAATTGTCAGTAGCCACTATAATTTTGTATGTAGTAGGCCTACAAAAACTAAGAGAAACACCCTCAGTGTTTAAAATCTTCTATAACCTAATTATAAAACTTAGCACTAAGTATAATTTTAACGTTTATAATCAGTCTAAGATACAATATTTTATGTTATTGGCTTTATTATTATTACTACAACTCACTGCTTATCAGTACTTTCCACTGATTTCACGCAATAAGTTTTTCACACATTCTTTGTTACCCGTTACACTCGTAGCTTGCAAAATATGTTTATGTCTTTTGTTGTGTAATAATGTTGTAGCATAATATTTACAAACAATGATTTCGGGATGCAGACATTTCAACAATGTGTGGGGAACTCTCTGCGCTCATCAAAACATTGCAGGAGACTGTAACAAGTATAATACTACTGACCCTGCCACCCATACCAAAGCTGGAGAAGAAATACGGTCCAAGCCATTTCAAACTGTTGGAGAAATACAATAGTCACATCCGGAACTTGGAAAACGGTTAGTCTTGTTATCCCTCTTTTATCTGTATTGATTTAGCCGGAACAAGAATTCTCTATATCCTCTTTTTACTTACAATTTAACCTTTTACAATTAAACGATGAAAAGGCGATGGATTAATGAATGTTCTTATAAACTATTTTCAAGCTATAATATAAAATATATTTTCTGTATTAAAATTATATAAAGATTACAATGTGATAGTTATTTGATTTTTAACGGTAGATTTAACGGCCAGTAATTTTAACCTTAGATAGAACAAAATGTAAATCCCCACCCCTAATTCAGTATAAGAAATGGTTTTTTTAGTTTACTTATATACTTAAATATATAACGTAATATACTTGATCCTACTTTCTTGCCGTGCTGTATATTTTATATACAAGATTTTTTTTTTTGTTTCAGTAAATTTAGTATATTATACATTAAATATTTTTGATGTGATGGTCATAAAAGGATCATTTTTTAAAATACCTAATTGACGCTAATTTGCCCAGTTTTATTGATTTTCAATAATTTTGAAATTATAACATGATGTCATATTTCAATGGTACTCTATGCCATGATACATAATTTTACATACATTTTGTTTGTTGCAGAAGACTGTGTAAGGATAGCCGACAACTGCCCGCTGTACGTGAGTTCATCTCCACGCCAGAAATGCCATATTCATTTGTTTGAACGGTAAGTATATATATATATACTAATTATATATACTGAAATTAATGTATATATATATATATATATATATATATATATATATATATATATATGTATATATATATTAATTTCCCTTCCTAGTATTACTGCATTTTTATGAAGCACCGAATTTACAATTCTTAATTTTAATATAATTCTAAATATTTTTGAACGGTAAGTATATATATATACTAAAATTAATATATGTATTTCAGTATATATATATATATATATATATACAGGGTGTATATTATGTCTGGAAACACCCAAATATATCCTTTAATAATTTAAATATAAATTTGAAACCTCTTACAATCGTGATAGAGATTGGGCATCTACTTTTTGGAACAATGTTTTGTTATGTCACACCAACGGGGGACGTCCTGCCGAGGGTATCGTGAATATTCTTAATGGAAGCCTATACCTTGTGATACATAATTTTAAAGGTAATAGCTTACTGAATTGAATGCCACAAACCGCATCTCAAGGGAATTATTCTATCAGAAAATAGAGCATTTTTAGTATTGAAAATTTACTGATGTTCAACAATGTAATTTTAACATGGTTCTTGCCACAAAATGTGTTACACTAATTTTTTAGCATTTTTTTAAATGTTCAATTAAATAAAACAAAAATTTCATTTTAAGCTGGTTCTATTAGCACAAATTTGCCAGTTTTTATTACAGTACAATTATAGAAATACTTATGTTATTGATTTCTTATTACAAATAAAAAATAATGTATGCTGTTAGAAAAGTCTTACAACAAACGTTTTACCTGCATTTGGTGTCAAAGCAATTGTTCGAACTGTGTTCCTTCTACGGTTTGACAATGAGCCAATCTTGTGTAAAATGATTCGACAGAGTTGCCTAACATTTCTTCAGTTATCAAAACAATCTCCTCTATAATCCTGTTTCTTAGGTCTTCCAAATTATGAGGCTTTCTTCTATAAACATTGGATTTTAAATGACCCCATAGGAAATAATCGATTGGTGACAAATCCGGAGATCTTGGAGGCCATTTGATTTCTCCTCTTCGGCCAATCCATTTATGAGGAAACCTTAAATCCAAATACTCTCTTACCTGTCTCCCATAATGGGGTGGAGCACCATCCTGCTGAAACCATACATTATCAAAGTATTCTCCTGATGCAATTTGAATAGCTGGGATTATTTCATTTTGGAGCATATTGTAGTAAAGTTCGGCATTTAAATTTCCATTGATGAAAAAGGGTCCAACAATTTTGTTACCTAAAATTCCACACCATACGTTCAGTTTTTGTGGTTGCTGTGAATGGGACTCAGTAATCCTATGTGGGTTTTCACTAGCCCAGTAACGGCAATTGTGCCTGTTAACATTGCCATTTAGGAAAAAAGTTGCCTCATCAGAAAATAGTATGTTGGTCAGAAAATCTCTATTGTCATCACATTTGCGCATCACAAGTTCACAAAACTCAACTCTTCTGTCGTAATCATCCTCACTTAACTGTTGGACTAAATGAACTTTAAATGGTTTGTATTTATTAATTTTCAAAATCTAACTCACAGACATAGGGTGCATACTATGTTGCTGTGCAGCTTTTCTGAGCGATGTATGTGGGTCTTCAATAAATGTTTGCAAAACATCTAGTGCATGTTCTTCATCTGTTGCAGATTGTATCCTACCCGACTTTGGCCGATTACGTACACTCCCTGTCATTTCAAAACGCTCAATAGTTTTTGATATTGTTGAAACACTTATGGGATTCCTTTCTGGGAAAGTGTCATTAAACAAATTACAAACTTCCCGATAAGATCTTTGACGATCGCCATATCCTCGCATCATCAACAGAGTAATTCGTTCTCTTTCAGACAATTCCATTAAAATGCCAAATAAAAACTGAACTACTGTAATTAGATAACTTGTTGACAGCAATGCTTCAGAGACACTGATTAACTCGACAGGAATGATATGACCTTTGTCCATTTGTAATTCCCAAGCTTAGACCTGTCTAGTGAAAGCTCCATGCTCAACAAACTGAAACCTGTAGACCAGATGATTAATAACACAATAATGTTTCTCATAGGCTAGTGACCTTTGTCTCTTTAAACCTTCCTGCTGACTGGAAAACACCAAGTACAGATTCATAAGTAATCAGAGAAAGTGACTCATAAGTTTTATTCATTGTAATAAAAACTGGTAAATTTGTACTAATGAAACCAGCTTAAAAATAAATTGTTTATTTTATTTTAATTGAACATTTAAAAAATGCTAAAAAATTAGTGTAACACATTTTGTGGCAAGAACCATGTTAAAATTACATTGTTGAACATCAGTAAATTTTCAATACTAAAAATGCTCTATTTTCTGATAGAATAATTCCTTTGAGATGCGGTTTGTTGCATTCAATTCAGTAAGCTATTACCTTTAAAATTATGTATCACAAGGTATAGGCTTCCATTAAGAATATTCACGTCCCCCGTTGGTGTGACACAACAAAACATTGTTCCAAAAAGTAGATGCCCAATCTCTATCACGATTGTAAGAGGTTTCAAATTTATATTTAAATTATTAAAGGATATATTTGGGTGTTTCCAGACATAATATACACCCTGTATATATATATTAATTTCCCTTCCTAGTATTACTGCATTTTTATGAAGCACCGAATTTACAATTCTTAATTTTAAATTATAATCAACTATTAATATTGATTTAATATTCTGTAAATATTTTTTACATATTTTGTATGAAATACTTTTACTGACTGTCTTTATAATTTTATGTATCGATTTTTTGCAGATTTTATTCTGGAAGGACTAGAAGACCAGATTTTATTCATCTTAATCTAAAAGGTCTGATTATGTTGCGTAAGTATATTCTTGACAAATGTTTATAAATTTTAGATTTGTTTTTAGTTTGTATTATTTAATTTTTATATATCTAGACATTTTATTGTTATAATTTTGAAATTATAACAGGTTTTACAGATATATTGCCAATTTTTAACAACTTGTATAAAACCGTTCAGTATTATTTTGTAAACAATAATATATGTTTGTATTTTTATCATCAGGTTGTCTAAATTAAAAAAAATTACCATGTTGTTTTGAGTAATTTAAATGTATAATAAATTTTAGATGTTGAATATTTGTATTGTTACAGGGTATGTACAGTTATGCTATTTCTTTAGATGTAAGTAGGCTGTATATGTGAACACTTATAACATTATTATCATTATAGTAAATCTGTCTGTATATTTAATTAGCTGTTAAGATTTGTGTGTATTTAAATATAAGATTTATTACTATTATTGTGTAATGTACAATTCATTTAGATATATTTATTTATTTATTTATTGTATACGGTTAACACCATTTTATATTACATGATAAATTTACAGTTTGGATTTAGATGGCTAACAATACAGGCATCTAATTCTATGTATATGAGGAACAATATGTATATAATAAGTATATTAATTCAATAATAATATATACTAAATTATTAAATCAATAATATGTATATTAATTAAGTAGCATGACAAATTTTACTATTCATGTTCTATAATACCATAAAGTCATTTAAAGTCTGTGTATTATTGTAAATGGTGTAATACTTTTTACGAAAGATCAAGTTTTACCATAAATATTTTCTTATCCTTATACTATAGAATGATATTTAATATTACTTAGTAAATTCTTGAAATATAACAATTTGATATTTTTATTTCACCTTTACCCCACTAAATGTAGACAGAAACACATTTCTTTCCTTTAGTGTGTGATTTATTATTTAAACGTATATACATCTTAACGTGAAAAACCTTAAATAACAGCCCGTGCCAATTTAATTTACCTTTAAAATCTCTTAAAAATGAACACTGAAACAATATTTGTAATATAAATGTGACCTCTTTGCTTTGAAATTATCGTAGCGTTCCATCATATTACATCAAAATAATTTTACTAGGATTATTACGGACTTAGTTTTTCTCCACTCTGTCCTAAAATATTACAAATATTATTACAATTTTGTGAACTATTCATTCTATTACTATGGAATGTTGCAGAGAAATTTATGTTTTTCATTGGTAATAAATTAAACTGTTTATCAAACTCAAAACTACGTTAATCTTAGTATAATAAACATTTATATTAATGTAATAAAAAGTAACTAGAACCCTTTTAAGCCTTCAGCCGAGGAGAGATGGAAAGCCTCCCACAATCATCGTTCAGTACTACTCCAAGACATCAAGGGACCTCTGGCTGAAGAATGGAAAAAGGGCCAAGATAAGTGACGTGTACTTTAATGAGAACCTATGCCCGCAGTACAGACAATTACTTCGAGAGGCTAAACTTAGAGCTAAGACGCATAATTTTAGGTTTGTCTGGTTTAGTGGCGGGCGAATACTGGCAAAAAAAGGGGAAAATGACAAAGATGTATTGGTTATAAAATCTTGGAATGACCTCAGCAGGATTGTGTAGGCCTAGCATCAGTGTTGCTAGGCCTATAGTAATATTTGAAATTACACTTTTTTTGCCGGTAATGGTACAGTACGTCTTAATTTATTGTTTTATGTTCTTTTTATTCTCATCAAATATGAGTTTTTTTGCAGATATTAATTGCTTTAATTGTTTGTGTTTCTGTGTTTATGGTTTGAATTTGTTATTGTTTGTTTTTGGGTATTGTTTGGCTGATCAGAGTCATGGGGACAATCCTACATATGGTATATATAGCCTTTGTTATGTTTTGGTTGAGATTTTTCATTGTCTATTACAGTTAGGGTGTTATAATTTTGAGTCTTGTTGTTTATTGTTGTGTAGGCTACTGTGTTATATATTTATTCTGTTATTTTTATTGTTGTTTGCTCAAATCTTTCATGGATGTGGATTTAACTGATGAACTTTTACTATTCAATAGTTATAACAATTTTGATGAGTGGTATACCACAGTAAATAGGAAAGTTCACAGTCTTGACATAGTCTACCTAAACATTAGGTCATTAATAAAGCACTGGGATACTTTAATTTTGCATTTGGTGACAGGTAAAATTAAGTTTGACGTGCTAGTATTGGCAGAGGTTTCTTGCGACGAACACGAGCTGGCCCTATTCAATATCCCAGGTTATACTAGAGTAAGTAAATTAAGAGTGAACAAGGGGGGAGGGGGACTGGCAATGTTTATTAATGCAAACACTCTTAACTTTTCACTCATTACACTGGATAACATTAGCACTTATGAACATATCACAGTCGATTTGGAGCTGATAGGGTCGAGAGATAACTACAAAGTAGCACTACATGCAGTTTATAGACCACCCACATCATCTAGCGGTTTTTCCCTCCAGCTGGCCACACAAGAGTTTAATATGGCCCTGACTGCTATTAAAATTCATAAAAATTTGATTCTGATAGGAGATGTAAATGTTAATACTACAATGACTAGCAATGATTTAAATACCTTAGCATATGAAGCGGTACTAGCAGACCTAGGCCTAGACAGAGGCATATGGGACTATACAAGGGAAGAAATAAGGGTAGGAAGTTTAGTAAGATCATGCATCGATCATATTTATTACTCGCTGGAAAGACCTGTGGATAGAATATATACGGGCGTAGTAAAAGTAACGATCTCTGATCATTACCCGGTAGTGGCCAGGATAGAACTATCTGGAGGAAGAGAGGGAGACACAGAGAATGAAAAAATTATAAGGCTAAAGGATAGACAAGTAAGGATAAGGCTGGAGGAGGAACAATGGACAGTGGACGGGTATAATACTGTGAATGAAGGATTTGATAAACTTATTAAGAAATTTGCAAAGATTTATGAGGAAAGCACGATTACAATAGACAGGAAAAATGGGAGGGACAGAGAACGGAGTCAAGCCCGTAGTAAATGGCCTATTAAACATTGGATGAATCAAGAACTCCTAAAATTACTAAAGGAAAGAGATCGAATATTTAGATTATGGAAAGGGGACCCCTCAAACCATAGACATAGAAATTTATATAAACGATTAAGAAATAGATTGAACAATATGATTAAAAAAGAAAAAATGCCTACTATAAAAATATATTTGAAAGAAACAAAAATAACACAAGGAAAGTATGGGAAAATATTAACCTTTTACTCGGCAGAAACAAAAAAGGGAATGTAGATAAAGCTATTGAAATAGGCATGTGTAAAACTTTGAGTATAATTGAGATTGTAAATGGTTTTGCTCAATACTATGTTGAAGGAGTGGATAATCTAAAGCATTCCTGTGGGTATGTAGATGTAGAAAATATTTCCACTAGAAATGAGACCAACGAAGAGCTAAGACATAATTTTTATATACCAAAAGCTACACCTGAAAAGATCATGGCTTTAATTAAAAATATGAACCCTGACAAATCCCCAGGTATAGACAACATACGAATGAAAGATTTGAAAATAGTAATGGGGAAAATAGCTAAACCCTTAGCAACGCTTATTAATACTTCAATTTCTCAAGGTGATTTTCCAAACTGCCTAAAAAAATCTGTAATCCGACCGATCTATAAGAATAAATCCAAGAATGAGTTTAGAAATTATCGACCTATCGCTATACTGCCCTCTATAGAGAAGATACTGGAGAAATATGTCCTAGATGGCTTGAATAAATATCTATCAGAGAATAATATACTAAATGATAGGCAATTTGGTTTCCGGAAAAAACGCAGTACTGTTCAAGCATTGGAGGAGTTTGTAAACGTGTTGAATTATGGAATGGATAACAGACTTCATAGCTTATGCTTATTTATAGATTTTTCTAAGGCCTTCGAAACTATAGAATGCAGTCATATCGTAGCTTCTCTGTACAAAATAGGTGTAAGGGGTCCCTACCTCAGATGGTTCACAAGCTATCTTAAGGACAGAACCTTTGTCGTTAAAGCAGTAGGCGTGCTGAGTGAAGAGAAGAATACAAAATATGGGGTGCCTCAGGGAAGCCAGATCGGACCAGCTCTGTTTAATATTTATCTAAACGAAATATTGAATAAAATTACAATGTGTGAGATTTTTGCATACGCTGATGATGTGGTATTGGTGACACAGCATAAAAACTTACAGAGAGTACAAGATATTTTACAGGAGGAATTTAAGAAGTTCACTAAGTGGAGTCATGACAAAGGACTTATTATTAACAAAGAAAAGACTAGCATCATGCATATATGTCCTAAGAACATGAAAATTAATATTGATATAAGTATTAAATATCATAGCTGTAAGTGCCTGCATGAGCAGAGCTTGTGCGAATGTGAGAATATAGCCATGGTTCAGAGTACATCATATCTAGGTCTGATTGTGGATAATAAATTAACGTGGAGTGATCATGTGAGTAGATTGCACAGAAAGCTATGTCCCGGCACTGCCATGATGCATAAACTTAGAAATAAACTTAGTGAGAATGCAAAACTAGCAGTATACAAAGCATTGATTGAGTCACATATAAGATATGGTGTATCTGTTTGGGGAACAGCAGCAGTAAGCCATTTAAATATAATAGCTGGTCTTCAAAAAAAATGTTTAAGGGCACTGTTTGGTAACGGCTTTGATCAAAACCTAGGTATAAGAGAATATATGTACAGTTATGCAGGACAACTAATGCCAAAGGGTTTGTACACGTTAAATATCATGACAAAGTATTATGGCAATATGGAATTTAAAAAAAAGTATAGAGGAAATTTAACACAAGGAATGTTATTAAATATGTCACACCTATTCCCAACACCGTGTACGGGCATAGATTGCCGAATTATATAGTCCCAAAGTTATTTAATGCATTGCCGGATGAAATTGAGAATATACCACACTTAAAGACTTACAAACAATGTATTGAACTATGGCTATTAAACTTAGAAATGTAATTAAACTGAGATTTACCTGAAAAAAGAAAACCACAATGGCGTAATAGTGATTAAACACCGACAGCTTGCTTTGGATCACTGTGAAATACTGGTTCACTGACACACATTGGATATATACCATATGCATATATACACAGTGGACATCACTCTGGTGCACTGAATGACGTGACAAGTGACACAAACACTGAACACTGCGTATCGTGGGCCTGCAGTTAAACTGGTTGTTATATTAATTGTAACATTGTTATTTTCGCTGATAATTTATTGTTGCTCGTTATCTATTTATATATTATATTGTTGGCTATCTGAATTATATCATAATGTTAATCACTGTAATTTAAAGCTTTGAGGGCACAGTTTAAGAAGTAAATAAGTTATTCTGACATTGTTACTTACTGTATATGTTAAATATTTATTGTAAATCGTTAATTAGTGGTTAACATTGTTATTTTCTCTGATAATTTATTGTTACTCGTTACCTATTTATAGATTATATTGTTGGCTATTTGAATTATATCATAATGTTAATCACTGATATTTACAGCTTTGAGAGCACAGTTTTGGAAGTAAATAAGTTATTCTGACATTGTTATTTATATGTTAAATATTTATTGTAAATTGTTAATTAGTGGTTTATCTGTATTTTATGCTTGGTGTTAGATTTTGTTGTACCGTTGATACTCTAGCTTTAAAAATAAATTAATTACATGTTAGTTTTCATATTGTTATTAGTTTTTTAAGAATGTTATTTATGGTTTCTGTTTCTCTCTCCGTTGTTAGTGGTGATGAATGGCTATAAACCTCACAGGGAGCACCACAGCACGGTGTTGCGCACACACGTATTTAACCTAATTGGATAATTTAAACACACTAGTATTGACACACACTATAACTATCGCACACAAACACCGACACCGAGAACACTACAAGGGGAGCACACACACAGTACCGCGCGCCGAGTTCCCGTACCTCCTCAGTCATGTTAAAGCGAGTAGCGGATTGAGTACCGCACTGTCCACTCTAGAAACATATTGGAATTTGACTGAGGGCAGGTTTTATTTGCTTATTTGTTTAGAGATAAGGAGATTTGGGAATTCCGGTAGCCGGCGTTATCAGATTTCCTGATAACAGGGTTGCCATTCATCGTTGCTGAGGGAAGAATTAATTAGGATTTTTAGGGACTCAAATGTGCGTTTGATTTTAACTATTACTATTAAGTATTATTTTTTTTTTTAATGTACTGTTTCGATCAAATTTACCACACATACCAAGTTATCTAAGCTAGTGCCTGCCCTAAACCGCCGAATTTGAGTTTATAGTTTAGTAAATTAAAAGAAAGTTAAAAGTTGAATATTTGTATCAATGTATTCTATATACTTTTTCAAGTGGTCCTCACCGACAAGTTTTGTTGAACTTGGTGAGGCCAAGACTATGTAAAACAACTGTTTATTAAAAAAAATAAAAAATAAAAATAAATAAAAAAAAAATAAAAATAAAAAATCTTTTTATTGACATACACGTGTTTCGGTTTTCAACCATCATCAATATACATTAACCTCTGATTAATGATAGATATGCGGGTAACAGAATGCATTCCGTTTATGTTAAGGGAACAACCCTCAACACATGAGGGAAACTCACAATTATTTTTATATTACTGTACTAAAATAACCATGTTAGAAATTCAGGACTCTAGCTTGTCACAAAATTACAGTAGATTGAAATCGTTAAAGTATATATTTTATATACAAACATGGATATTACTATCGCAAAGTATACGAATAATAAATTGCAGGTTAAGATGAAATGTTCAAGGCTAAAATGAAACGAACCAATCAACCCATGTAACTTAATAACATAATTATGTTGTTAACTTAAGAAAGTGAAGCGGGATAATCAGAATGTTGATAGCTTAATGACAAATTTTAAGAAGGTAGGTGAAATATTACATATAATAATCTAAAGAGACCAAATGTATTCCCGTATATACCGTTACTCTGTCTCCTTATGTGAGCCATTACGTACAGTTACTAGAGTCCTAAAGGATCTGAGAGCTTCCGCCGCTAAAAGGGGTGGTAAGAATTAAAAAGGAGGGAAACTTGAGATTTGATTGCGTTTTCGAAAACGATTTATACTTAATTATAAATGTACAATTGAAAAGTAATTTTGTTAATAATGATTTAGCTTTTGATTAAATCTCTAAATTAAACTATTTGGGTAAATATTGATTGCTGAAATATAAAAACACATTAAGTTAATGCCTGATAGACAAACTCCAACACATAATATATAGATAATACTACCAGGATGCAAGTATTTGGTAGAAATACACTTCTGAAAATGGAATTCCCCATGTGTTTGCAATAGTTTACAATCCATGGAAAATTACGTGGTCAGACTAATGTCGGTGGGATTTGCTACAAAGTGCCAAACTAATAATTGGATGCCTGTAAATCTTTGTAACACGTCAGGGCGACAGCTGACCTACACAGGTAAAGACAACTGCAGCAGGCACAACTTGTGGGCGTGGACAGGGCGGACAAGCGGCCGACGGGACCCCGACAAGATATCCAGAATTTCCTCATTATTAACGTGGAAGAATATTCCCATAATAACTTCTATTTAAAAGTAAGGTAAAAAATAAACCAAATTATACTTGCACTTTGCGTTATCTTAAAATAATAAACACTAATGCAATGACTAGATAACCATAAAAGATTTTTAGAATAAATTAACACTAATTCACATTAAATAATTGTTGCCTTTTTTCATATTCAGGTGTTTTACACATTATATTTTAGTATTTGCATATATTGTGGCCTTTTTTCCAGGAATTCACAGTAATCAATTTCAGTAAAGGAAGATTTAAGTGGAGTAAATACTATAGTAAATATTACTATAGCTTTATTTCAAAAATAATAATCATCTATGGTTCTTGTAATCGTATACAAAGTAACAATGTTACTGTTTTGATAGAATCTTTCCATGCTTTTCAAATTTACTAAGAAATTTTAATTTGCTGCTAAACAAAAAAGATTTGTTCTAAAACATACGTTGTGAAATCATCTATGACTGATTGGAAATGGCAATATCCTACTGTAATAAAAAAGGAGAATGATCAGCAAGTACTTACTCTAGTCGGTGGTCACGTGAGGAGTCCTGCTCAAGAAGAGCGAGTATCTTTTGTCGCCCATATTTATTGGAAATGAGTCATGTATATATCAGGAAGTATTTGTTACTTTTAAAAGGATTACTTTGTGCATAAGTTAGGAGCTGCAGAAATATCGGTTATTAACTGTGTCTAGTAGTTGGTTAGTATTATAGTTAAACAAATAAGAGTTGCTATAGCAATCTCTAAACATTTTTCCATATTGAAATAATTATATAAACACAATTAATTGGTAATATTATTTAGTAATATTAAGGTGAAAATATTGTATTGTTTAGCATACAGGTACACAATGTATCAATATTGCAGTAAATGTTTAATATTTTAACAAAACAGCAATAACATTCTTAAGCATAATGGGTGATAGTCTCTTTTGTATTATTTTGTTTTAAGCTAAAATAGAGATATAATGATAGCCTTTTAATTGTACAAGTTTTAAAATATTGTGGAGAAATCGAATGTTCTGTTAACATTATCCCATGGGAATCTTAAATATGTACAAACAAACGTGTCCCCAAAGTAATCAACCAACCTTTTAGTTATTATTACCCGCATAAAAATCAAAATGGAATTTATTACTCAAACATTAAAATATTATAAAACTAAACGATACCGAAATGGCAATAATTTATTTTCTTCTCTAAACAAACTTTAATCAATTGACCAATTAAGAAACAAGATTCAAAAGTCAACTAAAAGTATTCTTGATCAGGGGGAGTTTTACTCGGTTGGGGAGTTCCTTGACACTAGTTTAGAGTTATAGCACGTTTTTGTTGCTGTCTGGATTGATTTATTTATCTATTTTATCCTGTTTTAACTATGTGTAACTTTGATTTTATATTTGACTGAAGATGTTTTAAATCCGTTTATTTTAAAATATTTTAGGAATTTTAAAATTTATTAAGTTTAAGATTAGTTTTAGTACAGTATTGTTGTAAATAAAATAGATTAGTTTATAGATATTTGTGCCATTGACTTTGTGATACACAATTATGTGTCAGTATGACAGTAAAAAACTAAAAAATAAAAAAAATTGTCTCAGGACAATAATCGAGCGCCATTGTTGCGCATTCTATGATCCGAAGTTTGTGACAAATTGCAATTCATTGTGAGACTTCTTGTACATGCCTACATGACTACTACTTAACTTTGTTAGTCAAAGCAGATTATTGCATTATTAAAAATTAATTGCTAAATATATTCGTTGATATAAAATAATTAGTCAGGCGCTAATTCCAGAGCTAATCACGCCTGCTCTTTGACCTGATTACGAAGACAAAGCACAATTATTGTATTGCAAACTTAACCCAAACGCCGACACAATTCATAAATTTATAATTTCTTAAGTAGGAAATTATATTCTTAAATATTGCTTAAATATTATGAGACACCCTTATCTCAGGTCCATAAGCAACAAAACAGAGTTGTTTCCAAGAAGTAGAGACTGGGCAGCGTCAACAGCTGTAAGTAATGAAGGCTTCCTTGCACGACTCTCTAAATTTCAACGGAGCAATAATGCGGATCGCTTGTTTTTGCAGCTTGAACACTCTCATAAATTGATTGTTTGCACCAGCTCAACACAAAACCAACCCGTAAGTGAGATGGGGGTAAATCAACCCACAATACGCCATGAACAGAACCTGAATAGGGCAGTATTTGGCTAGAGACCTCAAACATAAATGCCTGAGGCCAATTTGGAGCAAACGTGATCGACGTGATTATTCCAAGTCAACCCTCGATCTAGGTATATTCCCAGGTATTTCGAGCAGTAGACTTCTTCCAGCATTGTGTCAGCCAACATAACAGCTGGCCCGTCATGCCTGTCTACTGATCGCATAGCAAAATTTAGAAAATTAGATTTTGCAGAATTTGTCTTAAGATGCAGTTGAAATTTTAGACGCAGTTGTTGATCTCAATAAAACTCTGTTGTTCTAGAATCAATTTTGATTTGCTAGTGAAACAGAGAGTCGTGTCATCAGCCTACTACACAAGTTTTCCTTGCAGAAGTGATGAACCTACATCATTGACATAGATCAGGAAGAGAATTGGGCTGAGAATTGAGCCCTGTGGGACTCAATTGCTCAGGTGAATCGGTTCAGATAATTTGTTGGAGATCTGGACAATTTGAGTTCTCTGGCTTAAAAATGACCTGAGCCACTGGAGAGGCACGCCTCGGATGCCATGAGATTCAAGTTTGTCAAGCATTGTAACATGGTCAACCCAGTCGAATGCTTACGATAAGTCTAGGAACACACTCAATGTGAGATCCCGACGTTCTAGCCCCTCTACAACCATATCGACTAGACGTACAACTGCGTCTATTGTCGACTTACCCTTCCTGAAGCCGAACTGGTCTTCAGATAGCTGGTTGTGCTTATTGAAAAATTGAAGCATTCTTACAAAAAAAGTGGTTCGAATATTGTGCTCAAAAATGGCAAAACTGAGACAGGCCGGTAATTGTGTGGGGAGTGGGGATCAACTTTTTTTTTAATCGGGCTTACTTTCGTGGTTTTTAGGAGTGAGAGGAAAACTCCTTGTTCAAAAGAGAAATTTACTAATTGGATTAATGGTTTCACAATATGCTTTGAACCTGTTTTTATTAGCCACATCGATATTAAATTTAAATCATTTGATTCTTTGGCTGGGAGCTGCTAAATTATTTTTTCAAGCACTTTCCTCATCGACAGGTGCCAGCGCCAGTGAGGCTACTGGACACTGTCTCCGTCTTGGGATTCCTTGTGGCGGTGATGGGCAAGGGCCTTGCTCACAAGCAACAGATCCGAAGAATCTGTTATGCCTATTCACAACCTCAACCGCGTCCTACACAAGTATGTCACCTTTTTTAACTTGATTTGATTGTTGAATGATTTGTTTTTATTGTTGATGATGTTCCAAGCAGTTTTAGAAATATTTTACTGCACTTATATGTTAAAAAAAGTTAAATGCCAGTCTTCTTTACCTGTACAGTACAGCTAAACGATTCTCATATGTTTTATATGTTGTGAGTGTAACGCTACTAAATTGAGTGATCCCGAAAATTCTATAACGTCGAAGCTGGGATGTAGTGGGTGGTGAATTGGGCCCATCCCGGGCCCACTGTAGAGCTGGGCCCAAGTAACAGTATCCCAGAAACGTGGTAACACAAATCGTTGATCGTAATTAAAAATACACAAGGACCTAAATTCGATACTTAAAGTACACCACATTCTACTAAGAAATTAGATGACAAATACCACTTTTAGATTACAGACTGTTTTTGGTTTATTAATTAAGAATGAAAAAATATGTATTAGTTTATTTGACAATCAATAATGGTACAGTTGTTTTTTTAATAAAATCAAGTGATCCACTGTGTCGTATGCCTTATCTAGATTAAGCTATATTGTCATCAGTCTGGGTGAACGTGTACAACCCAAAAGAGATGTAATACGTAAAATTTAATAAGTATATAATAAGTGAGCGTCCAGGCAAGAAACCATGTTGATTGGGATATACGTATTTACTAAAAAAGTGAAAAAAATATTTGTAAATGACACATTGAAATATTTTAGCAGGTGTTGACAAAACGGCTAAAGGGTCTATGAGTTTGTATTTGATATTCCTTGCCGCATTTAAAAACAGGAATTACTTTAGTTACGGTAATGTCAATTGTTCAGGAAATGTGCTTCATTTTAATATTAAATTGTATAAAAATGTTAATATTTTGATTGAAATAATAATAATAATAATAAATATAATAATAATATAATAATACTTTATTTTCCACCATTTACAAACAAATACAAAACAATATACATTCTTTGGAATTACACTGACCAAAAACCAGTAGCTGGTCAGCGTAACAAAAACAAAACAATTTACAAAAATAAAATAAAAGAGTCCTTTCCAAATAAAAACAATATTCCAGCCAACAAGCTGCTCTCCATGACGTCTGCATCTGATTAAAACGTCCAGAGGCATATAATGAGAAACAGTACACATTTATACAGACATAGACATAGTATACAGTACATAAATATACAATACAATTATACAAAGTTTTCATTCACTAACCTATATTCACAATAAATCTGATATAATTAATTAAAAGTTTGGCCAATACCAATTACAAGGAAAAATGACAAAAAGTTGTAATAATGGTAAAATAACATAAATTCAGAATTTAGTGTACTATTTGAAAAAAATAAAAACTGAATATTCAGCTCAAAACATTTGTTAAATCACCAAAATTAAGATGTGTCAAAAGCCAAGCTTTCAGCATTTTAAAAAACAGTTCAAGATATTACATGATTTTATTTCACTTGGAATCTGATAAAAAAGCTTCGGACCTATATACTGAATGGATTTCCTAAAAGATTCTTTGTTTACTTTCGGTATTATGAAATTTCTGTTATCTATACTTCTAGTTAAAAGTACAAATAACTCACGACCTTTGAATATGTACTGAGGTAACAAGTCAGGACCTAAAGTAGTTTTAGATTTTAATTATTTATATCTAAATTATAACATCCTGGTCCGTGACCTGGTCCATAATCAGACAATCGGCATCCGTCATGAAAGTCTCCTTCGTTGTTAGTTCCACCGTTCGTTCCACTTGGTAATCATTCTAAACTGAGCTAAACTAGTCTTTAAAACCTTCAAATAGAGGGAGGAGTTCCAGCATTAACAAAGCATATGGATTGAGGGGATGGAAAAATTAAATTTTCGTCCAGCTGTACCTCCGCGTTTCCCTATAAGCTTCTTTTCTGTACAGACAACATCGAATTCTCTGATAATACATGTCACTCCAAGGAATGTAGCTGGGCGTTAGCGAATATTTGTTACATTTGTAAAATCCTACTAATATTATAAATGCGAAAGTTTGGATATTTGGATGTTTGGATGTTTTTATGTTTGGAGGTTTGTCCTCGAATCACGCTGAAACTGTTACACGGATTGTGCTGAAATTTGGAACAGGTACAGCTTTTGGTCTAAATTAACACTTAGAGTGCTTTTTACCACCCATAACACATTCATTTCACCAAATAAAGTGGAATTTAAAACTAAAAAAATTAGTTTGTTTAAATTCGAATGTTATGATAAGGACGAAACGTAATAAAGTTTCATAATTCAAATTAAACTGCGACTAAACGGCTGTTGACAGCTATAATTCTACAAACTTTCTGAAACATCTGCTTACATTTAAAGATTATCAATAATACTCGTATGTAAACATTGCTTGATCGGTAGTGTAATGCAGATACTAGTAATTAAAACATTAATATATAAATTTTACTCCAGTGACGAATTAAAATCATCTAATGCATTAAATACTGTTATAAAACTAACCTTAATGAACAAAGCTATGAATGTTTTCACATAAGTTACTTTAAACTGGTGGGCTTCCTTGAAATTATGATAGTACATTTTAACAATGGCTTACGGAAAACAGAGAAATGAATACTAACATACCTTAACGATTCATTATTTCCCTGGCTAAATTCCAAAAAAAGTGTTACGCAAAACTTTAATAACGATTATTTTGGAATGTTGCATAACCTTAATAAGGATTTCCCCTTATACCGGAAGTACATAAGAAGTATATAGGACTTCCCCCTAGGTCGTAATAGGCTTTTCAATCCTAGCAAACTCAACTATGCCAAGACGATTTTGACTAAAATAGATTTCCGACAACTATATACTCGAACGTATATACTATTTTAATCGAGGCAATATGGCAAGCTAACCTGTGACATAGTAGGTAAGTGAATTTAAACGGTCTTAAGTAGGCACTTTTTAACCGAAGTAGGCATCTCGGTCCTATGAAAGTATATATATGTTTTTCTTCGTCAGAACAACAAGGCAAACTCTACTATGATACTGGAAATATCTTAGACCTGAATTATATAACAAGGACTGGAAATATACGCTTTTTTGACAAAGTAAGTTTCCGAGACCTGTGTGATCCGAGATTTGTGTTTTCTTGATCGGGATTACAAGGCAGATTCAGCTGTGACGTTATGTATATAATTAATTAGAACCAGAAATGCTCCTACACGTGCTAAACATGATATAATAATTAAGTTAAACTCTGATACTATTTACCATGAACTTAGTAATATCTACCTGATGTATGCCTACTTACGTTTTAAAATGTTTGTAGGACTCCCATCATATTACATCATAATTGCTTTTTTTGAGGACTTCGGTTCTAAAAATTGCGTGCGAAGCCGCAGGAAACAGCTTGTAACTGAATAAATTAATTTTTGAACAAATAGCATGATGGTATGAGATTTTAACATGTTATAAAGTAACCTAACTATTGGAATTTTGCACGCAATCCCAGCAATATCTGTTATACGCGACACGTGGTGTGAAATATTTCTGCGTTGTAAATAAATTGACTACGGAAATCGCTATATAATTTTATTACACAACGAACAACAGGAAATCAAATGTATCTCTGTATGATAGTCTTATGTAAGTTGCAAACAAATCGCCAATCATTTATGCGAGAATTTGTGGGAAATAGACAAGGAGACACATTTTAGTAATATTTAGTACTTTGCGAAGTTCTAATACAATTTAGAATTGATTATACTAATTTCGCCAACATATAGCCGACATAGATATGTTTCAGAACCTATGCACATGTCTGTTTTTAAGAAGCTAAATCGTTCTGGTCCGCTTAAGTAATTTTTGTTAGTAGGAGTAAAAGTTGAATTGCTAAAAATTGTTCAATAAACATTTATTGAAGAAAATAAAATTAAAGCTCCTATATGATTTCTCCCCCCCCCCCGATATTCACTATTTCTGAGTGACTATATAATAGCTTGAAACAGCGTGTGCCTTAGGTAGTTTATCTGAACCACAATAATGCGAATGTTTCAGAATAATTACCAAGTGAAATATGTGACACAATTGTTAATGGTTGGTTTTAGTGTGCAGTTCATGAGAAACAAAACGTAGAAGAATATTTGCCCAGGACAAGATGCCATAAATTGTTAGCATAATTATCTTTCCGTAGTAAAATTTTAACATGTGTCAATGCTGATAACCTTTATCGTACTCGGCTGATTTGTGTGACTGGTAACAATAATTACTCCCGTAATTAGAATAATTCGGCCCCGTAAGAAGAAATCTAAAGTGATTCGGCATCCGGCGAATCTAAAGTTTACCTGCTTGTTTTTGTTTCATAGAATGAGAGTTTTTTTGTTTGCAAGATATTCGTTTATTGCGATTCTTAAAATACATTTGGCGATAAATGAATTATAGCCCCTGCACGACCTCATCCACAAATACAGAACGCACCAAACATTATAGTTTTTTTCATTATATTTCGCTCCACTTCTTACAAATGCAATTGTTTTCGGAATCACCTGTGCCAAAGGCCACAATAAATGCAATAAAAAACATTGATTATTAAAAAATGCATAGTCATGCTAAATAGTTTACATTTTGAAGGTAATACTTCCAAGTATCGATTTAAAACAAAACTTTTCACTAATGTAACCGAAGGCACATCAATAAAGCGAGGTTATAAATAGACTCACAATTTTATATAGTAGTTTATAAACATAAAGTGTAAGAATGTCAGATGATGCTATGAAATAAATTCAAGCAATTGAATAGCTAAGTTAAATAGCTGCAAACAACGCATGACCATATAAATGTACTGTGGCCAAAACACAACCAGCCCTTAGTCGAAGGAGGAAAATTCTTGGTACGGTCACCAAGAGCATAAAAGAAAAGTCTATTTTTAAAGTACAAAAAACAATAATAAATGTATGTTTGGATTCAACATGTTCGATTTTGCATTTTGAAGATGATACAAGAACCAGATAATAGTAAAAATACATCTTTGTGATCGTGTCTTTCTTTAAAGTGTGGTGTACATATTATTTTGTATTATTCAGTAAAAAAGAAAGTAAATAATATTATGCTACTGATCACAATATTTGCTGATTTCTAAACTTCATAAAATCGTACTATAAATTTAAATATTTTGTATTTATTTTGGGAATTATTTTTAGTATTTATTATTTTTTCTAGATAAAGAAAAAGAAATTACGTTTATTACTTTTAAACGTTCGTCTGCATAAGTTAGCTCTACTACAGTCCAAAATACTTTAATTCGTTTAATTAGTTTTTTGAGCACCACTCGACGGTAATACGAGTGATTACGTTTCGTGTAATGATTTTGTGTGATTAATACGTGTAAAATTGAGACTGAATAAAAATTAAGTCTGCCATCATAAATATTTGAAACGATTTATTTCAATGAAACAATGAAAGAAACTGGATGTTAAACGTAACATCAAATCCGTGATAAGCTGTTGTTCGAAGTATAATCTTTGAGAAATATGTGTGTGACGTATACCACTAGATGTGGCTCAGACGAGGCATTGTTTTGTGTATATGAGTGGCGTGAGTAAGCCAAGTTATCAGTAGTAGCTTACTCTTCAACTCGCAGTGCATTTCCTCGCACGATGTCGAGACCTCCAGGTTAGTTAAGCTCTATTGCTCTGCTCTTGTTAGACAATTCACTACAAATTTTTGTTGTTTCTTATGTTTGCATCAGGATAATTTATACTTATTCAAGTATATGTATCAAATTAGGCGAACATAAATAACAAATTCTATAATTCAACTAATTTAATTGTTCAATAGGAATAAATAGCATTCAACAAAATTTAAACTGTTTTATTTATTATTTTATTACAAACTAATCTGCTTCGTTGGGCATGCATATTGAAATTAAACTAGCGGACAAGGATTTATTGATTAAAATGTATGTGTTGGTGTAAAATGTAATTTGCCCTCATTGATGTACTAGTGATAATTAATCAAGAAAGTGCCATATGTGTATGTTTATAAATGTATTTTCTAATTTAGAGGAACACTTAGAAAACTCACAAGTATACTTCTCCAATAGAATGGCGGGGTCTTGAGGTAGTCTAGACGTTTATAAGTTCATTATAGACAGAGAATCATCATCAATGCTTGTTAATTGCTTAATTTTCTTACTGATTTGTTTCATAATGATTAATTTCTATCATAATGGATTTAAATGTCTTAAGAAACAGATAAATTAAATGCTGATATGGTGGGAAGAAAATGAAATAGATTCGTGGAATCAAAATCAATTCAGAACAATATAACAATTTACGTTAAAACAACCTGTGACAACGTTGACTATTCAATATGTAAAGTAAAAATCAATTAAAACTATAAGTAGCTAAAACCTTGGATTGATATTGAAATTTGTAAGCATCTGTGGCTTAGTAACTTTTTGTATACAAAATCAAGAAGTAGGGGATTGAATCAATTGATTAAACTACCCAAAATTTAAAAAAATCCAAATTATAGAATTATAGGCTTCTCTAGGTTTTTTGCAAGTCTATAGCTCTTTCCACTCTCAAATTTCCTGAGGACAGACTGACAGACAATCACACAGAAAAGAAATTTTTATACCCCCCAGCAAAAATTGCTTTCCTAAGTGATTGGGTTTTATGATGCTCAGCTAAATTTCGTGGTTGGACTTGTATACGTTGGAATAGGTCATTCGTGATATAAAACCTAATACGGCACCGAAGAGGACCAGCTAATTCGCTATGTCAGACTCATTTCATCCGGCTATAAAATGCGAAAAGATGACAAATGTTTTTGTAGTGATTATCCTTAAAAGTCTATAAATTTTATGTATTATTTTGAAACTGAAGGAAAATAACTAATAATTTATTAGTCAATTTGTGAGTTATTCAATAATAGCCTAAAAAACTGACATAATAAGAATTCCAAAACACCAATTCAATCCAAAGACTGTTAGGAACATCCAGAACTGTCTAATTCACGATCGGTATGACTAGCCGAAGAAAATGAAGATAGAATAGGTTTTGGGGGATTTTTTTTCTATTTAACCAAACTTTCATTAGTTCATCAGCAAAATTTAAAATTCAGATTATCGCTCTTCACTCCTTAACTAGTAGTCCTTCAGTGTATAAGTGGCAACAAATAAAACGTTTCGAGAACTGTGATCTACTATCGTCTTCAGGTATGAAATCCTAAAATATACGGGTAACCATTCAAAAACTTAAACAATTCAACTACATAGAGATAAACACACCGAACAAAAGACCAGTTACAATTCCCAAAACGTAGTATATCTGTCGTTTTGTATAATTTCCGTGCATTAATGATTTTGTTATCAAACTATAACTCAAAATTTGTAGTGAGTACCAGTATAAGTTTGACTTTTATGCGTCGTCGACCAATATCCGAGAACGCGATAGCTAGCTGAGTCGACCAATTATTCAAAATTCAATAATCACGCATACTACTGTCTGAAGTACTCTAGTAAAGATTCTTGTAAGCATATTCCTGCCAAAAAATAGACAAGCTAAAGAGTGAATGCTGGGCCACTGAGGTCGTTCTACAGCTATCGTGAGGATCAGGACGGGTAGTTGTGTGAATCATCTAGGCTCCAATTTGTATCACTAATTTTCGAAATTCTACATAGATTATTATATATTATTAACAATAATTAACCAAAGCTGTTAAGGTTGGATAGACGTGATTCTATTCCCGTTGCAGTACGAGGTTGCAAAATATTGATATTCTTATATTAATGCTAGGAGCTAGGAAGAAAGAGAGTTACTGAAAACTGTTTGTTGTAGGAATGTGTAAACTTGCATTTTATATTAATATATTCTGTACATTTAATGGAGGATATTTTTCCTTTGTTGTGTTGTTGTTGTGTTACCTTTGCTGCATTTTAGTATGCAATGTAGGACTGAAATAAAGTGACCTTCTCAGAAAGCCTAGACGTATTACAAAGTATTATAGCTGACGAGTACCAGAGACTGATTGATTATTTAGGTACTCTCTGTCCACGTCCACGTGAGATTAGTGTAAATTCTATGTACTTGTACACGCGCACTGATTTGCTTCACTTATCTCGATTAATCCAGATCCTCCGAGATTAATTCAAGACGTTTCAAGATACGTTATACTCCAAGAGTTTGAATCCAAGATTTGTATAAATTTTCGTCTTAAATGTTCTTGATATTATTTACACTATCAGCAACGAAGTTTCATAGGAGTTTTTCCAACAATCAAGGAGTTTTCATAGAGTAAAAATTTCGAAATAATAATAATTATTGCTTGTTTTACGATGCAGTGCAAACTGACTGAAATTAAATGTTTAATCAACAAAACTGTAATCTTATCTTGTGTAATGTAGTGGTTTCGGAATATATTTTATCATTCTTAAGTTAGACAGTTGCTCGTGAAGTCTCGATTTATGACGTCACATTTTACCTTTTTGTGGTAATATATTTACATAACAATCTTGTGGATTAAAACTGTAATATTGTTTACGTCATGGTATTATACCCATAATATAAACATTATGCTTTTATACAACTGTTTAACTAATCACTTCAACATAAATTTTCCTACAACAGCTATTGTAGCCATTTAACTTAATGAGAGTAATAGTTTTGTAAGTGCATTTTATAACAGTGTATAACGAGTATTATAACGAGTATTATGCATTGTACGCCCGTGGAAAATATGAAAAGTAACCATTCAATTAACTATGTTAAACTGTTATTTGTTATCTTTATTAATTTGGTTTATATATGATATACTCGTATTTTTTGAAAATAAACACGCATAGATCGATGGCGTTCATTCAAGACTTTGGATGACAGATTTAAGGTCTACTATCATTTACTTCACTGCATTATAGTAAGTGTTATGAATTAAAAAATCTCTTGTTTCTAGGCATTGCGCTAAAACGTTTTTACCGATGATGGCGTATCGAGGAAATCAAACAGTAAAATAGAATAAGCATAGGCTGGCATTTCTTTTTGAATACTGGGTTTCAATACCTCAACAAAATTTTATTAAATTTTGGCTATAATTAGAATTTAAATGCTTACCTGAACAACTCCTCTGTACCTCATGGTAATGTAAGCAATTGTTTACTTAAGTAAGTTGATTGAGCTTAATAGACAACGCGTATACTGAAGTGCCTCTTTGCCTAAAAGTGCCTTTGAGCCTGCTTCTAGAATAACAGGATATTCATAATTCATAAGGTTAATGGTAGGGATCGCGTCATATTGAGACCTCATGAAGAAGGTTAGCCGAGGAAGTTCTTCATCGGAAATAGTTATAAAAGGATCTTTACGTTTGTTTATGGAATAACACGATATTCAGGATATATAAGGTTGGTGGTATGGACCGCATCGAGAACTCATAAGGAGGGGTAGCTGAGAAAATACCTCATCGAAAATTACTTGTAGGATGTATCTAATGAGAAGGTATAACAGACTATCTAACTCAAGTCATGTCACCTTGGAAGAAGGGGAGGCTGATATTCTGTTCCATTCTAAGCAGGTACAAAACGGTACTTCCTCATGCTTAGGCTAGCAACAGCCTTCAAACACATAGGGATTTACACCCACTCTAACAATAATCCTCCGTATTGTTAGACCGATCGATCCACTCTTTTACTCCAACATGTTTACATTTGTAGAAAGTGTACACCACTCTTGGACATCCAGGGGTTGCAGATTTGACATATCGGTCTTGTTGTATCAGGTGTGGGTTGAACTGGAAGGTACAAACCGCAGCCAGAGTAATGTTATCGTCCTGTACATCTTTCTAGAGTAATGTTATATGTTACAACACTGCCTTATTTAATTTATGACAGTTGAATTTTTGTTATTTATTTATGGGTTGGTATTCTTTAGTCACATTTCACCTCCTATTAACGTTTAGTAAATTGACAAAAGTTATGAAGGAAACAGGATTTTTCCGGAAATTTGCCATCGTTCAGTGAAACAAGAAATCAGTAACACTACGTTTCGAGATCTGCAATTTGATCTCTTCTTCAGGTAAAGAAGTAACCTAATACATAATTACACTATTGTGACCTGTATTCTGTAGTTCAGTTTTAATTATTAGTGTGCTGTGTATAGTTTTTTTATTAAGTGCTTGTTTTTAGAGTTAGTGAAGTTAACAAACAACATGGTGGTTGTGATTCCTGACTTAGGCGTACCACAACGCTTTGGTATGATTTTTTTATTTTAACCTAGTTTGTAATTATATATTAGGTTAGTTCTTTACCTGAAGAAGAGATCAGATTGCAGATCTCGAAACGTAGTGTTACTGAACGATGGAAAATGTCCAGAAAATCCTGTTTCCTTCACAATCCTTCCATCGTCAAAAATAACTTTCAAATGACAAAAGTTAGTTTATCATGTCATTCTCATTTTGACAAACATATTATTTATGAGTACAAAACCTAGAAAGATCATGTTTTGAAGAATTTTCAACCTCCTTTTTAAAAGAATTCATAGCGTTATATCTTATCAAATGTATCTGTAATGAAGGTAATACAGATACAACAAATAGAACAGTCTAGTATTTTGATTCGTTTCTACAAACGTTAAATGGAAACCTAATACTAACGTGAGGTTCTTTGACATTTATGATGAGTACTAATAGTTCATAACAGAAACTGCATCAGATGTCGTTGACTTCACATATGAAAAATAGACATATCAATAGATCCTGTTCATCTTAAAATATCATCGAACAATTCCTATTAATAGCCAATATTCTTACATAACAATCCAACATTGGCGAGCCAAAACCATTTTGTGGACTGCTAAGTTGGCATAAATATCTGTCCATTAGTAAAACATACAGTCAACAGATAAATAACAAATATACGTATGTTTTTGCTATAAAATAATACAAAATATGCAAAATAGTACCAGTAAAGTGGCTGTATGATATTATATTTTGCAAATTATCTCAAACGTGCATTGGAGGTCCAAAGTAATAATGAGAATATGTAATGGAAAGTGATAAGACTCTTTAGCCAATTCTGACTGTCTAGAGGCAGGGTGGACACTGAGCATTGCAAGAAAGTGCTACAGACAGATTGAATTCATATTCACCTAAGTGAAAATCCAAACGACAAAATCACAATTTTCAAATTACGGTACTGAACTGGATCTTTAGTATTGTACTTACGTGACTTATTACTATTTCAAATTTTGTATATATTGCTTGATTCCAGGTTTAGGTACCCGGCACTGCCAAGCGCTCATGACATTTTCGTCAATCGTCTTGGATTTCTCTATACGCTCTAATCTCTCCATAGGCATTGTGGCAATGACCGACAATACGAGACCAAATCCAAGCCTCCCGGTAAATATGATTTCATCCCGGTGAATTATTTTGAGACGTTTACTTTTAAACATTTCCTAAGCGTGTGTCAGTTGGAAAAATGCAATTAAAATTGTTGATTGTGTTCATAATAATATTGTTCGTGTGTTCAAGGTACTGCCTTGGACTAGCTCCCAAAAGGGTATCATTTTGGGTTCCCTCTTCTGGGGATATTTCCTGACGACAGCCCCAGGAGGTCATCTGTCGCGCAAGTGGGGACCCAAGTACTTGATGTTCGCCGCCATGTTGGTTTGTGCCGTCATAAGTATACTTTGTCCCTTCATCGCTCTCAACTACGGTTGGTTCGCCTTCAGTCTCAGCAGAGTAGTTCTCGGTCTCGCACAGGTATCTGACTGCCGTAGTTCACAGTTCAACTTATAGTTCATAACTCCAAAAGGATTCAGTTCTGAAACACTCACGATTAACAGAACTTGTACTTGCACTTACTTATGTAAGTACAAGTGTAAGATGACACTTACAGTAAGATTTAGTGTATTTATAGTATATCATGTATTTCGTATTGTCTCTCGTGTATTCATACTTCCTGTAGTCCTTGTAAAGTTTACATAATTTATTACGGTACTTATTACGCCATTGTTATCTCACTTTACTATTACACAATAAATATTTTATGCTATAAGGAAAGTATAATAAATAAATTAAATTTCCACGTATTGATGTTTGTACAATGTTCAACAAAAAATAGTAACAAAACGGAATTGAAAGTAGAAACAATGCATATTGTGAGGATACCATTCATTTTCGTTGGAAAAAGTGCCGGAACAAAACAAAGCAGGAACACTTTGTATAGTTATCACCTTCCCCAACCTTTCACACGTTTTAAGGAAAATAGATCTTAAAAATAGTTCGTTATCAAAATATAAGACAGAATGTAAACCCTTTTATTTTCCAACATCCACTACTTTCCGCAGATTGTTTAGAGTAATCTACAACTACAGGACTATCCCTTAAAGGTTAATTTTAAAATACTTAACTAATATACAATATTACCCGTATTGTTCCTACGCCTGGTTTGATTTCTTGATGTGGTTATTGAGCAACCTACTACTACCACAATAAAACTGTAATGATTGTGGCGTTTCTCAATAATACATAAATAGTTATAAAAACGTTCAGCAAAAACTGATAAAAACAATTTTTATTTTCTTGTTAATACATTATGTAACAATCTATCCTGCAATTATAGAAAAAGCAAATTTCTCTGATAGTATCCTTATTTAAATCAGATGAAAAGTATTTGGTAAGAATTCTTAAATTTGAAATAAAAAAAATAGTTATAAAATTCTACTTAATATGACTAAATGCGACGTTTCTCTGTTTGTTAAGATTAGTTGGTGAACATTTTGAATTGTATTATAGGACAAGCTTCATATATTTTATAGGAAATGAATGGTACACGAAATTAAAATCTTTTGAATATTTCGTTCTAAAGACGGGAAACAGTTTCAAAGTGGATGTACCGCAGAGTTTTTGTTTGTTTGTTAGAAATGTATTTAAGTTTCTCGAAAGTTATATAAACCCAAGAACCTGATATGCTTAGGTCCACACCAGGTAAATAAATTATTATTCAAAAGTAATGACATGTTATTAAACTTAAATAAGATTTCTTTCATTTTAGAATTCGGCAATATTAAAACTTTCTTTAACGATACAATTTTACAGGGATTTTTACTCCCTTCAGTACATACCCACCTTGCGAAGTGGACACCACTACAGGAAAGAAATAGAACAATAGCTATTGTAATAAGTGGTAAGTTGGTCAAAAAATCGAAATCCTTTTTAAACTTCAAAGAAATGATTACGAACACATTTCGCAAAGTTGAAATAAAGAAACTAATATTATTAATTATGGCTGATTTCATTTTAAAGTAACTCATTAATCCAAATACTTAAGCTTATAAAATTATGTGGCAAAAATAAAGTTTTGGCCATATTTTAAGACTTTTATGACCATAAATTGAAACTAAAACTTAATTGTGTAGACGAACAAAATTAGTGATGATAAAATATGCGTATCAACATAACATGTTATGCAACAAGAATTTTAGAATTGATGAAATGTTTCTGAATAATTGCTTTCATTGTTTAAAATGTTGTGGTTTAAAAAATGATTATGAGAATATAACAAGATTGTGGAAATTTACCATCATATGTTAAAACAACATATCAACATATAACGCTACGTTGTTCGAGGATTGAAATTTATTCTCTGCCTCAAGTGTCAACATTCCCAAGATAAAGTTAAGCATACACTACAAGTTTTAAATACATCATTAAAAATTATATAATAGTTTTTAGTGTAAGCTTAATATTATTCCTTAGGATATGTGATACCTGAAGAAGTGAAAAAATTTAAATCCTCGAAGGATAGCGGATATATATTTTTGTCACATATATAATGACTACAAATATTTGGAGTACTCATATTAGTTTATTTATTTTAAAGTTTGTAATTAATTATGATAATATTATTTGTAACTATATTCAGTGTTCTTTTAAAACGTTTTTAACAATATATTGAAGACAATTTATTCATTTATTAGGCAAAATTTATTAAATATATATAAAATATCGATAGTAAAACATTATGAATTGCAGGTTCAACTGTAGGAGTAGTAGTGACAATGCCCATAGCCGGGTACCTGGCCGCCAGTTCGTGGGGCTGGCCCAGTATCTTCTATTGTACCGGACTGTGCGGTGTATTGTGGTCTGCAGTCTGGCTGTTTGTGGGCGCCGACTCTCCAGAATCCCACCCTTCCATCAGCGACAGAGAGCGGGAGTATATAATAACAACTCGCATCGGAAGTTCTTCACATAGTCAAGTATTAACATTATTATGTTACTAAGATTATTATCATTTAATGCTGAAATCCCATTATAAAATCTATATTGTATACTTTCATGAAAACTGCTTAATCCTTTTCAATTAATTACAACTAGATATTTTGCAGTGTTCCATAAATATGAAATAATGTACCGTTTTCAATTCATATAAAACTAGCAGTTAACCGTGGATTTCAAATAGGGTGGAAGAGAGGGTGAGATTTTCACTATTTTCTCCAAAGAATAGGAATCGACAATACTCTCTTCATAATTTGCTTTGTTCAGATGCTAGATATTTTTGTAAAAGTTTAAATAAAGGTTTTTAAAGGGATTTCAAAAAAGGTTCCATGAGTGTTTTTCGATAAATGCATTGCTATTTGGTCGTTGTACGTAGAACCTTTCCATTTTGGCGTTTGAAAACACCAATCAACTTTCAACAAGCAATAATTCCTTTTTATTGGGTCTGCACATATCATAAATACACGATTGTTTTTTATTTTTGTTTTTTATAAGCTATGATTTTGCTCTCTGCAGGGTTCTCGATTAAACGCATATTTTTCCAGTTATTCGCGAAAAACCGTCTGAAAACGTGGATTTTTGCCTGAAACCCGACAATTTCACTCTTGAATAAGTTGAAAAGTATTGAATTTTCAGAAAAAACTTCATTGAACGAAAGTTGCTTAGAGTATTATTATAATTTAGAGTTATTATAATTAGTATATTTATCAATTTCCGCACCCCCGGCGCAGAGTAGACTTTGAAATAGAGGGCAATTAGAACCTAAATCCAATTTTTTAATGGAAATCGGTGCTGAATGTTACAAATACACAGTTTACACTTTTTTACACTTACTGACTTGCTAGCTATTCAAATCAATAATCAACAATAAGGGTATACTAATAATTCTCTTCTTTAACCTGCTAAATATTTTTTTTCTAAATGAATAAGAGAAAAAAAATACTACTTCATAAGAATAAGACTTCATTCACTTAATGAAGTCTGGTGTAAAAAATATAACTTCGAGATAAGTAATTTGCTAATTAGCAAACGACAATATTTTATTACAATCGTAATATCATATTTTCCATGTAGTACTTAAGTTTCGCCATTCCACTTTATTTAAAGAATCTTAATCATTTTTCTTACCTCTAAGTAGGATTACAAGAATTTTTAACTGGCTGTATATTCATTTCCGGTATAGACTATGAAGACTCCATGGTGGCCTATTCTTACCTCAAAACCAGTGTGGGCATTGACAATAGCTCATTTCTCTCACAATTGGGGGAAATGGACGCTTCTGACAGAACTTTCCAGCTATCTGAGACATGTTTATGGGTACAATATAAAAAGTGTGAGTAACGTTGTTAAATTTTATGGAATGATGTCAGTAAATGTTTAATTAGGCTAATAGAAATACGGATACTAAAAACAAGTTTCTTTGAAATATCATTCAATCCTGTTTCAGAATGGTTTGATATCAGCACTACCACATCTATGCAGTCTAATCATGATGGTAGTATTCTCATGGGCAGCAGATTTTATAAACTCGAGAGACTTAGTTTCATTGACTTCATCTAGGAAGATTTCAAGTACTATAGGTAAGATTAATGATTCTAAAATAAAATATCCTGGAAATGATGTTTTCATTAACCCTCAAAAAATTCAAATATAACCAATATTCAATCTAGCTCATTATTTTGTTGGAAACAACCCCCCTCCCCCAAGGACAATCGACCTCTTTTGGTCTATGGTAATTTGGTACTATTGCTTATTTGATGGTCTCTCTAACGTGAATCACACCATAAATGTATGTTCTGCAATTTGTTTTTGGGGAGGGCCACCACCGATTAATTGCAATTAAGTTAGTAAATAGTTACTGGTATGAGGCTTAGTTAGCAAATGATTTAACATTGCCGTATTTACAATCTCAAATGTAAACACCGTCTAAAGATTTCACGTGAGATAAAAGTGGTCATACAACTTTGTTGGGTCTAAGAAATATTTTTTTTAGAAAATGGTAAAACTGTGTGGAGAAAGGTATATAAAAATGGAAAACCCCCTATTGGTGGCTAGAGTAATTAAAAGTTTGTCAATACCGTAATTTTGGTCATTGTTCTGGTCGTTTTTTTTTTGCAACCTTAAAAAAGGAGGCTAGTTAACTATTGGCTTAAGTGTTTCAATATTCGTAGCGGTTTGCCTACGGTTTTTCAATTTGTGTACACTTCTTTATCACTTATTCAGTTATGATCCTCATACTGACAATGGCTGTTTTATGTTTAAGCTCAGTGGGGTGGTGCCATAGCTCTGTGCGGGTTACCGTTCATCTCTAGCCCTACAAGTGCAGTAACTCTCCTCACAGTCTCAATAGCTCTCGGAGCGGCGTCCTACACGGGCAGTCTTCCGAATCCTTTGGACCTCTCTCCCAACTTCACAGGACTTGTCTTGGGTATCACTTTCGGGCTTGGCTCACTCTCTGCCATCCTTGGGCCTTCCTTAACAGGATTCATCGTCACTGATGAGGTTAGTCTCATACAATCAGTGCTATAGAGTTTTCTTGCTGTACTGTCCAACTATTTAGTTAGATACTGAGTCATCTGATTAATAAAGCTACATCTTGGAGATAGATATCAAACTCGAGAATCTCCTTAGTTTCTTTTACCAGTATGCCTTCAAATGAAGAAAACTTTAATGATAGAAAGACTTTAATTATACTTACTTTTTTTATGCAATTTTTAATATTAGGTGGCATTATATACCCCCTCTTTGTTTCTCAAAAACGCATACTAAAAATAAGGTTTAACAAACTTCAACGTTATTCTACTGACACTATTTGGAGAGTTTGATATTCTTACTATTCGCCAACTTAAAAAAAACTCTACTGACGTACATTTACCTCAATTTAAACACAGTCTTTTCAGAAATTACCCATTAACATGATACGAGATATGCGCATAATGTAAGGACTGTTACTTTGCAGTTACGTAAAGAGTATTGTACAACAAACCCCTTTTAAATCTCCAAAATTCTATGTAGAAATATTCGTGTTCATCATAATAGCTGTACTCTCTTTGAATCACCCTCTTTGCCTGTTTTCAAAAGTAGAGTGAAACAATGGCTACTCAAATTAGGTATAACACAAGCAGAGTCCATTATATCTGCAGATTACCGAAAGGTCTGACCTGCACCACCCATCCTCAGGCACTTTCTAATATTACACCCGACCACTAGACTACTATACTACTACTATTACTACACTACACTACCATTCAAACTAGACTCTACATTAGTACACACACTACTATACTATTATTACATAGAAACATGCTGACGATCTCCCCTGGGCCAACCACAAAGATGTGATGCCATTACATTATTATAAACAAAGTAAATTTAAATTGTGTTTTATTTCTTTTATTTCAAATTACAAATTTTAAGTTAAAATTCTAGTACATTTTAATGCTGTTAAACATGTCAAGTTTTTCCATTTAAGTTATCCTGGCGGACGATCAACTGAAGCCAGCGCACATGCTGAATGCCCATGCAGGCTTTATTGATTACTAATTTATATCTTAGCTAGATAACTAGTAAAACTATTGTTCTCAAAATAATTCTGTTTAGTGCATTACTCTTGTACTTTTTAATTGTATTTCATTTACAGTTGCTGGCATAAAAATCCATTCATAAATAATATAAAAATAAGAAAGCCCCTTTTTAAACACTTTATTTTGTAAACCCGTGTTTCAGCACCGAGTCATTTTCAGTGTTTAAAAAAATAAAATGTTTTAAAATGGTTTTAGTTTCTTCTTTTCAATATTATTTATAAAGATAACCCTATAATTTGGAGTTCATAACATAATAAGTGCCTTGAATAAAATATATTTGGTTGAAGATATTTTCTTATTTCATACTATTGTTTATATTATTACATAAAATGTGTATTTCTTGGATATCGTAGTCAATTTTCATTTCTCGATAAACAACTTAAAATGTGATACCTTTGATGATCAGACTAGTTATAAAGTAACATTTCATTAATGAATCAGCTAGCTACATAACGTACTATACAATTCTTTGTTTGAAGTTTATTTTTGACGATGGAAGGATTGTGAAGGAAACACGATCTTTCCGGACATTTGCCATCGTTCAGTGAAACAAAAAATCAGTAACACTACGTTTCGAGATCTGCAATCTGATCTCTTCTTCAGGTATATAACTAACCTAATACATGTATTAGGTTGGCGATGTAACTAACCTAATACATGTATTAGGTTAGTTATATACCTGAAGAAGAGATCAGATTGCAGATCTCGAAACGTAGTGCTACTGATTTTTTGTTTCACTGAACGATGACAAATGTCCGGAAAAATCCTGTTTCCTTTATACCATACAAAACATATGTACAATACAATATAGGAATTATTTTTTAAAGTTTAACCCTTCCAACGCGGCTAACACCTATAGACGCGGAACTGCTGATGCTTTAAACGCGGATAACGTCTACAAACGCAAAAGCTTTACTTTTGAAATGGCGAAGAATTAGTTGTTAAAACTTCCGTAAGAGAGCAGGTCGATGTTCCTTTCGACTGTCGGGACTAAACAACACGCTTTGTCACCGTTGGTGCACGTTGTAACGGCATCTACTCGGGTTGAAAGCAATCGCCGCCATTTTTTGTACGGCCTGTGACGCGGCATACACCTACAGACGCGTTCGTTTCATTCAGCTGTTTACTACGTGTGTGTTGGTCGTATGTTGGTTATATTGTTAAACAAAGTGTTTTCAATCAGTCCGTTGTTATTCTAATAGTGTTTTAGTTTGTTTTTACTAACATTTAGTATAAATTTTTGTTATAATGGCTAATCCAGATGATCCAAATGATTACTACGAACAACGTAGTTTGAGCGCATTTTTGGTATATTATGTGTAATATTTTTTTCAATTATTTGTTTTGTATTTTATACCATTTTCACCATAATAGTCCAGTTTATTTATTCTATATAAATAAGGTTTATAATTACAATATTTGTTTCATTTCCCTTGTAGGCTATAGTATAAATAAGTTTGTGTTAAATTTCATATTATTACATTTCAAAATCATATACTGAACTTATTTATTTTTATGTACTAATTATACAGAAACTTCAGTTACAATTTACTCATTATAAATAACCTGTATAAATGTAATGTAATCTGTCAAATAGTGTTCCTATGTACATTATCCTGCAATGCAGTTTATTCAAAATTTTAAATGTTTTCGTGCGTATAAAATTATAAAAAATATGTAATATTACATGTTTATTATTTTTTCTTATAATACCAAGTAATACCAAGGAATATGAAACAAAAATTAGCATGGGTATATTTAAAAAAATATATTTTTTATGTCATAGCGTTTGACAGTAATTTAAATTAGCGCTTTAAGGGTTAAAATTGATGACGGGAGGTTATAAAGGATAACAGGATTTCGGACATTTTCCATCGTTATATATTACCAAAGGTACAACACAACGTTTCGAGGATTGCAATGTATCCTCTTCTTCAGGTGGGGGAAAAATCAATACATACAAAAATAATGAACAGAAAGAAGAAAAACTGGTTGGACATCTGTTCAGGCGTTGTCACTGCACAGGATGCAAGTCCCGAGCACAAGTATGAGAATCTAAATCACACATCACACCAGTATCCCATTGCAGTCTGTGATACAGTTCTCTCTGTTTAGTTCATCTCACAGAAGATCAGTCGGTATTATTATAGATTAATAAAATGTCTATTGAAACAATAATATATTCCAGAAGTTATGAATAGATCAATTAAGAAGGGCACTTTTATTCATAATCTAAATATTACTGTCTAAAAGTTGTGTAAAATATTATCATGTATTATTATTGATTTACTATGTTTGGAAATAATACACATTTTTAACACTTTATCTAAATTTATGGATTTCATCTTACTAACGGTAAATTGCTATTTTTCTATTTACTAAAATGACTTTAAATGGTCAATCATTTATTTGTGTGAGTGAGTCTCTCATTAGCGTAGTTTTAATAAACACCGAAATTATAACAAGAAATGATGTGGTTTTGAACTTACCAGCGGTTTCACGGGGATTCGCATGCAGTTTCATTTTGTAAAACAAGAACACCATGAACATATGTGATAATGACGTCCCAAACAATCCTGAGATAACCTGAGATAAGTGATAATTACTGAAAGATATTTCAACCACTTGATCTATCCAAATACAATGGGGCCTTGAAGTATGAGGGTAAAAATCGTTACGAGTACATCTGAAATTTCTCGAATTTTTTCCAATATTTCATAGTATTTAATTGAATAGCTCCAATTATTTTAGTAACAATTGAACTATTTATGGCCTCTGTAGAGAAATACCAAGTGTAGACTAACGTCGAAATCCTTAGCTTTTCAGTTAACACACGTATGTTGTATTAGATGATGACATTTTACTGTAGATGATTAGAATCTCAATAAAGAAACCGATAATAAGATAGTCTTCTGCGCTTAACATGACTTCGACAGATGAATAACAACAAACATTTACTATCATCTGTTTAAATGTCTGTAAATTATTACACTTACTATTCTTGATTTTGAATGCGATTAAAGACACACTTACCATCTGCTAATTAAGCCATTTCCATACAAATAGTTTCAAATTTAATCATCTAAGTGTTTTAAACGTAGTAAAATTTGTATAGACAGAAGAATTTAAACTTAATATATAGGGTAGCTAATTTAATTAATTCATATTGTAATGAATCATTAAGTATGTTATATAATTATTAATACTTTGTTCACAGACGAATCGAGACCAATGGATGAATGCATTCTACGTTGCGGCAGCTGTTTATTTTGTTGGCAACGCTGTTTTCATATGGTTTGGATCAGCTGAAGTCCAGTGGTGGAATGATGCAGAAAAAGTAGAGGACGAAACCGAACAATGAAAAACATTTAAATAGTTTTATTATGGTAATTTCACCGTTAAGAAATTGTAGGTTTTTTTATCACGTACCGATTTTATTCCTAACATATTCTGTGTCTTCTCAAGCGTGTTTTGTTATTTTTGCAAAAAAACTTCCATATCCAACGTGTGGAGTAATTCCAAGATCCTCCTTATTATAATCGTATAAGATATTTATAGCTGTCCTAACAATCGTTTGAATAAAAGACAAATAATGATAAGATTTTATTTCAATTGTCCTTCTTATTAACGATATAAGTAGCATGGTCACACTTTCTTAATAAATTAATTTTCAGGATATTTTTGTTACAATCAATAGGCAAAACCGGCTCCTCAAGAAATCACATAGGATCTCTTGACACACAAACTAGGAAATGGATTAGCGGTTGGAAAAGTGACACATGGAGGAGGAAAGTATCGAAGAAGAGGGAGATAATGTTCACTAAATTATAGTTAACAGAAGCTACCAAGAATGATAGCTAAAATGAATCGTGAATTGTAAAAACCCCCATAAGTAACAAAAAGTTAAACTTTCGGTAAAACTACAAAAAACCATTTAAATAGTTTATTAAGTTTTTAATACTACTATTGCATTTTTGTGTGTGTTTAGTACATTTATCACATATTTTTTTAATTTAACACTAAAAGCATCTCTGTAATTATATAATTAACTGTGTTGAACTTATGGGGTTTTTCCAACAAATTACTATTTAACATATTGTTTATGCTGAATTGGTGGGTTAAATAACATTTTACTGAAATTTAAGTTGAAAACAATTTTTTACTAAATACTATGTGACATAAGATACTTGATATAGTCTTATATCATATTTTTACAGAATGTTTTTTTCAAGTTTTCATTCTGCATCATTATAATCTCTTTATGTTTATGGGCACTCGGTCTTTGTAGGCCGCTATGGATGGGATAATAATATCTTGAGAAGAACTTCTAATGGGTAGACGTAGCCTATGGTGAAAACTTCATGAGGAATAACTCCCCCAATGAATTCATTACACAGTACCTTCCCTTTCTGTTCTTTTGTGTGTAGAAAGTGGTTGAACTTTGAGATCTTAAAATGAACCTTGTCATGTTTTGGCACATTGCGTCCATAAGAGCGGTCAGACATACATGATTGCTTGTAGTAAGCTTGCCACCAATTTTTGAAAATCAAGTACATTTTCTTTTTCAACCAAGTTTAATGTAAACAATGAGGAAGAGTTTACAATAATTTCGGTTAGTTCTCTTATTGTGTATATGCTATCAACTCTTTTCTTTGCTCTTTTTATTGTACCGAATGCTCGGTCGCAAGGCAAAAAAGAATGGCCCCACAAAGGATAAAACTGTTCAATTTTTTCAAACTTCCCCATTTCAACCAGAGCATTAAAATACTTGACCAAAGTATGGTTCTTATTCTGACCTCCACAATTGTCAGGAAAGAGATACAGAATTTTAGTATTTCCTCTTAATTCATTTTGAATGTAGTCATGAATGAAGAAGGTCACTTCATTTGGCCCTTTATGACATGTGCCTTCGTGATAAACATATAGTTTAGAGCTGTTGTCTTTTAAGTTGGTCACACAAAAAACATTTACTGTTGACTGTCTAAGATAAAATACATCCTGAAATGGTATGTCAGGCAGCTGAACACACATCATTTAGTCGAAACAAAGTCCAGCAAACTGTGTTACTTCCAATCTGGTCCAATAGTGGCCTTCGGCACAAGGTTTTCTTTCTTTATTGTGTACTCTTCACCTTTCAACCTTTTATGTTTAATAACATTTTTTTTTGCTATTATCATCATTTCTTATGCCTTTCAACACTTTTTTAGTGTTCATTTCACTATCTATCGAGTCACTCATATTGCTTATTCTTCATAGAAAACAGCCAGAGGTTAGGTTAACAACACATCAACAACAGTGTTTCTTCACAAACATAAAAGCAATACATTAAAACAGCTGATTTTACAGGATCACCAACTGCTTTGTTGTAAAAACAACATAAGTAGTGTTACTTGTGTGGTTTTTCCAACAAACACATAATTCAAGGCCATTTTTCAATGCGTTGTGAGTATTTCAGATGTGTTGCTTTTACACTACAACTTGCATCTGCATTCATTCTATCCAAATATGTAAAAAACACTATTTTGACCAAAATGTCAGTTGTGGGGTTTTTACAATTCACGATTCAAATAGCATCAAAGTTTAAATCACCATGAAAATGTATGGAGAATGAGAGATACTCTGCTGGACCTGTTCAAGTTTACAAAGTTTTTCACAAGTATAAAGGAAAAAGCTAGTGAAACCATTTCTTAAGAGAGGTGACAAAATCAAATTAAGGTGAAATAGTAAAGACAGTAACACTTCTACTAATGCTGTGAAATAAAAAAGAGAGGAAGAATGGTTGGAAAAATTAGACAGAAGAAAACAATGTGGGTTTCTGTAAGAAGGAGGAGCCGTTGATTGCGTTGGTGAATATTAGGAAGGAATATAGGATTGTCAGGAGGAATAATAGGTTTGTTGGACTAAGGTAATTTCTGGTGTGTCAGAATAGGTATGGTGGCTAAGGTTTTGAAAACCTTCAGAGAATGGCGATGCCTTAATAATATAATCCACTGTGATTGTATTTCCAAATGGAAAGTTAGTATAGAGATTAATTATAGAGAGAACATTGCAAAAATATGCATACATTTAAGAAATAGCCATAAATGATCTTCTACATGAAGTGTGTAGAAGAAGTAGAATATAGTTTGCTGGTAATCATGAGCATGTGTTCAACACGACAATGACATGATTTACTGAAAAGACTGACAAATGAGAATATAATTCTAATATGCGTATATTATTTTATCGAGTATTATTATGACCACTCTTTACTGGAGCATTGTAAATGGTACACTGTATGTAAAAACACAGTTATCTAAGAGTACACCACCGCATAAAATTAAGCGGTAAGATTGATTTATAGAGCCATGCCGTGAGATTTGAGGGCTGAAAAGAACACGAAAGAAAAATATGGTAGAGAAACTGGAATAACCCTACAGAAAGATAATATGAAAGAAAGCAACTATGTAGAATTAGCATAAAGAAGGGGAAAGAAAGGTTCGCGTACTTCTGAGACGTAACAAGATAGTGAAATGGGAGAAGGGCCACAACTCGGTTATCAGTTCGACTTTGGAGCGAGTTGGCATTTATTAGCCGACTCTGATAACAGCCTTGTCAATTTCGACTCCCTGACTTACAAGCACAAGACTAGAAATGGAATAGAATTGCGTCTGAGTATTTCAGTTTATGCTATGACTTGTAGCCTACTGACTGAACCCCATTTGTCTCTTTTACTCTATTCAACTAATATTAAACAGAAGTTTTCGTAACTGGAAAAGGTACACAACACATAGTCAAAATTAAAGGCCAGTTACGGGTAAAAAATTAGAAATTTATTCATTAAAGTTTTTTCAAGAACAAAATAAAACGAAATACATTAGATTAAATCAGAACAAATTAGTAAATACACGTACATGCCCTTTAATATGACTACGAAAGAGCATAGCACTAAAACCGTATCTATTGCACGCACTACAGCTTCTTGTATTGATCAACTCAGTACACTTTCTGATACCCCTCAAACTCTTGTTGAAACGTAAAGTTTTGAATTTAGAACTTTTAATTTTTTTTTATTTAAGTGGAAATTATTTTGTGATTAACTAAGAACTTTTCTGTTTTACTTTGTTCGTAGTAAGATACCTGTTTAGTTAATTGTATTATATAAGTTATTCATTTTGAGTAAGTATTTTTACTATTTATTAAAAAATTATTTACAAAATTTATTTTGACGTTAAAACTTGATTCTATGAGCGAAGGACAGAATGAAGATGAAAAGCTGTCTTAGTTACATCAGTGCTAATTTAAACATTTTCGGTTTATTAGAAAACATAAAATGATAACATAATAATAATAAACTTTTGACACTTTTAAACTTTTATTTTTCGTACGATGTACATTTCGGAATCATTGATTCCATCATCAGGTACAAAATAAGGTTAAGTTAAAATAAATAATTAAAATCAATTTGTCATGTGTTTTTTACTACCTTGGTGGCTAAATTTGTTGTATTTAATTTCATGTGAGATCATTCATTGTATATTGTTTAAAAGTCTATCGAATAATAAATTTTTTGTTAGAAAATCTTTGTCATTTAATAATATATAATGACAAATTGATTTTAATTATTTATTTTAACTTAACCTTATTTTGTACCTGAAGATGGAATCAATGATTCCGAAATGTACATCGTACGAAAAATAAAAGTTTAAAAGTGTCAAAAGTTTATTAATATTATGTTATTATTATAAAACACTTTTAGAGGCTACATCTCTAACATAAAATGGTATAAAAAGCCGGTTGATACTTTATTTAAAATAAAAGTTCTACTAATTTATTAAAAAAATATTAAAATTTTATTTTATAATAATTTATTTTATTCAGTGGTACAAATCGTAAATAGTAAAAGGGTTCTTAAGGTATAGTTGCCGTATTTACATTTATCTTCAGAAGGGGGTGAGTAGGTTGTTCAATCAAGTATATTAGTAACAGAAACTAAGATTCGAGTAGTTATATTGTGGTAAAAGTGTAGGAAAATAGTTTATAAACACAGTTTAATATACGTATGAGTATAAGATGTTAATACATATTGTGTCTCTTAATAATGATTTGTCTAGCATTGAATTTGGATAATAATAGCAAGATAACTATAGTTTAGGAGGCAGTACGTTGTGGCCAAATTAAGCATAACATGTTATTTAATTGTTTTTGATTGTGCTATTGTATTTTATAGCATACCATAGACCTTGCATTTGCCTCAAATTTTGAGTTCTCGTCTAGATCATGATAATAACTATGAAATCATAATTGAATTGAATAACGATTTATACTAAAAGATGAAGTTTATTTAATAAGTCGGCACGTCAAACGGATCGGGACCACAGTAATTACGTTTTGTACCTCTCCTCTTCATATTTCCTACCTTCTTATTCTACATTTTGCGACATTTGAGTTGTTAAATTGAGAGCGTGTGTTAACGTTGATTATAACAGTATTTCCTTTCCGCACTTCTCCAATTACATTTTCAGTATCCGTTTCTTTAAGGCAACTATATATTTTATGCATATATACATTTATTTTCACTTCCACTCCCATGTGTGGTAAATTACAAGTAGACATAAAATTCCCCATAATGTTGAACTAACTAGGTAATCATTAATTCTCTTTGTGTTTTTCCCACATTTATTGAATTTCGTTGAATTTAAAGTATTAAATAATATAAAGGATTTAACGAAATAAAATATCCCTTCTCTCTGTCAAAAGAACAACAGATTTCACAGATGGCCGTCAACTCTAAACGTCATACTGAAGATGCATTAATAGTTTAGATGTTTAATTTACATACCACTGATAGATCAATAACAAAAAAAGGCGGTATGCTAATATAATCACAACACTATCAAACATTTAGAAGCTCCATGATCGTGAAACCTTACATGATAAAAATATTACTATTCTAGTTATCCTAATCACATCACTAAATGTTATAAATGCGAAAGTACCTTTGTCTTACTTTCACACTTAAACTATTTAAGTGTTTGGAAGAAATTTCACCTATTCCTTGTTTCAAAAATCGCTTCGGGCTATGACCTACTAGTCTTTAAAGCAGTGAAAATCCCATCTTGGTCTCTAAAGTTGCGGAATATTAACTGGAAGATCTCGTTAAAATTTAATAAACTGTTCTGTGTAAACATTGTTTTATGACAGCATAAACGTGTGTTTAATTAAGTTAACCACTAATTTATATTTGTTAACATTTATAGTGTGTAAATTCTCTAAGGAGATCCTTTAAGTTTTTGCTCCGTTTTTGGATTTAAGCGATTAGGTAAGTACGCACCAACCTCAGAAGATGTCCTTCAACTTAAGACGATGAGAATTTGACTTCGAAGACGCACTTTGAAGCAGTTAGCGAGAGCTATGCTAGATGTTAGAAGTTTACTGGACTGTACTTTTTTTGAACTAATGTATCAATTCCAACTCTGATTGTTCTAAAATATTGAAATATATTTTTCAGTATACTATATATATTATATATAAACAAACAAACCCTAATAATGTCATTATTAATATACTCGTACTTCAAAAGGTATTCATTAGCAAATACTAACTATTAGATTTAGAAGACAAAGTTACTGTCTAATTTTTGCTATACAACTATGAAAAACTATTAAACTATTAAAACTATGGAATTTAATCACATTTTTTATTTTTCTGATCTCAGTTAGAAGAAGCATTATGAGAAAAATTATTTAAATTTAAATAAAGTTTTTAAAAGAGTGAAATATTAAAATTAGAATATTAATTATACATATTAGAAAGTAAAAAAGGTAACTACAGTGTTTACCATCGGATATGAAACCTGGATCTACTGGTTCTAGTAAAACAACTTTACTACGAAAACTGCATCTTTGATTAATTAATATCTTATTTAAACATTCATATTAGAAATTTTCTTAAACGAAAATAAAATAAAAATATATTTGTAAATATTGTTAAAAATAATATTACAATATTGACAAATAGGGAATTCCGCTGAAAATATATATTTCTGAAGCGAATATAACTTAAAAAAAAATGATTGTTTAGTGACTGATGAGTACTGTTTAATTTTTTTAATTACTCAAACATTCTTGTACTTATATTTCAGGTTTTATTTAAAAATCAATAAATAAGTTATAACAATAATTAAAGTAAGTATATATTTTCAACAAAGTTTTACCAAACGAAAGAAATGCAAAAAAAACTATTTTTGTTTCGATCGTGGATGTACTTAAAAAAATCAATTACTTATAAGATGACGCTCGGAAAAAAAGGCAATTCATTTTAAACTACACATTTCAATTATAACTGAAATATTTAAAGTAGCCTACATGGATATTTAAAAAAAAGTTTCTAACAATATTTTGTCAGTTTTGTACCAATTTAGTTTGGTCTTGAAAAGAACACCGTTCTGAATCGTGACATGTGCAGTGAATTTACTTCTTTTCTAATAAATCTAAATATCATTGACCAACTGACCAAAAACTATAAGGCTTTGGACCACGACAGGCGGCAAAACTATTCTTTATACGCTCTACATGCGTGCTAAAAAATTATTTTGGAAAATTCAGCCTTTAAGTAACATGTGGTGCATGTTGCCTACCTCAATTTGACGTAAGTGCTGGTCTATTTATCCTCACACAATATCACTTAAGCCACGCACTATCTAGGAAGCTGACGTTTTTCACAAGTAGTATTTGAGGGTCACAGTTAAAAAAATCAATAGTCATTACAGATCTCTTAATATATTAAAATGTAATCATTAAATTTAAATACGTAAAACTACTTTGGCCTTTGTATTTTTCCAGGTGTCAGGAAATGAATTAATCTCGATAACCCCAAAACAACGCACATTACAAAAGGTCACACCAGGTTTTTTATTTCCTTTTCTTAGTTTTATAACTTTATAATCAAGGGTTATCGTGAAATATGGCTGCACTTTAAGAAGCCTGTCTTTCTTCTAAGGACAGCTACATAGTCAGCATGCTCTCAAGTAAACTCTCCTGACAGTCTAGTGATCCTGCAGTGCGAGTTCGCAGGAAAAAACTCGTGTACAGAGGAGTTTTAAGACTATAAACTTATAAATAATAATCAGCCACAGTATACAATGTATAGTAATATTTGGCACAAACAAACTAAGTGAAACAAGTTTCTGTCTTGATCCCGTAACAAAGCGTGGGTACTCAGATAGTGTCGTAACACTAAATTTATCGTAATAAATTTAATCATAGTTATAAGAGGAAACTCTAACTTTTTGTCTCGTTGCTCCAGGAACAGTACCAAAGCTCGCCGAGAAGAGAGAACTGACTGAATAATTGAAACTATATCCAATGTAAATTAAATAATTTATGGTAATAAAAGAAATCATCTCTCCAGCCCACATTATCACACTTCTCTAGAGCAAGTTTCGAACGGACTTTAAATACGAACTTTTAAGATAATTGGTGATAAATTGTTTTTGATATTATGGTAAAGTTAGTAGGTACTACTAATATAGACATTAATTTCACAACTCTTCGTTGTACGTATGTTCCAACATGTTTTAATTTACAATGAATATTCCAAAAAAAAAAAACCAGCTTTCTTTCGTAAGTTGGATCGTTTGAAATGGCTGCTGCTACCAAGAGGACGGCCGGTATCAAGACATTTTGGTAAGAACTGACAAGTGACATTCTCTGACAATGACAGTGCTCTTGTCTTGGAGCGTTCTCCCATATTCGTGCCTTTGGAGTTCGACTGGAGCGTCTCGTAATCCCTTACCAGGACGGTCGGTAGCAGAATATTCACTGTTATTCTGAAGATAGAAACTGAAGACCGAGCCGCCTGACTATATATAGTGTCGAAGTCTTCACGTTACGACTAGGTGCTCCAGTCCCCAGCATATCCTCTCTTAACTCGTTCCACTTATTGTACTTGTTCCTATATATCGCTTGCTTCAGTTCCATCACAACTTCGTTATTGTTGGCCTCAGACATTGTACTATATAGTTATGATACAAAAGTCTGCTGTTACCAAAGAAACAGTAATGGGTTAAATCTTATTTATGCAACAAGCAACACTCCGTGCTTTTTGAATGAAAAAATACGACTGACGACATAAAGACGAATAATTAAAATCTGAACTTTTTGGGACAGTGAAATTCACAACACATAAATTTTACGGTTTATTGTAAGGTACATTAAAGTGCTCAATATAAAATTAATTAATTAATCGTTAAACATTTGTTTTTTTTTATTATTGTGTCGTTATTCGTTTTCGTCCTCTACCTTTTCTGCGTCGTTCCACCATTGGACCTCAGCTGACCCAAACAATACAAAAGCAGTGTTGCCAACAAAATAAACGATTGCAGCGACATAAAAAGCGTTCAACCACTGGTGTCGGTCCGTCTGTGAACATATATTATACAATATACTTAATATAACACTGCAATGTAAACAGAATTTGAGGTATCGTAATTAGTACAAATGTTTTAGTAGACAACTTGTAAAAAATTTAAGAATATCTTAGAAGTTTTACTGATTGGGTGGAGGTTTATTTTAAGTAATTTTAGTAAACTTCCCAAAACATTCTAAAACACTAAGGTTCTACTCACTGGCACTATCCAAATTCTGACACTCTTTATTTTTAGAAGGGATCTCTGAGAGATCTCGATATCTGGTGTATTACGAGCCACTAAAAACCACACAAAATCTGGAATAGCTGTGTGAATCTGTTAATGTAGGCTGGATGAGAACGTAATTAAAACAATATTTTTGGTATATTAAAATATAAATTTTTGATTATTGAAAGGATCTCTACAACCTAGTCCGCAACATTGCTTCATGGTATATTCCAAAGGTTTTCTAGTGGATTGTCAGCTGGAATCATGTAGCAAACAAGAAAACTTCCCGTAGAAAATTTGAGGTCATTCATGAATATTTAGAAATATATATATTTAACTATTCCTGCTCACTAGTTCTGAACTTTTACAGGAGTTTCCAAACTACATTCAAAATCTAAGCATACTGCTCCTTCCATAATAAAATAATAGTAAGAACAACATTTTGCAAAACATAAATCTTTATACTCAGGCATTGTAATAATAAAGATTTGTAGTAACTAATCTTATGTAATAATGTAAAGGTTAGTTTGAATAACAGGTTACTTAATACTAACGATTTATTTTTATAAATTTAATTTAACCAAGTATTGCCCACAATTTATGATAATTTAGGCATATGTAACTTATAGTTATATAAGGAAAGTAACTATACACGTAACTATACTTATATTTTTTTTAATATACGTAATAACATATTTTGGATTTGTGAAATATTTAGGTAGTACTACAAAAAGTTTTCTTTTGAGGTAATAACCCTCACTAAAGTGAGCAAAAATTAAAGAGCCGAGCGGTTAAATTAAAAAAATTGTGTATCTTACTCATTTAGAACAAATAAAAATGAAGAAAATATTGAAAATAAATTATATTTGTAATGCTCTTCGAATTAAATATTTATAAATGAAAGTAAAATTAACTATTAGTAAACACACAATATTTAAAAATCCTGATTATTACATTATAATCGATCGTTTTATTATTATAAATAAGCAAAAAAATCACATTTATAATTGATTAATTGTGTTTTTTTTATTATTAATATAAATGAAAAAATTAAAATATATAATTGTTTTGAGTTTTTCTTAAACTTAACTACCGGTACTGTATTAAAATGTACTGTTAGTACAGTTTTATATAATATATACTAGAAGTTACCGGCGGCTTCGCACGCAATTTCCTGTTGAAAATCAGGATACTAAATTCACGTATTCTTTTTCTATCACATTCTAAGCACTCCTGGGATAATCGATAGTCATTCCTTCGTGAGCCTCTAGAACGCAATATGAAAGTATGTCCCATATTTCCTACTTCTATCTTTCGTCGTTTTTGGTAGGACGTTGATAAGTTATTCAGGACACTACCTATAGCTATATATATATATATATACACACACACACACACACACACACACATATATATATATATATATATATATATATATATATACACACACACACACACACACACACATACACACGCGCGCACGTGTGTGTGTGTATGTGTATTCAACTAGTTTGGTTATAAAAAATCAAATTCCGTTTTGTTTAAATTCATTTTCTATCTAAGATATTTCCAGTATTTTTGTTGGGTGTGCCTTGTGCCCCGATTAATAAAAAGTATACCAACGAAAACCAACTTCGGTCATAAAGCATCTTCTTCGGCTTTTTTATTTACTTTCAATGTAACCAGGTTCAATTACCTTATGTGCAAACATACATAGCTTTATACAATAAGGTAGGTTTTATAACAGCGTTTAAACAGTATTCCTAGTGCATTAGATGGTCTATAGATCATTGGTGCAATCAAAATTTAAAATTAGATAACGTCGTCGTTGCAATCTGCATTACACTACTGATCAAGCACCTTACAATATTGTAATATTTTCTCAAATTTAAATTCCAACACATGTTTCTGCCTCTGACGAAATTCAACTGAAAATATTAATAGCTGTTAAGTATCAGTTCTCTTTGTATTACGTGTCGTAGCGCAGTCTGCCGGATCCAATGTAAAACATTCAAAATCATCAACAACTTAAAAATTAAAAAGTAATTAAAAAACATTTTCCAGTGGACCAAATTGTGAGTCAAAACCATTCTCGAATTCCATTGAAAACACACAACACATTTAATAAAAATCGGTCCAGTCGTTTAGGAGGAGTTCCGTCACATACACACGAACACAAGATTATAAATATATATAAAACTATATGTATCTCGTATATATATATATATATATATATATATATATATATATATACAATAAACAATTATATTATAACGAAGTCAATGTTGTCAATTTTCAAAACCCATTTTGTAACTTCTTTAGTTAAAGTATACATTTTATTAGTTTTTGTTTATTTTGAGGGAGCTTATTAGACAATCTGGGTCCAAGGAAATTAAATGTTTTTGTATTATAAGATTTATTTGTCCTTGGGCAAGTAACACCTTAAGCACCTTTTTGTAACGATACTCATTCAGTTGATAAATTTCACGACTTAAAAAGAAAGTTTTTAAAGTGTAATAAACAAAAAAGTAGCTATTGTTTTTGGGCTGTTAGAAGTCCTTATAAAGATGTTATATCAGTCCCTCCCCATCACTTAATTGAGTAGCTAGCGGAAAAAGACCTTTAAAAAATAATATATTAAAAGTTGACTATTCAGTTTTTATATCATCTTTGAAATTTGAATTTTCCAGTTTACTTCCGTTTCAATCAAATAACATCAAAATCCCGATAACGTACCGCATCCACACCACTCCTTTAAACTTACCTCATCAGTGACGATGAACCCTGTTATGGAAGGCCCAAGGATGGCAGACAGAGTACCCAAACCGAAAGTGATCCCCATGATGAGTCCTGTAAAGTTGGGAGAGAGGTCCAAAGGATTTGCTATACTACCCGTGAAGGACCCCGCCGTCAGAGCTATTGAGACTGTGAGAAGAATTACCGCACTGGTTGGGTTGGAGACAAACGCCATCGTGCACAGACCTATGGCACTTCCCCACTGGGCTTAAACATGAAACAGTCATTTTAAGTATGCAATTTCAAAGCGCATGGTTAATGCTATGAAAGCTATTAGATAATAATTAATTATAATTATAAATAATTAAATTAATTACCTACTACATCCTTTTGAAGTAAAATAAGTGAATATATTAATTATTGTTATGTGAATTTATTGAAAAGCACACAAGTAATCATTGTCACAAGCTTGTCCAAAGCTAATACGAAAACGCTTTCCAAGGTGACGTATTGAGATGAGATTTGTTTGTCTTTTTAAATAATAGTGCTCTCTTAACAAAATAGATTTTTTTATTTCTGAGGGTGTAAGAAAACTTTCAAATAGTAATTAGTTACTTCCCAGTTTTGCCAGTTACATAAATTAACAATCGATGATTAGTAAAAAATAATTAATAATAAAAAAATTATGATTCATATTATATAATTGATCGCTTATAATAATTTTATTTAAATATTATCCTTATTCATTTCATTTTAACGTATTGTTATTATTATTTGTTTACAATGTACTTATTAATTCGTGATAAATACATTTTTATCGTTAGCCAGTACGAAATTGTTGAACTTTCTAACAGATAAAATAGTTTAGTACTTATAACTACACTTCTGAAGACAGACTAATCCAATATATAATTATGCAACAGTATCCCTTTTAGCGTTCAATTATAAAACTCACCTATAGAATTCGATATCTTCCTAGATAGAGTCAGCGAAATGAATTCTTTCATGTTTATGAAATCTGCTATGTATGAGAATACTAATACCATTAGTAGACAGCATACTGGAGGTAGGGCTGATAGCAAACCATTCTGAAAAATAAATACTTTCTTCCAAGAAATGCAATAAAACTACACCTATAAGTGTTATGGTTATATGTTAATTAGCATGATATGAACTATTATCTTCAACAACTACTTACACTTTTTATATCGTACCCATAAACGTGTCTCAAGAAGCTGGATAGTTCTGTTATTAGCGTCCATTTCCCCCAATTAAAAGAGAAATGAGCGGCAGTCAATGCCCATACTGGCCTCGATGTAAGAATGTGCCTCCATGGAGTCTTCATACCCTATGGTGAAAATAACTAGGTACTTTGGTATTATCCGAAAGGTACTATTTTTCTAAACGAGGACTCAAAGAAAGGAAATCATTAGAAGGAACAGATTTTATTGTGAAATATTACGTCAGTATGACCACTGGATCTTGTTTTCTGCCTCCCAAAAAGAAGCGATGTCTGTGAGAAGGAATCTACTCTGTCCCTATCTACTATATGTTATTAGCCTATATTAATACATAAATAAATAGGTACGTATCATAAATATATAACGTTAACGATCACTCACGTGATCTGAGCTTGAATTTAAGTAATATATCCAGGGATGTTTTTTTTTTTCGCCAGAAGTGAAGGGTGCTGCGGAAGGCGCCACCAAAGCCCGCTTTGATGGCTAGAGGCGTTTCCGATCCGCACTTTTCCGACCTCAAACCACGTGCCAGATCAACCGACGTGATCTGATGGACCAGGTTGAAGTCTAGGACATGATCTTGGCCGCTACTCCGCACTTCTGGCGATAAAAGAAAAACACCTCTCGAGATAGTACCTAAAGTCACGTGAGCGCTCATAATCGCTATCTTAAACTTTGGTACTACTAGTAACATATTTATGGTAACCTAATTTATACTGAATTTTACCTTGCGTAATAACAAGAAGTATTTAGGAACATAGTGACCACCTCCTCACCGTTATCACTTCCTTTAGGCAGACACGAGAACCGATAGTCTGTTTTTATGATAGTTTAGATTTTTAGTTCCCCGGTAATAAAAACTCTTCCGAAAATAGTGGTCTACAGATAATAATAAAGTACCTATAAATTTGTAGAGACTTTTCTTAAAATTTACAATTAATTTGGTAAGTACTTTGTAGATGTACAAATGAATGGTAATAAAGAAAAAATAATCATTAAGATATAATTTATTTTCAGAATGGTGCTGAACTTTATTCACCACTATATTTAGAGTGGATTATATTATTCTACATTTATTTTATTGAGGAATTTATAATTTTTTTAGTTCTTCCTTGGAATCACCAATCTGTCTATCTGTTTGCATTGCAAAATCTAGGTTATTGGCATAATCACTGAAACCTAATTTGCGTTATTAAAGTATAAAATTAATAAAAACTACTATACTGTCAATCAATTCCTACTGGTCATCATGAAGGAATTGATAGAGAAAACTTGTAGTGCACGTTAAAGTATTGACCAGGCAATCTTCAGAACGTCGAAGTCCGATGAGGAAACTGGAGCATGCGTGTTAGGGCAACAAAGTAAAAATTTTGAAACGTTGACAATCTATTTTTTCAATAAGAGGTCCATAGATAAACCTCATAAGAAAATAAGGAAAAGGAATATTGTAATTCTGTCCATTAGTCAAAAAGCAATTAAAGGATTTATTACTGTATGTATGAATATGTGTAGAATTGTTTTAAGTTTCAAGTTTTTCGCAGTAACCGGTATTAAAAATTGAAAACAAATGGAGAAACATACTATAAAGAAAGATAGATAGGGCATGTATCAAAATGAACTTTTTGATTCATTTGTGTCTACTAACATTTGTTCAAGTCATGCCAACCTCTCGCGATACATTCTGTGTATTTGAGATAAATCAAGTATGGGTATTATTAATACGATCTTTTAAAGTAGCCCCTATTATCAAAGTCAAAGTCAAAGTCAAAATTTCTTTATTGCCATAATAACATAAGTACATGCATTGGCTTGCGTCAAAGTAAATATAACTAAAAACTACTAACAATCTATGTATGGTACTCTATCTACCGTTAATATACTCTTCTATAGAATAAAAACAATTTTTCAATTAGAAATGACTTGAGCTTTCTTTTAAAATAGTTTTAGATCCAAGTTAGATTTAAGGTGATCAGGGAGAGCGTTTAAAACAATGATATGGCACTGTAATAGGTGTGATGCTTATAGAAGGAAGTGGTATGATAAGGAATATTCAGTTTTTGTTTGTTTCGTAGGTTATATCCAGATTGAGGGACAAGAGATTGAAAAATACCATGGTTCTGCTTAAAAAACATCAAAGTGTAAAAAATGTAAACACAAGGAAATGTCAGAACTTCAAGCTTTTTAAAAACAGATTTTACAAGAGTCCTCTTTGACGAATGCCAGAAACAATTCGCATTGCCCTCTTCTGCAAGACAAAGATACAATGCGTATTGCATCTCTCGGAACCCCAGATGGTTACCGCATAAGAAAGGAAAGGAAAAATAATGCATAATATGTTGTAAGTAGAACATCAGTGTTTACAAAATGAGAAAGCCTACGCAGTACAAATATTCCAGAACTTATCCTCTGCGCCACGTCGCTTATATGACAGGAAAAACTTAAATTTCTGTCAATAGATAAGCCCAAAAATTTAACGCTTTGTTCAGAAAAGACTTCTACATCATCAACCCAAACACTAAGGTCATCATTATGCTTTCTTGTGATAGCAAATTCAAGTAATGTGGTTTTATTAGTGTTGATAACTAATCCATTTTCTTGGAACCATTGGACTATCCGGTTAGATTCTACAAAAGTTTTAACCTCCATGATTTCACGACATTGGCTCTCTATCACAATTGATGTGTCGTCCGCAAACAAGCACAAGTGGGCATCTGAGATACATCTTCTAAGATCATTAATATATAAAATAAACAAAAGAGGACCCAGAATGGAAACCCTGGGGTACACCCTCCGCCCTTAACAGTTTGCACATCAGAATGCCAATGCTTTAAAGTGTTTCCATCTACAAAAGGCAATTCTACAACTTGTCGACGTTCTTTCAAGTAAGAAGAAAACCACTGCTTTGCGACACCACGTATACCAATGCTCTCAAGCTTCTTTAGTAGATGCTCATGAGGAACCATGTCGAATGCCTTTCGCAAATCGAAAAATACACCAGAAGCAGACTTGCCTCTATCCAGAGCCTTGATGACTTTATCAATGAAAGTAAACATAGCATTGACAGTTGACCCCCCTTTGACAAATCCAAACTGGTTGCTGAACAAAATGTTATTTTGAATCAGAAAGGACCATAATCTACTTAAAGCTGCCTTTTCAAAAACCTTAGAGAACGTTGAAACAATGGAGATCGCCTAAAGTTATCGAGATCATCAACTTTTCCTCTTTTGTGCAATGGCTTTACGATAGCCAGTTTTAACAACATCTCTGGAAAGATTCCACTTTCAAAAGAACAGTTAACGAGATGCACAAGTGGTTCAGCAAGGGATTCCCAACATGACTTAAGCAGTTTAGATGACATGTTTGTCATAGCCTGAGGAAGGCTTTGCTTTTAAAGATTTTATAATGTCTGACATTTCCTTCCTACAAACAGGAGTAAAAAATAAAGAATAGGTGTTATAGCAGGGAAGATAATCTGAAAAAACTCCCCCAGTAGAAGTGAAACCATTATGGGAAACATTTATAAAGAAATTATTAATAATATTTGAGACCAGCTTTTGGATCACTCACACATCAACGCCCTTCATCCTTAATGGTTTGAGGAACGAAGCATTGGTGCTTTTTCTTACCCCTATTTTCGTTCACTATATCCCATACAGTTTTTGCTTTATTTGAAGAGTTCTGGATCTCCTCCAGCACTTTGGCTGATTTTGCAATTCTAATTTTAGACTTGTATTGCCGTTTTAAAAATGATAAATAATGCTGTCTTCTCACATCAGAAGAATCCAAATCTTTAGTCAAGTGATACCACTGGATGACCTCGTCACGAAGTTTCAGTTGATCAACACTTAGAGACACTTTACCTTTAGAGACATTCTTACGAATTCTAATTTTCTTCTCAGGAAATACTTGATCAAAATAATACGAGATATGGAAGATCCAAAAATAACGCATTTTATCGTCCATTTTATCTGCCTCATAGACCGTGGACCAAGTTTCTCTCATGAGTAAATACCTGAAAATACGGATATTATCCTCCGAAAATGATCGCCTAAGTAAAAACCTGGGGTGGTTAGTGTTCCCAGGAAGTGATAACTTAACAATTACCACCTGAGCATGGTGATCAGACAATGCCGTGATTAAAACAGAGGCATTACACAAGTGGCAATCAGGAAGATCAGTGTAGACATGGTCTATCAAAGACTTTGAGTTTTTAAATTCTCTAGTGTATGATGTGATTTTATTTCCCCAACCCATGAGAGGTCATCATGTACAACAAGTTGTCAGCTTTAATATCAGAAACAGATAAATCGACATTAAAATCACCTACAACAATTGTTTTTACCCTCTGAACTCATCACTTTTTGCAAGACAATCCGATAGACGTGCATAAAAAATGTCGTGCTCCTGCATTGAGGAAGAAAATGGCTGTGGTTTATAAGCAGCGACAATAAGGAGGGTTTTGATTGTTACCAAACTGAAACCTTGCTGCAGCAAGTTCACACTTACCCTCTAGACAGTAACGTGAGACATCTATGACCTCAGATTTTATAGAAGGTTACTAAATATACAAACCCCTCCTTTTTGAAGAGATTTACGACAGAAAGCTGTGATGCCATTAAAACCCTGCAAAGATGTTACTTCAAACTGATAATCTCTTAAATGGTGTTCAGATAAACAAACAATATCTGGATCTCTTCGGAATCAATAAATATTTGAAAACTGTCTATTTTTCCAGAGAGACCCTGCACGTTGTTATGAATTATCTTAAGATTGCGATTTGATCGATTATTATCTACACAGTTTTCCCGAGACATCGCCTCTAAAAAAGAACTATTGGCAGTGGGAGGCACAACAGAGGGTTTAGATTGGGCCGTCTTAGATAAAATAGTTTTTATCACTGACCAAAAATACTTTCATTAATGTCCAAGTTTTGCATCAACAGTGAGAAACCCCTGAATCCGGTCACTAATTGCAGTAAAAAACACTCAAAAACAACTTCCCCAGCTGGTAGTTCCCTGTTTTTTTAAGATGTCTTCCATCCTTTGCTAGATGATGCCTCTTCACCCAACAATTAGCCTCAACAAAAACAACATCAAAATTATTGCACATCAGTTTTACTTGTTCATTAAAATCAAAGAGAGCTCTGTATGTTAAATCAATCTTATTAATAAGCTGTTTTACAAAAACCATGGTATTGGGGAAATGAGTTTTTGTGGTGATACAACAGGTCAGCCAGGTCGTGGAGAACCTCCCTCTTACCATGGCCGCCGTTGTAACCCGCCCGTCCCCTATACCACATTCTGAGATTATTCGTTCCAACATGGAAATATATTACTGAAAGATTATAGTTGGTATACTTCAATAGTTTTCTCCTTTATATCTTTTATTTTACCACCCAGGGCAACATTCCACCATAGCACCTCTCTTACAACTTGGAATACTAGCAATATCGGATCATAGAGTCACCTATCAAATAACATATTGTTTAAATTAGAATAACCACTTTCACTATTTATAGTGTCACTGTCAGAACTGCCAGTTTGATAACAATTATTACAAGGTAAGTCAACAGTTTCTTCAAGAGCAATTGAACCATTTTTTCTTAGACCCACTTTGAGTTTTTTGTCCTTACACTTAAATTTTACATTTTCAGCTTCTAGAGACACTTTGTTTACCTATACTAACATACTGATTTCTTTGTTTCCACAACCCAGATACATTTCTCATATAGGAAAACCTGCGAATCCTGAGGCTCTGAACATAAACCAGAGAATCTATTGCTACATTCTATATGAGTTGACTGCTTTAGAACTAACTTTGATTATATCGCCTTTTTTTCCTTTTATTTAATTTAACCAAGCTCCATTTTTCATTCGAGGATTTTTTTATCATGAGAGGACTTACTACTTGAGTACAAGTAGAAAGAAGTGTCTCTAAAGCATTCAACTCCCTCACATGCAGACTCCATATTTACAATGCACTTAGTAGCTAAAGTACTATTTTTATTGAGCCACTATGCTCACAGTCAGGACTGGGGCTGTTATAAAACCAATCAATAAAACGATGTTTTAACCTGTGGCAGACAAAAATAATTAAATATTAACTTAGCATGCACAATTACGTTTATACCGCACTCATACCCGTTGTTTTGCTGAGGGCAGTTTAACAGAGAAGCAATTTTCAGAGGAATATTCAAATTGGTTACTGTATACTCAGCAGGAACAGCGTTTAGTTTTGATACAGAATCCAGATGATATGCCGTAAGACTAGACTTATCAATAAATAAAAGTGACCAATGAGAGTCCTTCCCCTCGCCAGTTTACATTAGTGCCGTTACTGACAGCAACAAAAACATATTTACATGCTTGATAAGCTGGGGAATTTAGCACATCAGATATAATTACTTTGTTGCCAGATTTGATAGCATGAGAAACAGCGGGACTAAGAAATAAACATTGACCCAAATCATTATCAATATTTTGCATTGACTGAAAGTAGTCATGGATGATATCGTCCTCCAACCATTTATCCGTTGACATTTTTTTTATGTTGATAATTTCTTTTTTAGCTAAGTCAAACTTAACACTAATATTCCTCTATTAATTTATTTTTGTTTTCAATATCAAGGTTAAGATTCTTAATGTTATTATACATATCATCAAGCTTACTTTTATAAGAGTCTTTTTCAGCTGTGACCGACGCAAAGTGAAGGTCCCGTTGCCCTCAGTGCCGCTTGCAGAGACCTCTATGCGTTTGTTGAGAGAGAGAATCTCAGACGTTGATTGGTCTGGACTTTGAACGACGTATCCATCTCCTCCTGTCGAATATCTTTTTTCCAAAATCCAGTCGTGACTCCAAGATTTTAATTTCAGCTCCTAGTGTTTGAAGTTCCTCCTCCTTGCTCTTAAATTCCGAATTTAAATGGTCCATTAAGAGGAGCAAGTTTGAAATATGGAGAGATAATCCTTCAAAATCAATTCCAGGGTTATTAGAAACCAGGATATTTATTTCACTCGTCAGAGCGACTATTATATCCTCCTGTGTTTCATTAAGATGGCTTTCATAAATAGTTTCACTTATTATGGTAATTGTCTTACTAATAAGTTTCACAAGATTCTCCAATCAAACAATCACCCTAAGCCCCCCGATAATAAATAAAAACAGGAATAAATAGTTAATAAGTAAAAGCAGCAATAACAAGTTAATAAGTAAAAGCAGCAATAACAAGTTAATAAGTAAAACAACAATAAATAATTAATAAATAAAATAGCAATAAATAATTAATAAATAGCACAATAACACAGATAAATAAAACCACAGCCACAATTGTGATAAAATAAAGTTTTGATTAACAGTATTAAAAAAACTTAGTTATTGATTCCTGTTAAAAATATTTAATTAACAAACTAAGTGATAAAAAATATATCTGCAGCCAGGTGAATTCGATCTGCGGACCCTTGTACTGTTAATCAGTTACGCAACTGATTGCGCTACGAACGCTGATAAGAGAGATGGTATATTTTATCGTTCATGCAGTGTGTAACTCCGAAGACCATTTAGCGTGGGATTACTGCAAGTTTCACGTTTAACCTTGAAAACATCCAAGATTACAGGAAAATAAACAAACTCACGAAATTAGTCCTTCCTGCTTATCGAGTGCACTTTTAAAGGGTCAACTTACTAATTGAATTCCAATATTTATATAGAAACTAGTTAAATTAGATAAAAACATCGGAGCTTAGTCTGCACGTGTAAACGGGGTAGGACCAGGCATGCAACTCCAGTATCAAAGGTACATATTAATCAGAAACATGTTGAGATTAGTATACTTTAAAATAACATAAAAAACAACACGCCTGGTAGCATGAATGCTCATGCTGTCAAAGGTTAAACATGTACAGCATTAGTTTTCAAGATATTAGTTTTCTAGTACTAATTATTATGTTAATACTTGACTATGTGAAGAACTTCCGATGCGAGTAGTTATTATATACTCCCGCTCTCTGTCGCTGATGGAAGGGTGTGATTCTGGAGAGTCGGCGCCCACAAACAGCCAGACCACAGACCACAATACACCGCACAGTCCGGTACAGTAGAAGATACTGGGCCAGCCCCACGGACTGGCGGCCAGGTACCCAGCTATGGGCATTGTCAGAACGGTACCGAATTGTGTACCTGAAACAATCAAATTTGAAGCATCAATATCGACGAATTAAATTTAATTTGTACTGCGTTTCATGTTATGCTATTATTTAAAATATATTTTAACTTCTGTCTTTTATTATTACTTTTCTAAACACCAAAAACCAAGTAAACCAAACCCTTTGCTGTTTAAAAATTTTTATTCTTTTTAATAGTTTTTTGTACGATGATCTACAGCGTTTTTCCATTAGATTTTACGAAATTGTATTTATTTGATGTCTTTAAAATGGCCTATTTTGGTCTAGTATACTCACACTTTTAGTATGGAATAAGGTTGTAGTGTGGATGAGCAAGCTATGCATTTTAAAGATAAAGATTCAGCTCCTAAAGAAGGCAGTCAGAATCATTGCCAAACTAAATTGTAAAGATTGAGAAAGGTCCTATCGGTAAGAACCTTTTATTCTAATAAGTTTTTGGCAATCCGCTGGGATTGGTAAATTTAACTCTAATTCTGTTCGTGGAACTCGTGTTATAGTGTTGAATTCATGGTAGTTGAGATTCTAAACCTTTGAATTGGGAAGCGATTGACAATATTACAGTACGAATTATGTTTTATTATTGGTTGTATTTAACTTCAGCATAGAAGTATAATGGCTTTTACTGTCTTTTATGTAAAACGGGTTGCAAACATGTTTTAAGTACTATATATATTTTTTGCTTACCACTCAGCACAATTGCTATTGTTCTATTTCTTTCCTGCAGTGGAGTCCATTTTGCAAGGTGAGTCTGTACCGAAGGGAGCAAAAATCCCTGAAAAATGTATTACTAAGAAAATATTACTTGTATTTTATTGCTAATAGTTTATAAAATAGTTTTAGTTCGTTGTCTGAATAAATAAATAGACAGAATTTCGTTAATATTTTTTTAATTGGCTGATGTGACTCTTAACTAAAATTGGTAAGCATTAAAAGATTCAGGATTAAACGTTACTTAAAGAACTCCAATAAAGTTTATAAACACATTTTTCACTCCAATTACATATTTTCTTTTTATTTACTCCTTAAGTTCCTGTACTTGTTGTCCTCCTTCTTAAGATAGCAATGGTGGAATAATGGTGAGTCACCTTGAATACTCATTAATTGTTTTCTCTTTTAATATAGTATGGGTAATATTTATATGGTACAGGATTTACTGTACAAAAATGTATAATTTTGTAAGATAAAATTTTGACTAAAACATTCTTTTTTAATTAAAAAAGATAAAAAAAATTAAAACCATTAAAACTGAACGTAACGTATTGCAATTTTCATGAGTGTTCTTTTAGAACTGAATCCTATCTGAGTTATGAACTATAAGGTGAACTGTGAACTACACAGTCAGGTACCTGTGCGAGACCGAGAACTACTCTGCTGAGACTGAAGGCGAACCAACCGTAGTTGAGAGCGATGAAGGGACAAAGTATACTTATGACGGCACAAACCAACATGGCGACGAACATCAAGTACTTGGGTCCCCACTTGCACGACAGATGACCTCCTGGGGCTGTCGTCAGGAAATATCCCCAGAAGAGGGAACCCATAATGATACCCTTTTGGGAGCTAGTCCAAGACAGTACCTACAACATATAAATACGGTCGTGCATCAATGACTATATTTTACTTATGTACAATGTTGAATTCAACTAATATTTATGAACTTTTAATTCATTAAGGATTGCTAAACTAAAAACCCGCCTAAATAAAAATGATCAGTCAATTTAAAAAGTAAAACATTAATTAGTACATAAATAACTTATTTACCGGCAAATTAGGATTTAACTTCGCATTGTCGGTCATTGCTACAATAGCGATAGAAATATTGGAGCGTATGGCGAAGTCCAGGGCGTTAGAGGAAAACGTCAAAAGTGCCTGGCAGTGCCGAGTACCGAATCCTGGAACAAACAAAGATAAAAATGTCTTAAGAGAAATAAATTCCGAATAGAGTTTTAGTTTGCCACCACAAAAAAGTTGCCATTATGCTCGAACTGTTTAACTGGCTGATAAGTAAAACGCATTTCAAGCTAAGTATAATTTTTAATAAGGTTTTATCTTCTCAGTCGATGATTTTCTCTAATGTACCACTTTTGGTTTCCAAATATATGGTTCAAAACATTATTCAAAAATATATCAAACACGTAGTTTTTTGCAATATATTGTGCATGTTTTGTTATATTTTTCTCAAACAAAATTGTATGTCATTTGTGAACACGGCTTTTTATGAAGATTGAGGTTTTTGCATTACTTTTAAAGTTTACCTAAAAGATTATCCCAAATAGATGCTCCGATATCACTTAATGAGTTTCAGGTTGTGCCGAAGTAAAGAACTTAGTGATGGAGAACGTACAGTGATAGAAAGCGAGACTGGCATTGTGTATTTAGTTTCCATTTACAGTGTTCCTTGCCTATTGTAAACAGTTTTACATATCCCTTATATTAATTAATTTTGCAACGCTATATTAAACTTTTTAAGCTATTAATTACAAGGTTAAGGGCACACTAGACTTCAGGTCAGCGTTCGAGAATTTGGTTTTGTTCTAGGAGAGCGACTCACAATGGACTGCTCCTTAATTTAAAATTTGTGAACTTCCAAGTAAATTAATTCGAAAGGTATCGTGTATCTAGACAACCAAACAAAAAGACAGAAATCTTCTCTTGTCATCAACTGAGCGGTAGTATTAACTCCGGTAAACGCTCAGCTGAATTAATTATCGTAACTGGCTTTGATTTTGCAAAAAATAAATCGAAAGTAATATTCCCTTCTATATTTTCTGTGTACAAGAAGACAGAGATCACTTCCGACAGCAAAACCATGCAAATCAATAAAACCTGAAGTTTTATGTGATTTCGGTTTCTTAGGTTATATTTTTTGTGGAACAATGTGGACTATTATAAGAAGTTGATCATACCAAAAATGTCTGCAAAATATCTTTGCCTGACCGAGAAAAAGGATCTTGATATATTAGAAGGTATTTAAATGAGACGTTTGAAAATGTTTTGCAGGATGCAAAAAAAACGTAAAAGCTAGACATATACATGGACCAAAAAGGGCAATAAGAGTGAAAACTTTTATGCCTTAAGAAATCACTCAAGAGTATCTCCTATTATTAGTAATAGTATTATTATTATTAATAATCTTATATTGCCTTAGGGCAGACGTGAAATTTTCAAGTATATCAATAGGATTCAATCTGCATTGGCAATACAACTACAACTTTGCAGATACCTTTTGTGTTTGCAAATATTATGACTATGAATACGTTTAAATCAAAGATCTAATGCCACCAGAAGACCATTCCAAAAACTCCAAAATTTGACTGCTATGTGTTATGAAACTACCTCTAAATAAGTCCAAGCTGGAGACAGCTGTAGGCTATCCAACTTATATAGAAATAATGGTCGTCTCTGAAGGTGTTGCAGGAAATAAAACCTCCATGATGAATTTTATCCTTAGTTTCCACCTCTATTGTGTAGATTATTGATTGTTTATGTTGTTTTATTTAAGTTCTGTTGACTATTAAACTACTTCTATAGCGGAGCTAGGTTATTTAGAACTGTTACCAATCTTACTTGTATGTATATATATATATATATATAGTATTTTACTATTTTTGAGCCAAACGTGTCAGAGAATAAATTAAACAGAAATGAGAGGATCCTTCATTTCCTTTATAAAACTAAATTCGGTCTTCTAATCCAATCTAAAGCTGCTTAACCTGCAGTATGAAGATGGCTTAGCCCCTCTAGAAATGAACGGAAAGGACAGTCTTCCACATAACGCATTTCTGGGTTTCGGTTCCGCAATTAGAAGATTCACTGGGAAACAAGAACCTTTTGTCAAAAAATAATGGGGTTAAGTTAATTAAGACATACATAAGTTTTATAATATGCATTTCATATATTTATAATTGTATAATCTCCTTCAAACCAGATATTTTTATTAAGACAAGTGGAGATACTTATTCAATCTACTTAGAGATATTTGCTGTTATCAGTATTTTACTGCTGAAATAAGGTGCATTTCAAAACTCTCAAGATACACACTAAAGATAACGTGTTTTACTTGTAAGATTAGTGGTATGAAACGTATATATATATATATATATATATATATATATATATATATATATAGTTTACTTAAAGAATTTTTAATGGGCAAGTAAGTTACACATTAGTACAAAAACCTCGAATCTCTTCAAAGATTCTTGGGATAATTTTGACTTTAGTCATATTAAAATACAAATTTTTATTTTGCAGAAATAACTTTTTGGCGGTCACAAACCATACATTGCACCAAAATATTTTTTTTTAAATTGTATCTTATATCTTTATTAGTCCATTGATGGGACTGAGAGTAATCGGGGTTTTAGGGTAGGAGAGAATAACAAACTAAGGAGGGGTAGGTTTAAGGAATAAGAAGGTTGTTAACATTCAAGTGAGAATTTGAGTGGAATAATGGATCTACCAGCTGATTTTTAAGGTAATCTATGAGTTTTTCTGTACTTATTTAGTTGTTAGCAAATTTTATCACAGTTTCTACCTCCATGATGAAGTGTGTTGATTGTTATTTTAGTTCTGTTGACTATTGCGAATCTTCTTTGGGTATCTCGTCGTTGCTTTTCCTAATTGGTTAGATTTGGTTGCGTAATCATTTACAGAAATATGTAATATAATGTACACATGTATTTACGCATAGTCATTGTTATTCTCGTATGTGGAGCTAGCAGGTTTTTCGTAAAGTAAAAGTTAGTATCCTGATGCATTTAAAGGTATAATACTTATTATTTTATACGAATGGGCGAAAAATGCATTGTGATGTTTTCTTTTACTTCTTAATGTGACTTCTGTGTTTACTTGTACAGTATCCGATAACGGCCATTGAAAACCATAGCTCTGCTACGTAAAATAGAGTGGTTAGGTGAGTTTGTAATATTTTTAGTTCTCAAGCATTAGCAATCAGAATTTTTAAATTTTACATTTTACTAATTATTACTATTTTGATGCATCTTTTCGTTTGTAGCCACCGATGGCTGGCGTTACTGTCAGCTGTTCAACTATTAATTCCTTTTACAAGATAAAAAAATAACTTTCGGCCTTTTCTAAATTCAATTACTCCTATTCATTTTTAAAATTACTTTTAACGAATTTTCCTTCTGAAAAATCAAATATTGTACAGTTGCTAAAGTAAAAATTTCATGATTACTGCAATAAGTAATTAAAAAATTAACTTATAAAGTGTTATACCAAGCGCGTCTGGCTTAGGGGTGGTATTTGTTATTTCCTTCACTTTATTGTAGTATAGAAATGTGTTAAACTAACAAAAATATGACACTGCCCCATCTACAGGGCAGTGAAAAAGATTTATATTAATACTGACTTATAAGTTCTATTTATTGACCAGATTAAGTGAAAGTCTCTGTTTCAAAGTGCACCAATACTTAGCTTTTTGTTCTCATAGCAAAATTATCAACTGTCAAAACTGATAGACATTGCTATTGCCCGTTCAACTGATTGTAACAACAATCTCTAAATCCGGTAGATTGAATAAGTATCTTCATCTTTACTTAATCTGAGACAATTCTGGATTGAAGAAGATAAGGTGCCTGACTAGTGACACAGAAAAAACACGTTTGCATATTTCAAGCTTATGTCCCAATCTCATGGCAGAATCTAAATAATGAATGAGATAGTCTCTGGTACACGTCAGCCATTATACTGTACTTTGTAATTCGGCTTGATATTCAGAGTTTCCGAAGTTCCGAAGTTTCTGAACCTAAGTTCAGACTTAACCTATTCATCGCACAGTAAAATACAGTTTGAGCCTGACTATGATAAAATGTGTATAGTTGCCTATATATTAGGGTACACATTTATAGAAAGCGGTACAAATTTATAAACATTTATTAATCCTACTAAAACTTATTAAATCAGTGTTTTAAGTACCTACCTCCTTGCCAGCCCAAAATATTAAGGAAACCATCTAATGTTTTGAGAAAAGTTTTATTTGTCAGCCTTAATGTAACTTTGGAAATATCGATATATTCAGATTATATATCGATATGTTCTTTTTGTGTATTAAGCATCGGCTTAATACACAGTGAGATTTAAAGAAACTGACAAATTTTAACATAAGTTCATTCACAAAACTTTAACTATATGGTAATATTATAAATGTTAAATTTACAGATATAAATACTCAGGGAAATAAATAGAAAAACGTTTCTAGTGGTATACAATAAATTTTGATGTGGCCTTTGTTTTCCACTCTACACGTATTAAAATAAAATTCAATCCATCGCCAAACATGTCTTAGCATTATTTTAGTTACGCTAGCTAGCACTAGCATCCCTTATCATTTCCGCAAGGTGGTTCATGCTTCTAATCTTCTCTGAATACACAATGTTTTTGACATGTAACCAGAAAATAACTCTTTGGCGCTAAGTCCGGACTTCTTGGTCGCCATTCTATCGGCTCCCTCTCAAATATATCAATCTTGAAGCTTGTCTGTCATCCAGAACATGCCGAACATGGTTATGGAAATGTGGTGGAGAACCATCCTGCTGGAAATAAACTGGACCTTCCGTACTTTCAATTTTGTCTGTTTGGGGAAATGCAAGAAAGTTCCAGCTCATCACAGTAAACTGTACCGGTTAAAGAATTATCTACAAATAGGTATAGCTCCAAACATCGGTTGTGCATAAAAGCGCACCAAACGTTGACTTTTTAATTATAGCGTAGTGCTTGAAAAACTCATGTGAGGATTCTATCTCCCAAGTTCTACAGTAACTACGACTTCCATGACCATTAATGTAAAAAGTTGCTTCGTCTGAAAAATACCTGTAAAAATAATCATCCTTACGCAGAAAAGGTATGCGATATGCAAAATTTCAAGTTTACGTTTGCAGATCCATAGTCAGTGGCTATATTGATAATTTTATAAGTTACATTAATAATTTTTGTAATAAAAATAATTATGATAAATGTGTCTGTTCTTTTCGGACCTCCCTTTAGAGTGCCAATTATTCTTATATTGGAGTTGGGAGTATACAGGCATCACCGGCTATTGTATCACGTCAGTTTCCAAATGGCATTGTAAATAATATATACACTTTGATGACAAATCTGTCAGTTTACACACATTCAGTCCAATTTGGCGAATTGTAAGATACCGTGTTTGATTTAATATTAAAATTCATATTCTATAATGTTAATTATTAAAGCAATTTTTATATTTAAAGATAATTATGAATAGATTCATTGGGAATTTTACAAATAAACTTTTGCTTGAAAAATTCACACACACACACACACACACACACACACACACACACACATATATATATATATATATATATATATATATATATATATATATAATAATATAAGTTTATAAATAAATCTTTTAAGTAAATAAAAGTTCCGTCTTTTTAACAACTTTTCTTTCTAATTATAGTATTTACACTAATCATGATGTATTTTGGATTGTACATAAGTACAATTCCAGAAATAAAAAATGCCCTCTCTAATTTTGGGTTTCACGTGAGTTAAACTTGGCTTCATGAGCTAAAACAAGAATATCATTTTTCAACAGAATGTCTTAAAAATAGTTATAATGATATAGGTATTGATTTCATAATCTATTCTTTGAAATAGGTTAAATCATCGGTTCAGCACATACTTATGTTAAACCTTCAAAAGCTCCTGTTCAATATAACCTCACACTAATAGCCACAGGCTCTTAAATTCCAGGAACCACACAATAACATTAGAATGGGATAAAAACCTTGATTTGAATCATTACAACTCTATCACCTCTCATATAATTGAACAAGTCGAAGCCCTGCTTGCTTGCATACAACTCATTCATAACCCTCATTCATTAAAAAAGTGCTCTGTAACTTTCCTCACATAGGTTTACATATAATTTTCATACTCTTTTCTGTTTGAGTATAATGAAGTATTTTTGCCGCAGACTTCGTGCAAGGGAAATGTTACCTATCGTAGAATTAAAATTATTCCCCATTCCTATAAGATACTTTAAATAATAGTCCTTAATTAAAATTTTCTCAATTCGGTCTTACAAATGTATTTATTACAAATAAATGGTTAAATGCAGTTAAATAATTTGTATATAGGTGTATTGATATTGATTGTAATTTATTTACATAGATTAATCAATTATATTGAGACTCTTTATGAATGAATTAAATTGCTTCGGATTAAATTGAAGTGATAACACCATTATTCACCATCTTTTAACACAATTTATAGAACGACTGACAGAAATCTTTCCGATTAGACTGCATCCGAAAATCTTACTAATCACACAAATTAGTGGAAGTAGTAAATCAGTTTGCTTCATCTTGCTTAATAAGATCTGAAGGTTAGTGTTCTATTTGACCGGTCCTGCTGTATTGAACCTCATTTTCTTAAACTCCTTATCGCAGAAAACGAGTATGGGTTGAATCTACGCTTCCTGAAAGACTGGAAGAAGCTCAGATAGTGGCACCTTAGGAAGTACTTTAGCAGTTACTTCAAAACTCAATAAAAGTGCTTGTTTTATTTCACTGAGCTATAGGTATGGGTTATATGAATTGTACATTTTTCACAGTATTAAAGAGATTATACGATTAAAACAAGTAGAATACATTAATGAACATTGCGAAAGACGTAGTCAGCGAGGGGGTCCAGGGAGTCCAGAACCCCACAAATTTTAATTATATTCAACTACTATTTTTAGGAAACGATTGTTATTATTTAAATAATTCAGTAGTACTGACATGTACTGCTGAAAGATCGTTCACAAATTGAACATTGAGAAGGGTCAAGAACTGTTTAAGGAACAAAATGGGTACTGAGTGGTTGACTACACTTGCCTTACTTTCTGTCCAGAACAGGAAATATCAGTCGTCGTGACCTCCCCCACAATCTTTTCTTGACTATGCTCTTGTTCTCAGCGTCTATTTTCATACTTCACACAGTATGATATACAGGCTATGTTGGCTAAAATTCACCAATTTGTATTAAATAATATTAATATGTCATATCTAAACGGTATTTCAAAATACTAGTATAAGAAACCTTTTTCTAAAAACAGCCCTAATTATTTTCCTCGCGGAGAAATAATGTTGTTATGATTTTCCTCAAGTATTCATAAGTAGCACATCATAAAAACCTCTATGTATGTTAACATCAAAATTCCCTAACTTAATTCCCTTTAATTTGTTAGCCTATTATTCACACTGATAAGGGAACTTTCTAAACCATCAAAAGAGTCAAAAGGTTAGAACAAGTCCCCGCCTTTAAGGTTTATCTTAATTTACTCCACCAACGAAGCAGCCTTGTTAATGGAGCGTACTTAATTTGTTACAAATATGTAATGCAATATAGTCATAATACAAGTGGAGTAAACAACATAACATAACATAAACTGTTAAACAAGAATACTAATTTAGTGAGAGTACAAACAACAATAAACAATAGCGCTTAACTAACCTGGAGGTCTCGACATTGTGTGAGGAAGTGCACCACGAGCACACGTGTAAGCTACTACTGATAACTTGGCTTACTCACGCCAATCAAATATGCAGAACAATAGTTTCTGAGCCAGATTGATTGACATACGCGTCACAAAAATGGTTATCAAAGATTAATTTATACTTCGTATGAAAGATTACCTCGAAAATTATAATACATAGTAAATGTTATATTCTTGTTTTTATTAAATGGATAGTTTTTTAATAAAATAGAAAACTCCATTGATAATATTATTTAATTATAAAAGAGTACAATATACAATGAATGGATTTTCAACAATACTTATAAAAATTTCACTAATAATTTTATTTAATTAAAAGAAGGGTAAAATATACAATAAATTTATTTGTAAAAAAAAATTAGTTTCTAACCAAATTAATTCATTCTGTCCATTCTAACCGAATTAAGATTAACAAGTTTATACATACAGGTGTGTGTTGTTAAAGTAAACCTTCGATGAAATAATTTGACAGTGATTTTCGTGATGATAAAAGTACTTGCTCCTCCTTGTTCTTCTTGGATTTGAGCCTGATCGAAAATATAATGAACTTGGGGGTATGACAGTTCGAGTATTAGTTAGTTCGTGTCTTAAATGTTAACACCCAGGAGGAATCAGCGGATTTTCAGAATATACTCGCATCGTAACAGTAAGTGATTAATTAGTTATGTATATCAATAGCTGAAAGTTTATTCTTTGAAAGGCACGTACTCAGGTATATATACAAATATTTCAAATAATGACTCTAAATAGTTTGCACATTCTACTATCATTTTCTGAACCCAACAATCATGCCTTCAAGTATCACTCTCTTTTGAAAATCGCATTAAAACAAACTAACAGGGTACAAGTAAGGAAGCACGAAACAAAGGTTTCATATTTAATTTTTTTCGCTATTTATGGAATAATGGATATAGTTGCAGTTCAATTAAGAATAAAATAAGAAATATAAGAAAGAAGCATGAATTCAATTACGATTAATGGTCAAACAAGCACAAAGTACTTCACAAAAGTTTCATTTACCAATGGATTCTCTGAAGAAAAATATAATAAAAAAGTTTCGAGCCTACATCAAATAGACCTTATTACATATTTAAAATTCCTATAAAAAACTAAGAAAAATCCTTTAAAAATATTTCTGCATTTGTAACTCTTCTTGTAAATAAAGTATATTGATCATAAAAATATCAACGTAGAACATAAATTTTAACTGATATTAAACTTCAATTTAAAGTTTTGGAGCCATAATTCAAAGCAAATATATATCATAACTTACAGTACATCTCAACAAATCACTTCATATTATATTGTATTGAAAAAAGATAAAAAATAATAGGGATATAAATTTTTAACCATAATGGGAGTTATTGCTTAAACAAATACCCTGTTAACAAATTTTTGAGAGTTATCATTTTTTATACAAAAATCTAAATAAAACGTTTTAAAAACAGCATCTGTCTTATAGTGTTAAAACCTGAACATGAGGTGAAACATGCACAAACAAATACAACTGTTTTTCTTTACTTCGGGATGGAAATTAATAGTCTGGGTTGAAATCTATGTCTGCAACCTAGATAATTAGTATATGATTAGTAATACCTGACTTTTCAGATAATACAGCTTACTTCCATATGGTGACTGTGTTTAGCATCGGATGCAATATCTTCTCATAGACTAACAAAACCATCTCGCACTGTATCAAATGTTCCATTTATTCTGGTTGCAAAGTACGGACTTATGTTATCACGCTCCTCGCATTATCACAAACTTGACCTATTATTCTGATTGTACTGTCCCTAAAATTCCCATTCCTATAGAGCTATAGCTCCACCTGTTTCCCATTATAGGCCATTGGTAGGGCCTGTACCAACTTCTCCCATTTTTCTAGCGCTCAAATTCCCTGCACAAAAGTGTTGCTGGGAATGAGTAGGATACGTCTGAAAGTAAAATTAGCTTCTCCTTTCTTCTATAAAAGACATTCTAATCGGTTATGGTTTTAAATATTAATAAATAATGAAAACAATGCAATTGAATAGAGGTAGTTAATTAACGTTCTACATTTTAATTATGGATGCTCTCATTATGTTTTTACATGAAGAGGATTGTTCCAGGGCTGAACATCAGAAGATCCGAATACTATAAAGATCAAGTTTCCCACGAAGAATATACCTGCGGAGATGTAAAAAGCAATCATCCACTCGTCTCTACTGGCCTAGAAAATATAATTTATTATTAGTTTATTTTTAAGGATATTTTGAAATTCATATTTTGTATTGAACTTAACTAATACATTAAAACTCTACCATTACAACTGATGCTGCGCTCTTCATCATTAAAAAATATCGCCAAATAATGTCAATGAATTCAATAAAGAATTTTTTTACTGTTTGAAAATATAAGTTTACTTCCAAAAATTGCATCTTCAAAATTGATATGATTTTCAAGAACTATATAAAAATATTATTTTATGACATATTTAAGACATTGTACTTTTGTATTAGAAAAGAAATGGTAGAATATTTAGCAGAGAAATAGAATTGTAGTAGTAATAACTATACGAATAGTTTCATAAGCAATGAAACTAAATGGTTAATGGGCGTTAAATATTGAGTAATCTTCTCACCTCGTCTTTGACTATGAAACCAGTAACCATCGGAGCGAGGAAAGATGAAATGTTGCCCAGGACAGTTGACGATACCCATAAGAACACCTGAGAAGTTTGGGGAAAGATCAAGGGCGGTTGCCAGGTACCCCATATAGATGCCAGCTCCTAGGGACACCGATGTGGTGAGAAGAACTACAGCTCCAGTGACACTGCTGGAGATGAACGACATTCCCACAAGAGCAGCCGCACCTCCGCAGTGGGCTGTAAACAAAATTTATATGTGAATTTTACTGAGAAATTCCTCAGGTTACTTAACCTAACCTGACGCAATCTAAGATTATCTTATTTAAGGGTTAAAATATCACACAGTTAGCATTCAAAATATGGCAACATATTGTTGAATGTGTTCAGATTGCTTTAATAATTACTGAATCCTCTCTTCACATAAAAGATTTGTAACATTTCTAATCTACGTAGATCTCTTAAAAAATGCTGCAAATTTTTAAGTTCGCTTTGCCATTAAAAGCTTTCAAGGAATGTGCTTACGTTTATTTACTTTTTTCGATAGCAATAACTAATACACGATAGTAAGATTAAGCCGTATTTATTGTCCGAGTGTTAGCAATGCCTATCATACGCGGAGTTAGAAAATTGTAATTTCTTTCCGTCTATCTGTCCGTACGATATCTTTAAAACGATGGACAAGATCTATAAACTTAAATTTTTTATGAAACATCATTTATATAAAGGTAACACTGAGTTTAATTGATGGTTTATGGGATTTGGTTCAGCGTTAATTGATATTTTTACAATGTTCTTATTTGTTGTTATCATATGCGGTTGTATAAATATGTGACATTTTTATTCATATAATAAAATTGAAATTAATACAGTGGAAGGTAAGTGTTAAAATTCGGTGACAAAATTTTATTCCTGCGCACTCTTAGGTTGTAATAGTATCTAGTTTACCGTAAATTCAAACATTCTGTAATGAAAACACAACCTAATACATTAATAATTAGAGAGAAACTGTTCATGTTTAGACTTTAAATTTTGCAAAAAAAACGTCATTTATAAATAGCCAAGAATAAGCTCTATGATGGTACATGTCAAACCATGAAGATTGGCTGAACGTCATTAAAAACTGTCACTTAGTTGGCGAAAACAACTTTGTTAGCCTGTATGTAGCTGGATGTAAACATTTATTTTCTTTGTAGTTGTCTGTCCGTTTCTGTCAACAGGACATTTTTAAAATGAAAAGATTTGAAACTATAGATTTTCCACCTTAGCGAATCCTGTTACGTGGCAAGTGGTGTGGCGTACACCTACTTTGTGGGTTACATAAATACGGGTTTTGTCTTTAGAAATTTCTTCGAAAACTATGATCTCTATTGAATTAATTTACGATGATTGTGAAAATATCTATACTGTACACCAGCTCTCTACATAAACATGGAGGTCTGGAATAGGAAATCTTCTCTATGATGAAGAGTCTAATACACTAAAACATATAGGACCCACCAAGGGACTATTTTAAAAATTAATATACTACCCGTTAACAAATATAAAGAACATTCCGTATGTATCCTTGGACTATATTTATTTTAATTAGCTTATCCTTACCTAAGCTGTTCCATATCTTCCTAGATGCGCTGAGTGGCAGGATACGTCTGGCGTTGATGTAGTCTGCAGCCCAGGAAAATACAAAAGTCAGTAGACACATGATCAAGTAAGGAAGTGAAGATATGAGCCCATTCTAAAAAGTAAGTTTCATCTTCTTAGTACGCAGAACAAAGGATTGTCTATGGCTCTAAACGATGATAAATTGGAAAATATGTTTTACGATTATCGTGAATAATTAAATAACTTGCTAGAAATATTATGCCAAATATGAATGAAATTAACGCTCGATTTTATTTATATTATAAAAAGAAGCTATTTGCTAATACCATAAATTAATTAAGATTTATAAAATTAATTAAATTAATTAAGAATAATCTAACTTATAATCCTAATGTTTCTAAAATCTAACCGTAAATTAGCCACATACATTTTGCTTGATCACTGATTTCGGACAGTGAGAGATTAAATGTATTGGCTGGGTGTATATCACTTAGAGGAACTGAAAAGTTTCAATTCCGTCTGTCTTTCTGTCTGCCTGTCCGAACCAACAAAATTTTGATTGAAGCAAATTTCGAGGTGCATGTCACTTAATATGATTTGGCTGAGCGTTAGCGAAAATTTTTTGTTTCATGGCTAACCATGACGGCAAACAGAATATTTGTAGAATAAACAAATTGAGTAAAATCATAAGATACAACATGTGACATAGAAATATACTTTTGCAACCTTAGCAAAGCCTGTTAGGCTACATTGTGTGGTGAACTCCTACTTTTTGCTAATTTTAGTAATGAAAAATAATAAAATAACTCACACTTTTTAAGTCAAAACTAAGAACGTGACTTAGGTAGTTTGGTAGCTGTGTGAGAAGCATCCAGTAGCCCCAGTTCTGGCAGAAGTGCACGGTGATAAGAGCCAAAACTGGTACTGACGTCATAATAGACTTCCATGGAGTCTTAAAGTGCTACACGTAAAACAAAGAGAACCAAGAAAAAAAATAAGCAATATAACATTGGATTCCGCATCTATTCTATTGTTGCAAAATTTGTACTAATTATGAGCTTGCAGGAAAAGGAATTTTCAAGCATGGGTGTTATTAATTTATGATCATTGCACTTGCAGATGCAATGTACTGTAGATAATTTTAATATTTATTAACAGATATTGTGTTTAATTGATGCTAATGCACACATGCGCTTTGCCAGTTTGTTTAAAATAAGCTGGAATTGATTCTTATCTTATGACATTTACAAAATATAGTTATTTAATGATTTGTGCAATTTTTATATATACTAATTAATAAAATGTTTATTTCTACTTAATCTTTCACAAAACAATACAAAGTAATTACGATTGCGTTCTAATTACACACTTGCATTGTGCAATTTTTAATCCTTAGTGCCAATGTCATATGCAGACTGTTAGGAATAACTAGACGGTGATAAGTCTTACACGTTGGCACTACTCATTTATTAAAATTTTATTAAAAATTAATTTAAAATAGAAACCAAAACAATACACAGAAATACAATACTATATCAAGTGTAATGTGTGAGTCTAGTATAGTGGTATCTATTTATTTACGTGTACGTCTCGTAAGGCCTAACTCTTCAATATATGTCATTAATGATCTGAAAATATGGTCATTATATGGGAGCCATCTTTCAGTTAATGTGCTTCAGATTTAAAAGACGATAGCTTATTGAAATCCCTTAAAAAGCACCCAACATTTTCTGAGTGTTGCAGGCAACGATAAAACCATTACTTAGTGGTAATTCCAAAGTAGAGTAAGAATTCGTTTGATTGTAGAGTAAATGGCATCACTGATATAGAATTATTTAGAATCTAAACTAGTCATCTTAGAAACCTTAAATGAAACCTCAGTCATAGCCAATGAGTTCGTGTATAGTACGCCTACAAACAAAAGAAACTTAGGGTAGATTTACCCTATATTTTATATCTGGACTTTTGCAACCTTCAGATACCGAACGATCAGACCCCTGAAAGCTTCTGACGTCTGAGTATACACCTCCTCCGGGTTGGCTTAACCTTTAGAAGCTCCGAGCTACTATAATATGAATTATCTGTATCTCTCAGTCCCATACACCACACACTGGCATATACAGTAGAAGTCTCCGAAATTATACAGTCACACGTATCTGGGTATATCCGAATCCCGAGTGATACTGTTTTCAAAGATTTCGTGGACAAACTGGCTTGTGGTGTATATTTTCTTTGTCTGTATTTACCATTTACAACAATCCATTCTTTGCAAGCCTTCATTTTAGTAATTAACAGGTAATTGCAAATTGTAAGCTCTATTCCCAACTCAGGAGGGTTCTTTCAGAAGTTTATAAACCAGCCAGAGCGAAAGCAAAACCAAGATAATGTAAAATTTCGTGTGTGTGTGAAAATACAGGACAGATTGGTAGGAACTGTTTTCAAAAGGAAAATCTGATGAGCATTTTATAATAAATCAAAATCGAGCTGTGGTTTTTTAAAAATGTGGGTAGATACAGAAATGTAAATCATGACAAAGAAAATAGACCTGACCGGCAGGCCAGTAGTTCAAACCTCAATGCATTAAAGCATCGTAAACAGATGTGCACATTACCGATAATAAAAGCTGACTTGGCTAAACACAGTTATCAAAACATATTAATTTGATACTGGAAATTGCTCGTAGGATTATCCAGTGATATAAAAGAATAAAAAATTTGTTTTGCTACTGCCGATTATCAGGAACGGAAATTAAAAGAGGAAATAGCATATAAGATAATAATAAACACAAAGTATTTTTTATAAAATTATATGTTTCTAACACACTTAAGTCTTAATCAAATTAAGCGATACTCTGGAGAGCAATAAAATATGGTACATTTGCTGTTTGAGGTGTTCACTTGTTGATTCAACCACGCAAGATTTTAGCACAGCTCTATTTATTAGGACAATTTCTCAGACCTGCCTATCATAGCAATGATCATAGTATAATTTCTTAAGAGCTTGTCATATATTTGCTGAATAATCTTCAAATTATAATGAAGCTTTATTTAATAACATGTAATCTATTAGACGCTTTAAGAAATTTAAATCGAATTTGCTGAACAACTTTCAATACACATTAAACTTTTAAAATGGAAGATATCTTGATGTTTAGAAAATAAACAAGCAAAAATATCCAAACATTTCTAAAATTTACATCAAGAGATGTATGGCTATATGAATGAAGACCATATTAGTATTTCATTATTTCATGTATTCTGTGATGGCCATTATAAACTTTAAGCTGGAATCCATATAAGTAAAATTTTGATTAATTCTGTAGGAACACCGAGTACAAAATCTAGTGAGTTACCTAAATGACGAATTTACTGATTTAATTAATATAAAATTCGTTTTATGTATCCTACATAGCTTAAACTAATAATATAACTTCTAAGATGACGTAGTTGTATCATAAACTGACACTATTTTCAGTAGAAACTTGTGATAGTGAAGAAACTATGTAGTGACGCTCTCCGTCGCTGATGGTGGGGTGGGAGTCCGGAGAGTCGGCGCCTACAAAGAGCCAGGCCACAGACCACAATACACCGCACAGTCCGGTACAGTAGAAGATACTGGGCCAGCCCCACGGACTGGCGGCCAGGTACCCGGCTATGGGCATTGTGAGAAAGGTACCGAATTGAATGCCTGAAACGTTTAAATTTCAAGCATCAATAATGAATGATGAATACAATTTGTATTACTTTTCTTTACTCTTAGTCAGAAGATGAAGAAAAATACAAATTCACGTGCATGTCAACCCCTCATGTGAGGGTTTATCGGATAAAATAAAAAGAATACGTAGAAAACATAATGTTTAGACCCTCTTTCAGAACACAAAACACTATAAGACAAAAATTCGTAAACCTTCTTTCTCCCCCAAAAACGGCATACATTACTCAAAGAACTGTGTTTACAATATAACGTAAGGAATACATACCACAATACCACTGAACGTGAGTATTAAAAAACACAAGAAAATACGAAAAAAGGACAAATAGAAAAGTCTAAAATTGCTCGTCTTAAAATCATAACATTAAATGGCATGAAGCCAATTTAATACACTATGAGCATAATTTCTTTAAATGCAAACTTATTATTGAACTACAGAAACATGCATATTTAATTACATAATACACTTATTAATAATTAGTGTTGTGTTTAATTTTTTATTAAGTGCATGTCTTTTTATGTACATGCAAGAAAAGTGTTTATATTAAATTAAAAGTAACCAAAGAATGCAACATTTATACTTTTTCATATTTCATTAATGGTTTTAATAAATAGAAAAAAACATATTTTTCCATTCTTTTCTCACCCAATCAACCTTATGTTCCACTTATTACAGGAATTTCTGCTGTCGTGTAAATAATTTTCGCGTCGTAATTTGTTTAACGAAATTTTTAAAATAAACATAACTTTGTGGCTATTAATAGCCTATTTTAACTATCTTTTTAAGTTGTTAAATCAAAGAAACGACTTGAAATTACACTAATGCAACTTTTTAACAGTTAAATTATTATTGATTAAGAAAAAAACAAACGTATAACATACAAACCGAAAACTAACCAATTTATGAGAGCAGTTCATATTTGATTTCACTTGTACTGTACGTTATCACTGTACATTTATGTTTGATTGGGAATCATATATAACTATGAAAACTCATATTAAATAAGAAGTAAGTGTTCATCTAAGATATTTATAAATAGGTCGAGTCATCAACATATATTCTATATCTGCTATATTTTTTATTTACTCAATACAAAAAGCATTTTATAAACAGTCGACTATTTAAAAAACATAATTAACTGGTATTAAGGACTGTAACTATTGTAAAGTTTATTAAATGATCATGCTTTAAACTATAATACAATAATTATTGCACTTACTTATTCTTCTAAAATGCTAAGCTCAATCAGACTTCTGTTAAAAATAAAAGTAAATTTAATTACCATAATAGTTATATTCCCCTCGTAAAGGCTCTAGTTTATCGGTCGACTGTTATCGCTATATCTTTAATAGCCACAATAAGATTTTTATTTCAGCAAAACATTTAAAAGTAGAATTATGCAATATAAGATTAATAACGCAAATATCTAACAATTAGGCCAATAGAACTAATGACTAAAGTAAAAAAGGTATTCCGTCTGAATTAATAATATAGTAGTAAATTGCTTTGTTTAACCTACGAACACAAACGAGAATATCCTGCTTTTCTCCAGGGGAGGGGCCCACTTGGAAGTATGGGCGTTGACACATGGATAGAAAGCCCCCTGCAAGGATTTAGGAAGATAAGTCCTTTCTTCGTTAAAAGTGAATTCGTAATACAATACAAAGTAATGCAGTATCAGGAAAATGGCCAGCCTAAGTCTGAATAGTTTCTGAGGGACTGTACAACCACAGAGATCTTTTCCTACTCATATAACTAAAGACTAATGGGGTTTACCTAGCATTTTTAGCAGAGCTCTACACTAGTTATGAGAAATAGGTGAGGTACTTTTCAAAGTTCATACAATATAGGATGTTAAAAATCTCTAAAAAAGCACTTTTATGAGAGCCGTTAGCCCTAGTGCTAATTTTTTCATAGCAGTTTTTCAGTCCAAGTTCTGCCTGTAATCTCAGGGTGCAACGGTATCTTTGGTGGAAATAAGTAAACTAACACTCCACTTGTGCAGTTGAATTTCTTGCAAGTAACGAAATGAATTTAACTGGGATGGAGGAGAATGATATGTGATCTAATGTCCGCTGTATTATTCAGAGCTATATGCTGGAGCTAGTGGCACTTAAATATAGAAAAGAGGATGTGGCTAAAACATTTCAAGCAATCTCTTATACATTCGTGAAATTCATAATGGTTGATGTATCTATAAACACATTTTTCAATTTTGGTCATCGATATAATAAAGCAAATTTCTAAAAGAACACATTAAACGTAACTTTGAAAGACCTCTAAGTATTTATTGGTAATGTGAAACTCACATACTACAATGTTTATGTTGAAAATCTTTATAGTTTCTAGCCTTTAACTGTAGGCTAGTCTATGGCTTTTAGTTACTAGTCTTTAGCTTCAGTATAATCTATGGCTTTTGTGATGGTCGTTTATGCTGGTTAGGTGAATTTGTCAGTTTATATTTATTAAATTCTTTGATGGGATACTGGAACCTGAATGGCAAAGAGAGAAGCTCAGATAGAGAGAGAGAGAGAGTGTGTGAGAGTGATAGAGACTGTATGGTTGTAGTATCAGATCCGCAGTCAATTGTTTACATCTGGAGTTGGAACTCATTTATGAGTAAGTACTTAAAACGAACGACTGTAAACACATTTTTACACACTACTCAACCATACAACTCGTTCACTATTTACTTGGAGATCTTAATAAAAGTTTAATTACATAGTATGTCATAAATTAGAAATTAGAATAATATCAGGAATTTCTTGTTACAACACTTTTTTATATGTTCCAAATTAGTCTGTTATAAAAATTCAAATGTCTTTGTTTATGCATTTTTGGGTTTTGAACAATAAATTATGAGTCTTACCTGAACAAGACCCATGGCCACTCTGGTCATACATAATACTACCCAGCTGAAGTTCTCGGCAATATATGGAACAAGAAGAGTTAGAGCAGAACAGACGATTGTAGCCCAGAACAGCAGGTATTTAGGGCCAAATTTGCGGGACATCAGACCGGCTGGAATCTGCAGGATTAAATATCCCCAGAAAAAGGAACTCAAGATGATGCCTTTTGTGGAGCTATCCCATGGCAATACCTGCATAAGGAAGAAATATCAATTACTCCAGACAAGTGAATCTCTTCTAGAAAATGTATCTTTAAAGAGTTATAAACCAAAACTCTTTAAAGTGTAGTAACAATGATCAGTAGTAACAATCAAGCGCAGGAGGGGAAAGTACCAGTTAAAAAAAAATGTACATTTTTATGGGCCAACAATTCTTTCAAATTTTATAAATGATATTGAGCTAATTTGTTATCAGTAAATATCCATTTAAGGAATGATTTAGAAGAATGAAGTTTTTAAAACATTCGCTGTTTTCCAGGCTGAAGAATTCTGAAAGGAAATAGTAAACAACTAAAAAATGTCAGTATTACTAACTACCTCTCCTATCTTTGCGTTTCTCCGAATCTATTATATTCTGTCACTGAAATGTGTTTCTAGATGCAATTTTTATTGATTCATTAAAAGTAGAGAAGCACAGCTATTTTCTTGTTAGTATTTTTTATAGTTTTAAATTTTATTTAAATTATGTTTTTTCGAAAGTACCTGAAGATATTACCGGTATGTAGCGATTGGCTTCTGTATTGTCAGTCATGGCCACGATCCCTACAGACAGGTTGACTCTCATAGAGTAGGCGATCACCAAACTCAGAAATGTCATCAAGGCTTGCCAATGTCTTGTCCCTATAACTGAAGATCCGGAAAGATCTACATAAAAACAAATGAATACTCCTGTTTCTGCTGAATTTATATAGAATTTTTTATATACTTAAGGAAAATTTTGAAAAATATGCGTACCCAAAATAAACCACGCATTATTCAAAGTTTTATACATTTGTTAACTTCCATACACAATTCAATTAAATTGCTGAACTTAATAATCAAGGCCCAACCAAATATAAGGTGTAAATACAATATAAAGTACACAAACTGTTAATTCAAGCCATTTTCTTGAATTTCAACAGTAGTTAGTAAAATATTATAAACCACTTATTGACCTATATAAATATTGAAATAGTACTTAGAATAACAGCCAAAATGTAAGAAACTTTTACCCTTACCCATGCCCAAACTTCCCACTGCCCGATGACACAGACTCTTGAGAGATAACGTGACCAGTTCTGATACCCAAGCAAGAAATGGAGTCTTACTTAATAAAAGCTCAGTGTTTAGAAGTTGTAGCTCACGTTCTGTTTTTTAGTTTAATAAGGACTTAGCAAAGTAATTAATTGTAGAAAATTACGAAGTAACAAAAGGGTTTGCAATTCCATTATATTAAATTACCGTTTACTGTCTTAAAGCTGTATTAAAATTAACATTAATCTGTGTAGTAATCTGTATTGTACTCACTATATCTCAAATGATGTCCTCTCCTTTACATTTCAGCTCTCCCCATGTGATATTTAAATCACAGATTAATAAATGTATTCAATACCCCCAAAACGTTACATTTGAGAATTGGGTGTCAGAATATACCACGCCTAGATAGAAATAAAAATAAATCTGGTCTATATATTTTACATACAAGGCTGGTCAGTGAGACTCAATATCACAACTGTATTCTAGCCAGGTCACAACTGAAGAATCATTTCAGACTAATGAAGGACACGACTCAACTGTGTACACAAAGTTTTAAAACCAAAAGCCTAATAATGAGGAGAAATCCAATGTACGTGGAAATTTTGGAAGCTTTTGTTTATGGAAAATGTTTCATTGTCGATTGGCATTTATTATCAAAGCAACCACTTATAAAAAATCAAGCAGATTTAGTACCGGATAGACATTTTAATCAATTATTATACATAACTTCATAGAGAAGTTTAGTGACTAAAAACCAAATAGATAAGAAGAAAAATAGATTGATAGATGGAAATAGATAAATAGCATAAGTTGGTTGCAAATATTACCTGGGAGTGGCCCAAAGTCAGCTGGCTCCTTCAGGATTTCTTGTGAACCTACCATTCTGCGTTAACGCTGATTTTGATCAAAAAGCGAAACTTTCAGTCAGATCACTGAACACTCTGCTGTTGACAGTTAAGTGTGACAGACACTTGAAGATGTTTGCTTATTAGACTACTGGCTATCTTATCAACCTGTTAATAGTCTTGCGGGAATAGATACCACGAAAATAGTATGCTACTTTAAAACACATTTAAAATATAATATTGATATTTTTCGTCCTTTAGAATTTGATTTTCTCATCGAACGCTTTATTTCCATCTAAATCACTAATTGATGTGTTTGATGTCTCGATTATCTGCATATTAAGCTTAATTTGTTTGATTTACACAGATTGGTGTAACTGTTGACGCTTTCCTAAGGAAATATCAATAACAGGTTAGTAAATTACCTTGTAACCAAAAAAGGAAACATTTTACTTTATTTTCATAGTTTCAAACTGAACAGTTCTTAAATGATTTGTTTCTCGTCTAAGTAGTCCTTTTTGAGTGGATCATTCCAAGGCTGTACTTCGGTGGATCCAAAGATCATGAAAATCAGATTCCCAACGAAGAAAGCTGCAGCAGCTAAATAAAACGCAATCATCCATTGGTCTTTAGCCTATTTGACTGGAACAAAAGTATATAATTATACTTAGCACAGAACCTTATTAAACTAACTGGATTCAAAAATTAATAAGCTAAGCTTACAAAAAAGCAGTCCAAGTGGCGTAGAAGTGTTTAAAATTGTAAATATTCTTGTGTCGTTATGAATGCATAACGTGTGTATGTTTACCATGCATGGTTTATGTTTGTATACATATTAACTTTAAAAGGTCTTCAATATTTTAGTAAAATAAGGACTTAACCCCAAAAATGCTAACATAGTGATAGTGCTAACATCGCGATACGCGAGGTTTGACGTGAGGTGTTAGGTCGAATGTTGACTTTAAATGGTCTTCAATATTTTAGTAAAGTAAGGATTTAACCCTAAAAATGCTAACACAATGATAGTGCTAACATCTCGATACGCGAGGTTTTACGTGAGGTGTTTGGTCGAGGTTCTTGTATTAGTAGTCTCCATGTTAAAACTTGCTTGTGTAAGGCTCGTCGGGGTGGCAGTATGAGTTTAGATTTTGTGTGAAGCGGAGCCTGCGCCTTTTTCCATTAGAGGACTACCTAACTTCACTGCACAAAAAGTTAACCTAGTAAGTAACTGCTGAATAATATTATTGATTTGTATATTGCGTCACAACTTTTGAATATCTGTAGGTGACCCATCATTTGATGTTATTAAGTAAAAAAATGTCGTAGTTTGTTTTTTATAATATTTGCTCTACATCGTGTAAGCAAATATGTAAGATTGTCGTAGCTTTGTGGCAATTTGAATTTTGTCCGTAGGTGCTTTCAAGATATTTAAATCACCTAATAAATACAATTTATTGATATAAATAAGGAAGAGAATTATCAATATACACTGAAGCCAAAACGTATACTAAAGTACCGCTTTGTTATAATGAGGACAGCAGAAATTTATTAGAAACCATATTTATTTTTATTGATTGATTTGTATGATTTAAATTATCTGTGTGTGTGTGTGTGTGTTTTACCAAACGTACTTCCGTACTTTCAATTTTGTCTGTTTGGGGAAATGCAAGTGAAGTTCCAGCTCATCACAGTAAACTGTACCGGTTAAAGAATTGTCTACAAATAGATTTAGCTCCAAACATCTGTTATGCATAAAAGCACACCAAACGTTGTGTAACGTAGCGTAGTGCTTGAAAAACTCATGTGAGGGTTCTATCTCCCAAGTTCTACAGTAACTACGACTTCCATGACCATTAAGTTGATTCGTCTGAAAAATAACTGTAAAAATCATCATCCTAACGCAGAAAAGGTGTGCGATATGCAAAATTTCGAGTTTGAGTTTGCAGATCCATAGTCAGTGGCTATATTGATATGATTTTATAAGTTACATTCATAATTTTTGTAATAAAAATAATTAATAATAAATGTATCTGTTCTTTTCGGAACTCCCTGTAAAGTGTCAATTATTCTTATATTGGAGTTGGGAGTATACAGACATCACCGGCTATTGTATCACGTCAGTTTTTAACTGGCATTGTAAATAATATATACACTTTGCCGACAAATCTGTCAGTTTATACACATTCAGACCGATTTGGTGACTTTGTAAGATATTATGTTTGATTTAATATTAAAATTCATATTCTGTAATGTTAATTATTAAAGTAATTTTTATATTTAAAGATAATTATGAATAGATCCATTGCAAACTTTATAAATAAACTTTAGCTTGAAAAATTCATATATATATAAACCAAGTATATAAATAAACCTTTTAGGTAAATAAAAGTTCTGTCTTTTTAACAACTTTTATTTGTAATTGTAATACTCACACTAATCATGATATATTTTGGATTGAAAATAAGTAAAATTCCAGAAATAAAAAATGCTGAGCCTAGTTAAACTTGACTTCATGAGCTAAAACAAGAATATTATATTTCAACAGAATGTCTTAAGAATAGTATTAATGATATAGGTATTGATTTCATAATCTATTCCTTGAAATAGCTTAAATCATCGGTTTAGCACATACTTATGTTAAACCTTTAAAAACTCCACACACTAATAACCTCAGGGTCTCAAATTCCAGGAACCCCAGAATAACATTGAAGTAGGATGATAACCTTGAATCATTACAACTCTATCACTTGACATATGTCAATTACATAATTGACAATTATAATTATATAATTGAACATGTTAAAGCAATGCTCGCTTGCATAAATAACTTTTCTCTATTAAAAAACATCTTTCGTACAATTATGACACCAATTTAGTTTGAACTCCTTTATTTATAAATGTCCAAATACTATAAAATTCTTTAAATGGTAGTACTTAATTAAAATTTGCTCAATTCAATCTTACAAATGCATTTATTACAAATGAATGGTTAAATGCGGTTAAATAATTTGTATATAGGTGCACTGATATTGATTGTCATTTATTTACATAGATTAATCAATTATATTGAGACTCTTTATGAATGAATTAAAATGCTTTGGATTAAATTGAAGTGATAACATCATTAATCACCATCATTTAACACAATTTATAGAAGGACTGACAGAAGTCTTTCCGATTAGACTGCATCCGAAAATCTTACTAATCACACAAATTAGTGGAAGTAGTAAATCAGTTTGCTTCATCTTACTTAATAAGATCTGAAGGTTAATGTTCTATTTGACCGGTTCTGCTGTATTGAACCTCATTTTCTTAAACTCATCGCAGAACACGAGGATCGGTTGAATCTCCGCTTCCTGAAAGACTGGAGGAAGCTCAGATAGTGGCACCTTAGGAAGTACTTTAGCAGTTACTTCAAAACTCAAAAAAAGTATTTGTTTTATTTCACTGAGCTATAGGTATGGGTTCTATGAATTGTACATTTTTCACAGTATTAGAGAGATTATACGATTAAAACAAGTAGAATACATTAATGAACATTGCGAAAGACGTAGCCAGCGAGGGGGTTCAGGGAGTCCATAACCCCACAAATTTTAATTATATTCAACTACTATTTTTAGGAAACGATTGTTATTATTTAAATAATTCAGTAGTACTGACATGTACTGCTGAAAGATCGTTCACAAATTGAACATTGAGAAGGGTCAAGAACTGTTTAAGGAACAAAATGGGTACTGAGTGGTTGACTACACTTGCCTTACTGTCTGTCCAGAACAGGAAATATCAGTCGTCGTGACCTGCCCCACAATCTTTTTCTGGGATATGCTCTTGATCTCAGCGTCTATTTTCATATTTCACACAGTATGAAACATGTTGGCTAAAATTTACAATTTGTATTATATACTATTAATATGTCATATCTAAACGGTATTTCAAAATACTAGTATAAGAAACCTTTTTATAAAAACAGCCCTAATTATTTTCCTCGCGGAGAAGGAATGTTGTTATGATTTTCCTCAAGTATTCATAAGTAGCACATCATAAAAACCTCTATGTATGTTACCATAAAAATTTTCTAACTTAATTCCCTTTAATTTGTTAGCCTATTATTCACACTGATAAGGGAACTTTCTAAACCATCAAAAGAGTCAAAAGGTTAGAACAAGTCCCCGCCTTTAAGGTTTATCTTAATTTACTCTACCAACGAAGCAGCCTTGTTAATGGAGCGTACTTAATTTGTTACAAATATGTAATGCAATATAGTCATAATACAAGTGGAGTAAACAACATAACATAATATAAACTGTTAAACAAGAATACTAATTTAGTGAGAGTACAAACAACAATAAACAATAGCGCTTAACTAACCTGGAGGTCTCGACATTGTATGAGGAAGTGCACCACGAGCACACGTGTAAGCTACTACTGATAACTTGTCTCACTCACGCCAATCAAATATACAGAACAATAGAATCGGGTCATGCTAAAAGGGGATCAGTCAAAAAATATGAAAATTGAGATAACAATGAATTTGTATTCCTAGGACCAAATTACATCTTTTCACGCTAAAAGGTGATCAGTCTGATGCATGGTTACTACAGAAACCAGTGCATAGACGTAATCAATTCATGCTAAAAGGAGCTCAGTCACTGACTGATCCCCTTGTAGCACAATTTGGGTGTGGAGTCAACAAGCCAGCCAGCTGTCACACGGATCACTACTCGCTAGTTCGCTACCTAAACCTAACCTACAAAACGAATGTTGATTTTGATCATTTCGCATACAATCACAGCTTTTAAAGGAAATATTTTTAATTGATTTGCTTAAGCACGGTGAAAAATGATTGAAGATGAAAGTGAAGAAAATATCGAATGTAATCAAGGAAGAAAAAGGAAGGCAAACAAAGATTTGTGGAAGAGAAATAAAACAAAAGCTGCTAGACTACAAGGTGAAGAATTTTTCGATAGTAACAGCTGATCAACAATGGTATTCTGTACTGTTACGTTAGAACTGTGTATTAGTGGTGTTTTGCAAGCTACAGCAGGAGATCGGGTTCTGTGAATCGTGTTATTAAATGCAATTTTTCTGTGAGTTATAATTCGATTGTTTATTCAGCGAAAAAAATGCCTTACTTATTTACATCAGAGGAATACGCTGATATGGTTTTTATTTTGGGTTACTGTAATGGTAATGCTAGAGCTGCTGTAGAAGAATATGAACTACGTTACCCTAATAGGAGGATTCCAGATACCAAAACAATTTCAGGAACTTTTCGTACTCTTCGGGAAACAGGATCACTACCAAGTACTAGAACCAATTATGAACGAGCTGTCCAACTTGATGATGATATGAGCTAAAACAAGAATATAATTTTTCAACAGGATGTCTTTAAAATAGTATTAATGATATAGGTATTGATTTCATAATCTATTCCTTGAAATAGCTTAAATCATCGGTTTAGCACATACTTATGTTAAACCTTCAAAAACTCCACACACTAATAACCTCAGGGTCTCAAATTCCAGGAACCCCAGAATAACATTAGAATAGGATGATAACCTTGATTTGAATCATTACAACTCTATCACGTGACATATAATTGAACATGTTAAAGCCCTGCTCGCTTGCATACATAACTTTTCTCTATTAAAAAACATATTTTCGTACAATTATGAAACCAATTTAGTTTGAACTCCTTTATTTATAAATGTCCAGAGTAGAAGGGTACTATAAAATACTCTAAATGATAGTCCTTAATTAAAATTTGCTCAATTCAATCTTACAAATGTATTTATTACAAATGAATGGTTACGTGCGGTTAAATAATTTGTATATAGGTGCACTGATATTGATTGTCATTTATTTACATAGATTAATCAATTATATTGAGACTCTTTATGAATGAATTAAAATGCTTTGGATTAAATTGAAGTGATAACACCATTAATCACCATCATTTAACACAATTTACAGAACGACTGACAGAAATCTTTCCGATTAGACTGCATCCGAAAATCTTACTAATCACACAAATTAGTGGAAGTAGTAAATCAGTTTGTTTCATCTTACTTAGTAAGATCTGAAGGTTAATGTTCTATTTGAGCGGTTCTGCTGTATTGAACTTCATTTTCTTAAACTCATCGCAGAACACGAGGATCGGTTGAATCTCCGCTTCCTGAAAGACTGGAAGAAGCTCAGATAGTGGCACCTTAGGAAGTACTTTAGCTGTTACTTCAAAACTAAAAAAAGAATGCTTGTTTTATTTCACTGAGCTATAGCTATGGGTTATATAAATTGTACATTTTTCACAGTATTAGAGAGATTATACGATTAAATCAAGTAGAATACATTAATGAACACAGCGAAGGACGTAGCTAGCGAGAGGGTCCAGGGAGTCCAGAACCTCAAACATTTTTATAATATTTAAGTACTATTTTATGGAACGATTCTTATTATTTCAATAATTTATTAGTAACGACATGTATTGCTGAAAGATCGTTCACAACTTGAACATTGAGAAGGGTCAATAACTGTTTAAGGAACAAAGTGGGTACTGAGTGGTTGACTACACTTGCCTTACTTTCTGTCCAGAACAGGAAATATCAGTCGTCGTGACCTCCCCCACAATTTTTTCTTGGCTATGCTCTTGATCTCAGCGTCTATTTTCATATTTCACACAGTATGAAACATGTTGGCTAAAATTTATAATTTGTATTATATAATATTAATATGTCTAATATATCTAAACGGTATTTCAAAATACTAGTATAAGAAACCTTTCTCTAAAAACAGCCCAAAGCATTTTCCTCGTGGAGAAGGAACGTTATTATGATTTTCCTCAAGTATTCCTATATAGCACATCATTAAAACATATACCTATTTTAACATCACAATAACATAATTCCCTTTAATTTGTTAGCCTATTATTCACACTGATAAGGGAACTGTCTAAACCGTTAAAAAGAGTCAAAAGGTTAGAACAAGTCCTTGCCTATCAGGTTTATCTTAATATACTCGATCAACAAAGCATCCTTATTAATGGAGCGTACTTAATTTTTTTACAAATATTTAATGCAATATAAATAGTCGTAATACAAGTGGAGTAAACAACATAACATAACATAAACTGTTAAACAAGAATACTAATTTAGTGAGAGTACAAACAACAATAAACAATAGAGCCTAACTAACCTGGAGGACTCGACATCGCGTGAGGAAATGCACCTTGAGCACACAAGTAAGCTACTACTGATAACTTGGCTTATTCACGCCAATCAAATATGCAGAACAATAGTTTCTGAGCCAGATTGATTGGCGTACGCGTCACACAAATGGTTATCAAAGATTAATTTATACTTCGCATGAAAGATTACCTCGAAATTTATAGTACATATTAAATGTTGTATTCTTGTTTTTATTAAATAGATAGTTTTTTGTAATAAAATATAATCTTCATTGATAATTTTATTTAATTATACAAGGATATTATACAAAATTAAAGGATTTTGAACAATACTTAGTTTTTAACCAAATTAATTCATTCTGTCCATTCTAACCGAATTAAGATTAACAAGTTTATACATACAGGTATGTGTTGTTAAATTAAACCATTGATGAAATAATTTGACAGTGATTTTCGTGATGATCAAAGTTGCTCCTCATTGTTTCCTTTTGGATTTTAGCCTGATCAACGAAAATATAACGACCTTGGGGTTATTACAGACTATTAGTTAGTTCGTGTCTTAAATGTTAACGCCCAGGAGGAATCAGCGGATTTTCAGAATATACTCGCATCGTAACATTAAGTAATTAATTAGTTATGTATATCAATAGCTGAAAGTTTATTCTTTGAAAGGCACGTACAGGTATATATACAAATATTTAAATTAATGACTCTAAATAGTTTGCACATTCTACTATCATTTTCTGAACCCAACAATCATGCCTTCAAGTATCACTCTCTTTTGAAAAATCGCATCAAAACAAACTAACAGGGTACAAGTAAGGAAGCACGAAACAAAGGATTCATATTTAGATTTTTAGCCATTTATGGAATAATGGATATAGTTGAATAAGTTTAGATATAGTTGGATATATACAATTCCTATAAAAAACAAAGAAAAATCCTTTAAAAATATTTCTGCACTTGTAAATCTTCTTGTAAAATTGATACAAGAAGTATATTGATCATAAATATATCAACGTAGAACATAAATGTTAACTGATATTAAACTTCAATTTAAAGTTTTGGAGCCTTAATTCAAAGCAAATATATATCATAACTTACAGTACATCTCAACAAATCACTTCATATTTTATCGTATTGAAAAAAGATAAAAAATAATAGGGATATAAATTTTTAACCATAATGGGAGTTATGGCTAAAACAAATAGCCTGTTAACAAATTTTGGAGAGTTATCATTTTGTATACAAAAATCTAAATAAAACCTTTTAAAAACAGAATCTGTCTTATAGTGTTAAAACCTGAACATGAGGTGAAACATGCACAAACAAATACAACTGTTTTTCTTTACTTCGGGATGGAAATTAATAGTCTGGGTTGAAATCTATGTCTGCAGCCTAGATAATATTAGTATATGATTAGTAGTACCTGACTTTTCAGATAATACAGCTTACTTCCATATGGTGACTGTGTTTAGCATCGGATGCAATATCTTCTCATAGACTAACAAAACCATCTCGCACTGTATCAAATGTTCCATGTACTCTGGTTGAAAATTACCGAGTTATGTTATCACACTGCTCGCATAATCACAAACTTGGCTTATTTTTCTGATTGTACTTCAAAAAATTCCCATTTCTCTAGAGCTATAGCTCCACCCGTTTCCCATTACTATTGTAGGGCCTGTACCAACTTCTCCCATTTTTCTAGCGCTCAAATATTTTGCTGGGAATGAGTAGGATACGTCTGGAAATAAAATTAGCTTGTCCTTTCTACTATAAAAGACATTCTAATCGGTTGTGGTTTTAAATACTAATAAGTAATAAAAACAATGCAATATAATAGGCGTAGTTAGTTTACGTCCTACATTTTATGGATGCTCTCATTATGTTTTTACATGAAGAGGATTGTTCCAGGGCTGAACATCAGAAGATCCGAATACTATAAAGATCAAGTTTCCCACGAAGAATATACCTGCGGAGATGTAAAAAGCAATCATCCACTCGTCTCTACTGGCCTAGAAAATATAATTTATTATTAGTTTATTTTTAAGGATATTTTGAAATTCATATTTTGTATTGAACTTAACTAATACATTAAAACTCTACCATTACAACTGATGCTGCGCTCTTCATCATTAAAAAAATCGCCAAATAATGTCAATGAATTCAATAAAGAATTTTTTTACTGTTTGAAAATATAAGTTTACTTCCAAAAATTGCATCTTCAAAATTGATATGATTTTCAAAAACTATATAAAATATTATTTTATGACATATTTAAGACATTGTACTTTTGTATTAGAAAAGAAATGGTAGAATATTTAGCACAGAAATAGAATTGTAGTAGTAATAACTATAAATAGAATTGTAGTAGTAATAACTATATGAATAGTTTCATAAGCAATGAAACTAAATGGTTAATGGGCGTTAAATGTTGAGTAATCTTCTCACCTCGTCTTTGACTATGAAACCGGTAACCATCGGAGCGAGGAAAGATGAAATGTTGCCCAGACAGTTGACGATTCCCATAAGAACACCTGAGAAGTTTGGGGAAAGATCAAGGGCGGTTGCCAGGTACCCCATATAGATGCCAGCTCCTAGGGACACCGATGTGGTGAGAAGAACTACAGCTCCAGTGACACTGCTAGAGATGAACGACATTCCCACAAGAGCAGCCGCACCTCCGCAGTGGGCTGTAAACAAAATTTATATGTGAATTTTACTGAGAAATTCCTCAGGTTACTTAACCTAACCTGACGTAAACTATTATTATTTTATTTAAGAATTAAAATATCACACAGTTTGCTTTCAAAATATGGCAAAATATTGTTGAATGTGTTCAGATTGCTTTAATAATTACTGAATCCTTTCTTCACTAAAACATTTTTGTACATTTCTAATTTACGTAGATCTCTGAAAAAATGCTGCAAATTTTTAAGTTTGCTTTCCCATTAAATGCTTTCAAGGGATGTGGTTACGTTTATTTACTTTTTTCGATAGTAATAAATAATATAGCCTACGATAGTAAGATTAAGCCATATTTATTGTCAGAGTGTTAGCAAAGCCTATTTTACGCGGAGTTAGAAAATTGTAATTTCTGTCCTTACGATATCATGAAAACGATGGACAAGATCTATAAACTTAAATTTTATTTATGATACCTGATTTATAAAAAGGTAACACTGAGTTCAATGACGGTTCTATGGGATTTTGTTGAACGTTAATTGATATTTCTACACTGGTTTACCATGAAGGTAACGAAAAAATGGCAGAGTAAATAAATACAAAACAAAACGTATTCTTATCATATGCGGTTGTATAAACATGTGACATTTTTATTCATAGACTAAAATGAAACAGTGGAAAGTCAATATTAAAAGTCGGTGAGAAGACTTTATTCCTGCGCATTATTGGGTTGTAATATCTATTTTACCGCAACTCCTATTATTTAAATATTCTGTTAGGAAACCTAACATAATATACAAATATGGATTAAAAAATTGTTCATGTTCAAACTATAAATTTGGCAAAAAAACTTAATTTATAAATAGAAAAGAGTGAAATTATTGCCCATGCATGTCTAACCATAAAAACTGGCTGAACGTCATTGAAGATGTAGGCTAAGACCATTTTGATAGCGTGTATGTAGCTGGGTGTAAACATTTATTTTCTGTAAAGTTGTGTGTCTGTTTATCTGTCCGGAGGACATTTTGAGAATGAAATTATTTGAAACTATAGATTTAAAATGTTGCATGTAACCTCAGCGAAGTCCGTTACGTGACAAGTGGTGTTGCGTACAACTACCTTGTGGTTTATATAAATACGGGTTTTGTCTTAGGACATTTCTTTCGAGACTACGGTCTCTCGTGAATTAAATTACGAAGATTGTGAAAATATCCACACTCTACACAAATATGGAGGCCTCCAATAAGAAATCATCTTTGTAAAGCCATTAAGGGGTGTTTTAAAAGTACCCTTCCTGTTAACACAGGTAACGAATATTCCGTATGTATCCCTGGACTTCATTTTATCTTAAAGAGTAATACTTATCAAAAATGAAAGATAATGAGCTTATCTTTACCTAAACTGTTCCATATCTTCCTGGATGCGCTAAGTGGCAGGATACGTCTGGCGTTGATGTAGTCTGCAGCCCAGGAAAATACAAAAGTCAGTAGACACATGATCAAGTAAGGAAGAGAAGATATGAGGCCATTCTAAAAAATTCGTATCATCTTCTTAGTACGCAGAAAAAAAAGTTGTCTATGGTTCTAAACGATGATAAATGGGAAAAATATGTTTTACGATTATCGTGAACAATAAAATAACTTGCTGAAATATTAACCCAAACGTGAATGAGATAAACGCTCGATTTTATTTAGATTATAAAAATGGGCTATTTTTAATACCAAAAGTCTTTATTAAAGAGAATCTAATTTCTAAGCTTCATTTTTTACAATATAGTCGTAACGTACAGGTTGCTTCATCACTGATTTCGGGCAGTGAGTGATTAAATGTATTGGCTGAATTACGTTTGTCTTCTGTCTATCTGACTGAACCGAGAAAATTTTGCATGAAGCTCATTTTTACAAATATGCACCATCGAGGTGCATGCCTCTTAATATGACTTGGCTGAGCGTTAGCGAAAATCTTTAAGTTGGTTTCTTGGCTAACCATGACGGCAAACAGAATATTGTAGAATAAACAAATTGAGTAAAATCATAAGATACAACATGTGACATAGAAATATACTTTTGCAAACTCAGCAAAGCCTGTTAAGCTATAGGTGGTGTGGCGTACTCGTACTTTTTACTAATCTTAGTAATGTACAATAATAAAAATAACTCACACTTTTCAAGTCAAAACGAAGAACGTGACTTAGGTAGTTTGGTAGCTGTGTGAGAAGCATCCAGTAGCCCCAGTTCTGGCAGAAGTGTACGGTGATAAGAGCCAAAACAGGTACTGACGTCATAATAGACTTCCATGGAGTCGTAAAGTGCTACACGTAAAACAAAGAGAACCAAGTAAAAAAATAAACAATATAACATTGGATTCCGCATCTATTCTTAACCAAACCAATACTTATATGCCACACACGTTTACGGAACTTTCTGGACCCGAACACTATTGAATCCTTAATTATTGACGGAACTACTCTACCATACTACGAAACAGTGAAAAATCTTGGTTTGACATTTAACTCGAATTTGACTTGGACGGAAGCGGTGAGGGATATATGTAAAAAAGTCTTCGCATCTGTCCACTCACTGAAACGCTTACAAAGATTTCTACCTGAACGGATCAAACTACTGTTGACAAAATCACTAGTACTTCCACACTTCAATTACTGCAACTCTGTGATGAATGACATGACGGTAGCACTTAGTGAGAAGCTGCAAAGGACTGAAAACTACTGTTTACGTTACGTTTATGATGTGAGACGAGACCAACACATTACACCGTACTATATTCAGGGAAATATTTTGAAATTAAAAGAACAACGATCAATCAAAATACTAAATTTAGTTCATTCAATTTTACAATCTGGATTTCCAAAATATTTTTCAAACTATTTCCAATTTATATCTCATGATAGTGTAAGAAGCACTCGCTCTGGTTCTCGTACCTTAAGAATGCCCCAACACAGGACTGTAGTATTTGATAGATCTTTTCAAGTGATGGGTTGTCGTCTGTGGAACTCCCTCCCCCAAGAAATCACTTTCCATTGAGGGAGATCGGCGGTTTGTGGCGGCACTGAAACGTTTTGTACCATGAACGGTTGGTCGGGGCGGGTCCGTCCTAGGGGTCTGTGGGTGTGGTGCTGGCATTGTGTGTGAGGAGTGTGAGTAAGACAAACTGCATATATATTATTTATTTCAAAAATATTCTTATTATATATTTATAAATTATTGTTATTAGGTATTAATTATAGTTTTTGGTTATTATTAAAGATGGAAGTTGTAGTATTATTTTGTGTCATGATTGTATACTTATATTTTTATTTATTTTTATTTAGAAGTATCATATTTATAATTTTTTTAGTGTTTAGATTAATGTTTGATTTAATGTATTTAGTAAGGTATATTAGTGTCAATATTAATTTGGTTAATATTTGTCATGTTGTTTATTGTTCTGCTTATTGATCAGACAGGTTAAGTGTAAGAAAGGGCCATGAGGCCCTAACTTTGCCTGTTTAAATAAACAAATTTTCATTTCATTTCATTTATTCTATTGTTGCAAATTTGTACCAATTATGAGCTTATAGGTTAAAGGAATTTTTAAGTAAGGGAGTTATTAATTAATGATCACTTGCAGATGCAATTTACTGTAGATAGTTTTAATATTAAAAATGTATTAACAGATATCGATACTAATGCACACATGTACTTTGGTAATTTGTTTTAAATAAACTGTAATTGATTCTTACATTATGACATTTACAAAATAGAGTCCTCTATTAATAGAGAACAATTATTTAATTACTTGTGTGATTTTTATTTATACTAATTAATAAAATGGTTATTTATACTTACTTTCACAAAAACAGTACAACTACTATAACAATCTCATTGCACACTCTCGTTGTCCAATTTTAATCATTACAGTGTCAAATTATCGTGTAAACTATAAGAAATAACTAGACAGTATGAAGCCTTACACGTTGGCATTACTCATTTGTGTATTAAAAATTAATTTCAAAACCAAAACAATACACAGAAATATAATATGATATCAAGTGTAATGTGTGAGGCTAGTATAGTGGTATCCTTTATTTACGTTTATGTCTCGTAAGTCCTAACTCTTCAATATCTGTCATTAATAATCTGAAAATATGGTCATTATAGTCCACGCGGGCCATCTTTCTGTTAATGTGCTTCAGATTTAAAAGACGATAGCTTATTGAAATCCATTAAAAATCACCCAACATTTTCTGAGTGTTGCAGGCACGATAAAACCATTACTTAATGGTAATTCCAAAGTAGAGTAAGAATTCGTTTGATTGTAGAGTAAATGGCATCACTGATATAGAATTATTTAGAATCTAAACTAGTCATCTTAGAAACCTTAAATGAAACCTCAGTCATAGCCAATGAGTTCGTGTATAGTACGCCTACAAACAAAAAGAAACTTAGGGTAGATTTACCCTATATTTTATATCTGGACTTTTGCAACCTTCAGATACCGAACGATCAGACCCCTAAAAGCTTCTGACGTCTGAGTATACACCTCCTCCGGGTTGGCTTAACCTCTAGAAGCTCCGAGCTACTATAATATGAATTATCTGTATCTCTCAGTCCCATACACCACACACTGGCATATAGAAGTCTCCGAAATTATACAGTCACATGTATCTGGGTATATCCGAATCCCGAGTGATACTCTTTTCAAAGATTTCGTGGACAAACTGGCTTGTGGTGTATATTTTCTTTGTCTGTTTTTACCATTTACAACAATCCATTCTTTGCAAGCCCCCATTTTAGTAATTAACAAGTAACTGCAATTGTAAGCTCTATTCCCATCTCATGAGGGTTCTTTCAGAAGTTTATAAACCAGCCAGAGCGAAAGCAAAACCAAGATAATGTACAATTTCGTGTGTGTGTGTGAAAATACAGGACAGATTGGTAGGAACTGTTTTCAAAAGGAAAATCTGATGAGCATTTTATAATAAATCAAAATCGAGCTGTGGTTTTTTAAAAATGTGGGTAGATACAGAAATGTAAATCATGACAAAGAAAATAGACAGAACCGGCAGGCCAGTAGTTCAAACCTCAATGCATTAAAGCATCGTAAACAGATGTACACATTACCGGTAATAAAAGCTGACTTGGCTAAACACAGTTATCAAAACATATTAATTTGATACTGGACATTGCCCGTAGGATTATCCAGTGATATAAAAGAATAAAAAGTTGTTTTGCTACTGCCGATTATCAGGAACGGAAATTAAAAGAGGAAATAGCATATAAGATAATATTAAACACAAAGTATTTTTTATAAAATTATATGTTTCTAACACACTTAAGTCTTAATCAAATTAAGCGATACTCTGGAGAGCAATAAAATATGGTACATTTGCTGTTTGAAGTGTTCACTTGTTGATTCAACCACGCAAGATTTTATCATAGCTCTATTTATTAGGACAATTTCTCAGACCTGCCTATCATAGCAATGATCATAGTATAATTTCTTAAGAACTTGTCATATATTTGATGAATAATCTTCAAATTATAATGAATCTTTATTTAACAACATGTAATCTATTAGACGCTTTAAGAACTTTAAATCGAATTTGCTGAACGACTTTCAATACACATTAAACTTTTAAAATGGAAGATATCTTGATGTTTAGAAAATAAAAAAAGCAAAAATATCCAAACATTTCCAAAATTTACATCAAGAGATGTATGGCTATATGAATGAAGACCATAGTAGTATTTCATTATTTCATGTATTCTGTGATGACCATTATAAACTTTAAGCTGGAATCCATATAAGTAAAATTTTTATTAATTCTATAGGAACACCGAGTACAAAATCTAGTGAGTTACCTAAATGACGAATTTACTGATTTAATTAATATAAAATTCGTTTTATGTATCCTACATAATTTTAACTAATAATATAACTTCTAAGACGACGTAGTTGTATCATAAACTGACACTATTTTCAGTAGAAACTTGTGATAGTGAAGAAACTATGTAGTGACGCTCTCCGTCGCTGATGGTGGGGTGGCAGTCCGGAGAGTCGGCGCCTACAAACAGCCAGGCCACAGACCACAATACACCGCACAGTCCGGTACAGTAGAAGATACTGGGCCAGCCCCACGGACTGGCGGCCAAGTACCCGGCTATGGGCATTGTGAGAAAGGTACCGAATTGAATGCCTGAAACGTTCAAATTTCAAGCATTAATAATGAATGATGAATACAATTTGTATTACGTTTTTTTACTCTTAGTCAGAAGATGAAGAAAAATACAAATTTACGTGCATGTCAACCCCTTATGTGCCGGGTTTATCGGATAAAATAAAAAGAATAGGCAGAAAAAATAATATTTAGACCCTCTTTCAGAACACAAAACACTATAAGACAAAAATTCGTAAACCTTTTTCTCCCCCAAAAACGGCATACATTACTCAAAGAACTGTGTTTACAATATAACGTAAGGAATACAAACCACAATACCACTGAACGTGAGAATTAAAAAACACAAGAAAATACGAAAAAAAGTACAAATAGAAAAGTCTAAAATTGCTCGTCTTAAAATCATAATATTAAATGGCATGAAGCCAATATAATACACTATGAGCACAATTTCTACTTATTATTGAACTTCAGAAACATGCATATTTAATTACATAATACACTTATTGATAATTAGTGTTGTGTTTAATTTTTTATTAAGTGCATGTCTGTTTATGTTATGCAAGAAAAGTGTTTATATTAAATTAAAAGTAACCAAAGAATGCAACATTTATACTCTTTCATATTTCATTAATGCTTTTAATGAATAGAAAAAACATATTTTTCCATTCGTTTCTCACCCAATCAACCTTATGTTCCACTTATTACAGGAATTTCTGCTGTCGTGTAAATAATTTTCGCGTCGTAATTTTGTTAACGAAATGTTTAAAACAAACATATCTTTGTGGCTATTAATAGCCTATTTTAAACTATCTTTTTAAGTTGTTAAATCAAAGAAACGACTTGAAATTACACTAATGAACTATTTAACAGTTAAATTATTATTGATTAAGAAAAAAAACAAACGTATAACATGCAAACCGAAAACTAACCAATTTATGAGAGCAGTTCATATTTGATTTCACTTGTACTGTACGTTATCACTGTACATTTGTGTTTGATTGGGAATCATTATAACTATGAAAACTCATATTAAATAAGAAGTAAGTGTTTATCTAAGATATTTATAAATAGGTCGAGTCATCAACATATATTCTATATCTGCTATATTTTTAATTTACTCAATACAAAAAGCATTTTATAAACAGTCGACTATTTAAAAAACATAATTAACTGGTATTAAGGACTGTAACTATTGTAAAGTTTATTAAATGATCATGCTTTAAACTATAATACAATAATTATTGGCACTTACTTATTCTTCTCAAATGCTAAGCTCATCAGACTTCTGTTAAAAATAAAAGTAAATTTAATTACCATAATAGCTATATTCCCCTCGTAAAGGCTCTAGTTTATCGGGCGACTGTTATCGCTATATCTTTAATAGCCACAATAAGATTTTTATTTCAGCAAAACATTTAAAAGTAGAATTATGCAATATAAGATTAATAATGCAAATATCTAACAATTAGGCCAATATACTAATGACTAAAGTAAAAAAGGTATTCCGTCTGAATTAATAATATAGTAGTAAATTGCTATGTTTACCTACGAACACAAACGAGAATATCCTGCTTTTCTCCAATGGAGGGGCCCACTTGGAAGTATGGGCGTTGACGCATGGATAGAAAGCCCCCTGCAAGGATTTAGGAAGATAAGTCCTTTCTTCGTTAATAGTGAATTCGTAATACAATACAAAGTAATGCTGTATCAGGAAAATGGCCAGCCTAAGTCTGAATAGTTTCTGAGGGACTGTACAACCGCAGAGATTTTTTTTCCTACTCATATAACTAAAAGACTAATGGGGTTTACCTAGCATTTTTAGCAGAGCTCTACACTAGTTATGAGAAACAGTTGAGGTACTTTTCAAAGTTCATACAATATAGGATGGTAAATATCTCTATTTACTGGAGAGTTGGGGAATCGAACATCAACTGACAGCACCCTACACGCCTCAAGAGAATCCGGTGGAGTCCTAAAGACGATGATCGCACAGTACGTCAAAGAAGATCAACGGCTTTGGGACATACACTTGAACGAATTCAGGTACGCCCATGAACACCGCCGTACATGATTCTACGGGATTTACTCCAGCTTTATTAAATTTTGGACGGGAATTGCGGTTACCGAATGCAATCCATGGCCCCCTAGAGGTACAGAATGGGCAAGATGACTCCGAGTCTCGTGTGACAGATACGAACCGGAAAAGATTAGAAGCTTTCGCGAAACTGTACAAGCAATGCCATTCGAATTTAGAAAGAGCGAGTCGATCTCAGGCAAAATATTACAACCTAAGGCGGAGAGAGGAAAACTTCCGAGTTGGGGAGTTGGTGTGGCTGAAACAACACCATCTCTCGTCGGCGATTGACTCTTTCTCCTCGAAGCTAGCGGCGAAATACGACGGGCCTTATAAAATTGTAGAAAAGTTCGGATCAAACATCTATAGCCTCTGTGGTCGAAAAAGGAATGTGCTACGAGCTCACGTCAAAGACTTAAAGAAATATGTCAAATAAGAAGCCGTACCAAGAAAATCCAAATACCGGATACGTCACGGAAGAGAGTCAATGTACGGAAATTGGGTCTCTCCGTCTTCCCGAAGAAAAAGAAAATGGGGAAAAGAATGCGACCGTTTTGGAAGAATTCTCTTATTATTCTCCTACAGGGCGTAGGGGAATTCGTTAATGGGAGAACGAAGTGTACTATTTTAGTTTGCCTTTATTATTTTACGTTCAACTTATGAGAAGTGTAAGTTTTATTTTGTTTCGTTAATCCGACTTCAGAGTCTTTTTTTTTCAGTTTTTATTTTCTCCAGGAAGTAAGTGGAGGGTGTAAGGGTTCAAATTTATACTCCGTTTTTTTTTGTTCTTAAATGAGAAAACGTTTATTTTGACGAGTAGATGTGTCGATTTATTTTCGTCGATAGTCGTCGTCGTCGTAGTCCTTCCATTAGAAGGAGTTAATTTGAGGTTAGGTAACCTCTCTACTCGGGGCAGTGCAGTAGCCGGAGCTCCGATGTAGCCGCTGCAGCGTATGCCGACAGACTGACGAAAACGCGTTTCTGCGCATGACCGGCTGGCGGTCTACTTATACAGCCGACCCGACAAGGGACAGAGAGTTTGCCTGCGGACGTCGTGGTGTGAAGTTGATTCGAGGAGAGAGTGTGCCTGCTGACTTCGTTGTGTGAAGTCGATTCGAGGAGAGGAGTTTGCTTGCGGACGTCGTGGTGTCAAGTCGAGTCGAGGAGAGGAGCCTGGTACGGAGAATACGCATTCGCCATATATCGTATATTTGGTGAGTCACCACGATTTGTAATCGTTAAGTAAATTTAATAATTCGGTGCGTAGGATAGGTTAGCAGCGGTTTATAGGTTATCGCAGTTAGTGATAGTAGTGTATCTATTAAATATAGGTTCTACTACCCTTCACTACCTTTCCTAGTTTGCAAACGTATATTTGGCATCCTATAAGCCGTATAAGCTTGTTATCCTATTCCTAAGATTAATAATTCGGTGCGTAGGATAGGTTAGCAGCCGTTAATAGGTTATCGCGTTTAGTGATAGTAGTGTATCTATTAAATATAGGTTCTACTACCCTTCACTACCTTTCCTAGTCTGCAAACGTATATTTTGCATCCTATAAGCCGTATAAGCTTGGTATCCTCTTCCTAAGATTAATAATTCGGTGCGTAGGATAGGTTAGCAGCCGTTTATAGGTTATCGCGGTTAGTGATAGTAGCGTATCTATTAAATATAGGTTCTACTACCCTTCACTACCTTTCCTAGTCTGCAAACGTATATTTTGCATCCTATAAGCCGTATAAGCTTGTTATCCTATTCCTAAGATTAATAATTCGGTGCGTAGGATAGGTTAGCAGCCGTTTATAGGTTATCGCGGTTAGTGATAGTAGCGTATCTATTAAATATAGGTTCTACTACCCTTCACTACCTTTCCTAGTCTGCAAACGTATATTTTGCATCCTATAAGCCGTATAAGCTTGTTATCCTATTCCTAAGATTAATAATTCGGTGCGTAGGATAGGTTAGCAGCCGTTTATAGGTTATCGCGTTTAGTGATAGTAGCGTATCTATTAAATATAGGTTCTACTACCCTTCACTACCTTTCCTAGTCTGCAAACGTATATTTTGCATCCTATAAGCCGTATAAGCTTGTTATCCTATTCCTAAGATTAATAATTCGGTGGTGCGTAGGATAGGTTAGCAGCCGTTTAAAGGTTATCGCAGTTAGTGATAGTAGCGTATCTATTAAATATAGGTTCTACTACTCTTCACTACCTTTCCTAGTCTGCAAACGTATATTTTGCATCCTATAAGTCGTATAAGCTTGTTATCCTCTTCCTAAGATTAATAATTCGGTGCGTAGGATAGGTTAGCAGCCGTTTATAGGTTATCGCGGTTAGTGATAGTAGTGTATCTATTCACTATAGGTTCTACGACCCTTCACTACCTTTCCTAGTTTGCAAACGTATATTTTGCATCCTATAGGCCGCATAAGCTTGGCATCCTATTCCTAAAATTAACAATTTGTTGCGTAGTACAGATTAGGAGCAGCTAATAGTTTATCGTAGTTAGTGACATGTTTCTTTCAGGTTAACTTTATATGATAATTTTATGTTATTAGTATAAAGAAGGAATTTGTTTGGTTTGATATATTTAATATTTATTTCGATATTCGTAAAGCCAAATCATAACCTCAGCTTAACACAGCACAACAACACACTGAAGAAAGAAGAAACGAGCAGACGATACAGAGACCGGTTCGAGTCAACGGCTGTGGAATAAAGATCTCGCGGACCACCGGTATTAAAAATCTGTTTTCTCGCGCACAAAAAAATTGCCAAATAGTCGTCGTCACAATAGGAGTTATTTCTAAACGTCACATTTTAGAACGGGGCATTGACAGTTCTAATTGACATTTATTTACGTAAAATCGCGAGACATAGAACAGAAAACTGTGATGATATCGTTCTATTGAAGAGTGCGAATAACTGAATTCGCTCTGAACGAGTCTGAGATTTTCTGTTCACTTACGTTAAACCTTGTGTATCACGTCGATCTCTACCAGCGCACAGTGAGGGCGCGGGTAAGATAAAATTATAAGGCGATATCACAACCCTGGAATAGAACCCAGCACGACTGCAACTATCAGGGCAGACGATATAAAAAGCGATTTCACCGAAACACCTCACAGATTCTTATGTATTTTTACCTGATAAAGCTAATAAAATAGGTTTCAGAACTGTACATGTAGTAGTTTTTGAGGGATTCAGGGTTAAATTCAAAAAATTGGGGCACGAAACAATGTTTTTTTTAAGTTTGATGTACAATAACTTTGTTAAATTGGTAATAAATACAAAAAATCAACAAACATTAATTGTAAGAGAATTTAATTCTGAGAAAATTGATATAATCAAAGTCTAAAATAAAACAGAAATAAGTACCAAAAAATCGATTTTATTCAGTATAATACATTACTAGCTGTAAAGAAATACCGTAGGGTATTTAGTTAAAATAAAACAAAAACAAAATTTTTGTTCCTTAATGATGAGATAAATTGAGAAAACAAGATTAAACTGTTAAATAAATTTGTTTGTAAATAAAAATATCATGTTTTATTACGTTGTATTTTTTTTTTTTAAATAAAAATTTACATCAAATGTTCGAAAATAAATGAAGCAAACATTTTCCCATTATTGTTTACTAATCATCGAAATGCAGTTTTTTTGTTTTATTAATTTCTAAGTTGGTAACGCACGAATAACAGCTGATCAACAATGGTATTCTGTACTGTTACGTTAGAACTGTGTATTAGTGGTGTTTTGCAAGCTACAGCAGGAGATCGGGTTCTGTGAATCGTGTTATTAAATGCAATTTTTCTGTGAGTTATAATTCGATTGTTTATTCAGCGAAAAAATGCCTTACTTATTTACATCAGAGGAATACGCTGATATGGTTTTTATTTTGGGTTACTGTAATGGTAATGCTAGAGCTGCTGTAGAAGAATATGAACTACGTTACCCTAATAGGAGGATTCCAGATACCAAAACAATTTCAGGAACTTTTCGTACTCTTCGGGAAACAGGATCACTACCAAGTACTAGAACCAATTATGAACGAGCTGTCCAACTTGATGATGATATTGTTATTAATGCTGTTCATCGCAGTCCAGGTGTAAGTACACGACGTATTTCTAGGCGGATAGCAGTTTCGCAGTCAACGGTGTGGAGGTCACTTAATCGAAACAAATTTTATCCGTTTCATAAACAAAAGGTTCAACATCTACAGCTAGGGGATGGTCTGCTTCGCTTGGAGTTTTGCAACTTTTTGAATATTAATAATCAAATCTACAAGCGTATTTTGTTTACGGATGAGGCACAATTCACTCGGGATGGTGTCAATAACTTGCACAATGAACACTCATGGGCAGAAGAAAATCCACATGAGGTAGTGGAACAGAACTTTCAACACCGATTTAGTGTCAATGTCTGGTGTGGCCTTTTGCACAATCGGCTGATTGGACCTTTCATATTACCTGGACGCCTAAATGCTGAGTTCTATTTGCATTTCCTTCAAGAAGAGTTGCCGCAGCTGTTAGAGAATGTTCTTTTACATCTCAGACAAAATTTGTACTTCCAGCATGACGGAGCACCTCCCCACTTTTCACGTGCCGTTTCTGCTTACTTAAATCATCAATTTCCTGGACACTGGATTGGTCGTGGAGGGCCTCACCCTTGGCCACCAAGATCACCAGATCTATCTCCATTGGATTATTGCATCTGGGGATGGATGAAAGACATTGTATACAAGACAACAGTGAATTCTCGTGATGAATTAATTGCCCGTATTATGGATTCGGCTGTGCAGATACAGGGAAGTCCTGAAAAAATTAAGAAACGCAACAAAAGCAATACACAAACGTGCTGCAAAATGTATTGATAATGATGGCCTCATTTTCGAACATCTATTATAAAAAGGTGCGTACGGTTGGCCCAACCTGATTAATTTTGCTTAAAACTAGTAATGTATTATACTGAATAAAATCGATTTTTTGGTACTTATTTCTGTTTTATTTTAGACTATGATTATATCAATTTTCTCAGAATTAAATTCTCTACAATTATTGTCTGTTGATTTTATGTATTTATTACCAATTTAACAAAGTTATTGTACATCAAACTTAAAAAAACATTGTTTCGTGCCCCAATTTTTTGAATTTAACCCTGAATCCCTCAAAAACTACTACAGGTACAGTTCTCAAACTTATTTTATTAGCTTTATCAGGTAAAAATACATAAGAATCCACGATATTTCCTACTTAATTAACCTTTCCAAAAGTTCAGTATGGCTTTATTTTACTCTTTACCCAGGAATTCAGGCGAAATCTTTCGCTAGCTGTAACTCGCTAACGAAGCGTTTTCGGACCTATGTTTATATAACATTTTTTCATTATTTTTACTAGTAAAATGTGTTGTAGAAGTGGGGGGAGAACTTCATGAATCACCCTATATATAAATAAACCTTTTAGGTAACTAAAAGTTCTGTCTTTTCAACAAATTTTCTTTCTAATTGTAATACTCACACTAATCATGATGTATTTTGGATTGAAAGAAAGTAAAATTCCAGAAATAAAAAATGCTAAGCCGAGTTAAACTTCATGAGCAAAAGCAAGAATATTATTTTTCAACAGAATGTCTTTACACTACTTTAGTATTTACACTAATCATGATGTATTTTGGATTGTACATAAGTACAATTCCATATATAAAAAATGCCCCTCTCTAATTTTGGGTTTCACGTGAGTTAAACTTGGCTTCATGAGCTAAAACAAGAATATAATTTTTCAACAGGATGTCTTTAAAATAGTATTAATGATATAGGTATTGATTTCATAATCTATTCCTTGAAATAGCTTAAATCATCGGTTTAGCACATACTTATGTTAAACCTTCAAAAACTCCACACACTAATAACCTCAGGGTCTCAAATTCCAGGAACCCCAGAATAACATTAGAATAGGATGATAACCTTGATTTGAATCATTACAACTCTATCACGTGACATATAATTGAACATGTTAAAGCCCTGCTCGCTTGCATACATAACTTTTCTCTATTAAAAAACATATTTCGTACAATTATGAAACCAATTTAGTTTGAACTCCTTTATTTATAAATGTCCAGAGTAGAAGGGTACTATAAAATACTCTAAATGATAGTCCTTAATTAAAATTTGCTCAATTCAATCTTACAAATGTATTTATTACAAATGAATGGTTACGTGCGGTTAAATAATTTGTATATAGGTGCACTGATATTGATTGTCATTTATTTACATAGATTAATCAATTATATTGAGACTCTTTATGAATGAATTAAAATGCTTTGGATTAAATTGAAGTGATAACACCATTAATCACCATCATTTAACACAATTTACAGAACGACTGACAGAAATCTTTCCGATTAGACTGCATCCGAAAATCTTACTAATCACACAAATTAGTGGAAGTAGTAAATCAGTTTGTTTCATCTTACTTAGTAAGATCTGAAGGTTAATGTTCTATTTGAGCGGTTCTGCTGTATTGAACTTCATTTTCTTAAACTCATCGCAGAACACGAGGATCGGTTGAATCTCCGCTTCCTGAAAGACTGGAAGAAGCTCAGATAGTGGCACCTTAGGAAGTACTTTAGCTGTTACTTCAAAACTAAAAAAAAGAATGCTTGTTTTATTTCACTGAGCTATAGCTATGGGTTATATAAATTGTACATTTTTCACAGTATTAGAGAGATTATACGATTAAATCAAGTAGAATACATTAATGAACACAGCGAAGGACGTAGCTAGCGAGAGGGTCCAGGGGAGTCCAGAACCTCAAACATTTTTATAATATTTAAGTACTATTTTATGGAACGATTCTTATTATTTCAATAATTTATTAGTAACGACATGTATTGCTGAAAGATCGTTCACAACTTGAACATTGAGAAGGGTCAATAACTGTTTAAGGAACAAAGTGGGTACTGAGTGGTTGACTACACTTGCCTTACTTTCTGTCCAGAACAGGAAATATCAGTCGTCGTGACCTCCCCCACAATTTTTTCTTGGCTATGCTCTTGATCTCAGCGTCTATTTTCATATTTCACACAGTATGAAACATGTTGGCTAAAATTTATAATTTGTATTATATAATATTAATATGTCTAATATATCTAAACGGTATTTCAAAATACTAGTATAAGAAACCTTTCTCTAAAAACAGCCCAAAGCATTTTCCTCGTGGAGAAGGAACGTTATTATGATTTTCCTCAAGTATTCCTATATAGCACATCATTAAAACATATACCTATTTTAACATCACAATAACATAATTCCCTTTAATTTGTTAGCCTATTATTCACACTGATAAGGGAACTGTCTAAACCGTAAAAAGAGTCAAAAGGTTAGAACAAGTCCTTGCCTATCAGGTTTATCTTAATATACTCGATCAACAAAGCATCCTTATTAATGGAGCGTACTTAATTTTTTTACAAATATTTAATGCAATATAAATAGTCGTAATACAAGTGGAGTAAACAACATAACATAACATAAACTGTTAAACAAGAATACTAATTTAGTGAGAGTACAAACAACAATAAACAATAGAGCCTAACTAACCTGGAGGACTCGACATCGCGTGAGGAAATGCACCTTGAGCACACAAGTAAGCTACTACTGATAACTTGGCTTATTCACGCCAATCAAATATGCAGAACAATAGTTTCTGAGCCAGATTGATTGGCGTACGCGTCACACAAATGGTTATCAAAGATTAATTTATACTTCGCATGAAAGATTACCTCGAAATTTATAGTACATATTAAATGTTGTATTCTTGTTTTTATTAAATAGATAGTTTTTTGTAATAAAATATAATCTTCATTGATAATTTTATTTAATTATACAAGGATATTATACAAAATTAAAGGATTTTGAACAATACTTAGTTTTTAACCAAATTAATTCATTCTGTCCATTCTAACCGAATTAAGATTAACAAGTTTATACATACAGGTATGTGTTGTTAAATTAAACCATTGATGAAATAATTTGACAGTGATTTTCGTGATGATCAAAGTTGCTCCTCATTGTTTCCTTTTGGATTTTAGCCTGATCAACGAAAATATAACGACCTTGGGGTTATTACAGACTATTAGTTAGTTCGTGTCTTAAATGTTAACGCCCAGGAGGAATCAGCGGATTTTCAGAATATACTCGCATCGTAACATTAAGTAATTAATTAGTTATGTATATCAATAGCTGAAAGTTTATTCTTTGAAAGGCACGTACAGGTATATATACAAATATTTCTCTAAATAGTTTGCACATTCTACTATCATTTTCTGAACCCAACAATCATGCCTTCAAGTATCACTCTCTTTTGAAAAATCGCATCAAAACAAACTAACAGGGTACAAGTAAGGAAGCACGAAACAAAGGATTCATATTTAGATTTTTAGCCATTTATGGAATAATGGATATAGTTGAATAAGTTTAGATATAGTTGGATATATACAATTCCTATAAAAAACAAAGAAAAATCCTTTAAAAATATTTCTGCACTTGTAAAAGAAGTATATTGATCATAAATATATCAACGTAGAACATAAATGTTAACTGATATTAAACTTCAATTTAAAGTTTTGGAGCCTTAATTCAAAGCAAATATATATCATAACTTACAGTACATCTCAACAAATCACTTCATATTTTATCGTATTGAAAAAAGATAAAAAATAATAGGGATATAAATTTTTAACCATAATGGGAGTTATGGCTAAAACAAATAGCCTGTTAACAAATTTTGGAGAGTTATCATTTTGTATACAAAAATCTAAATAAAACCTTTTTAAAAACAGAATCTGTCTTATAGTGTTTAAAACCTGAACATGAGGTGAAACATGCACAAACAAATACAACTGTTTTTCTTTACTTCGGGATGGAAATTAATAGTCTGGGTTGAAATCTATGTCTGCAGCCTAGATAATATTAGTATATGATTAGTAGTACCTGACTTTTCAGATAATACAGCTTACTTCCATATGGTGACTGTGTTTAGCATCGGATGCAATATCTTCTCATAGACTAACAAAACCATCTCGCACTGTATCAAATGTTCCATGTACTCTGGTTGAAAATTACCGAGTTATGTTATCACACTGCTCGCATAATCACAAACTTGGCTTATTTTTCTGATTGTACTTCAAAAAATTCCCATTTCTCTAGAGCTATAGCTCCACCCGTTTCCCATTACTATTGTAGGGCCTGTACCAACTTCTCCCATTTTTCTAGCGCTCAAATATTTTGCTGGGAATGAGTAGGATACGTCTGGAAATAAAATTAGCTTGTCCTTTCTACTATAAAAGACATTCTAATCGGTTGTGGTTTTAAATACTAATAAGTAATAAAAACAATGCAATATAATAGGCGTAGTTAGTTTACGTCCTACATTTTATGGATGCTCTCATTATGTTTTTACATGAAGAGGATTGTTCCAGGGCTGAACATCAGAAGATCCGAATACTATAAAGATCAAGTTTCCCACGAAGAATATACCTGCGGAGATGTAAAAAGCAATCATCCACTCGTCTCTACTGGCCTAGAAAAATATAATTTATTATTAGTTTATTTTTAAGGATATTTTGAAATTCATATTTTGTATTGAACTTAACTAATACATTAAAACTCTACCATTACAACTGATGCTGCGCTCTTCATCATTAAAAAAATCGCCAAATAATGTCAATGAATTCAATAAAGAATTTTTTTACTGTTTGAAAATATAAGTTTACTTCCAAAAATTGCATCTTCAAAATTGATATGATTTTCAAAAACTATATAAAATATTATTTTATGACATATTTAAGACATTGTACTTTTGTATTAGAAAAGAAATGGTAGAATATTTAGCACAGAAATAGAATTGTAGTAGTAATAACTATAAATAGAATTGTAGTAGTAATAACTATATGAATAGTTTCATAAGCAATGAAACTAAATGGTTAATGGGCGTTAAATGTTGAGTAATCTTCTCACCTCGTCTTTGACTATGAAACCGGTAACCATCGGAGCGAGGAAAGATGAAATGTTGCCCAGACAGTTGACGATTCCCATAAGAACACCTGAGAAGTTTGGGGAAAGATCAAGGGCGGTTGCCAGGTACCCCATATAGATGCCAGCTCCTAGGGACACCGATGTGGTGAGAAGAACTACAGCTCCAGTGACACTGCTAGAGATGAACGACATTCCCACAAGAGCAGCCGCACCTCCGCAGTGGGCTGTAAACAAAATTTATATGTGAATTTTACTGAGAAATTCCTCAGGTTACTTAACCTAACCTGACGTAAACTATTATTATTTTATTTAAGAATTAAAATATCACACAGTTTGCTTTCAAAATATGGCAAAATATTGTTGAATGTGTTCAGATTGCTTTAATAATTACTGAATCCTTTCTTCACTAAAACATTTTTGTACATTTCTAATTTACGTAGATCTCTGAAAAAATGCTGCAAATTTTTAAGTTTGCTTTCCCATTAAATGCTTTCAAGGGATGTGGTTACGTTTATTTACTTTTTTCGATAGTAATAAATAATATAGCCTACGATAGTAAGATTAAGCCATATTTATTGTCAGAGTGTTAGCAAAGCCTATTTTACGCGGAGTTAGAAAATTGTAATTTCTGTCCTTACGATATCATGAAAACGATGGACAAGATCTATAAACTTAAATTTTATTTATGATACCTGATTTATAAAAAGGTAACACTGAGTTCAATGACGGTTCTATGGGATTTTGTTGAACGTTAATTGATATTTCTACACTGGTTTACCATGAAGGTAACGAAAAAAAATGGCAGGCCAGAGTAAATAAATACAAAACAAAACGTATTCTTATCATATGCGGTTTGTATAAACATGTGACATTTTTATTCATAGACTAAAATGAAACAGTGGAAAGTCAATATTAAAAGTCGGTGAGAAGACTTTATTCCTGCGCATTATTGGGTTGTAATATCTATTTTACCGCAACTCCTATTATTTAAATATTCTGTTAGGAAACCTAACATAATATACAAATATGGATTAAAAAATTGTTCATGTTCAAACTATAAATTTGGCAAAAAAAACTTAATTTATAAATAGAAAAGAGTGAAATTATTGCCCATGCATGTCTAACCATAAAAACTGGCTGAACGTCATTGAAGATGTAGGCTAAGACCATTTTGATAGCGTGTATGTAGCTGGGTGTAAACATTTATTTTCTGTAAAGTTGTGTGTCTGTTTATCTGTCCGGAGGACATTTTGAGAATGAAATTATTTGAAACTATAGATTTAAAATGTTGCATGTAACCTCAGCGAAGTCCGTTACGTGACAAGTGGTGTTGCGTACAACTACCTTGTGGTTTATATAAATACGGGTTTTGTCTTAGGACATTTCTTTCGAGACTACGGTCTCTCGTGAATTAAATTACGAAGATTGTGAAAATATCCACACTTCTACACAAATATGGAGGCCTCCAATAAGAAATCATCTTTGTAAAGCCATTAAGGGGTGTTTTAAAAGTACCCTTCCTGTTAACACAGGTAACGAATATTCCGTATGTATCCCTGGACTTCATTTTATCTTAAAGAGTAATACTTATCAAAAATGAAAGATAATGAGCTTATCTTTACCTAAACTGTTCCATATCTTCCTGGATGCGCTAAGTGGCAGGATACGTCTGGCGTTGATGTAGTCTGCAGCCCAGGAAAATACAAAAGTCAGTAGACACATGATCAAGTAAGGAAGAGAAGATATGAGGCCATTCTAAAAAATTCGTATCATCTTCTTAGTACGCAGAAAAAAAAGTTGTCTATGGTTCTAAACGATGATAAATGGGAAAATATGTTTTACGATTATCGTGAACAATAAAATAACTTGCTGAAATATTAACCCAAACGTGAATGAGATAAACGCTCGATTTTATTTAGATTATAAAAATGGGCTATTTTTAATACCAAAAGTCTTTATTAAAGAGAATCTAATTTCTAAGCTTCATTTTTTACAATATAGTCGTAACGTACAGGTTGCTTCATCACTGATTTCGGGCAGTGAGTGATTAAATGTATTGGCTGAATTACGTTTGTCTTCTGTCTATCTGACTGAACCGAGAAAATTTTGCATGAAGCTCATTTTTACAAATATGCACCATCGAGGTGCATGCCTCTTAATATGACTTGGCTGAGCGTTAGCGAAAATCTTTAAGTTGGTTTCTTGGCTAACCATGACGGCAAAACAGAATATTGTAGAATAAACAAATTGAGTAAAATCATAAGATACAACATGTGACATAGAAATATACTTTTGCAAACTCAGCAAAGCCTGTTAAGCTATAGGTGGTGTGGCGTACTCGTACTTTTTACTAATCTTAGTAATGTACAATAATAAAATAACTCACACTTTTCAAGTCAAAACGAAGAACGTGACTTAGGTAGTTTGGTAGCTGTGTGAGAAGCATCCAGTAGCCCCAGTTCTGGCAGAAGTGTACGGTGATAAGAGCCAAAACAGGTACTGACGTCATAATAGACTTCCATGGAGTCGTAAAGTGCTACACGTAAAACAAAGAGAACCAAGTAAAAAAATAAACAATATAACATTGGATTCCGCATCTATTCTTAACCAAACCAATACTTATATGCCACACACGTTTACGGAACTTTCTGGACCCGAACACTATTGAATCCTTAATTATTGACGGAACTACTCTACCATACTACGAAACAGTGAAAAATCTTGGTTTGACATTTAACTCGAATTTGACTTGGACGGAAGCGGTGAGGGATATATGTAAAAAAGTCTTCGCATCTGTCCACTCACTGAAACGCTTACAAAGATTTCTACCTGAACGGATCAAACTACTGTTGACAAAATCACTAGTACTTCCACACTTCAATTACTGCAACTCTGTGATGAATGACATGACGGTAGCACTTAGTGAGAAGCTGCAAAGGACTGAAAACTACTGTTTACGTTACGTTTATGATGTGAGACGAGACCAACACATTACACCGTACTATATTCAGGGAAATATTTTGAAATTAAAAGAACAACGATCAATCAAAATACTAAATTTAGTTCATTCAATTTTACAATCTGGATTTCCAAAATATTTTTCAAACTATTTCCAATTTATATCTCATGATAGTGTAAGAAGCACTCGCTCTGGTTCTCGTACCTTAAGAATGCCCCAAACACAGGACTGTAGTATTTGATAGATCTTTTCAAGTGATGGGTTGTCGTCTGTGGAACTCCCTCCCCCAAGAAATCACTTCCATTGAGGGAGATCGGCGGTTTGTGGCGGCACTGAAACGTTTGTACCATGAACGGTTGGTCGGGGCGGGTCCGTCCTAGGGGTCTGTGGGTGTGGTGCTGGCATTGTGTGTGAGGAGTGTGAGTAAGACAAACTGCATATATATTATTTATTTCAAAAATATTCTTATTATATATTTATAAATTATTGTTATTAGGTATTAATTATAGTTTTTGGTTATTATTAAAGATGGAAGTTGTAGTATTATTTTGTGTCATGATTGTATACTTATATTTTTATTTATTTTTATTTAGAAGTATCATATTTATAATTTTTTTAGTGTTTAGATTAATGTTTGATTTAATGTATTTAGTAAGGTATATTAGTGTCAATATTAATTTGGTTAATATTTGTCATGTTGTTTATTGTTCTGCTTATTGATCAGACAGGTTAAGTGTAAGAAAGGGCCATGAGGCCCTAACTTTGCCTGTTTAAATAAACAAATTTTCATTTCATTTCATTTATTCTATTGTTGCAAATTTGTACCAATTATGAGCTTATAGGTTAAAGGAATTTTTAAGTAAGGGAGTTATTAATTAATGATCACTTGCAGATGCAATTTACTGTAGATAGTTTTAATATTAAAAATGTATTAACAGATATCGATACTAATGCACACATGTACTTTGGTAATTTGTTTTAAATAAACTGTAATTGATTCTTACATTATGACATTTACAAAATAGAGTCCTCTATTAATAGAGAACAATTATTTAATTACTTGTGTGATTTTTATTTATACTAATTAATAAAATGGTTATTTATACTTACTTTCACAAAAACAGTACAACTACTATAACAATCTCATTGCACACTCTCGTTGTCCAATTTTAATCATTACAGTGTCAAATTATCGTGTAAACTATAAGAAATAACTAGACAGTATGAAGCCTTACACGTTGGCATTACTCATTTGTGTATTAAAAATTAATTTCAAAACCAAAACAATACACAGAAATATAATATGATATCAAGTGTAATGTGTGAGGCTAGTATAGTGGTATCCTTTATTTACGTTTATGTCTCGTAAGTCCTAACTCTTCAATATCTGTCATTAATAATCTGAAAATATGGTCATTATAGTCCACGCGGGCCATCTTTCTGTTAATGTGCTTCAGATTTAAAAGACGATAGCTTATTGAAATCCATTAAAAATCACCCAACATTTTCTGAGTGTTGCAGGCACGATAAAACCATTACTTAATGGTAATTCCAAAGTAGAGTAAGAATTCGTTTGATTGTAGAGTAAATGGCATCACTGATATAGAATTATTTAGAATCTAAACTAGTCATCTTAGAAACCTTAAATGAAACCTCAGTCATAGCCAATGAGTTCGTGTATAGTACGCCTACAAACAAAAGAAACTTAGGGTAGATTTACCCTATATTTTATATCTGGACTTTTGCAACCTTCAGATACCGAACGATCAGACCCCTAAAAGCTTCTGACGTCTGAGTATACACCTCCTCCGGGTTGGCTTAACCTCTAGAAGCTCCGAGCTACTATAATATGAATTATCTGTATCTCTCAGTCCCATACACCACACACTGGCATATAGAAGTCTCCGAAATTATACAGTCACATGTATCTGGGTATATCCGAATCCCGAGTGATACTCTTTTCAAAGATTTCGTGGACAAACTGGCTTGTGGTGTATATTTTCTTTGTCTGTTTTTACCATTTACAACAATCCATTCTTTGCAAGCCCCCATTTTAGTAATTAACAAGTAACTGCAATTGTAAGCTCTATTCCCATCTCATGAGGGTTCTTTCAGAAGTTTATAAACCAGCCAGAGCGAAAGCAAAACCAAGATAATGTACAATTTCGTGTGTGTGTGTGAAAATACAGGACAGATTGGTAGGAACTGTTTTCAAAAGGAAAATCTGATGAGCATTTTATAATAAATCAAAATCGAGCTGTGGTTTTTTAAAAATGTGGGTAGATACAGAAATGTAAATCATGACAAAGAAAATAGACAGAACCGGCAGGCCAGTAGTTCAAACCTCAATGCATTAAAGCATCGTAAACAGATGTACACATTACCGGTAATAAAAGCTGACTTGGCTAAACACAGTTATCAAAACATATTAATTTGATACTGGACATTGCCCGTAGGATTATCCAGTGATATAAAAGAATAAAAAGTTGTTTTGCTACTGCCGATTATCAGGAACGGAAATTAAAAGAGGAAATAGCATATAAGATAATATTAAACACAAAGTATTTTTTATAAAATTATATGTTTCTAACACACTTAAGTCTTAATCAAATTAAGCGATACTCTGGAGAGCAATAAAATATGGTACATTTGCTGTTTGAAGTGTTCACTTGTTGATTCAACCACGCAAGATTTTATCATAGCTCTATTTATTAGGACAATTTCTCAGACCTGCCTATCATAGCAATGATCATAGTATAATTTCTTAAGAACTTGTCATATATTTGATGAATAATCTTCAAATTATAATGAATCTTTATTTAACAACATGTAATCTATTAGACGCTTTAAGAACTTTAAATCGAATTTGCTGAACGACTTTCAATACACATTAAACTTTTAAAATGGAAGATATCTTGATGTTTAGAAAATAAAAAAAGCAAAAATATCCAAACATTTCCAAAATTTACATCAAGAGATGTATGGCTATATGAATGAAGACCATAGTAGTATTTCATTATTTCATGTATTCTGTGATGACCATTATAAACTTTAAGCTGGAATCCATATAAGTAAAATTTTTATTAATTCTATAGGAACACCGAGTACAAAATCTAGTGAGTTACCTAAATGACGAATTTACTGATTTAATTAATATAAAATTCGTTTTATGTATCCTACATAATTTTAACTAATAATATAACTTCTAAGACGACGTAGTTGTATCATAAACTGACACTATTTTCAGTAGAAACTTGTGATAGTGAAGAAACTATGTAGTGACGCTCTCCGTCGCTGATGGTGGGGTGGCAGTCCGGAGAGTCGGCGCCTACAAACAGCCAGGCCACAGACCACAATACACCGCACAGTCCGGTACAGTAGAAGATACTGGGCCAGCCCCACGGACTGGCGGCCAAGTACCCGGCTATGGGCATTGTGAGAAAGGTACCGAATTGAATGCCTGAAACGTTCAAATTTCAAGCATTAATAATGAATGATGAATACAATTTGTATTACGTTTTTTTACTCTTAGTCAGAAGATGAAGAAAAATACAAATTTACGTGCATGTCAACCCCTTATGTGCCGGGTTTATCGGATAAAATAAAAAGAATAGGCAGAAAAAATAATATTTAGACCCTCTTTCAGAACACAAAACACTATAAGACAAAAAATTCGTAAACCTTTTTCTCCCCCAAAAACGGCATACATTACTCAAAGAACTGTGTTTACAATATAACGTAAGGAATACAAACCACAATACCACTGAACGTGAGAATTAAAAAACACAAGAAAATACGAAAAAAAGTACAAATAGAAAAGTCTAAAATTGCTCGTCTTAAAATCATAATATTAAATGGCATGAAGCCAATATAATACACTATGAGCACAATTTCTACTTATTATTGAACTTCAGAAACATGCATATTTAATTACATAATACACTTATTGATAATTAGTGTTGTGTTTAATTTTTTATTAAGTGCATGTCTGTTTATGTTATGCAAGAAAAGTGTTTATATTAAATTAAAAGTAACCAAAGAATGCAACATTTATACTCTTTCATATTTCATTAATGCTTTTAATGAATAGAAAAAACATATTTTTCCATTCGTTTCTCACCCAATCAACCTTATGTTCCACTTATTACAGGAATTTCTGCTGTCGTGTAAATAATTTTCGCGTCGTAATTTTGTTAACGAAATGTTTAAAACAAACATATCTTTGTGGCTATTAATAGCCTATTTTAACTATCTTTTTAAGTTGTTAAATCAAAGAAACGACTTGAAATTACACTAATGAACTATTTAACAGTTAAATTATTATTGATTAAGAAAAAAACAAACGTATAACATGCAAACCGAAAACTAACCAATTTATGAGAGCAGTTCATATTTGATTTCACTTGTACTGTACGTTATCACTGTACATTTGTGTTTGATTGGGAATCATTATAACTATGAAAACTCATATTAAATAAGAAGTAAGTGTTTATCTAAGATATTTATAAATAGGTCGAGTCATCAACATATATTCTATATCTGCTATATTTTTAATTTACTCAATACAAAAAGCATTTTATAAACAGTCGACTATTTAAAAAAACATAATTAACTGGTATTAAGGACTGTAACTATTGTAAAGTTTATTAAATGATCATGCTTTAAACTATAATACAATAATTATTGGCACTTACTTATTCTTCTCAAATGCTAAGCTCATCAGACTTCTGTTAAAAATAAAAGTAAATTTAATTACCATAATAGCTATATTCCCCTCGTAAAGGCTCTAGTTTATCGGGCGACTGTTATCGCTATATCTTTAATAGCCACAATAAGATTTTTATTTCAGCAAAACATTTAAAAGTAGAATTATGCAATATAAGATTAATAATGCAAATATCTAACAATTAGGCCAATATACTAATGACTAAAGTAAAAAAGGTATTCCGTCTGAATTAATAATATAGTAGTAAATTGCTATGTTTACCTACGAACACAAACGAGAATATCCTGCTTTTTCTCCAATGGAGGGGCCCACTTGGAAGTATGGGCGTTGACGCATGGATAGAAAGCCCCCTGCAAGGATTTAGGAAGATAAGTCCTTTCTTCGTTAATAGTGAATTCGTAATACAATACAAAGTAATGCTGTATCAGGAAAATGGCCAGCCTAAGTCTGAATAGTTTCTGAGGGACTGTACAACCGCAGAGATTTTTTTCCTACTCATATAACTAAAGACTAATGGGGTTTACCTAGCATTTTTAGCAGAGCTCTACACTAGTTTATGAGAAACAGTTGAGGTACTTTTCAAAGTTCATACAATATAGGATGGTAAAAATCTCTAAAAAAGCACTTTTATGAGAGCCGTTTGCCCTAGTGCTAATTTTTTCATAGCAGTTTTTCAGTCCAACTTCTGCCTGTAATCTCAGGGTGCAACGGTATCCTTGGTGGAAACAAGTAAAGTAACATTCCACTTGTGCAGTTGAATTTCTTGCAATTAACGAAATGAATTTAACTGGGATGGAGGAGAATGATATGTGATCTAATGTCCGCTGTATTATTCAGAGCTATATACTGGAGCTAGTGGCACTTAAATATAGAAAAGAGGATTTCGAGCAATCTCTTATACATTCGTGAAATTCTTAATGATTGATGTTTCTATAAACACATTTTTCAATTTTGGTCATCGATATAATAAAGCAAATTTCTAAAAGAACACATTAAACGTAATTTTGAAAGACCTCTAAGTATTTATTGGTAATTTGAAACTCACATACTACAATGTCTATGTTGAAAACCTTTATAGTAGGCTAGTCTATGGCTTTTAGTTACTAGTTTTTAGCTTCAGTATAATCTATGGCTTTTGTGATGGTCGTTTATCCTGGTTAGGTGAATTTGTCAGTTTATATTTATTAAATTCTTTGATGGGATACTGGAACCTGAATGGCAAAGAGAGAAGCTCAGAGAGAGAGAGAGAGAGAGAGAGAGAGAGAGAGAGAGAGAGAGTGATAAAGACTCTATGGTTGTAGTATCAGATCCGCAGTCAATTGTTTACATCTGGAGTTGGAACTCATTTATGAGTAAGTACTTAAAACGAACGACTGTAAACACATTTTTACACACTACTCAACCATACAACTCGTTCACTATTTACTTGGAGATCTTAATAAAAGTTTAATTACATAGTATGTCATAAAATAGAAATTAGAATAATAAGTGTTGTTTCTTGTTACAACACTTTTTTATATGTTCCTAATTAGTCTGTTATAAAAATTCAAATGTCTTTGTTTATGCATTTTTGGATTTTGAACAATAAATTATGAGTCTTACCTGAACAAGACCCATGGCCACTCTGGTCATACATAATACAACCCAGCTGAAGTTCTCGGCAATATATGGAACAAGAAGGGTTAGAGCAGAACAGACGATTGTAGCCCAGAACAGAAGGTATTTAGGGCCAAATTTGCGGGACATCAGACCGGCTGGAATCTGCAGGATTAAATATCCCCAGAAAAAGGAACTCAAGATGATGCCTTTTGTGGAGCTATCCCATGGCAATACCTGCATAAGGAAGAAATATCAATTACTCCAGGAAAGTGAATCTCTTCTAGAAAATTCATCTTTAAAGAGTTATAAACCAAAACTCTTTAAAGTGTAGTAACAATGATCAGTAGTAACAATCAAGCGCAGGAGGGGAAAGTACCAATTAAAAAAAACTTGTACATTTTTATGGGCCAACAAATCTTTCAAATTTTATAAATGATATTGAGCTAATTTGTTATCAGTAAATATCCATTTAAGGAATGATTTAGAAGAATGAAGTTTTTAAAACATTCACTGTGTTCCTGGCTGAAGAATTCTGAAAGGAAATAGTAAACAACTAAAAATGTCAGTATTACGGTAGTTACTCTCCTATCTTTGCGTTTCTCCGAATCTATTATATTCTGTCACTGAAATATGTTTTTAGATGCAATTTTTATTGATACATTAAAAGTAGAGAAGCACAGCTATTTTCTTGTTAGTATTTTTCATAGTTTTAAATTTTATTTAAATTATGTCTTTTCGAAAGTACCTGAAGATATTACCGGTATGTAGCCATTGGCTTCTGTATTTTCAGTCATGGCCACGATCCCTACAGACAGGTTGACTCTCATAGAGTAGGCGATCACCAAACTCAGAAATGTCATCAAGGCTTGCCAATGTCTTGTCCCTATAACTGAAGATCCGGAAAGATTTACATAAAAACAAATGAATACTCCTGTTTCTGCTGAATTTATATAGAATTTTCTATATACTTAAGAAAAATTTTTAAAAATCTGCGTACCCAAAGTAAACCACGCATTATTGAAAGTTTTATATATTTATTAACTTCCATACACAATTCAATTGAATTGCTGAAATTAATAATCAAGGCCCAACAAAATATAAGGTGTAAATACAATATAAAGGACACAAACTGTCAATTCAAGCCATTTTCTTGAATTTCAACAGTAGTTAGTAAAATATTATAAACCACTTATTGACATATATAGATATTGAAATAGTACTTAGAATAACAGCCAAAATGTAAGAAACTTTTACCCTTACCCATGCCCAAACTTCCCACTGCCCGATGACACAGACTCTTGAGAGATAACGTGACCAGTTCTGATACCCAAGCAAGAAATGGAGTCTTACTTAATAAAAGCTCAGTGTTAGAAGTTGTAGCTCACGTTCTGTTTTTTAGTTTAGTAAGGACTTAGCAAAGTAATTGTAGAAAAATTACGAAGTAACAAAAGGGTTTGCAATTCCATTATATCAAATTACCGTTTACTGTCTTAAAGCTGTATTAAAATTAACATTAATCTGTGTAGTAATCTGTATTGTACTCACTATGTCTCAAATGATGTCCTCTCCTATACATTTCAGCTCTCCCCATGTGATATTTAAATCACAGATTAGTAAATGTATTCAATACCCCAAAACGTTACATTTGAGAATTGGGTGTCAGAACATACCACGCCTAGATAGAAATAAAAATAAATCTGGTCTATATATTTTACATACAAGGCTGGTCAGTGAGACTCAATATCACAACTGTATTTTAGCCCGGTCACAACTGAAGAATCATTTCAGACTAATGAAGGACACGACTCAACTGTGTACACAAAATTTTAAAACCAAAAGCCTAATAATTAGGAAAAAACCAATGTACGTGGAAATTTTGGAAGCTTTTGTTTATGGAAAATGTTTCATTGGCCATTGGCATTTATTATCAAAGCAACCACTTATAAAAAATCAAGCAGATTTAGTACCGCATAGACATTTAAATCAATTATTATACATAACTTGATAGAGAAGTTTAGTGACTAAAAACAAATAGATAACAAGAAAAATAGATTGATAGATGGAAATAGGTAAATAGCCATTTGGTTGCAAGTATTACCTGGGAGTGTTCCAAAGTCAGCTGGCTCCTTCAGGATTTCTTGTGAACCTACCATTCTGCGTTAACGCTGATGTCGATCAAAAAGCGAAACCTCCAGTCAGATCACTGAACACTCTGCTGTTGACAGTTAAGTGTGACAGACACTTGAAGATGTTTGCTTATTAGACTACTGGCTATCTTATCAACCTGTTAATAGTCTTGCGGGAATAGATACCACGAAAATAGTATGCTACTTTACACATTTTAAAATATAATATTGATATTTTTCATCCTTTAGAATTTGATTTTCTCATCAAACGCTTTATTTTCATCTAAATCAATAATTGATGTGTGTGATGTCTCGATTATCTGGATACTAAGCTACATTTGTTTGATGTATACAGATTGGTGTAACTGTTGACGCTTTCCTAAGGAAATATCAATAACAGGTTAGTAAATTACCTTGTAACCAAAAAAAAAACATTTGACTTCATTTTCATAGTTTCAAACTGAACAGTTCTTAAACGATTTGTTTCTCGTCTAAGTAGTCCTTTTTGAGTGGATCATTCCAAGGCTGTACTTCGGTGGATCCAAAGATCATGAAAATCCGATTCCCAACGAAGAAAGCTGCAGCAGCTAAATAAAACGCAATCATCCATTGGTCTTTAGCCTATTTGACTGGAACAAAAGTATATAATTATACTTAGCACAGAATCTTATTAAACTAACTGGATTCAAAAATTTAGTAAGCTAAGCTTACAAAAAAGCAGTCCAAGTGGCGTAGAAGTGTTTAAAATTGTAAAAAATTTTTGTGTCGTTATGAATGCATAACGTGTGTAAGTTTACCATGCATGTTTTATGTTTGTATACATATTAACTTTAAAAGGTCTTCAATATTTTAGTAAAATAAGGACTTAACCCCAAAAATGCTAACATAGTGATAGTGCTAACATCGCGATACGCGAGGTTTGACGTGAGGTGTTAGGTCGAATGTTGACTTTAAATGGTCTTCAATATTTTAGTAAAATAAGGATTTAACCATAAAAATGCTAAGACAGTGATAGTGCTAACATCGCGATACGCGAGGTTTTACGTGAGGTGTTAGGTCGAATGTTGACTTTAAATGGTCTTCAATATTTTAGTAAAGTAAGGATTTAACCCTAAAAATGCTAACACAGTGATAGTGCTAACATCTCGATACGCGAGGTTTTACGTGAGGTGTTTGGTCGAGGTTCTTGTATTAGTAGTCTCCATGTTAAAACTTGCTTGTGTAAGGCTCGTCGGGGTGGCAGTATGAGTTTAGAGTTTGTGTGAAGCGAAGCCTGCGCCTTTTTCCATTAGAGGACTACCTAAATTCACTGCACAAAAAGTTAACCTAGTAAGTAACTGCTGAATAATATTATTGATTTGTATATTGCGTCACAACTTTTGAATATCTGTAGGTGACCCATCATTTGATGTTATTAAGCAAAAAATGTCGTAGTTTGTTTTTTATACTATATGCTCTACATCGTGTAAAATTTTCGTAGCTTTGTGGCAATTTGAATTTTGTCCGTAGGTGCTTTCAAGATATTTAAATCACCTAATAAATACAATTTATTGATATAATTAAGAAAGAGAATTATCAATATACACTGAAGCCAAAACGTATACTAAAGTACCGCTTTGTTATAATGAGGACAGCAGAAATTTATTAGAAACCATATTTATTTTTATTGATTGATTTGTATGATTTAAATTATTTGTGTGTGTGTGTGTGTGTGTGTGTGTGTGTGTGTGTGTGTGTGTGTGTGTGTGTGTGTGTGTTTTACCAAACGTACTTTCAATTTTGTCTGTTTGGGGAAATGCAAGAAAGTTCCAGCTCATCACAGTAAACTGTACCGGTAAAGAATTTTCTACAAATAGATTTAGCTCCCAACATCTGTTGTGCATAAAAGCACACCAAACGTTGTGTAACGTAGCGCAGTGCTTGAAAAACTCATGTGAGGGTTCTATCTCCCAAGTTCTACAGTAACTACGACTTCCATGACCATTAATGTAAAAAGTTGCTTCGTCTGAAAAATATCTGTAAAAGTCTTCATCCTTACGCAGAAAAGGTGTGCGATATGCAAAATTTCGAGTTTGAGTCTGCAGATCCATAGTCAGTGGCTATATTGATATGATTTTATAAGTTGCATTCATAATTTTTGTAATAAAAATAATTAATGATAAATATGTCTGTTCTTTTCGGACCTCCCTGTAAATCGTCAATTATTCTTATATTGGAGTTGGGAGTATACAGGCATCACCGGCTATTGTATCACGTCAGTTTCCAAATGGCATTGTAAATAATATATACACTTTGTTGACAAACCTGTCAGTTTATACACATTCAGACCGATTTGGTGACATTGTAAAATATTATGTTTGATTTAATATTAAAATTCATATTCTGTAATGTTAATTATTAAAGCAATTTTTATATTTAAAGATAATTATGAATAGATTCATTGCAAACTTTATAAATAAACTTTAGCTTGAAAAATTCATATATATATATACAGGGTGATTCATGAAGTTCTCCCCCCACTTTTACAGCACATTGTACTAGTAAAAATAATGAAAAAATGTTATATAAACATAGGTCCGAAAACGCTTCGTTAGCGAGTTACAGCTAGCGAAAGATTTCGCCTGAATTCCTGGGTAAAGAGTAAAATAAAGCCATGCTGAACTTTTGGAAAGGTTAATTAAGTAAGAAATATCGTGGATTTGTAAGGGTTCAAATTTATACCCCGTTTTTTTTTTTGTTCTTAAATGAGAAAACGTTTATTTTGACGAGTAGATGTGTCGATTTATTTTCGTCGATAGTCGTCGTCGTCGTAGTCCTTCCATTAGAAGGAGTTAATTTGAGGTTAGGTAACCTCTCTACTCGGGGCAGTGCAGTAGCCGGAGCTCCGATGTAGCCGCTGCAGCGTATGCCGACAGACTGACGAAAACGCGTTTCTGCGCATGACCGGCTGGCGGTCTACTTATACAGCCGACCCGACAAGGGACAGAGAGTTTGCATGCGGACGTCGTGGTGTGAAGTTGATTCGAGGAGAGAGTGTGCCTGCTGACTTCGTTGTGTGAAGTCGATTCGAGGAGAGGAGTTTGCTTGCGGACGTCGTGGTGTCAAGTCGAGTCGAGGAGAGGAGCCTGGTACGGAGAATACGCATTCGCCATATATCGTATATTTGGTGAGTCACCACGATTTGTAATCGTTAAGTAAATTTAATAATTCGGTGCGTAGGATAGGTTAGCAGCGGTTTATAGGTTATCGCAGTTAGTGATAGTAGTGTATCTATTAAATATAGGATCTACTACCCTTCACTACCTTTCCTAGTTTGCAAACGTATATTTTGCATCCTATAAGCCGTATAAGCAGGTTATCCTCTTCCTAAGATTAATAATTCGGTGCGTAGGATAGGTTAGCAGCCGTTTATAGGTTATCGCGGTAAGTGATAGTAGCGTATCTATTAAATATAGGTTCTACTACCCTTCACTACCTTTCCTAGTTTGCAAACGTATATTTTGCATCCTATAAGCCGTATAAGCTTGTTATCCTATTCCTAAGATTAATAATTCGGTGCGTGGGATAGGTTAGCAGCCGTTAATAGGTTATCGCGTTTAGTGATAGTAGTGTATCTATTAAATATAGGTTCTACTACCCTTCACTACCTTTCCTAGTCTGCAAACGTATATTTTGCATCCTATAAGCCGTATAAGCTTGGTATCCTCTTCCTAAGATTAATAATTCGGTGCGTAGGATAGGTTAGCAGCCGTTTTATAGGTTATCGCGGTTAGTGATAGTAGCGTATCTATTAAATATAGGTTCTACTACCCTTCACTACCTTTCCTAGTCTGCAAACGTATATTTTGCATCCTATAAGCCGTATAAGCTTGTTATCCTATTCCTAAGATTAATAATTCGGTGCGTAGGATAGGTTAGCAGCCGTTTATAGGTTATCGCAGTTAGTGATAGTAGTGTATCTATTAAATATAGGTTCTACTACCCTTCACTACCTTTCCTAGTTTGCAAACGTATATTTTGCATCCTATAAGCCGTATAAGCTTGTTATCCTATTCCTAAGATTAATAATTCGGTGCGTAGGATAGGTTAGCAGCCGTTAATAGGTTATCGCGTTTAGTGATAGTAGTGTATCTATTAAATATAGGTTCTACTACCCTTCACTACCTTTCCTAGTCTGCAAACGTATATTTTGCATCCTATAAGCCGTATAAGCTTGGTATCCTCTTCCTAAGATTAATAATTTGGTGCGTAGGATAGGTTAGCAGCCGTTTATAGGTTATCGCGGTTAGTGATAGTAGCGTATCTATTAAATATAGGTTCTACTACCCTTCACTACCTTTCCTAGTCTGCAAACGTATATTTTGCATCCTATAAGCCGTATAAGCTTGTTATCCTATTCCTAAGATTAATAATTCGGTGCGTAGGATAGGTTAGCAGCCGTTTATAGGTTATCGCAGTTAGTGATAGTAGCGTATCTATTAAATATAGGTTCTACTACTCTTCACTACCTTTCCTAGTCTGCAAACGTATATTTTGCATCCTATAAGTCGTATAAGCTTGTTATCCTCTTCCTAAGATTAATAATTCGGTGCGTAGGATAGGTTAGCAGTCGTTTATAGGTTATCGCGGTTAGTGATAGTAGTGTATCTATTCACTATAGGTTCTACGACCCTTCACTACCTTTCCTAGTTTGCAAACGTATATTTTGCATCCTATAGGCCGCATAAGCTTGGCATCCTATTCCTAAAATTAACAATTTGTTGCGTAGTACAGATTAGGAGCAGCTAATAGTTTATCGTAGTTAGTGACATGTTTCTTTCAGGTTAACTTTATATGATAATTTTATGTTATTAGTATAAAGAAGGAATATTTTGATATATTTAATATTTATTTCGATATTTGTAAAGCCAAATCATAACCTCAGCTTAACACAGCACAACAACACACTGAAGAAAGAAGAAACGAGCAGACGATACAGAGACCGGTTCGAGTCAACGGCTGTGGAATAAAGATCTCGCGGACCACCGGTATTAAAAATCTGTTTTCTCGCGCACAAAAAAATTGCCAAATAGTCGTCGTCACAATAGGAGTTATTTCTAAACGTCACATTTTAGAACGGGGCATTGACAGTTCTAATCGACATTTATTTACGTAAAATCGCGAGACATAGAACAGAAAACTGTGATGATATCGTTCTATTGAAGAGTGCGAATAAACTGAATTCGCTCTGAACGAGTCTGAGATTTTCTGTTCACTTACGTTAAACCTTGTGTATCACGTCGATCTCTACCAGCGCACAGTGAGGGCGCGGGTAAGATAAAATTATAAGGCGATATCACAACCCTGGAATAGAACCCAGCACGACTGCAACTATCAGGGCAGACGATATAAAAAGCGATTTCACCGAAACACCTCACATAAAATGGCGCCCGAACAGGGACTGAAAAGAATAGAAATCGAAAGACAAAATACTAAGTGATACGACAGAGACAACTTAAAATACACAAACTTACTGCGAATAACTATTGAAAATGGATCTATACATTTTAAGGTTTCTGAGAACCATTCTAAACCTTCTTAGATGGAACGTATTTTGGATGTATATTAATGGAGGAGAAAGCGGTACTACAAGCGATACAAAGAAAACAGATTCAAAAAACAACGAAGCCTCCGCCTACGACGTCTACTTCTACTGGAGTAATACCAAAGACCGTTCAAACAGGACATCCGATAAATCCTCAGACTTTGGTAACTCCAAGCGCCGATGACGGCAATATATCAACCGACTTGGATGCAAGGGTTAGCTGGGTTTATAAGCTCACCAAACCGCAGCTACAAGCTGAACTTAATAAATATGGAGTACCGAATGACGGAAATAGCCAACAGTTGCGAGCAGAATTAGTGCGATTAGCACGAAGTGGGATTGCGAAGAGCCCTTCCCTCGGATTTGCTCCTACGGAATATGGAAGTGTGAGTCGAGCAACGAGCGGCGAAACTCTCCCAAATAACGAAAATGTGCAATCGAAGACAGGAACAGAGATGGAAGTTATTAGAGAGATGCTTGGTCTCCCGCCTACCGCTACGTTCGAAGAAGTTAAGCGAATAATGTCAGGAGCTGTACGACCACAGTCTCAACTCGTAGCGACTAGAGCAACTACTTTCGAACAAACAACCCCGAGAGAGTTGAGCCAGAATTCAGAGTATGAATTGATGGCATCCCGGAACGTACATCCATCAAACTCGCTACCACAACAGTATTACGAGTTCACTAATACGCAGTCAGGAAACATGGCGTCTGGTTTCGAGAGTAACCCACACAGCATTTCAGACACCGCTACATTGTGCAATATGGTGCGCAAATGGAATCTTCGTTTTGATGGCAGGAGAGATACTGACGCCATATCGTTCTTAGAACGACTACACGAATTGATGGATGCCTATGAAGTCCAACAAGATCGAATGCTAAAAGCTCTACCTGAACTGCTAAAAGAGAGTGCACTTTTGTGGTACAGAAATAATCGAGATATTTGGGCAAACTTTGTAGATTTTCTTCGAGACTTTCAGATACAGTACCTGCCACCGGGGTATATCGTTCATCTGGATGATGAAATTCGAAAACGAACCCAAGGCGATGGAGAACTGTTTAAACAATACGTTGTTGCTCTGTCTACTCTCATCAGAAGAAGAGGAGGATTTTCGGAGACTGAGAAGTTAGAGAGAATCTACAATAATACGCACCCGACGTATAAAATGTATGTTCGAAGGAGAGATTTCGTGAACTTAGCCGGACTAATGAAGGTTGCTGATGAGTATGAAACTTGTCTACGAGAAAAGCTTAATTATCGCCCTCCACCGAGTCCTGCTCAAGCGCTAGTTCCGGAAACAGCATTTCAAAGCAAAGGTAGATCTCAGCAACTGAAAGAAAGTTTTCAAGCATATGCTGTGTCTAGGACTGCACATCCCAGAACGGAAACTCGGAATAAACTTGAAACTGCGCAAACCAGGCCATCCGACAGCGGGCACCGGAAAGTATCTTTCAATGAACCGTCCACCGATCAGAGAGCCACTACACACATGCAAACTTGTGACGACCAAAATAACCCGTCAAAGCCTAATAGTATACGAGGGATAGTATGTTGGAACTGCGAAATACCAGGCCATCTCTATAGAAATTGTAGAAAAACCAAGGAATTTGAAATGTTTCAACTGTAAGAAGCCAGGTGTTAAAACGACATCATGTGATTGTAGGCAATCGGGAAACGAAGCGAGGACTTCGGGAGTTGGAGGTCACCGGAGTCCAAACCGAAGTCAAAACTGACTACCCCAAAAGAATGGAATGAATGGCTCGACAAAATTAAAAATTTTTGTGGCATGAACAATCGAATCGATATTGATGACCCAAGACCGTACACGAACGTGGAGATTTACGGAAGAAACTTCAAAGCGTTGATTGATACCGGTGCAGTGGCGTCACTCATTAATGAAGAGGTAGCCGATTTCCTGGGGAAAGTAGGCGTTCTACCTGCGAGGAAACGATTCAAAATCTCACTAGCCGACAATACTCAAGTGTCCGTCTCGAGCATATATCGCTTTAAATGCAGAATCACCGATCACGAGCTGGACGTAGCAACTGCGTATTTGCCGTCGCTGACTGCCCCGATCATCCTGGGCATGGACCTGATCCGACCATTAAATTTGGTATCAGTTAACTGCGGCGGAGATCTATATGACAGTCGTGTGACCGACGTCAGCTGTATGAATAGCGACAGAGTACCAGAGGAGGTTAGTTCACTAGATGACGAAGAGAGACACATATTGAACGAATTTTTACAGGAAGAGCTTCCTAAATTCGAGTCCTGCTCGGGAAAAACAACTTTGGTGGAGCATCGAATCAAACTCAGCAAGAACGAACCGATAAAACAACGATACTATCCTAGAAATCCGGCGATGCAACAGATCATTAACGAGGAAGTTGATAAGATGTTACAAGATGGAGTTATAGAACCATCGTCGAGCCCGTGGAGTTTCTCCGATAGTGCTCGTGAAGAAACCCAGTGGGAAATATCGTTTCTGCATAGATTTTAGAAAATTAAATGGCGTCAGCGAGAAAGACGCGTACCCGTTGCCCCAAATAAATTCGATTTTGGAGAAATTGAGAGAAACCTCCTTCATCTCTACCATCGATTTGAAACAAGGATATTGGCAGGTACCCCTTTCGCAAGAAAGCAAACCTCTCACTGCTTTCACCGTACATGGCAAGGGCCTGTACCATTTTCGGGTAATGCCGTTTGGATTGCATTCTGCTGGAGCAACGTTCCAACGATTACTAGACCAAATTATAGGTCCCGAGCTAGAGCCAAAAGCATTTGCTTATTTAGATGACCTAATTATTGTCAGTAAGACGTTTGAAGAACACTTAACGCTTCTCAAGGATGTCTTCAATAGGCTACGAGGCGCTGGTCTGAAACCCAAATGCAGAGAAATGTCAATTCTGCAAACGAGAATTAAAATATTTAGGCCACGTTGTAAATAAAGACGGAATTCGTACAGACCCAGAAAAGGTACGAGCCATCCGAGAGTTCCCCACTCCTACTTCAGTTCGCTCTTTGAGAAGCTTCCTAGGACTCGCTTCTTGGTATAGAAGATTTGTGGAGAATTTCGCCAAATCAACTAGACCTCTAACCAAACTTTTAAAGAAAAGTGAAAAGTGGGATTGGACGGACGAACAACAGAGTGCGTTTCTCGAGCTTAAAGATAAGCTTTCCGATACACCAATACTAGCATGTCCCGATTTTCAACAAACGTTTTGGCTAGAAGTAGATGCTTCGAATGATGGACTGGGTGCAGCATTGACTCAGAAAAACCGATAAGAGAGAACGCGTTATAGCATTTGCTAGCCGATTGTTGACCGACGGTGAGAAAAAGTTCACCGTTACTGAAAAGGAATGTTTGGCGTTAGTATGGGCGGTAAAGAAATTTAGGCCATATCTGGAGGGGTACAAATTTATCGCCGTTACCGATCATCAGGCTCTCAAATGGCTGATGAATATTCAGCAGCCGACGGGACGGCTAGCTCGGTGGGTGCTAGAACTTCAGCAGAACGATTTTGAGATTCATTACCGGAAGGGTACACTAAACAGAGTGGCAGATGCTCTGTCTCGCTACCCCGTAGAAGGTGCAAACAGCGCTCAGTTATGCTCTAGCGCAGAAGTTTTGGAAAAGGAATCGGACTTAAAGCGAGATTGGTACCACAAGATGTTCGCTAGAGTTACCTCCAAGCCCGACACGTGCCGAAATTTAAGGATTGCCGGAGGAAACCTTATGAAGTATAAGCCCCGAGGAAGGGCGAATAGGTTCGACGACTCTCTAAATTGGAAACTGTGTGTGCCAAAAGACAAGCGAGAAGCAGTGTTGAATGAAAATCACGATCGCGAAACGGCCGGCCATCTCGGAATAAGAAAAACGGCAAAGCGAGTCCAAGAGAGGTATTATTGGCCGGGATTGCTCACGGATGTGAAGAATTATGTTAGAAGATGTCAGTCTTGTCAGGCGCACAAGGTTGAACAACGGAAACCAGCAGGAAAGATGTACTTTCGGAGACCAACCGGTCCATGGTATAAGGTCACAGCCGATATAATAGGACCCTTGCCACGTTCACGAAGAGGTGCGAGGTTTATCCTAGTCGTACAGGATATCTTCACGAAATGGGTAGAACTGTGTTCGTTTAAAATCAGTGACCGCGACGAATGTGGTGAACGCATTTCAAAATTTGGTGCTTTTTCGATACGGCGCACCAGAGGTCACCATCACTGATAATGGATCGCAGTTTACGGCCAAGCTATGGCGTAATTTACTGGAGAGTTGGGGAATCGAACATCAACTGACAGCACCCTACACGCCTCAAGAGAATCCGGTGGAGTCCTAAAGACGATGATCGCACAGTACGTCAAAGAAGATCAACGGCTTTGGGACATACACTTGAACGAATTCAGGTACGCCATGAACACCGCCGTACATGATTCTACGGGATTTACTCCAGCTTTATTAAATTTTGGACGGGAATTGCGGTTACCGAATGCAATCCATGGCCCCCTAGAGGTACAGAATGGGCAAGATGACTCCGAGTCTCGTGTGACAGATACGAACCGGAAAAAGATTAGAAGCTTTCGCGAAACTGTACAAGCAATGCCATTCGAATTTAGAAAGAGCGAGTCGATCTCAGGCAAAATATTACAACCTAAGGCGGAGAGAGGAAAACTTCCGAGTTGGGGAGTTGGTGTGGCTGAAACAACACCATCTCTCGTCGGCGATTGACTCTTTCTCCTCGAAGCTAGCGGCGAAATACGACGGGCCTTATAAAATTGTAGAAAAGTTCGGATCAAACATCTATAGCCTCTGTGGTCGAAAAAGGAATGTGCTACGAGCTCACGTCAAAGACTTAAAGAAATATGTCAAATAAGAAGCCGTACCAAGAAAATCCAAATACCGGATACGTCACGGAAGAGAGTCAATGTACGGAAATTGGGTCTCTCCGTCTTCCCGAAGAAAAAGAAAATGGGAAAGAATGCGACCGTTTTGGAAGAATTCTCTTATTATTCTCCTACAGGGCGTAGGGGAATTCGTTAATGGGAGAACGAAGTGTACTATTTTAGTTTGCCTTTATTATTTTACGTTCAACTTATGAGAAGTGTAAGTTTTATTTTGTTTCGTTAATCCGACTTCAGAGTCTTTTTTTTTCAGTTTTTATTTTCTCCAGGAAGTAAGTGGAGGGTGTAAGGGTTCAAATTTATACTCCGTTTTTTTTTGTTCTTAAATGAGAAAACGTTTATTTTGACGAGTAGATGTGTCGATTTATTTTCGTCGATAGTCGTCGTCGTCGTAGTCCTTCCATTAGAAGGAGTTAATTTGAGGTTAGGTAACCTCTCTACTCGGGGCAGTGCAGTAGCCGGAGCTCCGATGTAGCCGCTGCAGCGTATGCCGACAGACTGACGAAAACGCGTTTCTGCGCATGACCGGCTGGCGGTCTACTTATACAGCCGACCCGACAAGGGACAGAGAGTTTGCCTGCGGACGTCGTGGTGTGAAGTTGATTCGAGGAGAGAGTGTGCCTGCTGACTTCGTTGTGTGAAGTCGATTCGAGGAGAGGAGTTTGCTTGCGGACGTCGTGGTGTCAAGTCGAGTCGAGGAGAGGAGCCTGGTACGGAGAATACGCATTCGCCATATATCGTATATTTGGTGAGTCACCACGATTTGTAATCGTTAAGTAAATTTTAATAATTCGGTGCGTAGGATAGGTTAGCAGCGGTTTATAGGTTATCGCAGTTAGTGATAGTAGTGTATCTATTAAATATAGGTTCTACTACCCTTCACTACCTTTCCTAGTTTGCAAACGTATATTTGGCATCCTATAAGCCGTATAAGCTTGTTATCCTATTCCTAAGATTAATAATTCGGTGCGTAGGATAGGTTAGCAGCCGTTAATAGGTTATCGCGTTTAGTGATAGTAGTGTATCTATTAAATATAGGTTCTACTACCCTTCACTACCTTTCCTAGTCTGCAAACGTATATTTTGCATCCTATAAGCCGTATAAGCTTGGTATCCTCTTCCTAAGATTAATAATTCGGTGCGTAGGATAGGTTAGCAGCCGTTTATAGGTTATCGCGGTTAGTGATAGTAGCGTATCTATTAAATATAGGTTCTACTACCCTTCACTACCTTTCCTAGTCTGCAAACGTATATTTTGCATCCTATAAGCCGTATAAGCTTGTTATCCTATTCCTAAGATTAATAATTCGGTGCGTAGGATAGGTTAGCAGCCGTTTATAGGTTATCGCGGTTAGTGATAGTAGCGTATCTATTAAATATAGGTTCTACTACCCTTCACTACCTTTCCTAGTCTGCAAACGTATATTTTGCATCCTATAAGCCGTATAAGCTTGTTATCCTATTCCTAAGATTAATAATTCGGTGCGTAGGATAGGTTAGCAGCCGTTAATAGGTTATCGCGTTTAGTGATAGTAGTGTATCTATTAAATATAGGTTCTACTACCCTTCACTACCTTTCCTAGTCTGCAAACGTATATTTTGCATCCTATAAGTCGTATAAGCTTGTTATCCTCTTCCTAAGATTAATAATTCGGTGCGTAGGATAGGTTAGCAGCCGTTTATAGGTTATCGCGGTTAGTGATAGTAGTGTATCTATTCACTATAGGTTCTACGACCCTTCACTACCTTTCCTAGTTTGCAAACGTATATTTTGCATCCTATAGGCCGCATAAGCTTGGCATCCTATTCCTAAAATTAACAATTTGTTGCGTAGTACAGATTAGGAGCAGCTAATAGTTTATCGTAGTTAGTGACATGTTTCTTTCAGGTTAACTTTATATGATAATTTTATGTTATTAGTATAAAGAAGGAATTTGTTTGGTTTGATATATTTAATATTTATTTCGATATTCGTAAAGCCAAATCATAACCTCAGCTTAACACAGCACAACAACACACTGAAGAAAGAAGAAACGAGCAGACGATACAGAGACCGGTTCGAGTCAACGGCTGTGGAATAAAGATCTCGCGGACCACCGGTATTAAAAATCTGTTTTCTCGCGCACAAAAAAATTGCCAAATAGTCGTCGTCACAATAGGAGTTATTTCTAAACGTCACATTTTAGAACGGGGCATTGACAGTTCTAATTGACATTTATTTACGTAAAATCGCGAGACATAGAACAGAAAACTGTGATGATATCGTTCTATTGAAGAGTGCGAATAACTGAATTCGCTCTGAACGAGTCTGAGATTTTCTGTTCACTTACGTTAAACCTTGTGTATCACGTCGATCTCTACCAGCGCACAGTGAGGGCGCGGGTAAGATAAAATTATAAGGCGATATCACAACCCTGGAATAGAACCCAGCACGACTGCAACTATCAGGGCAGACGATATAAAAAGCGATTTCACCGAAACACCTCACAGATTCTTATGTATTTTTACCTGATAAAGCTAATAAAATAGGTTTCAGAACTGTACATGTAGTAGTTTTTGAGGGATTCAGGGTTAAATTCAAAAAATTGGGGCACGAAACAATGTTTTTTTTAAGTTTGATGTACAATAACTTTGTTAAATTGGTAATAAATACAAAAAATCAACAAACATTAATTGTAGAGAATTTAATTCTGAGAAAATTGATATAATCAAAGTCTAAAATAAAACAGAAATAAGTACCAAAAAATCGATTTTATTCAGTATAATACATTACTAGCTGTAAAGAAATACCGTAGGGTATTTAGTTAAAATAAAACAAAAACAAAATTTTTGTTCCTTAATGATGAGATAAATTGAGGAAAACAAGATTAACTGTTAAATAAATTTGTTTGTAAATAAAAATATCATGTTTTATTACGTTGTATTTTTTTTTTTAAATAAAAATTTACATCAAATGTTCGAAAATAAATGAAGCAAACATTTTCCCATTATTGTTTACTAATCATCGAAATGCAGTTTTTTGTTTTATTAATTTCTAAGTTGGTAACGCACGAATAACAGCTGATCAACAATGGTATTCTGTACTGTTACGTTAGAACTGTGTATTAGTGGTGTTTTGCAAGCTACAGCAGGAGATCGGGTTCTGTGAATCGTGTTATTAAATGCAATTTTTCTGTGAGTTATAATTCGATTGTTTATTCAGCGAAAAAATGCCTTACTTATTTACATCAGAGGAATACGCTGATATGGTTTTTTATTTTGGGTTACTGTAATGGTAATGCTAGAGCTGCTGTAGAAGAATATGAACTACGTTACCCTAATAGGAGGATTCCAGATACCAAAACAATTTCAGGAACTTTTCGTACTCTTCGGGAAACAGGATCACTACCAAGTACTAGAACCAATTATGAACGAGCTGTCCAACTTGATGATGATATTGTTATTAATGCTGTTCATCGCAGTCCAGGTGTAAGTACACGACGTATTTCTAGGCGGATAGCAGTTTCGCAGTCAACGGTGTGGAGGTCACTTAATCGAAACAAATTTTATCCGTTTCATAAACAAAAGGTTCAACATCTACAGCTAGGGGATGGTCTGCTTCGCTTGGAGTTTTGCAACTTTTTGAATATTAATAATCAAATCTACAAGCGTATTTTGTTTACGGATGAGGCACAATTCACTCGGGATGGTGTCAATAACTTGCACAATGAACACTCATGGGCAGAAGAAAATCCACATGAGGTAGTGGAACAGAACTTTCAACACCGATTTAGTGTCAATGTCTGGTGTGGCCTTTTGCACAATCGGCTGATTGGACCTTTCATATTACCTGGACGCCTAAATGCTGAGTTTCTATTTGCATTTCCTTCAAGAAGAGTTGCCGCAGCTGTTAGAGAATGTTCTTTTACATCTCAGACAAAATTTGTACTTCCAGCATGACGGAGCACCTCCCCACTTTTCACGTGCCGTTTCTGCTTACTTAAATCATCAATTTCCTGGACACTGGATTGGTCGTGGAGGGCCTCACCCTTGGCCACCAAGATCACCAGATCTATCTCCATTGGATTATTGCATCTGGGGATGGATGAAAGACATTGTATACAAGACAACAGTGAATTCTCGTGATGAATTAATTGCCCGTATTATGGATTCGGCTGTGCAGATACAGGGAAGTCCTGAAAAATTAAGAAACGCAACAAAAGCAATACACAAACGTGCTGCAAAATGTATTGATAATGATGGCCTCATTTTCGAACATCTATTATAAAAAGGTGCGTACGGTTGGCCCAACCTGATTAATTTTGCTTAAAACTAGTAATGTATTATACTGAATAAAATCGATTTTTTGGTACTTATTTCTGTTTTATTTTAGACTATGATTATATCAATTTTCTCAGAATTAAATTCTCTACAATTATTGTCTGTTGATTTTATGTATTTATTACCAATTTAACAAAGTTATTGTACATCAAACTTAAAAAAACATTGTTTCGTGCCCCAATTTTTTGAATTTAACCCTGAATCCCTCAAAAACTACTACAGGTACAGTTCTCAAACTTATTTTATTAGCTTTATCAGGTAAAAATACATAAGAATCCACGATATTTCCTACTTAATTAACCTTTCCAAAAGTTCAGTATGGCTTTATTTTACTCTTTACCCAGGAATTCAGGCGAAATCTTTCGCTAGCTGTAACTCGCTAACGAAGCGTTTTCGGACCTATGTTTATATAACATTTTTTCATTATTTTTACTAGTAAAATGTGTTGTAGAAGTGGGGGGAGAACTTCATGAATCACCCTATATATAAATAAACCTTTTAGGTAACTAAAAGTTCTGTCTTTTCAACAAATTTTCTTTCTAATTGTAATACTCACACTAATCATGATGTATTTTGGATTGAAAGAAAGTAAAATTCCAGAAATAAAAAATGCTAAGCCGAGTTAAACTTCATGAGCAAAAGCAAGAATATTATTTTTCAACAGAATGTCTTTACACTACTTTAGTATTTACACTAATCATGATGTATTTTGGATTGTACATAAGTACAATTCCATATATAAAAAATGCCCCTCTCTAATTTTGGGTTTCACGTGAGTTAAACTTGGCTTCATGAGCTAAAACAAGAATATAATTTTTCAACAGGATGTCTTTAAAATAGTATTAATGATATAGGTATTGATTTCATAATCTATTCCTTGAAATAGCTTAAATCATCGGTTTAGCACATACTTATGTTAAACCTTCAAAAACTCCACACACTAATAACCTCAGGGTCTCAAATTCCAGGAACCCCAGAATAACATTAGAATAGGATGATAACCTTGATTTGAATCATTACAACTCTATCACGTGACATATAATTGAACATGTTAAAGCCCTGCTCGCTTGCATACATAACTTTTCTCTATTAAAAAAACATATTTCGTACAATTATGAAACCAATTTAGTTTGAACTCCTTTATTTATAAATGTCCAGAGTAGAAGGGTACTATAAAATACTCTAAATGATAGTCCTTAATTAAAATTTGCTCAATTCAATCTTACAAATGTATTTATTACAAATGAATGGTTACGTGCGGTTAAATAATTTGTATATAGGTGCACTGATATTGATTGTCATTTATTTACATAGATTAATCAATTATATTGAGACTCTTTATGAATGAATTAAAATGCTTTGGATTAAATTGAAGTGATAACACCATTAATCACCATCATTTAACACAATTTACAGAACGACTGACAGAAATCTTTCCGATTAGACTGCATCCGAAAATCTTACTAATCACACAAATTAGTGGAAGTAGTAAATCAGTTTGTTTCATCTTACTTAGTAAGATCTGAAGGTTAATGTTCTATTTGAGCGGTTCTGCTGTATTGAACTTCATTTTCTTAAACTCATCGCAGAACACGAGGATCGGTTGAATCTCCGCTTCCTGAAAAGACTGGAAGAAGCTCAGATAGTGGCACCTTAGGAAGTACTTTAGCTGTTACTTCAAAACTAAAAAAAGAATGCTTGTTTTATTTCACTGAGCTATAGCTATGGGTTATATAAATTGTACATTTTTCACAGTATTAGAGAGATTATACGATTAAATCAAGTAGAATACATTAATGAACACAGCGAAGGACGTAGCTAGCGAGAGGGTCCAGGGAGTCCAGAACCTCAAACATTTTTATAATATTTAAGTACTATTTTATGGAACGATTCTTATTATTTCAATAATTTATTAGTAACGACATGTATTGCTGAAAGATCGTTCACAACTTGAACATTGAGAAGGGTCAATAACTGTTTAAGGAACAAAGTGGGTACTGAGTGGTTGACTACACTTGCCTTACTTTCTGTCCAGAACAGGAAATATCAGTCGTCGTGACCTCCCCCACAATTTTTTCTTGGCTATGCTCTTGATCTCAGCGTCTATTTTCATATTTCACACAGTATGAAACATGTTGGCTAAAATTTATAATTTGTATTATATAATATTAATATGTCTAATATATCTAAACGGTATTTCAAAATACTAGTATAAGAAACCTTTCTCTAAAAACAGCCCAAAGCATTTTCCTCGTGGAGAAGGAACGTTATTATGATTTTCCTCAAGTATTCCTATATAGCACATCATTAAAACATATACCTATTTTAACATCACAATAACATAATTCCCTTTAATTTGTTAGCCTATTATTCACACTGATAAGGGAACTGTCTAAACCGTAAAAAGAGTCAAAAGGTTAGAACAAGTCCTTGCCTATCAGGTTTATCTTAATATACTCGATCAACAAAGCATCCTTATTAATGGAGCGTACTTAATTTTTTTACAAATATTTAATGCAATATAAATAGTCGTAATACAAGTGGAGTAAACAACATAACATAACATAAACTGTTAAACAAGAATACTAATTTAGTGAGAGTACAAACAACAATAAACAATAGAGCCTAACTAACCTGGAGGACTCGACATCGCGTGAGGAAATGCACCTTGAGCACACAAGTAAGCTACTACTGATAACTTGGCTTATTCACGCCAATCAAATATGCAGAACAATAGTTTCTGAGCCAGATTGATTGACATACGCGTCACAAAAATGGATATCAAAGATTAATTTATACTTCGCATGAAAGATTACCTCGAAATTTACAGTACGTGTTAAATGTTGTATTCTTGTTTGTATTAAATAGATAGTTTTTTGTAATAAAATATAATCTTCATTGATAATTTTTATTTAATTATACAAGGATATTATAAAAAATTAAAGGATTTTGAACAATACTTAGCTTTTAACCAAATTAATTCATTCTGTCCATTCTAACCGAATTAACATTAACAAGTTTATACATACGGGAGTGTGTTGTTAAAGTAAACCATTGATGAAATAATTTGACAGTGATTTTCGTGATGATCAAAGTTGCTCCTCATTGTTTCCTGTTGGATTTGAGCCTAATCAACGAAAATATAATGACCTTGGGATTATTATAGAGTATTAGTTAGTACGTGTCTTAAATGTTAACACCCTGGAGGAATCAGCGGATTTTCAGAATATACTCGCATCGTAACAGTAAGTGATCAATTAGTTATGTATATCGATATCTGAAAGTTTATTCTTTGAAACGCATGTACATGTATATATATATATATATATATATATATATATATATATATATATATATATTCCTATAAATAGACAAAAACCTCCTTTTGTAATGTTTCTGCATTTGTAACCCTTCTTGTACAAGAATTATATTGATCATAAAAATATCAACGTAGAACATCAATTTTAACTAAAATTAAACTTAAATTTAAAGTGTTGGAGCATAAATCAAAGCAAATATATATCTAAACTTACAGTACACCTCAACAAATCACTTCAGATTATAATGTATTGAAAAAAGATAAAACATAATAGGGATATACATTTTTAACCATAATGGGAGTTATGGCTAAAACAAATAGCCTGTTAACAAACTTTGGAGAGTTATCATTTTTTTTAGGAAAAAATCGATATAAAACGTTTCGAAAACAGAATCTGTCTTATAGTGTTAAAACCTGAACATGAGGTGAAACATGCACAAACAAAAACAACTGTTTTTTTTATTCTGGGACGGAAATTAATACTGTTTTTAGACTGGGTTAAATCTATGTCTGCAACCTAGATAAGTAGTATATGATTAGTAATACCTGACTTCTCAGATAATACACCTTACTTCCACATGGTGACTGTCTTTAGCATCGTATGCAACATCTTCTCATAGACTAACAAAACCATCTCGCACCGTATCAAATGTTCCATGTACTCTGGTTGAAAATTACCGAGTTATGTTATCACACTGCTCGCATAATCACAAACTTGGCTTATTATTCTGAATGTACTGTTCCAAAAATTCCCATTCCTCTAGAGCTATAGTTCCACCCGTTTCCCATTACTATTGTAGGGCCTGTACCAACTTCTCCCATTTTTCTAGCGCTCAAATATTTTGCTGGGAATGAGTAGGATACGTCTGGGAATAAAATTAGCTTGTCCTTTCTACTATAAAAGACATTCTAATCGGTTGTGGTTTTAAATACTAATAAGTAATAAAAACAATGCAATATAATAGGCGTAGTTAGTTTACGTCCTACATTTTAATTATGGATGCTCTCATTATGTTTTTACATGAAGAGGATTGTTCCAGGGCTGAACATCAGAAGATCCGAATACTATAAAGATCAAGTTTCCCACGAAGAATATACCTGCGGAGATGTAAAAAGCAATCATCCACTCGTCTCTACTGGCCTAGAAAATATAATTTATTATTAGTTTATTTTTAAGGATATTTTGAAATTCATATTTTGTATTGAACTTAACTAATACATTAAAACTCTACCATTACAAATGATGCTGCGCTCTTCATCATTAAAAAAATCGCCAAATAATGTCAATGAATTCAATAAACATTTTTTTTTACTATTTGAAAATACAAGTTTACTTCCAAAAATTGCATCTTCAAAATTTATATGATTTTCAAGAACTACATACAATATTATTTTATGACATATTTAAGACATTGTACATTGATAGAAAATAAATGGTAGAATATTTAGGAGAGAAATAGAATTGTAGTAGTCATAACTATACGAATAGTTTCATAAGCAATGAAACTAAATGGTTAATGGGCGTTAAATGTTGAGTAATCTTCTCACCTCGTCTTTGACTATGAAACCAGTAACCATCGGAGCGAGGAAAGATGAAATGTTGCCCAGACAGTTGACGATACCCATAAGAACACCTGAGAAGTTTGGGGAAAGATCAAGGGCGGTTGCCAGGTACCCCATATAGATGCCAGCTCCTAGGGACACCGATGTGGTGAGAAGAACTACAGCTCCAGTGACACTGCTAGAGATGAACGACATTCCCACAAGAGCAGCCGCACCTCCGCAGTGGGCTGTAAACAAAATTTATATGTGAATTTTACTGAGAAATTCCTCAGGTTACTTAACCTAACCTGATGTAAACTAAGATTATTTTATTTAAGAATTAAAATATCACACAGTTTGCTTTCAAAATATGGCAAAATATTGTTGAATGTGTTCAGATTGCTTTAATAATTACTGAATCCTTTCTTCACTAAAGAATTTTTGTACATTTCTAATTTACGTAGATCTCTGAAAAAATGCTGCAAATATTTAAGTTTGCTTTCCCATTAAATGCTTTCAAAGAATGTGGTTACGTTTATTTACTTTTTTCGATAGTAATAAAAATAATATAGCCTACGATATTAAGGTTAAGTTATATTTATTGTCCGAGTGTTAGCAAAGCCTATCTTACGCGGAGTTAGAAAATTGTAATTTCTGTCCGTCATCTGTCCGTACGATATCATGAAAACGATGGACAAGATCTATAAACTTAAATTTTATTTATGATACCTCATTTATAAAAATGTAACACTGAGTTCAATGACGGTTCTATGGGATTTGGTTGAACGTTAATTGATATTTCTACACTGGTTTACCATGAAGGTAACGAAAAAATGGGAGAGTAAATAAATACAAAAAACAACGTATTCTTATCATATGCGGTTGTATAAAAATGTGACATTTTTATTCATAGAGTAAAATGAAACAGTGGAAAGTCAATATTAAAAGTCGGTGACAAAACTTTATTCCTGCGCATTATTGGGTTGTAATATCTATTTTACCGCAACTCCTATTATTTAAATATTCTGTTAGGAAACCCAACATAATATACAAATATGGATTAAAAAATTGTTCATGTTCAAACTATAAATTTTGGCAAAAAAACTTAATTTATAAATAGTAAAGAATGAAATCATTGCCCATGCATGTCTAACCATAAAAACTGGCTGAACGTCATTGAAGATGTAGGCTAAGACCATTTTGATAGCGTGTATGTAGCTGGGTGTAAACATTTATTTTCTGTAAAGTTGTCTGTCTGTTTATCTGTCCGGATGACATTTTGAGAATGAAATTATTTGAAACTATAGATTTAAAATGTTGCATGTAACCTCAGCGAAGTCTGTTACGTGACATGTGGTGTTGCGTACAACTACCTTGTGGTTTATATAAATACGGGTTTTGTCTTTGGACACTTCTTTCGAGACTACGGTCTCTCGTGAATTAAATTACGAAGATTGTGAAAATATCCACACTCTACACAAATATGGAGGCCTCCAATAAGAAATCATCTTTGTAAAGCCATTAAGGGGTGTTTTAAAAGTACCCTGCCTGTTAACACAGGTAACGAACATTCCGTATGTATCCTTGGACTTCATTTTATCTTAAAGAGTAATACTTATCAAAAATGAAAGATAATGAGGTTATCTTTACCTAAACTGTTCCATATCTTCCTGGATGCGCTAAGTGGCAGGATACGTCTGGCGTTGATGTAGTCTGCAGCCCAGGAAAATACAAAAGTCAGTAGACACATGATCAAGTAAGGAAGAGAAGATATGAGCCCATTCTAAAAAATTCGTATCATCTTCTTAGTACGCAGAACAAAAAAAGTTGTCTATGGTTCTAAACGATGATAAATGGGAAAATATGTTTTACGATTATCGTGAACAATAAAATAACTTGCTGAAATATTAACCAAAACGTGAATGAGATAAACGCTCGATTTTATTTAGATTATAAAAATGGGCTATTTTTAATACCAAAAGTCTTTATTAAAGAGAATCTAATTTCTAAGCTTCATTTTTTACAATATAGTCGTAACATACAGGTTGCTTCATCACTGATTTCGGGCAGTGAGTGATTAAATGTATTGGCTGAATTACGTTTGTCTTCTGTCTATCTGACTGAACCGAGGAAATTTTGCATGAAGCTCATTTTTACAAATATGTACCATCGAGGTGCATGCCTCTTAATATGACTTGGCTGAGCGTTAGCAAAAATCTTTAAGTTGGTTTCTTGGCTAACCATGATGGCAAATAGAATATTGCAGAATAAACAAATTGAGTAAAATCATAAGATACAATAATGACGTAGCAAACTCAGCAAAGCCTGTTAAGCTATAGGTGGTGTGGCGTACTCGTACTTTTTACTAATCTTAGTAATGTACAATAATAAAATAACTCACACTTTTCAAGTCAAAACGAAGAACGTGACTTAGGTAGTTTGGTAGCTGTGTGAGAAGCATCCAGTAGCCCCAGTTCTGGCAGAAGTGTACGGTGATAAGAGCCAAAACAGGTACTGACGTCATAATAGACTTCCATGGAGTCGTAAAGTGCTACACGTAAAACAAAGAGAACCAAGTAAAAAAATAAACAATATAACATTGGATTCCGCATCTATTCTATTGTTGCAAATTTGTACCAATTATGAGCTTATAGGTTAAAGGAATTTTTAAGTAAGGGAGTTATTAATTAATGATCACTTGCAGATGCAATTTACTGTAGATAGTATTAATATTTATTAACAGATATCGATACTAATTCACACATTTACTTTGGTAATTTGTTTTAAATAAACTGGAATTGATTCTTATCTTATGACATTTACAAAATAGAGTCCTCTATTAATAGCGAACAATTATTTAATTACTTGTGTGATTTTTATTTATACTAATTAATAAAATGGTTATTTATACTTACTTTCACAAAAACAGTGCAACTACTATAACAATCTCATTGAACACTCTCATTGTCCAATTTTAATCATTACAGTGTCAAATTATCGTGTAGACTATAAGAAATAACTAGACAATATCAAGCCTTACACGTTGGCATTACTCATTTGTGTATTAAAAATTAATTACAAAACCAAAACAATACAGAGAAATATAATATGATATCAAGTGTAATGTGTGAGGCTAGTATAGTGGTATCTTTTATTTACGTTTATGTCTCGTAAGTCCTAGCTCTTCAATATCTGTCATTAATAATCTGAAAATATGGTCATTATAGTCCACGCGGGCCATCTTTCTGTTAATGTGCTTCAGATTTAAAAGATGATAGCTTATTGAAATCTCTTAAAAATCACCCAACATTTTCTGAGTGTTGCAGGGCATGATAAAACCATTACTTAATGGTAATTCCAAAGTAGAGTAAGAATTCGTTTGATTGTAGAGTAAATGGCATCAATGATATAGAATTATTTAGAATCTAAACTAGTCATCTTAGAAACCTTAAATGAAACCTCAGTCATAGCCAATGAGTTCGTGTATAGTACGCCTACAAACAAAAGAAACTTAGGGTAGATTTACCCTATATTTTATATCTGGACTTTTGTAACCTTCAGATACCGAACGATCAGACCCCTGAAAGCTTCTGACGTCTGAGTATACACCTCCTCCGGGTTGGCTTAACCTTTAGAAGCTCCGAACTACTATAATATGAATTATCTGTATCTCTCAGTCCCATACACCACACACTGGCATATAGAAGTCTCCGAAATTATACAGTCACACGTATCTAAGTACATCCGAATCCCGAGTGATAATATTTTCAAAGATTTCGTGGACTAACTGGCTTGTGGTGCATATTTTCTCTGTCTGTTTTTCCATTTACAAAAATCCATTCTTTGCAAGCCCCCATTTTAGTAATTAACAAGTAACTGCAATTGTAAGCTTTATTCCCATCTCATGAGGGTTCTTTCAGAAGTATATAAACCAGCCAGAGCGAAACAAAAACGAAAAATGTAAAATGCTGTGTCTTTTGAAATACAGGACAGATTGGTAGGAACCGTTTTCAAAAGGAAAATCTGTAATAAATAAAAATCGAGGTCTGAATTTTAAAAAAGTGGGTAAATACAGCAATTTATATCATGACAAAGAAAATAGACAGAACCGGCAAGTCAGAAGTTCAAACCTCAATGCATTAAAGCATCGTAACAGATGTGCACATTACCGGTAATAAAAGCTGACTTGGCTAAACACAGTTATCAAAACATATTAATTTGATACTGGGCATTGCCCGTAGGATGACCCAGTGCTATAAAAGATGCAAAATTTGCTTGTGGTACTGCCGACTATCGGGAACGGAAATTAAAAGAGGAAATAGCATATAAGCCTAAGCTAATAATTAAAACAAATTAAACAGATAATTTTACTATAAAATGATCTCTTTCTAACATATTTACATCTTAATCAAATTAAACAATAATCTGAACAGCAATAAAATATGGTATATTTGTTGTTTGATGTGTTCACTTGTTGATTCAACCACGCAAGATTTTAGCATAGCTCTATTTATTGGGCAAATTTCAGAGAAATATGCCTGTTATAGTAATCATCATAGTATAATCTTTTAAGGACTTGTCATATACTCGCTGAATAATCTTCAAATTATAATAAAACTTTAGTCAATACAATTTAACCTATTAGACGCTTTAAGAAATTTAAATCGACTTTGCCGTACGACTTTAAACGCACATGAACATACATTAACACACATTAAAATTTTAAGATGGAAGGTATCTTGATGTTTAGAAAAAAAAACCAAGCAAAAATATGCAAACATTTCCAAACTTTACATCAAGAGACGTATGGCTATTTGAATAGTCATATTTCATGGATTTTGTGGATTCTGTGATGACCATTACAAACTCTAAGCTGGAATTCATATAAGTTAAACTTTGATTAATCCTGTAGGAACACCGAATACAAAATCTAATGAGTTATCTAAATGAAAAATTTACTGATTTAATAAATGTAAAATTCGTTTTAGGTATCCTGCATAGTTTAAACTAATAGTATAACTTCTCAAATAACGTAGTTGTACCATAAACTGACACTATTTTCAGTAGAAACTTGTGATAGTGAAGAAACTATATAGTGACGCTCTCCGTCGCTGATGGTGGGGTGGCAGTCCGGAGAGTCGGCGCCTACAAACAGCCAGGCCACAGACCACAATACACCGCACAGTCCGGTACAGTAGAAGATACTGGGCCAGCCCCACGGACTGGCGGCCAGGTACCCGGCTATGGGCATTGTGAGAAAGGTACCGAATTGTGTGCCTGAAACGTTCAAATTTCAAGCATCAATAATGAATGATAAATACAAATTTGTATTACGTTTTTTTACTCTTAGTCAGAAGATGAAGACAAACACAAATTTACGTCTATGTCAACCCCCCATGTGCCGGTTTTATCGGATAAAAAAAAGAATAGGCAGAAAACATAATATTAGAATCGCTTTCAGACCATAAGGAATACATGGTCAAGATAAAAGACCACTAAATGTGACAATTAAAAAAAACAAAAAATACGAAAAAATTGCCAACAGAAAAGTCGAAAATTGCTCAAACTTGCTCGTCTTAAAATCGTAACATTAAATGGGATGAAGCCAATTTAATACACCGTAAGCAGAATTTCTTTAAATGCTAACTCATTGAGGCTCCATACATACCGATGTAAGTCAGGTATTACAACCACCATTTTGTGGTTTGTAATTTGTGGTCTTCACTAACTCTAAAACATGCACTTAATAAAAACAATACTAAACAGAAAACTAATTATTACAACTAAACTACAGAATACATGTGTATTCAATTACATAATACATTTATTAATAATTAGTGTTGTGTTTAGTTTTTTATTAAGTGCATGTTTATGTATGTGCAAAAAAAGTGTTTAAATTAAATTAAAAGTAACCGAAGAATGTAACATTTATACTTTTGCGTATTACATTGGTTTTAATAAATATATTTATCCAGTCGTTTCTCACCCAATCAACCTCATGTTCCACTGATTACAGGTATTTTTGCTGTTGTATAAATAATTTTCAAATTGTATTTTTGTTTTACAAAATTTTTAAAATAAACATAACTTTGTGGCTATTAATAGCCTGTTTAATTATCTTTTTAAGTTGTTAAATCAAAGAAACGACTTGAAATTACACTTTTGCAACTATTTAACAGTTAAAATATTATTAATTTTGGTAAAAACAGACATAAAACACAAAAACCAAAAACCCACCAATTTATGATGCACTCACTTGCACTTTAAGTTACCTATCACTGATAAATTGGTGCTTGATTTGGAATCATATATAACTATGAAAGCTCGCATTAAATAAGTTGAGTTAGAATATTTTATAACTTCTTTGTATGCACATTAGCATAATTGTTGAACCTGTGTTCGTTCATCGGTAGCATTGACAGTGGGTTGGTATCATGATGTTGTAACTGTGTAGGATTGAGTGTTGGTAGAGTGTCTTTTGATGGTGGTAAATGTAGGGACATAATTCATAATTCATAATCTCTTTATTGCGTGTTTGACAATATGTAACATTGTATTGCAATAGTCAAATGCATCATAAAATATATCCTAACTACACATTCACTCACAGTCATACTTACATCTCAGCATTCTCACGACACAATCACACAGACTTCGGATTCATGATTTTCAATCATCCCAACGGCTCGTCATGAATTCAACAATCGAGTAAAACGCTTTAGACACCAACAGACGTCTGAGACGAGTTTTGAATTGATTGAGGTTGTTGGAGTTTTTTATATCATCAGGGAGCTTGTTGATTAGTCTGACACCCACCTGCCGAGGGAGGTGTTGCGATAATGTCAGTCTGCGCTGATGAGTTCGCAAGTTGTCCCTGCCTCTAGTTTCATATTGGTGAACGTCCCTGCCACTTATCAAGGCACATCTCGATCTGCAGTACATGATCACCTCAAAAACGTAAAGGCAGGGCAATGTCATCAATCCCAGCTCCCCGAAAGATGCCCTGCACGACTCTCTATAATTCAGTTTTAAAATTATCCTGACTGCTTTTTTTTGGAGCCTGAAAACCCGCTCCATTTTGTTTTTGGCACATCCTCCCCAGAGTCTTAATCCATACACAAGATGTGGATGGATTAGGCCGTAATAGGCCGTTTTTTAGAACCTCTAGGGTACAGAACTTTGCTAGGTGCCGTAGGGCAAATATGCCTGTGGTAACTCTAGCACAGATGCTATCAACATGATCATTCCAGGTCAGTCCTCTGTCAAGGAACATCCCCAGAAACTTTGTGGAATCTGTATCCTCTAAAAGGGCATCATCTGCAAAAACAGGAAGGAGGAAATAAAAGTAAAGGGGAGCAAGGGGGGATAGAGAGGGAGGGAGGGAGAGGGGGAGAAATAAAGAGAGAGAGAGAGAGAGAGAGAGATTATGATGGTTATGTGTGGCGTGAGTGTATAAGTGTGTGAGAGGTTCCAAGCCTCCTAATTAACCGATATCATTTTGGATAAATTCAGTTTATATTCTTGTTATCATTATTAATCATCCATTATCATTTCTGCGGTTGTTATCTGGTTGTAATCTTATTGTCAAACACTTGCTTTGTTGTAGCTATGAAGCATTTGTTTTTTTCTTATATTACGAGCATACAAAAGTTGTATTTTATGTTGTCATTACGTTGTTTTTCCATACGAAGATTTACATTACTTTTTATGTTGATGAGTACATATTCATGCTGCTGATCGCGTCTCGATCTCCACACACAGGCTATGCCCATGTGGAGATCATTTCCTGTTTTTGCATGTATGTTGAGATCTTTGTAACTATAAGAGAGGAAATAAATAAATATTCATTCATTCAAAAATAAGAAGTATGTGTCGATTTAAGATATTGGTAAATAGGTCGAGTCATCAACATATATTCTATAACAGCTATATTTTTTATTAATTTTAACTCAATACAAAAAGCATTTTATAAACAATATACTATTTAAAAACACAATTAACTAGTAGTAAGGACTGTAACTAATGTAAAGTTTATTAAATTATCATGCTTTAAACTATAATACAATTTATACACTACATTATAAGTGTAATACACATTATTGGCACTTATCCTTCTAAAATGCTGAGCTCATCAGACATGATACTTATATTACCCTCGTAAAGGCTCTAGTTTATCTGGCGACTGCTACTGCTATATCTTTAATAGCCACAATAAGATTTTTATTTCAGCAACACATTTAAAAGTAGAATTATGCAATATAAGTTTAATAATGCATAGATCTAACAAATAGGCCAATATACCAATGACTAAAGTAATAAAGCTATTGTATGTGAATTAATAATATTCTATTAAATTGTTTTGTTTACCTATGAACACAAACGAGAATATCCTGCTTTTCTCCAGGGGAGGGGCCCACTTTGAAGTATGGGCGTTGACGCATGGATAGAAAGCCCCCTGCAATAATTGATAAGGATGAGTCCCTTATTTGTTATTACTGAATTCGTTGTAAAATGTAAATTAATGTTGTAACAGGATATTGGGAAATCTAAGTCTCAATAGTTCCTTAGTGACTGTACCACCTCTTAAAGATAGTCTTTTCATATATATATATATATATATATATATATATATATATATATATATATATATATATGACTAAAATGACTAAAGACCAATGGGGTTGACCTAGCATTTTGTGCAGAGCTCTACATTAGTTGTGACATACAATGGACGTAATTTTCAAAAATCTTACGACTTAGGATGATCTCCGTAAAAGCACTTTTACAAGATCCGTTTGCCCTAGTGCCAATTGTTTGGTAGGAACTGTCCAGTTCAACTTCTGCCTGTAATCTCAGGGTGCAACCGTATCTTTGGTGGAAGTAAGTAAAATAACATTCGACTGGTGCAGATGAACTTCTTGCAAGTTTTTAGCCTAATAAACGCAACTGGGATGGAGGAGAATGATATGTGAGAAATATCAGCCGTATTTTTGCTCAGAGCAACAATACTGGAGCTAGTGGTACTTAAATATAGAAAATAGGATGCTGCTAAAACATTTTGAACAATCTCTTATACATTAGTAAAATTCGAAGTGGTTTACGTTCCTATAAACCCATTTTTGAATTGTGCTCATTGATATAATAAATCATACTTCTAAAAGAAAACATTAAACGTCATTTGGAAAGACCTCTAAGTAATTATTGATAATGTGAAACTTACATACTACAATATCTATGTTGAAAACCGTTATAGTTACCAGCCTTTAGCTGTAGTCTAGTCTATGGTTTTTAGTTACTAGCCTTTAGCTTCAGTCTAGTCTATGGAAACTTGAGAGAGAGAGAGAGAGAGAGAGAGAGAGAGAGAGAGAGAGAGAGAGAGAGAGAGAGAGAGAGAGAGAGAGAGAGAGAGAGAGAGAGAGAGAGAGAGAGAGAGAGAGAGAGAGAGAGAGAGAGAGAGAGAGAGAGAGAGAGAGAGAGAGAGAGAGTGACAATTTGTTTGGTTGTAGTATCAGATCCGCAGTCAACTGTTTCCATCAAGAGTTGGAACTCCTTTATGAGTAAGTACTTAATACGAACAACTGTAAACACATTGGAGATCTTAATCAAAGTTTAATTACATAGTATGTAAGAAAATAGAGATTAGAATTATATCAGGCATTTCTTGTTACAACACTTTTTTATATGTTCCAAATTTATCTGTTATTAAAATTTAAATATCTTTGTTTATACATTTTTGGGTTTTGAACAATCAATTATGAGTCTTACCTGAACAAGACCCATGGCCACTCTGGTCATACATAATATTACCCAGCTGAAGTTCTCGGCAATATATGGAACAAGAAGAGTGAGAACAGAACAGACGATTGTAGCCCAGAACAGCAGGTATTTAGGGCCAAACTTGCGGGACATCAGACCGGCTGGGATCTGCAGGATTAAATATCCCCAGAAAAAGGAACTCAAGATGATGCCTTTTGTGGAACTATCCCACGGTAATACCTAAATAAGGATGAAATAGCCATTACTCGAGGCAAGTGAATCTCTTCTAGAAAATTCATCTTTAAAAAGTTATATATTGTAGTAACAATAGTCAGTAGTAACAATTAAGCCCAGAGGGCAAAAAGTAATGATTTAGAAAACTTGTACATTTTTGATGGTACATCAAATTTTTCAAATTTGATATAACTTCAGCATTCTGAATTATATTGAATTAATTTGATATCAGTAAATGTCAATTTAGGGAGTTATTTGAAAAAATAAAGATTTCGAACGTTCATTTTTCTTCTTCCTCCAAAATAAAAATATTTAAGTTTTTAAGACATTCATTTCTTTTGGCTGAAGTAGTTCTTTAAGGAAATAGTAAACGACTTAAAATGTCCGTATTATTATTTACTACCTCTGCTATCTTTGCCTTTCTCCCAATCTATTATATTCTGTCACTGATATATTTTTTAATGCAATTTTTACTGATTTAATGAAGAGTAGAGAAACAAAATTTGTTCTTGATAGTATTTGTCATAGTTTTAAATTTTATTAAAATATTGTCTCTTCGAAAGTACCTGAAGATATTACCGGTATGTGGTGATTGGCTTCTGTATTGTCAGTCATGGCCACGATCCCTACAGACAGGTTGACTCTCATAGAGTAGGCGATCACCAGGCTCAGAAATGTCATCAAGGCTTGCCAATGTCTTTTTCCTATAACTGAAGATCCGGAAGATCTACTTAAAAATAAATGAATACACATGTTTCTGCCTTAGTTATATAGTATTGCCTACGGATTTAAGGAAAGCTTTGAACAATCTAACTCAAAATAAACAACTTCCATATAAAATTCAATTAAATTTCAGAATTTGATGATCAAAGCCCAACAAAATATAAGGTGTAAATACAATATAAAGGACACTAACTGTTACTTCTAGCTATTCTCTGGAATTTCAGCAGTAGTTACTAAAATCATGAACCACTTATTGACCTATATCAATGTTTAAATAGTAGAATACTAGTCAAATTGTAAGAAACGTTTCCACTTACCCTATGCCCAATCTTCCCACTACCCGATGACACAGACTCTTGAGAGATAACGTGACCAGTTCTGATACCCAAGCAAGAAATGGAGTCTTACTTAATAAAAGCTCAGTGTTAGAATGAGGCATGAGGTTGTAGCTCACGTTCTGTTTTTTAGTTTCGTAAGGACGTACCAAAGTAATTTTAGAAAATTACGAAATAACAAAAAGGGTTTCCAATTTCATTATATCAAATTACAGCTTGTTGTCTTAAAACAGTTATTTATTAAAATTTAAATTAATCTGTGTATTAATCTGTATTGTACTCACTATATGTCAAATGGTGTCATCTCCTATGCATTTCAGCTCTCCCCATGTGATATTTAAATCACAGATTAATAAATGTATTCAATACCCCATAACATTACATTTGAGGATTGGCTGTCAGAATGTGCCACGCCTAGATAGAAATAAAAATTAATCTGGTCTATATATTTTACATACAAGGCTGGTCAGTGAGACTCAATATCAAAACTGTATTATATCCAGCTCACAACTGAAGAATCATTTCAGACTAATGGAGGACACGATTCAACTGTGTACGCCAAGTTTTAAAACCAAAAGCCTAATAATTAGAAGTAAACCTATGTACGTGCAATTTTGGAAGCTGTAGTTTATGGAAAAAAATTTCATTGGAGATTGTCATTTATTATTAAGGTAACCATTTATAACAAATTAAACAGAGTTTGTACGGCATAGACATTATATAACTTGATAGAGATGTGTAGTTACTAAAAATCAAATAGATAACAAGAAAAATAGATTGATAGATGGAAATAGGTAAATAGCCATTTGGTTGCAAATATTACCTGGGAGTGTTCCAAAGTCAGCTGGCTCCTTGAGGATTTCTTGTGAACCTACCATTCTGCGTTAACGCTGATTTTGATCAAAAAGCGAAACTTCCAGTCAGATCACTGAAAACTAGGCTACTGTTGACAGTTAGGTGTGACAGACACTTGAAGATGTTTGCTTATTAGACTACTGGCTATCTTATCAACCTATTAATAGTCTTCGAGAAAAGATACTTTGTATTTTCCCATATGATGGACATTGTTTTTTCCAACCGAAAATAGTATGCTACTTTACACATTTAAAATATAATATTGATATTCTTCATTATTTAGAATTTGATTTTCTCATCAAACGCTTTATTTTCATCAAAATCACTAATTGACTAATTGATGTGTGTGATCTCGATTATCTGTATATTAAGCTACATTTGTTTGATTTATACAGATTGGTGTAACTGTTGACGCTTTCCTAAGGAAATAACAATAACAGGTTAGTAAATTACCTTGTAACCAAAAAAGAAAACATTTTACTTTATTTTCATAGTTCCAAACTGAACAGTTCTTAAACGATTTGTTTCTTGTCTAAGTAGTCCTTTTTGAGTGGGTCGTTCCAAGGCTGTACTTCTGTTGATCCAAAGATCATGAAAATCAGATTCCCAACGAAGAAAGCTGCAGCAGCTAAATAAAACGCAATCATCCATTGGTCTTTATTTGACTGCAACAAAAGTATATGATTAGACTGAGCACAGAACCTTAGTAAACTAAATGACTATACTTCAACTAAACTAACTAAACTTCAGTAAAGGAATATCTGAGAGATTTAATTGTACTTTTTTAATCAGGTGATCAAAAACTGTAGTAAGCTGAGCATACAAAAACAGTCCAGCTGCTTATGGTTGTTTCAATAAAAAAAAAACATCTTGTGTCGTTATAAATGCATGTCTGTCTATGGATGTTGTATGTTTGTATACATATTGGCTTTAAAAGATCTTCAATCTTTTAGTAAAATAAGGTATTAACTCTAAAAACACTGATATCGCTCTACGTTATATCGGCAAGTTGCCCGATAGTCGTAACATCGCGCTACGCTATATTGGAAAACCGCCCGATAGTGCTAACATCACGCTATACAAATACCGCAAATGATATAACCTCCAAAAATGATGAGATTCTCAATGTATTTTATGTGGTAATAAACTGGAAAACGACACTACTAATGTATCTACATGCCGTGTTTATTTTTTTCCGCAGGCAAAAATATCACAATTTTGTTCCATTGCATGTGAAAAACGTAAATGTTTAAATTTTTAATATTTCTACTTGAATTATATTTGTCTATTTTTTTTATAATTTGGATTGTTATTTGAGTGTGTTTAGTAAAGCGAAATGCTGCGGTGAGTTTCAAAGAGTAAACAAACTATTTTTTCTCAAACATTTAATAACCTTTCAACGTGGAATCTTAGTAATTTGAATTATTAGTAAGTCCTCTCTCACGCCCAACTTGGCCCCATATCGAGATTCACTTTATAACCTGTATAATAAAAGTTTAGAGAGATACTCTTCAAGAAGGTCCTCATGACTTAGGGGATGAGAAGTAATCGTCACAAACTAGCTTAAGCTGTACAATATAAAAATCGCCCATATTCATAATACTGCCTCTTTCAATTCATCCACCCTTTCATTGGGTGGATGAATATCTGACACAGATGCAAAACTCTAACATAACATTAACGTAATTGTTCGTAGTTTTACTTTGTGTTTTACTGCAATTACTCAAGGAAATTAGGCTCTAAAGAGGCAGTATACAAATTAAATTAGCAGTTGTTCACTGTCGTTATCTTAGCCGTCTCACACCCGCGGCGCGGGTCGGGCAGGGGTTGGAAGCGGTCATCTGTTTACTGGTTTGGTCGAGGTTCTTGAATTATTTGTCTCCATGTTAAAACTTGCTCGGTGTATAAGGCTCGTCGGGGCGGCAGTATGTGTTTAGAGTTTGTGTGAAGCGGAGCCTGCGCCTTTTTCCATTAGAGGACTACCTAACTTCACTGCACAAAAAGTAAGTAACCGAGTAAGTAACTGCTGAATAATATTATTGATTTGTATATCACGTCTCACCTTTGTAATATCTGCATACTCCCCATTATTTGACGTTTTAAGTGAAAAAATGTTGTCGTTTGTTTTTTACAAAATTTGCTCTACATCGTGTAAGATTATCGTATCTTTGTAGTAATTTGAATTTTGTCCGTAGTTGCTTTCAAGAAATTTAAATCACCTAATAAATACAATTTGTACAATTAAGAAAGAGAATTATCAATATAAACTGAAGCCAAAACGTATACTAAAGTACCGCTTTGTTAAAATGAGGACAGCAGAAAGTTATTGGAAACCATACGAGTTGAGTTACAGAGAATGATAATTTAAATTTATTGAGAGTTATGATTTTATATCACACACACACACACACACACACACACACACACACACACACACACAGACAGAGAGAGAGAGAGAGAGAGAGAGAGAGAGAGAGAGAGAGAGAGAGGAGAGAGAGAGAGAGAGAGAGAGAAACTAGTAACAAAGTAGGAACAAAGAAACTAGTAAACACCAGTTCTGTTACTTGGGTCCAAAACTGTATAATGCAGTTGTAGAACATTATGGCAATGAAATAGTATTTGTAGGTAAACCTAAATTCAAAATGAAAATAATCCAATATATAACAGACTGGCAGACTTAATTAACCACAATCTGTTGTATTGTAAGTTTTCTCTGTTAACTGTTTCATCAGTTATCATTTTATAGTATTGTATATGTTATATCGCTGCAGTCTATTTGTTGTTATAACTTTATAGTTTATGTCCTGTTATTTCATTATATAGTCTATCTGTTGTTATAAACTTTATAGTTTATGTCCTGTTATTCATTATGTAGTCTATCTGTTGTTATCACTTTATAGTTTATGTCTTGTTATATTGTTATATTACATTCCTTGTTATTTATTACATAGTCTAACTGATCTTATTACTATAGCTTACGACCCTGTTATCACATTATAGAATATATCCCTGTTAATTAATATAAAGTCTACAGATTGTGTTTTATAAAAATTATTTTTAAGAGAGTGTTGGAGCATACTCTCCTAGTGCATGGTCTAGAACAGGATGTTGGCGCGGTTATGGGGGTATAAATTATATAACCTATAAATAATTGTTTAATTTTATATTGTTGTATATTGTTAAATTTTATTTCCTTGTTATTTAGTACTATTTAACTTTATAGGCAAAAATGTTCTATAGCACGTTGTTGGTGTAAGTTTGAAGTTGTGTGTTTATTTATGATTGTTGTATAAGGTGATATTTGTATGTTGCTTGTGTAGTTGAGTATTGGCATATTTGTAAAATTTAAAATTTCTAGTAGTAATCTAAATTTGATACAAATAGCTAGCTGCCACGAAGATTAGATAGATATAGTATTTGTATATTCATATTGCCCTAATCTCCACACCATTTTTTTAATAAAAGTTAAAAAAATGCAAAAAAAATTATATTTTAGAATAAAAGAAATAATATTTTTCTTGTATAAATTTTCTTGATTAGGGGTGCATAAATTGTGAAACCGTAAATTATTTATTCTCGTAGTGAATTTAAACGGGCAAAAAAACCATGGTATTTGAAATATCTTAGACATGAGTAAAATTCAAAGAGCCGAAAGTAGCTTTTTGACGGAAGTTGTTTTTTTGTTGGTATACTGTATGTTTTCTTGATTGGGCGCTCAAAACTCAAATATGGTTCTGGAAATACCTTAGACAGAAAGTGAATTTAACCACTCGGAAGTTGACGTTTTTCGTCGAATTAGGCTTTCGAGACCTATATATATATATATATATATATATATATATATATATATATATATATATATATATATATATATATATACATTAAACTGTATAAATGGCAATAGCCTTATTTAATTCCAATAAACATTGAATCGCAAAAAGTACTTGCTCCGCCGGGAGTCGAACGAACCCGGATCTCTCACTTGCCGGGTGAATGTGCTACCATTACACCACAGAGCGCTTTGGTGTAATGGCATATATATATATATATACATATATATATATATATATATATATATATATATATATATATATATATATGTATTTTTCTCACCTACTAAGCCTAAAATAGAATCAGTCAGAATCTTATTTACCTTTAGAATATTGTCTTAACCTATAATCCTCATCTTAACCATGGATAATGAAATAATGTGTATATAATATATGACTTTCTCTGTTTGAAACATAGAGTTCCAGAATATTACACCATAAATGCTAAGGAGGCCACGCCCTTCGATTTTAAGAATTGCGTGTGAAACTACCGTTAACTGATAGTAATAAATAAATCTAAATATTTTAAGGCAGTGTAAGTTTTCTTTTGGCCTGTTGCCATAAAGATAAATCGATTTTGGATTACATTGAGATAATATTGTCTATTTGTAATACAGACCTCATCTGAGACGATGAAGCCGGTGATCATGGGTCCAATGATGGCGGTGATGTTAGCGAACCCGTTGGTGATGCCCATCAGTAGACCTGCAAAGTTGGGCGCTAGGTCCAGGTGATTCTGCAGGAAGCCCGTGTAGATGCCGGCGTTGAGCGAGATCGATGTAGTCAGAAGCACAACAGCTCCGGTCACAGTGGACGTGAACGATAAGCACATGAGAGCAGCCGCTGCCCCCCAGTGGGCTGTCAAATAAACAAGAGTTAATAGCATAAAAGTGACAGAATTTATGATAAGTCAAAGAAATCCAAGCATTTCCGCTTTTTCAGAAAATTTTGTGATGCATTATTATTACAAAACCTTTACTTTTCTCTTGCCCAATCAAAGCTCCAATACGGGTTAATCTGCTTTAATCTGGGTTAATATGGGTTAATTTTACAAAGTTGATAAAATTAGAATTTCACAAAATCATGTAGTTCGCATAATGCTAAAAAACTACGAGTTAGCTCGTTCCCTCTATTCCATTAAATTCTCGAGCCCTATCGATTCAGCATTTATATGTGTACAAAGTAATTTATTATTATTTAGGAAGCGGTAATTAAGGTACAAATTTCCTTGTATATGGAACAAGGAACTTATATAAAAATGTTTACAGTCACAGAATTAAAAAGAAATATTCAGACTCTGTTTTCAGTACTTGTATACCCAAACTTCTCGAATACATTACCATTTGATATTTCAACAAAAGTTTATTTGATTGGCTAACTGAACAAATTCTGTTTGCTTTTTAATAAAGTCATCAGCTAAACTACAAAAAAGTTTGTTTACATGTATAACTCAATTGGCTTGAGATAATCTAACAATAACAATATCGTAGTCCAAGTAATGGTGTTATGAGTATGTATGGTATTAAGTGAGTATGAACGATTGAATGTGAAATTATTTTGTTGTATACTTAACGTATAGATGAGAAACTGTATATTCGTAATGTGCATATTAACTTGTTATGAAAAAGTACATTAATTTTTGATTGTATATCGCAAAAATTGATAATACTATTGTTTTTGTTTTCAATTGTTAATTGTGATTTTAAATTTGAATGTAGTTTCCGAGGCCCGGAGAGTGGCAGGGTTATTTTAGTACAACCTAAGCTTAAAAAAGTATTTTATTTAGTTCACACTAATCACGCTACTGGATATGTTATTAGGCTATCCCTAATAATTTATCTATATAATGTATGTACTTGCATTTATATGAATAAATCAATCATTATTCTTACTTCAAAAGCACGCATGGAAACGGTTTCGTTACTAATCAAAACAATTTTTGTCATAGTTGACAAGAAGCAGACTAGAGCTTACCGATGGAGTTCCACATTTTTCGAGAGACGCTGATTGGCAAGATGCCTCTCTTATTGATGAAGTCGGCTATCCATGAGAACACCACGGTCAGAGAACACATTATCAGGTACGGAAGTGCTGATATTAGTCCGTTCTGAAACACGTGTGGTTATTGATTATGAGATTTTTAGCAGTAAATGTTACATCCATTCACTCCTACATAAATTAATGTGTACATATGTTTGCTGTGAGACACAATTTACAAGCTTTATCTTTATTAAGATTTAAAGATTTTAAATTTAGCTTTAGCTAAATTTAAAATCTTTTAGATCTATCATCCCCTAAAACTTTTTTTAGATGTTTTGGCAAACTTTAGCAGCCCAACAACTTTATAACAAAATGAGGATACGAATAATAATCTTGATTGCTAAGGCTTAATAGTAAGTGGTAGGATTAAAGAATCAAGCTAAAACAAAACCTTATATTAGATTAATTAATTCCAGGATCTAATTTCTTTCATAAGCACTGCAAGCAATATGTGCTATGGCAGCAATGTGTAAACCCTTACTTCAAAAATGGGAAAGCAAGAAATCAGATGCAGGTACAAAGAATGAATGCACGTTAATAATTCTTTGTACGTTGGATCACTATCACCCTCTTTAAAATACTGAATATGCCATTTAATAATATAATAAAATTAAATTTACGATAGGCCTTTTAATGTATTGCTTGTGGAAGAAGTCTATGACATTTTACAAAACACCTTTGAACCAAATATTCTGTGCACAACGCTGTGATTGTGCTCGTATATCGTAGTTTTTTAGTAGTTTATTTATGATTGAAAATGAATGCAGAATTTTCGTAAAACAATAAACACTACGAGGATAAGTAGAGTTTATTACTAACATTTTTTATGTTAAACCCCAGCACGTGGCTGAAATAGCTGGGCAGCTCGGTTAGTAACATCCAGTAGCCCCAGTTCTGCCCCAGATGGGCGATCAGCAGAGACCATAGAGGCACAGAGGTTGCTACGTCCCACCAGGGTGTCGGCAGCGTCTGCAATTTGAAATCATGGAGTGTGGTCAAAGTATTTATCCTTCTGCGTGAGTCGAGTGAATTACCTGTCACAAAAAATTAAGATTTAATTTGTAAATGTTCGCGTGCGGATAGATGATGCCATAAAGGGAGTTAGTAAATTTTGGCGAGTGTGTAGTAAAAGAGATAATTGTCGATGGTTGAATTCCTTTAATATCACTTATGTATTCTACTGTTTACTCTCTGTCTCCTAAACTATTTGTTCTAGAACTATCAGATCGAGGTATGATCCTTTACTATAGTGGAGGAAAACCAGTGATTGCTCTTTCACGTTAATGGGACTGCCCTCTAAAACATTAAAAACGATAGACGCCGCCGTCTCTGAATAGTACTTGGACTTAAACTAGAAAGCCACCATCAAGCGTAGTAATCGATTTTAATTGTTAATAAATTATTCAGGAAAGATTTAATATTTATTAATATTTAACAAGAAAATGTATTTTTATTTCTTGTTCTGCTTTTCTTGAATATATTTTTTATATGAATAAAACATAAATAAGATTACTGTAAACGTGTTTGATATCGAAAAGTAAAACGTTAGAAGAATAACTCGACTACATCATGAAGTTAACTTGAACAAAAATGAATAATGTTTCACTAGATTATAGGTTTTATTCATACTTTTCTGACTTCCTGTGGGAAAACGAGATTACTAAATCTTGTATTTAATTAATAATCCAGACCTATACTATCTAACACTGCATTTTTATTTTTGATCCACTAACATCAAAATATTCAGGAAATATATATTGGTTATCAGAAACAACTTATATATTACCACTTGCTCAAAAATGTATATCAATTATACACACATCGTTATCATTTTTTCCTCTCTAATTCGGTTAAAATATCTATTACGCATGTGTAACAAATATAAATAATAAGTCTTTGGGTCTAAATACATTTGAAAATAAGTTTCTCTAAGTATTTATTTGAAGTAGAATACATACCTTACTTTCTGCAGAGGTGTTAATCAGTGAGGAATTGATGTAGTGACGTTCTTCAACACTGATGGATGTATGTGTGTCAGGGCAGTCGGCACCGATGAACATCCAGACCACGGCCCACAGCAGACTACAGAGACCAGTGGCGTAGAAGATACTGGGCCAGCCCCACGGACTGGCGGCCAGATACCCTGCTACAAACAGGGTAACCAGGGTTCCAAACTGGCTTCCTGTGTGTATCCATGAACAATATAACGTATACGTTTAACTATAAGCAATAGGTTTTTATAATAGAATAAAACATTAATTAAAGTAAAATGTATCAAAACATTAACTATTTTAAGGGGTTCGGTACGGCAGGTTCTTTCCATGCTAATTTATAAAACTTTGTGTATATTTTTCTCAGGAACCTCCTTGGCCTATCATAATATTTGTTGGCCTATTTTTTGACAAAACTATATAATATGTTATGTTATACAAAAGTTTTTTTTACCTTTTTTAAAAATGTCTTGCGTCAAAATGTGTGTACTAGTTTAAATTACAACTGTAATGTTTTTTGTACTAATTTGATGAGTAGTTCTAGAGAAAAAGATACATATTATGTGGGAAAAAAGTAAACTTTTAGAAAATCGCAGATAAAGATCCTGCATAGGCTTATAAGTGAGTTCATTAACCTGTAGCATAAGAATCAAAATAGCGATATTTTAAATAATTTTTGCAATAAACTCTTCAGAAAATAACCTAAAAAAAATTTGAATTAAAAAAACGAACATTAATTTTTTTTTTATTTTGCTGTGGTAGGTTGCCTTCGTTTGCCAAGTGGGAGGCGAAAGATCTTCTCTTGGGTTCGTGGCGAGGAAGGTTGTATAAACTTTTCAAAATAAAACAACGGAGTCGAACTAATATATGATTTATTAAAATTAGCACACTCTTTGGATTAGATTAATAAAATAATTAGGTTTGATTAATACATAATTAAGAATTTAGAATTTGGCTTCCGAAAAGTTGAAATATGGATAGAGAGAGAGAGAGAGAGAAAGAGGGAGAGGGCCTAATTTAACGTCTGTCGCCGACTCTCCGAGCATGTCCTCAACATCGCCCGATCCTCCCGCTGCCAAGGCTCCAGACCAATCAGAGCGCGTTTCGTCTTATGATGGTACTCTGAGAGGTGCTGCCGCCTAGGCGATTCATTTAGTAATTAACAAAGTACATGGTGCTTTTAGACTGCTCAAGGCCTGCGTACAACACAACTATTGCTGATTTCAGCGCATTCCGTACACGTGGCTGCGACAACACCGGTGTTGTCGCATCACCGCGGGCTTCAATTTAATGCATATACAGGCTGCGGCAGAACTCCTGTCCCTTTCTTCTGAAGTGGCCTTAACGCCTATATTTTCCTATATTAATCCGGATGGCACTTGATGTGTACGGCAGCATTGTTACATATTGTGGAGGTCTTACCAGTATAAAGGTGGTTAAAATAATCACTAAAGTAACAATCAGACATTTTCGTAGTATTAGGTTAAACTAATTTATTTGTTGTAATTTTGGGGCGTTAACACCGAGGTGTCACATTGCCGTACTGAACCCCTTTAAAACAAATTAACTTGATTAATTTCTAACAGATAATCCTCACCAATGAAGACGAACGCGAAAAGCCTACATCTCTCCAGCGGTGGGGCCCACTTTGACATATGGGCATTAATAGAAGGGGTGAAAAATCCCTGAAAAATCAAAATCATTGGATGAACTTTTGATAAAGCCTAGACATTTATTAAAGAAACGAGTACTTCCAGATCATTTATCATCTTTTCATTCACTACATACGGTTATAACGTCACATCCTTGAAAAAGGTATGGATCTCCCCAACCTCTTATAAAATGGGTTTTCTTATTTTTCACTTGTCTTTTGATCTAGAACTGATTACGGGATGAGGCTTGATTGTTATAACTTTATTGGTTTGCTTACTCAGATTTAGAGAACTTGTTATAACTGCCCACAAAATGACTTAAATATCGTTTTAAACCCACCTGAAGCAGTCCCTGGATAACTCTTGTGGCACAGAAGACCTGCCAACTATAGTTCTGGGCGATGTAGGGACTGAACAGGGTAAAGAGTGAACAGATCAACATGGCAATGAACAGCGGGTACTTAGAACCCAACCTTCGAGCCATCTCTCCAGCCGGCACCTGCAGGATTAGATAGCCCCAGAAGAAGGAACTTAGGATTATACCTTTTATAGAACTGTCCCATGGTAGTACCTGGAAAAAAGAACCATCTATCAGGTGATCTGGAAATCAAAAGGGAACTCTAGTACTCTGGTTCTTTCAATATATTTTGATAAAAGCAATGAATGAGATGCCCAATAGGCATAACCCATATGGAATACTTAGCTTCGAATTATAACCTTCAAAGGCTATATGAAACAGAATATTAAACACTAGCGTCTTTGAATGTATTATAATGTGGTCTGATGGTGGTTATGCAATATTTTTTAAATTGAATCTCGCACATCTGCTATTAAATTTGAACATTTGAAGTATTATTTGGTTTGAATTTTACTGTTCAAATTGAACAGCACCCTTTAGTAGTGTATTTATGTTACGAGAAACATAAAAAATTGAGGACACGGGAAAAAGAATAAATAAACGGAGATACTAAAAGTGTATAAGACAGCTTGAAAACTAAGAGCGTACACGACATCGAGCTTAGATTATGGATGTCATTGAAGAGCCATAAACGGTATCAGAACTAAGAGCGTACCTACACGCCAACCGAGCAAAGAGCTTACACGGAATTTGACGTAAGAGCGTACACAGTCTCTAGCATTTTACAAGACATTAACTTTTTTTGGAGTTTTTTGGAAACCGTGTATAAAAAGAGAGAAATATCCATTGACCAGTAAACAAGCTATACCATAGTGTATGACTTATAATTATATTTATATTTAGTTTACTATAAATTATGCGAAAAGGACAGATGAAATAGAAGATGAATATAAAATACGTAAATGTAGTTTATGCACATTGCTTATACACTGCTATAGGTTTCTAGAATTAAGAATATGACATAAAAAGTCTTAAATAATTCATTAATAACTAGTTAAAATTCTATACCATTGTAACTTTCCATTTTAAAGAGTACCTACCCGATATTGCAATTAATTAATTTTTAGAGTTTATGGAGTTTTTATCGCTTATTATTCTGTAGGGTTTCCTTTTTTTATGACGCTATAAACCCAATGTGAATTTTATTTTCGTTATTAATGTAAGTTTTCTTAAACACTATAACAGATATATTTACCAAATATTTACAGGGAAGTAAAACACCAATATTGATTTCGTATACATCAACTTAAAAAATATCTTTATATGGAGTGAGTTACAATTAAAATAACTTTTAAACCCTGTTATAGAAAACTAATAAATTCATCTAAGGAAATTCATTCAAATCAAATATATGTTAGTATTTATAGGGAGTCAGATTTCCACTAACTCTAACAAGCTGTAAGGTCAAAGAGCAACGACGTTGCCCACTTGAAGTCCATATAACCAGCGATTAGTCTTGTTCGAGTCAATAATATCTTCATCAAGAGCTGTCATCGTGTAATCATACTGATAATGAACGAAATGTCCCACTTCTTACTGAGTAGATATCTCATTCATAACACCCCACAAATGGAATATCATTATTTTGAGATTGGTTATGTCACCATTATTTCATTATGATTCTAAATCTTTAGGGTTCATGCAAATATAAAACTCCTTACCTTCAGTTAAAACACCAATCTTTTAGTTCTAACGGTAAGCAGTATGACTAGTTAGGACAACATTTGTAGGTCTTATGAGGTTTATCTGATTCATTGGTACTTTTGCTATAACAGTAGTTTTTTAACCAATGCTCTAAAACGGCCGAAGTAAATAAAAAACATTATGCAATCATTTTAAATGTACTGCACGATTAAATTTTGTGCAATAAATATTAAAAAAATGCAGAAATCCTGGACATACTTGGGGTTGCTTGAATGTAACCCATCTGTTTTTTTATATAAAGTGTATTTTCACCACTGAAAAGAAGAAACCATTTAGAATTGAAACTCCTGGGGTAAAACCGATATATTAGAAAGACCGGCAAATTAAATGATCGTCAAAATAATACTGACCATAGGCACACGCTTATTGAAAGAAATCTAAAATTTTACATATGCAAGTTGGGTAACCAAATGGAAAACTTTAGAACTTTTTTCAATAAATGAAAGTGCGACAAATTATCCTGATACACTTTTTGTAAATCCATTATTATTTGGGGGATAGTTTATATTAGGTAAACGTAAAGTTAAATACAAATTTAGTTGAAAAGATATTTTTCACACAATATGTTAATTTAATATCGTGTTTCTTATATTTTTCTAACTTACCATATCTGATGTTGGCCTCTCATAAGCCGGAAATGTATATAGTGCCAATTAAAATTAATTTTAAAGTGGCTACGGTGCATTATTTTATTAACAAGCACAATAATAGGATTAACTGGGTAAAGCCATATTATTTAATGTAACTTTTTGTGTGTGTGATGTTATTTTGTAATAACCTTGACAACAGCACACTCGCTGGTTGTTGTTTTCCACTATTTCTCTGCCTCCTACACCGCAATCACTTAAATCCACTTCAGTTGTTATATACTGTTTGATCGAATAACATACCTACCATCACATAAAAAAGGAATATGTGACATTTCACCGATGCAACGTAATATCGCGTTTTCCTGAGGTTAATCCTAAAACCAACATTTACTGGGTCAGCGAATTCTTGACTTGAGTAACCCCAAGTAATCAGTCTCAGGTAATCAGTAATCAATGTTTAAACGTATGCTGACTCTGTTAAGAATTCCTGTAAAAACATTGAATGCTATAATTTGGAAAACAATGCACATCTTCCGTTATTATCGCTCACATACAAGGATTTTGGTGTTAATACAATTATAATTTCTTGTCAATAAAAAGTTAATCAAGCAATATTTGATCTTGATTGACTACTAAAATTAATACCTGTTAAACGCTTAACTGAGTAGGAGTAAATATTTACAGCACTAGGGGGAAGTTGTATGCGTCCAGAATATTAATTATTCGTGTGCTAGTGGACTCTTGGTGAAGTACAATAAAATCGATTTTATAGGATTTCTATTGGAAAAAATTCTTGCAAGAAAATAAAACGTGACATTACCTTTAAGTCAGAATTAGTTCCAGTGCTGTCAGTCATAGCCACGATTCCCACGGAAAGATTTACTCTCATTGCGTAAGCCAAAACCAAGCAGAGGAACGTCATTATTGCTTGGCAATGCCGCGCCCCGAAGCCTAGAAATAGAAGGTGTTTATGAGTATACATTTTCTAATACAAATTCCTGATTTATCTTTACAGTACAAAATATTATATCGCTAAAGAAGTAAGTATAAACAAAACTCTAGTAGAAAACTCTTGTTTCAAACGGTTTTTTGGGGGAGTGACAAGGTCCTGTAGCAAATTTAAAGAATGTTTAGAGAGTAAGATAAGTATTTCTCAGTTTTCATAAGCTCCCAATGTTTTTATTAACTTTGGTTAGCTATGAGTCTATAAAGAGGCCTAGGTTGTCAATATTAGGATACTAATTACAAAACACTCACTGGGAAACCGTTGCTTTAAATTGTAGCAAATACTAATAATTTTCCGATAAAATTCATCCTCTTCAAAGGGATCGGTCCATTTAAAATAAAACTTAGTTATTTTTAAATTGTTATCTAATGTTTTTTTTATTATAATATAGATTTTATAAAATATATTAACATTTAAAAAATGTTTCTTGGAGTACGGTAAAAGTAAGATAAAATGAACCAAAACTCGGGTTTCCAGTATCCTTTTCTTCCTTTCAAAACCTTTAATGACGTAGCTACCAAATTTCTATTGATTGTTTTGGAACAATGCATTTAAAGTTAAAATATATAAACATGTTACTATTATTTATGTTACTTTAAAACATTAAAGAATTATTTAATACATTTTAGTTACAATTTTTCACGATAGTCCCAGCATTAGGAACCTCCAGACTCCTTATAGGTAATAATTTCTCTGAGTTTTTTTGCATATGATAGCTATATGGCAGTTACCAGATTTTATCCAACCCCGGTTCTGGCAGCTCCCGGCCTATTGGAGCACCCAGCTTCTACAACATCCAGACTTCTTAGAACTGAACCTTTTTAGTTCGTAACCTTTTTGGACTCTTGCCAGCCCAGAGATTCGGCAGCCTTGCCTCTAATATACATACATCTGTCTCCAGGACCTCTCGGCGTCTAGCAGGTCTTGGTGCTTTTGGCAGCCCTCGAAATCAGGTAGATCTTGTCCTCATGCATATTCCTCCCTCTAAACATCTAGGATATTGCAGATCCTGGTCGTTAGTAGCTCTAGGCTTCTAGCAGCGTCCGGCCTCTGACAGTTCCCGGTCTTTAGAAGCTCTCGGTTTATGGCAGCTCTTAGATTCTGGTAGTTTCGACCCTGTGGAAACAGCTTCTTATAGCTACCGGCCTCTAAGAGCTCTCCTCTGGAACCTCGTGGCGAGGTTCCAGTCTCTATATCTGCTGACATATAGCAGCTTTGACACTATGGTACTAGCTTCTGGTAGTTCACCACTGGGAGTCCTTAGCATTTAGGATTTTCCGATGTCAGTTTCTGGCCCTCAGAAACCACCTGGCCTCTAGAAGTATCGGCTAAGGCAGTTCTCGTCCTATGGAATCACTCAGCCTCTAGGACCTCCTGGCTTCCGGAAATTACCGGCAAAGAATTGAGTGCTAGAAAGCAGCTCCAGCCTTTGAGAGCTACCTGCCTGCAGAAAGTTTCAACCTTTTGTTGCTTCCGACCCCTAGCAGTTTTTGGTCACAGGCAGTCTCTGCTTTCTATTATCTTCATGTATGTGAGAGTTCTGCTCTATCTATTTTGAAAATAATCTGTCATTCTATAGAACGTTCATACAAATTATGATTAACGTGCATCCAAATTTGAGGTGTTTATAGTAGTTGTGTGTAAAACAGTTTTGACTAAGGGCTCCTCCTCCTTTATAGCCATTATTAAACACTGATGTCGAATTTGGGCAAAATCTATCCAACCAAAAGGCGTACCCTTATCTCTTAGCCATTTATGGTTAACATATGTTATATAGAACGTTCGTGCCAATAATGGTTAGAATCCATTTAACATGAAGCGGTCATTAATAAATTAATGTGTATAAATCGGGTTTAGCCTGGGGAATCGTCTCCTTAGCTTCAAAGTGGGCTATGAGCTATCATTTCTTATTACTCGTTAACAGTGCATTAATGTCAATTATGGCTCAAATCCATCCAACTTTAACGCATCCAGCCTATCCAACATGACCTAATTATTTATACTCTCTTATTTTAAATCCCAACAATGGTGATTTTTACCCAAATTTAGGCCTTAAGAATTTTGAAATATTGGACAAAGGTATTTGTACACACAATAAATGCACTACAGCAAACTGCCTTTGTTTTATTTCTCGTAGATTTCTTACCGTCCATTATTTTGAGTTCCTAAATTAAAACATTCAATTCATATTTTAATTTTGTTGTGCAGATTGTTTTATATTCAAGAGGTTATAAAATGCACGAGGTTTGTACTCTTAAATCTTAAATACGGCCAATACTCCTTTTAATCTTGCAGAGAACAAACAAGTAATGCTTGTAATGTGGTCCTTTACACGTATTCATCTTTCATAGAACAAAGAGCTGTTTGTATACTGCTGGGGCGACTAATAAACAAAGCGTAAATTTCATACTATATCTTAAATAGAAACATAGTTTCTTCTACAGAAACTTTTACCATTTAAGAGCCAATAAACATGTCACTGTTCTATTTTTGCTTAGAGGATTTTGCTGCAGACAACATCTTTGTACTTATAGCTCAGTGTTTTTATCCAAAGAGTTGATATCGGCAGGGTCAAAGTTGGAAGATTATAAGGTCAAATATAAATACTTTAATTGTCACGTACTTGTTGTAATTTGGTCTGTTACAGGAGTTCATCTTTCATAGAACAAACAATATTGTTTGTATACTGCTGGATGACTAATAAACAACACGTAAACTTCATACTGTATGGAAATCTTAAATAAAAACATAGTTTCTTCTACAGAAACTTTTGCAATTTAAGAGCCAACAATCATGTTATTGTTCTATTTTTGCTTAGATGATTTTGCTGTAGATAATATTTTTGTACATATAGGCCAGTGATTTTGTCCACATAGTTGGTGTCGTCAGGCTCGAAATTAGAAGATTTGGGTCAAATATAAATAATTTGTTCAAATTTAAGAAATTATTTATCCGTATCTAACAGCAATTTGTGCTAAAATCAGGATTTGACATGGCAAACAGATCTAACAGACCCGGAAATTTTGTCTTGTTTATAACTTTAAAAACAAACCCTAATGTTATTTTATATAATTTGCTTAATTTTTTAGTTCATTCTAAACATTGTAAGCAGGTTTTTTTCCTCAAAAATATTGTTATATCTGGTTATTTCAATATACTTAGATATTTTACTAAGTGTAATATTTTTTTATATTTTGTTTTTTAAGTAAATTGCTATATGGTGACTTCAAACATGCTGACTGATGATGACATAATTAAAAAATCTGAAATGTCATTTGTCACAACTGAAAGAACAATAAAAGTTTTTTTTGTTTTTTGCAAGTTAATGAAATTAAGAAAAAATCGGACATTTATAATGTCTTACATTTGATGCTTTTTCAAAAAATGTATATCAACCAATATGATAAAATTGTATGATTTCAATATGAGGGTTAAACAATGTCAGCTAAACCTAATGTCAAATTTCAAGTAAAGAATGTGTTAGAATATGCTAATACCAATAACTTTTAACAACAGTAATTGCTCATAGTAAACCTGGAGGTTTAGTATTGTCGGGAGACTGCTGTTCCGAGTCGTTGTCCATTGTTGTGGTCACTTAAGCTGGAGACTCAAAATATGAAAACTCAATCATTTGAGTAACACAGCCACACACAAGCACACAATATTATGGACACAAGTATCAGACAAGACTGATACTAGCGCTTCACTTGACGACACTACTCCTACTACACTAGTATCTTGTCTGAGTTTATCAGTGATTTTAATCTGTACCAATGCACTATTTAGTTGTCTTTAAAACAGTTTTGGAATGTCTTGATCATTTTATGGACGAGAGTTTTGTTAACAACTTTGAAATTTTGTACAATTGTAATCTGTTTATGAAATTCGAATATTGTTTATAAAGTTTTGTAAAGGTTTGTAACGGATTGATGGCGGGTTTACTATTTGTAAACATGTTATTGTTTAACATGTGAACATGTTTAACACGACCTCCAGGAGCCGTGATTGAATTTGCACTGTATACGCATACAACCTGGTTTTCCTTGAAATTTATAGAGGAATTGTTCCTAAGAAGGGTGTCTGATTTTTAGCCACGCTAATTTTGGTTAACTCGAAGTGGAAGGGAGTGGAAAAGGTTAAATATATAAAACAATAATGTTTTTCTCATATTTAATTCATCCTACCTTGACAAATTTAAAACCAAGCGTCTGATACATAAATAATAGTTATAATAACGTCAGCCAACTAGTCGCATCTTCAGTCTGTATATTATTAGTTGACGATGATTAACGTTATGTAAGTGTGAAGCGTTTGGTTTAAGCGTGTCAAGATAAGAGAAATATGATCTGAGAAAATAGATTTCATTTCATATTTTTTACGCTTTTCATACCCTCTCATTTCGACCTCCAATAAAGATACTCATGGTCAATTTCTGTCTTAGGGAAACTTTATCTATCGATTGTAAGAAAACCCATGTTGTGTGTCAACTGAAGAACACTATCTCTAAAACATGCAGTTCTTTATTTATATATTTCCAACAGACATACTTCTCCATGTTATATTCAAGATTCATATAATTATAAACCTAAACAAGAATTTCTACAAGGACTTCTAGGAAGGATTCAATAAAGGAGGTGAATAAAACTAGGCCAATAACATTGTTATCATTTCAATATTTTTAAAAGGATAGTATAACGAACCCCATTGGTTTATCTAATCTGCAACTCTGGTGCCTATCTTATTTTATTTATTTATTTATTCCAACGGTACACACCATTTTTTAAAATAAAGGTGCACGAGAGATGGAAATGTTTAGATAGAACATATGTATAAATCAATAGTATATTAGACAAGTAATATAAATAAATACATAAGTATCAAACCACCAAAAATTACGATTACAAACTGTTATAACAGTAACAAACAATAGCAGTAGGAAATCGTATAGAATTGTAAATTAACACATTAATAAACAATTTTATTAATAATACTTTAGTAATAAAACAATAATATAAGATAAGATGTATACACAATAATAAAAAACAGAAAAAATTACCTAGCAAGCAACTTGTTAGATTTTAATCTACTTTAATGGATCAGATGCTGTATGGCAGCAATCACCATCTTATCATCAGCAGTCATTCATTGACAGGTACGATCTTTTTAAACGATCCGAAATGGGTTTTAAAAGACTCTTATAGGATTGCAGAAGTCTTGTATGTAATACACTTTCTTATTGCGATGCTTTATTCAAAGAATTTAGAAATTGTTGTTATAGTCTCTATGAGGGAAGTTTAGTTTACATACATAAATAATAACGTAATACATAAACATACATAAATTACTGGAATAATAATTGGCAAGTATAAACATGGCTTAATGTATTGCATAGAATATACATTCAAATCAGATCATTTAAAACAAAGAGAAGTATTAAACATAACGTAGGTCCAACGAAATGGTATGATTCTGAGTTTTGATTCTGATATCCGACTCCATAAGTGAGGCTATAATATAGTAAGCCTACATGGAGCTACAGCAGTATACACAAGCTTAAAGCCGGATTAAAATAATTCATAGTACAAATATGGTAAACATTTTAAATAGGAGGGGAGTAGTACAATGTATTAATAAAATAAAAAATACTGAAGCACTAAAAGATTTTTATACTCAAGGGTTTGTGCATTTATAAAATTCCTGGATACATCGGTTGGATACACAATACACATAAAATAATGTACTTACAGGCAAGCTAACTTTGAAACCTTCATAGATTTCAGGACACACATCAGTTGATGAGCTGTAAAATCTGGCAGGCTAAACGTCATAGAAACTTTACTTACTTAAGAAACGCTATTTAATTTTAAATAAAGAAGTAAGCAGGCTTTATGTAGTAACACGTGAAATTAATTTTAAAATGTTAAATCCATAGTGGCCAACTTGCAAGGTACGAGTATTCCATACCAAGGTTTCGCTGAGGTTGCTTGCAAAGTTTCACCTCTATTTCAATCTCGAGATGCGATGCGGAAAGATAGATAGACGTATGCATTTTTAAGGAATCAAATATGGCACACATATAAAATTACAATTTGAATGTTCACAAACATTTTTCTCATATAAATGATCCATTGTGATCAATACCTAAATCGATGTTGAAATACACCTAGAATTTTCTCTTCTACTTCATATAGTACGTCAGAGATTATTATCAGTTACCGATTGTAGTCTAAATGCTAACTCTGATAGGTATATAAAACTTAAAAGGAAAGAGTCACCACGTGGCGCTTTGAGAAAGAACTAATTTATTGAAAGCAACATCATTCCTCATTGCCTCGTCCTCTCAAATTAAATGATACGCAATCTCAATTTTGTCTAAAAGGGGTATCTTTTTGATCCAACAAATCATATTAAAACTCGTTCAAAATATATTTCCTTCATTCATATATTCCCGAAGACAATGCCAATCAAAACCGCAGGATTAAATTAGGATATTCTAATGAAAGACATAAATGTACATTTTAATCCAGTTTGGAGACTGTAATGTGCATTCTTTAAAACTAATTAGAGAATTTAAAGAAGTTTTACTATTCTAAACGTATAATGCCCTCTTCCAAATAGTCCTTCATTTCAGGACATTCAGTGTTTTTCTCAAATGTGTATGCAAGTTATGTAAGATCAGGTATGAAAATCACATAAAAATCAAGTATATATATACAAATAAAGATACAACGTATAATTTAACTACTATTACATATCAAAAATACAAATTAGAAACTAAAGCAAAGGCAACTTTAATTGGTTCATTCCATGTCATTAATAATCATCAAGATATTTGTTTGTAAACAAACTTTAATTCTCATACAAAATATAAAAGGTAATAAGCCTGGGCGGTTAATAGATACATTTAATCTCTGATTAAATTATCACTCAGTAAAGTAGTTCTAATCCGGCGTTTATCTGTGCTTCTATGTAACAAACACTTAACTCTTTGTGTTTGCAAAGCTCATTGTCTGCTAAACTGTAAACAAAGCAATACAATGTCATTGAATGATTTAACTCGTTTAACTCCATTATACAACATGCTCGTCTCGTTTCACATGACTGTCCTCTTCTGATGGTTTGTTCCAAGGCTGGATGTCGGTGGACCCAAACAGTATGAAAATCGTGTTTCCAATGAAGAAAGCACCGGCGGAAATGTAAAAGGCAACCAGCCACTCATATCGACTTGTCTAGAACAAAAAATAATAATTAAAATGCTCTGTCTTATATTTATATTTGCATAATTACCAATTTAAAAGTCATATGTTTAGTAGATGTCACACAATAGAAAATGCAAGTATATAGGCCATGTTAAGTTATAGGACATCTCTGTATGGGAGTCTGAAACCTTGCAGAAATTAGTGAGTCCTTTTGAGAAAATATTAAATTCTCGTGATTTATACCACCAACCTAAAAAAGAGAAAGAAGATTTAAATATAAACCAGAAAATAAATGTTATCTTTGTGCCTAAGGTTGCAGTTATTTAATATTTTTTAAATGTACGTATTCTAGGTTTTTAAACAAAAAAGACCGCTGATCCAGCAACATGATTGGCATACATGACACAGATGCAACATCCAAAGCAGGTTTTGTATAAGCTATGATTCTGGTTGTTAATTTTGATTGTTGTTATAATATGTTGCAGCTGACCGAATATATTGAAAAGTTAATGTACAGTAATGAGTGCAAAAATTTGTCAGACGTGCTTATCGCACATGACAAAACATAATATGATATTTGATATATGATATTGATATAAGGATATTTGAAGTAAAAATAAATAACACTCTGAATGTGAATAGATCTAATTTTCCAGCTGATGTAGAGATATGTGCCTTCAGATTTCCTAATGTTTATTCTCTCGATAAAGCATGTTATGCATTATATTGTAGAAGTGAAGGTAAACTCACCATGTATAGAAAGTTATTTAAGCGAATGTTTAATATATTTGAAGTTATTAAACACCTTCATTAGAGGTGCATTGCAAATGGAAAAGAAAAAGAAAGAATTAGATTGGAAGGCGCACATATAAATGCTAAATACTTAATATAAATGTTTAATATTTAATAATAATATATATTATATATATATATATATATATAAAATATAATAATATTATTATTAATATTATAGTAATACGATATTAATTAATTAAAAATAATAATGATTAAATAATTTAAAAAATTGGCATTTTTATTCAACAATGAATTCACCATTGTCAGTAAAAAATGGTTAAAAGCCATTAACCCGTTTGAATCATTGCCTTCCTTTTTTTTGAAAATTGTAGTACAAACGCCTCAATTCCGAAATTGAAAGCACTCATAATTATCCCTCTGAATAATGTATAAGGACGTCGAAATTTTAAGTCGAAGAATGATGCGTGCAAAATTCCATTTCCTACTGTTTTCTATATTTAGAAATGACAACACTAGCACCTGTAGAGAAGCCTTAGACATCTTAAGTGTTCAGCAAGAATAATGACATAACATCACTGTACCTTACATGTTTAGGAGCCAATTTATGTGAATGCAAATTTTCAGCTTTTTAGGTTGTATCAGTAGATGAGACAGGTTAGAATAACCTGGTTCTAAATAAATGTAGAACCTAATATGATAATAATTTAATGAAAATAAAAACAAGATTTAATTATTTTATTGATCCAACTAGCATTCAAATCCAATTAAATCTGCATTACTTGGAAAACGTATACGTTCCTTCAGAAGTGTAAGTTGCTACTGGTATAACCAATTATGGCATTACACATGGAAGAAATTCACGATACGCCTGGTAAGAAGATCAAACTACTGAAACTAGTTTGTGTCGCTTAAACATTTGAAGCATTTCATTATATTGTAATTATCCTGTAGCTACCAAGAACCACAATTTTTTATTCCGATTCATAAACAATAACGAATAATTTACGAATATAATAACGAATTGTTATAATATGAATGTATTAGTGAGCTATAACTGTTTTATTTTTAAACTGATTAAAAGCAGTTTAGACTTAAAGAAAATATGGTCACCTCATCGGAGACGATAAATCCAGTTACTGTCGGGGCCAGGATGGAGGTGATGTTAGCGAAACCGTTGGTGATGCCCATGAGAAGTCCGGCAAAGTTGGGTGCAAGGTCCAGGTGGTTGGTGAGGTATCCGGTGAATATCCCAGCGTTGAGTGCTATGGCTGTAGTCAACAAGATGACGGCACCAGAGACACTAGTCACAAGGGGGAGAGCTAGCAGAGCAGCAGCTCCTCCGTAATGAGCTGAAAATCAGGTTTTTGAAACAAAAGTAATGTAATCATTTCTTATATTTTATATATAATGCAAAAACCGTTTTAAAATTCGTAAAGAAATAAGCTGTAGAATAATTTGTCGTAATTTCTGCACTTTGAAATGTATGGCTATCATAAGAAGTATCTTGAAACATTATACTAACAATACATTAGATTGCAATCAAATATAGGATGTATTACATTACGCATACTTTGAGTCACTACACAATAAATAAGGATGCAGGAACTAAATCTTTGTGTTCAATGTCTTGTTAATATTTTCTTTCGTTCACTTAAGACATGAAGCTGAGGGAACCCCTTGCTGCACTGGTCCTAAAATTACCTTTGCGCTGGAGTGATGGGATTTCCAGGATCGGTAATTTAGTGACAAGGTCCTGTCGACACCCCATGAGGAGGAAAAGTGGGGTCCATATCTCATCATATCACCTTAGAAGGGGAGGGCTATCATTATTCCATTCTCTTCTAGTCAGAGTGGATAGAGAAACGTACAAGCCTTGTCTATAGATTAGTAAAACAAGAACACTAATCTATAAACATGATAGATTAGTGGTGTGTTAGTGTTGTGTGCCTTTAATACTAGAGACCTTCACCCACACCAACAGTTATCCTTCGCTGTGGACTAGGCCTTTTTTCAACCTTTTTAACCCAATATTTAAATATTTGTGGTTTGTGATGTGCCACTTGTGGATATGCATGGTGTTGCCCAAATGTAAGTGGCACATCGGCTTTTGTGGCTTTGTAGGTAAAAGCCAGCCAGAAGTGAACTCCTCTAGGACAGGCAATCGATTAGAATGTGTGTAATATTTAGAACATCGCTCCTAATATGATTTCACTCTAATATCAATTTCTGTTACCTATGTTAAGACGTACTTTATATATAATTCCAGTGACGAAACGTATACGTACATAACTGGCTACACACAGACAGCTAAGTGCAGAGATCACTATTCTCTGATTGGTCTGATTGAATAGCGCTATGTTGCGAGTGGCCAATGTCCCAGCCCCTCTCAATTTGTATTGTTGCGGATACAATCTCCTGCATCGTCGCTTAGATTTCTCTCTCGTGCTCAACTTAGTAATGGATATTTAGTTCGGTCTCTTTATAGAGGTGTTTGTCGTTTGTCCCCTTCACTTTCACAACGGTTCACGTTTTCTTAGAACTTACCGTACCGCAAAACCCTTTTTATTATATTTACTCGTGTGGTGGAAGACTGATTTAGCTCCGTTGTCATAAGAATTCATGCTCGTTTAAATCCAAAATTCGTATACTGTGTGTCGTTTACTCTGCCGGACTGGTGTAGTGACTATACTCATCACTCTAAGTATTTTTCAAGATCTTCAGGACTAAAACAGGCAGCTTGTAGTTAAGGATAACCAAAGACCGATGATGTTGAGTTAAAAATAAAACTCCACCCCCGCAACCGATCTGATTCACATTAAAAATATTAGTGATCTTGAAGTTTTAAGAAAATAGTCATACTTACGTCTAATTGGATAGCAAGATGTATTTAGAATACAATCATTTTTTTAATCATTAGGTCAGTTCTATACCTCTGAAAAAAAAACATTTTTTGTATTTTAAATGGGAACCATAGCCTTTAACTTCGGCAAACAAATCATGCTTAGGATCTCAAGTTTATGTCATTATTTACCAGAGACGAAAGCTAAACTCATGACAAGTTTGATCACTAACATTGCCAGGGTAACCATTAGAGAAAAACTCTAGAGGTTATTTAGTTTTTCTTTCTAAATGCGAGCACATACGAGGTGATTTACACTCTTGTGCAACTAGAGGCAGGGACGACTACCGAACTGGGAAACAGGACGGTAGCTCACGAGCGTTTACTTTCTCAGGCAGTAGTTTGTTTTGTCAATAACTTGCCGAACTTGATAAAAAGTGTATACTGAGGACATTTAACACCCGTCTAAAAACAACACTGACCACACACGTGTCCTAAATAATAGTGGAGTTTATGGCACAGAATAAAGAGTATTTTAATTGGTTGACTGACCGGGGAAGAGGTGAATAAATTTGAATAAATGAGAGAGAGTGAATGAAAAAGTGGTTTGAAAAATTATTTTGATACTAGAACAAATAATGTATTATTGTTATTATTATAGGGAAGTAGCCCATGAGGACGGTCATAAAGTTTAAAAGAGAATCGGTATTGCCTTAAAAATATATAACTTTATTTGAGTCGGGTTAATATTTCTGTAGATTGTCGGGTCATGTATAAAACACCGGATAATTTATGATACTGGAACAGTTCGGTATGGGTGGAATTCCAGTTGTGTCCGAGATATTTACGGAAGAGTACGCAGCGGTAACATGCGCTCGGTATTATGTCAATATCTGACCTCCAATTCATTAAACTGACCAACACAGGCAGTTTACCATAAAATATTCCTCAATATTATTCCTTTACCATATTACGATTCACAGTGGATTAACTCTCTTTTACTTATCATATCGGGTTTACCTCGTCCTTCATTAGTACCGATACAAGGACACAGTAGGCAGTCCAATCAGTATTATGCTGCAGCCAATGAGCCTAGTCAACAAAGGGTGTATGTTGGAAGTAACACCCTAAGAACTAAGGTGTTCTCCGACGATAGTATAAAAAACAGGTAGTTTATTCGTATAAAAAGATAAAACAAGTTTATCTATTACTTATGGAGTTACGGTTGATTTCCTAAATGTTTTCACATTGAATGTCACAGGATACTGTGAATAAGGTCATTCAAGGGAAGAATGTACGACTTTTAGTCAATGACATACACAGGCTAGCAACAGCAATAACATTAATCGTGTAGACTAATCGGTAAATTTAAGTAAGGGACAATTTCACAAGTGACTTATTTATGTAACGTGAAAATCGATGTGTGAAGCAATGACAAGTTTCAAAACTTATGAATGCTAAGATTTTAAAACCACGTTTTTAAAATGTTTACAGTTATTGAGATTTTGTATTTATTTTATATTTAAGATTTTTTGTAAGTTTTCGTTGTGGTCGAATTGGGAAACATGTCAAGGCGGAGAATTCAATATAGTTGTTAACCAGCTACGTATAGGTATTATTATTATTCTGATCAGTATGGCACCTGTCAAAACACGCATTTATCAGTTATTTTCATTGTGTTCTTTACTATTATTTGGATTTTTTATTTATCGTTTTCCACTTTTCCTAAAATACAATAAAGTTTTTAATATTTGGGTCACAGTTGCTTGATACTTTGCTTTAAAAAGTTCTAAGTTTATTAATGAATCGTACTACCAAATAATCTAGAAAGTTTCTTTGAATCAGTTTCAGGATTAAAAAACTATAACACGAGAAATCACATAAAAATGTTTAAAATTTCTAATTTACCTATTGAGTTCCACATTTTTCTAGACACATTGAGGGAAAGAAGACGTTTTGCATTGATGTAGTCCGCTATCCACGAAAATACCGCAGTCAGCACACACATGATCAAGTAAGGAAGAGCTGTCACCAGTCCGTTCTGCAATAAACAAATTTATTATTTTATACATTTTATTGATAAATTCAATAACATTTCATTATTATAATTACATTTTATAATTAATATTTAATCTCCTCAGAAGGGTCCACTAATGTATTTTCAGCGTATACCTTCCGGTTGAACCTCTACTGGACCCAACAAAGCCGATGTGTCACTGACATCTAGGCATCCCCATGGTTGTCCAGGAACAGCACATCACTGACGCAAATATTAGGGAAAAATTTTGGACTTCATAGGTCTTGTCTACTGAGTAGGGGGATTGTTGGAGTCAAAGGAGCTCTTTTAGTGTTATATGGTATTGCTATATTAAAAATGAGGGAGAACTTTCTTCTATTTGCTATAACCAAAACATACTGCAACAGAGCTACTCTCCTCTTCGTCCAATGTGGCATTAATGAAGTATAGACCTCTATTCCTTCGCATGGGATCTTAACAGGGGGCGGCCCCTACCACCAATCTTGCCCATTCTGAGAAATCTATCACCCCGGAAACAAGGCTAAAATACTAAGTGCAGTAGGGTCTTCAGCTTACTGTCCTAAGGGAGTAAAAAGGTGGACTATTCCTGCTCTTTATAATGTTTAACATGATCTTAAAAGAACTCATTAAACTTGTAATTTGCATATAGTTTTGTGTTGTGAGTTTTAAATTTGAAATTTTATTGACGCAGCCATTCCAACTCTTCTGGTATTAGATGAAGAGGAAGTTATCAAGGCATTAAGGTGTCTGATCAATAAAATATGAAATTTACGTTCATAACTGCATTTGAATATCCCTGGCTTAGACGAAAGAAAGGTGGATTTCATAGGTGGCAGTCGTTTTGAAATGTCGCATTATATTTAATAATCCATAACGTACATACATGTTTTAATTATGGTAGTTATAGGTACTGGGGACCATGTTCGGAGAAAATACAAAACATGTTTCTACAAGTTCAGTCAAGAGAGTGAATTCAATAGGCAGATTTCTATGAAATCTAGTCAAAACCAATAAATTTATATGCATAAAAAGCAATAAATTCAGTTCGTTGACTAACACATCTTGAGGATGAAGGTTTCTACCTTCATTGACTCCAAGATCAAGACAATGTACCTTAGTAATATTGTCTTTATAATTGTCTCTAAAAATATTTGTATTCGTTAAAGTATACCCTAGATAAAGGCTAAAAAAGAAAATTTAACATGAATTCAGGCGAAGGAGGGGCTTTAAAAAATCCGATTTATTGCTTTACAACATAAATACTCTTGTATTGCAAATATATTAATTTTTTAAACATTGTTTCAAAGCCAGTAAAAAACCTCAAAGAATTAAAAATGGCTTTTTATGTGCAGTAAAAAATACACAATGGACATTTTTATATTTTTGACAAAAATATTAATTTTCGATTAATTTAAATTATATTAGGAGTATGGTTAATATATTTTAACTCACATATTGAATGAATATCATATGGACAAGATTTGAGTTCTTTAGCTTTAAGAGTCAAGCTGTAAAACGCTTTTAAAAACACGGAAAAAGTATTTTACTGAAATCGTAAGAACTTCAGACGTTTTCTTATAATAAAAAGTAAGACAATTAACATAATGTGTTTAGTCTTTGATGTTTTAAATTTTCACATATTTTAACAGTTAAAACAAGACAGCGTTATAGGTAACACCTTTTTTTTAATCACTTTTCTACAATTTTAAACTTTTCATTTTCAATTGGTATGTCTTGTACTTTCTTACACTCATCTTTTGCCTTTGCTTCTCATAATTTTATCTGATGACCTGCCCGGAGATACTTTTAAGGTTTAAATACAAGTGATTGAGCTTTATTGCCAAAATTATATTGTTGAATAGTCTCATAAGCAGCAAACTCAACCAACCATTACGAGTCCTTTTTTAATTTAGGGAATTTACACATAGGATAATGTAGGCTTTTATGTGCATTTTGGGGTTTCCCTTACTGGCACATTTTAAACCATTCCATATTTTTTCTATATTAAATGGTTATACAGATATTATGGATATATTATTTGCTTTGTTGTAAATAGACACATGTAGGAGAAAAATCAGTACAGTGCGCTTATGAATTCATTCTAAAATCATATTTGTGGCAAATGATAATGCAAAATTCGTTTCGTTCGTTCGGCCTTCGGGCTTAATGCTTGTTTCCAAATAGCAATGGGAATAAATATAGTACATATTTTTCAAAAGTTAGATTTTTTGGTAAATTATCCCCTTAAAATTGACCTTATTTACTAATAATAATAAATAAAAGCAATACTAATAAAGTATTGCAATAATAAAAACAGTGTATCACGTCAGTATTAACTAATACATAATTAATTGATATAATTTAATCAAAAACAAGAACTCTGAGCAGCTCGCTTATATTATATATAGCTTTAAATAAAAATATTTAAATGTTTTTATGTGTGAAGATGGTTAGAAAACTAACACTTTTTATGTTGAAGTTGAGGACGTGACTGAAGTAGTTGGGCAGCTCCGTGAGTAGCATCCAGTAGCCCCAGTTCTGGCCGAGATGTGTGAGAAGAAGTGCCCACAAGGGCACGGAGGTCAAAACTGACTTCCATGGAGTTGCCAGTTTCTAAAAAAACACAAATAGGTTGTAAACCACATTTTTTATATCGGTATAGTGTTATTGACTTGCAATGAATTTTTAGATATTTTAAATAAAGTGGGAACTCCTATCAATCTTATAATTCATTATCCACCAACGAATTGAAGTTATAAAACCCCAAATAAAAGTTATTAACTTACCATTATTCATGAATTATATCGTAACTAATCCTGTAAACATTTTTCTTGTCATTGTCAAATTAGAAATTATCATAATACTTAATCGAAAAAATTTGGACAAGTGATAGTAGCAAATAGTTCACTACAGTAGTAAAGGCTTTTAATTCTAAATTAAAGATGAATTGAAATCGTTTTATTAGTTTACTCTTTATTATAATAAGAACAACAAGCTAATTTAAACTTCTATACGGCACTTCATCTAAGTACTGAATAATACAAACCCCCCCCTCCTACCACCATAAGAGCGTGTGTGTGTTTTACTCTATTTTACTCATCTTACACTATGAAGTACAAACGAGCTTATTCTGAAATTCTCAGTTGGACATATGATTTAAATTCATCGTCATCCTGTGGTATTCTGTAAAAATTTCAAATAATAAAAAAATGCATGATAGCATGGAGGTTAAGAAGACCACAGGAATGGTATTCTGTGTAAAAGGAAGAGAGTTGCCTTTTCTCGGATGAATGGTGGGTGAGCTTCTACAGAATCACTCCAAACAAGAGACCTCATTACCAAATGACCATTGCTGAGATGGCAACAAGCCCAATTTCTGTTTGTAGATCATAGTATGTTCTGTTATGGATATCTTCTGACCTTGAACTTTTATTAAAAACATTATTTTATTGTTGGTATGCACCATGTTATTTTGCTATAACCAAATCTCCGGCTGTAAAGCATTTAATGGCGCACAGCTAATTTTTCTGAACATTTCGTTGGAAAAAGTTTGAACAATCCTACACTACATGGTCATACTAAACGAGAGTGAACAACTGGTATAAACAAAACAATTAATTTGGACTATAAGTTATTGCACATATAACTTTATTTTTCTAAAAAATTTAAACATGAAGTCAGTTAATATATTTAATATTTATTGAAAATGGCGAGGCTATTTAAGTTCTATTTTGATCTTCTAATGGTATAAAATAATTCAACGTTATATACGAAATCTTACAATTAAAACTAAAAATATTAGTCCGTGTAAGATATTTAAATTAAATAATTTTGAATGGTGTGGAAAATTACCCTAAAATGACAATAAGACTAACGCAGGAAATCAGAACATCAAAATAAAGAGAGACTGTTGGTGAAATGTGTATTGTGGAATGTCCTTTAGAAATCATTCAACATTATGTTTGTGTTTAACCTAATGTCACCTATTTCCCACTGTCTATTAAATTGTAACTTGTAATCTTGAGGCCCAATCTGTTGAGATAATTCGGGATACTACGAAATGTACAATTGGGAGGGACACAGACACTGAAAAACTGATATGAAGTTTGAAAGAGAAGTCAAATATTCCTGTGTTTAATCTGTTGACAAGTCCATTGAACAAACGGCAAATATACGCCATCTTCATATCCCTATTCCCTGTTGTATATCATCTCACAAAGGGAATACCTATTTGTAAAATATATTTGTTCTATATTCTAATAAAATGTAAGCTTAAAGATATTTTGTATAGATCAAATAATATTATAGACTAAAAATAAATTATTTTTACTAATATTTAACTGAAAAATAATACTTCCTTACATACCACAACTTTTAAAATACATTTAAAGGATATTTTGAGAATATTGAATCCTATTATATGTGTGTAAAACATAAGAATATACTAGTAATGAAAAAAAAAAACAAATAAATATAACATTTGATAAATATTGTACTAATAAGGTTATAAAACGTAATGTATTTAGTTGTATGTTACTAATTGACTGTTCGGAATAAATGCAAGATTATTAAAACAGTTTTTAAAAATTGTATACTTATTTTGTTTCTCATATTGGAGGTACTTTATTCATATGAAACATAAAACATATTCTGTTTTTTTATTGTTATGGGATATATAAATCATAGCGCGAGTAGTATGACGTGTTTATAATTGCATTTCTTTTGACAAAAGAAACGAAAATGGACAGCGATTGTTCTACAATACTTAATTTAGTCACGGACACGATTGATACGTAACAGGCTGCTGCGCTTTGCGAGATATAATATTTTAAAGTATGTATTTCATGGAAAACTCGAAATACAATAACGAAACATTATGGATTGGTACGTACGTGATTTTGTGCAGACGTATTGACAAGAGCGGAATTGATGTAGTGGCGTTCACTATCACTGATGGAAGGGTGGGTGTCCGGAGAGTTGGCGCCTACAAACAGCCAGACCACAGACCACAATACACCGCACAGTCCGGTACAGTAGAAGATACTGGGCCACCCCCACGGACTGGCGGCCAGGTACCCAGCTATGGGCATTGTCAGTACGGTACCGAATTGTGTTCCTGAAATTTTAAGCACATCTCTGTCTGATAATCCACGGAAAGAATTCTTTAAATTTATGTTTCTAGATTTAATCTTTATGCCACCTAATTGTCATTTTTATACTAATTACAATTGGATTCATCCGTTGTTTAATCAAATAGAATTTTCCAATTCAATACCATCAGATTTTTATATTTGTTTCACTTGCCTAGGTTCCTATTTGGATTTCCAATTGGTGCATCGTTGCTATCATAGTTATTAGCTATATTGGGTATGTCTATATACTTGCGATTTCACTATTGTAAGCCCGTCAGTATAATATAACCTATTCATAAAAGCTATATATTAATAACTTTAGAACCTCTGTGTGCTATCAATCGCTATTCAAAAAACAACACCTTGAGATAAAAGCAAAACAAATCGTAAGTATAAGTTTAAATTGTAGTTATATTTTTATTTGTGTGGTAGTATAGTCTAATAATTCATATGATCTGCATGAAATGTTTTAAAGAAATTTTAACACGTAAATATGAGTAAATATGAATGTATGTAGTTTAACATTAGAACAGGAAATACTTACCTACAAACACGAATGAAAATATCCTACTTCTCTCTAATGGAGGAGCCCATTTAGCCAAAAATGCATTTATTGAGGGATAGAAAAACCCCTGTAACATACTTGTTTTATTAGTCATTACATATTGTAAATTCCATATAAGTGCTGGCTTGAAAGTAAAAACTATATCGAAGAACGTGATTACAGTTACAATCATTAATAATCTGTTTAGTATCGAACGTATTTTTATACATTTCGGGTAGTTTTATGGAACCACAAGATATTTAAACTATTGGTTGAGTTTATCACTCGTTTGTTGGAGAACTTAATTTTCGAGGGGATTTTTATTAGACTTTTCAAAGTTTGTTATAAAGCATTTTACCCTCCTTCAATACGTTTGTCAAGGGCAACACAAAAAACTTTTAAATTACATTAAAAACGAAAAATAAAATTGAAAACGAAACTCAATGTTTCCTGCTCTATTATTTGTTACTTCAAAAAGAAATGTTGTGATCTAAAAATATTGCTTTTTCATTTACTGAGCTTTAGCAAAGTCTATCACTCGTGGGGCTGGAAAATATAATTTCTGTCTGTGTGTTTTTTCTGTCCGCACGATATCTCAAACAGAAACAGACCTATTGACTAGAAATGCCACACATGTGATTTGAATGAGAATTAGTAACTTGATATTGGTTTTATGGATTATGGATAACCATGATATAGATAACCACGAAAAACAGCAAAAAATGAATTTTTAAACAAGAAGAGTACAAATATTTGAGATTTCAACTTAACTGTTATTTATAGAGTAACAGATAAATAATGGAAAAGAAATTCAATAATAAAACTCTGTATCAAGGTTTTGTCTTCAGCACAATCTTACGGTGAAAACCCCTTTCGAGCTTAACAGATCTTTTATTGTCAAACAATATGTTATTAAACCTAATTTAATACAAAAATATCTAAATGCGTGATGGGGCAAGAAATCTAAAAAGATTTTATCTACAGACATTAAATTTTGCCCGAATCTTTTAGTTTTACATAGAAAAGAATGAGCTATTATGGTGTATGTTAACCATGGAATTTGACTCAGGGTCATTGTAGCATATTACTTTAATAGACTGACACAATTCCTTCTTTTGTCTGCTGGCGATGTAAACATTTATTTTGTGTTTGATTTCTGTCTATCTGACCGCATAACATCTCGAGCATTAAATGAGCTATAGATTGGAAATTTAGCATGCAACCACAGCGAAACCTGTTACGTGACATGTAAAGGGACGTACTGCTTCATTTATTAGAGTTATGAGGATTTAAATCGTTTTATGATGACTTAGGATCTTCATTGCTAGAAAAATTCTAAATCGAGCATTGCCACCAGAAAAAATTCTATAAAACTTTCTTTACATTTAATTGTCTATTAACTTAGTTATAAATGACTGTTCTTGTATTACCGTACACAAATATAGACAAAATACTTTTCACATCTAATGTAAAGTAAATAGCCATAAAATTCCAACGTTAAGGCCAACGTATGCTACTTCTGTATTCTACTACAGTAAGAAAGTACAGTAGTTTAAATAAAGTGACATGTTGAGTACATACTAAAAAATTAAATTCTGGTGATCGCATAGAACCCATAGTTAAAATTACTCTTATATGAACAAATTTTAATAAATTGTATTTACACGAATGATATAGGCTATATTGAAATAAAATATGATTGGATTCAGTTTGTTTAAACATTTATTTACTCTACATTTTCTCACTGCCGTATTAGTGACCCATACGAAAAATGTAAAAAATATTCACTAACATTCAGCCAATTCCCACGGATTGACACGTACCGTCATCGACCTCAGTATTTTCTAATATATAAATGAAACTTCATGCAAAACTGTATCTATCCATTGATTCGTTTTTCGAATCGTTTTTCGTTTTTCGATGTCTGTTTGTCCGGCACGACAAACAGACAGAAATTAAATTTTTCGGCCGCACGAGTGATAGGCTTTGCTAAAACTCAGTATATGAAAAGCAATATTTTTAGATCACAACATTTCTCTTTGAAGTAACAAATAATAGAGCAGGAAACATTGAGTTTCGTTTTCAATTTTCTTTTTCGTTTTTAATGTCATTTAAAAGTGTTTGTGTTGCCCTTTACAAACGTATTGAAGAAGGGTAAAATTCTTTATAACAAACTTTGAAAAGTCTAATAAAAATCCCCTCGAAAATTAAGTTCTCCAAGTTAGTCAAATGAAGTCTGAATAACAACAACCACCATATAACAAAATGCCTATTAAGATTAGTTATTGGCTTAAGTTACACCTAGGGCATTTGTGGGAATCTGGTAAAATACAATATATTTTTATTTAATAAAATTGATCTTAGCTTAAAATTATTCTTATTTAACTTTATCACCCCTTGGGCTACATCGTAATAGGTCACAAAATTATGAGGTTTATATCAAGTCTTCACGATAGATTCAAGGTTTAAATCGATGATATCGATTGACAATAATATTCGATTATCAGCTTCCCAATATTGTATAAAAAAGCTTTCCATAAAGCATTTATTTCCCATTTTATCTCGATTTTGATCGCATCCCTTATACAGGTATCAATGTAACGTAAAATCATGTGCAAAACATCCTCAATATTACCTTGTCATTATTTGTTTCATGTGTGAATTTTTTTTTGGTCATTGACTTGGTAATATATCATACGTATAACACATGAGTACGTAGAAAGTGATTAACGCATAAGTATTAAGTCAACCAAGTATAGTTTACGATCAATTCAATCAATCACGATACATCATGTATACTATATCATCTAACATATTTATACTTACTTTCTGTATTAATGAACTTGCCTGAGAAAGGCCCTGGATGACCCTAGTCATGAAGAAAACCGTCCAGCTGAGGTTCTGAGCGATGATGGGGCTGAGCATAGTGAAAACTGAGCAGATCAACATGGCACCAAAAAGGAGATATTTGGCTCCAAACTTGCGAGCCATTTCTCCAGCTGGAACTTGAAGGATCAAGTAGCCCCAGAAGAAGGAGCTAAGGATGATGCCTTTTGTAGAGCTGTCCCAAGGGAGCTCCTAGAGGAGTAGGGAAATCGCTGAAGAATTAGCTTAACATTCTTATTCAATCTTGAATAATTTTCAAAAATTAAATATTTAGTGTTCTAAAATGTGTATTAAATAAACAAATACTCTAGATTGACAATTATGTACCTGAATAAATTACCGTGAAGGCCGGGTTTGAAGAGTTGTCCGTCATGGCAACAATGCCCACCGATAGGTTGACCCGCATTGAATATGCCAACACAAGGCAAATGAATGTCATGAAAGCTTGGCAGTGCCGGACACCCAGACCTGTTTGGAAGTTCCAGAATGGTAATGAACCTTTTCAGAGCCATATAACTACGAATTAGATACCTATTCGAACAACATTGTGTTCGGCAAAGCTCGCATTTTAATAAAAACAACCTGTATAAGCCCAAAGGGTCAGTATCGACCCTTTACTACTACTACCGTATTTTAAAGTATCAGTTTATCTCTTCCATATTCTGGGGATATATGGGATTATGCTAAAATTAATGCACCAATTTGGATTTTAAATATACGTTATTAACTATGACGTAGTGTTCAGATGTATTAGTGTGCTTGAAAATAGATAGTCTTTGACTTTTCTGAAAATCAGATGACAGTGGTGCCAAGGGACACTTGTTTGATCCCACCAAAAATAATAGTTTAATTGTAAAATATATTGAATATCTGTGTTAAAAAGTTATATTTTTCAATAAGACAAAACTACTTGACTATTGAAATTTTACCTGGTCAAAAAACTTTGAACAACATTATTTTGGACAGACTTACTTTATCAGCATAATTAATTAGCTGATAGGTTTTTAATGCATTGATTCGTCCAATATTTCCAATCATATATACCATTATTCTGTTTAGGTACCACAGCTATTCTTAGGTAATTCAAAAAATAATCCGCTATTACTGGAAAAGTTATGTTATTTCAAAAATTGTATATTAATTTTCTTATACGTTTAAAACTTTTATCCTAAGGAATAGTGAGTATAAGATTTAGTCATTGATAACTGGATATGTTTTATGGACGCAATAAAGTAATTTGATAAAGTTTCCAAAACACTAGATAAAGGTAATGATATTTACAGTACTCGATATTGCAACTCTTGACCTTTAAAATCGATAATTGTGTTTGTTACAAGTATCATAAATATTAATTATCTTGAAGATTTTACGTCAAACAAATGTATCAACTGTAGGAACTCTTATCCAACCCACTATCATTCATTGTAAGTTACCAATGTGATAGAAATGTAAACACTTTAAAAGCACTGTAACATTTACTTTAATTCTAGCTTTGTTTTTTTCTGGTCGTTTAAGTCTTGTATTCTGTTGACTAACATATCCCCTTTAGTCCGGTAAAATAATTATGTAACCTCGGAATGAAAGATAATAAGCTAAAAATTGTCATACGTCTTTATTTTTATGGTATAAAACTCAAAAGTCTCATATAATCACGTGTACGCGACTTAAGATATTTAAATATAAGATATGTTATATTAAATAATAATGATAATAATAATAATAATAGTATTAAGTAATAATAATAATAGTAAGTGAATAATTAACAATATAACTAATTTATTGTATTCTACTGGCTGACCTCGCATTATCGTATATACAGGTAAGCGGTCCCCTACTCTTTGCGGTGTATCTCAAAAAGGGTTGAACGTACATAAAATTACTTCTGACAAAATTTGAAGAGAATTTTCCCTTCTACAATTTCTCTAACTACCTTCAAAGTCATTTAGCGTAAGGGAAACGAGATATTTGCAAAAACCTGATTTTCGTGACCTTTGATCTTAAATATCTTAAGTCGCGTACACGTGATTATATTAGATTTTTGAGTTAAGTTTTATACCATCAAAATAAAGACGTATGCAAATGTTTAGCTTATTATCTTTCATTTCGAGGTTACATCCTTATTTTGCCTTATTTTACTGAGTTACTTTGGTGACCTTTAAGGCACATGTAATATGTACTTTTTCATGCTTGAATTCATACTTCTTTAACGTTTTAATTGCTTTCAAAAAATCCCTTCCGGTTCACTCGAAAAATGAAGATTTCTCACGTGAGGTTTTTATTTAGAAACATCAAAATGAAGATTTATTATTTGTTTGGAGTGTAAATCTGTACAACAGTGATGACATGATGGCTCTAATAGTTGGTGTGTTAATATACTCGTAAGTCATATAAATATATGTAACTGTTTTTATAGAAAAAAGTTACAAAATGTATAACAAAACCACGTAAATATAAACTTTGTTCATACAAAAATAGTTCAAAAACGATTTTCTATTTCGATATTTGATACGTAATAACATAGATATACCCATGTCGTTCCTATAACTTTGAGCAGCTGTCATCTTGAAAACTTTCTAGATATCAAGGCGTAAGAATTACAATTATTTTACATGATCTTTGAATTAAAAAATTGTGTTATGAATTGCTTTATGATGATCTTAATCTAATAACTAAAACTAAAATATAACTATGCATTTTCTAAACTTTGTACGGTACCTTCCTAACATATAACTTAATAAAATAAGTATAGAATGATCTGCCGAAATGTTTTCTTTTGTACATATGGCAATGGCAATCATCTTGAAAATTTTCATTGGCAGAGACAAGGTATTTATTTATTTGCATAATTGTCACAGACGCTTTACGAGCACAATGCTTTGACAGAGACTCGTCAATTGTTACAAATGTTATACTAAACTAAGTAAACTACACAACAAACTTGTACAATACACAACAAATTGTACAATGATTTTTTTTCTTATAGCGTTATAACCTTAGAGTCCTGACGGAGGAGCCAAGTACTCAGATACACTGTAGAAACAGTGAGAAAGTAGATAGTCTTTTGAAAGTACTTTGTATCTTGGAAGCGATTTTTCTTTCTTTATTGAAAGTGGCATATGATTGTAAATTTTAATACAAGTATAAAGCGGTGATCTTTCCAGAAAGCTTGTATTGTGAATAGGAGCAGTTGAGAATTTCTTGTGAAATGAGAGTGGTGGTGATTTTTATTAAAAAAACATTTCTTGGTTCGCTTTGACGTAAAGAAGACTTGGAAGATTGAAAAGAGAAGGTCGAGGAAATTATGGCAGTTGTGTTCATAAACTTGTGTTATATTTTATAAGTTCATATTTTGTACGGTACATTCATATATAAATTATTAATTTTGGGATTATATTAGTTTTGTGTTACATGAGCCATGGCTGGCAAAATGCACAAATATCTCATAATCGTCATGGGTCTTATTACAATAACGAAATTTGTACAAACTCTACGAAATAATACTTACATTTTATAGAAGAGAAACAAAATAATTTCTTAAGTTTAACCTTTGTAAGTGTTGATTTTGAATATATAACTTACAACCATATTGTATACGGAGTTTTTGGCTTTGTTTAAACACGATTTGAAAAGGTTTTTATACTTGTTAGGTTTACCTGATAACGTTTTGTTTCTACAATACCAGTTTCTTAAACGTCGTAACCAGTTGTTAAACGTTACGATTTCACGGAGTACTTAGTAATACATGCGTTGTACTGAAGTCACGTAAATAAATTTTGGAATTAACTAAAAACGTTAAACATTCCTCAATTCAATGGATTACATAAAACATTACCTATACATTAGATAGCAATCAGTTACAATCAATAAGTAACCCAAATAAAAACAAAATTTATAAATAGTTATCTCACTTGTTCTCTTACCTTCGAATACTAATTGAATACTTAACTGTATGTATAAAAATACACAAAGCGCGTATGCTTTTATTAATTTTATGGTATGTCATAGCTTTATAGATATAATATAACTAGTATTAGTTTATTATTATTAGAATGGTTCACTGAGTATACTGAACTATAAGTATTATTATACTTACGTGTTATAAACGTAAACAATTCCTAATTAGTGTATTGAAATACTAGGGTTGATACTTATCAACAATTAATTGGTAATTAATTATAAAACTGTTGGTTAATAGTCATAAATGAGGTTGGTACGGTTCGGTCAGATTGTATATTGTAAGTAGAAACAGAAAAATAATGGAAAATGCGAACAATAAATTATTCAAAAAGTATTATTCTTGAACAAAACGAGATTGGTCAAAACATTTTGTGATACACATGGCCTAAGATAAAGTTATGTGTGAAATAAATAACGTTTAAATATTTAGTGTTTAAATTGTGACATTTCTATAAATAAAACATAATAAAAATAAACTAATATTTAATAAATAAACACACACCTGGCGGTCTCTCAGGTTGTTTAACTTCCAAAACGCTAGTACATGATAGTTGTGTTGAGTCGTCCATGTTACATCTGACAATGTGTCAAAACATGCACTCCCTCCTCTGATAAACCCAGAGTTATCTGTCTGGTTCACCGATCATCGAGCAAAACAGGTCAAATTACTTCTCAAGTGTTTTAATTTGTGTTCTGAGATAATTTGTGTTGTTTGTTTCTTTAAACCATCGATATAATGCCAGCAATTTGGCGTTTAAAAGCTGTCCACTTACGCGTTTAGTATATACGGTCAGGGCTTTTCCATACTATACTGAATGTAAATTGTCAAGATACCCTGAAAATAAATTATATCGATTGTTTTTTTTCGATACTTTTACTATTGTATCATACAATTTACTCTCAATCGAAATAAAAGAGAGTAAAGCTATAGTATAATGTCAGCCACCAATCTAATAAAGCAGGTGATAAAGTCCATAAAAACTATGTTTAAAGCGCGATCTCGTGGCAATACCTAGTAGCAACCATTGATTGTCTGATAAATAGATTAATAAAACAAATAAATCACCTTAGTTCGATGTAGTTAACCAAAGAACTATGACAGAGTTATCAACTCCAGCAAAAATACTGCAATTTAAGAAGGATAATTTTATCTGAGTACTAGAGTTTAGTCTCCTACACTAGCTGTGATGGGATTCGAAAAGATAGTGAAGCTTTCCATCTTCAACTGAATACACTGCAACATAGTGACAGCTAAAACCTGCTGTCTATGTTTGTCTGAAGAGTAGAACATCGAAACAGCTTCTACTCCTTTGCTCAACGAAATATTTCCCATGGGAGCCAAAGTTACACAACAAGTGGGTGGTACCCACTATGTCTAAAGTAATAAGAAGATAACTTTATCTAGTTTACTTATAAGCCTTATTTTGCAAAATGGTTTTGAATTTCTCCAAAAAATATTCTTTCTAACTGTTCATTTAAATACAAAAAATTAAACTAGTCCGAAATTGTTTAAGTAGTCCGACTTTTTAAGTTAAAACAGTCTTTAATTTAATAGTGACATATTAATGTATTCCAAGGAAAATTATATTTTATGCAAACCATAACTGAAAACCATTGAGAGCTGCTTATTTTGATGTCGCTTTTTAATTTAACTTTGGAGGGAAGGTTAGGTTATGTTTTTTGTTTCATTATTTATCTAGAATACATTTAAAAATTTAGACATAATGTAGCTATGGTAGGAAGGGATGATTCAATAGAATTTTGAGTTTAGCTCCAGTTCACTTTTCTTTTATTGCATCGTCTAGTATGTGACGTCTTAGGCTTCCTTCTTACCATAGTTACGGTATGTGTAGAAAACTCGGCTATCACATCGTAGTGCACTCAGTTATGTATCTGATGACACAATGAGACTACCACTTCACCTATTTATACGTTTCTCTGATGTCGAAACGATGTAAATGTTTCGTCTTGAACTTCTTCGTCGTAGAATTTTTTTTGGATCTCTTAAGACTAACATGATTCCAGACTCCAGCAGTCAAGTCTGAGATAGCGTCAGATACCAGCCGCTGCAATAAAAGGAAGGTGAACTGGATCTAATTACAAAATTCAATACAATTTTAGGTCCCAATACTGTGGAGCCAAAATGTTGTTTTGGCAAATTAAAGAAATTATCTAAACGTCTTAGTTTTGGCCTGCACATAACTAAACACAATTGAATTCTGTGACAGTTTTTTACCCACCTATAACATCAAATGTTTTATCAACCAAAACCCACTATCAGATGATATCTAATTAATTAAATAATGTTAATCTATTTTATAACTATTTTCAAGATATACGATAATAAAAATATACATTAAGTTTCAGATTGCACAATATAATAAGCTATATATGCAAGTATTAACATTATAGCCTAAACCAAGAACAAAGGTATTTGTCACTTTTGACCACGGTTATTTAAAATTAAATAATTTTACTAGAAAAAAACCTATGAAACTATTATTTTACCATTCATCAACCTTTATTGTCGACAGGCCAGTTTGAAACAGTTAATGTCAACTTTGGACTCTGAGACATAATGTGAAGAATAATTTTTGCATAACATGGACAATGTCAAGTTTAAAAAACCTTCCATTACAACTTTGAGGCTCTGTCTGTCTCTATACACGGGCTGAAGAATTACTTTTATCTTTAAAATTGTTACATTATCGCCAAACAACAAAAGTTTCAGAGCAGTCGCAAGGTTCAATTTAAGTTTAACTTATCTGCCATAAAAAACCTAAACTGGGTACAGAAAGAAATATGTGTTGTCTCATACACCCTGTCACACCATAACTCTCACATTGATCCATATAATCAAATAATCTATCATATAAGTAAATGTGATAGGGGTAGATTTCATTATTCTTGGATTTAATTATGGCTTTTGGACCATCCGTTCATATTTGTTTTTAATCGAGCCTTAATCCATAGTGAACCAACCAGTAAATTCACTGTACCGATAAGTATCAATAAAATAGTTTCCGTATCAAAATCCGTTATACTGTGTAATAATTGCTTAAAATATATATTTTTTGTATCGAAGTGCCTTGTCCCTTGAGTTCCATTGGATCGTATAATGATCTTAAATTTATAATTGAGAAATGAAGACTGTATTTTGTACAGACAAACTGTCAAACTGTACAAACCGTTGTGTTGTTTGCTGCATATTAGGTGTAAGGAATATAAAAGGCAAAGCGCAGCGTCTGATACGCATAACTACAGATAAACTGAAATAAAGATAAACACTGAAGTTGTACCGCGATATATATGACCAATTATACTAACCGATTTCAATTAATCATAAACTTTATGGGCAATTCAAATCCGGTCGTAAAAGATACGAATAAATACCTGTGAAGTCTTTAAATATCGTATAGCGACAAAACAAAACCTAAATTTATAAAATCTAGATTATGGCCAATATTCACTCTAGAATAAAAAAGCGTTTAAATGGTTAAGTTTCTAATACGTATAATTTCTAATAGGAAATTCTAAAGCTTAAGCGTAACAGTTACAATAATAACGTAGCCCTAACAAATGGCTTTTCTGATTATAGAGACGATAATATCTTTTCGAGATTTTTCGTTGGGCCTCTCATATAAGCACAGAGAAAACAAAAATACAAGAAATGTTCTAGGCTGTTTTTATTTCAGAACATTTTGAGCAACGGCAAGAACTACTGCAATGTGATTTTTTTATATTTTAAATTTAAAAAATTGTATAAAGCATTGCAAGGATAATTATTAGGTAGATTTGATAAAAATCTGCCAATTGTAATCACCCTCATGACGGTTTTTGGAGCAGTTTTGTACATGATAACTTCCGTATTTCTTAACATTTTTATATTGTATAGATGAGCTCTTTATCCTCATTCACTAATAAAATGCTTCATGATATGACCATCCACATTTGAACAAAACGTTTATCCCAAACATAGATCATATCGATACATGTTTTACATATATTACGTCATTATACACAACTTTTATTCTGTGTTTTTTTTGTATCTCAAGGTTTCAAGATGGCGGTCATTTAATTTCAGGAATAGGAATGGTTTTTATATATATCTAAAACATACTCGACTTCGGTTCACTGAGGGGTGGGTGTAAACAATTCGGGGATATGAGATAAATTATGTGATAAATTGAAGTTGGATATGGGGTTTTCCAAGGAGTAGAAAGTAGACTATATATATATATATATATATATATATATATATATATATATATATAAATATTTACTTACTTTCTGGATCAAGGTGTTACTTACTTACAAAGTGTTGACTTGGGTGTTTTGTGGCGTAAAAGTTAGAGATATGGCAAACAGTAACTGGACCTTTTTGTATGAAATTTGAAACGATTTTGCCATTGGATTTGAGTTGTGACCTCTGGTTTACCCAGTACAGAGCTTGGAAGAAATGACCGGGTTAGTCATTATGAAGTTTTTTTTTAATGATTTAAATGAAGAAATTGCTAGCTTTCAGGCGTTTTTTAGTGGTAACAGGTTTTAAGTTAGCTAAATGTTTTCAGTAAACTAGCAAGTGGGCTTGACTTTGTATACTCTCAGGAAGGCAGTGCTACAGCGAGTTTAAAGGTAAACGTGTTTTGATTATCCGAATAATACTTAACAAAATACTGTAACCTTTACAGCTGAATAAATTTATCGGTGTTTTATTTGACTCTGAAGATATTTTCAGAGACTTTGAGGTTACCGAGGGTTAAAAGAATAGGGGATTCTCTCCTTGAAGGATTTTAATGAAGAGAATAAGTAGACCAGAGGGATTGGTTGATCAAAGAGTTGAGTTTACTGGATGATTAACTTAACCGGGGGTATAATCCTTTACCAGAGGTATACATCTGCCGGAAATAAAATTTTAACAGAAGTCGACCAAATATCTTTATTGGATATTATATAGTTAAGAAGGAACCTTATCGGATCAATATGTTCCTATTTTCTATCAATATCTCATCGATCACATTTCACGACAGGGTTAAATGCATAGTATGATGAACTAAATTACGTGAATGCCTGGTATACCATTTTCCTTGCTCAAATTTTGGTGTATACGGCATTATTACATGGAAACAGAATATGTTTTAAGGTGATTAAACATAAACGACTATTTAGTAAAATGAATTCAAAAGCACCAATAAAATGAAATTACAAGATAAATTTCCTCTTTATAGCTTAAAATTCTCACTAAGGCAGTATTTGCATGTAGTTTGGACGAGTTAGTAAGCCCATATTAACCAATAACGCATTTCAAGATGTGATTATTGGGATCCCGACAAAAGGTGTACATTAAATATTTAAAAAGATATTACGATTGACACAATACATTTTTAAAGTAATTCCAAGCAACATTTATGCCAACTTATTTTTCAATTACTTATATTCAATCCGGTGGCCGTTTAATATTATACAAATATAAAATTAAACCATTATAAAAGAATATGTTTACAAACATAACTTCGAATTAATTGTAACTACAGTAAACTAAGTCCATGCTTTTTACAAAGAAACGTTTATATATTTGAAAAAATCTTTATCTAGTAAGGTTTCAGGTTTATAGACTTTCTAAATGTTTGAAAGGTTACGATTATATTGATATTGAGAATTAGTGTACCAGTAGTTTGAGAATAAAATATCTTAACCTAAACTAATAATGCTACAGTCTCAAGTGGAATCCACCTTTCTTCTGTTTGAGTCAGAAGGGATATTGTTAAGAAAATGTGGGAGAATGTCCTAGATAAATGAACCAGTCTCCCATTCAAGGGAAACGTAACCGAAAATTCTAGATCCCAGACAGTAACAAATGAGATCATATGTGTATGGCGCCGTTGGAGAGAGAGCGCTCAGTGGGTTAGGACAGTTCTTTGATCCGGCCATCCCCGCCCTTCTTTGCAGTGAGGGTGGAGTGGCGTAACAATATTTTTTTTAATTTAAGCACTTATAAAATTGTAAATCACTTATATAGCCCGGGTACATAGCTAGATAGCAATCTTATGTGAACGTGGCTTATGCTATACGTAATTAGATGCAAATCAGTAACACAAGTAAAAACCAAATTAATAAGGTCTCTTTCATATTAACAGTTTTATATATTTATAAATATTAATAGGATATCCATCCAATTTAAAACATGTGCGAGTGAAATTATTGGACAAATTTAACGTGGACATCCGATAACTACTATTCATAGATTATTATTTAACAATAACAATACAATAAAAATGAACAAATACTAGTTAAATAGCTGAGCTTTAGCGAAAACTATCACTTGAGGAGCTTGAAAAATTTCTGTCTGTAAGACTCTCTATTTATCTGAGAACAAACTAACGTGTAGACCTGAAACTTTACAAAAATTTTAATTTCTATAGAAGCATAATCGAGTTAAATGATTGTGTATGTAAGTTCATGGAATTTGGCTTTACGTTGCGAACATTTTACACTGGTCTTCTGGATAACGAGATGATGGCAACGAAGCAATCGCAGAGTAAATAAATGCGTGAACAAACTGAGTAATATCGTATGACATATTAACATGTAACATAGAAACACGTGTAGCCTAAGCATAAAATTGAAATGAACTATAACTTGAAATATGACATCCAACTTCAGCTAAGCCCGTTTAAGCAGCACGTAGTGTGGTGTACTCATATCTTGTTGTAAAATTATTTAAATTGTTAGTGATAATAATATGAAAATAAATGTTGTATGTATACAAATGATTTTGAATTTAATACTGCTGATTGTGTTTTTTTAGACTCTCATAGATGAGATAAACTTTCTATTCAGTATGAAGTCAGGAAAAGCAACTAAACGTGAAATATTATTTTGGATAATATTTCATTAAATAATATATTAATCTAAGAATTGCTTTTTCTATTTGGTTTGTTAGAAGCTAAGTGTGTAAAATACTTTTTTACCTATGATATATTTAATAAGCAAATAGCAAAGAAAAAACATTTTATAAAATACCTGATGGTCTTTTAGGCTCTTTAACTACCAAGTCAGCTGTAGATGAGTGTTGCGTTGAGCTGCTCATGTTACTACTGACATTGCGTCACAACAAGGACTCCTTCCTTTGATAAGCCCCCACTTATTTTGCTGTTCACCGATCACCGAGAAATTCAAGTCAACTTTATTACTTCAGTGCTTCATTACGTTGCGTGAGATGATTTGTATGGTTTATTTGTTTGGTACAATCCACTTTCCTATACAGTATATATTGTTAGAGTTTCTCAAATTCTATACTGTATGGAAATATTTAGGACGTCAAGAAATTAAATTGTATCGGTTATTCTATTCGATACTTCTACTATCGAAGCTATACCGACGGTAAGACCTAGCAACTACCATGGATCGTTCAATAAATATTTAGAATAATAAACAAATAATTCGTTGAATATGGAACGAAGTGGAGAAGAAGGCGTGGAAATTTAGGACCAAAATGGTGAATCACGCAATTGGTCAGCGCTATAAAACTATAAAAGTCACTTCTTCTTCTTATATATATATATATATTATATATATATATATATATATATATATATATATATAAATGCGAATGTTGTTATAACTCTGGAACCAATGCACGAAACATCGTGATATTTTGTACAGTGATTCTACACGCTCCTGGAAGTAACATAGGCATACTTTTAGAGAGGGAAACATAGATTTAATTAATCTTTTAATTATAAATTTTTGTTGATGTTGGAGTGTTTTTATATTTGATCCGACAGACTGCGCTACGACACGTAATACAAAGCGAACTGATACTTAACAGCTGTTAATACTTTCAGCTGAAGTTCGTCAAAGAGGCAGAAACATTTGTTTACATTTAAAATTCCGAAAATGTGTATTGTAAAGTGCTTGATCAGTAGTGTAATGCAGGTTGCATAGAGGACGTCATTGCCTAATTTTAAATTCAGATTGCACCAATGATCAATAAACTATCTAATGCAATGAAAATACTATTAAACGCTATTATGAAAATAACCTCATTGTACAAATCCATGAATGTTTGCACATAAGGTAATCGAATTTGGTTACATCGAAGTTAAATGAAAAGAGCTGAAAGAAGACGCTTTATGATCGAAATTGGGTTTCTTTGATACATTTTCTTGAAGGCACACTCCTAAATAATACTGGAAATATCTTAGACAGAAAAGTAATTTTAACAGACTGAATTTGATTCTTTATAACCTAATTAGTTTACCGAGATTCATCCATATTCATCCATTCTGAATAACTTATCAACACCTAGCAAAAACCACGAATGATAGAGACAGGAATATGTACCACCTTCACAATGCGCCCAAGAGGCTCACGAAGGAACGACTATCAATTATCTCAGCAATGTTTAGAATGTTATAGAAAAAGAATAAATGAATATAGTGTACTGTTTTCAACGGGAAATTGCGTGCGAAGCCGCGGACAACTTTTGCAAAACATTATTGAAATGCGCAGCGAAGCGCGCCGGGTCCGCTAGTTTTATATAATGTCCAGATGCATTATGTGGTGTTTTTATTTTACTATTTTCACTATAACGTTATAATTAATTTTAAAAATCTGTAAAAGTTCAATATCCAACACATTTTTATTAATCATGCTGTACGTCATGCAGCAATTCTGACAGTATCGTAATGGCTTTAAATGAGCGTGATAAAGGTTAAAGTGATAAAGGACTTATTAAATCGTACGTATAAAACAAAAGGTGTTGTTAACTCTTAGCCTTAAACCAAACATGCACCCTAAAGGACAAAGCTTTTCTATTAATCAATTTGTCTGTGCATACTAAAAGATTTTTTTTTAAGTTTTAATTTCTCAGGCCATTTTAAAGTGATTTAATCCGAACAATCTAAACGATGCCCGATGCCTTATAAAACCGTTTATTACGACTTATTAGTACACAATGTCTAAATAAATGCATTGTGACATGTGTTCTTATTACTACTATCAACTAGAATGTTTTTGAAATATTTACAAAACTTGTGATTAAAGAAATCTGTAATTTCTGCACACTTCTAATACAAATGCCCAAACACCACACAAACTCAGTTTAATTTTGGTTCGAGTCATACCAGCGTAGAAATAGTTAAGTGGCTTGTATAGGTTTTGTTGTTTTATACTCCTTTAATTCTTAAATAAATTCTGGTATTATTTATGTTGTATCCTTAAATGTTTGATACGATTAAGATGGCTTAGAACTTTTAAAATGTGAAACTTTGTTCTGAGCAAAAAAGTTTTCCGCAACATGGTATACATATTAAGCATATTGTAGCATTTGATTTAATAGGGAAGGATAGATTTTATTTTTTATCTCAAGTTGATTTTATTATTGACTCTAGGTACATTGAAACACCTTAAATCAAAGTATTGTGCATCCAAGATGTTATTTAGGGAGCGTCCTAAAGATTTGTTTCAGGCCAAATAGTAGCCTAATATTTAAAGCAACTGAATCATTCTAAATGCGCTGTGCTGTCGAAAAATCTTGATATCTTTAACAAATGTAGCAACATTGAGCTTCTCTATAAGAGATTCAAAACTCATGAAATTAATGCAAACAGCCGTTGAAATGTAAAGAAAATTAAAATACTACTCCTCTGAGAACCTTTGTCTCTATAGGACCTGCTTTCTGTGAAGATGTGCTGAAGAAGTTTGTAATCAGATCCAGCCAGAGCAAGAAGATTGTCGTTGAACTTCATAAGGCTTCTCCGCTGCAACATTCCATATGGTCACTCGAAACGGACGATCAGAACTTGTTAAGACAACCTGCTAAACGTGAGAAGTAAAGAAACAAAACTGTGAGACATACAATAATATGTGATGTGAGATGAAATCTATAACAATGACCCGAAGCTAGACGTATGACTTTATGTACATTCTATTTGCGTTTGTTGAATTTCAATGATAGTAACAACTTAATTAAACATGGTGAATGTTAAATGAACCAACTTTGAATATTATAAGATGGCGAACGGAAATGTCGGGATTTGTATTACTTTTGTCTCCACTTTCACGCGATAACGACAAACCAAATAAGCTAATTCTGGCAGAATTGTCTCCCTTTAAAAAATTAAAATGTCAATCAATTTTCATGACAATACTCCTAAATGAATATGTAAATGTGTAGTTGTCCTTGAAATAAAAACATAGTGGATGAAACGCTGAGATTTTAAAAATTTACCTCATAAGTTTTAAACATTTAAGGTTTCTAAAAGCAACGTGAAAATTGATACCAAAAAATTGATAGAAAAGAAAAATCTAATTTTATATTTATTTACTTACAAAATACGATTCTTCTTATTTTTATGCTTTGTTAATGGTCGGAAGTGCAGACATAGATGCATAGGTGAAGACGCAACGTTCGTTCTTGTTTGCGTCAGTTTTTTTTAAGCATAGAAATATATTATAAATATATAATTTATACTGTTATATATACAGATTAATTCATCTCTTTTTCAAAAGTGTACTATAGGAATAATTTCCCGGATCCGGCGGAAGTAGAAATAATGTAGTTCTGTCAGAGCTGGAATAATTCCAATTGTAATTTTAGTGTTATACTTGTATAGCATCTAGATGTATACCTTGTCATTTTGGTCGATACTTTCTTTTTTGTAATTATGTTTTTCTTCACTATCCCAAACTGACTGTGAATAAAATTAATTAAATAGAATTTGTAAAAACATTTCTTACATTACAGTATACATATGCTGGTAGATATGAATATGGCGGTACTAGACCACTTTTGGGACAGTCAGATAATCGATGGAAAATACTGTTCATTGAACCATAAACGAATCTGTAAATCACGAATGAAAAATAACCGAATCTATAGCTGTTTGCTTCTACTTTCTTAAGGTGTCTATTGGAAACTTAGTCAAATCTGCTTTGAATCAATATATCGGAAATGATCTCATATCTGCTTTGAATCAACGAACATTCTGTTGTAAATATATTAAAATCTTAATGAAAGATCTTAGAAAAGTTAGAGAAAAAAATATTGAAAAAATAGTATTAAAAAATTTAAATTGCCTCCTACAATCCAATAAAGTAATAAAAGTACTATTTTGTCCTATAACTATACTTTTTTTCAATAATTTTAAGTCTTAGTTTACAGATTTTTCTATAATAAATAGAAGAATCTATCTGTTTCACCGGAAATTGTGCTGATTCCTATCAAATTCTAGTAAATATCAATACTTTTTCAAATTATTAGTTAAGAAATTTTTACCTTGTAAATAGAACAATGGAACGAAGTAAAATAACATGTCCATACTGCATAAAAGATATTTTTGAACACCATTATACCCGACATTATAAGTCAAAGAATCGTCTGAAAAATAAAGATATTTATGAAAAAAGAACTAAATTATTTAAGACTATGGGCTAAAGAGAATCAGATTGATAACTATCAAAATATGTACAACATTGAGAAATTAAGAGACTTAAAGAAAAATTTCAAAGTTGAAAAGAAAGATCTTAATCTTTTTAATGATGAAAAAATTCATTCAATCGCCGAAAAACTATCCATTGAAACAAACGATAAAACTAAGTCTGAAATGATCAAAGGAATAGGCGAAACTCTTAACAAAAAATCCGAAAATATCATTAATGTTGAAGTCTTATCATCTATACATGGTCTATTTAAGCAATACATTTTAACAAATTTAAACGATAATTTCATGTCAATTTATAAATATCTCTCTGTAATTAAAAGTTTAATCGAAAAATTTCAATAAACTGTGAAAAATATGAAAGATTATCTATCCTTAGAATGTAAATACGAACGAACTATAGTGAACGGTGAAACACAAATATGTCCAATGTATTTTACTATAAAAGCAGACGAAATCTTCGATGTAAACGATTTTATCACTAAACAATTTAATAAATTAACACATCGTCAACAGACAAATCACCCAAATAGAGGTTCCGGTTGGACATTTAAAAGTTGTAAACAATTAGTTTTTAGCCTTAATAAACATGAATTTATGAACGCAGGATCATATATTGATTTACCACAAGAGATAAGGGTAAAAAAAGCTTGTATAAATATAAAAATAATGATGATTATTGCTTTATTTATTCTATCCGATGTGCTATTGAAAACCCCGAAACTCATGTTGACAGAGCAAAACAATATGAAAAATTTGTAAATGATGAAATATTTTCGGGCTTTGACTATCCAATGTCTTTAAAAGATATACAATTATTTGAAAAATGAAGTCACAATTCCAAGTACAAATATCCAACAATGTCTATAAATATCTATACTTATGACGTAAAACTCAACATTGTTCCATTACAAATTTCCGAAGTTTATAATGCCGAATTAGAAATCGATTTGTTGTATGTTAAACAAGAAGACAAATCTCATTATGTTTTGATAACAGATTTAAATAGATTAGTGAGTTCTCAGTTATCTAAACATGAACACAAAAAATTTCTATGTGGGAGATGTTTAAGCCATTTCTACAAATCTGGAGATTTAACAGATCATTTAGAAATTTGCAAGCAACATGAAGTTTGTAAGCCAATTATGCCATTTCCAGGACAAACAACTTACTTTACTAATTATCAAAAGAAATTTAACCATCCGTACGTTATTTATATGGACTTTGAGCGCATATTAGGAAAGATTCCGACATGCAAGAACAATCCAGAAAGATCGACTACAACCAAGATTCAGAAGCATATTCCTTATGGTTTTACTCTATATTTAGTGTCGAATGTGACCAATCGTATGTATAAACCTATATGTTATCGAGCCAAAAATGAAAACGATTTGCCTAATGTTCTCGCAAAAATTGTTTGAAGAGCTCAATAAACTATCGAAATACATAGCTAAAAAATATAATTCAAAGAATATGAAGCCTATGAAATTAACTGAAGAAGAAGAAATTTCATATCAAAATTCAAACGTTTGTCATATCTGTGAAACAGAAGGTTTTGATGGTGAAAAAAGATTAAAAGTAAGAGATCATTGTCATTTAACAGGTAAATTTCAAAGCGCAGCTCATTCATGTTGTAATCTAAATTTGAAATTTCCACAAAATATTCCAGTTTTCTGTCATAATATGTCAAATTACGATACTCATTTGTACATAAAAGAGATTTCTATACATTATTAACAGATGAGAACATTTCTGATAAAGATTATCAACATTATTTAAAAGTTTGGAATAAATTAAAAGTTAAAAATCTCGGAAATTACTCGGATTTATATAATATTCAAGATGTTTTATTACACGCTGATATATTTGAAAATTTCAGAAACATTTGTCTAAATTTTTACAAACTTGATCCAGCACATTATCTAACAGCTCCAAGCCTCGCATGGGATGCTATGTTAAAATTAACGAAAATAGAATTACAATTGATTAGTGATTATAATACGTATTTAATGATTGAAAAAGGTATTCGTGGAGTTATTTCTCAATGTATTAAGCGATATGTGAAAGCAAATAACAAATATTTGAAAAATTTCGATAAGAAAAAACCTGAAAACTATCTGTTGTACGTCGATGCCAATAATCTTTATGGTTATGGTCTTATGCAAAATTTACCATATGGTGATATTAAGTGGATGAATCCTAAAACTTACACAACTGCAGAATGGCAAAAAACAATTTTAGAACTCACTGGAGAAGAAGATTATGGCTATATTCTCGAAGTTGATCTAGGATATCCAACGAATTTACATGAAAATCACAAGGATTTGCCTCTTGCTCGTGAACATTTTAACAAGAAACTTTGCACAACTTTACTAGATAAAACTGAATACGTTGTTCATTCAAGAAATTTGAAATTCTATCTGGAACAAGGTATGGTGTTAAAATATGTTAATAGAAAGCCAGAAACCAGAAGCCTTTTATGAAAGAATACATTGATTTCAACACAAACATGAGAACCAAAGCTACAAGTGACTTCGAAAAGGACTTTTATAAGCTCATGAACAACTCTGTTTTTGGAAAATGTGTGAAATAGATGTGATATCAAACTAGGAAATGAAGAATTTTCAATGAAACAGGCCAAGAAAACGAACTTCAAATGTTTCAATATATTTGACGACAACTGTATAGCGAGTCACATGTACAAACAGAAAGTAAAATTTAACAAGCCAATCTACATAGCATTTTCAGTTCTTGACCTATCAAAATTGCTAATGTACGAGTTTTATTACGATAAACTTAAGAAGTATGACCCCGATTTGAATCTATGTTACATGGATACTCGATTATGGGAAGTGGAACGCATTGGATTTGCTATTATAAAAATGATAAGAATGCATATTATTTTGATTCGTATGGAAGAATTGAGGACAAACCACCGAGAGAATTGATAAAATATTTGAAAAAATCAAACCTTTATTATAATAATTCTCAAATTCAAGACTATAAATATCCCCCAATTTGTGGTAATTTATGTGTTTTTGTTTTGAATGAGTTGACTGATGGTAAAGATTTTAAAGAAGTTGTTAACAAATTATTACTTAATAAATATTCTTTCTTTACTTGTTTTCCATAAGGATTCTTTATAAATGTACTCTTATTTGTCTTACATTTTGAACATTTTGCTGCAATTCTATACAACCCGTTTTGAGTTTGAACAATCTTAGAATCTATATTTTTCGTTTTCTTTTTACATTTGTGACAGTGAATCAAATCATCTTCCATTTATATATCAAAGTTTCCAAGTTTATTTAATTCGTCTAATATATCAGATTTTGCTTCATTTTTATAGCCATACGGTACTGTATCGATCTTATTTTCTAGGACAATTCTTTTATCATCTTTTGAGTTCAGTGCTAACTTGTTTATAGTAACGGTTTACAACTCATGTTTATAGCTTTTGATTACTGTCATCTCCCTAAATTCTTCTTTATCTTCGAACAAACATCTTTTCAAGTTTTCGATATTTATTATTTTATTTACAACGCTTCTCTTAATTCCTTTGCATCTTACTGGATTTTTGTCTAGATATTTGTACGAGTACATTTTCGATCTCAATCAACAAAATTCTTCTAAAACTTCGCTATTTAACTCATCTTTGAATTTCTTTATTACCTTCTTATTTTTAGTAGTGAAACATTCATGATCTTTTGGATAATCACTTGTATCAAACTCATTTATATTTTCTTTAATAATTTTGTAAGGATCACGTTTCATTTCTAGAAAATATGAATCAGTATCCATGTTACGTAGATTCAAATCGGGATCATACTTCTTAAGTTTATCGTAATAAAACTCGTACATTAACAATTTTGAAAGGTCAAGAACTGAAAAACCTATGTAGATTGGCTTGTTAAATTTAACTTTCTGTTTGTACATATGACTTGCTATACAGTTATCGTCAAAGATATTGAAACATTTGAAGTTCGTTTTCTTGGCCTGTTTCATTGAAAATTCTTCATTTCCTAGTTTGATATCACATCTATTTCGCACATTTTCCATAGTTTTTCCAAAAACAGAGTTCTTCATGAGCTTATAAAAGTCCTTTTCGAAGTCACTTGTGGCCTTAGTTCTCATATTTGTGTTACAATCTATGTATTCTTTCATGAAAGGCTTCTGATCAAATGCAATAACTCTATTCAATGTTTCAAAATCATACCTTGTTCCAGATAGAATTTCAAATTTCTTGAATGAACAACGTATTCAGTTTTATTCAGTAAAGTTGTGCAAAGTTTCTTGTTAAAATGTTCAGGAGCAAGAGGCAAATCCTTGTGATGTTCATGTAAATTCGTTGGATATCCTAGATCAACTTCGAGAATATAACCATAATCTTTGTCGCCAGTGAGTTCTAAAATTGTTTCTTGCCATTCTGCAGTTGTGTAAGTTTTAGGATTCATCCACTTAACACCATATGGTAAATTTTGCATAAGACCATAACCATAAAGATTATTGGCATCGACGTACAACAGATAGTTTTCAGGTTTTGTCTTATCGAAATCTTTTAAATATTTGTTATTTGCTTTCACATATCTTTTAATACATTGAGAAATGTCTCCACGAATACCTTTTTCAATCATTAAATACATATTATAATCACTAATCAATTGTAATTCTATTTTCGTTAATTTTAACATAGCATCCCATGCGAGGCTTGGAGCTGTTAGATGATGTGCTGGATCAAGTTTGTAACAATTTAGACAAATGTTTCTGAAATTTTCAAATATATCAGCGAGCAATAGTACATCTTGGATATTGTACAAATCAGAGTAATTTCCTAGATTTTTCACTTTTAATGTGTTCCATACATTTAAATAGTGTTGAAAATCTTTCTCAGATATGCTCTCATCTGTCAAAAGTGAATAGAAATCTTCAATTTTCAGCTCTTCTATGTAATCAAGTTTTTCAATACTATCGATGAATTCATAAGGAAATATGCCTTTTCCAGACAATATTTTAAAAGTCTCATCTTCATCATTTGGCTGTCTTGCTAAAATTTCATTCAATATTCTTCCATCCTGTATAAAATGATTTGTATGTTTGAAGTCTTCTTTTTTGAGATTTTTAGCTAATTTTTCAATAGATGACGCCATGAATCTAAATGTGTCTACGAACGAAAACTTAATAAATTTTCTAGGCTTATCATTGTCAAACTCATAGCCATATCCAGAATTTACAGAATAATTTATATATTTTTCATCTGTGTTTGAGATGAAATCAACATTTCCATATTGTTTAGCCAATTCTTTTATGTACAAATGAGTATCGTAATTTGACATATTATGACAGAAAACTGGAATATTTTGTGGAAATTTCAAATTCAGATTACAACATGAATGAGCTGCTCCTCTATATTTTCCTGTTAAATAGCATTGATCTCTTACCTTTATTCTTTTTTCATCATCAAAACCCTCAGTTTCACAAATATGGCAAAGATTTGTATTTTTAAATAAAATTCTTCTTCTTCAGTTAATTTCATAGGCTTCATATTCTTTGAATTATATTTTTTTACTATCTATTTCGATAATTTATTGAGTTCTTCAAACAATTTTGTCGGGACGATTTTCAAATCTTCGTCATTTTTGGCTCGATAACATATAGGCTTATACATACGATTGGTCACATTCGACACTAAATATAGAGTAAAACCATAAGGAATATGCTTCTGAATCTTGGTTGTAGTCGATCTTTCTGGATTGTTCTTGCATGTCGGAATCTTTTCTAATATGCTCTCAAAGTCCATATAAATAACGTACGGATGGTTAAATTTCTTTTGATAATTAGTAAAGTAAGTTGTTTGTCCTGGAAATGGAATAATTGGCTTACAAACTTCATGTTGCTTGAAAATTTCTAAATTATCTGTTAAATCTCCAGATTTGTAGAAATGGCTTAAACATCTTCTAAATAGCAATTTTTTATGTTCGTGTTTAGATAACTGAGAACTCACTAATCTATTTAAATCGGTTATCAAAACATAATGAGATTTTTCATCTTGTTTAACATACAATAAATCGATTTCTAACTCGGCATCATAAACTTCTGAAATTTGTAACGGAACTATGTGTAATTTTTCATCATAACTATACACATTTATAGACATTTTCGGATACTTGTACTTAGAATTGTAGCTTCGTTTTTCAAATAATTGTATATCTTTTAAAGACATTGGGTACTCAAAGCCCGAAAATATTTCATCATTTACAAATTTTTCATATTGTTTTGCTCTGTCAACATGAGTCTCGGGTTTTTCAATAGCACATCGGATATAATAAATAAAGCAATAATCATATTTATTTTTTAATTTATACAAGCTTTTTTTACATTTATCTCTTGTGGTAAATCAATATATGATCCTGCGTTCATAAATTCATGTTTATTAAGGCTGGAAACTAATTGTTTACAACTTTTAAATGTCCAACCGGAACCTCTATTTGGGTAATTTGTCTGTTCACGATGTGTTAATTTATTAAATTGTTTAGTGATAAAATCGTTTACATCGAAGATTTCGTCTGCTTTTATGTTAAAATACATTGGACATATTTGTGTTTCACCGTTCACAAAAGTTCGTTCGCATTTACATTCTAAGGTTAGATAACCTGTCATATTTTTCACAGTTTCTTGAAATTTTTCGATTAAACTTTTAATTTCTGGCCTCATTACAGAGAAATATTTATAAATTGACATGAAATTAACGTTTAAATTTGTTAAAATGTATTGCTTAAATATACCATGTATAGATGATAAGACTTCAACATTAATGATATTTTCGGATTTTTTGTTTCGCCTATTTCTTTGACCATTTCAGACTTAGTGTTATCGTTTGTTTCAATGGATAGTTTTTCGGCGATTGAATGAATTTTTTCATCATTAAAAAGATTAAGATCTTTCTTTTCAACTTTGAAATTTTTCTTTAAGTCTCTTAATTTCTCAATATTGTACGTATTTTGATAGTTATCAATCTGATTCTCTTTAACCCATAGTCTTAAATAATTTAGTTCTTTTTCATAAATATCTTTATTTTTCAGATGATTCTTTGACTTATAATGTCGGGTATAATGGTGTTCAAAAATATCTTTTTTGCAGTATGGACATGTTATTTTACTTCGTGCCATTGTTCTATTTATAAGGTAAAAATTTCTTAACTAATAATTTGAAAAAGTATTGATTTTTACTAGAATTTGACAGGAATCAGCACAATTTCTGGTGAAACAGCGATAGATTCTTCTAGTTATTATAGAAAAATGTGTAAACTAAGACTTAAAATTATTGAAAAAAAGTATAGTTATAGGACAAAATAGTACTTTTATTACTATATTGGTTTGTAGGAGGCAATTTAAATTCTTTAATACTATTTTTTCAATATTTTTTTTCTTTAACTTTTCCAAGATCTTTCATTAAGATTTTAATATATTTCCAACAGAATTTTCGTTGATTCGAAGCAGATATGAGATCATTTCCGATATATTGATTCAATGCAGATTTTACTAAGTTTCCAATAGACACCTTAAGAAAGTAGAAGCAAACAGCTTCGGTTATTTTTCATTCGTGATTTACAGATTCGTTTATGGTTCAATGAACAGTATTTTCCATTGATTATCTGACTGTCCCAAAAGTGGTCTACTACCGCCATATTCATATCTACTTATGCTTTCATAGCAACGGCACGAATGCAATACACTACAAATGTTCATCCAACAAAGCCACATGTTCATTATTAATACAGGGTTCTTGTAAATTACTCCATTTAACTTTACTGCTTGTTAAAAATTATATTCCTATTTCACTCAAATTGCCGTCTAATGTCAGTTTGTGTTTTTCAAGAATAAATTTGTAGCTGTTTAATGTGTAAAGGTATGAAATTCAGCCACAGTTTAAAATCTAAGTTATTAAAAACAAGTATTAATTTTAAGATCAGGTTAAGGCATCATGTCCTGAATGCTCTCCTCTTCAAATAGTTTTTAACAAATCTTTCTACTGCAGAAGAAGTGTGGTTTGGGACATTTGGCAGCCTCAACACTTTCAGGCTTACCAATTTATCATACTTTAATTTTTTTCGGAAACCGTCACTTATTTCTGGTATCTAAAACGCCAAACATGACTCTCACACAAAAATTCAACACATATCAATGGTTTCAAACACTTTATTAGTAAAAAATCAATGAAATCTTAGGTATATATATATGTGTGTATTCCTAGATGTGTATGTTTTCTTTAACTTTCAGTCTTAAAGTGAAATAAAGCTCATGGTTTTCCTGAAGAGCTCTCCACAGTCTGCAGAACGCAATATCTTAAAAAAACAAACAATTATATAATAAATAAATATAAATAGTAATTCAATAAATTAGGAAGTAATTATACAACTCGTTTCCATTATACAGCTTGTGTATGTCGATCCACATTATTGTCCTTTTCAGATGGTTTGTTCCAAGGTTGAACGTCGGTGGATCCAAGCAGTATGAAAATTGTGTTGCCAATGAAGAAAACGCCAGCGGATATGTAAAAGGCAACCAACCACTCTTCTCTACTCGTCTATGACAAATAATAACAATAAATATAATATGTATTATTTTACATATACCAAATAATACATATTTAACAGTAGAAAGTATGAGATTATCCAAATGAATACACCGTTAATCTGGGAAAAAAGATTTTTAATACATGTTGTGTAAAAGCACACATTACTGTCGTGTATTATCAACTGTCAGTGATGGTTTCAACTAATGGAATAAAATGGATTGGAAATTTCTTCAACTTGCTTGTTATTACTTTTGTGTAAAATGAACTACGCTTATAACATTTATTCTATTAAATTACGTTTAATTTCAATTTTAAGAACGGCGAAGAATTTATCTGATGTTTTACTGTGATAATATTTAGCTATCACATACTTTAAGCATATTTTAAATGGTACTTTAGCTTTATATAGAACTGTATTTTTAAGTAAATTAAAAATGGTGAAAACCTTAACATTAATCACTTAACTTAATATTTTTCCAAATAATGGTTCTATCACTGATTTTTCATTACTGGTAAGGAGAAAATACAAGTTTTCTTATGAGATAGAGGTGACGAATTTGGTTTTACTATAGGGATTAGTTAGCAACAAAAGCCACCACTATTCGTAACTTAAAAGACTGAATTTTCATGAACGAGAAAGTGTTCAATGTAGTGGGTGCATTCCTGGCAGAATTCACTATAATTCCGGAAGTCACAAAAACTTATTGTAAAACCAGATATCGCTTTTCCTTTCCCAGTTTTCCCCGAAATCCAACAAAATTTATTTTTTCAATCTTTATTCATACAATCTATATTAATTTAATGATTTTTCAAACCTTTAAGACTAAAATTGAGTTTTAAACCTATAGAAAATTATTTTGTTTTACTGATACCTTAGACTGAATAGTACCATTCTTTTTAGTAATACATTACTATTAAAAATATTTTGTTTTCTTATAATGTAAATATGTTTCAAGTAGTGCAAATTTTGAGTGGCTAAGGTATCACTATTAAACATTAGAAATATTACGTATAAAACAGATTTCTGTTGAATTTTTTTAAAACCATTGCAGATACTAAAAAGTTTAAATATAATCTTTGTTCGTTTCCATGAGATCATATTAACAGTAACCACTAAATGTAAGCACTCACTCTTTTATTTCATGTTGTAAATAGTGTTTTATTTTCTGCGAAAACTTTGGGTGCAATACCATCTATAAGATTATCTATTACCCAACCTATGTTTTGAAACAAACATTTCTCAAACCAACCTCCGCCCCCCCTCAGTAAAAAGGCTTGGTGCAATATTTAATAACACTATAAGAATATTAATGTCTGAGGTCAAATTAAAGTAAATTATGTTTTTAAAAAAAGCATTTTTTCTTTTACTTTATAAATTTTATTCGTAAAAAGACAATAATTTAGATTCAATCTCAGTACCTCCAGTTTTAGAGGTTAATGGCTTAAGTGTTACTAAAATACCTTAGAAAAATTACGTAAACACAGATTTCTGCGCCCATAACTTTTGCTAGGACCGTCGAAATGATGTTATGTTCATATTATCGTGTTCCCATTGAATACATATTTAAAATAACTAGTCACAAGTTAGAGGTTTCTTGTTAAAAATTGTGTTACCCCTTTCTATCCTCCTTTGAAAAGAGAGTAAAATTTATTTTGCGCTCCGCAAATTCCAAAAAATATTTTAATGAGTATGGTGAAGGTTTTACATTGATATTTGAATCCGTTTGGAATATAACCAGGCGTATAAGAAATTAATTTACACCTTAATGTAAGGGGTTGTTTAGCTATAAATGTTTCTAGGATTGCCGTAGAGATGTTTTGTTCACGTCATTGTAGTTCTTTTGAGTTTACCTTTCAAATGACATGCCATAAGAAAGAGGTTGCAATTTTAAAATTTAAAGTCAACCCCCTATACCCTCTTTTGAAGGCGGGTAATATTTCTATCCTTCAAATAGTTCAAAACATTATTTTAATAGGTATGGTGAAGATTGTAAATCGATATTTCAATTCGTTTAGAATATATCCAGGGGTTTCAGGACTTAATTTACACCCTGTGAGTGTGAATATATATATATATATATATATATATATATATATATATATATATATATTCGCCTTCAGCTAGCCTGGGCCCCCCAATCCCAAAGGTACGTGCTTAAAAATTCGGGGATAAGTGGAATTTGGTAATTGTCTAAATTCGAACATGAGGTTTAAACGTGCTCTGACCCTATCTACTACGGAAATAGTGTTTCCGTGGAAATACGAGTAATACTGCACGATGCAAATTTTATCCAATGGGAATAGTAAATTAGGTGTTTTTCAGGCTTACGCAAGGATATATGACAAAACACTATTTGGCCTTTTTTGTACATCCCATCATTTTCTAGTTAATGTGTGTGTGTGTGTGTGTGTGTGTGTGTTTGTGTGTGTGTGTGTGTGTGTGTGTGTGTGTGTGTGTGTGTGTGTGTGTGTGTGTGTGTGTGTGTGTGTGTGTGTGTGTGTGTGTGTGTGTGTGTGTGTGTTTCTGGGAACTGAAAAACATGACACAACAAATACGATAATATTTTTTCGGCTGAGCGACTGTTGTGTACTGCATAGTGCGAGAACGGTGGCGGCTGAGCGACTGTTGTGAACTGGATAGTGCGAGATCGGTGGCGACTAAGCGACTGTTGTGTACTGGATAGTGCGAGATCGGTGGCGACTAAGCGACTGTTGTGTACTGTATAGTGCGAGATCGGTGGCGACTAGGCGACTGTTGTGTACTGGATAGTGCGAGATCGGTGGCGACTAGGCGACTGTTGTGTACTGGATAGTGCGAGATCGGTGGTGACTAAGCGACTGTTGTGTACTGGATAGTGCGAGATCGGTGGCGACTGAGCGACTGTTGTGTACTGGATAGTGCGAGATCGGTGGCGACTGAGCGACTGTTGTGTACTGGATAGTGCGAGATCGGTGGCGACTGAGCGAATGTTGTGTACTGGATAGTGCGAGATCGGTGGCGACTGAGCGAATGTTGTATACTGGATAGTGCGAGATCGGTGGCGACTGAGCGAATGTTGTATACTGGATAGTGCGAGATCGGTGGCGGCTGAGCGACTGTTGTGTACTGGATAGTGCGAGATCGGTGGCGACTGAGCGAATGTTGTGTACTGGATAGTGCGAGATCGGTGGAGGCTGAGCGACTGTTGTGTACTGGATAGTGCGAGATCGGTGGCGACTGAGCGAATGTTGTGTACTGGATAGTGCGAGATCGGTGGCGACTGAGCGACTGTTGTGTACTGGATAGTGCGAGATCGGTGGCGGCTGAGCGACTGTTGTGTACTGGATAGTGCGAGATCGGTGGAGGCTGAGCGACTGTTGTATACTGGATAGTGCGAGATCGGTGGCGACTGAGCGAATGTTGTGTACTGTATAGTGCGAGATCGGTGGCGACTGAGCGACTGTTGTGTACTGGATAGTGCGAGATCGGTGGAGGCTGAGCGACTGTTGTGTACTGGATAGTGCGAGATCGGTGGCGACTGAGCGACTGTTGTGTACTGGATAGTGCGAGATCGGTGGCGACTGAGCGACTGTTGTGTACTGGATAGTGCGAGATCGGTGGCGACTGAGCGACTGTTGTGTACTGGATAGTGCGAGATCGGTGGCGACTGAGCGACTGTTGTGTACTGTATAGTGCGAGAACGGTGGCGACTAAGCAACTGTTGCATACTGGATAGTGCGAGATCGGTGGCGACTAAGCAACTGTTGTGTACTGGATAGTGCGAGATCGGTGGCGACTGAGCGAATGTTGTATACCGGATAGTGCGAGATCGGTGGCGACTGAGCGAATGTTGTGTACCGGATAGTGCGAGATCGGTGGCGACTGAGCGACTGTTGTATGCTGGATAGTGCGAGATCGGGGGCGAGTAAGCGACTGTTGTGTACTGGATAGTGCGAGATCGGTGGCGGCTGAGCGATATCAGGACGTCCTGTAAGCTGCTGGGGTTGTGGTTTGTGTAGTCAGACCTACTCGCGTCACAGTACATACAGCTCACTGCATTGATCACATATCTATATACTCTCATAATACGGAGAATATTATTTCAGTTTTTTTATAGCAACTGAATAGAGTAGACTACATATTATTATGAAGTCTGGCAGCAGATCGACTAAGAGTATAGACGTGATTAATAAATCTGTAGTACAAAATCAAATAGTTCGATTCAAACTGGAATGAAATAAATAAATTTAAGGATGTATATAAAAGCGTCAAATTTTGGCCAGGAAAATTAACGATAGTATGAAAGCCTCCTCTATAAGTTTAATATTTCGGAATACGGATTTAAAGCTTTGTATGAGTCGAGGACTAATTATGGCAATTTAACAATTATAAACTAAGATATAAACTAAGAAAAGGGGGTAAACGTCAACCTTTCAACCGCGGGTAGTTACATTATTTTACAAAATATCGTAATAAATTCTTGTAACCTTTTAAAACGGCATAAGAAAACTATGACATAGTTAAAATTATCCAATTAATTGGAAATCCGAAAAAGACTGTGGCAGTGTATCGGTGAAATAGCAGGTAAAACGAAAAAAATGGACACCAGTAGAACATTTGGTAGCTTTAGTTATAGTTGACTGCACGGTTGACATTGCGCATACCAGGTTGCGGACAGAGTTTAGGTTGACTCCAGTAACCGTAGTGTGTGTCAGAGTAGACAGGAGGCTCAGCTCCAGGTATTACGACTGATATTATGAAAGACAAGTTAATCTTCCTAAAGAAACCACTCTTGCACATAATAAATACTAGCCTCATATATGGAATTTCCACGGACTCTCTCTCTCTCTCTCTCTCTCTCTCTCTCTCTCTCTCTCTCTCTCTCTCTCTCTCTCTCTCTCTCTCTCTCTCTCTCTCTCTCTCTCTCTCTCTCTCTCTCTCTCTCTCTCGCCTCTCGCATGTATTATCTAAATTATTAGAGAAGATTTATAAAAAGCCAGTTAACTAATTATTTATTTGAAAACGGTATAATTTTAAAAACATCAGACACACGAAAACAAATATCGTTAAATAAAAACTCTCTTTTTAATAACTCCAGTCAAAGCTACTTTACTTCTATATTTATTACAGCTAACGGCTTCTTAAAACTACACTATATTAATTACCTTCAAAAATGTTTAGAACAAAAGTCTTAGATTAGGCGTTCGCGGCAATTTAACTAATTGTATTGTTTGGAATGTCTTTTACAGTTAAACATTTCTGGTAATTCTCCTTTTTTTTATAGTAGGTATTTTTTTTTGTCCATTACTACGTAAAATACCTGAAAGTTTATACTCCGTTAGTTAAAATTTGTATGTAAATTTACACTTGGACATGAGGTATACATTACCTTGTGGTGAAATATATATTGTGGTTTAAGAGACAACAAAAAAGTTGTTGATTATTGCTAAATAGCTATAATAGATTATAAACGTCAAACAGCTTCATAATAGATAAGTATACATTACGTAATTAAAGTTATCCCAAATAGTGTATTGAGTAAGTAAGTATAATGCATAGTCAGACAGGCATTTAGTATACATATGAGTGAACACTGGTTATATGAGGTTAGTAAGATATATTATTGCTTATTTTGACTTACTGAACTCTTTTTAATATATCCAGTATATATTTGTAATTTTTTAGAGATTTAAACAAATTTTATTGAAAGTTCCATAGTTCATACTTTAAAAACCCAAAATTAAATATAATATCGTTATAATGTTTTAGTATTCTTGTAATTATATGCCCACCAAGTTACATTTTTAAAACTAAACCTATACATTTTTAGAACTCATCAGTGACAAGGGGTCTCTTTAAATGTACCCTACAATAATGAAATAAGTTCTCAAGTGTCTAAGTAAAAAAGATTTTCTATTTAACAATTAAGCTACCTGAGTGAGAAATTTAAATATAATTATTTTAATAATAAACAAACAAATGAAGCTTATCTCAATAGGTTCTCTATTTATAATAAACATAAAACGTTCTAAATATGAACTATTCTGTAGGTAATAAGAAGTATTACTTATTAGTCAACGCAATATAAGCAATTGTTATTGTTTTAATCACAATATAAATACGTTCTTCACATTGTATTTTGTGCATGTGAAAACAATTTGTGAGAAAACGTTTAAGTATCATGATAAAAAGGTGTTACCTCATCGGAGACGATGAAACCAGTGACTATCGGGGCCAGGATGGAGGTGATGTTAGAGAAACCGTTGGTGATGCCCATAAGAAGTCCGGCAAAGTTGGGTGCGAGGTCCAGGTGATTGGTGAGGTATCCGGTGAATATCCCAGCGTTGAGAGCTATGGCTGTAGTCAACAAGATGACGGCACCAGAGACACTAGTCACAAGTGGAAGAGCTAGCAGAGCAGCAGCTCCTCCGTAATGAGCTGGTAGTTTTGAAAAAAAAAACAATAATTAAGTAATACTATATACGAGTACCTGTTTTATTAACTAGACTAATTTTTGTATTTTACAAGTTATATATCTGTAGTATTTTAAAAATAAGTATCGTATTAATAGAAGTAAATATGTGAATGTTGAGTTTAGTTCCAATTAAAGTTCCTCTTAGTGCAGAGTCTGGAAACTGACGCTTTCTTAGCCTTGTTAGCCTGAAGAGATCCAGGAAAAGTTAGCAATGAAGTTCACAGTTGTTCACCTGACGAGATAATTAGAATACCTATTCTTGTGTTGAAACGTTTTAAGGATTTCATTTGCTGCCTCTTCATTGCCGCCTATTTTTATCTCTTCTGAAAAACATGACTCCAGATTCTGGATTCAAGTCTGAGACAGACGCTGCACTAAGAATAAGATAAACTGGAGCTAAACTTAATTTCACATTGAACTAACCCTTCCTACGATTGTTACGTTATGTTTAGAATAAAAATATATTGCCGTTTACAGAGATACAACAGTTTTCCATCTCAAGATTCTCGTTCTGCAATCGATAGTTTGTTGATTATAGCAAAATTATACATAACATATGTCCATGGTATGCATCCACGTTTCATGTGTCAAGTAGGTGTTGTTTGTTGGATAGGGCGTTTCAGTTTTTTGCAAGTGGTCTAAAGATATTTATAGTAAATTTATAGAAATGGTTTGTAAGGAACACATTCCCAGATTCAACTAGCAAACCTTGCCACAAAGTGGACATTACAATTTATTATATATATAGTAAAAAGAAAGAAATTAATTTTATAGCAAAGTCGTCAGAAAATCTGCTTTCAGAGGTTGGTAATTCTCGGAAGTATTCAGTCGCTTTATCTAGTTTTATGACAATGGTATAACTATTACTTATGTGCCTTGCGATCGATTGTAAGTTTACGATGCTAGGAAAATATAATCTGAGAAGAACACCGTTTCTTACTTTAACCCTTTAGATATGCTCCCATTTCGATCTCCATTCACAGCTCCTAGACTAGTAGTAAAATGTTAATTGATAAAATGTCACTTTACAGACGCTCTACCTTCTAACACTCGTCAAGGCACCTTTAGAGCTTTCAGTTGATTAATGTTTTGGAAAACTCGGGCGAAGACCATAGTCGAATGTGTTTGTAGTCTATTTAATTTTACCATTGTTTCGATGTTTCAGATGTGGTAATTGAGTTTTAGAATCGATTGGTCGATTCCTTTGCTCGCAATTGTACTCACTGTTGAACTAAGATAATTAGACCAATCATAATTGCAAGAAGCAGCCTCTACACTACTGCTAGATAAAAATACTAAATCTGTGTATTTTTTTTCTTCCTCCGTTCCTGCTTTTAATCTTTCTATAGGCAGTTTCGCGATGGGTAGGATTCTTTTCCTGTGTCATATACACATTTTTAGGAAGTGTCTTAGTGATAACGTGGACTTGGTATCGTACGTCGGTATTTGACCTCAATTTAATAAACAATTCAGTACAGCCATTCTACTATAGATTATCCTTATATAATCAACAATTTGCAAGGAGTTTATCTCTTTTTCATATCATATCTTATATACGGCGATACTAATTAGTACTAAACAAAGGACACCATTCGCAATCTATACGGTGTAATACCGTTGCTCAAATAACCAATTCAACAATTCAACGACAATTATATATTTAAAGTACTTCCCCTAGAGTTAAAGTTTTCCTTGTAAATATCCCAATGTTCAAACCGAAAATGATCTAAATACTCCACTCCATTCTTTACGGAGGTCAAGTCGATTTTAACGGGACTAAACATTGTTTTTAAACAGTTTTGGAAGGGGATGTGGAGGTGCTAGGGGAAGAAACACAATGAGAGTAGAAAATTGGGTAGATTTGGAAAATAGAAATGTTGTATGGATTGAAATACTTCCAACACACGGATAATCTCTAAAAACGTTAACTGGAGTAGTTTATTGCAAAGAGAGTTTTGTTTGTGGACGTAACCTATTGAGTTTTCTGGCAATGGAAAATAAAGTACGCGGCTGTGTTTATGTACACAAGGCAATCATTCCGTTAGTGTGTAACCAGATGTCACCTTATTCTTCTCTTATGTTCTATAAGCTACTGCTTTATATGAATGAACAAGTGAACCAATCAACTCTTCATTCCGGTAGAATCATAGATATAAGTCCTTCCCTAATTTACCATTCATCACTATTCCCGCATATTGCTCATACGTAGTTCGCCTTCACTGCCATATATAAGGTCATATTTAGCCCTTAAAATTGGTTCACGATGAACAGGTCACTGCTACAACGAACTAGAATACTTTAAATATATTTACACTCTGTTAATCATCAAATTATGAGTTATGACAAAAACAAAGATCACGATCTCCAATTACTTGAAGTTTCTTTATCCTTTAGGTGATTATCAAATGTGTATAAACTAAATTTCTAGTTCCATGCTTACTGGAATTTAAACCCAAATTTACCTGTGTCTTATTTTGAATTACATATTTATGTCTTAATAAGTACTAAGGAATTCTTTACCCTTTTGTCATTGTTTTGATGCCTAAATCTAAAATTTATACTCGAAGGTGTGAATTTTATGCTTTTTAATAAGTTCAACACTTGATACAACACAAAAATCCCTTCCGGCTTAATCAAAAGAAAGGTATGTTTCACATGAGGCTGTTATCTCAAAATGTCAAACTGGAGATGCATTATTAGTTTAGATGTTTTATTCGAACTACAATATGTGACAATAACCCTCAATATTGGCATGTTAATATAATCGTAACATTTTAGAAGGACATAATCTTGAAACCTTACTGGACCAACTTTTTACAACCATATACATTTGTTTGTAAAATTACGTGGACTTAATTTAGATATTATATTCATTCATGTCAGTTTTATACTTTTATAACTTTAACCGGCCACGTAAATAATAAATAAAAACCTGTCATGAATAATGCAAATAACACTTTTTATCTACCTTGAAGAATATTTTTATGTGAAGCCAAGTTGGATAAAATGAACAATTTTTCTAATATTGATTAGACAAATTGTTCATGTTATTGAAGTTACCTATTGAGTTCCACATTTTTCTAGAGACGTTGAGGGAAAGTAGGCGTTTAGCATTGATGTAGTCCGCTATCCACGAAAACACCACGGTCAGCACACACATGATCAAGTATGGAAAAGCAGTAACCAGTCCGTTCTGAAAAAGCACATTTATAAATTTTTGGAACAATAATTATTAATATTCTTTAATTATTGTTATCTAATCTGAGGTATCAGTAGACCACACCATATGTCATGTGTAGGGCTTGGCTGTTTGCATTCCAAATAAATTATGTAGTTATTTTCATTCTCGAGATGACCTGAAGACAGAAATAAAAATTTTACCTTTACGGGCGGACAAAACAGAAATTGTGTCACCCTAATGAGTAATAAGCTTCAATGATGCTCAGCCATAGCTGGAAATGCACAATCATAGAACTTATTCTTGCCTATATAAAATTTAAATTTCATGTATAGTTTAAAATCTACAGATGAAATCATTTCCAAAATATCTTCACATCATGAATTCGCATTTTTTTCATTGGATTAGGTTAGGTTTAATAGCAATGTCTAAATGATAGATGTTCCAGTGAGGTGGTAAAAAGCAAGCTTGCGCTGAAAATTGTCAACGACATTCAACAGTAACTAGTATTATGTACTGTTTTATTGTCTTACTTAAATTATTGTTCGTGCGATACGGACCTAACCCCTAATCTACTATTTTTACTACCTTTACTTTACTTACTTAACTTATGCAGAGAGTTGGTAAATACAGTATTTTTGCCTTTGGTAAACTATGTTCGGGCAATACGGGCCTAACATATATTTTTTTGGTTTCGTGCAATACGGATCTAATATAAAATTTTGCCATAGTACACTTGTTTATTTTCTTAATATTATCTTTAAACTAGTATATTATTTGATTAAGATAGCATTTATTTATACAGAGAATTGTCTTGTGCAATAACTTTGCTTTTAGTAAAATTCACTTTGTACGATAATTAAAAATATCAAAATTTTTGCACCTCGGCATCATTTTATTAAACAAATTTATTTCTAAAAGGGCAGTCAGGTAATGATTTATTAATATTTAATGCTTGAATTTTATAAATATCGTATATCATAATAGTATATCTGATCGTGATCTGGTCCCAGATCGCGCCTCATCTACAGTACGCAATACGTGCCATTCCCAACGGTCACTGGTTTTGTTGTGAATAGACACGTCACAAATTTAGTGTGCATATACGAGTATCTCCCATTTCTCATTCTTCTTTAGAATGGTCTCAGAAGTGTTAAAAAACATTCAGCTATACTTTTACTGTAAAATAACCATAAAATCTAAATTATTAATTTTTTCAAATCTTGAAAAATGTCAAAAAACTAACACTTTTGATGTTGAAGTTGAGGACGTGACTGAAGTAGTTGGGCAGCTCCGTTAGTAGCATCCAGTAGCCCCAGTTCTGGCCGAGATGTGTGAGGAGAAGTGCCCACAACGGCACGGAGGTCAAAACTGACTTCCATGGAGTTACCAATTTCTGAAACATAAACAAAGTTATTTAACTCATATGTGTGCCCATAGTTTTAATATTGAGACTGCATGAAACTCCATAAAGTTACTAGCAACTTTTAAAGTCCTCGAGTTTAGGTTTGTACATTTGCATATTTATACGTTGCAAAATACGTTTTAATGTAACTGAATATATACAATATATATTTATGTATATATATATATACACAATATATATATATATATATATATATATATATATATATATATATATATATATATACATTAAATAGTCAGACAGTGGAGTGTCACTCAATCCTAGCATCCCATTGGTCCCCACCAGCCAATGACGGTTGAACACTATACCTCAAAAGGACTCAAGATATAAACAAGGACCAAATTTGCATTGAGGCCTTAAAACATAACAGTAAAAACACTATACAAATTACACCCAAAGAGAGTGAAAATGTCCCTGATAAATTAAACTAATTTAAACTTAACTATTATATTCATAATATTGTATATTTTTAGTTATATTAAAATTAAAATATAAATGGTTCACATAATTGTCTCTTTTACTAAGGACAAAGTATAAACAATAAGACGAAATGATATTGAAATCTGACAGTCCAGGCGTAGAGGGCATTGTGGGAGTGGCCGCATTAAAATTGATGATAACTTACCGTACCACACCACATTTTCTTGTGTAATTTTAAATGTATATGAAATTACTGTCACACACTTAATGAAACGAATTTGAAGAACTCTCAGAGCATTCAAGAAAAATAGTTACTTTACAACCTCGATTGCTACATTTGTATATCGTCACTCTCTTCTACACGGCCTTGACTACTTCACATATGTAAGTGGTCCTTGGAAACACTGATTCTGTAAGTTATGTAATAGTATTGTATAATGATTGATCCAAATACTGTTTGGGTTCGAGCTATAGAAACTGTCAACCGATTCCTAAATGTGTGTAGACCGCTCAGTCTGCCTGATAACGAAGTCCCGAAAAAGCAGTTCTTTGATTTCATACCTCGTGAAAATTTACAGGCCAAGTTGAAATTGCATGGCTTTGATACAAGAAAAATCAAGCTGATTAAAATGTACACTGCAATTCTATACTGATAAAATTTGTGCACTCCCATCTAGTTGTACGCCTTAAGACGTCTGCCGCAGTAAGCATGTTAAGTCATACTGGAAGTTTACAAGATCGGAAGATGTAAGTTATATTGTCCTGTTTAATGAATTGTTACTTTCCAAATATAGTTATTGGTTGTATTATGGTCCTGCAATGGTTTGAGGTGTGCCTCAAGGAATCTGCCTGGGACCATTGGTGTTTATTCTGTATATAGTTGATTTTTCATTTTTTTGCATAACTGCAAAGTCAAAAATTATTTGTATTAAGAATATACATGTGCTATCATCATTATTAGTATAAAAGAGCGTTGAAGATGAAAATCAAGAAATTATTTTTTACTGATAATACGCAAGTTCAGAGCCCATTATTTGGTTCAGTTCATGTTGTTCTCTTACAAAACCTAGATGAGCAGTTTTGGGTGTCGTGATCTGTGAGAGGCTATCTATCTGTGATACTTTAACAATTTGAATTAAGGGCTCTCCAATAATCAACTGTGGAAGCGTTGATGATGGAGATGGCAGTTTGTTGAAAAGATGTGTCGCGGACCTCGTGTAGTTTTGTAAGTTGAGTTGGAGAGGCACAAGGTTACGTTAGTCAAGGTTTCAGCTCTCGACACAAACTACTGTGGAAGCGTTGATGATGGAGATGACAGTTTGTAGAAAAGATGTGTCGCGGACCTCGTGTAGTTTTGTAAGTTGAATTGGAGAGGCACAAGGTTACGTTAGTCAAGGTTTCAGCTCTCGACACAAACTACTGTGGAAGCGTTGATGATGGAGATGACAGTTTGTAGAAAAGATGTGTCGCGGACCTCGTGTAGTTTTGTAAGTTGAGTTGGAGAGGCACAAGGTTACGTTAGTCAAGGTTTCAGCTCTCGACACAAACTACTGTGGAAGCGTTGATGATGGAGATGACAGTTTGTAGAAAAGATGTGTCGCGGACCTCGTGTAGTTTTGTAAGTTGAGTTGGAGAGGCACAAGGTTACGTTAGTCAAGGTTTCAGCTCTCGACACAAACTACTGTGGAAGCGTTGATGATGGAGATGACAGTTTGTAGAAAAGATGTGTCGCGGACCTCGTGTAGTTTTGTAAGTTGAGTTGGAGAGGCACAAGGTTACGTTACTCAAGGTTTCAGCTCTCGACACAAACTACTGTGGAATTGAACTGAATTGATTGATTTTTGATTTTTTTATTTCCCAAAAATATGTACAATATTATAATACAATCTGTACAATTAATTTCTAGATTGTTACAATACCGAACAATTTTTAAATGTGAAGAAAGAATAAGAAATAATCATCATAGAATAAACAACATAAAATAAACATCATAAAAATAGCATCATGTATAAAAACATTGTCCTCGGGAAATGAGCCTGCATGGGCTATGATGCCTGTGCGCAGTCTCGAGTTGTTCACGCCTGAAGAAATAACGGACTGGTTTAATAAAAAAAAATGAATATAAATATAGTACAAAATAATACACCATTACACACCACACACATACATACACACACACATACATATATACATATATATATATATGCATGCACATACACATGCGAATATGCAATGAATATATTAAAAGGAAAAAACCGCGTAATTTTGCTTTGTACCTGTTTTAAAGCATTAAATATTATTAATTTTAAAACATATACATATTAGCAACAATGGTAATTAAGCAGGGTCACCGCAGATTATAATGGAAGCGTTGATGATGGATATAACAGTTTGTAGAAAAAAATGTGTCGTGAACTTCGTATAGCTTTGTAAGTCGGACTGTTCAGACAAGAGGTTACATTATTAAAATATTGCTTACAAGTCTAGCTACTTACTGTACAACTTTCAAATACACCTGTAAGTAAAATCATACTCTGGTCATACTATTTCAACCCGTGAGGCTTTAGTTATGAGTTATACCACGCCGAATCAAAACATAAAGTAAGTATTACACATTACGTGGCTGTGGTCGGAACGGTTGATTCAATATGAATGTTGAGTTCAGCTAAATTTAACTTTCCGCTTAGTTGCAGCGTTAGACATCTGCCGATGTCACAGAGTTGACTTCTGGAATCTGGAGGATCCAGTCCGCTTGAAGGGATCAGTAAAAGTTGGTGACGAACATGTTTTTGCATAGTTTTTACTTCAGAGACACCTCGCAAAATTAAATTTCAAGTTTAAATTTTTTGCAGACGCTAGGCAGAAGGTTAAATGGAGCTGAACTCAACATTCTTATTAAGTAATAACTGAATAATGTTATAAACTCACAAGTTTGTCATTACCACTCAAGCGTACCATCCTAGTATCGTTTAATACAAGGGTTGAATTGAAAATTAAACTGCATTTAATTGGTTTGGATTTTTATAAACGTATACTTCGTCGATTCACTGATAGAGCGCTCTGTGTTTATAACCGCTATCCTGTTTTAGCCAAGGACGGTACTGCGGATTTCTATATGTCCACCAGCTGCGCGCGAAGAGTTAATCTATACTGGGCATTTGTATTTCAGTGGAAAATACTGTAAAATTACTGAAGTTTGAAAATATTAAGAATGCTTGGTACATACGTTGTTTTGCGCTGACGTATTGACAAGAGCGGAGTTGATGTACTGGCGCTCTCTGTCGCTGATGGAAGGGTGGGAGTCCGGAGAGTTAGCGCCTACAAACAGCCAGGCCACAGACCACAATACACCGCACAGTCCGGTACAGTAGAAGATACTGGGCCAGCCCCACGGACTGGCGGCCAGGTACCCTGCTATCGGCATTGTCAGTACGGTGCCAAACTGTGCTCCTGATTTTTAAAGCAATAACAAATAAAGTTCATTTTAGAAAACTCTAAGCAAAAAATGTACGTTACTTGTTAGCATTACTGATTGTTGTTTTTGTTATCAATGGTGCATTAATGTATCTTATTATTGACACGTATTTTACAAATTCAAAACAGTTTGAAAGTTGTACATGTGCCCTTTTCTATTGAAATTGGTGCGGAAGTTTAAATATCACATATCTCAGTAAATCAGCCGTTATCTAAGATAATGAGCAATTCCATTCCAATTGATACTATAAACAATTAGTGTAATGTTACCTATGACTGTTTATGGAAACTAGTATATAACGTTAGTGCCTCTGCCTAATGGAGAGCAAAATGATAAAATTTAGACAATATCCACAATAAATATTTTGCATTTAAATTCTATACCCGTTTTTATCGATAAGGTAATGCAGCAATAATCATCTGAATAACTTATTTTCAGACCATCATTTTGTTTCGGACAATATCCACATTTTTATTTGCATATCAAAACAAGACTGTAAAATCATTAAAATACGAGTAGGCGATACTTATAAATTAATTATATAAATATAACACTTACCTACAAAAACAAATGAAAATATCCTACTCCTCTCGGAAGGAGGAACCCATTTGGCTGAAAATGCATTTATAGAGGGATAGAAAAACCCCTGAAAAAATATGACTCAACTTGTAATAGTTATTCAATAGGAATGTTCCACATGTTTCTGTATTACACGAATAAAAATAGTTTTGAGAGATTTTAATTTATAACACTAATAAATATATCAATTGTTTTTAGTTGAGCTGTTCAATTAGAATCCAATAAACGTCTGAATATTGCAAATCAATTTCATTAACATAATATCCTATTCAGATTAAGTAGGCTACATTTCTAAATAATTATTATTTATGTTTTATATATGATATCTTAATAATCACAAGATACGATTCACTATGGAAGGGAACAGATTGGTACCATTATTATATATCAAATTATTAATATTCTTATAGAAGAACGCACAAATTAAAAATATATCGTTGACATCACAAATATACTTATTTCGTTTAATTATTTCCAATGTCCGAACAACTAAAAATTACAAATTGAACAACTTATGAAATTTCAAATGCTACCCGAAATTAGTCCAGGACCTATCCTTCCAGAAAATAACTAAGAACGTTCATTTCCCAAAGAATTTCAACATTAAAAAATTATTGACATTTTGAAATATAAAAAATCTGTATAACTAAATCATAAAACCGTTGTTATAAACCATACGTTTATATTTATTACTTTTTGAAGACTTTTATATCTTCAAACTTATTAGGAACTGAACTTACTTAGTTATAATTTGAAAGGGTGTGTAGTTTTAAAGCATATTCCACTGGTGTCCAAGACTTGAAAAACAGGATCACTTCTGAGTGCAGACGTTTAACCAGAGAAACTTTTAAAAAGGTTAGGCATGATTTGAAAATAGGTTATTTTTTGATTGAATAATAATGTCTACCAATTTGAACATTTGATTTGAAGTATACAAAGAATTTACTACAGTATTCAGTGAGTAATTTTGTTGTTATTAGCAGTAGTACAGTAGTTTGTAGATTAATAATTGTTGTGTAAGAAATTACATTATTGGCTGCTGATACCAAACGGCTTGGTCGATTTCAATTTTTACCAAAATAAAGCATTTTTATGAGCTTAATTTTTAGGTTGCGCAAGATATTAGTTGTATAACATTTTCTCCCCCAATTAGTAGTACTATACACCCCCGTTTACAGAATTTTGATACTTGGGCTATAAGTCTATTTATACGAGTTTGAAGCTTTTAAATGAACACCCTGTATTCGTTAGATCAACGCTTGCTCTACAACAATCGTAGTCAATTAAAACTCCACACTTCGTAATATATAATGACTTGTCTATATTAATGTATTTACCTGCGTAAGGCCTTGTATGACTCTAGTAATACAGAAAACAGTCCATCTGAAGTTCTGAGCTATGACAGGGCTGAGTATAGTGAAAACTGAGCAAACCAACATGGCCACAAAAATAAGGTATTTGGGTCCAAATTTGCGAGCCATTTCTCCAGCGGGGACTTGCAGGATCAGGTAACCCCAGAAGAAGGAGCTAAGGATGATGCCTTTAGTCGAGCTGTCCCATGGGAGTTCCTGAAGGAAAATGTATTTAACAAGTTTCAAAAGAAAAGATTTAGAACGCATTCTGATTGGCACAGTGTATATATTTATTTTTGTCACAAAGCGGTATGCAATGTATCAAAGGATAATATGGATTATCAATTATGTACCTATAGTATTACAAAATTACCGTGAAGGCCGGGTTTGAAGAGTTGTCCGTCATGGCTACAATGCCCACCGATAGGTTGACCCGCATTGAATATGCCAACACAAGACAAGTGAATGCCATGAAAGCTTGGAAGTGCCGGACACCCAGACCTGGTCAGGAGTTTTGAAAGGGTAAAATAAATTATTTTTAGAGTTATCCACTATTAACTGTATTGTAGAAAGACAACTTTAATAATATATTATCCAAATAAATACTAGCTTTAGGGTGAAAACTAGATAGCGTGGGTGAAGTATTCTTAAAATTAACATAAAAAATCTCTGAAAGGCAGATCCATAAATATTCATAAATGGAAACTAACAATCCACCGATTGGCTTTCGAAATAAAGTTTCTTGAATCCAACTTAGTGTTAAGAACCATTAGTTTGTGTGGAAACCATATGAATGTTATTTATACTTCAAAAGATTTAAATGGCGATATTTAATTTTGAAGGTAGAATCAACAGTCCGCTGAAAAAATTTTTTAGTATAAAATATTTTTCCTGGCTAGTGTTTAAAAATATACATAATGTATACTATGTTGTTGAATAAAATGTAAATTTGTTCAATGCAAACAAAACTATATTCGAGGTACATATTAACGTAATCTTTAATGGTACAGGCTTTTGATATCAAAACAGCATCTTCCTACTTCATGAGAGCCATTTCAATTTAACTTTAAGATATATCATATCATGTTTAGCTTTTTAAACCACCCTCTATTAAAAAGATAAGCTACCCAAATTGCAATTCAATTTAAAAATGCCTTGAAAAAATTTAATTATTACAATATACAATCTGATGGAATACATGTCTTATGAACTAATGACAATTTAATTTATCCATAACAGGGTGTGATATAAGACATATACTAGCATATTCGCATAAGTAAGAGACGCGGTATATTGGTTAGCAATAGAGAATGTCATCACAACTATTCATATATTAAGAAATATGCAGGTAAAAGAAGTAAGGGACTTTTTACTATTAGTTTATTACCAGCAGTTCTACTAAACGTTCAAAACAACCTACCGGGTATTCCTGAGGGAGCTACGATCCTTATTCAAAATGGTAAACGGTCCCTTGCTAACAGATGAGAGGCAGAAAGTAAAAATTCCTCAGTTTTTTTTCACTCTCAGATATCGATGTCCTGTTGACCTGGCCAGTGGCAACTCGTGTTGTGAGGGTGAGCGTAGGTAAGGGTGGCGTCGTGGCCGTACTCTTGTCTACAACCACCCTCTTTCCTTCTGTGGCCTTCAGAGAGGCGTTGAGCAAGCCATTCTTCCTGTTAACTTTGATAAAACTAAATACGTAAATTTGGATTTTAATGAGTTCAACTTTAATAATTATTTCAAATTTCACGAATTAAGCTGTACAGGAAGCATAAATAATCTATTTGATTGTAAGTGTATAAAGAAGGAAACTCAATTTAAATACCTTGGAGTAATTTTTTATTTAAAATTAATTTGGGGAAAAAATATTACCTTATTGCAAAACAAACTTAAATCGACTACTAGAAAATTTTATTTTTTGCGAAACTTCTGTGATGAAAGCTTATTAAAAACTCTTTATTTTGCTCTGGTCAATTTTAGACTAATATGGAATCGTTTGCTGGGGAGGGGCTTTTAAATATTTAATAGAGAGGCTAAGAATAATACAGAATCCTTTTATGAGAATTATAACATACAAAACGAATACGGGATAGCCCCTTTCCAATTTTCTGTCAATTAAAGATATTGCCACTACAGCATTTATTTGTTTTTTAGAGTCCTGAGACTAGTTTACATTAAAAGTGGTAACTTGGGAACAACGGACCTAAATTATGCCACCGGAAGCATAGACCGTCGTATGTTCAGAACACCAAAAGTTAATAAATCCATTTTAAAAGGTCATTTCTGTATAATAATCCAAATTTTTTCAACAAATTGCCTTTTGAAGTCAAATTATCTGTAAATAGTAGACAGTTTTGTAGCAAGCTTAGAAGGTTATTATTTTTAAATGAACATTGTAGCTTGTTTTACGAATAGTATACTACATAATTATGTATATATTTATATAAATTTCCAATAATGTAGTTAATGTTTTATTTCCCTTTTAATATGTATATAGCTTCTGTAGTCTTAGTATATATAAGTAAAATAATTTTCTATTAACCATTTGCTCTTGTAAATACATTCATATTAAGCATAGCAGTTGTGTGCATTGAAAGTTTCGTGTTGAAAGCTTATCAGTGATTAGTGTTTAGACGCCACGGACGCCTGGCTGATAACAACTAGTACTGTCTTTCTGGACTCGGATAACAAACATGTTTTGTATTGTTGTCCACTGACCGCATTACTTTCAAAAGTGGTCAGTTAATTCCAAGTGAGTCTTACGTACTAATATGATGGAACAGATTCATTTATTCATTGTTCCGGGACCCCTGCTCAACAAGGAGGTTCTGATTAACCACCCCTTCCCTGTCCCATCGCCTTCTGGTGGACCGACATTCCTGGATCCATCTGACCCATTCAGCTATGTGGACCACTTGCTTTCAGTACCGTCAGCACTCTATAGTTGGTCTGACAGACCGCACTCATCTCCTCAATCTTTTTCAAGTGTTCCCCCTCGTCCTGATCGGTATCGTCGAAATTTCGCCTGAGGAACTCCAGATCGGCGATGTCCTTCTTAGGGCTAGTCGTCTGACCAGAGGGGTGAATCGGTGTTCGCAGGGCCAGCCACCTCTCCTGAGAGAACCCGAGGACCTACCACCTCCTTCCAATCTGTGTCACACACGTACACCTTTCTTGAGGGTGACATTGGTATTCCGCCCCTGTACTACTGCCTTGACGGCTAGTGGGTAGGATTTCCCCCCCCCTCAGGTGGGGGGAGGATCATTCCAGCTGCTCTTCCTGAAGGACTCGTGTTGTCCTCATATTATTTTGTAGCGTCCATAAAACATTACCAACGCTTCGAACGACTGAGGGCAGGTTGGAGTAACTAGAGATGGGTGTACCCTCGAACACAAATGTCGTGCCCCAGTTCCCTGGTGCTAGGCCTCCGTATTCACCGTCCTGGAATATACGAACGGAAACGAGCTCGTCCGTGGCAACGCAATGTCCGACCTCTGCGTTCATATCCTCTGCGTCCACTGCCTGTTCAAGGACCACCGAAGCGAGCCATCGGTAGAACGAATCACGCAGCCCACCAACAGGAGATATATGAGGTTCCCCTTCGAAGATTTCCCCAAGGGGGTTGGAAGAAGATAGGAAAAAAGGTTAAGAGGTGAAGTGGTGTTGGTGGTGGTGGTGGTGGTGGTGGTGGTGGTGGTGGTGGTGGTGGTGGTGGTGGTGGTGGTGGTGGTGGTGGTGGTGGTGGTGGTGGTGGTGGTGGTGGTGGTAGTGGTGGTGGTGGTGGTGGTGGTGGTGGTGGTGGTTATGGGTGGTGGTAGTGAGAAGTGACATGACTACTGCAATTTCTTGTGTCGGAAATACAAGAGGGGACAGTGGTAGCCAATAGTGGCCAGTAAAGTACAAATTTGTGGGATCTCATTTGAAAAGGATACAAAATACAATTTCGTGGAAGGAGTATGTTATGAGTAAGAATAAATAATAACTTACTCAGCTGGGATAGATAAGTGGTCGCTTTCCGCGTGATCATAAAAATTATGAGCTCTGGGGGAAGAGTTCATATTGTATTGTTTATACAGATTTTTTTCGTGTTTATTAACAAACTATCTAATGTAACTCACGGAATAACTTACCATGCCGGACTTTGATATGCAGTATTTCTAGTATTATATAGGGGGTGTAAAAAGGGTTGGGCTGCCAACGATTTTTCAGAATCATGTGTGATTCTAAGCAAAAAAAAGAAAAATATTTTTTTAATCCCCGCTTTTTAGCTGCTATACGCCATTTTCTTAATTATATGCTATGTATGTTATATTTATTTTTATCCTTACAATTGTTACAAAAGATCTAAAACTAGTTCATATCGGAAATTATTATATCAGAAGAAAATATTTTTATATCAGTGTTTATATTATCAGTTTGCAAATAGATTTTACTTTTCAAGAAATCCTCTTTTTAATAATTGGCTATGAAATATCTATTTATGGAAAGTATCATAGGAAGAAAAAAAACAACTTTTAACATATTAACATTTTACAGTTGAACATATTAAAATATATATGTTTTTTAACTAACATACAAATTTAAAAAATCCAAGTTTTTGATTTTGTAATCAAATTCAATGATTTTATACGCCTTACCACTAAAATAAATTATCCTTACATTGCTTGTATCTAAAACAGTAGTATATAAGTTGTTTACATCTACTCTTGACCTACAATAGCGATAACTGTCTGTAAAAGTTCTAATCATGTGTTTAATAATGTACGCGACTCTGCTATCATCAAACTTGAGAACTTTTATGAATCAAATGTTACAGTCCTGATAATGAAACCACTTTTACTACAAAATACATTCGTTGATATCTATGTTTTTACTTTCATTATTTTACATTATTCACATAAGACTTTATACTTACCTTGGAATAAAACAGAAACTGGATTCACTAATAATAATCTTGAAACATGGTATTTACATAGAGAAGTCATAATAAATTACAGTATGCTTTAAACGAGAAAAGTTTATGATTTATTATTCTCACGTAAAAATACATACATAGAGACAGATTTGCTGTCCATGCAGCATTTTATGTCCACCAGATAAGGCATTATTTGCCCTAAATTGTTTTATCTGTGAAAAACTATTCATATTGTTACTGGAATTTTTCTTAACTAATTCGACTTTATCAGTCGTAGTATTTTTCGTTTATTTAGGACTATTACAGGAACATTTTCAAGACGTTAATAACGGTAACCTCAATGAATGTAGGAATGAATACCTAATATTAAATCTTCTCTATCACTACAATTAGATTACATTTCAAGCTACCAGTATGGGCATTATTAACTTATTACGACTGATTAACAATTGCACTTAATAAGTGGCTAATAATTGTACTAATAAACTTGTATCAAGGTCAATGTCGGTTAATAATAATAACACTAACCATTTATTAAAAGCTATCGTAATCAGTATGCATACATATTTGTTTTTGAAAATAGATTGTGTACAATTGTACATACCTATTTGCGTCTGGCAGAATTGTTTCAAAATTGTGGGTTTTGAATGAACTGCAGAAAGTCAGGCAAAACGATAAATTTATTTTTTTAAATATCACTTCCTTACAATCTGAGATTAGATTAGAAATTGTATGTGTAAACTGGTTATGAAACGCAAAATGTGTAATATTTCTTTAACTCTAGCTCGATAAATAATAAACAGCTTATACCTTTGGGTCTCCTGGTCTGTGTAATATCCCAGTTATCCATGTCAACTGCTGACAGTGTGCACTCGCTCATCTGATAAAGTGCATCTTATCTTAACCGAGCAGTATAACTGAACATTACTTCTCAAGTAGCCTCTTTCATGTAGTCTCGTGAAAACCCCCAATAATCATCGTACGTATTGGATATCGAGGCTGGAAATAAGGATTAATATTGAAAATGTTTGCTGGGATATAATAGTGATCGTTAATATCCTTATTTGGACAGGTAAAATTACCTGCTATAGTTGGGAGAGTTAGTCAGCGAAAGCGGTGACATTCTATAATTGGCTGTGACAGATTTTAGCAATTAACCTGCAGTATTTAATATGCAACGTATTTACTGTTTTTTTTTTTTTTGCCAATACACTACAACTGTTGGTAGTATGGGGATAAGGAATAATATATTTTTCCTCTGTCATATTGAAACTTATAAAATGTTCCTTGGTGCATCTTAAAGTGCATGAATAGTTCGTTAATCATGCATGAAATGTAAAACTTATGAAATCAGGCATTATTTTTCTTCTTGTTAAGTTACTGAAATTTTTTAAACTACTGAGAGTGGTGACTGAACGCATCGCCATTTAAAACGCTGTGTCATTTTTTAAACGTTTATCTTGCAGTTGAAATGCTTGGGCATGCCCTCATACTTGTATACAAATAATGCGCAATAACGTATTTTCCGCTCATTAAGTCATTTATAATTCAATTCCATTTCCGTTTATCAATAGTTTTGAATATAAGCTCCAAATATTCTTAACTTTTTTTGCTAACACATTTTATATTTTAGTGATCTTACAAATACAGTTTTCTCAAGTAAGTAAATTACTATTTTACTTGTATTTGATTTTAATTTATTTTGCTGAGTGTAAGATTATGTTTTGATCGTAATACGAGCAATAATTCTAAGATAATTACAAGTTTATTTAGTTTACCTAAATTTATCTTCATTGAAAATAAATCTTATTCGCCAACTAAACTTTACATTTTTATATTTTACTAACACATACAATTACAGTACACCCAAAAATGTATTCTGTAAGATTAAAACACGACTAACATTGAAAGTGATCAACTTAATAACTCTAGAAGAAACATTATATTTAAGTATTTATGAATGTTAATATATTCCATAATATATATTCCAAATACATTTCATTCCAGCCCATATTTCATTATCATTCCAAGCTTGAACTTATTTAATAACATTTGCTAATTTTGTTCTAATGGTATTGATTCATTTTTGAAGTCGAGGGAGCGCAGGTTTTTATTATATTTATTTTGATTCTACTTTAAAATTTGTATTACATAATAGTTTAAATTGAGCAAATTGGGCGATGGTTATTAATGAACTGTTCTCTTTAGAAGTTTGTTATAATGCTGTGAATTTGGTTGTAATAGTGGAATTGAGGATGGTTATTGAGTAATAAAGATTATTTTCATATTTTGTTATATTAAAAATACTATTACTTTACAACTGTGTTACAATGTTTTGTTACTAACATTAGTTAACCCTACAAAACAACACTGAACTAGACATTGTAGAAGTGTTAAAACATTTACTTTGCAATTAGGTGTATAATTTTACGAGGCTAAGAGAAGTGTTATCACAAATAAGTGGTTTGTTAAAGAAATAACGAGAGTGGCGTTTCACTACCACATCATTAAGGGAGATAAAAATAATAAAGTTTACTTTAAAGCCAATGCCTGCAATGTTATTTAGAAGTTTCTGCGATTGGAAAATATTATTTCTTGGTAATCACATTGAAATAACTACCTATTATAAACATTTTAAATCTTCGTGTAACTCAAAACTACCAACATAAAACCAAATATATTTTAAAATTAAACCGGAAATATCTGACTTCTGTTTGGTCGTTTTTCTCACTCGGACAACAACGACCAATCGGATTGAGCAAGGATCTTTGAATTTTCTAGGATTTCTCTCTTAAAGAAAAGAAAAAACATAATTTTAATTTTTTTAAATAGCCCCGAATGGTTAGTATCTAAGGGTCAAACTGTTCTTTAACAACTGAAAAAATTAAGTCTGTGCAGAAAAATGCAAAAACAGTTCATCAGTTTACAGTATTTAAACTAACAACGTAGGAATACGCCATAACATGTGTTACGTAACAAGTTTAGCTGTAGTTACAATCAAAATTTCAGACATAAACCTCATTTAATTCTTGAGACTTCCAAGACAGACAGACAATCGTACAGAAAATAAATTTGTACAATCCCCAGCTTATAAAGAAAAATGGTACCAGCCTACTGAGTGATAAATAGACTTCCATTATGCTCAGCCAAATCCCATAATTGGAAATTTACAATGGTAGTCTCATAGAAAAATTTAAAACCTACAATTGAAATTTAAATTCTCAAAAAATCTTGGCATATGGTACTTTCACATTATTTTTCTTCAAGTTACATTAGCTTGTTTAAATAATAATGGTTGAAAATTCTTCATTAAAAGATTGGTTTAACACTGCTACAGGTACGAGATTAAGAACATTTTTAATTGGTTTTTAAAGATGCTGCTAAAGATGTGGGGAATGCAATGTGCAGGAAGATCGTCCAGAGGCCAGTTGCTCCTAAAGGACAGGATCTCCCAGAGACTGGAATCTTTTAGGGAACAAACATTTTTTTTATTCTAACAAGGACAAGGAGATAAAAGAGTCCAGGAGGTAAGAGGGTAAGATAACTGAGGCGTTTACTAGAGGTTAATAGTTCACACACACAAGGATTTACGGGATGCCGGGACCTCTCTGAGAGTAGTGTTCCCAAAATGGATGGTATACCAGGAATTCCAGAGTCTGCAGCAAACACATGTGATATAATATGATATCGCGAGTCCTAGATCCCATCTCTGTGTTGTAAATCAGGGGATGGTCACTAGAATAGTTCACGGTTATACGTCTGATGTCGTACTCGCGCATCCGTAGTTCAGCTATCTGCCCGTTCCACCAGTAAACCGGCGGGTGGAGGCGGCATCTACATATCATTCGCATGGTCGCATCGCAGGCATCGACAATTTATTCACCGTAAAAACGAGGAGGTAATCTTGTCTGCCCCAATCTCTAGATCCACGTTGCCTGCCTCATGACAGTAATTCCATCTGACTGGGTTTGGCAGTTCTCTTACCCTTCCTCCATATCGTCAATTCAAGTCAAAGATCATGGCTCCGTGATTACAAGAAAGTATAATGATCTCTCATCGGCCACAATGTGACTTACAGACACAGGTCACGTCTATGATGGAGAAGCATTCGTTCCTACTGAACGCCATGGTTGTGCCGTCATTTAAAAGGGTAGCTCCTAGAGAACCAGCTGTATCTAGAGGGCCTTCAACTCTGCTTTTGGTTTCCCTGCAGCCCCATTCCGTAACCCACGCATCCAGCAATAATAATTGGAACTTTTTCTTTCCATATTATCTGCAATATCATTCAAATGGCCCTCAAATGCTTGCTTTAAAGCACTTAGACATATACTCTGTAGATGTATATACTCTGACCAAGGAGAACTCAGCTCTGGGAATTTGTGTTATTACCTTGAAAAGATCCGTCCGCATACCTAAATGGCTGCATGGCCTGTAGTGTCTGATATCCAGGTTATCACGTTTGACTTATCCTGATACTGTTCAGAGGGAATTGCCACATCAACGTTAAAACCCCTGACAGATTCCATTAGAAACTCCTTCATCGCTTTGCAGTGGTTAAGGTTAAGTAGAGAGGCCCTAATTTCCCCCTTTTGTACTACCGATTCTACCGATTACACTGTGAACGTCCGTTGCCTTAGTCAGCACGGACTTTGAAATAAAGGAGAGATTTGGCAGATACCATCTTTGCGAATAATGCTTGACTTCACCGTGGTGTTTCGTGTTTTCTTGAACTCCCTCAGAGCTCGCCTGGTACCCTTTGAAATTGACTTGGCTCATTGTGGACATCCTTCTTTAGCAAGATTAACTGCACGAAAGTGACCACTGTTTTTGGTGTTAGTCAAAACATAATATAACTAATTTAAATAAGCAATCATTTGGAATTTATACATACATATATATATATATATAAACCCAGTGCACAAAACAAAACCCAGTGCACCAACTGTCCAGATCCTCATTAGTAAAATATTAGCTTACAGGGCATGTCGCTCTAGAAAGCCCTCTCGGACAGATACAACTGTATTTTTTTTCTTCAAAATGTATATATTAGGGGCATCTTTATTTCAGGTGAAACATTATTGTACAACTTAGGGCCTTGATAAAAAAAAGAGTTAATCGAAAGAAAAGGTTTAAAATTGTCAAAAATAAAAGGCACAACATTACGTTTTAATCTCGTGTTAAATATATAAGTCAGAATTCTAAAATAAAATTAGGGTACTTGTGAATAAAAACTACTGCATGGTATGCTTATAGTGAAGGTAGCGTTAAGCCCCACTAATACTGCCCGAAAATCATGTCACAAAAATGCTCTCTATAGTTGTTACGTGACCGCATTCTCCAAACAATTGGATAGATCATTGCCCTCTTTTAGATAGCGGAAACCCTTTGGAAATGATTTTGAGTGGTAACAAAAATCATCTTAAGTCAAGTTTGCCAGACCGGCACGGGCCCCAGAATCTTTTCTACATACTTTCTCGTAGAAAATGTAGCAAGGGCAAAGTGCTCCACCCCTGTTACACTTGTTGGCACAAAACCCTTGGAGACAGCAATGACCACCAATTATAACCCTATTGGAATCAGTGGTGGGATTCCCCTTGTTTTTCGAGCGAATCCGCTTGGGATAGTTGGTTTTTTGTACTTGCTCCATTTTTTTTATATCCGAGGGGTCTTCCTGTGGCTGGTTTTGGTCCGCCTCAAATTTTATTTTATCGGTACTATCCATATCTGGGAAGCATTCTCCGATCTGCCACCTGGGTGGGCGCTCGGTAGGGGACCGGTACCCCCTCGAGAAAGTCAGTATTGTAAATTATAAACCTCCAAGTATTATCTCTTGCAACGGAAGTCATCCTAAACCGTGTGAATTATGGCTCCAAGGTCTTGGGTAAAATGTATATTTGAAATAACGGTTAAATGGTCTTAACTATACATTGAGACAATAAACAGCGATCAATACCAAACAGGTTTTTAACTAGTTACTATTCGGTCTATTCACCTCTATTTTAATTGTACCCTTGTCAATCACAATGAAGAAACTCACGGCAAAAGCAATACTAAGCGGCACGCAAAACATAGTTAAACCCAGAAAATACGTATAAAATCGTCTGATAAGACCATAGTACTATCGCGCCTATTACAAAGGAGAGTCTTGTTTAGAGCGCCCGTGATAGCTGCTAATTTTGAAACTAGTAAAGACGTAGACACTATCTGTCAGAAAGGTCCCGTGTGGGATATCAGTTAATAATGGTTATATATCACGCACCTTGTCACCAACTATTACGCCATTTCGAGTCATAGTCCTGCGGTAACTGATAAACAAATGAGGAAGAGATAATTTGCCGATAGAACGGTCTTGAAGCCATTGTCGCTGTCCGTCAACCAGGGTCAACATGCGCCGACGTTCCCTCACGCCGTCCACGGTACAGAGATTGTCGATATGCATGGATACAAAGAAACCAACAGGTATAAACTATAATTATATCAATTTAATTATATTTAATTCTAGGATATACGTACTAAGGCTAGTATTTTAACTAACTAAGGAGGAAAACATCAGACCACGTGTCATGTAATAAGTTTTATGAAGGATAGCATGATGGTCTGTCCAACATACTGCTTGAAATGAAATTATATTTCGTGAAATTATTTGACAGTAGTTAATTTTTTCAATATACCTTTTTTCCAACACCATGTTTTATGGAGAGACCACACGCACCGTCATTGAACCCGATTGACGTTATACAGGACGTAAAAAAAACTCTACCCAAACTTTATGATATTGGATGAATAAGAGCTAAAATCTTAATGCAGCAAATGGTCTATCTCTTATCGTTTACCATCGATGTGTCCATATGTGTTTTTTAGTTTTATGTTTTATTCCAGATACCAGTAAATATATAAATATTATGTATGGTGCAATAATTTTTCTTACGGTCTAAAAACACGAGAAATATTAATATTATATTACTATATCACGTTTCAAGATGGCATACGTTTGAAGATTTTAAAGCTTAATGACGTCAAAAATAATAAGATTAAACATATTACTTTTAAAGAATGACACAAGTTGCTCAATCTAATTAAAAACAGTATTATAGGTACTTGAAACATAAAAATTTTACCCAAAATAAGAAGTTTATATGTAAGGCTTTGACTATTGCAATGCACGGCAACATTTTCATTGTTTACATTTTTATGGCATTATTTAATCTTACTGTAATAGGGATAAAAAAACATCAACCATCCATCTTCTTCAAACGTAGCACGATAATATAAGTTCATTTTTATCTTTATTTAGACTGTAAGAAAAGAATTGCACCAAATTTGACATTTTCGTATGTCCTTACCCGTATTTGAAATACAGAAATAAAAACGAAAATTACGTACAAACAGATAGATTTAAAACAAAAAGATATAGACCATTGGTACCATATAATGTATAGCTCCTCTTGATCCGTGTAGCAAATACATTGTATGCAAAATAAAAGTTTAAAAAAGTGTTAAAAGGTTTATTCATATTGTGATATACTGAAATATACTAAAGTTTGTGTAGAGAGTTTTGTTACACTCTGTTTAGTTTTAAGTTTGTTTTTGGTATTGAAGGGGTTGTGAAGGAAACAAGACTTTTCCAGACATTTGCGTTTAGTGATACAACGCTACTCCTGGAATTAATTGTAACTACATCACTGAACGATTGTAAATTTCCGGAAAAATCATGATTTCTTCGCCCTGTACAGAATTGAAGGATACCCATTGTTCAATTTTTTCTCTGTTGATATAAGACAGGATACATGGAACGAAGAGATATACGTTCACTAACATAAGTAATGGGCTTGACTAACATTAAACCAAATAATGTCAGAGTATTTGTTATGTCCTACATATAACTAATAATAATAATTATTATTACATATATATATATATTTATATACATATATTATATACATATGTATATATATATATATATATATATATATATATATATATATATATATATATAATTTCAATAAACATTGAATCGCAAAAAGTACTTGCTCCGCCGGGAGTCGAACCCGGATCTCTCACTTGCCGGGTGAATGTACTACCATTACCGGAATATATATATATATATATATATATATATATATATATTCTATACAAAGGCTAGAAACTACACACACACACACACACACACACACACACACACACACACACACACACACACACATTTCATCACCTTTCGTCTTCAAGTTATTTAGAAGAGGAGTACTTTTTGCCAAGATGTGGAATGCATGATTAGGATAAGTCTTGTTGAAACATTAGCAACCTATAGTGAGGGAGTCGTTCACCTTAAATTTATTTATACAGTATTTTTGCCTAAAATTTAGAAGTTTAATAAGCTTACATTAGTTGTTTCTTCCGTTTTTTCCATTCTTGTGTGATGATAAAACTCTTTTGTAGGCTTGAGAGATCAGAAACCAGCAAGTCAAATTTTAGGGTTAGATGGAAATCTGTCTTTATTTTTACTAAGCCGAAGTTTTTAGTAAGGTTCACTTCGAGGAAGTGGCATTGCATATAGCACTGTATTATATCAGTGTATCATATATATTGATGCGTCTGTCAATAAAGTTAAGAAGATCGATACATTCCCCACACTCATACTGTAACAGTTTGCAGTTGTAACAAATATAACCTTTTTAAGAGTTATTGTCAGGTCGGACTTTTAATTCAAAATTAATACAATAAAGTGGGAAAATATACACAAATTCATATAAAGATGCACCGAAACATTCTCCGTAATATAAAAACCAGTCAGTCACTTTCTTGAAAACAGCGTAGTTACCAGCATTCAGTTTATATAACCTTGATACTTGACACGTTACGTAAAGATAAATCTAAATATTCTATCTGAGATCACTATTTGTATGCCTTTAGGTGTGAAGCTAAAAGCAGGCCTCACTCATTTAAAATATCAACTGGGTCACTTTGTAGTCTGAATTAAAGATTGGGTTTCTAATAAACTCCTGGTAACTTAAATGTTATATACTTACCTGAAAAACACGTCTATGAATCATAATTATCAGCCTAATTCCCTTTATACATGAGATGACAGGACTATCTTGATGATTAATACACAGCAATGGTTTTCAGGTCTGGGCAAACGCCACATTCAGGCTGCGATGGCTTTCATGTGTTTCGCCCTCGCATACTCCATGAGGGTCAACCTCTCCGTGGCTATCGTGGCGATGACGGAGCCCCTGGATAAGGACCTGATGGTAATTCCTTCAGGTACTTTAAGTCAGAAACGTTATTGTTGCACTTTACCAAACTGGTCAATTTAAACATCTTCCTGGTTAAGCTCCTTATCTTAAAATTGAAAATCAATCATTTTACAGGTGCATTAAACAAATATGTTTCCATTAGGTGTTAGACTGGGATAGTTCTGAACAAGGACTTATTCTGAGCTCGTTCAACTGTGGATATATCATCCTTAACATTCCTGGAGGACATCTGTCACGCGTGTTGGGCCCTAAGTACCTTATGTTTGGTGCCATTATGGTATCTTCTGTGATGACCCTTCTCGTACCCTACATAGCCCTGAACTTCAACTGGATTGTCTTCTGCTCGTCTAGAGTACTCATAGGACTTTCACAAGTCAGTATAATACATTTTAAGCCTAACAACTACTTTTACCGATTATACTTTCCCAACAATACAAGTCTGGTAGGAATATTAGCACCTGTCCCAAAAGACGATTTGACTTAATATTCTTTAATATAAGTCTCAGTTTGCAGAACTACAAATTATGATGAAAACATTACAACGTCTTTATCAACACTATTAATCTTATGTACTAACAATGCTTTAACTTTTTCTAAACATCTATCTATTGTGGTAATTTTAAATCCTATACGGGAAAAGTTTTTAATTTTAAATAATTATAATGTTCTATTTTTCAATTTTATTACACAGTACAATTTTAGACTATACGTTTCTTATATACGCGTGTGCCACGAAGAGGTTTAAACGTTTGATTTTATATTACTTGTCCGTTTATGCACCGAACACTTTCAAACTCTACATAATTCATTAAATAGAGTTTTTAAAATATTCTGTGAAAATCTCAGCTCTCTAGCAACTGTTGAAACAAAATGGTGACATATTGAAAATTTTACCATTTTCCTTCCTTCCTGTATTTCTTGAATTGATTGATTTGATTACTGTGTTGCAGTTTTAAGAACGGCTGTTTAATAACGCTCATTCTTGAGAAAAGCTGTTTTATTGAAGAATATCGCTTGTGCTATAAAAAGCATAACCGAACCTCCTCCTTTACAGTTTTACTGATATTGAAGTTAGAGAAATGGCTTTTAATGTTGAACAAAAAGTGAAGAGTTGTGCGTGTTTTTTTTATTTTTTTGCTATTGCTGTTGGTAACATTACATAAGCAATTAGACAATTTCAGGTCGCCTACCCAGGAGTTCAACTACCTAGCAATCCAACAATAAATAAGTGGAAAAATCTTTTGTTAGAAACAGGAAGTGGTAAAACAAAATTAAATTTTACAACATTCATCTATTCTATAATCTTCTTGAAGATGGAATTTTGGTGGAAGATTGTAATTTTGTTCTTGTATCATTGAGTTAGATCCTAATTAGCATACTCAAATTGTTTTTTCAGACGAGTCCACTTTCTACCGCAATGGTGCTGTAAATAGGCATAATTGTAATTACTACAACAACGGTAATCCACACATTCTTCAACAGACTCTATTCAAATAAAAAGGAATTACTGTTTGGGCAGCTGTCAGTTGTAAAGGGATGCTATCTTACGACATTTAAGACATTACAATGACGGAATAGGTATGAACAATGTTTTAAATGAACAAGTCTTGCTTCATTTTACGGTTCCAGAAATCGATAAAGCAATCTTTCAACAAGACGGTGCTCCTGCTCATTTCGAAAACCCTGTCAAGCGATTACTAAATGACAACCTTCACGACCATTGAATTAGTCATGGAAGTGATTTTTAGATTGGCTACTCCGATCCTCAGATTTAACTGTGTATAATTTTTTCTGTGTGATAACTTAAACGAACAAGTTTATACTCGTAGCTTCAATAATGATGAGTAATTAAACAATCAATTGAAGAGGAACTTCTCCGGATACCGCAGAATTTCTATCTAAGAACATATTATTCATTTGTTAGGGGCTGTTATCAGTGTGTCACTGTGGATGGATTTACAGTTAGAATAATTGCGGACAGTATTGTAGGTTTTTTAATAAGCTATGTTCTAATTTTCTGATTGAAATGCTTTATTTCTATATATAAATGACAATAAATAACCAAAACAAAAAATACTGTTTTTTTACTGCTTTTAAAGTATAGTTGTTCAAGATGCCAATAATTCGGTTCAACATTAGGTAGAGAGCTGAAATTTTCATAGTATAGTTTTTAAACCATTTAATGAATTTTGTTAGGTTTGAAAATGTTCCGTGCATAAATAGGCAAGTAATATAAAGTCAAAACGTTTAAAATCTCTTCGTGAGAAACTCTGTACTTCAAACCTAATATACTTGCCTCCAGCCTATAGCTATAGGATTTTGAGTGGAACTAAAACAGGATAGATGATAAATAATTGTTTTTAATTAATTTTCAAATGTTATTTTAAATCTAAATGAAAAGTATTAGTATTTGTATTACCAAAGAGGTGAAACATGAACTTGAATTTCCTGAGTATTTTGTAAAGTATAGGGAAACTCAGTTAAATAATTTGCACCGTCAAAGGTTAGAGCAAACCAAAAATAGTTTTCACTAACTTATAATTTGCATTTCTCACCCTCTTTTTTATGTACATCCTCCCTTACTCTCTTTGTGTGCATAACTAAACTTATTATCCTTCAATTAATCTTTATTTAATGTTGGTTTAACATTATTTATATTACTTACTGCACCCATGTTTGTATTAGGGATTCATCTATCCCTCAATCAACACGCTGATGTCGAAATGGGCACCGCCTGAAGAGAGGAGCAAGCTAGTGTCATTTGTGTACATAGGTAAGGCAAAAATATTGACATTGTTTATAGTTAATTAGGAATTATTATTAACTAGTCTTAAATTAGAGTTAATGATTTATTTTCACTCATTGATACCCAAAAACCACCAATATTCTGCTACCTTTTCAACCATTCCATCATCACAAACTGTAACCAAGAAACTATAACAAAGAGTTGTTTAAAATTTTAATTGTAGCGTAAATACATATTTATCTACTAACTTTGTCCACAGGTTCTCAGTTTGGTACGATGGTAACCCTGTTCGCAGCCGGGTACTTGGCCGCTAGTTCTTGGGGCTGGCCCAGTGTCTTCTACATCACAGGTCTGTGTGGGTTACTGTGGTCTGCGATCTGGCTGTATGTAGGAGTCAACACTCCAGACTGTCACCCTTCCATCAGCGACAACGAGCGAGACTACATCAAAGCCTCTTTGCCCAATTCCTCCGATATAAGTAGTGTAAGTATTTGAAACCATCTCTGACAACTATATGAATATTAAACTATGACGCTTTTAAATGATTTCCTTTTGCTCGGATCATACAAAGTTTAACATACATTGTTAATCTATATCTTCTTCCTTTTAAAACCTTTAAAATATTAAGTATTGCATATTACAATTTCTGAAACAGACTTTATTGTAGTTATATTCGTGTGTATTGAAACTGATCAGTTATCTCATATTTACGTATCTCAAAACATATTTTTCATATGCTACAATTATGTTAAAGAATCCGGCTAATGTATTTTAGTCTAGAAGTCGAGAGCCAAATTTATATTAAATGAACACAAAACCAAGTTTTTCGTGGAATCGACATGTTAATTATGTCTAAAAGATAATATTCTTGTCAGCCGGTCGTCGGTAGTATTATTAACTGTGTTTGAGGCCTAAATGAGTGGGTGAACATATCAAATAATAACTGTTTTTCAATTATATACCTTGATTATATGCCTTGATACACTCTAAACGAGTCGTAAGACTAGGAGACAAAGATACTACAAATGACTATTTTAAGAGTCTTTAAAGGGTTGGCTTAATCTGATTCACCTTTCGTTTTAGTATTTGACAATTTTGGCTTTAAGTATATTAACAAAAAAAATCTAAGAAAAATGTAATCTAAGAAATATTGTTTTTTACAATTTTTAACTTTTTTAATACCATCCGTTTTCAATCTCCACCAAAATTATCGTGGGTATTTTACGATTTATTCATAATTTTACGTAAACTATGACGATTTTAACTATTGAAATATACCATTATTATTTTAAACTCAATTATTTTTTTTATTTATTGTAGTTGATGCCGACTCCTTGGAAACAGATACTAACGTCTAAACCAGTGTGGGCCTTGGCTTTCACCCACTTATGCCAGAACTGGGGCAATTCCGTGCTGTTTAACATGTTGCCAAACTTTATTAATCATATTCTTGGATTTGGAATTGGAAATGTAAGTATGTGGACAGTCAAGTTTGCCAACATGTTTATGTAAGTGTGTAGGTTTTTATTTGGTACATAACTGAAAGTGTTTTATATGCGTTTGTGTGTGTAAAAGACGATATACTCGTATATTGTTTACAAGCTCTCACGGCTAACTGGTCTTAATTAGTTACTACAGTTCGCTATTTAAGTGAAAACCTTTGTTCCGTTCTCTGTTCACGGCCCAATTTGGAAACAATTCAAGAATCAATAATTAAAACAAACCATAAATCTTGTTATTTTGAAATGTCTCTATTTCAAGCTCAAGAAGTCGTAACCGCACAACATTTTGAGATGTTTATTTGTAAACATTTCTTTAATTCTCTGAACACATTTTAGGGTCTAGCTGACCAACCATAACTTTAAAAGTTTTTTCCCATATTTGTGACATGGCATCAATGTTATGCATGAAGCCTGTTCTTCGTTGGTGGAACGCCGTTGAGTAATTTAGTGGCTGTAGGTGAGGTCATCGCTAGGCCAAAGCAATAATAAAATTAATTATTATTACCTAACGCCCTGATTTAAGCCATCACCACTATGGTGGTGTCCGAAATCCTAACCTGTACTCTGGTAAGTGTGTCTGAGATCTAGTGAATAGGTTGTATTTCGAAAATTAACTCCGACTAAAAACATTTTTTTTTTAATCCTGGTATTAATAATCTACGTGCCACTTAAAACAGTATATCGTTACGATTTATATGGATTTATAAGGTTGTAAGGTGTATTTTTATGTCTACATTTTATAATATTTGGACCAATAATTAGCTGTACTGGCGTCATAGACACTTTTAATAATGTAGTATTTTCGATGACTACTTGTTTGAACTATCGTGAAAATTATGTGGGATATGGCTTTGAGGCCTATTTTAATGTGTGTGGCTGTACTTTAAATAAGTCTAATTTTGTCATTTAGTGTACTTGTGCTACAGGGCTGTTTTGGAACGTCAAGTTGTACTCACTGAGGGTAAAATATACAGGCTGTTTATAAAAGACTTTACAACTTTAATGTTCCCCCATTTATGTTTGGTTTGGAATTTGTCTTGATAGATTAATTTTAATGTGTTTTTGTCTGGATTGTTTTTATTAAACATTCCCAAACCATTGGATTAGCCGTGATGGACAAGTGTCTTGGCTTCCTAGTTCTCGAGATATTACCTCATGTGATTTTTTTGTTTTAAGTTTTGTAAGGGACCACATGCGAATAAAATAAATACCATAAAATAACTGCGAGAAAGAATCGGGGAGCGTTGCAAAAATCGGTGACTATATGTTACTTCGTGTTGTGTCGAACTTGAGTTATTTGCAAATAATTCAATTTGAATTATTGAATTATTTGAATTATTATTGTGTAGACGTGATTATTTTCGTGCTAATGATGAGAACGCATCAAAATTATTTTAACTCCTTGTCACAAAACTTGCCCATATTTTTATTATAAAAGTTTCACTTTTGTTTTAAGTAGCTTTGTAAAACCCCTCTCTGTATATTTAGACATAGTTTTGAATAATAACACTTAATAAAGTTTTCTAATTTACAGGACGGATTAATAGTGTCCTTGATGTACTTACTTATGTGCATATTGGCCGGCATATTCTCTTTGATGACAGATTACTGCAATAAAAGGAAATTACTACCCCTGACATTCGTAAGGAAGGCGTGGAACACTCTTGGTAAGAAATGTCTAGTTGTAGCTTTAATGACAAACTTAGTTAAGTTTATTATCTTGGTTATTATTCAATTCACCGCACGAATTTAACTACATATCAAATGGTATAATGGTAATTTTATGCAAATAAAATATTTGGTATCAAACAAGCCGTTAACGAAACGGATGAAATAAAATGAATCCACACGTGGGTTTCGTTGGTTCCCATCGATAAAGATCAGAGTTTAAAATCAGTTAGTATTTGATAAACTATACATAAATAGTGTATTACTTAACTAATTACTCGCATATTGCTTAGACATACATGCACAGTGTCTCAAAAATATCAAAAGGTCTGCTGATTAATTGTATTCCCATATAAAAATATAACAAATCATTACACTAAAAAATATTTTTCAGAGTTATTAACACTTTTATAGAATATCTTACAAAACTCCGCATACAAAATTCTAATATAGTCCATTTTTCAATAATTAAACTTGAGAAATCTCTTACATCTTTATTATTTTGTTAATATTTATGTATATATAAAAATACTGCTGAGGAGCTTATCTTAGTTTATAACATCCGTACTTAATTTCATATATCAAGTCTCATTCGTTCTATATTCAATTTTCTAATTCTTTTTTATTTATTTCACTTACTGGTCTGTCATATTTTATTTTAGTTTGCTTAATTAAAAACATTTTAGGTTCGTTTCACAAAAATAATTACGTTTGTAGATTCTGAGGTTACACTTTTATTATGTTATAGTTCCCTGCGTCCTGAAAAATTACTGATATTCAAGAAATAAATAATACTGCTTGATCCCACAAATCTGAATTCCATTTTATTTATTAATAGCCTCCTATCTCCTCCTAAATTAGCTTTGTTAATCAGGTATAGTAGTTATAAATCCTATCTTAAATGGATGTGTTACTCTATTTTCCTGTACTTCGGTCTGTTTTATTCCTCCTTAGGAACAATTTAAAAACTTTACTGAGCTTCATAATTTCGTCTTAACTTGAATAACTTGAAAATCGTTCATAAATTCAATAATAAACATTCTACTATTTTTTTAACTATGATTGGGGTTGTGTTGAAACTATAACTAAAAACATTCTAAAAAAATTCTTTATTCCATTTTTATTAGTTTGTATATAACCCATATTTTCTACACTAGAGCTCTTCATATTATTTTAAAAATTCCTTTGGCCTTTGGAAGCTCTTTAGCATCTACAATCATCCGCCTTCTGGTAGACCCTTCCTCAGGGTCCTCTAGGCATCTAGAAGCTCTTTAGCCTTTAAAGTTTTCCGCCTTCTGGAGACCTTGGCCTCTGGGTCCTCTCGGCCTCTGGAAGCTCTTTAACCTCTAGAATCTTCCGCCTTCTGGCACACCCCTCCCTCAGGGTCGTCTAGGCATCTGGAAGCTCTTTAGCCTTTAAAATATTCCGCCTTTTAGAAGACCTCGGCCTCTAGGTCCTCTCGGCCTGTGGAAGCTCTTTACCCTTTAGAATCTTCTGCTTTCTGGCAGACCTTGGCCTCTGGGTCCTCTCAGCCTCTGGGAACTCTCATATCCTAGAAACCCCCGTTATATTTCCATAAAGCGTTAAATTATGGAAATAGAACGATCTCAAGAAAGATCTCATTTATTGACTTTAAATTTTACGTGAAACATTTCTCCATAGTGACTTCTATGATGATGCAGGTCCGACAATGGCATTTGGTTGATCGTATTGACTCAGTAGGCTGACACATGATTCACCACTGTTATATCTGACCAGAGGATATCTATAGATTTGGAGGTATGCATGCAACTTCATTGAAGCTTCTTATGCGGCACGTGGTGTGTCTACCTTGTCATATAGAACGAACATCACTCCAGTATTGTTTAAAATTTATCCAATTCGACATACTTAAGTAGTAAAGCCCAACTCGCTTGTCTCACAGTGTGCTGAAGAACCGTCCTAGGTCAACAATAATACTACACTCAACCACAAAGCGTCTTTAATAGTGCGTAAAACAATTGTTTGTATATTCAAAAAGTATTAAATTTTAAAGAAACTACTACTACATTGTACACGTCTCCCATAAACATTTACTACCAAAAATGTAGCTTTTTATAGGATATACCTCAAGGCTTATATACAACTGCTCTTAATGCTCATGTATAAGACAGCTATATTAAGAAAGTTTATTACAAAAACTATATCAGTACGCATATTAAATTGTTCATAATCTTCAAAAGAATAAAGTTGATCTAAGAAATATTACAGCGTATATTTTCTTTCTTTGTTAAAGCGCACTGGGGAACGGCGCTATTCATGGTACTCTTGACCTTCACCGCCTCCAGCAACGTAGCTACCATCGCTCTTCTGACCATCATTACCTCTCTGAACGCTGCTACCTACTTGGGCTTCCTGTCCAACCACATAGACCTGTCACCTAACTTTGCAGGGCTCCTCATGGGTATCACGAACGGCCTTAGCAACATCAGCTCCTTCTCTGGACCCGTAGTCACTGGGTTCATCGTGAACGATGAGGTCAGTAATTGGCTGAGCGTCAGTGAAACTTGTTACTCGAGGGGCTGGAAAAATGTCATTTCTGTCTGTATATCTATCCGTCACGATATCTCAAAAACTAACTGATTATAAGACTGGAAATTTTGTATGTAACAAAAAATCTACATAGGCAATACTGAGTTCGATGATGGTGCATGTCAATATCTAAGATTTGGCTGAGCCCTGGCAAATATTTTTACATTGATCTTACATGATAGCAACAAAAGAGAGAAGAATAAATCTAACCAACTAAATAACCGACATAATTTAACTATTCGATGCCTTATGATTACTGCCCCTATATAAATTTATAGGGTTATTTTGCTCTGATTAAAATGTATTTAATTTCTTTATAAATTTGAGTGTCTGTTTTTCTCAGTTAGTCAACGAGCATGTTTTCCAAAGTGGGTAGATTGACTGAATATAATGATTGATTGACAGTCTAGAAGCTAAGTTGTAAACAAATTGGGTCCAACCACATGAGATTTCTACATGTTACTTTCATTCATATAGTTAAGTTCTATGTAAACGTCGGCGACGAAATCTCATTTAAGCGCTCTCTTGCGTTGTAGTACTTTTTCTACCTTACCGAAACTCTAATTATTCAAACACTGTTATGTAACCTAACCTAACCTAACCTAATAAACAAATATGTAAATGTATCATTTGGTAAGAAAGAAAAAAAGAAAGAAAGAAACACTTATTTATTGAGCCGAAATTAGGACCATATGGTCCTTTCTTACATTTAACCTCTTAAAAAATTAATCTTAATAATGCAAATTAAGGCTAATTAACTATAACTAGCCCAAGCGACAAGATATCCCGATAAACCGTTATGTGTAGACTTTAAGTTTTGCGTGAAAATTCATTTCTAAGTACACAAGAATAAGTTCTATGATGGTGCAGTCCAACCATGAAAATTGGCTGCACGCCAATAAATCGTAACAACCAGTAGGTACAATATCTGTTTCGTCTGCCAGGGATATGTATACATTTATTATCTGTATAATTGTATGTATTGTATATGTCTATCTGTCCGCAGGGCATCGCGAGAATAAAATGAGCTATAGACTTTTTTACATGCAGCCTGATCGAAGCCTGTTAAGCGACACGTGTTGTGGCGTACTTGTTCATGTGTTAAGAAGCGATGGAGAATCATTCTGGATGACTTAAATGTTAAATTAATACTTTTACAGGAACTTTTTAATGAACAATATTTGATTTTACTCATTTCAACACAGATTTTATGTATCTAATAACCTTCTTCACGATTCCAGACGAACAGAGGTGAGTGGATGATTGCTTTCTATATATCGGCTGCAACATATTTCCTGGGCAATTCAGTCTTCCTTTTGTTCGGCTCAGCTGAGATACAATCTTGGAATGACCCGATTGTACAAGAGGAGAAGAGTACAAAAGTGACAAGATATTCCGAACACGTTACATCAACGACTTGAATAGAACCGAAAAAACCGACAAAAGAAATTGACTTGTATACGATTAAAAATATCATTCATTACTAGGCCTATATCTTTTTATATACACATTTCAAATAGGATAATATGCTATTTTGAGACTTTTTATTGCATTAAATACCGTTATCCTATAATACACACCTACACCTCTTATAGGTGAGTATATGGAAGTGAGTTCTTGTGTTCATGTGGAAGTGAATGAATGACAATCATCAATGTTGTTTAAATACTGCTTCTCAGAGAGCGCCATTGATTAGCTCACTTGTAAAACTATGTTAACTAAGAAGGCACATCATTTTACATGGAGTACGAACTGCAAGATCTTGGATGTGTTATTCAACCACTGAACTTTCCGGTGTAGTATTCTTTCCTTGCTCAGGCAAAACCGATGTGGATACCTGTTACACGCCCAGTGTCACCAGGCAATTATATAGGACTTTTCTCAAAATTCAGCCTCAGACATTCTGACCATAGGCCCACGACCACAGTCTAAGTCTAAGTATATATATACTAGTATATCATATAATATATATATATATATATACAGGGAGTATATTATGTCTGGAAACACCCAAATATATCCTTTTCATAATTTAAATATAAATTTGAAACCTCTTACATCGTGGATAGAGATTGGGCATCTACTTTTTGGAACAATGTTTTGGATTATGTCCACAGTCACACCAACGGGGGACGACCACTGTGCCGAGGGTATCGTGAATATTCTTAATGGGAAGCCTATACCATTGTGATACATAATTTTAAAGGTAATTAGCTTAACTGAATTGAATGCCAAAAAAAAACCCAAACCGCATCCGCTCAAAGGAATTATTCTATCAGAAAATAGAGCATTTTTAGTATTGTACAATTTTACTGATGTTCAACAATGTAATTTTAACATGGTTCTTTGCCACAAAATGTGTTACAGACCTAATTTTTTAGCATTTTTTTTAAATGTTCAACTAAAATAAAACAAAAATTTCATTTTTAAGCTGGTTCTATTAGCACAAATTTGCCAGTTTTTTATTAACAGTACAATTAGTGGAAATACTTATGTTATTGATTTCTTATTACAAAGAAAAAATAATGGTATGCTGTAAGAAAAGTCTTACAACAAACGTTTTACCTGCATTTGGTGTCAAAGCAATTGTTCGAAACTGTGTTCCTTCTACGGTTTTTTGACAACGAGCCAATCTGTGTAAAAATGATTCGACCAGAGTTGCCTAACATTTCTTCAGTTATCAAAGCAATCTCCTCTAAAATCGAGTTTCTTAGGTCTTCCAAATTATGAGGCTTTCCTTCTATAAACATTGGATTTTAAATGACCCCATAGGAAATAAACCGATTGGTGACAAATCCGGAGATCTTGGAGGCCATTCGATTTCTCCTCTTCGTCCAATCCATTTATGAGGGAAACCATAAATCCAAATACTTCTCTTACCTGTCTCCCATAATGGGGTGGAGCACCATCCTGCTGAAACCATACATTATCAAAGTATTCTCCTGATGCAATTTGAATAGCTGGTGAATTATTTCATTTTGGAGCATATTGTAGTAAAGTTCGGCATTTAAATTTCCATTGATGAAAAAGGGTCCAACAATTTTTGTTACCCTAAAAATTCCACACCATAACGTTCAGTTTTTTTGTGGTTGCTGTGAATGGTGGGACTCAGTAATCCAATGATGGGGTTTTCACTAGCCCAGTAAAACGGCAATTGTGGCCTGTTAACATTGCCAGTTAGGAAAAAAGTTGCCTCATCAGAAAATAGTATATTGTGTTAGGGGTCAGAAAATCTCTATTGTCATCACATTTGCGCATCACAATTTCACAAAACTCAACTCTTCTGTCGTAATCATCCTCACTTTAACTGTTGGACTAAATGAACTTTAAATGTTTGTGATTTATTAATTTTCAAAATCTTACTCACAGAACAATAGGGTGCATATCATGTGCTGTGCATCTTTTCTGAGCGATGTATGTGGTCTTCAATAAATGTTTGGCAAAACATCTAGTGCATGTTCTTCATCTGGTTGCACAGATTGTATCCTACCCGACATTTTGGCCCGATTACGTACACTCCCTGTCATTTTCAAAACGCTCAATAGTTTTTGATATTGTTTAAACACTTATGGGATTCCTTTCTGGGAAAGTGTCCATTAAAACAAATTACAAACTTCCCGATAAAGATCTTTGACGATCGCCATATCCTCGCATCATCAACATAGTAATTCGTTCTCTTTCAGACAATTCCATTAAAATGCCAAATAAAAACCAGAACTACTGTAATTAAGATAACTTGTATTGACAGCAATGCTTCAGAGACACTGATTAACTCGACAGGAATGATATGACCTTTGTCCATTTGTAATTCCCAAGCTTAGACCTGTCTAGTGAAAGCTCCATGCTCAACAAACTGAAGCCCCTGTATACCAGATGATTTATAACACAATAATGTTTCTCATAGGCAGTGACCTTTGTCTCTTTAAACCTTCCTGCTGACTGAAAACACCAAGTACAGATTCATAAGTAATCAGCAGAGAAAGTGACTCATAAGTTTTTATTCATTGTGTAATAAAAACTGGGTAAATTTGTACTAATGAAACCACTTAAAAATAAATTGTTTATTTTATTTTAATTGAACATTTAAAAAAAAATGCTAAAAAAATTAGTGTAACACATTTTGTGGCAAGAACCATGTTAAAATTACATTGTTGAACATCAGTAAATTTTCAATACTAAAAATGCTCTATTTTCTGTGATAGAAATAATTCCCTTTGAGATGCGGTTTGTGGCATTCAATTCAGTAAGCTATTACCTTTAAAATTATGTATCACAAGGTATAGGCTTCCATTAAGAATATTCACGATACCCTCGGGCAGGACGTGTGTCCCCCGTTTGGTGTGACATAACAAAAGATTGTTCCAAAAAGTAGATGCCACAATCTCTATCACGATTGTAAGAGGTTTTTCAAATTTATAATTTAAATATTAAAGGTATAGCTATATTTGGTGGTGTTTCCAGACATAATATACACCTCTGTATATATATATATATATTTAGTTTAACATAAATCCTTTGGCTCTATCGCACCCTTGTTGATGGATTAATGTATTGCAGTGGTACAGTAAATTATTATAAATTATTAGATTAAACTATATGTACGAACATTCTTGACTAATAGGTATTAAATTATAAAAATGTATATCCGAATCTGTCCACACCGGTCTGTGCATAGTTATGCACGCTCGCTTTTTTACAGTTATCTGCCAAATCTTTTAAATGGTCCAGGCAACGTCTTAGCCTCAAGTACATATATAACAAAAAACACGCCCTTCATTCTATACGGACGAAAAATGTACAAGATTAGAGATTCCACGACATTAATGAATCAACTGCAACCACCTGCATACCTGACTGATGATTAATTGCTGAGGTTTTCAATGGACTTATTCCGGCGGATTTGCTATTGTTTTTTATTTCAAAAAATAAAACTACGTTTCGAGAATAAGATTTTTTTATTTTCATTTTCATGTGTCCAAAACTGAATACGTAAGGTTAACTGGATGCGACATAATCAGTATATGGCGATGGAATCACACAAAACTACAAAAAAACGTGTTGACATCAGCACAAATTTTATTTCAAAAACTTTATACAAAACCTCGTACGTATACCTTGAAGTGCAAACCACAGCAGACAACAAACTATACCAGGAAATTTTTTCTTTCCTGTTAGAATTTGAAACACCAAAAAGGAAATAGGCTAATTTTATGCAATAGGTAGGACTTTACAATTAGTGGTAACTATAGTTAAGCCAAAATATATATCAAAAGTCAAGAAAAACAAGAACAGAATTTTAAAAGTTCTGCATAGCGTAAATATTGTTTGCAATTCTTTTAGTAGAATTTTTTTAATATCATTGACGGCTTCATTGAGATTTTGGAAATCACAGGCAGTGTTTGATAGGTATAGCGATACGTGCTAATCTGTATTACATTCAATTATCGTTCTTCAAAAACTGTTTTAACAAAAGGAATGCACCAAACCATTGCTCGCAAAAGTAATTTACAGCCGTAACAAAGCTAGGTATCACATTACCACGGTGGAATCCAAGCCTCTGAGCTCGGTTTGGTACCGTTTTATCTATGATAACGATTTATTATTAGCCCCACTTTAAAAACTCACCAAATTTTTTTAACATTATTACGAAACATCTGCCTAGAGTCTGAAACTGGTAATCTTGGCGAAGACTTTCACGACATATACTTTGATTTAACATTCTATAATCTTTTTGGTGATATTACACCCATCCATATTAGGCTACAACTAGATGAAGGCTACGTTCAAGTCTTTATTGGCTTTAAAATTTACTGTATACACCTGTTGTGCTGCGGATGCCACTGTGTTATGCTCTTATATAAAGGATGTTGGAGACTTCAAGAAATGTAGCAAATATTAGATGGACAAGGTAATAAAAAAAAATGCCTTCAAATTGATTTGGTTACAGTTTGAATAAAATAAGATTGTAGTTAGTACATTTTAAAATTATAAATTGAAATCATCACATAAAATAATTAAACACCTAATTAAATTCCAATTGCAAATTATTTTAATTTAACTAAAAAAATAATACAATAAATAACTTAATAAGTCAACTTTTAAGTGACTTTTAATTTACAAAAGATGATTGATGTAGCCTCTTCTCTACATTACGCACATCCTACAAAGATCTCAATTCTGCTTGTTTGAGTTTTGGGTTTGAGTTTTTTGGTGCATCTTGTGAACTACGCAATAAATAATAAACTTTCAAAAATATATACTTTATTTAAACATTTGTTTCCAAGCAGTTATGTTTTTATTCCTTCCATTTTTAAGAGGAAAAACTAAAAAATCCTATATGTATGTATGTCTATTATACATATATTATATGTATATATATATATATATATATATATATATATATATATATATATATTGAATCACAAAAATTACTTGCTCCGCCGGGGCTCGAACCCGGATCTCTCACTTGCTGGGTGACTGTGCTACCATTTTACAATACAGAGCTCTTACTTTTTACGATTCAATTCTTTTGTATTTGGCCGTATCTGTCACATATGCGTTTAAATAAGCAAAATAACATATGATCGGAAGACCTAATACCTGTAAAACTACTTTTATTTACATTAATTAAATTTGTATAAATGGCAATAGCCGAATTTAATTTCAATAAACATTGATTCACAAAAAGTAATCAATGCTTGCTCCGCCGGGACTCGAACCCGGATCTCCTACTTGCCGGGTGAATGTGCTACCATTACACCACAGAGCCCTTACTTTTTACGATTCAATTTTTGTATTGGGCCGTATCTGTCACATGTGCGTTTAAATAACACTAACAAGTTCTTAAACTTGAATATTCTGGAAGTACCAACAGCCTTATAAGGAGTTTCCGAGAATCAGCGAGTTGAGTTCAATTGTAATACTCGTGACAACTGGATTTGGGTTAATAGACATGGACCGTGTCAGTGTCAAATAGGCTCTTATGTAACAAGATAGACAATGTATTTAATATTAGGTCGTGACAGTATTAGTTAGTGACAGTTAGCGAGTTTTGTAAACAGGGAGATTATTTAAAGCCATCCTGATTAATTTTAAATTTTTAGATATTGTATTTAGTTATCTGTAGGATAAATAAATATTTAGTAGATTCAGTATTCACTGAGATTTTCATTTAAGCAAACAAACAATATATTTTCCAAACGTTGTAAGTTCTGATCATATAGTTTTCATTCAAAACATCATTGGATGTTTAATTTCAACAAATTTATACAATGAACATTGCTTAGTAGAGTACTACAATTTACAAATTCGTAATAATATATATTATATACATATATATATATATATAAAATAAAAAAATAAATATATATATATAAATAAAAAATTAAAATATATATATATTAATTTTTTATTTATATATATATTTATTTTTTTATTTATATATTTATTAATTTATTATATATTTTTATATATATATATATATATATATATATACATTTATATATATATATATATAGTACAATATTGTGTTGTGCCCAGTAGACTTTCATTAATGATAAAAAAATTAGAATATGTACATTTAATAAATCAAATATTTTCTACAAAAACAATAACCTAACAAAATAATTGTTTGGCATTTATATGACTATCTCATTATATTTTTGAATAAGCATCCTTAAGTAAGTTTTTACATAAGTAAAAAAACCCTATACCCATATTAATCAACCTCTCAGATTGTTGGATGTTTCTTCCATTTGTCATCATCGATGGTCAAAAAAAACTAAATATTTTAAATGCTATATCTGGATATGTCTTTAAAATAGGCTAATTATATGAATAACTTGAAGATTTTTAAATTTGAAAATCTATTTTGAAAAACTTCAGATCAAAGAGAATATAGGATGGAATCAAATAATACTACACACTTAAAAGACATTTGTATTAGTCAATCAAATTACAATATTTTTAAAATGTTTAAATTATTAAAAAAGATACAAGGATGTGTGTATTTTTAGTATGTAAATACACATATTTTGTTTACTGAATTTTTAAATCATTATACTTTACGTATACTAACGTTTTTTGGGGATTTTGTTGCGTTCCATGATTGAACATCAGTCGTTCCAAATAACAGAAAAATAATATTACCTGCAAATAAAAATGCCCCAGAAATGTAGAACAATATCATCCATTGATCTTTATTTTCCTGTTAACAAAATATGTTGTATTAGACACGTAGTTTTACAAACTAAAATCAAAACAAATGAAATAATTAGGATATGGTAGGAAGTAATCTCAGTTTTTGATAATTAAAGAATTATTATAGTATAGTTGATTTTACGTAGTAAAGTTACCCGTAATTACTTTGTTATAAACTAAAAGAAAATTAAATTCAATACATCGAAAGAAACTATATATCTTGTTCTTATAACCAATTGTATCGAAAAATTCAAATTGGTGAAAATATCTATCAAGGCTCAAAAACGAATCAAAATGACACCAAGAACTTAAATACTGTACATCCAGTTATGAAAATTCCCAAATTTAAATTAGATTTTTTTAAATGCTCATAAAATTTTGTGAAGAAGAAACCATGTTACTGGGTAGTGTTCTCTGAGATAAGAGGCACAATTTAACCTTATGATACTAATAACACTAACTAAATGGCTTGGATTGAAAACAGATTAATATACCACTTAATATATTTTTACTTTTTGTGTTTTATACAAAATATTTTACTATACGATAGTTGGAATAGTATACTTTTAATATGTGTTCAATTTCATTTTCATTCTAAGTACTTAAGGAGTTGTAATAAAATATATTGCAGAAGAAAGGAATAAAGGGAACGAAATATTTTGAAAAACTTCAGAGATTTAGGAAGCTCGCTATTTAAAAATTACCATGCAAATGACTCAAAAAGAAATTTGAGTTATATTATACAAGGTAATAAGATACTAATATGGTAATAATATATATATATATGTGTGTGTGTGTGTGTGTGTGTGTGTGTGTGTGTGTGTGTGTGTGTGTGTGTGTGTGTGTGTGTGTGTGTGTGTGTGGTGTGTGTGTGTGTGTGTGTGTGTGTGTGTGTGTGTGTGTGTGTGTGTGTGTGTGTGTGTGTGTGTGTGAGTGTGTGTGTGTGTGTGTGTGTGTGTGTGTGTGTGTGTGTGTGTGTGTGTGTGTGTGTGTGTGTGTGTGTGTGTGTGTGTGTGTGTGTGTGTGTGTGTGTGTGTGTGTGTGTGTGTGTGTGTGTGTGTGTGTGTGTGTGTGTGTGTGTGTGTGGTGTGTGTGTGTGTGTGTGTGTGTGTGTGTGTGTGTGTGTGTGTGTGTGTGTGTGTGTGTGTGTGTGTGTGTGTGTGTGTGTGTGTGTGTGTGTGTGTGTGTGTGTGTGTGTGTGTGTGGTGTGTGTGTGTGTGTGTGTGTGTGTGTGTGTGTGTGTGTGTGTGTGTGTGTGTGTGTGTGTGTGTGTGTGTGTGTGTGTGTGTGTAGTCAAAAATATAAATAAATATACAAAATAATTTTTTTAATTTTCTGAAATGCACAATTTGATACGCAGCCAAAATAATGTAAAATAGTTAAATTTTAACCATAATAACATAAATCACACATATTATGAGTACTGAAAATTGTAGACTGTCGTGAATTGAAAAAAATCTGTAGTGGTAGTTGGTATTTGGTTCCAATAAACATATCCACTTTATTCCTGTCTTAGTGTGTTCTGTTTAATTTTCAATATACAGATATGTGGCAATATAAGATTCTTCGAGCCTCTTGATAATCAAATGAAATGAGGCAATTGAACAAATGTGTTTTTTATTCCAATTTGAAACAGTCTGTTACTATTTTTCAGATCTGCTGTAATAAGAGGTGATGAAATTCATCTATGATGTATTTTTACCTGGTCTTTAACAATGAAACCAGCAGCCATCGGAGCAAATATAGCGGTCGAGTTGGAGACAGTACAGGAGATCCCCATCAGAAGACCGGCAAAGTTCGGCGCCAGGTCCAGGTGGTTCGAGAGGAAGCCGTTGTAAATGGCAGCGCCACTGGCGATCGTGATGGTCAATACGATCATCGCTGTCGTGGAGTCAGAAGTAAACTTTAAACCTATAAAAGCAGCGGCCCCTCCCCACAGGCCTTGAACAACATTTAGAACTGTAATACGTCCAACATTGTTCAAATGTTCAATGCGTACGTATGCGGCATTGTTCTTAACGTCGACATCTTAGTACTGGGTACTTGTTTGAACATTTCTTATAACAGATTGAAATTGTAAATATATCACACTTCTTTGAAACCCTTCGTATGCTTCGAAACCTCGTAAATGTTGCAATCCGTAGCTGTTACCAAGGAATCGTAGTGATAACGGTTTTGTAAATTAAAACAATTTTATATGGAGAGTTCACCAAAAATGGAAAAGGATTTCGCTTGCTTCTATCGACGATCTGGAGAAAAAGGGGATTAGCATTTGCTATACTCTAAAGTGGTCACTGGAGTACATCTTTTGTCAAGTTTTGAGCTTGTTCGAGTGTTACACCTAAGGAAAGGGAAATTGCTGAAAAACTCTATTAGATACACACCTTTATACTACACACAAGTCCTTATAAAATAATCACGAAAGGTAACCGTCCTTAAATTCTTTAATTCATAATGCAATAACCATCAAAAGTAGAAAACTTTTTATTTTCAAAAATAAACAAAGAATATGAACAATAACAGTTGAACATGAGAAATAACAGTTTAACATGAGAAATAACATATTTCTTTTAAATTAAATACCAAAAATCGTAAGATAAGGGATAATCACTTAAAGATCTTGCAAACTCTTGATTCATTTTAGATTTAAGTTTAAATATGGGGCTCTGAAGTCCAATACTGAAAATTTTTTATAAGTACCTCCGAAATTTCTCGAACTTCGCTCCAATATTTCATTATCTATGATTGGATAGCTCACACGAAAGATTTCTCAGTAACAGGTTGACTATTTTAGGCCAGTGTGGGGAAACTAAATTCGAAGTACTTAGCTTTTCAATTAACATACTAATTATTTAAAACATTATGCCATTTTACCACGTGTTTGATTCAATTACTAATTTAAAAACCCCAGACAAAGAAAAGCTTTGCGTGTAACATGATATTTGTAAAATGTAACTGACTTTGGCAGATGAATAACAAGAGGCATCACCTATTTAAATGTCCACTATTTATTATAGCCTACTTATTATTATTGGCTCTGACAGGTGATTAAAAACTCATATGATTAAGCCAGAGTATAAATATAATGGATAATAGAGTGTTAAGGGAGTTTTCAAAATCAGTGAAATAGTCCGGAGAGATTTTGAAATAGGAATAGACATATATGTAAATGTTACGTGATTGAGTAACAAACACACTTACACAGATACAGATACCATCAGATTTTATATAATATTATAGATTAACAACGTAATTCGTGTTTACGCTATATTGAACGATAATAATAATAGTTATATATACAATTGGAATACAATGAAATTATTGATTAATTTTAAAACTTATTTGGTATTAAAAATACCAATTAAAAAAGTAGAGGCCTATAAAATCAAGGTAATCGCAATTTTTAATCGGGTTCGGCTAGTTCCTATAACGAATTAGTACATTCTTGCAACGCAGGTTTATATACTGAGCTACCTTATTTCGGATTTTAAGGAAACATTAGAGTATAATTTTGTTTATATACAAATAAACCCAAATGTTATGTTTGTAAAAAAAATAATTACAAGTGAAACGTTTTCTCATTATATAATAATAAGTACTATTTCGATTGTTTATAATGTTATTGTATGTAGTAATGTAATATGTATTTAAAAGTATACGTTATTGCCCAATAGAAAGATTGCAATAAAAATAATTATAAACTAATGTCAAAGAAATTTACATTTTTACTTTTTAGAAATATACAGTTTTTTTACCTAATGTGTAATGTGTATAATTTAATAAGACAATTGTAAATATTTTATTAAAAGCATTCGTTATTATATAACATATAATATATACATAATATGAAAAAATAAATACTGTTCCTAATACAACTTGTTGTCTGGATGTTTAAAGACCTCTACAACTGATGAATTACAAATCTCTTTATAAATTATCTGGATTGTTTTCCTTGTCCTTAAATCCAGAACATAACAGTTATTTTAAAATCCTGATCTTAGAGATTTACTGAATTTATCAATACAAAACTTGTTCATGAACATTTCCTGTATAATACACTAGCAATAAATCTAATTATTTTTGTCTAATTCATTCTTATTGAGTGATAAATTTATTTAAATCCCTTTACGTTGTTAAACCAGTTTTACTTCTCTGAGGAAACGTAACATTTTTTTTTTAATTTTCATTTGCTTGGATAATTAAGTGTATTTAATATTAGAGATATTAGTATAACTATTCCATAAATATAACCTTGAGACATTCGTCACGTACGGAAAAACGTTCATCTGATCCTCACACACGAACGTATACAAATAACAAACAAAAAACATGTTATTATTAAATTAACGGCCATAAGAAACTTAAAAGCGTACATACCTGATTTCGCATTAATAATAATTACACTGTTAACGTTTTCACCAATATTGCAAATCACATTATAATAAAGTGTCTTATGTGACAAACGTATAATATAATATACTTACCAATTGTATTCCATATTTTCTTCGCGCGATTATTCGATACTAAGTTTTTCTCAAGTACAGCGTCACCAATAACTGCGAATACGCCCGAGAGAATGCACTTAATCAAAAAACTCACGGCAGACACCAGTCCGTTCTGAAATCATTATTACTCGATTATTTAAAGTTTGCTATTTCATTCTAAATTAAAATACAAGTATATAAGAACAATTTGTTCCATTGTCAAGTCAAACATTGCTGAGTTTTCTGGAAAAAGCATCGCTTTTTATTTCAGCGTAACAAGAGCCTAAGACTCTTGCTACGATGAAATAAATAATTTAATAAATAAGTAAACAATAATACATAATACAAGTAAATTTTATTTGTACGTAAATAAATGCGATATGTTTCTAATTATCTAAATACTTATACAATTTATTTAACATTATCATAAAATTAATGCTAGGACTTTGGATATCGTTGTTAATAAAATCTCATTAGTTCATATTAGATGGTTTGTGATGCATAAATTACATGTATTGGCTTTATAAACGCTTTTTGTAAAACAGCTTAGGCATGTTAAAACGTGCACTAAAACATATAAACTATTACTGATTATTACACTCTTTTTAAGATCTGATTTCTTCAGCTAATCACCAATGTAACCAATGATGGTTTTTTTGAGTTTGAAAACATAGCAGAATTCAAAAATAATTTTCAGAACGTTAATTGTATATTTTTTCTTATTCGTTTTAATAAACAACTACATTACTCATATTGGAGCATTATATGTAAACGTTATTGTAAATTGTAAAATATAACTTGAAATCTGCGTATCTTGAGCAAAAGTTAATTAATAATTAATAGGTTTATCAAAACTCATGAACATATTTGCTAAAATATTAATTAAGTATAATTTATGTTTGAAATAATAAAGTTACTAAATATTAATTTTTATTAAAATGGCCGGTTGAAAATCTGAATGGTTTATAACAACTGGAATTTAGTTTTTAGAATAATTAAGTAGTTCAGAAAATGTATTATTATTAATTTATTTACTAAAACAACTTAATATATAATATAATTATGGAAAAATCAAACGTAAATATAATTTTCTAAAATGGCGAGTTTGAATGTTAGTAATATATATTACTGCACGTTTTTTTTATGGTTAACTACATTTTTCCACAGTTATAATACTTAAAATAAATAAGCCAATGGTTAGTTTTTGTCGAACACTTTGCTTACGTTTTGTATGTCAAAACGAAGTACTTTGCTGATGTAGCTTGGCAACATCGTTGCAATTGTCCAATATCCCCAGTTGTAGCAAAAGTGACAAAGAACCAGAGCCCAAACTGGACGTGACGTCACCACAGCCTTCCAAGGGGTCGGCATTGACTACACATAAATATATATATAAAAACACTCAAATACCTCACAAATGCATCTAAGCTTAAAACGTAGTGTCGTATCAATACATCACTGTGCATTGTGTCTAAAACATACATATCCAAACATGTGAATCATAATACTCATATTATCATATAAGAGTATGCAGATTCAAAAACCATATTTATATTAGCGTTCACATTTTTCCAAAAAGTGTATTTTTCCAACTACTTTTAAAAGTAGAAGACCGTCCTTTCTTAATCCTGCTCCATCCAGACCACTTAATTTCCTAAATTTTACATCTATAGCTCTTTTCATTCTAAAGATTTCCTGCAAATACAGGCAGAAATAAAATTACAGAAAATAAATTTCCAGCGTTAGTCCATGGGTGGTCAAGATGGTTCATGCACTACATTTCACTTCTACAGATGAACTCTTTCTCGAAATATCTTATGAAGAGTTAGAATAGATGTGTTCCCATGTCACATGTTAAAATCTATATGATTATAATCAGTTTTATTTCAAATTTATTCTTATATTTTCTTGTTGCCATTATGGTTATCTATTAAAGCCCAATATAAAATGCTCGCTACCCTGAAACCAAATCCGATGGAGTTAGATGGACCTATATTTTGTATATATATATATATAATATATATATATATATATATATATACAAATGAACTCATATGGAACTGTATAAAAAATTAGGTGTTTCGAAAAGTTTGAGGATTTAAAAAATATTTCTAAATAAAGCCCTAGCAATTTTATATTTCACAAATCCACTTCCTTTCTTTTTCCTTTTTTGCAGTTTTTGAAGCTGATTATTTACGCTACAACCCCGATGTACTTTATAATATAGACTTGTTCAACGTTACACAAGGCTCTGGTGACTCTCCTTACGGTATATTTGTTTTGTTTAAGAATGTTTGTGCTATACATGTGAATTCTGTTAAATTCTATTGCGTTTGTTCAAAAAGTGAGGTATGCAATAATACCGAATGATGGCAACGTTTCATATTGAAAGCACAATATTAGTAATCATGACATCATATTTTCACTGTGCACGATTATAAAAACGCTTCTCGTCTAAAAATGGTTAATTCCTAATGAATGCGAATATGAATATGAAAATTATCACCAGGATTATCCAAGGCGCTAGTTAATTTGTTAGGTTGAACAAAATGACCATTATTACCGAGAGAAGCTATGTGGGTTCAAATATCCACCCACTTACCCCACTTACGAGAGTGGATTGAATAAAAAGGTAATTCTTTGTTATTAGAACTATTTTTTCAACATCCCTTTCATGTGTTGTACTATTATCCCCTTTCATTTTTTTCTCTAAGTTGGTGATGACTTTAAATACAATAATGCATTAAAAAAAGTCTTGACATTGTATTTCAATATTATTTACCTTTATTGATTTAATTTAAATTTACAAACTTACGCTGCTATTGTCAGAATTGTTGATAAGAGAGGATTTTATATATTCACGCTCATGATCACTGATGGAAGGGTGGGAGTCCGGAGAGTCGGCGCCTACAAACAGCCAGACCGCAGACCCACAATACACCGCACAGTCCGGTACAGTAGAAGATACTAGGCAGCCCCACGGACTACGGCGGCCAGGTACCCTGCTACAAGCATGGTTGACATGGTGCCGACTTGACATCCTACAAACAAAATATAACACATCATACTACACTAAGTCCCATTTGTGGAGACAGAGAAACCAAGCATGAAAGTATTAAAAGCAATAATAGCCACACCACGAAATAATTGTAGGTACAATTATTTTAAACCGTACAGGAATATAAATGACACTAAGACCTTAAATACTGATTAAAGCTAGGTAACACTATACAATCATGCAAGGGAACAATCTAAATCTAAACGTTATATTATTTCAGCAAATAAACAAAATACTTTCTAAATTTCAATATTAAAAGTCTTCGTGCACGACCAATTAGAGTTATATTCCATTCTTTGATAAATTGTATATTTGCGTTTATGAATATATATTGCGTTGGGTATTATTCTATAAAGGTACTAACTTCGACGAATAAGAAAATATTTACCGAACTATGTATAATATAATATCTTTAGAGTAAAATGTTTAAGCTTAATGTATATAAATAAAAGAAAAAATATTACTGACTGACTTGAAATCCCAGAAAACAAACGGATTCATACGGCATGTTCATATCACCTCTTATGTGCTTCCTAAGGAAACAGTTTGGAAACCTCAGAAATCCGAGAATAACCGTAGCACAAATGTGAAATGATGAAAAAGCATTTTTTCACACTTATATTTCTTCAAACATTATTAATAGAGGACTTCTCGTGTGAGGGAAAGTTCAGGTACGAAAACTGTTGATTTACTTTCATGACTATCACTGATTTTAGAGAACATGTCAACACCACGTAAAGGTTTCAACCATTCCTATGTATAATATGTATAATAATAATAATACTAAATAATGTATAAATAATAATGTATAATAATATGTATAATAATATGTATATATGTATAATATATAGTATGTATAGTATATATATAGAGTACAATATTGTGTTGTGCCCAGTAGACTTTCATTAATGATAAAAAAAATTTAGAATATGTACATTTAAATAAATCAAATATTTTCTACAAAAACAATAACCTAACAAAATAATTGTTTGGCATTTATATGACTATCTCATTATATTTTTGAATGAGCATCCTCAAGTAAGTTTTTACATAAGTAAAAAAACCCTATACCCATATTAATCAACCTCTCAGATTGTTGGATGTTTCTTCCATTTGTCATCATCGATGGTCAAAAAAAAAAACTAAATATTTTAAATGCTATATCTGGATATGTCTTTAAAATAGGCTAATTATATGAATAACTTGAAGATTTTTAAAATTTGAAAATCTATTTTGAAAAACTTCAGATCAAAGAGAATATAGGATGGAATCAAATAATTACTACACAACTTAAAAGACATTTGTATTAGTCAATCAAATTACAATATTTTTAAAATGTTTTAAATTATTAAAAAAGATACAAGGATGTGTGTATTTTTTTTTAGTATATGAATACACATACTTTGTTTACTGAATTTTTAAATCATTATACTTTACGTATACTAACGTTTTTTGGGGATGCTGTTGCGTTCCATGATTGAACATCAGTCGTTCCAAATAACACAGAAAAAATAATATTACCTGCAAATAAAAATGCCCCAGAAATGTAGAACAATATCACCATTGTTCTTTATTTTCCTGTTAACAAAATATGTTGTATTAGACACGTAGTTTTACAAACTAAAATCAAAACAAATGAAATAATTAAGATATGGTAGGAAGTAATCTCAGATTTTGATAATTTAAAGAATTATTAATAGTATAGTTGATTTTTACGTAGTAAAGTTACACGTAATTACTTTGTTATAAACTAAAAGAAATTAAATTCAATACATCGAAAGAAACTATATAATAATCTTGTTCTTATAACCAATTGTATCGAAAAATTCAAATTGGTGAAAATATCTATCAAGGCTCAAAAACGAATCAAAATGACACCAAGAACTTAAATACTGTACATCCAGTTATAAAAATTCCCAAATTTAAATTAGATTTTTTTAAATGCTCATAAAATTTTGTGAAGAAGAAACCATGTTACTGGGGTAGTGTTCTCTGAGATAAGAGGCACAATTTAATCTTATGATACTAATAAACACTAACTAGATGGCTAGGATTGAAAACAGATTAATATACCACTTAATATATTTTTACTTATTGTGTTTTATACAAATATTTTACTATACGATAGTTGGAATAGTATACTTTTACTATGGGTTCAATTCCTTTTTCATTCTAAGTACTTAAGGAGTTGTAATAAAATATATTGTTGAAAAAAGGTATAAAGGGAACAAAATATTTTGAAAACTTCGGAGATTAGGAAGCTCGCTATTTCAAATGTCCATGGAAATGACTCAAAAAGAAATTTGAGTTTTATTATACAAGGTAGTAACATAATATATATATATATATATATATATATATATTATGGTTAAAAAAATATATATGTATGGTAAAAAATATATATGTATGGTAAAAAATATTAATTAATATACAAAATAATTGTTTTTTTTAATTTTCTGAAATGCAAAATTTGAAACGCAGCCAAAATAAAAGTAAAAATAGTCGAATTTTAACCATAGTATTATATTTTTAAACTAAGAATAACATATCACATATATTATGAGTACTGCAAATTGTAAGGCTGTCGTGAATTGAAAAAAATCTGTAGTGGTAGTTGGTATTTGGTTCCAATAAGCGTATCCACTTTATTCCTGTCTGTGTGTGTTCTGTTTTGCATATACAGATATGTGGCAATATAAGACTCTTCGAGCCTCTTGATAATCAAATGAAATGAGGCATTTGAATAAATGTGTTTTTTATTGCAATTTGAAACAGTCTGTTACTATTTTTCAGATCTGCTGTAATAAGAGGTGAAGAAATTCATCGATGATGTATTACCTGGTCTTTAAACAAATGAATCCAGCAGCCATCGGAGCAAATATAGCGGTCGAGTTGGGAGAAAGTACAGGAGATCCCCATCAGAAGACCGGCAAAGTTCGGCGCCAGGTCCAGGGGTGGTTCGAGAGGAAGCCGTTGTAAATGGCAGCGCCACTGGCGAACGTGATGGTCAATACGATCATCGCTGTCGTGGAGTCAGAAGTAAACTTTAAACCTATAAAAGCAGCGGCCCCTCCCCACAGGCCTTGAACAACATTTAGAAACTGTAATACGTCCAACATTGTTCAAATTTTCAATGCGTACGTATGCGGCATTGTTCTTAACGTCGACATCTTTTACTACTGGATACTTGTTTGAACATTTCTTATAACAGATTGAAAATTGTAAATATACCACACTTCTTTGAAAACCTTTCGTATGCTTCGAAACCTCGTAAATGTTGCAATCCGTAGCTGTTACCAAGGAATCGTAGTGATAAACGGTTTTGTAAATTAAAACAATTTTATATGGAGAGTTCACCAAAAATGGAAAAGGATTTCGCTTGCTTCTATCGACGATCTGGAGAAAAAGGGGATTAGCATTTTGCTATACTCTAAAGTGGTCACTGGAGTACAGGGTTATAAGGCATCTTTTTGTCAAGTTTTGAGCTTGTTCGAGTGTTACAACCTAAGGAAAAGGGAAAATTGCTGAAAAACTCTATTAGATACACACACCTTTATACTACACACAAGTCCTTATAAAATAATCACGAAAGGGTAACCATCCTTAAATTCTTTAATTCATAATGCAATATAACCATCATAAGTAGAAAACTGTTTATTTTCAAAAATAAACAAAGAATATGAACAATAACAGTTGAACATGAGAAATAACAGTTCAACATGAGAAATAACATATTTCTTTTAAAAGAAATACCGAAAATCGTAAGATAAAGGGATAATCACTTAAAGATCTTGCAATATCTTGATTCATTTTAGATTTAAGTTTAAATATGGGATCCTCAAGTCGAATACTGAAACTTTTTTATAAGTACCTCCGAAATTTCTCGAACTTCGCTCCAATATTTCATTATCTATGATTGGATAGCTCACACGAAAGATTTCTCCAGTAACAGGTTGACTATTTTAGGCCAGTGTGGTGAAATCCTAAGTGTGAAGGGAAACTAAATTCGAAGTACTTAGCTTTTCAATTAACATACTAATTATTTAAAACATTATGCCATTTTACCACGTGCTTGATTCAATTACTAATTTAAAAAACCCCAGACAAAGAAAAGCTTTGCGTGTAACATGATATTTGTAAAATGTAACTGACTTTGGCAGATGAATAACAAGAGGCATCACCTGTTTAAATGTCTATTATTTATTATACTTATTATTATTGGCTCTGACAAGTGATTAAAAACTCATATGATTAAGCCAGAGTATAAATATAATGGATAATAGAGTGTTAAAGGAGTTTTCAAAATCAGTGAAATAGTCCGGAGAGATTTTGAAATAGGAATAGACATATATGTAAATGTTACGTGATTGAGTAACAAATACACTTACACAGATACAGATACATCAGATTTTATATAATAGTATAGATTAACAACGTAATTCGTGTTTACGCTATATTGAACGATAATAATAATAGTTATATATACAATTGGAATACAAGGAAATTATTGATTAATTTTAAAACTTATTATTTGGTATTAAAAATACCAATTAAAAAAAGTAGAGGCCTATAAAATCAAGGTAATCGCAATTTTTAATCGGGTTCGGCTAGTTCCTATAACGAATTAGTACATTCTTGCAACGCAGGTTTATATACTGAGCTACCTTATTTCGGATTTTAAGGAAACATTAGAGTATAAGTTTGTTTATATACAAATAAACCCAAATTTTTATGTTTGTAAAGAAAATAATTACAAGTGAGACGTTTTCTCATTATATAATAATAAGTACTATTTTCGATTGTTTATAAATGTTATTGTATGTAGTAATGTAATATGTATTTAAAAGTATACGTTATTGCCAATAGAAAGATTTGCAATAAAAATAATTATAAACTAATGTCAAAGAAATTTACATTTTTTACTTTTTAGAAATATACAGTTTTTTACCTAATGTGTAATGTGTATAATTTATAAGACCATTGTAAATATTTTATTAAAAACATTCGTCATTATATAACATATAATATACATAATATGAAAAAAATAAATACTGTTCCTAATACAACAACTTGTTGTCTGGATGTTTAAAGACCTCTACAACTGATGAATTACAAATCTCTTTATAAATTATCTGGATTTTTTTTCCTTGTCCTTAAATCCAGAACATAACAGTTATTTTAAAATCCTGATCTTAGAGATTTACTGAATTTATCAATACAAAACTTGTTCATGAACATTTACTGTATAATACACTGGCAATAAATCTAATTATTTTGTCTAATTCATTCTCATTGAGTGATAAATTTATTTAAATCCCTTTACGTTTGTTAAAAAAACCAGTTTTACTTCTTTGAGGAAACGTAACATTTTTTTAAATTTTCATTTGCTTGGATAATTAAGTGTATTTAATATTAGAGATATTAGTATAACTATTCCATAAATATAACCTTGAGACATTCGTCACGTACGGAAAAACGTTCATCTGATCCTCACACACGAACGTATACAAATAACAAACAAAAAACATGTTATTATTAAATTAACGGCCATAAGAAACTTAAAAGCGTACATACCTGATTTCGCATTAATAATAATTACACTGTTAACGTTTTCACCAATATTGCAAATCACATTATAATAAAGTGTCTTATGTGACAAACGTATAATATAATATACTTACCAATTGTATTCCATATTTTCTTCGCGCGATTATTCGATACTAAGTTTTTCTCAAGTACAGCGTCACCAATAACTGCGAATACGCCCGAGAGAATGCACTTAATCAAAAAACTCACGGCAGACACCAGTCCGTTCTGAAATCATTATTACTCGATTATTTAAAGTTTGCTATTTCATTCTAAATTAAAATACAAGTATATAAGAACAATTTGTTCCATTGTCAAGTCAAACATTGCTGAGTTTTCTGGAAAAAGCATCGCTTTTTATTTCAGCGTAACAAGAGCCTAAGACTCTTGCTACGATGAAATAAATAATTTAATAAATAAGTAAACAATAATACATAATACAAGTAAATTTTATTTGTACGTAAATAAATGCGATATGTTACTAATTATCTAAATACTTATACAATTTATTTAACATTATCATAAAATTAATGCTAGGACTTTGGATATCGTTGTTACTAAAATCTCATTAGTTCATATTAGATGGTTTGTGATGCAGAAATTACATGTATTGGCTTTATAAACGCTTTTGTAAAACAGCTTAGGCATGTTAAAACGTGCACTAAAACATATAAACTATTACTGATTATTACACTCTTTTTAATATCTGATTTCTTCAGCTAATCACCAATGTGATAGATGATGGTTTTTGAGTTTGAAAACATAGCAGAATTCCAAAATAATTTTCAGAACGTTAATTGTATATTTTTCTTATTCGTTTTAATAAACAACTACATTACTCATATTGGAGCATTCTATGTAAACGTATTGTAAATTGTAAAATATAACTTGAAATCTGCGTATTTGAGCAAAAGTTATTAATAATTAATAGGTTTATCAAAACCTCATGAACATATTTGCTAAATATTAATTAAGTATAATTTATGTTTGAAATAATAAAGTTACTAAATATTAATTTTATTAAAATGGCCGGTGAAAATCTGAATGGTTTATAACAACTGGAATTTAGTTTAGAATAATTAAGTAGTTCAGAAAATGTATTATTATTAATTTATTTACTAAAACAACTTAATATATAATATAATTATGGAAAAATCAAACGTAAATATAATTTTCTAAAATGGCGATTGAATGTTAGTAATATATTACTGCACGTTTTTTTTATGGTTAACTACATTTTCACAGTTATAATACTTAAATAAATAAGCCAATGGTTAGTTTTGTCGAACACTTTGCTTACGTTTTGTATGTCAAAACGAAGTACTTTGCTGATGTAGCTTGGCAACATCGTTGCAATTGTCCAATATCCCCAGTTGTAGCAAAAGTGACAAAGAACCAGAGCCCAAACTGGACGTGACGTCACCACAGCCTTCCAAGGGGTCGGCATTGACTACACATAAATATATATATAAAACACTCAAATACCTCACAAATGCATCTAAGCTTAAAACGTAGTGTCGTATCAATACATCACTGTGCATTGTGTCTAAAACATACATATCCAAACATGTGATCATAATACTCGTATTATCATATAAGAGTATGCAGATTCAAAACCATATTTATATTAGCGTTCACATTTTTCCAAAAAGTTTATTTTTCAACTACTTTTAAAAGTAGAAGACCGTCCTTTCTTAATCCTGCTCCATCCAGACCACTGAATTTGCTAAATTTTACATCTATAGCTCTTTTCATTCTAAAGATTTCCTGCAAATACAGGCAGAAATAAAATTACAGAAAATAAATTTCCAGCGTTAGTCCATGGGTGGTCAAGATGGTTCATGCACTACATTTCACTTCTACAGATGAACTCTTTCTCGAAATATCTTATGAAGAGTTAGAATAGATGTGTTCCCATGTCACATGTTAAAATCTATATGATTATAATCAGTTTTATTTCAAATTTATTCTTATATTTTCTTGTTGCCATTATGGTTATCTATAAAGCCCAATATAAAAATGCTCGCTACCCCTGAACCAAATCCGATGGAGTTAGATGGACCTATATTTTTGTATATATATATACAAATGAACTCATATGGAACTGTATAAAAATTAGGTGTTTCGAAAAGTTTGAGGATTTAAAAAATATTTCTAAATAAAGCCCTAGCAATTTTATATTTCACAAATCCACTTCCTTTCTTTTTCCTTTTTTGCAGTTTTTGAAGCTGATTATTTACGCTGCAACCCCGATGTACTTTATAATATAGACTTGTTCAACGTTATACAAGGCTCTGGTGACTCTCCTTACGGTATATTTGTTTGTTTAAGAATGTTTGTGCTATACATGTGAATTCTGTTAAATTCTATTGCGTTTGTTCAAAAAGTGAGGTATGCAATAATACCGAATTGATGGCAACGTTTCAGGCGATATAAGGAATTCCAGCGCAGTGTGATTTGCATCTTACGAAGTTGAATGAGGCTAAGTATCTTGACAGCCAGTCCTTTGGTTGGCTCATATTGAAAGCACAATATTAGTAATCATGACATCATATTTTCACTGTGCACGATTATAAAAACGCTTCTCGTCTAAAAATGGTTAATTCCTAATGAATGCGAATATGAATATGAAAATTATCACCATGATTATCCAAGGCGCTAGTTAATTTGTTAGGTTGAACAAAATGACCATTATTACCGAGAGAGCTATGTGGGTTCAAATAATCCACCCACTTACCCCACTTACGAGAGTGGATTGAATAAAAAGGTAATTCTTTGTTATTAGAACTATTTTTCAACATCCCTTTCTTGTTGTACTATTATCCCCTTTCATTTTTTTCTCTAAGTTGGTGATGACTTTAAATACAATATGCATTAAAAAAAGTCTTGACATTGTATTTCAATATTATTTACCTTTATTGATTTAATTAAATTTACAAACTTACGCTGCTATTGTCAGAATTGTTGATAAGAGAGGATTTTATATATTCACGCTCATGATCACTGATGGAAGGGTGGGAGTCCGGAGAGTCGGCGCCTACAAACAGCCAGACCGCAGACCACAATACACCGCACAGTCCGGTACAGTAGAAGATACTAGGCCAGCCCCACGGACTGGCGGCCAGGTACCCTGCTACAAGCATGGTTGACATGGTGCCGACTTGACATCCTACAAACAAAATATAACACATCATACTACACTAAGTCCCATTTGTGGAGACAGAGAACCAAGCATGAAAGTGATAAAAGCAATAATAGCCACACCACGAAATAATGTAGGTACAATTATTTTAAACCGTACAGGAATATAAATGACACTAAGACCTTAAATACTGATTAAAGCTAGGTAACACTATACAATCATGCAAGGGAACAATCTAAATCTAACGTTATATTATTTCAGTATTTAGTGTACTGAGATTATTAAAATTAATGAAAGTGGCAAATAAAACAAAATACTTTCTAAATTTCAATATTAAAAGTCTTCGTGCACGACCAATTAGAGTTATATTCCATTCTTTGATAAATTGTATATTTGCGTTTATGAATATATATATTGCGTTGGGTATTATTCTATAAAGGTACTAACTTCGACGAATAAGAAAATATTTACCGAACTATGTATACTATAATATCTTTAGAGTAACATTTTTAAGCTTAATGTATATAAATAAAAGAAAAATATTACTGACTGGCTTAAATGAAATCCCAGAAACAAACGGATTCATATGGCATGTTATATCACCTCTTATGTGCTCCCTAAGAAAACAGTTTGGAAACCTCAGAAATCCGAGAATAACCGTAGCACAAATGTGAATGATGAAAAGCATTTTTTCACACTTATATTTGTTCAAACATTATTAATAGAGGACTTCTCGTGTGAGGAAAGTTCAGGTACGAAAACTGTTGATTTACTTTCATGACTATCACTGATTTTAGAGAACATGTCAACACCACCTAAAGGTTTCAACCATTCCTGCCGTGGGAACCGCAACATTTCTCTAATATGCTACATTACTTTTTCTATTATACTTATAATTTTAAAAATACCACAAGTACAACCACACAAACATGATCGCACGCGACGTTTTCTGCTGGCTGCGGTAACGTATCATATTCAACACCGTTATCAACAGTGGACATTTGGTGATATTTGCCGCACCTATCAAATAACAGTTTTAACTTTTAATTTTGTTACATTATTCTATTACTTGTATACTTATTTTTGCTTTGCATAAAGGAATATAGAGCTAAAATTATGGTTTTATTAAATCAAAAAATCACTATAAAATCTTTAAAACATAGTATAGACTTCATATATTTTTCTATTCAGAAACCATTTTAAATGATCAAATTTATATGGATAAGAATGAAAACTGTTATTATTTTATGATTTATTTTAGGTCTTATACTATACCGACCTTCTAAAAAAAGAAAACCGAGGACTAAACATCGTGATCTGTCGGATCCGGAGAGATTGAAGGAAGCTATAACAAGGATTCAATCAGAAGAAATATAATTTCGGGAGGGGGAGGCAGAAAGATATTATGGGAGGGGGGTACCCACTAGAACTTTGAATAGAAGGATGGATACTGGTAACGCCTATGCTGCTGGCCATGCCCTACAGGTAGGTCATGTTTTATTTTATATTAGCCTATTTAAGGTAGGCGTTATTAGTTAAATTCATAAGATGTAAATTGTTACACATCCCACCATCATATATGACAACAATCTTACGATATAAACTCTCATTGACCACAGCTATAATATAACCGCACTAAATCATGTTGTGGTGTTTCAGGTAGCCTTGGACATTAAAATGAAGAAAGGCTTGTGAAACCCATTAAAAACTGTGGTGATTCTGGATTTTTGTCCTGATCGAAAATGAGAAGGATTATAAATAGCCAGAGGAAGAGAACTTAGTAGATAAAACATTTTAAAACCTCCTACAGAAGACAATCGATCAGCATGAACTCCAAAATAAGCCTCAGAGCATGTTCAACGTAGATGACAGTAGGATCCAACACATTTATAAAGTTGGAAAAGTGTTGGCTAAAAAGGGAGCAAAGTATTAAATAACAATTACTACAGGAGGATAAGTGAGACAGTAAGTTTAGTGGATTGTTGTTCACCTGAACATAGATTTCTCCCTCCAGCGTTAATCTTAAAGGGGAAAAATCTAAAACCTGAATTTCATGATGGACTTCCTGCAGGATCCAAATTATTTATGAACCCAGCGTACATCAAGATTGAGCTGGTTTTAAGAAGTGTTCCTGTCCCTAATGGCACCAGGAAGAAACATCTTGGTTCTGGATGGCCATTGCTCCCCTGTTTCTTCTATCACGCTCACGCTAGAACTTGCTGAATCTCAAGAAGTAACTATGTTCTGCGTATCGTCCCAAATGACACATGCTTTCCAACCATTATACAAGGCTTTCTTCAGCCCATTGTAAAGTTATTTAAAAACTAATAACAATACCTGAGTTCAACATGTTTGCCACTCATTAACAACGTATCAGGTAGGCTCTTTGATATGTAAAGCTTAAGGAAAGGCAGCATCAGTAGGAAATGGCACAAATTTTTTTAGAACTACTGGAATTTTTTCTCTTAACAAAAATATTATTCCAAACTACTTGTTTGCAATTTCAGACAACATGGTGCCTGACTCTGAAGACAGTGATCTACTCAGCTCAATCTAAAAATTGATTAAGTGTTTCAAACTCTTTGAACAATGAGCCAAAACCTGGATGTAGCAAAACATCCTACTTTTTCTCAGGCAAACTAGTTGCTATCAAAAGAACTAATCCATTAAGACAGCATTGAACCCGAATCCGAAGGAATCTTTGTAGTTTCTGGTGAAAATTTCACTGATTCTAATTAATTATCACGTAAAAATAACTTAAATAACAACACATGGAGCAGTGGTGCTTACTTCAAAGGACAAACGGATATATCTGAAAAATATGTTTAACAACAAGACAAGAAAAGAGGCTAAATAAGCTACAAAAATAAAATACAGCTGATGCCGAGAATCTTAACACTGAAAATATAAAACCAAATAAGTAATCCATGGACATACTATGCAAGGAATGCGATAGAGTTTGACGAGACCACAAAGAATTGTGACTGCCTGTTGTGCATTGTGTAAGTTTTGGCTGTATGATGACTGAATCATTTTTTATAGGTTTTGTGTAGAATTTTGGAGGGAAAACAAAAAGAAAGGTAAACAACTTTGAATGGGTCTACTCATATTACTCGTATTTGAACATGTTTTGTTCATGAAACACTGAAAGTATGTTATGATTTGATCATATTCTATAAATTTTAAAAAAGTAATACAAATATATTTATTGACAATGTTGTATTTTTTCACCTTAAACTGTAATTATCAGCACGTGGCATATCACCCGTAGGTGTGCGGCATATCTCCCAGGGTATAGGGTATATATGCCGTATACTAGTTTGCCTATTTGTTTAAAAAATTATTAACTAGAAAATATCTTAAATATTTGTAAATGGTAGAAATAAGTAACGCGTAATAGTAAAAAATACAATTTAAATAAACTTTATTACTGGATATTATTTTGTGAAATCCAAGATACAATTTAAAACAGTTTGGGAATTAATGTATTAGTTGGGTTCATAATCGAGTGATATTAATTGATTAGGGCAAATTTTCTAATCTATAGAACATATTGACAGTGTCATCTTTATTAACTATTAGACTTTATTTAGTTAAACATGCCAAATTTTCAATCAATTTCAATTTTTCGTGACCATGCCTCCTCGAATTAATAATGCCCATAAATATTTTGGTAATACTCTGGTAAAACTCTTGGTTCTTGGGCGTATGGACTATCCTTTTGTCGGTAACAATAATACATTTATAACTTAATTTCAATAATGTCTTTTCAGTTTTCACAAGAGTATAGTATTTTATTTTAGGCATGAAGAAGTAATTGGTAACCAATGCACCTGTATTCATTGTATACCAGTCTTTTCTTTTTCAGATTAATAAACTACATACTATCATAATGTAACTTTTTATTTATTTACAAATATATCATTTTCGTATTAGCTTAAAACGTCTTCACAATCTGAGGAAGTCTGAAGGCGTTGTCACTGTCAAGAAATTTGAATTTGGCATTGAGCACATTGCAAAGAACAAATTATTTGAACACCAGTATACGATTCAAAACTCAACAATTATATTCATGTATTTTTAATTTTTTTATTAAATAAATTTGAAGGGAGTTTTCTACACCAAAGGCATTTAAATTTATTTCATTAAGTTTTAATTTGAAACAGTCTAAACCCATTAGCAAAATTTGTATCAAATTTCATTAATAAAATCTCCTCTACTATGTAATACCAGCAAAAACTAAAAATAAAATGCGTACCTAAAAAAGTACGTAGAAATAATAGTCATTTTATGGATAAACAAAGAGCAAAGGGTATGATATGTGACACCTTGATAATAATCTCATTTAATTTTATAACGCTATGATACAACGTAATATACACTTTCCGAAAAATTTCGATTTGAATAACTTATTACTTTTGTATGGAAGTATAATGAATTTTTAATTAAAAAAACGTGTTTTGATTTATGGCAGTCTCGAATATCTTTCTGCTGTAACTTACCAACAAATACGAAAGAAAACGTTCTACTTCTTTCCGGTATGGGAGCCCATTTGGATGTGTGTGCGTTAATACAAGGAAAGAAAGCCGCCTGAAAAACTGATTATTTTTCAAAATTGTACAATTATAAAACTGTTTTTGTATTTAGCATATTATGAAAATTTAAACTAATATGAATACTAACTATAATAATATATAATAATAATAATTTATATGTATTAGTAATAATAACTACTTATCATTTCTTTTCTCAGGTCAGTGTTGAAGTAATTGTTTATTTATGTGTACTAGTAAACAAGCTGTTAGTCGCGGCGTCATACGCATTTTTAGTTTTAAAAACGGTCCTAAAGTCGGAGAGTGAAACTGATTTTTATTAGTATATCTGAATTTTCTAAAATCTCAAAACATGGAACTCATTTAGGTTAGTGTGGAGAGGTCTAAAGGGAGACTAATTGGAATATATTAGCTTATCAGATAAAACATTTATGAATATATTATAACATTATACTGTATAATATACTGTGTTAATATAATATACTGGAGTATATTTTTATTATTAACACTTCAATAACAACAAGCCCATACAAAGAAAAGCTTCTGCACATAACATTATATTTATAAAGTGTATCCTGACTTTGACAGATAAATAACTAGCAAGAAACACATTGCTATGAATAAATAACACATTAACTACGAACTGATTAAACCTAAAAGGCAGTTTTAAAGACCAGTAGTTAAGTAAAAAAACACACAGAGAGAGACACCATTATTTTTTTATATAATATTATATATTACTGTAAACTTGGCAATGAATCACATAAACTGTACTACAAGAAATTATAAGTGTTCGAAAGAAGCAAATAATGTTTACTAATGTCTTCAGTGCCCAAAAGGATACTAAAATGTTTTTGCGATTATATATTATTTTAAATACTCACTTCACGTCTAAAAAATACATTACACCGTTTTATGGTGTACAATAGCCGGAATAAACTGTTCCTCAAATAAAGGCGACCAAAGTCTTAAAACAATTATTACATAAAACAGAGTAAAAATAAAGTGTTATGTCCATAGCTTAATCTGAATCAGAATGTATGGCTGTTACCGTGGTCCTGTAACATTAAATAAGTTACACAAAAAATAAATGTAAAAGAGATATTATCTTATAGGGGTAGAAGGGACAAACCCATAATATCTTTGTCTTGTCTCTTGTGGACAGGAGTATGTGCATGAGATATATTTTTATGAAATTTACTAAGTACAACTAATTTATTGGTTTTCGCCATAACTCCCTTCTTTAAATGTTTCATATAGATATTTAAATTGGAAATTAAATCCGACTATGTAAATCTTAAAGGATGCAACATTAACAGTGAAAATTTTGTAAACAGGAAAAATATTTGTTTTCATTTCTCTTGACGACCAGAACATAGTATTAGTTAGATAGATAACATATATTAATATGGGAAACAACTGTCATATGAAAATTGAATTTGTATGCATTTACTTGTGCTAATCCTTGTAGTAATCTGTTGAAGCAGAAGACGACCCAGCTAAAGTTGAGAGCAATGTAAGGACTCAAGATTGTCATAATTGAGCAGAACAACGTAGCGGCAAAGAGAGGATATTTCGAGCCGTACTTTCTGGCGACCTCGCCCATAGGTATCTGAGGCACCATATAACCCCAAAATAGGGAACTGAGGATAAGTCCCTTCTTAGCACTGTCCCATTGAAGAACCTGAAAATTCAAATCTGTGATATATATTGTTTTAATTAAGAGACTAACATTTTCCATTAGATTATTTCTGCATCGATTCACCAAAATCACCATAGTGTGTCCTTACTTTGCTGTCCAATAACAAAAAGAGGGCTTTAAGAGAAATATCGATTCCAATACTCTTAACTCCCCCCACTTAGAATATAATCCGGATTCTTATCTGTACAGAAATCTATTCAAGCCTAACCAAGTAATTGGAAAAATAGCTTAATGGAAACATATTTTTCTACCCCAATATAATAGACTTGGAAAACTGAATACAACAGAGATGTTGAAAAAGTCCCTTACTTAGCAAAATTTATTAACGACCTTCGTGTTACGATTGCATGAAAAGCTACGGTGTAAAATGGGGAAACTGTATCCTATAAGGTCAGATAGGAGGAGATCTAGCTTGTATCAGAGAACATCATTCTTTATTATCAGGAAGCAACTCTAAGATTCGGCAGGATCAGTAATGTTTCTGAGTGTTTTTCTTATCTCACTGATTGAGAACTAAAATCAGAAGGTGCCATGTTTTCTTATGGAAAACTTTTAATACATTTTTTCTATTTATTGACTTTTTGTATACCTAACTATTTTTAAAGATACAAAAGCCATTGTTAAGAGAGCTAAGGCTACTGAGAAAAATATATTTGAGTGGGTGGGTAAAAGCTGAAATATATTGATTATACTATGTAGGTTAATGGTTTTATAGCAGTTTTTATATTATATAATTACTTTTTAATCCAGAATCTAATGGGATAAAACTCTTATGACGGAGAGTTGCTACTTGGTAATTACTTAAGATATAATATTTTAATAAAAAAACTATATCGTTTTTATTCTATATTATATATATATATATATATATAAAATATTATTTTTATATATTATTTATTAATGAATACGTAATAGGATATTAAAAACCTACAGTGGTGTCGAAAATTTAAATTCTTGGAATGAATAATTTGTTAATTCGTTAAAAAGTTTAAAACTCAATACTTGGGTTTCATGGATCTTATATTTGATGAAGAGTATTGACAGTTTTAATTGGGTGATAATTTAATTATACAACTAGAAGCAAGTAGGAGCATATGATTCACTCATCGTTAAACCTAACGTAAATCAAGTGATTCATAAATAATACATTAGTAATGTGTAGCGTAATCGATGTTCTCTCACCGGTAAACCAGGTCGGAACATTGTGTCTGTCATGGCTACAATAGCCACAGACAGGTTGAGCCGCAGGGCATACGACAACCCCATACAGAAAAACGTCATTATGGCTTGGAAATGACGGACACCAAAACCTGGAATTATAACGTTATCAGTTACTTAATCAACAGTTTTAGTAAGTAATTACAATAATCATACTGTAAAATTATACACAAGTGTAATGTATACTTAAAGTTAAACAACACATAAAACCCAATATAACGATTGTGACATTGTTAGTTAACAGGTGTAACACTTCATATAAAAGATTTGCTGCAAAATTCCATACTAATCTAACAATACTGACCTGGAGGCCTAACCAATAGGGGAATTTGCGCTCTTTCTTCTTTCATGGCAGGAAAGTAATTGCAGGAATTGTTTTACAACTGAGTAAATGACACTGTTTCCTTAACGTGACTTCCTATTTTAGTTAAGTGTACGAATTATGATAAAAATGCCTTTGTTACTGACTATGAGATAAACATTTTTAAACATCAATTTACTCCAGTGATTGTATTGTGCAGTTTTATATTATCAGTTCTACTTTAACTTTGGCTTATACTGCGTTTAATTTAAATATTAAAATTTATTTTCTGTATGTTTAAAACACTCAAACTCACAGAATCGTCTACACTGATTAGCAACCACCATATTTGTGTAAGTTAATACATATTATGTATTTGTGGAATATTAATAACAGTCACAGGTGAGTAAGTAGAGGAAATTGTATTGTGTTTTATATTTTTCATAAGCATCAAACTCGTGTTTTTGACTCCGTTGTAAGTGTATGTGTTTGTTTCGACCTCATTCTGTTAAGAGTGACTGTGTTACCAGTAGTAACACTTTTCTAGGAATAAATACCAATTTTCTCCTTGTTGTATACGTGAATGGGAACTGTATCTAATATGGGTAGATGTTAAAGAGTCCATATCGAATTGAATGGGAGAAAATAGGACAGACAACAAGAAATGTATTTAAAATAAGCCAAGAACCCCTAAAGTACAAGGTTCTTTCGAGGAACCTAACATAGAAAAGACCATTTTCCATGTTAAAACGCGAAGAACAGAAATTGTGTTTACGAGCGGAAATCGTGTGTAAGAACAAATATCGAGGTTACGAACAGAAATTATGTATATGCACAGATACCTTGTTTACAAAAAGAAATAGTGTTTAGGAACAGAAATTTTTACGTACAGAAATTGAGTTTACGACCAGAACTCAAGTTTAAAAACAGAGTCATGTTTATGACCTGAAATCGTGTTTACGATCAGAAATCGTGTTTACGAACAGAAATCGTGTTTACGAACAGAAATCGTGTTTACGAACAGAAATCATGTTTACGCACAGAAATCATGTTTGCTAATAGAAATACGCGTGACTGCAAACCTAAGACATATAAAAAACTGGTAACCAATTATACAACCACAGTACATCCAATATGTACCAAACGCTCATGAGAATGAACTCTAAAAATTTTAATTTACTTTTTCATTATAAAAGAATACAGAATCTGGACTATACACATATGTGACTCTCAGAATAAAACTATTTTAGGTTTCTACGCGTTTTAGAGGTGCCTAACAAATTAAATAAAGTCTGTTATCGAACATTAACACACACACACACACATATATATATGCGGTATATTTATGTATATATAGAATTGTATATATACACAGTGTTACGCTTCTTATATCGGGTAGGTATATATGTACGCATGTACAAAAATAAATAAATCACTGGAGGAAAAATTTTATTCGATATTACGGATAAAATAAATTGATAAGAGTATTTTAAAATGTTTTATTAACTATGCGTCTTAGAACGTATTAAATGTTCGTATAGCTTAAAAATATACTAACGATTACACCATTTGTCTGTTAATATAATAACGTTTTAAAAATATGTGAATATTAAAAAGTACATACGCACATTGGCTATCCGTGTACATATATACATAAACAATAATTTTATATAATTTATACAACATTATATTACTAAAATCAAAGTTTTATGATTTACGCCGCATCTAAGCAGTGTTCACGAAAACAACTAAACTAGTTAAATATTTCGTTCTCACCTTGGAAAACCATCTTCAATTAACAGTTGTTAAATTGAAATTGCCAATGATACCTATCCGCTTACACACATCAGTTGAAAAAAGAAACTTCACAATAAAGACAGTCACAAAAATCTGACACTTGTGGTAATGAATGCATATTGATTACTTTTAATTTTGTAAGTACAGTAGTTACTTGGTTATTTTAGGTATTAACAAAACATATCTACCAGGTATGTCGTTGGCAATTTAGATTTAACACCCATTGACTGAAAGATTGCTTTCCAAAGTGAGGACAAATTTTTTCAAGAATTAACTGTTTAGCAACGTTACGGCAAGATGTGAGCCGGAAATACGTGTAAATAGGTGTTAGTCATGACACCGGCCGTGTTATCCTGAAAACTGAAAACAAATATAATATGACGCCTCCAGTGACTGCGAGGCCTGAGAATAACGTGTATAGAGTTCCCAAAGGGCAAGAGCTCCAAATAGCACGAATATCCAAGGAAGCGAGATAAGTTTTCCACTGACAATAAGTTTCACAAGGCAGGAATCTCCCAGGTATAATAGGAATGAAAGGTTTACTGTATAAAGTTTGAAAGCTACTTCAGGCAATAAGGTTCCAGTAGATAAGCTTAGAAGCGAAATTTGCCCACAGTACATTGCATAATTGAACTTTCCTGATGCTTCTACAAGTCTGAATCTTCTTAATACCCGGAGCTTCCAGAACTTGGGGTTTTATATTGGTGGGAAGTTTCTAAGATGTAAATTGAAAAATAAAAAATCCTACAGGCTGGAGTTATCCTGAGTCCAGTTTGGTGATTCAGGGTGATCCAAATAACCAGTACCTACTGTTAAACATGACTTTTCAGAGGCTTTTAGGAGCCAGCTGTTTTATTGCAAGGAGTTTTTTTATTAATGCCCGTTCTTATAATTACTAAGAAATCTGCTTTGATATTGTGACTGGTGAACCAAAATATCTTATTTTAAATAGGAAAAGTAGACGAAGAAGAGTGAGTGATCGAAGAAGGAGGAATCATTTAGGATCCAATCGCGTGGATTGGATGAGGAGTGTCCTTCATAAGTCATCATAATCGGAATTGATTCCTGCATATTGCTGTTTCTAAAAAAGTTCCAGAATATTTTTGAAGTATCTACTATACTCTCCTGCACATATTTATCATAATTATTTAGCGCGTATTTATTATTATATATCTTCCTCGGAGTGTATATTAGTGCCAATTCATTTAAATTAAATCAGAAAGATTAGAATTATTTGTACCAAATCACATAGTAAGGTCATTGAATATGTGTTCATAAATTAATATTTAATATTCACTGGAGAGAAACTTTAAAGCTTACAGTTATTGTAAAACATTAGATATCGCATGTCAAATATGATAGCTTTAACAAGTACGTTGTTAAGAAGTATATAAACTCATTGATAAACGTAATCATTCAAGCAATCGACCCTTGTGCGTGTATTGATGGCCAGGCCAATTATACAACAGATACTCCATAGTTAATAAGTGACATATTTTCTGGTTAAGTGTTTTCACGTCACTTTGTAAAAAGGCGAATGTCAACTTTATAAAAGTAATCCTTGTACCAAAACAGTATCTCTATATTTACACCTCTTTTTATCAAGTGAGATATTACAACCGTGATCTACTCACATAAACAGTTTTAATTTTACGGTACCTCTAAAACAAGCCCTACAATAATAGTGACTGTTTTTTTGTATTATTATATTAAAATTACTTGTAAACGTACGAAATTATAAAACACACACACACACACACACATTAATATATATATATACATATATATATATATATATATATATATATATATATATATATATATAGAATGTTCTAAGCACTTTTAAAGTACGTGACTATTTTTTTTATTATAGGTTCCAAATACAGTACATTATAATATTATAATCGGAAAAATGCCTACGATAGAAATAATATTAAAACAAAATCATTTATTTTATTTAAATTACTAATGCAGACTTCTACTTGCTTTGTTGAAAGTGTCATATAACATTAAGCTGTCTTAATATTTTAGAGAACACTTTACGTTTATTAATGTAGATTTAAGATGGAGTTTCATTCAAGATCCAATCCTTAGTGCGCGGCCCTTTGGGACCATTAACTCTCGTATGACGCGGAATTGTTGCACAAGTGCATTGGTATTACACATAAATCGGATGATCTGATCCAATCACCAACATCTTTCACTTCAGACGTTTTTAGAGGTCAATCTCCTTTAAAACTTTAGTCTACCTGTCCTCACGGGTCACTGGCCTGTGCCAGGATCTTATCAAACAAAATAAGGGGAAGAATCGATATAATACAAGACCGATGGTACTGAAGTGCAACGGTTACAGAATCTGGACATCTCTCAGATCCTTCTGACATCTTATACCGCTCGGCTGTCGGTATTCCCACACTATATGCACAATCCTTTTTAGAATACAAACGTGTCACAGTCACAGGTAACGTATAATGCCTTAATTGTTTTAGATTAGGTTTAGATAGTATTAGATCGCTGACTGAGCATCCTGTTTCAGAAAAAAAGATATAAACAAGAACACTACTATACATGATACAAAAACTAGTTAAAGAATACGAAATCCGAGCGTATCCTACATAATCTAAAATATAATATCTATCTAATTGTGATAAAAATGTTCACAGTGCAAGCAAAATATGTGCATTAAAAAGTGATATCCTACCTTTATCTAAGGCAGTATTCTTTGTTGTGGCAAATGCCTTAGTCCGTATAGTTAAAGAGCAGGGTAAAAATATAAATGTGCACATTCGGCCTCTTATAGAAATTGAAATTTTCCAGAATAACTCTGACCCCCAAAACCACCACAATTCTAGAAGCATACTTTTGTAATAAAATGACTGTTTAACATAAAGTAAATTTTAAAGTTGTGGTTGCTGAAAAAAGTAAAAACGCTATCATGAATATTATACTTGGAAGTTCCTTGTCATAGTCAATAGAATATGAAAATCCTGTGGAAGATATTATTTCCTTATTTCCAGAAGACGCTGGATACTATACTATTAAACGTTTAATCTCTGATTAAGATAAAGAAAAATGTTAAAATATTGAAAAATCTGTAGATTTTATAAGTATTTTATGATAAAAATTCGATCTTATTTTGAAAATGATAAAAAAATTAAAGAAGATAAGTAAGCAACTCCACAAGGAGGTAAACCAATTGAAGGTGGACGAATCATAAAAAAATGAAACGATTAGAGAGCAGAATGAGAGAACATGGAAATACATGGAGTTCCAGTACATTCCAAAGATGGGGAAGAGGTAGATGTGCAAGAGGTAATAAAAGACGTGTCGGAGAAAATTGAAGTATATTACAGTCCTGCAGATATCCACAAAACTCATCGTCTACAGATAGTCGTCGTCAGTGATAGTGAACCAACAACCAAATGGTCCACGAGGAAGATCGATGAGAACGTACCTATCATAATATTACAGAGAACATTTAGCTATAGTTAATAAAGAAAATAAAGTGCCTATGGTTACACCTTTGTCTGGTGCAGGGAGGTGAATATTGGCCAGGAAGAAGGACAGCAACAAGAATGCGGTAGTCCTCAAGTATTAGTGTCATATAAAAAATTAGGTAAAGATAGCAAGCAATTCAGACAAGGTAGATTTATTCTGTAGTGATATTATTGTTAAAATATATGATTATAAGCCTAGGCCAGGAATTTATATATTGTGAGAGCTACCTAATATTAGGACCTTTAAGAGCACTTTTCGCATCCAGAGCACCAGAGGCCAGGAACTCTCAGAGGTTGTGAGCTAAAAGGTGCCTTGAGCTTTGAAATACTAAGTGCTTCCATAAAGAGTAAGTTCCCAGCATATGGAAGGTACATGTCTGAGACTCCATATTGTGTTCGATGTTCATGTACATAGTTAGATCAAAGTTTGTTCTTGTGACTTTTAATGAACAAGGTGATTCAGTGTCGTGAGTTTCAATTTACCGGTACTATGAACTGAAACATAAATCCATCTGAGTCAAGTTGTTGATGAGCTAAAAAATATTGTTTCCTCTATGTTATTACTTAATAAAGTGATTTCAAAGTTATTTTATTTCAACCTGTTGAAGTCAGTTAATGATATTTGATACTAGCAGTGTAGGCTTTGCAGGCAATAACTTAGATTTTGCATGTGTCTGACCCCTACTGGTTCAATTGATATTTCCTACACCAATTGTGAGCTTGCCTTATATTTCAGATGGTACACGAAGCGGAAGGTGAGATAAACTTAACAATTTACATTAAATTAACCGCCATACCCGTTATGTGTAGAAGACTCGGATGTTCCACCATGTTTTGGGGTCGTGTATAATACATCGTAGTACACTCAATTATGCACCTGATGAGGCAATGAGAAAAGCTAGATTATACTTTTCTATTCGAGGTTTGTCTGATATCTAAACGATGGAAAGAGTTCGTTTTGATCTTCTTCATCGCTGACTATTTTGGATCTATTAAGACGGCCATGACTGCAGACTCCAGGATTCAAGCCGTAGATTTAGATTTCATTCCATTTTAGATTGCAGATGCTTAATCAAGCAAAAGATGAACTGGAGCCAAACTCAACATTCACATCAAATGGGTTAGTAGTGAAGTAGATGTTGAGAAGAGATCAGAAGTATCATAATTTATTTAGTAGAAATTAAAATGTTATAGATTTAGCTTCAAGAATTGTTAAAACTAAAACTTCAGACCACTATCTAATTGTAGCATGCATGCTTAATGTTTAATGTCATACGAGTTCTGTGGATAAAAGGCTGAGCATTATAGCATAAATTTAAATGACAGAAGGCTCATAAATACATCTAGAGGGAGGACACAGTTACAAAGAGATAGTTTATTTATTCAGTAGAGTTTAAGATAACTATAGGGTAACCAGTTCCGTCGTGACTTGCAGTTATAAGCGTAAAACTAAAGAATGGATAAATAAGGAGTTATAAATAGTAATAAAGAAAGAGATAGACTATTTTAAAATTTGAATGAATTTTAGAATCAAGAGAAATTTTAGATAATTTTAGAAATATAGTAAACAGTATAATCAAATCTGGTAAAACACATATTACTTAAATTATGTAAATCTGTCTTACGCAACACAAAGACAATCTGGTAAGGAATAATAAGGTAACGGTTAGAACAAAAGTAATAAATACGTTGATTTTCATATAAGGAAATCAATGCTTGGGCTTAATATATGTAAGATTGAAAATAAATTTGTTGAACATTTCTCTAAAGAAGTAATCTAAATTAAACAAAAATGTGTCTGGAAACTATACAAAAACGTTACTCGTCCGATTGTGCGGGAATGAAATCAGAATGATTTTTATTCCAAAGACAAAAGTATTTGTTACTTTCTGTTTTAGAAAGTAATATCAACGCAATTTTAAGTGGTCTGATGGTAAAAAAAATCACCGGTAGCAGATGTTATAATGCATATAGATTTTAAAATGTTCATTCCGGGACTGTTAGTGTTGCTGAAGCACAGTGTCCATTAACTTGTCATTGAAAACAGAAGTTTTACCAGACTGATGAAAACAGTAGTTATAAGACCGATTTAAAAGGCGGGGCCAAAGATGTAACTTAAAATTTACAGTCCTATAGCAATTTGACAGCCATGGACAAAGTGATTGTGAAAGGTACATGTCAAATTACTTCAATAACATTCTAAAAGAGAATAATATTGCTTTCCAGAAAGAGAAAAGTGTAGGAAGCTGTTTATGGATTTGGGGGAATATTTAAACCGAAAAATATACGAAAGATCACTTGATTAAGCAATATATCTAGATTTATCTAAGGCATTTGAAATGAACCTAAGCGAATTATAGATGTATTAAAAATTATAGAAATGAGATTGAAAACGCTATTATTCTCCCTTCGGACGTTTGACGATTTGGCTAGTTCTTTGACAAACACGGATATTTAATAACAATATTCCATTTAAATTTTCAAGCATTGTACATGAAAATGTTCACAAAATAGCAGAAAACAAAAATATAAATACAAATTATAATCTTTGCATTTTTGTCCATTGTAAGTCCACAAAAAGTTCAATTCCCACAAGACGAATAATTTAACCCCTGCAAACGCCATTACACCATGCTGTATGAAAATACAGATTAAAGTAAAGTAATAATGTAATTGGGAACAATTAAATTAATACTTTAATACACTATTCGAATTGCATTAGGGCTCAAGTTTATTTGATTTTTCAATAAACTTAAATTGTTCAAATGAGGTAAAGAATATATAACACATTATTGTTGCTATGTTTCATATACGTTTCATTATTTGTATATATTGATACTATAGTTAAAACACTTTTGAACCTGTATATACTACTAATGTTTGATACTTGACAGTAGATATAGCCTACATGATATACAAAATTATTATAGTTGTAATGTAGCACTATAAATGAATAAATTCATAAACTTTTCTCTTCGTCTTTTAAACTATTGATCTAATTTATATAAACAGATGGTTTGTTACTCGATGTAGCAAATTACTCTTGCTGTTGCAGTTTATGTTATTTTGTTGAGACAATTCATTATAGAGTTCAGTTGTATTAATAAATTCCAATATAATTACTGAGCACCTTGAAAGTCAAAAGATTGGCGAGATATCTTGTGGTTATGAATTTTTCCTGCATTAACACACTTTCAGCCTCGTGTTCCCTATAGTGGTCCGTTGAAAACAAATTACCTTCTAAATACGAGCGATTACTGCACACCTTGAAAGTCAAAAGGTTAACGAGACTTATTGCTATTAAGATTATTTATAGCGATTATAGTCCGTTGTAAACGAAATAACTCCTATATTATAATTACTGATCACCCTGAAAATCATAGGCCGACGGGATTTCTTCTTGTGATTTACTTACATTAACACAGAATATTGTGAAAACCCTGACGTAAAAACTCCTTCAGAGGGCTGAATAAGCCCTGCTCTGTGTTTACATGAGAGGTTTGGTGTGTAAGAGTAGCAGTTGTTTACCAGGAGTTTCAAACAAATTTCACAGGTAATTTTTAGCATTATAGACCTGATCAAGAAACCAACACTATAGTGAACTATAGCCTAACGCAAGCGATGCCAGTATAGCTAATATAATAGCCTTCGATAAAATCAGCTTCTTCTGCGCTCGGTGATATCTGATCGTTTTCATTCGAAGCCCTACACCCTTTGAAGAAAGGCGTGTTTATATAATAATGTTCTTTCTCTTTCCGATTGTTGTTAAATATTTAAGTTAAATTTAGGCGCTACAGTGCTCCTAGTATTTCTTTTATGAGTTCGTTATGAAGTAAAGTGTGCTTGAAAGAGCTTGTGAACGGTTTGTGCTACCAGTGTGGTTTCACTAGCAGCCTACGCTCGTACGTGCCGCGCTACTGTTATCCATGGTTTGGTGTGCAATGCCAGTACTGGGCTGGCTTCACTCTTCACGATGGGTACCCTCTCAATTTATATTCTTTACTCGCTGCTTATACCCTTGATTTTATAACAATACATAATCAAAGCTTATACTAACATCACTACCATACATGTTCTTGACAATAATATTGGCAGCAATAATGACCCTTATGTGCAAATTAACAAATGTTAAGAAATCAAACGTAGCTATAGTGGGAAGGGTTGAGTCAATAAGATGTTTAGTTTAGCTCCATTTTACATACTGCCGAGTGAAGCGTCTGATATCTGTCGCCGTCATAGACTTGACTCCTGAAATGTGGAATCTACCTTGAGTAAGTGTAATTTAAATGAATGAGTGTTCTGATTGTCTCATCAGGTGCACAAATGGTGATTGCTGATCAATTTCATCTGCATCAGACTGCATAAACTGCACTAAGAGGAAGGTGAAATGGAGCTAAACTCAACATTGATATTAAAATTTAAAAGCTATAAATATACAAGCATTGCTAAAATTCATTGTTCAAATTTCAATTTTGAACTTAAAACTTTAGTAATGAAAACCATTTTCTGACCCCTTCAATATGACCACACAGTACTAATATTTCACCTCCAGTTATGTTCAGACCATTTACCTCAAATATATAGCGTTTAAATTTTTACTGCATACAGTAGTATTAACATTTTTACTCAACTAAACCGGACCCAAATAAGGTGTTTTATTTTGTGTACACTAAAAATGTGGTGAAAAATAGTTTCATTGCGTCTCTTCATTTGAAAGTGGAAGTGGTCTAAATTGTACTGCAAAGAGAGGGTTTGTATAACTATTCCTATAATATAAAAGAATGCCAAAATATAATATTGTTTTAGATATTCCATTGTACAAGCTGTCAAATCAACCATACATTAGCACATTTCTCCGAATTTAACACCTGTATGGCACATAAAATTAAACGCCGTATACAATTACAGGTGTATCTATTTCTGAAAACTGCAGTTAAAATAACAAACCGTAACAAAAGTTTATTGGAAGAAGAATTATATGTGTATAAATAATGTATCTTGAGCTAAAAAAAATAAACCAACTCACTTATGGCCATTTTCAGTCATTATAGGAATTATTTTAAGAACTATTTTAGGAATTTTTTATAAACACTACTGCGTTTCATTGATTAGTATCGAAGTATTTCCTTATTCAGATGTCTTGGCCTTAAACCCAAGATAAGTGTACAATAAAATTAACAAATCAAAACCGATTCCTGCTTCACATTACGTAGGAATCTGAATGATTGGTGTACCACATTAGTGGAGAATGTGGTGGGAAGAACTGATTCAATGTGAATTATAAGTTCAGTTTCAATTCTCCTTCCGTTTAGTGCAGCGTTTGAAATCTTCCGCTGTTACAAACTTAACTCTTGAAACCTGGACTCAACGTCCGCCAGAAGAATAATATCCATGCATGGATGTTAGAAACAGGCATGTTATTCCTACCTTATGTTCCGCTCATTTTTGAATGACCGGGATGCATACCAGACCTATATTCACTCACTAATTTTTGAGCAGCGCCCACCCCAGAATCTCAGACCATTCTACTCTTATGAAACGTAATCATGTCCTTACCACCAACCTTGCCTATTCGATTACGTATTCATTCACACATGTCCTAGGTTTCAAGAGGTTTAATAAATTATGATAATTTTTCACAACTATATATTGCTACTAACTTTGTAAATAAGAAAGAAAAATAGAAGACAAATGGAGTGTAAATGAATAACACAAAGTAAAAAATACCACAATATTCAATACAAAATTTACAATGTTTTAATAAAGATTTTACAATTTGTAATATACTATGGATATGTTTATTTAAATTTTACGTGTTTAACTCATTATCTTTTGAGTAACTACCTTTTTTGGCGGGTTTTATATTGTTCCATGGCTGCACGTTAGTTGTTCCGAATAAAATAAAAACCAAATTTCCCATAAAGAAAAAAGCCGCAGAGATGTAGAACAGTATCATCCATTGATCTCTGTTTTCCTGTTAACAAAATTATCATCAGTCAATAAAACTACACATACAATAAATACATTACATATTATCTTCTATTCTAAAGTTGAGGACGTTTACAAACATTCTGTACCCATTTTCAGAGCGATGTACACAAATATTTTTTTCCCATTTTTGTCTCTTTACTTTACCAACCTAAGGCCATGTTTTCCATTTACCATTTACTGACTTTTGGTCTTCTACATGAATTCAAAAATACGATCTTCTTTATATTTGTAACACTATCTGTTACAAATTAGGCCATATAAACTAATTTAAGACATTTCCTCCCTAAAGTTTTAGTTACTACTCAGTAAGGCCCACATATGTTTTTTAATTTATACAGGAATATTCTTTTCTAAAAGACACATTTTTCAGCACAAGCAATTTACTCTCATTTAAATTTGAATGATTTGCGTATATATTCATTTATTTTAGTTTCGTGACACGAAAATTAGTGAACATTAAATTCCAATCCTTTGAGTAAGAGCCTCGCTAATAATGCTCAGACAATAAAGAGATGCCTGGCATCATTTTTATTGCATTTAACTATCAAACTATTTTCTATATCTATGATAAAATATTGGTTATAACTTAGCAATATATATAATATAATTAGCTATTACCTGCGATTTCACACTACACTTGGTTTCTAAAATAAGAATCCGTATTTCACTTATTCAAACTACTTATGATATAATATGATGGTCTTCTACAAGATTGTCAATCCTAAGTAGGCATGCGATCAGGTTCATATTATTTCAGTGTTAATGGTTACACGATTAGAGGTTAAGGAACTATCTCTTATATCAAGATTACACGTATGTGAGCATTTCTGATTCAAATTCATTATAATTTTGCCACAGCTGAGTTTGCCTCGTTGTCCTCATCAAAAACTTTTATACATAGGTCTCGAAAACTTGCCTTAGTTATAATCCCGCTGATTTCTACCTCTCTTTGATCTACTTTCGGTCTAAGATATTTCCAGCTCCATAGTTGAGTTTACCTCGTTTTCCCGACGAAGGATATATTTGCCTACTAAGGGCGGAAAAGCCCTCTTCGGCCAAAAATGTCTACTTCCGGGTGTTTAAATTCACTTCTGGTCTAATATATTTACAGTGCTATAGTTGAATTTGTCTTATTTACTCGATCTAAAAAATGTATGTATGTGATGTGCGAGTCTGTGTGGATCTAGGAAACCTATTCCTGTGAAAAAAACTTTGACAACCGGTCTACGACATTTCCAGTGCCATATTATAATTCCCACCATGTCCAGATTAATGGAATATATGTAATCACGTAGAACGGAGAAGCCTACTTTGGCCAAAAATAAAAAAACCTTTACTTCAGGCCGTTTACATGAACGGTCTAATGAATTTATGGTATCAAATTTGAGTTTGCTTTATCGTCTCGACAAAAAAATTTACATATGTAGATTTTAGGAAGCTAATTTTCTCAAAAAAGATCTACTTGAGTCTCTTGCAATATTCTTTTGTTCTAAGATATTTCCAGTGCCATAGATGAGTTTGCCTTGTTGTCACGATAAAGCAAATGTACATATAATCTAAGTCTGAGAACAGGAGTTTTGTGACAGTTAAATTTTCATAACAACAACAAAACTGTTATAATTTAAATAGTAATTAAGTTTATTAAAAGTCTGGATGTGTCGTTATAAAACAATGTTTACACATAACAGTTCATTAAATTTGACAGGCTCTTTCTATTAATATCTCACAACTTTAGTGACCAAGATTGATTTTTTTAATAACCAGTGGGGCGTAGCCCGGAGGGAGTTTCGAAATATAAATTGTCCTATATTCATACCAGGAACCATAAGAATGTCAATGTAAAATGTCAGTACAATTAATTTAGGTTTCATAACAGCCTTTAAATTTAAAGTAAAAGTCTACATTGTCTCTTATATCTGCGCTGCTAGCAGTTACCCGCTGCTTTGTACGCAATTTAGTAGACGTTTCACGTGTATGACCACTGCTGGTTCAAGTGAATTATATGTCCGACGCACTTTTATATAACTTTATTTACAAAAGAACAATCAGCACAAACAAAGGAATCATATTCGAAAGCTCCTTGGATTCCAGACAGGAGAAAATGAATCAGGCGTTGCCTTTACACCTAAGGCAAAAGAGCAAACATACCTCCCACCAAAACAGGCGAAGTGAAACACGAAACTTAGTATTATAAATTTTGTAACATATAACATTTTCAAATGTCCGAAATTGTATTATCCTTTCAAATCTTCTATCGTTAATTTTAAAAAGAAATGGCTTTGTGGACACACAATATACAGGATGTTTCAGACCACCCGTCTCAAATGTCTAGTTGTCAAACGGCTAACTCTAGAAGTTTAATTAAGCAGATTCCCCTCTAAATCGATTCAAAAGAATTTGTTTAAAATAATGTCAATTCTGTTAAACACGCTGTGTTACAAAACAGAAGGTGGTATGTTTATATCTAAAAACTTTAAAACGCAAACATTTTAGCAATTCTGTTGTTTTTTATTGTAAACCTTGAGCTTCTAGGCCACTTGATATTAATAGTGTGGACTTCTGGGACGGCTGGAAGATATTAAATGCAAAACTGACCAATAACCAGATAGGAAATAAAGATGCAAATCACAAATTCCATTACTGCGTTCCATGGAGAAGACGTATTAATCTTCTAACTACTTGTAAAGAGACAATGTAAACTTCCTCTTTATACTCTTAAGTGCAGTTTATTTCTCGCATTGTTGTAATGGTTAGAGAGAAACTTGAACCTTAATCACTTTTGTGATGCCTTTAATTTCATGTGATGTGACTGAAGCCATCCTTTACTATTAAAATTTTTTTATTTATTGGCATTTTTATATTTGTTAAAGTTTTGCAGTAGTAGAACCATTTTGAAGAATACAGACATGAATGACTTGATATAAAACATGAAATATACAAAAATAAATATATTTTGTTTGTGGTTTATATCACAAGAGTGGCAATAAAAAAACAACAAAAGGGCTGTGATTCTGTATATTGTAGAGCACGGCTCTTAACTAATAGAAAAAACTTAAGTTTTTAGACAACATTTAGGATGCAGAGACCTTTAAAATTATGTTCAACATGACTTGTGATTGCATTTGAAAATATTGAAATTCTTTGGGTCACCTTGTGTTTTTGTAGAACTTTAATCACTTTAAACAAATTCGATAGGGTCTATTTAATTGGGAATTCGTCTAAACTAAATCTCTGCAGTTAGTCGTTAGACAGCTAGACATTTGAGACGGGTGGTCTGAAACTTCCTGTATATCGGTAAACATTAATTATCATAAATTAAAGAAGGTTGTATTTCGTACATTAGAAGGTACAGTATACAGTGGTCCAACAGATTATTCGTGCTAACTTTGTATATTAACCAACTGAGGTTTGCTTTCTGACTGTTTTTTATTATAATGATTCTAAGCCTAATTGACATGTTAGGCAACTTTATTGATATTGCAAGAATTAAAACGTAAACGGTTTAGTACCTGATCTTCAACAATGAACCCTGCTACCATCGGAGCGAAGATAGCGGGGAAGTTGGCGAAGCAGTTGGTGATTCCCATCAGAAGCCCTGCGAAGTTCGGAGCGAGGTCAAGATGGTTCGAGAAGAAGCCGGTGTATATTGCTGCACCAATACCGACGATAATGATCAACATGACCACGGCTGTCGTGGAGTCGGATGTAAACCCCAAACCTACAAACGCGGCGGCTCCTCCCCACAGGGCTAAAACAGGTGTTAGAACTGTTATAAGTTTGACTTTTATAAACACTCAGAGCACTTAAACGGTAAAGTCATGGTGGCCCTCCCGCAGAAACCGTTAATAAGCAGTAGTCGTCTGCATAGGTGACCCTACAGGACCTCCCTCAATATTATTTATAAATGTTATACAAGAATATATCTTTTTGGTAGTAATGCAATGTCTAAAGGAAGTTTAATATGGCGATTTATAAACACTTTTGTGTTCCCCAAAAATGTGGGGTTTTGGGGTCAACTCAAAAAGTTCAAATGTAAACTCCTATCAAGTTACTACTCGAAAAACATAAGTAAACTTAAACAACGGTGAAAGTCAGAGATTGCTATATCTTTCTCGTCCAAAATAATCTATCCTGTTTCTTACATCTTCAACGTTTTCTATTAATGTTTTGTAAGTTTTAGTGTAAAGACTTAATTAAAATTTTTCCAACCTAATATTTTGGATATACAGATATATTGACTTCATTTTAAGTGTTTACATTATGTAATCAGGTAAATATTTTAATTTTATTTCTCAATGCGTCTTGCCTTATTGTTTTGTTATTCATGTTATACCATAAGTGAATAGTTTAAGATGAATGATTGTTATTTATATTTTGTTAACGTTACTGTGATTTGCAAATACAAAAAAATGCTTTATTTATTTATATTGTGAGCTAGACTCAATATTAAGTATTCTTTATTTGTTATTATACACTATATTGATTATATTAATCTACTGTATATTGTTATTGTACTTTCTAATGGAAATTATTGTCAGTCAATTTTATAATTTATATTTTTTTCATGGCTTTTAGAGGAAATAAATTATTATCATCCTGTCGGTCGTTCGCTGAATGAAAGAATGATAGACTAGTTTTGGACGATCTTCAATTTGTTTCTGATTTGAATGTGGCATTTTTTTAAATGCCTTATTTATCTGTGTAGTACAGTCACCATTCTCCTGTTGTGCCTTGTAGAACGTACTCTCTATTCACACTATCTGGATAACATACGTAGAGATCAAGTGGTTTATTAATATATTCAATGCTCCAAACTTCTGAGCTGGATGATGATGAGACGCGGAGTTCGTCCATTCTGAGTTGGTTTCCTTTACTAACATCTGGCTTCTTAGTTGTCAATACGTCCAAAAATGGATCTCCGGTTGTTTTCAACATATATGGCAAACCTGATGTTGAGCTGTACATCTGATAGTATTTTGTAGGAATGCATGTAGGCTTTCTTTACAGTTTAATTAAACAGCATATAGACCGTGTACGTAGCGACCCTATAACTTCGGTTTGAGATTCGAATCCAGAACCTCCAGTTTTGACTATACCTTTGTTCCTTAAGTTATTTCAAAAAGATTGCATTTATATGATTTAGGTGGTTATATTTTGTTTCTTTGCTATAGCTCTAATGGTTCTCCTGATGTTTAGCACACACTAGCCGACCCTATTTATGTACTCGTATAATCCTTAACAGGAATGCGTGCAAAAGTTAATTTTAATGATCTGATAATTCTCAAATTATTTGTCTATTCGTATGAGCCAACAATTATTTGAAAATTTTAAATTTTCAACAACTGCCATCTTGAAAACTTACACATTTTTTTTAATTAATTACTTATACTTTTATAAAATCCCTGAGCTAGGTTGTGCATCTACACTTTCAATTCTTACAACAGTGCGAAAGTTCCCTTAATGGGCAAAATAAATGAGCAAAGGCTTGTTCACAGCCATTTAACGTTTTAAAATGCTCTTTCAAGATTAAAGACAGGATATAAATATCCAATTCTAACCTTTTTCTACTTGGAAAGTGGGAGAATCAGATACAAAAGAGCGAAAGTATTTCCTTTCACAGGAATTGAATCGAAACTTTCACGGATGGAAAAGTATTTCCTGTTATCAATGGAAGTAATGCTAGTTAGACTAGAAGTAGAGTAAATATTTTGATCGCGCTAAAAGTTCTGTTAATTAGTGAAAACTAAGTATTTAAAACAGTATTTAAAATTAATATACTATCGTAGTAACTATTAAAATAACCTGAACATTAACGGAACAACCTTTGTTGAAATTGAAGATAAGAACTAACCAATCAGTTTTCTAAACACAAGAAGGTAAGGTAAGGGCTGCCATTGGATTAGATACTAGTATGCATACAAGTTAAGATAGCGCTTCTAATTGTACAGACCTATTACTAACGAGCAATTTAAGTTTGAAGGTATCAGGTATTAAGTATAATTATGTAAAAAACAACACGTTAAGTTTGTCAAAGTACTTTGGTTTTTTTAAATATCATGCTCGTTTTGTAACCAAACATCCAGCTTGAAGATAGTTTTTACTTAAATACCGATAATTCATATTTACTAGATAAACGCTTCAGATAATTCAACTTTTTGTTAAAGAGTAAAAAAAAATAATAATACATTTGTCGTTAATGGATAATTTAAAGATGGTTGGCTCAGAAATGTAGTTCAATAACAAAGTATATCACAGATTTACAAAATTTTAAAATAGTTTGTTTATAACATAAGGGTAAGGGTTTGTTCAAAACATTAAAGTTTAAGAGTTCTGTATTAAAATTGTTCTAAGGATAATTTAAATTCAGTATGTAAATTGGATTAACTTTTGAGTTAATTTACTTATTAATGTCATAAGACATAACTGGCTATCAATTTACAATAATATACTTACCGATTGTATTCCATAATTTCTTTGCCACATTAAGAGATAATAATTGTTTTTCAAGTATGGCATCACCAATTACACCAAATACTCCTGAGAGAACGCATTTCGTTAAAAATGGCATGGAAGATATCATTCCATTCTGAAACATATATGCAATAAAATTGTTATTTCATATTCAAACTGATTAACTATTTTTAAAACTATATAAATTAAATTACAATATTTATGACATTTTACGTAAATGTTTGATACTTTGGTTGTATTTTTAAAGTTTTCCAGATTGCTATTTATTAATTTTTAACAATTACAACAAGCAATATTCATTTTTAACGTTGTGGAGTTTTTACTTTGGTGATGTTTCCTGTTCTGGGACAAATGTGTTTGTTAACATTATGGTATTTTGGTGCATATTTTCGCGTCTTCCTATTTGTATGTAATGCTCAGTATAAATGCATTAGCAATAAATGGTTCTGTAATTTGCTATCTGCTTGATCTAATTTACGAATAAATCATGGTTTTTTGTTAAATATTTATGTATTTGATACCCATGAATGCTTTTAGTATTCAGATCTGGAAAGGATTTTGTATTTCTATAATACTGATTAGAATTGCCGCTAGTTACAAGTTTTTTGGATGATAATGTAATGTAACTAAAATTAATATAACTATTAGTTATATTACTATTATGTTACAAATATTACTATTAGTTATATTTCTGTAACGCGATCAAATTCCAATGAGATCGCATATAGTCAAACTACTTTATGCATTAAATAAAGAATTAAATTAAAACCTTTAAGAATAACATTGCCATGTTTGAATTTAAGTACACATTAGTTAAAGTGATACAATCTATAAATTATATAACTTTGTACACATGGATGTGGCGTTTTAGCATTGGAGTTAAATACTAAAGGAAAATCACGAGGAACAATGATAAATATTAAAACTGTTGCTGTTTTGTTTTTCAATTGAAATTAAAATAACTGAAAAAATGTATTAACTCTTGCAATCGAAATGAATATGTATATTTTGTAATTTCACGTGAAAGTTATTTTACAGACGTAATGAACACTGATGTTTCTAGTCATTTTATACCATGCAATAATTTGTATACAATAAAACTGTTAGATTTTGTGGATACGTATGTATCTATTATTACTCTTTTGCAGTAAAATATGTTACTGTTTTCGGTCCTGACTGTGGTGCCGACAAAAAGGCGTATATGAGAAATTCCTAGACGTAAAATAATTATTTTTATGATTTATGATCGTTTAACTAAAACGAGTAAAAATTAAATTATATGCAGAACAACTGTTATCACCTTGAGACATATAAATGTCGTGAATAAAGGCAAATATGTACAACCATGTCAAGAGACTTATCTGGTCCCTTGTAAATCGAACCACTTTGTGATACTCACACTTTGGATGTCGAAGTGGAGCACTTTACTGACGTAGCTGGGTAACATAGTAGCTATGGTCCAGTAACCCCAGTTGTTGCACAGGTGACAAAACATTAGAGCCCACACTGGAACAGACGTAGCCACAGCCTTCCAGGGGGTCGACATTGACTGCAGATAAGATTATTAACAGTTTAACATTACAATACAACATATAGTATCAGAGTATAAATCTTTCAGAAAATACTTATCAAAATACCACAGCTACGATAATTTAAAATAGAAATGGAAAAATGAAATAGAAATACGCGCCACTTGAGGTGCACTGGGAGGTAAATTGTATGTATATATGTATTTTGAAGAAATAAATAAGATTGAACTTGAAATAAGTATAAAAAATGTGATTTTGAACAACTCATTCATTCATCTATTCTTGCAGAGATAGTACCATCTAGGCTTACGACTCTAAATTCCACAGGAAATATTAACAGGATTTTAGGTATTTTCCTTCATTACATGTTACAAAAAATATAGCATTACTTTTCGAGGTTTGGAATCCATCCTCTTTTTCATTTATCAAAACCTTCAGGGACAAGTTATTCAAATACATGCCAATAAATGGAGACGAACTCATCAGTGTTACCCTTAAAAATAGAAAAATTTACATGCCAAAAAACTCAAGCATTAAGGGTCCAGGACGAGCCAATTAAGCACTAAACATACCTTCATAATTCAGGCGCAATGCACATATCATCCTGTAGTCACCAGAACAGATGAGAGACCGTATGATTTGCATAACCTTAATTCATAAGTTTTTTTAACACCTCAACTGACTGAGTCAACCCTATAAAAGTGATGCTCTATATTCGCAACGCATAACGGTGCATACATTCGAAATCATGTTATTCTTTCAAATCATCAACCGGACAACCGTATGATCCAGTATAACATTTTTTAACAAACAATTCAGAAAAGTATCCTGCATTATAAAGGATATGTACGGCATAAATTCTCCTCTGACCAACTAACTTAAAGGTACTTCCTCATTGACGTCTGACGTAATAAAATGTATCCCAGTTTTAAAGACTGCTGTGACATTGGCATCGCGATGTATATGTTTATGCCAAGTGCAGCCTATACTGCACCGTGTCTTTCCTAACTCAGATTCTGAAGCTCCACATTTGCCCAGTAAAACTTTACAAACAGTAATTGTACTTTTTATCTACTTATTTTTGTTCGTGAACTTACGCTGCAATTGTCCGAGTTGTTGATGAGGGTGGATTTTATATATTTACGCTCGTGATCACTGATGGAAGGGTGGGAGTCCGGAGAGTCGGCACCTACAAACAGCCAGACCACAGACCACAATACACCGCACAGTCCGGTACAGTAGAAGATACTGGGCCAGCCCCACGGACTGGCGGCCAGGTACCCAGCTACAAACATGGTTATCATGGTACCAAACTGGGTTCCTGCAAATAACGAGAAATTGTTTCAAAAATTGAACACACATTATACAGTTTTTACTGTTGTCTTGTACAAACATAGCTATAAGCAAAAATCAGAAATACAGTCCGGCTCTAGCAGCCAAGTAGATAAGTTTAAGGTCACGTGACTGTTTGCTTTGGTGCGAGTAATAGCCTGATAAAATTACGGTTAAACTCATTCAATTTGCTATTATGCCAGTGATCTGCGGTATTTGTGTGTGTGAAGAAATATCACCCAGGTGATAAAAATGTTATAAAGTGTTTTACTTTGTGTTCGGCTGTGTTCCACGTGCAACGCATTAAGACGGATGGAGTTACTACCAGAACGAACCTGAAGGACTTCAAGTGTAATGACTGTAAAAGGGATAATCCTACATCTGTAAGTATCAATGCTTCGTCAAGTCTCACTACTACAGTGACGAAAGAGTTTCTAATCTCAGTTTTGGAATCGTCTAAGCAGGAAGTCTCAGGCGAGCTCAAAAGGTATTCTGATCAATTCGAAGAATTTCGTACATCTGTACAATTCCTTTCAGACAGTATTGACAAGTCAAATGATCGAACTGCTAAGTTGAGAAAAGAATATGCTGCCATGAGGAAAGAAAACGAGCATTTGCAGGAACAGAATAAAAAACTGAATGAAACTGTGACTGATTTAAGAATCAGAGTTAGAAACCTTGAACAGTACACTCGAAAAAATAATATCGAGATCAGTGGAATTCCCCAGACGCCTAACGAAAACAGCCTTAATCTGCTAAAGGACGTAGGGAGAGCTATGGGACAGGAATTAGTGGAAGCCCAGGTGTCAGCGGTGCACAGAGTTCCAATCTACAGGGCTGACAGGACGCCCTCCATCGTGGTCCAATTTACGGGAAGGATGCAGCGGAATGCCTGGATGACAGCTTTCAAAAAGAAGAAAACTCTGACGGCATCGGAGATTAACCCTATCTTCCCTAAACAGCAAGCCGCATACGTGAATTAACACCTATCACCTAAAAACAAACCGTTACTAGGCCAACTTAAGAAGAAATGCAGTGAAAAAAAGTTCTTTGTGAGAAAAAAGGAGGGGGAAAATGCCACAAGGTAAATAACATTGAAGACGTTGAAGTATTATTTAAATACAGTAGGCTATAGGCGAATGCATAGTAACATGTTTTTTTATGTTTTCTTTAAAGTAAATTTTAAGTTGTTAGTTTGTAACGGAGTAAAACAAATTGTACTATAGTAATTTTTGAAGGATTTACTCAAAATTTATTACGATAGTCTAAATTGTAACTTTTTTAATTCCCACAATGAACTTCAAAATATAACTTTTATTCATGTAAATATAAGAAGTATAAGAAGAAACTTTGATTCCCTACTCGTTGAGCTAAGCCAATTAAACACAAAACTAGATTTTATAATTCTATCGGAAATATGGATTCAAAGTGAGGAAGTAAATCTTTTTAAAATTCCGGGATATAATGTAAAAGCGAAGTGTAATGACACTTACAGGGCCGGAGGATTGTTGTGTTTTTGTAACGAAAATTGTAATGTTAGGGAAGTGGAATGTACAATGACAACTGCGGATTGCCTTTTACTTAACGTCAAACTTGATAACAATTATTTCAACATTTTTTGTATATATCGATTACAAGAATTTTCTGAGTATAATTTTATTAATGAATTGGAAACCAAACTTTTAAATATAACTAACAATACAATTTTCATTGGCGATGCAAACTTAGATCTTCTAAAAGATCTTTCTTGTGTGCATAAGTATATGAACCTAATGTGAAATAATGGTTTTATATCGGTGATAAATAACCTTACTCTGCACAGCTCCACTTGTGTGGACCATATTTTTATAAGGTTCAAAAATGTAAACTTATTCAATAGTGCCATTTTTGACATAGGTTTAACAGACCACTGTCCTGTTGGGCTTAAGTTGAAGCCTACCGTTATGAAAATGTGAAATCCGAATCATTTAATAAATAGGTTTATGATCTCGAAAAATTAAACTTGAAATAGAACTTTTTTATTGGAAGGACATTTTAACTTCAACTGATGTAAATCATTGCTACAATGAATTTATAAATATATTAAATAATATTGTACAACGTAATAAAATAGAAATTTATATTTCAAACCGTTAGCATTTTAAGTAGAATTAAAAAAAGTAACAAGTTATATAAAATATATATAAGAAGACCATATGACAATAACTTTAAGAAATACTTTGATCGATATGTGACAAATTTAAAACCTGATATAGAAGAAACTAAAAATAATTTTTACTCGAGGTTAATAAGCAGTTGTGGAGGTGATACTAGTCAGCAGTGGAGGGTTGTAAATAGGTTAACAGGTGTTAGAGGAGACGCAAAGATTGATAAGGTAGTACTGGAAGATAGTTCAGTCATTGAAGACAATTGCAGTTGATTGCAAATGAAATCAATTCTTATCTGGCTAATGTTTCTAGTGTTACTGATAACATTATCGGCAACGACCCTGCTTTGAATGTAAGCTTTGTCAACCAAATGCAATCATTTTTTATTTCTCCAGTTGACAAAACAGAATTAGAGAATGTTATTAGGAAACTAAATAACAAAAATCCACTGGACATGACGGTATTAATGTCGAGCTTGTAAAGAAGATTGCTGTAAATATTACACGTATTCTTGTACATATAATTAATTTGAGCTTTTTGACAGGTATTTTTCCTGATAGTCTTAAAAAAAGTATAATTGTACCTATTTAAAAAAAACAAAAAACAATTTTAGTATAGAACTGATTCGTCCAATAGCCTACTCTCAGTTTTTGTTTAAAGAATAGAAAAATGTATGAAATCAAGATTGATAGATTTTTTTTTAATTACAAATTTTCAGTCCAAAAACCAATTTGGTTTTACTGCAGGAATAGGGACGGAAGATGCTAATTCGCTGACTCAATTATAGTAAAATGAATAGGAACGAAAAAACTTATGGAGTTTTTTTGCATTTTACAAAGGCATTCGACCTAGTCAACCATAATATTCTATTTAAAAAAAATGGAGGCAGCTGGAATCAGAGGCGTAGCTCTCCAGTGGTTTAAAAGCAATTTAATCGGCCGGATCCAGCAAGTGAGAGGGGACAATCACTTCAGTGGGCCCCTCACAGTAAAGGCCGGAGTCTCACAAGGTTCAGTCATATCGGCTAACTTATTTATTACTTTTATTAATTATTTGTTAAAACAAAATTTTAATGGCACAATCAGTGCCTTTGCTGACGATGTTGCTTATTTATATTCAGATACATGTAGGAATAACTTATGGGATAAAATAAATAATGATCTGAGACTGTTAAGAGCCTGGTCTAATAAGAATAAAATGTTAATAAATTTAAATAAGACTAAGTTTGTCAATTTTTATTTTAAGGGCTAGTTTTAATGTGCCTGTGAAGTAATACGAAGAAACTTGTACAACCTTTATTACATGTAAATATATTGAAATGAAAATGAAATGAAATTAAAAATGTCTTTATTGAATACAACGTAAAACATATTCAATTGGCGAGGTTAGGACAATTAAGTCCTCTCTTACATCTAACCATAAATTAATAAACTATATTATTACTGTAAAACAAGTGCCACAATACAGTTTGCATTACTATTTTACATTCAAAAATTATAATCTCTATGTATATAAAGTAATAAAATGAAATAAAGGTTCTCTATGAAACTAAAAATAAATAAATAGAATAAAACTTACAAGGAAATTAACAGACATTCATCCATCACCATTCATACAAAGCCATCGTCCCATACCCTATGCCACGATATCGTCAACCCGACGAGGCCCAAAACAGATGGTCCCTAAGCACCCCCCGAAACCGTTCCCGACTACGAATACCTCTGATATGATCCGGGAGATTATTCCAGAGTCGACAAGCAGAGACTGTGAATGATTTACTGTAAATAGAGGATCTATTAACAGGAATAGATAACAGAGAGGCTCCACGTCGAGTACTCCAATTGCTTGTTTCAGAAATGAAAGAAAAGCTTCTTAATTCAGTATTGAATTAGAAGAGGTGAATTTTTTAGGTATAAGTATTTAGGTGTATATTTTGACCAGAAAATAAATTGGAAAAAACATAACTTCCATCCAAAATCAAATTAGAAGTAATGTTAGGAAGTTTTATTTTTTGAGAATTTTTTGTGACGAAAAGCTGTTACGTACTCTGTATTATGCACTAATTTACTCTAGATTACAGTACGGTATTGTATGCTGGGGAGCAGCTCCACAAACAAAAACAGACGATATTAGAGTAACGCAAAACACTTTTATACGTTTAATTTCAAGGAAAAAAAGGCGAGACTCTTCTTATCCTCTTTACCAACAATTAAAAACTTTTTCCATACAATATATTTTTATTTATAAAGTATTAAGAATATTTTTTATAAGAAGTGGAAATAGAAATAATATTGAACAATAAAAACAATACGTCACAAGAAGTTTGCAAAGAGGTCTTATCCAAATCTCAAAGTTAATAAACTAGCTTTCAGGCGTTCGTTTTTCTACATGGGTCCACTTTTGCATAATCAAATTCCAAATAAAATTAAAAAAAAAATAAAACCTTTAATTCCTTTTGTAATGCTATAACTAATTGCTTGCTTAGTCAAACTGAACAGATAGATATCATACACAACAGATTAGTCTAAAATATTTTAATTCTTTCTTTTTCTCATCTGCAAACTAAAATTCGTCCCCTTCATAAACAATTATTTTATTTTATTGTATTTCTCTTTTAATTAGTAACAAATTTAACAAAGCATTTTGTAGACTCTTAATATTATTTCCGTTGGTCTAAAATGTCAAGATAATGTTGTCATTATATAAATTGTAATTTTAAAATAGATTATTTTAAAGTCTTCAATATATTAGTATTTTATGTGTGTTTAAACATTGTATGTAAAAAAAGATTTACTAGAGTTTAAATTGATTGAGTTTTACTCTTATTCAACTTTAATGTATTTTTCTTTTAAGGTTAATTTTAGTTAAATGTAGTGAGAAACTTTCAATATACCGCAGTGATCTGCACATCAAGTCCTTTTCAGAGAAAACTGGACTGTTATCAGACCTTTCCTTGTCTATTGTTTAGTTTAATCTAACCACGCAACTTGTTAATGTGGTTAGATTATATTCCTTAATAATCTTGTTTGTAAAGTCTATATTTTTTTTAAATAAATCTCATTATCTCATACATAAGTCACACTGCGCTATTGTGGCCACAATTGTCTCAAACTTAACAAATGTATAAATGTCAATAAGGCAATTAATATTGATGCAATCTTATGAGAAACAATACTTTATCTTAATGTTTATGATGTTATGAAACTGTATTAAATATTGAAATCATGTTTTATTGTAAAATTTACACATTTCATTATCAAGAAGTAAGAGCGTTCTTTTCGTAATATGATTCGCGAATCCCCAAGCGATTCGCACCTGATGACTTGAAAATTATTTTCACTTTTGTCCGCGCAAGAGCATTTCTTGTTCCAGTAAATTATAACTACAGTGCAATGACTGTGTCTGCCTTGTTTCCCCAATCAAAAAATATATAGGCTACTCAAGTAGATCTAAGAAGCCCAAAAGAGATGTAATCTACTTCCGGTCTATGGGGAGGAGCGAAATATTTCAACTTTCTCATGGCCTCAACTATTCAATAGACCAACTTTTTTTATAAATCTCTCCGCTGTACGTAAAACCGTTCTCGAGAAATTGTGTGAATAAACTCAAGTGGACATACCCACAGATATGTATATTTCTATATAAATAATATAATATAATTCATATATATATATATATATATATATATATATACGATTTATGTATAAACTATCTTTTTGAATCAGCTTGGCTTACATTTGGAATTACAAATTATTTAATTGAATTAAAATAAGAATTAAGACATCTCTAATATGATGTTATTAAATTACTACTCAATTACAAGTAAGTTTGCGTGTACAGTACTTAAAAAATTTTGCATACAATTAATTGTAAGCATTAGTCAACATTTCTTTACAAGGGGAGCGGTTTCTCCATGCTATGCATTCAACAATTTCGTACAATACATGCATCATTTGGACGAAAAGGGAAGGCTGTAAAGGCCTAATCGAGAATAAGAAATGTCTAAAATATAAATACATCGTCAAATATATATTATAATACTAAAAAATAATATTTCATTTTATAAAGGTTTTGTAATTATCCTATTCCATGGATATTTCATACAATTATTCAACGAGTCGGTATTTTTATATTTTTAGGTAACTATGATTTGTGGAAGTATTGTTTCAGCATTTTTCTTGTTTGCCTTGAAAAATACTATAATAAACTAAACTTTCTTAACTTTAATAAACTTGGTGGTTACCTCAAAAATAGAAAAATCAAATTGTATAAATATAGGGAGAATTTAAATTGGAAGGAAAGAATGATTCCTCAAACAAATGTTTTAATAAAGTTCGAAATTCTTTAAAAATTTAAAAACCACTGTGATTCCATAACACTCTCTCCCTCTCTCCCCTTCTCCCTCTCTCTCCATCCCTCTCACTCCCTCTCTCTCTCTATTCCGGCTTTTTGCCTTGTGCCTATGGTCAGAGACATCCAGTAGTTTATGGATGTCGGCAAATCAATGTACAATGAAAAATATTCATACACCAAGCTAGTCTTCCATTAAAATAATTCAATTAAATTAATAATTTGTAAATGTTTATGTTAATAAAATATATGATTTTCCTAGTAGGTAAATATATTGTATGTATTCCCATAAATATGATTTTATCCGGTTCAGTTCATTCTTTTGTTAATTATTTGTTGAGTACTAAAATTTAAAAAATCATTACTAGTATTAATATGTTTACCTGTACATAACTCACAACTCACGCCAAATCTAACTATTTCATGAACATTTCCGGGAAATTATAATGTCTCTCTTTACTTACCTACAAACACAAATGTAAAGATTCTATATTTTTCTGGTGAAGGAGCCCATTGAGCTGTGTGAGCGTTTACACATGGAAAGAAAACCCCCTAAAACATACACGTTTTAGAAATATATTATAGTATTATTTTCACGAAATGATCTGAAGTTAATTGTTAGGTGTTAGGTAAACTAAACATTCTTTATAAAATTTCATCAAAAGTTGCACCTTCATAGTGCACAAAACAAAAATACTAAAAAAGATTAAAACTACATGTTTTATACGATAAATAAAAATAAACGAAATACGAACTAAACCCACTATTTTTATGAATAGCAAACCATATTAAACGTATTAATGTATGTATAAAACGTAGATGAATGAAGAATATTATTTGTAAAATATGAATTTGTATGCATTTACTTGTGCGAATCCTTGTAATAATCTGTTCAAGCAGAAGACGACCCAGCTAAAGTTGAGAGCAATGTAAGGACTCAAGATTGTCATAATTGAGCAGAACAACGTGGCGGCAAACAGAGGATATTTCGAGCCGTACTTTCTGGCGACCTCGCCCATAGGTATCTGAGGCACTACGTAGCCCCAAAATAGAGAACTGAGGATAAGTCCCTTCTTTGCACTGTCCCATGGAAGAACCTGAAAACATAGTAATAATAGAACAGCTTTAACGGGATCATCAAGGAGCGTGCTCTCCACGAACATTTCTGGGAACAGTGAAATTTATTGGTAGAAACTTTCAATTTCCAGCCATATGCAGCTTCAATACAGCAGGCCCGGACAGATTACTTTATGAGGGCCCCTATGGGGACCTGGATGGCAAGATATCGCTAAGCACCTCAGATTCAGTCCATATACGTACATTGGGAGATACCCATCCCCACAGACCACACACCGTGACAATGCAATACTCGAATGGTCCGCAAAACTTAAATTAAGAGCGTTATTTGTCGTGATAATTGTGTGCTAGAAGTAAATGCAGAATCAGAATTCATTGCACTAAGTATCAAAACAGTTGGGTTGATTTGCTTTGTAATAAAATATAACTCAAAAGGCAGTTAGTATAAGGAGCCATATAAAAACAAATATTCCAGAGCCTGAGCATATATAATTTTAAATTCAAACAGATTAGGTTGGAACTCTGAATAGGGCAGTACTCAGCTTTAGCGGACCCTGGGAAAGATATTCGGCCGTGCCCCGTGATGTAACGCAACCCGCTCCTGTACAAGTGGGGCTGATCCGGGCCCCCAAGGGCCCGGGCCCTCGTAAAATCTGAGTATGGGCCTGACTCTGAGGCTACTAATAAGTACATTCCATAGACTATCATGATTGCATGAATGACCTTTGTTTATTGTTTACTAGCAGTTACCCGCGGTGTTGCACATAAGTTCTTATTGAATGACACGGACTTTTTTAAATGACATATAAACGTGCATTAGATAATTTCGTTCACTGAAAAATATTCCAGTCACCTGGGCCGTTTCAAAATAATTGAGCTTTTAGATTGCATAGTAATGTGTTGGTGCCCTTAATTCGGAGTATGAAACAGATTTAATGAGCACCCATGAAATACACAATTGTTTTTGCAAAATTACGTACTACTTAATTGGGTATTAATTATTTCATTAGTGATTAAACTATATAAGGCCCCTGTTGAGGATTACGGTCAGTAGGAAATCTATAGTAAAAGCCGAAAGCACGTATTATGTAATATGACAGAGCCCTGTAATAATTATTTTGAGTCGGAATGTTTTTATATTTTAGGGAACTTCAGAAATTAAACAGATCTGGCTTAATTTTGTTAATTTTTATGAAAATAGTATTATTTTTCATTTTAACTGTTGATGCACGTGCGTGTTAAAATGAATCTCTCTGGGGTTGCGGAATGTTGAAAAACAAAAGTATAGAACTTTAACATTTGCTGCGACTCCATTTCAACCTCTATTAGTAGTTGATATTCATGAAAATTTCTTCATGAATTTACTTTAACTGTTGAGAGCATAAGCGACTTATATTTCAAATTTCGTAGTTATAGGAAATCGGGACGATGAAAAACAAAATTAGCCTATAGTTCTTCTAAGAATTTCAACTCCATTTCAACCCCTGTGAGAGGTTGACTTTTTTTATACTTTTTTATGGCATGAAGAATGTGTGTGAAATTTCATCCGTCTATGACGTCGGGAAGTTAGAAAAGGATAATATGGTTTGAAACCCCTATTTGAGAGTGGTTTATATTAATGAAAACCTTTTTTCTCTTGAGAGCACGAGGCTCATGTGAGTCAAATTTAATTTTTATATGTTATAGAAAAGTTGGTACATAAATTATAGTTCTAAGAACTCTATTTAATCCTCAATGGATGAATGATCTTCATGATTATGCTTTTGTTTTTCTATGTCCGTTATGAGGCATGATTTTGTGCATGGAGTTTCATCTTTCTATGACATCAGGCTGTTGAAAACAAAAATTTAATTCTCCTAGCAATCTTTAAAGTTGGGTGAAGCACTCAATTTAGAAAACAGTTAAAACAAACCTTAATAAACCCCATATTGGTAAACATATGTTAAAACAAGGAATTATTGTACCTAGTGGTTCAGCGTATGTCAGTCCTGCATTTTTAACCGAGAAAGATTGGCAAATAGTCAATTATACCTAAATAAAAATGTAAATAAACAGTTAGTTAAACAATGTTTTTAATAGGTCTTTAAGTCTATTATCAAGTGGTTCAAATTTGTTCGTATGACAGAACTTAAATTAAAGTGTTCTACAATGTAAGCTGTCTAAATAGATTGCTAAAAGACAGGAGTTAACTTCTTTCAAATCATTATTTGGTAAATATACAACTCACAGAGTATCCCTTGTTTGGCATAATATTAAATTCCATTGTATTTAAATTGTTTTATGTCTTTTTATGTTTTTAGGATAGACCCCTGGGGCACACCATGCCGCAGTATCTGCAGCTGTGATCTATGACTATATACTGACTTTTATCGTGAAAATGGTTTCTTATACTTCTATATATTGTTTTCTGTTTGTCAAATAGGAGTTCTCAAAAATGTACTGACTTGTTTAATATTTTAAGGATCTCGGAAGAATCTATAGTTACAGAAATATTTTGATGAAACTACCCAAAGTTATATTCCATTACAACAAAATTCCGCTTTATCTAAATCTGTATAACCATGTTTATTTAACGTACCAATTAATCCTCTTACATGATCAAAGTGTAAACTCTTAAATCTCTTTAAAAATTTTGACAATAAATAGATTACATTTATTTGAATTAATAATTATGTAAAACAATATTTTACCCCTTAGGGTAAAAATTAGGTACTATTAGGTACTAAGAAGTATTAAACACACAGATATAAAATACTCGTTTCAACAGACATATCGATCTACAAAATCTCGAATTTTATAGGAAGAAAACATATTACAGAGGTGTCAGATATTTATATAATCTACGAAAAAAATTGATAATGGAAAGACATCTGTTACAATTTAACAAAGAAGTAAAGAATTATTTAACCAAGCAGTCTATTTTGAGAGATGTTGCAATAAAAAAAAACAATCAATTAGCTTACAGAAGAATTTGAATATAAGATTTATGTCACAGTAAACTTAAAAAAATGTATATTAAAATTGATATTAGGATTTAGTTCTTTTTTTGAGTGATGCTATTCTTTTTACTTTGCATGAAATAGACTATGACTATTAATACAAGTGTGATAGCTGTATGTGGTTGTTTATTATAAGAAAATTAGCAAAATGAATTGCTCGGTGTAGCCTATTAATATACAAGTTTTACAGATTCTGAATTAAAATATACTGTGTAGGAGAAAGAGGCCTCTCATAACAATGTGATGAAATAGTGAGGTCGTGGTTAACTCACCGGTATGCCAGAGCGAGAAGTTTTGTCAGTCATGGATACAATAGCTACAGACAGGTTGAGTCTCAGGGCATAGCATAAAAACATGCAGAAAAATGTCATTATTGCCTGCAGGTGTCGGACTCCAAAACCTATAAATCAACGATAATTTCGCTAAGTAACGTGCAACCTCACTGTAAACTTGAACAGGAGGAATTAATTAACGCAGAAATCATGCCAGATAAATTTAACGCAAATAGCTTCATTAATGAAACTGACCTGGAGGCCTTTGAACGAGCAGGATCGGCTGAGTCGCTTCTTTCATGGTAGATCTGGTATCGTTGGAAGTCAACTCACGACTGAATAGTCGTCCTGGTTGTTTAGTTAACGTCCTGTACTGGCGGTTCTATTAGCAGTATACCGTGGAAACTATAGTGACAAGTCTTTTACTATCAGGAGAGAGATAAAGTAGGTCAACGCATCATATTGTCGGCTTTAAAATGTACTTTATTTTTTTATCTATACTTTCTACATAATTTAACCTATATAATTGTATATTTTAGCTTATTAGAACAATAATTATGAAACTAACGCCGATTACAAGTAATTGTACCGACATTCAGACGACTGATATGTTTTATGTCTAGTAACAAAGAAGTACGAAATAGGAATAACACGGTACGAGTCTTTTTCAATTCCTCCAACCAACTTTACTCTGCTCTATTCGTCTGGTTCTGTCTAAGGATATACATTTGGCCTTAGAGAATTTAACTGCTAATTACATTAAACGGTATTATTCTATTAAGTGATCGATTAAGCAGAGACATGTCAATCACTTACTCTGTAGTAGTGTGACAATTTATAATAGTAGACAATTAAAACTATCAAAAACCTGTCTAAGAAGGAGATTCCTACTCGTTATTTGATAGAACAAAGAGCTAATGCTCAGATAAAGATGGCCTAAAAGAGGAATGTAAGAAAGATGAGTCAGATTTTAGACGCAATGGCTACCCTCAGTCAGCAATAAACCAGTGCAGACTAATAAAAAGAATCATTCCTGAGTCAGTAAATAATAATACAGATAAACTAAGTAAAAATTACAACTAGTTGTTTCGGCTTAAGGTGCGATATGAGTGTATCCCATCTACATGTTGTACCACTAAAATATTTTACACGTGTTGAACCAACTCAAAAAAAATAACGACTTACTGCCAACTTTTGGTAGGATTATTGGCAACCAAGTTTAAAGTATGGCTGGTGCAAGGCACGTAGAATGCTTTAGGACTCATCTTGGCTTGTAGTCCTTTATATACCCCTGACATATTTGAGGCATTGTGGTAAAACTGACCTCTGCACAGTGCTATTTTCAAACCTAGATCGTTCAATACTTTCAGCACTGTCTCTTTCAAGTATTCTGTTTTGTTTCACTTGATGGGAATGAAGCCAAAAGATTCATTCAACCGGCTCACCATCAGATGTGACATATCGTATTAGAAAAGTCAACTGATCTACGTGACTGAAATCAGGTATTGAGTCCCACAATTAGTGCAAAATATCGAGCTTCTTTACCTTCACCACTTAGAGTTTGTTTTAGTTCTTTTGCCATGAGGGTTAAAATCTCATCGTAGATCTGATGAGACAAGTATTTAGTTTTACCTGAATCACAGGCTTCATATTTCAATTCATGCTCTCTGTGACCTCTAAAAGGAAGTCGAAGTTTACCGAGTAGCTACACAATGTGACTTTCCTCCAGTAACCATGTTCCTTTTCAATTTGAGACATTAATTCATAATCTAATCTACTTTTTAAATGGCTTCATGAAGAGAAGCTTGTCATAGCTGTTAAATGAGTTTTGATGTTTCGTGGATATCTAATACTTTTGACATTCTCAACCAGTTAGAAAACCCATCAATTAGGATATGTTAAGTTTCTTTAGGGTTAGGAAACCATATACAAACATACTAGCAGTAAACTGACTTAGTTGTCTCAGAAATTTATTAACCAATTTCTCTTTCCTTTTTCCCCATTAGTGTTGACCCTGGAAAATAAATTGCTTTCTTAGATTTACAATTTTTCCAAAATATTTAGTACATTTTTGGTGGAAAATCTATCATTTTGTTTATAGGGTTTTGGGGCCACAGTGCGATGTGTAAGGAAAACTCTGTCTCCTTAGCAGGCCTAGAGAAGAGCCCAGATCAGTGGCGTAGCGATGGGGGGGGGGTCCAGGGAGTCCGCACCCCCCCGATATTTTAAGACGTTAAAAAATTAAGCATGGAGCAGGAGAAGAAAGGAGAGTTATCATTAGTCTTGTCTACAAACATTAAATTGATTGATTTAATTGATTAAAGTAACCGTTGTTAAAAATATAATTGTCCTTTCGTTTAAATCATAAAGTATCAAACGATACTTTTGGGCTCGCCCTTTCGGATAGTGTAGTGTAATCACGGAATTTCTATAGGGCGGAGTCACGTGACGTCGCAAATTAACCTGAACCGTAACACGGCGAACAGTTTAAATTAGCGACCACTTCGTTCAAATTCGTCTTAGGCACGTAAAAATACCGCTTAGAATTAAATTACGACGTTGATTTTAGGTGTCATTAAACTGTAGACGTGTATATAATTATCGAAAAAAATATAAAAAATCACTTATGGTCGGAAAATACACTTAAAAAACTCTACTGATTACAATTTCAACTAATTTGGACTTCAGTTATTGAGGTAAACGTGATATTTTTGATTGAGCTAGGGCGACGATTTTGTTTTATCATTAACCTGTACTCGACTAACTATATAATTATCGAGAAAAAAATCACTTCCGGTCGGTAAATACAGAAGAAAAGCTCTCTACAGATTCAAGTTTTGACGATTTTGGACTTCACCGGTTGAGTGGTTGAACAACTTCTTATCAGTAGGGTTTTTCCGGTGTATTATCTGACCGGAAGTGATTTTTTCAATATTTCTTCGATAATTATATAGTTATTAGTCGGCGTTCAATTGATACCCAAAATCAATGTTCTAACAAAATTCTAAGTACCACTTTTATCTCAACGACTTAACCAGTGAAATCCAAAATCGTCAAAACTTGAATCTGTAGAGAACTTTTCCTCGGTATTTTCCGTCCGGAAGTGATTTTATTGTTTTGTTTCTCGATAATTATATACGTATTAGTCGGCGTTGAATTAATACCTAAAATCAACGTCCTAACATAATTCTAAGTACCACTTTTACCTCAACCACTCAACCAGTGAAATCCAAAATCGTCAAAACTTGAATCTGTAGAGAGCTTTTCTTCGGTATTTTCCGTCCGGAAGTGATTTTATTGTTTTTTTCTTCAATTTTATATGTGTATTAGTCTGCGTTGAATTAATACCTAAAATCAACGTCCTAACGTAATTCTAAGTACCACTTTTACCTCAAAACCACTCAACCAGTGAAATCCAAAATCGTCAAAACTTGAATCTGTAGAGAGCTTTTCTTCGGTATTTGCCGACCGAAAGTGATATTTTCTCGATAATTATATAGGTACAGTGTACAGTTTAATGATAACAAAAATCGTCGTCCTAACTCAACCGAAAACACCACGTTTACCTCAATCACTGAAGTCCAAATTAGTTGAAGTTCTAATCAGTAGAGTTTTTCAAGTGTATATTTTTTCCGACCAAAAGTGATTTTTTTATTTTATAATTATATACACGTCTAAAGTTTAATGACACCTAAAATCAATGTCGTAACTTTATTCCAAGCGGTCATAAAACTTGAATCTGTAGAGAGCTTTTCTTCGGTATTTACTGATCGGAAGTGATTTTTTTCTCGATAATTATAGTTAGTCGAGTACAGTTTAATGATAAAAAAAATCGTCACCCTAACTCAATCAAAAATACCACGTTTACCTCAATAACTGAAGTGCGAAGTAGTTGAAGTTCTAATCATTAGAGATTTTTATATGTATTTTATTTCTGACCGAAAGTGATTTTTTGTTTTTTTCCGATCATTATGTACTCGTCTAGAGTGTAATGATACAAAAAGTCGTCATTATAACTCATTCATAAATACCTCAATCAGTGAAATCCAAAGCAGCCGAACTTCTAATCAGTAGAGTTTTTCCGATGCATTTTCCGACCATTAGTTTGATCTGTACCCGAGCAACGCTAGAAAATTGCCCTCCTTTTCTAAAGGGTTTTCGGCCGTCAGTGGCCCAATGTCCCCGAAGGGGTGTTTCATTTTCTCCACAGAATATAGTTGTGTCAATTATACGCTTGAGTGAAGTTCTGTTTTGTTCTCTTCTTTCTTATCCAGTAAATGCAACATCACATTTGTGCCTTCTACTCGGCCAGAATCGAACTTCGTAAAGTTTCTGTAGCTATACAAGCAAATTTGTGGTACTAGAGTTGCTGTGAGAGTTGAATTTGCCTATTACATCTTTCCACTTTCTATAAGGCGTAGTTACTAAAGCTCCATATTTTTGGTATTTACCTTTTACCAGTGAACTCATTGGTAAATAACACACAAAACGTCCCTCGGATCCCCGGTTTCTGACCTCCCCCCCCCCGAACGAAATTTCTGGCTACGCTACTGGCCCAGATTCTACATTAGTTAATCTGACACTAGCTTCAAGCTCAATATTGTTTACACTTAATTAAGATACAGGCGTGCAAAGGGAAATAAGATTAAACCTGGTTTCATCTTGATTTGAGGAAGTCTCAGATGTACGTACACAGGAAAAAGGCAGTTGTTCAAATTTGTTTATCTCTTCACACTTAACGTCTCATTTGTTAATAATACATTCATCAACTGATGTACTTGTATTAGAATTAGAGATAGATATACCTTCTGCATTATCATCAACTAATTTTATATCACTTATGTCAGTCTTCCAAAAATATGTCAACATACTCTCTTTCTATTTCAAAATATTTTCTTCAGATTCCTTTCTTCCGCTTTGTTGCGCCGGGCTCATAAGTTCATTTCATGGTAGCCCTATTGAGTTTAGATTAACACATGTCCACACTTACAAAATATTTAATGAACAATAACACGGCAGCCTATTCACAATACGCCGATTACGCAAGTGTAAACAAACAACAAATTTTGAGGTTAGACTACTTGATGAACAACTACTACAGTACTATCATTCCCTATACGATGGGAATGGCACTGTCAGCCGTGCTGCTGCCCGTTCGCACACAGTGGATGAGTGGCAAACTCGATGGGAGACGGAGAGTCGAGGACGTTGGTCTTTTAGGCTCATAGGTGATCTGAGGGGATGGACCGAAAGAGAGCATGGAGAGGTAGACTTCTACCTTACCCAGCTTCTCACTGGGCACGGTTGTTTCGGCTTCTACCTTATCAGAATGGGGAAGATCCCGAGTCCGGAATGCTAGTACGGGGATTCGGATTCGGACGATGCCCTGCACACCTTCTTCAAATGTAGAAGGTGGGAAACGGAGAGAAGGGAGCTGGAGGCAGCTATCGGGCGTGTTTCGCCGGAGACCCTTATAGAAGAGATGTTGTCCAGTCCCGAATCGTGGAGCGCTGTCGCTGCGTTCTGCAAGAGGGTGCTAAGGCAAAAAAGAAGAGAGCAGCTATAAAGCACCAGAATAGCTCATGTCGGTGGATTTTAGAATGAACTAATGCTCATTGGGCGAACGATGGCACCCTCTTGAAGTAGTTGCAGAGATGCGTTCCCGAGAGGGTTTCCAATACCTGGACCGGTAGGTTTTTAGTGGGTGAGAGTCCCACACACCAGTGCGAACATCTGTCCCTGACGGTGCATAATGCATTTTCCTATCGTAAAGAAAAAAAAATATCGCAGTACCGGTATGACCAGCTCAATTCGCGATACTTACCCACACGTTATTGAAAGGTAACGTTTAAAGTTCACGAATTGTCCAAGTTTGTGAATGACCGAATGGCAACGCTTTAACATACACAAAATATTAATATACTGATTCACAAAAAATTTATTATTATTTATTTTTCGCTATTATAATGAATTAACTACTTGTCATTGCTTATGGTTTGGTGCAACAAACAGCGATTGGTATACTAAGAAGTTTATTTTTTTTATTACTGTAATAAGTAATAACATTTTTAACATGGTGAATTTTTAAATAGTTATATTTTGGTGCACCATGGAAATTTAGTTACAATGCATTTGTTTTAATATAATAAAAAAGTGAAATATATACATATATATCTTTGGTGTGAATAAAAATGTAATGGTGTCTTAATAGTTAACCGCTATGTGCTATTTACGTTAATAATTTTATTACTTCATTATAAAAAGAAATTAAAAAATTTGACGCTAAATTACAAATATTTAGAATTTTTTTATACAAAACAACTTGTTGCTTAGTTAAATATAATATAAGTAATCTCTGTGCCGTAATATGTTTGTCCATCAAAATTGTTTTTGTTAAAATTTAATTCCTTTGTTTTGGAAAATGATGAACAATAAAGTCTTTTTCTAGCAAAATCTTTTTTTAATGTTATATATCCAATAGTTTTAATGTAACGTTGAATATTATATATACGAGTATATATATATATATATATATATAGTAAATTTTTGTGTACAAATGAGTATTTGGTACACGAACCTATGAATATACAACGTATTTTGCTAAGTTTATGTCTTGTACAGAGATCTATATTTTTCATTTCAAAATACAAATCTATGTGCTTCTTCATTTATAGCCTTGCCATTCGATCATTCAATCAGTCAACTAATCACAATCACATTTATTTCCACAAATTAAATGAACAAACAGAAGTAAATATTTTATTTTAATGAAGAATACAAATGTGGAATTTGGTTAACAATTTGTAATATAATAATTCCAAAGGGTTAACATTAAATAATTTAATACAAAATAATATTAAAAAACCTTATACCACAAGAGAAATAAATTGATGTACCGAAATTAAGAGTGACGACTTTAATAAAAAAATTTTAAATGGACAGAATTCTAGTTTAAAATAAATAAATAAATAAAAATGCATTTTATTTAGAGCGTCTATCAGTACAAACTGCTTTACTGAGCAACTCAAGTCCAACTTAACACTAAGAACTTGGCTATTCTAATTCAATCTATAAATAATCTAAAGCTAAATTGGTGAGTTTAAAATACACAACAGTTACTTACAACCAGTTAAAATAAAATCCTTTAATTTAGATCTAAAACTAGACAATGACTGTGTGCTCTTCAAGCTACCGGGTAGGTCGTTGTACAATTTGGGCACAAAATAGGAAAAGCTCCTCCTATCGACTTCCAGCCTCACTCTGGGGAAGTGAAGCTGGTTGTCCTGGCGACTGCTACGTTGCGGACCTTCTGTCTTTGCACAAGTTTTTCACAGAGATAAAGAGGTTCCCCGAATGTTAGGGCCTTGTGGATCATGCAGACCGTAATTAATTATTCTGCATACCTGTTCCATACACAAAATATTGGCCGCATCTCAATGAAAGGACACATGGTCAAACCTTTTTAGATAGAATTCAAAACGGACGGCTGAGTTTTGCAATCTTTGAATCCTTCCAATGTCCTCCCTCGAGATACTGTTTCCATAGGCAGGATAGCAGTAGTAAAAAACAGAGAAAATCACAGACCGCATGAGCTGTGGCATCGCAGGCTCCGGCAGTAAACTCCTAAATCTATACAGGCCCCTCAACCTGCCCACGTTGGATAGTGTCAGTGACATAATCAGAGAATGTGAGGTCGCTATCAAGAACGATACCGAGGGTTTTCACCCTGTCGCTCACAGCCAAGCCCCCACCACCGATTCTGACCACCACATCTCTGTCACTGAGGGCCTGCACCACATTGTGTGGGGCTACATGAATGACAGAGCACTTGCCTATGTTCAACTGGAGACCATTGTTTACTGACCATATACAGATGTTTGAAAGGTCAGAATTGATGTTTGCTATGGACTCTTCAGCAGAGCCAGGTTCATACGACAAATGCAACTGACAATCATCAGCGTATAAATGAGCTGTGGAGCTTTGCACACAACTGGGAAAGTCAGATGCAACAGTACAGGTTGAACAGCAAAGGTCCAAAACAACTACCCTGAGGTGGACCCCGCATTTTGATCAGAGGGGTAGATGTCTCGCTAACCTTGTGATCTGATCTCTGTCTTCTAGATACGATCTCACCCATTTGATTGCCTGTTCGCCAAATCCGTAGAGGTGCATCTTAGCCATCAGCATTGAATAATCAATGGAGTCAAATGCTTGGGAGAAGTCTAGCATTACCAGCGTGCTGAAGTTCCCTTTATCTTTTGCGTCTAATAGATCGCTGAAAAGATTTGCCAAGGCAGAGATATTCTCTTCCTTCAGAAAATTTTCTATTTGGCGTGTGACGATTTTTTCTAAAATGTTTGAAGCTCCTGGCAATATCGAGATGGGCCTAAATTGATGGACACTCTTCGGGGCAGCAACCTTTGGGATAGGGCGAACTATACTTGTTTTCCAGCCCTGAGGAAATACTCCGCTGGCAATAGATTCATTAATGAGATGTGTGATAGCTCCCAGGGCGTACAGACTCACGGCTTTTATCATTTGAATTTATATTTGATCACTGCCAACTGCTCTAGACTTGATGTCATTCATTGCTGATTTTACATCTTCTGTTGTTACAGTTGAGAAACAGAACTTACTTATTGAATGGTTTCTTTCCATCACTTTGAAAGAATGTATAGCGGCTTGACTAGCTTTGTTATGACTACCCATTTCAACAAAGTATTTATTGAGATCTCATTTACATTTAAATGGCTTGGTAAGAAGTCATTAGCTTTGTTCTTAACCATATCACTCTGCTTCAAACAGTTCGAGAAATATTTAGGGTCTTTACTAGAAGTCAGTTTATGATTCAAAAAATCTTTCTTTGCCCTCCACACCATACAGTTCAGCTCATTTCGTATTCTTTTGTACTTCTCCCAATCGGTACTAGCCCTGGTTTTCCAGTATTGTCTTCGCAATTTATTTGTTGTCTTTATCGATCTATCTATACTTTCATTTTTCCAAGGGGCTTTCTTCTTTGTGATTCATTTGCAAACAACTGGGGCTTGCTCATCAAAGACTTCTCTAATATGAGTCGCGATGAAATTCTCAATGTTATCAACTCCTTGGACTTGCATTGCTACTCTCCAATCAATATCAGAAATGTGTTTAACAGCTCTATCAGTATCGAACTTTGAATAATCTCTGTAAGTAACAAACTTTGGCCTTTTTTCCCCTTCTTACATATTATAATACAATAAATAAGCCTGTGGTCCGTTATCTTCACCCTTCTGTGGTCCTTGATACTAGTTGCATCAATAACGCCGGTCCTCTCGACCTCCACAGACCTGTCCACTATGATGTGGTCTAACAAGGTAGTAGATGTGTCTGTGACTCTTGTAGGCTCTGTTATCAGCTGTATTGCGTTTGATTCTTTCAAGAGTCGGCGTAAGTAGATCGCTTCATTAGACGATTTTGAGAGTAAGTTGACATTTGTATCTCCCAACACTACAACTGAGTTCACTTCAATCGCAAGGCCAACAAAAATAGAGTGAAACAAAGCTGAAAGTGAGGTGTACCTTACACAGGGAGGCCTGTAAACTACACAAATGCCAAGCCTGAGCCCCGTAACCTTGAAGACAACAGAGAGCGACTCAATACCAGGGTCTAAACTCTCACTGAGCGTGTACTCATTAAAAACAACACCCTATTTAATGTACAAGGCCACTCCTCCACCCATCTGTACTTCTGAGTGGCCCCGTCTCTTAGGGTCACGGTCTCTGCGCAGCATGACGTACCCTGGTATTTTAAAATTATCTGAGGGGGTACTAGGACTAAGCCACGTCTCAGACACACAAAAAACATCAAAGTCACTGACAAGTGAAGTCATTTCATCAAACCCCGTGTTGAGGGATCTGATGTTGATGTGTCCACACTTGAGGTGTCCAATAACCCCCGGGCCGATCAGTTTCCCGAGACCTGAGAAGGTTCAGGAGTCGCTGGTGGGTTATCCAAAACAATCCCAGGCACAGGACCCAAACCGAGCAGGGGAGCTGGAGCCGCTTCGTCCCGGTCGCTATGGGAGAAGGCTGGAATACTAGCCGGACTCTGCAAAGCCATTGACATAGCCTGCTGTCACAAACAAGGAGCCCAGGCGAGAGACACCTCTTTTGTTGTAGTGCACGCCGTCCCTTGAGAGGTCCCATCTGCCAACACAAGTGTTAGCTTCCACGAAGTCAACGCAAAATTTGTTGCACATTAAATCTAATTGGACGTTGAAATCGTGTAAAGCTTTATACCCAATGTCATGCCGAATCAGGATGCTGTTCAAAAAGATTTTTGAATTTGGAAAATTTGTTTTGACAGCATAGTTTCTTGAATCAATAAACCAGAGGAATGTCTTCTACACTTCACAAAGCCAGCTTTTACCAATTCATGAACTTGAAACATCCCTGTTAGAAATAAGAATGACGTTTGAGGTATTCTCGATGTGTCTGAACTGCGCATATCCCCACTGCTGGTTCCACAGTTTTGTAACCCAATTGTAAATCACGCTTATGAATAAAAGAGAGACAAAATGTTGCACTATTACATTTAATTACTATATTAGAAGTCAAAATTAGATTTATAAAAAAAAATACTGAAAAAACAAAAATCAAGAAACCCTGAAATATTTGTATATTTTAATATTTTATTTAGGGGCCCCAATGATCCTGGGGCAAATGAAGGAGATAATCAATACAGATCTAAACTACTAAAATGGTGGTTTATAGTAAATAAAATGTTTTTGAATCCAGAAAAACTATATACGTGAACTGATTAATCTTATGGATGAGATACAATTGAAATTCAAAATAAAATTTATTATGAGTTTCAACTGTCTGAAAAATTAAATTTTTATTGACAGTATTGTGAAAAATTAATCAATATGATAATACAAAATATTTTGAATAATTTCTTGACACGGAAATAATCTGGAAAATTATAATTTTAAATATGATATCAAACTTAAATAGCCAACTTTAAATACTTAATTTTTTATAGTCTTTGGTCGCTAGCTACTCTTAGAACAATATACATGTCACTTGTACATAGAAGACTGGAATTCAAAATTACCTGTTGGGAAGAGACTTATATAACATCTTTACAAGAACTTCTAATTGCAAAAAAACTTTCAAATTGATCAATAAGCAGAGCCATAAATCACACACAAAAGTATTGTTTTTAAACATGAATATCTTGTCCCTCAGGCACATCTATATATATAAAAGAAAGTCGTGTTAGTTACACTATTTATAATTTAAGAACGGCTGAAAATTGGTAGTGAGGTAGCTAAGGACTGGGAGAAGGACATAGGATACTTTTTATCCCGTTCCCGATTCAGGATTCCGCCCCAATGGTCTCTAAAAGTTACGGAAATACCCATAAGAAATGCATTGCATCAAACATATGTTATTAAGTGAAAGAGCCTGTTCAAATTTAATCAGCTGTTCTTTGTAAACATATATAATGCGACAAACACATATGTTTATATAATTTAATTACGATTTTAAATTTCTTTACATTTATAGTTTGAAAGCATAAAGTAAGCTTAAGAGAATCAGCAAATTTTGTTTCAACTGTTTCTGCAATCACTGTTAAGCATAGACTTTACTATCCAGATAATACAATTCAAATCTTACGTAAAAATTCACCTTTAACTGCAATATTTTTCTAATATAAACCACGCTCGTGCTTGATCAGAAGAGCAATGCAGATATAAAAATTACTATCTTACGTTGGCTACAAATATAAAGAATGTTATAAAACCTACCTTCGTTTTTTTTTTACAGAAGTATGGTTCTCACCCGCGGCTAATCGCGCATAATTGCTTTTACTAAGTAATATAAGGACTTTTCTAAAGATCGCGTGCGAAGCCGCGGGTAACAGCTAGTTTTTCATAAAACTTTAAAATCTTTCTTTTTAAACCTGAAATTTATTAACTGAGTTAGAATTGTTAAAAATAAAGTACTGATAACGTTACTGTCCCAAGGCCAAATAAAGCCTCCATTGGACGTGAAGAGCCACTAATTACCTTAAAAACTTTTTCTTAAGTTTAGTATTCATTTACTAAGTTTCACTTTCACAACTTGAGCGAATACAAGAATATTAAACCATATAGAACAGTACCTACATTGTAAAACGTATAGCTGTTGAAACAAAACTTTATTTTCTTTGTAATAACACATAAAAGAACCCACAATGTGAACAAGAATGTTAAAAAAATTATTATTACAGAAAATGTTTAAAATTTCTCCCATATATATTGATCTGTAACATCGCCTGCTTACATTTTGAAAGAGTCAGGGTTTATCTCTCACGTCTGATGCTTAATAATATATGTTTTTACATTCTTGTTTGCATGAAGTGGTTCTTTTATTTGTAATTAAGAAGAAAAACACATTTAGTGTCAGTAGCGATGCGTTTTTCAGGCTGAATCTCGGGAACACTGTGTGTTGTGACCACATGTGTATTAGACAAACAATCTTTGTATTCACATCCTCTATCAACCCTGAAAAAATGTGCACTCTTATCGGAATCATCCTGTATATATAGGGTGTAAAAAGTCCCGCACTTATCCTGAGGAAACAAGGAAAAATCAAGTAAGGCACACAAAAACTACTAAGATCAGACCAAATTACAATGGCCATGAAAATACACTTTTTGACTTTTTTCTTGACCGTGGCACAAGGTAAACTCAACATTGGTGTCGGAAATATAATTCACTCGAACCGGAAGTGCTCATACATATGCAAAACCTACTAAACTGTACGTAAAGCCGTGGGTAAGTGCTAGTTATTTAAATTAGAAAAAATCTTCCTGATCTTGTGTAATTATGCATATTTTAAAATTTTCATAAATTTGTGGACAACATTTAGATAAATGTAATTAATAAAAAGAAATCATTACCATTAGGTAACCAGTTATTTAAACTAATATTTGTATTGTTACTTAAGATTAATTAGTAGGCATAAATATCCGAGGTCGGTCTTGCTTAAGTAGTAAAAATATGCAAATAATATAGGAAATTGTAGTTTTTTAGTCTTTATTGTACTACAAAACTGAGTGTAAGCATGCATATTTTGGGTGATACATTATTTTATTTTCTACTCAACGTCTGTAAATCTGAACAAATTTACAAATGCGGTATATACAAATGTGTGAATCTACCGAAAGGATTACATGTTTGTAATTGTGGTTAGGATAAATTAGCTAATTTTTAATTTGTGTTCTTATTGTGTAATTAAATGTATCTCTTATAGTTTGTTAGTACATTAATTATATGAGTTTGAGTCGGAAAAATTAACCAACCAGTTTGAGCTGGCCATTCTCCAGGAACAAATAAAAAGAATTCAGATGCAAGTTAGCATCGAAATTGTTACCAACTGCTCATAATCAGTAAGCCTGTTCTAGAATTCAAGGTTGCAGATAATCGCAGCCAATTCGTGCTCATACTTGTAAATACTGTAAATGTCCCTTTGATGATTTAAGACAAATTGGCAAAAGGGGGAAAAATATTCATTTTGAAATCACATAATAGGAACCAAACATTTGCATATACTTCTCATGTATTAATCTGACTTTAAATCACACAAAAGATAGATCCTAGGTGATCCGCTGTTAATATATATTTAAATCATAAAAATAAACTTATTGATCTTGAAGATAAGTTGCAATCTGCCAATAACATAATTCATTAATTTTCACGCTACAAATGAATTAGCGTGTATTTTTTAAGCAATCTATACAACAGAAAATGATTTTTGTGATGTGATAAAATAAAATATTCTACTTCAAAATATAAACATTAGATTAAGTACCTACATTGATTTATAATTTAGAAAGAATTTTACTTTTTTGAACCACCGTGCAGCAAAGGCAATACCGCATTAGCTGCTATGTGCTAAAAACGACTGTTTATACAATTACTTGTAATTTGTGTAAATTGTGTAAATTGTACATAAATATGCCTAATCGATTCTGGAAGTTGTAGAACATAAAAGTGACCAATCCAATAAGTGACATGACAAATTTCAACAGATTTTGTAAACTGATTCTCATTTCCAATTCTTTCTTCAAGATTCAGCTTCAAAACTAGTATTTAAACTTGCGGTAATGCAGAACAGGCTAAAATTCTAGGCATGACCTGTATCAAAAGATAAAATGTATTGGCAATCAATTACAAATAATCTACTTAAAAATAAGTCTATTTTTTTCTTGCAGTTGGTACAACTGTACATGACCACAATGCAAATGGTCTACAGAAAGAGTATTAGCACATTATCTGTCAGGATAAATTAAAACTACTGCCAAATAATATATTGCAATTTCAAGATTATACTGAACTTTTGAGTCCAGTTCCAGTCCATACTGCAACTGCAACAGCAATGTCATATATCTATGCCAAAAGATTATGATTTGTTTACTTACACTTTAAAAAGTAAATGAACAAGAACTTAATTGTTCTTGTTGGTTAAAGCAAATTAAAATAACTTGTATATTTCCAATACATTTATTAAAAGCTGAAAACAAAAACAAATCTATACAGTTGCAATAATCAAAATCGAAACAATATACTTTGAAATAAAACATTTGCTTTCCTATAACTTTAATTTATGTTAGATGAAAAAACACATATCTCTATTAGTACCTCTTTAGTATTTACATATTAAATTGTTACAATATTACACAAAAACTACATAACTTGATGTATTAAAACTAAAAATTATACAAATTAATCTATAAATAGGAATTGTTGCATGTAATCTATTCCTTTTAAGATCACAGTTATATTTGGTAAAAGGCAATAACAAGCTGATTAGACATGTCACATAAAATGTTCTTCCTAAGAAAAAAATGTTTATGACGATAAAATCATGATTAGAAAATATTAAAAATATGAATGTAAAAAACATATGGATTTCTCTGCCTGATTTAAAACACTAAATATTGCTAATTTTCTTAGTTCTTAGGCTTAGGCTACTATGACAATGATCCAAGTATTGAAACTTAGTGGACATATTTAAAATCTTAAAATATTTTGGCCTTGCTATGGAATTACCAAGTGTTAAACTGAAACTGTCAGTAATACACATCTACTTATACATATAAGTTTAAGAAGACTTATAAGTAGCAGTAAAGTGATTGGCTGAACCTTAACCAATCAATAACAAATATCATTAATAACAAGTTTGTGAACAAATTAACTCCGTAAGTGGCAGTTTGAAAATACAGACTCATCTTCAAGATCTGTTGAATCATCATCTGATACTTGCATTGAGATATTATAATATTAGACAATTCTTTGTTTAAAATTTGTTACTGACGATGGACAATTTTATAGGATTACAGGTTTTCGGATATTTTCTATTGTTAATATAACAATAACAGTAGCAAATATCCGAAAACATGTTTTTCTATCAATGCTTGACTAGCTATAGTTGACAATGTTAATTCTGTGAGAGACAATTGAAAGTGTCTATTCTCCACAGCAAGTCTGAAATACTTCAAGATTTTAACAGTATTTACAATGCTCCACAATATTAATAATGTGTTTTTGTTTGTGCAACCAGAGAAATATTTAAAACTATATGAGTTTTTATATTCTTTAAATTCCTTAAAACGAAAATCCTTATCATGCCTAAACAGCTGCTGTAACAATGTCAGTTCCTACCAAATCTAATAGGAATGTCGATATAAAAATATAATTTAAGATACAGACACTAAACACATAAGTACTTTCTATACTACAACTATAAAGCTATGAACCTAACACTAAAATATACAAATGTTACTTACGTTTATGTTTGAACTATACTCAAAACTAGTAATACAATAAATTTAGATATTGTACTTAAGCTAAAGACATGGCTATGAAATTTGTAAGATGCGGTTACTCAAGTAGGTTGAGGAAACTGGACCCAGTAGGTATCTGGGCCATAGGCTGATCATTCTAACATTTAAAGAGTATTTTACGTGTGTGCCATTGGAAAAACTGCACGGAAGTGTCTAATGTCAAAAACAACTCATTTACCCTCTCCTGCACAATTTGTATCTGCAAAAGGACATGTCTAAGTGTTCAGTTTTTTTATTACATCAATGTGGTGATTGTTTTGAAGATTAAATAATCAAGAATGACAACAGAGTGAGCGTGTTAAAGAGAGAAGATTTGGTAATGTAAAAAAAGACTTTTCACAAATATAGCACATCACAGTTACAAGAAGAAACAGCTTTTGCAATTGTTTCCTGTATTACTTTTTTTTATCAGGGTTGATTGTGGAATGCAACACATACGAGTGCTGGTATGTCTTTAGCTTTTGAGCAGTGGAAAGTCTGTCCATCACATTACACTTAAAGCAAGGAGTTGGTTTCCTGTAACAGCCACACAGACGGAAATGGCAGTTGGCTCTTCTTCAAACTCTTTGTTACCAGATCAATAAAATGCTTCAACGGTTTATGGAAAAAATCTTTGAAGATCTGTTGTTAGAAATGATGAAAAAAGACCAGGAAAAACCTAAAAAGGCTTGTCAAAAAGTGAGAAGTTATAACAACCAAAGACTATTTGTTAAGATTAGAACAAGAAGAGAAAGATGAGAAGGACAAATTTGAAATGAAAAGAATGAAGAATAAAAGGACTAAAAATGTACGCCTACCAAAAGATTTTACAAAATGAAAGTATTAAAACACATTCAAGACTACGAAAACACAGTGTTATACATTTGATTTTAACAGGAGTGGTGGTTTGGATATGCAAGATGCAGTGGAAGAGCATGAACGGTACTTGAAGGGTGAGAAGATATTTTAAATAATTTGCAATAGTGACCAGACTTGCAATGACTTTCTCCAGCTTAAGAAAATTGAGCAAAAGTTGGACAATTTGTAGTTTTCAAATATGAAGGCGAATATTTTCCAGGTAAAATTATAATCCTTTCAGATGAGGAAGTGAAAAATATCACCCCATGAAGAAATCTCGTAAGATTTGGAAATGGTCAGGCAAGATTGACATCAATAAAAATTACTGGAATATGTAATGGCGCAATTAAAGAACCATGGTTTATAAAAGAGGATTCTTCATATTCAATAGCTGGAGAATTTGTGGAACATATAAGATAAGAAAAAACTCCCTTTAAAATTTTAGTTGATCTTCAGTCTTTTAGTATTTTGTGTGGAGCAAAGTTTTTTATTCAAAGAACAATATAAAAATTTTTGAAAAGAGTTATATATTTACATCCCCATTGTTTAATTTGGTGATTTGTACAATTAAAAACTTCTTTAGTCTTAGTTTGTGTTTAATTTTTTTCTGTACCTTACACCAGCAAGCATTGTGACTGCCACATAGATTCTGCCTTTTAAACTAAATTAATTAAACTGCATAGTATAGCACTTAGAACCAGGTGGTCCAGTTCTAGGGGAAAACAGACAACCTCCATCCGTGATATAAAATTATTTCGATTTTTTTATTAGTAAATATTATTTTGATCATGATAATGAAATATATAAAAAAACACACACATGTTGAAGCTAACATTTTGTCTCTTGCAGGAAAGTAAATTTTAATTTTTTAGCTTTAAGACTGATAAAAAGTGCAAAAATACCTAATACCATTGTAAACCATGGCCCAGTTACCCCAACTAACATGTATCACAGACTCTATTTTACATAATATACAAACTATATAAAAACAATTGTAACATGAAACAAAGCATTCATATAGCCTAGTTTTATTTTCTGTATAACTGTACATAAGTAGTTAAACATTATACTGTACTGCAATACAGTATAAATAAAAATCAGAGTACAGCATTTTTAAACATAGATTGGTGTTGCAATTCTTTCCCCTCTTAAGAACTCATATTTTGGTAAATATTGATCAGTTAATAAATTATTTATACAAAATTTCTATATTAAGCTTTTTTAAACGAAAGAAGAAGAAATTTACCAATAAAATTATGAGGTTTAGAAAAAGTATATATCAGTTCTTTCATCACTCTGGAACATTCAACTTACCTAACTACAATTGAGGTATATCATTTCTGCAACTCTTATGGCTAAATTACATACAAGTTTGTTACAGAAAATATCAGATTTCATGCACCAAACTCCATGGCGTTTGGCCAACATAATAATAAATAATCCTTTCCCCTGATTATAAAACTTACAAAGGCAACAAGAAATGTCATGTAAAGAAAACACAGCCAACACAACACAGCAGTAAGAGCACTTTTTAAAGCTACTCAATATTGTTAACATCGCAAGACCCTACTAATTCAAAATAAACACAGTAAGTTTATGTTTACTTTATGCTTATAAGAAAGGTATATCAGACACAGATACCAGGTTGGAACATGGGTAAGGGAGCGTCTTATTGAGTGTAAGATTAGTTACGGAGCAGCAAGAAAAAAGTATACCTTTACACTATATAAGAAATTCAGTATGACTGTTAATATCCAGAATGTAAATAAACATGTAAATGTAAAACAAAAATAATTATTAATGAAAACTGAATAATAATGACTATTTATTTATTGTTTCACATGTTTAATGTCAAGTTTTTAAAGGAAATAAGATATATATAGAATTATTGATGGTAACCTTCTTACTATTATCGAAGGTTACTGGCTGCTACCATTTCTTTTAGTCAAACAGGGTGTCGACTGAACCTTTAAGAGTCAAGAACGTGGGCAGAACTATCCAAAAAAGTAGTGTTAAGAGCCAGTGATGACAGTAAACGCAAAATTATAAACTGTACTTTTGTTCCATTTAAAAATCTGAATTTGTAATTTAGATTCAATTAAATTCACAGAACATCAATTAAGCATGTAACCATCAGGTTACAAAACGTAAGGCTCATTATGTAAGTCACATCCGTTGTAAAGGTCAAATAGGAACTGTACAATCTTCATTATATCACTAAGTACACTATGTCTACTACTGACATGTACTCAGTCTAAGGTCGTCTCTGAAAATAGATATTTCTGTGCCATTCTTTAAGTTTAAAGCTATCTTTTATCGAACATGTAAAAGGTAACTTTAAACTACAAAAATTCACAATATGGCATTTTAGCTTACTTTTCGTATAGTATTTAGGACAATATAAACTTTAGTTTTTCCTTTTTCCTCTTTTCTAGTATAATATACACTAGTGTGTGCACCGTCAAAATGCTATTTTCATTTTTTCACAGTAAAGGTCCTAAAAAGTTTCAGTTTACAACTAAACTAACTAATTAATTGTAAAAAAGATTTTCTGCCAAGTGGATGTTATCAAATTACATATGAATAAAACTTATAAAGTTAATAACTAAAGATAAATACAAGTATCAAATTAAATACTCCTTTTGTTTTTCTTTGGTTGAAAGGAAGAGATTCTGTTTAAAAATAGCGGCCAGTTAAAACTGTGGCTAGTTGAAAAGTGAACACCTACCGTTCAAGCCTTGTTGTCAAGTTGTTAATCCAAAAAACTTAAAAGATCAACTCCTCGCGTCATAATAACAGTTAAATCGATACAGTATAACAGTAAAAATAGAATAGTATGTAGAGCACAAAGATTAAGCTACCTAAAATATATATACAACATAGGAATATTTAATATAATTGTTTTAAATAAATATGGTACAACATAAAAACAAATTAAGAAAAGAAATTCTTATTAAGTAAAGCCCTTTCTCTTATATTCAGCATATTTTTACATGGTTTAATATTCAAGAAAATAGCCAATAGTGTCTTACTTAGAAGCAAACTTGTGACTATTTCCCCCTGTTTAAAATCCATTGTTTAAAATGGATAGTTTGAAAGGATAACACGTTTTTTCACTGTAAATATAAAAAAAGCTTTTACATTTGAAATCTGTTTTATTCTTTAAGGGAAAAGCCAATTATATTAAATGAATCATTGAGAGAAGTTTACAAATCAAAACACAATGCACAACATGCAGGAATCATCATTAAAACGGAGACATTGTTTGATAAAACTCATCACGAGGATTAAAGTAAAAACATCTTCCACTACGCTCTGGGTCAACTTTGACCACATTTTTTGTGTGTTGTTTTCTTCAATGGGATTCAAAAGTAAGACTCGAGATCCGACTTACCAATCGTTAATATTAGTCGCAAAAGCGATAGATTCCCAATATCAGAAGTTGACCAGATATTTCAAATTATTCATAATACTCAACTTTAAATCTGATTAGGCCTATTGTACTGCTTGTTATGTTTTATGTATTGAGTATTCATGCAAGCCCAACTACAAGCCTAAACAATTGTGAAAATTGTATTCCGTGACCTTCGGTTGATTGGTTTTCTATAGTTTTCCTGTTATAATGATTGATTTCAACATGTTTGCACTGTAATTTTTATTTCTGAATTTTTTATAACTCTTCTAAGGTTTAAAATTTAATCCTGAAAAATTCAGATTCCAATTATTAAAAGTGTTGTGTTTAAGGTTTTGTAACATGTAAAAATGGTTAATTTTTAACAATTTTGCTATAGAATTTCATAGAATTTTACTTAATATTTAGTTACTATAATAGTTGAAAATCTACTTTTGCAACTATTATATCTAGATGGTATCAATTATCTAGATTTTGGAGGGTTTCCATATTTGTGCACAGTTTTAGTACTTATGCATGGCCAGCATTCATAAATACATTACTTAGGTTTACAGTTATGTATTTATACTATGTGTAGATGGCTTCTCGCTGTCTACTTCTACCAGAGGATCGTTCCAGCGCTGCACTTCCATTGAACCGAAGATCAAGAAGACCAAGTTGCCGAAGAAAAACAGACCAGCAGAGATGTAGAAGGAAATCATCCACTCTTCACGATTTGTCTGCAGACATTTTAAAATGTAATTTTATTTACTTAAAATGTTACTTAATATGTAGGAATTAAAATGTCACTAAAGTTTAATTTTATTTATCGATAAATGTTTTACATGGTTAAACTTGCCTATTGTACACTTAAAATAGTTTTGATAAGTTTTGAAATTTTTAGTACTTTTTGTTTTCAATACTTGCATTGAGATGAGTTTCATATCTTACACTTGTCTTTATTTTTAAATTTTATACAAATCTATACAAACCAATACATTAAAAGCACGTCATATCAAGTACATTAAATCCCTGATTAAGTACATAACTTTTAAAATGGACCATATTATAAATTATTGAGGACTAATATATGACCATTACAATATAAATTTTTTATCCCAAATATAAATTTTGGATTTTACTAGACAAAATCCTAGTACAAAATTGCAAATAATATCATTCCCACTGTAAGAACCCAACAAACGTATTTTGGAACCTAATCAAGGCACAGTATTTGTAATGGTATGATAACAGCTATTTGCTCAGAAAAGAAGACCAGTGATTTTCAATGGGAAATGGTGCACAAGAAAAGTAAAGCCTCCGAAGCAAATACTACAACATAAAAGAATGTAGGAACATCATTTTAGGATCATACTAAAAAAATTAATACCAATATCTTTCCAACTATAAGCTCGGTCTTCAGGAAGATGTGTCAACTATAAAAGAAAAAACTAAGAGCGAAAGTAAATCTACTCAACAGAAATGAAAATATCTTTGGGAAAATCCTTGAAAATCTTGAAGAGTTAAGCCATCTGCTTTAAGAGCCCTTGCTATTGAAGACTTAGTAAAAAGGTATGTAACAATATAGAAAGGACATGTTATGTCTACAGAGGAAACAGGGTGTCAGATATCTCAAAATATAAAAAGTATTCTGTATAAAGCGAGTTCAACCATGGAGCGAGTTAAATCTGGAACAAAGGAGTTAAACCAAAAGTTATTTTTCTTTATGTTGACACAAATGACTGACAAAACTAAATGCCCTGACGATGTAATAGAGCAATGCATAATGTTATAAAAACCACAAGAAGAGCATTTCCATTCTGTTTTGGAGAGATACTTTATTTACTGACAATATGTCCCACTAACCAAAATATTAAAGGAGCCATTTTCCTTGACTTGGACAAATGTATAGATGATTCATGTTTGGCTGAGAAGGACTGCAATTACACTGAAAAGGTGCTAGAAGATTCGGGAAGACAATCAACAATGTGATTTTTCTCTGTATGCAAGTGAACAGAGAATTTAGAATGTTTACGAGTTTGAGGAAAGAAAATTGACAACATTGTGACAAAAACAAACAAAACTTTTGTCAGTGACACATTAGTCGAAGGAATGGAACTAAAACCAATGAATTTTTCTCCACCTTTTCCCCCACCAAAAAAGCTATGATACCCTGAAGCTGTCTTCAAAAACAAGACTGAGTCTACAACCATCATGGAGAACTCCCAAGTTTCTACGAAACCCGATATTGATATACATTGATAGTAAACAGTATTATAATTGTACTCATTTTATGAGCCAAACATTTAATAATAGTTCTAATGACTACTAGTTAACTGTCCCCTGATGTTGATACAGATCAGTAATTTTTCATACATGTAAAACTGGGAACAGTGTTGGGCATGGGGTGCAGAGGTGTAAAACATAACAGCCACATTCGATTATTATGGTATGCTCTAGTAGTTCTACATTGCACTTAAGCATTTAACCCACTGAGATGAACCTACGAGCAAGGCACATACAGGCAGTTTGGGACTAAATGCTGACATACGTCCACAGCTGTGTTGATATGAGCAACACAGTTATCTGTTCAAGTTACATATCTAACAGAAAGGTTTTGATTGCTCTCTTGCATGTATTTGAGATCCACAATGAACAGCCAAAATTTGTTTTTAATATTGACTAACATTTGCTTTTAGACATATTCATTGTTTGTCTACATTTGATGTTTGATTGAGTTTACACAGTATTTGCACCTCATTTTGTAAAATGTTTACTTTCAAATAATGTAGTAAGGAAAAATATTAGATGTCAAAGTTGAACTGTGATTAAATCAAGATTTTCAAAGTGATTTAAATGGAAATACATGTGTTAAGTGTCGAAGGTTCAGACAAACTTTGCTAACAATTCTAGTTGTAACGAATTACTAGTTGATAATAGTGTAAATATTGACAGTGAGATTTTTATATGTTAGTGATTTCCAGCTTTAAAATAAGTCTAAAATATTGATAACACCAACCCCTTTGGAATACTCTGAAACCTTGCGGTTCTGGGATTAACACCAGCGTAACACCAAAAACACAATTAATTTTGTAATGCCAACTCCTCATTTAAGTTTTTATGAAAAAGCCCTGCTATAGAGGCCCAACTGTAAAGCCCCTTTTTTATAACAATATGTCCGACCACCTCAAAAAGAAAATGGACAGCTCTTTAGTAGGAAGCTAACAACATGACTGGAAGGCAGACCTTTCAACACGAAAAAAGAATTTTTTGAGAAAGTCCTTGACTAAAGAAGACTTAAAGAGTAATTTAGAAACACTGAGTATTGTACCAATAACAATAACACATATTTAGAGTTTTGTTCTGTTCTCCATGAATATTAACAATATAGAATCCCCAAAACATGCCCTGTTAGTTTGTGACAAACCTGGTCGGTGACAATGAAGCCCGTGACCATGGGCGCCAGGATGGCGAAGATGGTGGAGAAGCCGTTTGTGATACCCATGAGCAGACCTGCAAAGTTGGGTGACAGATCCAAGTGGTTGGAGAGGAATCCCATGTAAATCGCTGCGTTTAAAGAGACACCCAGTGTCAGCAACACCACGGAACCAGAGACAGAGTGAACGACGGAAAGTGCGACCAATGAAGCTGCTCCTCCCCAGTACGCTGTAACAGAGAGTTATCTGTATTTACCAAAACCTGAATAATTCAAGTATTTAAAATTACAGTATGGATCTACACATACACAGTACTCTTAAACATTGGTGAGTGAAAAACTGCATGAGTTCCCAAAAATATATTTTAGTAGACGAGAGCACTCAATATGATTAGAGTAGGGGCAGTTTGACATTAGTTTGACCATATTAACCTCAAGGTTGAAACTTTATCAATTGGTTACTTATTATTTGCTTTTTACACAAACCAAGTAATATGAAATTTAAATTATAAGTCAATCTGTTTCAAAAGTATTTTTATATCCAGAATAAAAATACAATCAGTCTCAAGTAGGTCTCTAATACTGCTCTCAGTAAGAATACACACTGAATTAATCAAAATTATTAGAATTTCACATTAGATGTGTTTTCGGCCGATTCAGAGAGTAGTTGTCAATGAAAGATTCATGATTGAGATTTACCTATAGTGTTCCACATTTTCCTGGAGACGTCAAGGGGTAAGATTTGCTTCTCAATGACATAGTCCGCACACCAGGAGAACACAAGCCCCATAATCCACATGCCCAGGTACGGCAGTGAGGATATTAAGCCATTCTATAAACAAAATATGATTGATGTATACAATTGGAAACAAACAGTACACTTAACCTAGCAACTTGCAGATTTTAAGTAATCTTCGACTCAGTAACTACGTTTTCAAAAGGCACTAGGCTATTTTCGGTGCATTAGCTATGTTGTAATATTAACTCACATAGTGACCCTATTTTTGTTTTGTTCAGACTAAAACTTATGTTAGCTAAAAGTGAATCAAACCGTTTCATATTATAATATAAAACATTCTACAGTTATAGTATAGCCAATAGTAATATTTATTGCTCCTTAAGCACAATACATGCAGTATATGTAGTAAAATTAAAAATAATTAAAATAGCAGTTACTTAAAATTAAGTAATTATACATACAAGACGCATATTCATATAAGTATAACAATATTTTTAACATTAAATGTTGATTTCAAAATGTTATTAGTCGTTAACTTAAGTCAACACATCTTAAACAAACTTAACTGGTAGACGGTAAAAATTGTATCAGCAACAACAATAAATAATTATGTAACAAATAGCAATAAATTAATAATAACATTAAAAACAACATTGATATACAAACAGAACATAAAATAAAACATTCACTACTGAGACAAACAGATATGCCATACATGCGTATTAAAATATTCACTGATGTTATAAAAAAGATTTGATACAAGCCAACTGTATATTTTATTATTTTTGAAGCTTTTTAAAGGAAGTTCTTTTATTTCTGCGGAAAGTCTTGTAGTCTTGCACCCATAACATTACTGGACTATACTTTTTCCAATCGGATGAAAAGGATATTTAAAAAATGATGAGTCTGTGTATTTTAAGGATTGTTGAATGTTGGATGATTGTAGATCTCGTATTCCTTTCTCTTAAAAGCAATCATTGTATACTGTTTAATAGAACTTACACCGTAAGCATCAATGGTACCCATGGTTGGACCAGTACAAAATCCATATCGACACATTCAGAAAAATAACCTGTGAATTAAAAGATTTACTTACCTGTTCATATACAATATTTCCAATCCTGTGGTCAATACTGACTGGATGATAATTTACTGGATTTGTTTTTCCTCCACTTTTGAAAATGGACAGAACTTCAAAATTTTTGAGAAATCTGGGACAACTCCTTGGTGAAGACAGAGGTTAAGGCAAGTGGTTCCACAATGCAGTCCTGTACATCCTTTAATTAGATAATTTGAAGTTTTGTAAAAATCATTCATTGGTCTTTGAGTTCTTCAATCTAGTAATGGCTCCTGCCAAATCTGTTCTATTCACTGATTTCTAACCAAATACTCTGTTGCGTCAATAAGTCAATGGGACGTATACTGGATATCACAATGTATAGTACCTACAAAGTAACTACTATAAATACTCCTATGAATTGGAATTTTATTGCCATTGGCCTCACCATTATTAATCTTCTTAATGATTTCTATTATGATTCATCTTATGCTGATTAAGAGAATATTTATCATTAAACAATGATAAACTTAGACGTTTACATTTTCAGTTGCTATTATTTCAAGTAATTTCCAAAAACTCAAAAATACTGTAAGGATTCCCAGTCTACATTTTATGTTCTCCATGATTCTGAGTGTTGTTATTTGAAAAAAATATATACCAATATTTATACAATAAATGTTTAAAAGTTGGTTTAGTTAAATTCCAAAATGACAAAACCACAGTTTGCTGCATACAAAAAATTCTTATATTCCATAAACCAATATATATATATATATATATATACAGTGGAGTCCCGCTAATCCGAACACGTGTAATCCGAACGTCGGTTAATCCGAACAGGTCCAGGAGGAATTATTTATAACGATAATGAACAGTTATAGGAACTAATTACTTAAAGAATGAAAATGGGTGCATCATTTCGTACATAAACAAAGAAAACTTTAATTAAATAGACATACAGTATTTTACTAAGACAAATTGTGTACGGTACAGTACATAAATAATGAAGTTAAATACAGTACCAAATTGAAACTTATAGGTTAAGTATGAGTTAAATTACTGTATTAAGAAGTGAAATCAAACTAAAATTGGACGTACAGTACTGATATTATTATTGAGTACAATATTAATTGTTAAAAGACATAAATTCAGTTATTGTCTTCTGTCGCATTAAAGAGAGTCTATTGGATGACGCGTAGTTTCGTACAACTATTGAACGCGTGGACCCGTACAATATCCAGTACGCTCACATTGCTTAACAATAGAACTCTCACACTAAATACGGTAAATGTGCTTAGTATTCGCAAACACGTTTATTTGTCAAGAAATACAATGCAACAGTAAGAAAACATGTTGATAATTCTATAACAAAATAGACCCATTCTCAAGTTTAAAACCGTATTTTTCTGTAATTCTGGCTAATCCGAACAATCACATAATCCGAATAGGGCTCGGTCCCAATTAGGTCGGATTAACGGGACTCTACTGTATATATATATATATATATATATATATATATATATATATATATATATATATATATATATATATATATATATCACATGTTTTAGCCTACATATATTTGGCTTTGAGAAACTATTACCAAATAGAAACCCAACTTTTATAATATTGCATATAAAAATATACATACAATTTTTACATTGTACTTACTATTAAAAATCCTTATGTATTGAATATAATTCTTTATTAATTTAAAATCAAACAATCCAATAATTAGATTTTATTTTCTTGATACATTCTGCTTTCAAGGAAAGCCACACGATGCTTTCATTAAAAACGAAGGTCCGAAATAAAATCTAATTAACGGATTGTTCGATTTTCAATTAATAAAGAAAAAATTTATTTTAGTAAAATTTTTTTAGTTATATGTATTAAAAAACTGTTTTTTTATTTTATATGTAGTAAAATACACTACACATATATTCCTAAAAGGTTTGAAATTGTGGGAAAAAATTATGGTCTATGTTAAAAAATGCTTCCACTCAATTATAACGCATTATGTAAGTATTTACATTTTTCAAGTCTATCATCAGTGGTAAGTGGTAGCATAGACTGCACTCATCCTCTAAGAAATATAAAACACTGAATCAGTCTGATCCCACATTCCTTTTAACAAAAAGGTTGTTGTATCCACACACAGAGAAGAAACATTTTCCAGGATTTCAATCCAAGAGGCAAATTATGTTGAAATTTTCAACAAGAGAAATGGACCATAAAGGCTCTCAAACGATAACCCAATAAATCAATAATCCTGTAACCTTATAATCAACAACTCCCTATATCACATTTACCTGTATACATTTTTGACATTCTGTCATTATACAGAGTATAGGCATTCTCAACATTGTCTGGTAATTTAAGGCAAAGTATGAACTCATGTCATTTGGAAGATGAAATGAACACACGTTGTGCCTTCCCTATAACAGCGTGTCTCCAAGCACAGGTCACTTGAAAAATTTACAATTACTCTGTCGTTTTACCAGTTTTCTCAAAATTCCAAAACAGCAAGCGGCACCCACCTGTTTAATCTCAAATTTGAGGACATGTCTGAGGTAGTTGGGCAACATGGTGAGCAGCATCCAGAAGCACCAGGTCTCTGCGCAGTGGACGATGAGGAGTGTCCAGACAGGTCCAGAAGTCAGGATCTGCCGCCAGGGAGTTGGCATATTCTGCACCCAACATACAAGAGATAAACTAACATGACTGTATTCTATTACAATTTTAGGACAAAAAAACTTTGTAAATTTCATACACAAATTTGTTACTATTGGGTTTTATTGTTAAAAAGGTTTATACTATGATTAAAGCTATATATCTAATAATATGTCGCATATTTCAAAGTTGTAAGTTTTACACTTAGTATTAATTCATCGTTATTAGTTGTTACACCTTGATTTTTTTAAACAACCTTTTTTTAAACAATCTTAACTGTTATAATTAATTTTCTTTTCGTATTTTTATCTTGAGTAAGGGGTTCACAAATTGGTTGTTTTTAAATAATTTCATTTTTATTTCGTATAATCATAATAATCCATAATATTATTATGATATTATCCATAATATTTTTATGTATAATGAGCAGTATACAATGTTTCCTTTATCTTTATTTTTACTCCGGGTAGAAAAGAAACATAAAACTAGAAGTTCCGCTTCGAAAACTGTTTGATCTATGTTAACAGTCTTCAATGAACTAAACATCTAAATTCGCATCATAATGAAAAGAAAAGTCTTTCAATTTTGTTAAAACTTTCAGAATATAATAAATTGATAGAATTAATTATTTTTTTAATACATAACAAATCAAAAACCACTTTACTTTAAAATAACCGGTACACCAAGTTAACATGGGTAGACTGTGGAGCAGAAAACGAGAGGGCAATTGGCATTTTTCTGTCCTCAAAATATAAAAGTCACAAAAGGGTCTGAGCTTTATTTACTACTTATTAAATCTAATTTATGGTCCTGTAAACATTAATTTATTGTGGATGAAAGGTACAGAGTGTGTGTCGTACAGCTCTGCGGACCGGAGGCCAACAGGCTCACACATGTCCATTGTTCTGCATTTATCAACAGAATTTTCTGCTAGAATGAGTTTAAACGCTCTCAGCAAGGTTTGGTTTATTTTGTTTTCAAAGTGCTACAATAAACATCTGGTAGAATGAGCTCAGATGTTCTGTTACGTTAGTTTTGATTGTAAATGGCAGTTGGGCGTGTATTTTATTCCCCTCAGAACTTCACATAAACATGAGTAAAAAAGTTTCGGTTCCTTATTTATTGGTTAAGATTTATTCATCTAAAAAATGTATATACAATGGATAAAAATATTTTTCAGAATAGCAATTAGTACAAATAACAACTCGCGATCTGTCTGTTGCCAATGCCACTGGATATAATTCTGGCCACCAGATGTCAAGCTCAGACGCAAGTGCTTTGAAAATGGTATTGCTTTAGTTAGTTATTAAAATACTGCTACTTGCAATACTGCTTCAATTCTTGACAAGTATTAACAAATTAAGGTTAAATATTAACATTATTTTTTATCAAAATATAATATTTTAAGTCGATTGTGACTCATACTATAACTAATCCTTTGAGTTTTGCAATATTCTCATTCAGAACTTTCTGAAGGAAATACAGAAGCACTACATAAATTTTTGTGAAACCTAAGTAAAATACATCAACAAAGTCATGAAACTTTCAAGACACGGAACTGAACAACCCGTATAAATGACAAAACTGAACCTGATGTAACGTACCTTACTGTCATCCGAGGAGCTGACTAGAGTAGATTTAATGTACTCTCGCTCGATGTCACTGATGGAGGAGTGGGAATCGGGGCAGTTGCCTCCGACAAACAGCCAGACCAGAGCCCACGTCAAGCTGCAGACCCCGGTACAGTAGAAAATACTCGGCCAACCCCAAGGACTGGCGGCCAGATACCCGGCCACAACCATGGTCACGACAGTCCCCACCTGGGCACCTGTGAACCGTTGGGAATCAACCTCAATTGGTAGTGTAAAGATCCTCATAATCAAACATGCTCATCAAGAATAAAGACTATCTTCAACTTGAGAAATCCAAACCACTCCGGATTACAGACTGTATTGTTGTATATCCTATTTTAATTTGCAAATTCCAATTTAATAGTGGAAGCAATTAAACAGTATTTTTCCGATCAGCATCTTTGACTTAAAAGAGTGCACTGTGTACAATACAAAACTGGGCTTACAGTAACCAAAAAAAAAAGGAAGCTTACCTCCAAAGACAAATGAAAATGTTCTATTTCTCTCCGAAGGTGGAGCCCATTTCGCCACATGGGTGTTGACACAAGGAAACAGGAATCCCTGCGGCAAAATGAAAACATGATAAAGGCCTAATAAATATTATGTAATATTACATGTATGTATTATTAAATATTCATAATTTATTTACAAGGTTATTTTAGACTCAATTTTTTGTGTCAGCCCCTATTTGCCACAACCAGACTAGCACTACAAAATCTGTTGTCTTGTTCATTTAAGAAATACGAGAGTATGCCACCCTGCATGGTCACGTAACAGACTTCTCCAGGTTGCATATAAAATTTAAAATCTATATAGCTAACTTTATTTTCTAGATGTCCTGTGGACAGATAGACAGACAAGCAATCATACGGTAAAGAATTTTTTACATCCTTCCAGCAGACAAAATAAAAATTGTGTTAACCTTTTGAGTGAGTGATAGGCATCAATTGCATTAACCCTGCAACTGGCTTTAAGCGATTATCGACGCATTAACTACAGTTTCAAAATGGCACTAAGCTATTTTCGACGCATTAACTATGTCGTAATATGATCTCTCACAGCAAGTCTATTTTTACTTTGTTTGAAGTAAAACATACGTAAATATAAAGATAAAGATTCAAGGTTTCATATTATATCATAAAACGCTCTATAGTTAAGTTAAATCTCTCATTATAAAATTCTAAACTTGGATGTTCGCATTTCCGATCGCCATTTGTTTGCGTAATTTCCGAACACGCTAAAATTACCGTATGTTTGTAAAAAATTCCCTGTCGTGAGTTTAAGTTCTACACGATCGTAAGTGTCGTCATCGAAAACATTGTATTCTTGGCTTTCAGAAACATCTTTTCAATAGCCAGTAGGAAAATAAATGTTTATAAAATAAGCGTTTGAAAAGCTCGTGTTTTGTAAAATCTCAAAATGCCTAATGCGTCGAAAATAGCTTCATTAAATTTTGTTATTTTTGTTACTTTATCGTTGTCTAGAAATAGTGAAAATCATATCAAAACAAAGAAGAAGAATTGCTCTAAGCAACAGTATAATAGACAACGAAAACTATGAACTATTATTTTATTTTTGTTCTGTTGCGCAATCACCGACTCAGCCAGTAGAGAAGAACAACGCATCGCATGGTTGCCGTGTTTGATTTCTTTGTTGTTATTACGTCATTGCCGGGTATTAGTGTATTGCTTGCTATTTATTTGGATATTTTAGACTTCTCGTTATTTAGTTTGTATAAATAAAAGTTTGTTTATTGTTTTTGTTTTTAATTAGTGAAGTGAAAAATGTAGAGGTTAGGTTAAGTTTTAGCGAATAGGTTGGATTTTTGTGAAACTGAAAATAAGCCTATGTTCACGTAGGTTCAGTGTTTTATTATTTTGTAGACAATTTAATTTTAATTAAAATAAAATTTTTATTTAAATTTATACAAAGGTATTTATTATAAAAGTAATTTTTTTTTTACTTTTTCTGAAGGTATTAGCGTTTTATTTCTATGACCATCCCTTGTTTTATTTTTTTAACAAAAAAAATAATAGAGATAAAAATACATTGTTGTACATTTTTGTAAACTTCAATAAACGTTCTATCTTTATAAATAATATTTGGATGAAAAGAAAATTGTTAGCTAAAAAAGTTAGGCATTTATTTCACAATTTTGACTTTTGTAAAAATAGAAAAAAATGTGTTGCCATATAAAAATATCTTATACAATGTAAAACTTCTATAAATATCATATTTTTCTCTTCTACATATATTTATCTCTTAGAAAAAAAATATTTGTTCATCCAATAGATTCCAAAATGTCACAATGGTATACATAATAGTGCTATACAAACTTTTTTCAGATTTGTAATTTTTATAGATATATTATCCAAAAGTACCAATAAACTTCTTTTACCTAAATATTTTTTTTGTAATTTGTAATTGAGGTATATAAGAAAACTTTTGTATATTTTAGAATTATTCTAAAAACTTTCATATTACCTGAGAGGGTGCTATACATTTTGAGAAAAATTTATTCTTTACTAATATTTTTACGTTAATCTGTAAAAAAATAAAAATATATTCAATGATTCAAACTTCAATATTTTTTTGAGAAACTGCATTTATTTCTAAAGACATTGATGTTTTTAAAATGTTTGTATCTTAAAAAATAGATGAGCAGTGATTAAAATACAAAACCCTTACAAAATCACCAAAAAGTGCCTGCCATTTTGGGAAAAATGATGGCCAGTTCCAGGGTTAAGCCAATTCCATGGTTGGACATGCACCATCATAGAACTCATTCCTGTCTATGTGTGCGTGACGGTGTACACTGCTCAGGTACAAGAGTCGCCTTGCAATTATCTAGGGTTCTTGAGGAAGCAGACAAACTATAGTGACGTGATGAAAGAGAAAACATTGCTCTTTGCTGTACACAGTGTAGAGTATAAAGTCAAGTATAAACCAGCTAGAAGAGAACCCTTCTGGTGGTGCAACTGTAATTATAAGTTTCATAAAATGGTGCTGACTAGGCATTAGGCATACCTGGCTGAACCCTATGAGCATCCGCGTAAAACAGTAGACGATCCAGTTGCAGTTCATTGCGATGTAAGGGTTCAATAATGTTGTAATGGACGACACTGTCATTGCTCCTAGTAGCAGGTACTTGGGGCCAAACTTGCGAGCGAGGTGTCCTGCCATTACCTGCGGGATCATGTAGCCCCAGAAGAAGGCACTCAGGATGATACCTTGTTGGGAGATGGTCCAAGGTAATACCTGAAAATAAACCAAAATTGTATAAATTTGTTTAACTAATTCAGGTTTTAAATTAACTCTCAAACAAACAATTAATGTCTATACAACTAAACATTACATTGCAATTAATTTAGGATAATATAAGTACATTATAGCATTATTAATCTGGATTAATTGAGACCAGAGGTCATCCGAATAATCCAGGAATGAAATTTATTGGTCACAAATATAACAGTAATAAAGAGCCAATTAATTATTTTGTTTCACAGCTAGATTAATTATAAAAAAGAAACAAAATAGAAAATAAAAAATTTTCTACTACTTTACTAAAAAAAAACCCCTCAGTCAGTCTCTTTTGTTTGAATATGGTTCTCTGTTTCTAACTTTTGGTTATTCATTATGAGAATTGCTTTCACAGGAAGGGACAGGAAGGAATTTTTCCCCCTTCAAAAGGTTTTTAAATAATCAAATTTCGATAGACCTACCAATTTTTTAAGTATGAAATCCACAATAATCATGATGGTAATGGCACTATTTCAGATGCCTAAATTCTGCACTAATGCAGTACATCATGTCAATTGAAAAGTTTTTCTTCAGGCATAGAATGTGATGTGACAACAAAACAATCCTTCCTTCCGCACGTTTCACTATTCCACCTCAGAATTTGTTCACCTGGCTCTTACCTTACACTATTATCATTTCTTTCATTATTTCTAATACCATAGTTCAATGACAATTTACCATGTAATTCGGATTAGATCCCTTCTGATCGGTCATGGCAACGATGCCCACTGAGAGATTGACCCGCATTGTGTACGCAAGCATAGTACTCAGGAACGTCATAAATGCTTGACAGTGCCGTGTCCCAAGACCTGTAACAGAATTTTCCAATTAAAGATAATTTGATTCACTTAAATAAACTTGTTTACAGAGTATATATGTTTAACCCCAATATGTTTGAACTGATTAATACTGTCCTAACTGCCCATTAGTAAAGATATGTTTACATAGGCTGAGATTTGAATTATATAACATATTACCTGAAGGTTACCATTTTCGATTTATTTACTTTTATCTGATGCTTAAATATAGCTATTATTTGTGTGCTTAATAATATGTATAAGGTGTGTGAATCCAAATCAAAATTATCATTCAAAAATTAATCATTTTTATTTTTAACCCCTTTGTGTTTTTTTGCCCTTCCATGTCCACTCCAACTAAAACTACCTTGGAAACAGTCAATTTCTTTCTTATATGATATTCCTCTATTTATTTAATGTGAATCTCCATTGAGTTCTTATAGAGCACAAATTAGCTCTAATCTTCCAGACTAACATGTTGTTCAAAAATGTAGGGTTAAACAAGGATTACTGAATGTTAGGCAACTGAAGGAACTAAAGTAGCATGTAAGAACAGATATTGTTGGTGACAGGGCAACTTTTTTGCACAACTCTGCAAAACTGCTGCTTCTAGCACCAAAACATCGACTTAAAATTTCAGTCTCTTCAAACCTCTGTTGCAACAACTCTGAATAACATTCAGTAGATATTTTTAATTTTTTACTTTCAATGGTGATGAATTTTACATTTTTGTTCATGAAAGTGAAAAACTGCTTCTGAACAGAGGCATTTAAAAGACAAGGTCTTGAATATTGCTTGCTGGACATTTTCACACTAACTATAAGGTCAACAAACATTCAAGTATTTGATACAACAGCTTTTTTTATACAAGACTAGCAATTACCCGCTGCTTTCTTTATAAATGAAATTCTAAACACTCTTGAGATGTCAAAGTTGTAAGTCACTCTTGAGATGTCAAAGTTGTAAGTCACTCTTGAGATGTGCACAGAGATGTACATACTGAAAGATATTCCTATCACCTGATCCACTTTAGTTATAAATTTAAGGAACAGTATTTTGGGACCCTGAAGTCAGAAAGTAAACAGTAAACAGATTTGTAAATACCCATAAAGTAACTTGAATTTATCTCCAACAACCTGTATTATCTGACTGAATAGCTCCAACGATTTTATTTACAAATTGAACTATTAGTGGAGGAGGAATCATTCCACTAGTATGGAGGAATCTCCATGCCAGAGTCCATAGCTGTTCAATAATAATTCATGGTGCTCTGTGTGGACTAGAAATGGAAGTAAGCATATTTTAGGTTTATACTACGTCAATGTTTCTGGTTAAAAGCTTCAGATCTTAAGCGAAATTGCTAATTGCTCTTATTTAGGCTTTGCATGTGTACGAACGCTTCTGGTTGAATTTATTATGTTTCTGTCACCAAGTATAAGTTGTTGTTTTCTCCGGCCAAGAAAATGTATACATACACAAGTATGAGAAGCCTGCTCTGTCACAAAACAACTAAGGTAGGATGTATATCCTTAAATCTGTATTAAAAATTAGATAATAACTTTCCTTCAATATCTCCATTACACTACGCATCTAGTACTTCAGAGATATTTGCTAAAATGTAGAGTTAAAAGTATGTTTTTAATAAAAATTATACATTTCTTATCTGGACGTACACTGTCACCAACGATTTCAGAAAATGTTGAAGTACAAATTGTTTTTACTACCAAGCATACTCTATGCCATCAAGACTATAAAAGTAAACAAATTTTAAGTTGTAGTCAAATTGCTTAAACTGGTTGTGCTTTAATTTTACTTTGTTTACATATATTATATTTAACAGACTCTTTAATTAATTAATAACGTGTGTAATGTAATGCATTTCTTATGAGAGATTTCACAAATTTAGACGTCAGTGGGGTGGATCCCCAATGTTGGAGAAAAAAATGCTTCCTTAGTACACCTATAGGTCACATAATAAACCTATGTGGTACTGAATTTGATGTCTCTATCTTTCATGATTTTTATGGGCAATTCTAGTTAAAATGTAATTGGTCAAAATTCACAAAATAACTTAGTTATAACCATTAAAAATAAATAAAATAATAATCTATAAACTAAATATAGGTTTTAAATGTGCTTTTTTATATATGAATTTTTCATATACAATTTATTTACATATTTTGTATTCTATTTTATTCTGATGAGTGAATTTTTACTAATTTAATTTAAATAACAATCCATTTTGAATAATTACACAGCTGATATCTAAACAGTAGGTCATTAAGTAAATTAAGACTTGATAAAGTATTATTGAAAGAGATAAACCCTGGCATTTGTCATAATGACATCTATCTACTTAGCAAACTGTTACATTATCAGTTTATAAGCACAAGATCACCAAGTAATTAATCATGTTGTTTTTCACATTATTAAACAAATCGAAACATTGAGATAAAAAACATATTTTTTCAAAAAATTACAAAACATGATAACCCTTTCAACCCCAATGTCCATTCATGCGGATGTGTAAAAATAAATTCTAAAGACTACAAAACCTGGTTACTTCATTCCATTACATCTCTATTCATAAAAAGCTAATTCTTAAATCAACATTTTATAAAATTTTTATTTATACCATTGTGTTATTAATGAAACGAAATACAAGTGGCACTTAGTATTTCACAAGTGTTAGTTTATTTGTTTTCATGCTAATCTTCTAACTTAAAATAATAATGTTAAGTGTTTTTGATTATATACATTTAAACTTGAGAACAGTTAGATACAGTTTTATTTGAAGTATATGTCACATGCATTTATTTTAATGAAGTGCATAGGTTTATGTGTTTTATATCTGTATATGCTTAAAACTATGTAAAAGTTTACACAAATACTAGTGAGGAATTTTCACTGGTCTTACTGTTACAAAAACCTAAAAAATTCTAATTTTAAAATATTGAGTAATATTTTTACTTTTGTATGTTTTTTATGCATATTTAGTAAGTTTATATTATATGTTTCATTACAAGCACATTTCCATAAACAAAACAAATAAGTACGCATTTACATAAAAAAATAATGAAGTTGTTATGATAGCTTTTGCGAACAGTTAAAATTTGCCAATTATATCTTAGCAAGTTTGCAACTACATACATGGAGCTGTACATGGTATTTGTTGCATACATTCTAGGGATAGTCTGGAACTGAAAGGAATAACCAAAGTTGATTAAATTATAATATAATGTTAGTTATAATTGTACATTCAGGCAATATGTGAGATAAAGGGTTAAATGACAACTTTTCTATGCTACAAGGTTCTAGGCACTTGTGTTGCACGTTTTCATTGATGTTGAACCTTCAAACACTTTCAGATTGTAACAATCAATGATCCCAACGTGATTTAATGTTTTTGTGACAAGCAATATTAACTTTGTGAACACCCCAATGCACGAGTTGCAATCTTGCAGATATTATCAAAGCACATGTTTAGTATCTAATGCCAGTTTAGGTAGGATTGCAGTGTTCCTGCAGAATCCTACTCTTGTTTCACAGAATATTTTGTAAGTAAATTTGTTGATAGTTGAATGATAGTCGATCTAGTCGATCTTATTAAAACTAAAATGTATATTACCAACCACTAATTAATATTTGAAATGTTTACCAATATTGAGGATAACTGTACATAATAAACTTTACATAAATAATGTCAAAAACCACTATAAACAAGAACATCACACTGAAAATCCCTGAATGATACTGCACCTGGCACATGATTGTGTTCATGCACCTTAACTTGTAATTGTCAAAATTTAAAATCATATATAGCAAAATCATGGCATAAGATGAACATTTTTGTTGGGAAATTTGTAATCCTTAGAAGAGTAGGTTGCTAATTCACTTATTTCACTGGAGACACATGGCAGCTAAATTAAGAAAAGGCAGAAATACATGATGACCAATCTCAAATAAATACTTCGAAATGTGTTGATAAGAGTTCATTTCATTCTTTCCCATAATAGCCTATGCCATTAGGTAACATCAATGCACATTCAACATTCATTATCAAGTTGGATAAGACAATATTGGATTTGTGATAAGGACTTCCTTTATTCAACATGAGTTGCAACTAAACTATTTGTATCTTCTTGTTTAAACTAAACTATCACTATTAAACCTGTTAATGATGGACTCTAAACATTTATGCAGGTCATCCAAAAGTCAGTGACCTCTCCTGACATTTCTAAGAGATTTGACCAATAGAAATAAATATTTGGGATTTTTAGGTTAATGAGATCTACTTTAATGCATATCAAAAAATGTACTCAACTTTCAACTGACAACCCCACAAATGTGACACTTCGGTGGAAAAGAAATAAAAAAGAAACATTTATCCATTCCAAGATGGTGGCAGTTAAATGGCAGAAAATGGGGTTTTCAGCTATTTAAAGTAAAGTAAAGTAAAGAATTTCTTATTTTACCAGGCGAAGTTAGGGCTAAGAAGCCCTCTCTAACACTTAACCTAGGGACCAACGGCTTAAAGGTGACTTCCGAACCACCACCAATGGCCGGGCAGGCGGGCCGCTTGCAAGGACAGGATCGCTCAGTGGTCACCTGTCCAAGCAGCAGCCACGCTCGGCGTTGCTTGATCTGGTTATCTTGCGATAACCGCCATACCCACTACACTGCGCCATTGGCAATCCTATTTGCATGAAATTTGGTTTGTGAGCTTTATACAGGTTAAGAATCACGTACCTGATACTAGTTTTACAAGGAACAAGGGGAAAAAGGAGAGACCCCCAGTAATTTTTTAACGGAACTGAATGGAAATCATTATCTGCGGTTTATTTGGGTCAAGAAGCACAATTTTCAATTCATGGTGATTCCCATTAACATTAAATTATTCATCACAAACGAAAATGTCATGTAAAAAACAATACCATAAAAATAAGTAAAGTGCTTCTCGACCTGAAAACCCCTCAGTTACCGATTTTCATTCAAGTCCAGAGAAAAATAACCGGAGGACGGACAACCCCTTTATCCCTTGTTTGATGCCGCCATCTAGTAAATGGATAGGTAATTTATAAAACTGACATCACGTACATGTTTCTTGGTCTGAAAAATCTCCACAACCAATTTTCTTGTAAATCCATTTCTAAATAGCTGAAAACTTCATTTCAATTCATTTTTAACATCTTGGGAACAGTGATATATAACGACTTCGGATTTGTACCAGAATGTTTCTTTTTTTACATACTTTCCAACAATGAGTCATATGGGGGGTTGCCATTTGAAAATTTAGAGTTTGGGTGTGTTCCCCCAGGGGAGCCATCCCCAAGATTTTTTGGTACGACAAAAAGTAAGTCTCATTAACCTACAAAGATGAATCATCTTGAATTGTGGACGCCTAATAGTTGTCTACTTAAACCTGCATTTCTGCAATACAATTTCCTACTTTGAATAAGTCCCAAGAGATAGTGAGCTATTATTAATAACAACCTCTACCAAAATTATTGGTTTTACAATCATTAAAAAAAATATTTTTCGCCTAAAGTATGAAATAACTGAACACCTTTGAATTAAATCTATATTGCTTGAAGTCTCTTCTAAAAAAAGTGTATCCTATTATTATAGTTGTATTCAAAAAGGCACATAACCCTTTCAATAAGCACATTCTGGTGTTAATAATATTGAAGATTGTGCATGTATTAGTTACTTACACGTAGTACCATATATTACATACTAAATTAAAAAAGACCACAGATACCTTTCAAATACCTATACTTTTATTCTGAGGCCTTTCAACAGTAAGACAGATTATTATCTCAGATACTTCAAGAAATCTATTGTTACAAATATATTTTACGCCCTAAAACATGTTTAGTAATGAGCACATACAAAAATTCAAGTTAACACATACAAAAATACTTGCGATATAAAACTTTCTCAAAAACATTGTTTTTGTGCTTTATATACTGTAATAAAGGTTATAAATTACTCCTACTATATTTATATACGCTACTATTGACTAAATAGATTCTGTAAACATATAATATTGTCGACATTTCATTGAAGGAGGAGCTCTTCTTATTGGAAAATACAATTTTCTATCATTTTATAAAAGAAAACTCACAATTATTCTCCAATAATTTTTATATTTTAACACGAGGCCTTTGACATCAAAGATGCCATTGTCAGGTGTGAATCAACAATTTAAACCAAATATCAGCTGAGAATTTTAAACAAATCTTTTATACATATACTAATATTTATTTTATTTTTCTTTTAACCATATAAATTTTGTATTAAGTTTTTCTCAACTGATATTTGTTTTAAATTGTTGATTCACACCCGACGCTGGCATTTTTTATGTCGAAAACCCTTCTGTTAAAATATAAAAATTATTGGAGAATTGTGAGTTTTCTTTTATAAAATATAATACTGTACCAATTGAAGATTTTATTAAAATAAAAGTTTATATTGGTTAAATAAATATAAACAAGGTAAGTATCTACACCATACTAAGTGTTTGGTAACAGGCTTTGCTAAGGTTGCACGCAAAATTTCAAATTTATACGGCTCATTTTATTTTCTAGATGTCCCAGATACACAGATATAAAATCACACAGAAAACCATTTCAACATTTTTTGACAGACAAAAGAAAAATTGTCTCTGCCTACACTGAATGATAGGCTTTAATGGCACCCAGCCAAATTCCTTGGTTAGACATGCACCATCATAGAACTCATTCTTGTTTATGCAGAAATGAAGTTTAACATTGTTTACTGCAGCGGACATCCTAGTGCGCTTTAGTTTTGTGCACTAGCAAAGATCACACAATATTAGAGCCGCAGTGAAGGTGTTAATGCAAAACTCATAGTGTACAGAGAAATATTTCAAAAGATATCTTGCCACATCATACATTCACATTTTTGTTCTGTAAGTTAAGTTCTAGGCCTATAGCAGTGTTCAAATAGTAAAAGAGCGATTAAGCTAACAAGTGTACTACAATGTAAGAGTACGGTGAAGTCTAGTTTATTGTCATTGACTTCAGTCTCATATATACAGTATTCTTTTTACTCTATGATTAAAAGTGTTACTCATTAAAATGTCATATGACTGTACACAGTTTATTCACAAATTTATTTATTCTGATATTTTCTTGTTGCCATTATAGTTATCCATAAGACCATATAATATTTGCTAAAGCTCAGCCAATTGCTATGATAGGTACCATTATCATCAAACTCAGTGTGTTGCTAATATATAAATTCATGCAAAATTTAAAGTCTATAAGTGAGTTCCTTTTCAAGATAATGTGCGGATCAGACAGACAGAAACCATTGTATTTTAATGAAAAATTTAACATGTTTTCCAGCCTGGGTTTTAGGCTGAACATTAGCAAATATTTTTACATTGGTCTTGAGGGTAACCATGATGGCAACAAGAATAAATAAATTTGTAAACAAACTTAGTACAATCATAAGACAACCTTTAAGGTGTGGCATACCATATATATATCTATACGTTTGGATTTGCGCTAAATGCACACCAGAATATTTTTTTTTGTTTATTGTGTACATTATAATTTTAAAAAAGTATTACAAACATGTTGAAATGTCTAAAGGTATTGATTTTGGACTTTCGAGAAACAGACTGGATTGTGTGTCATTCAAAAAATAAATTAATAACAAGTGCTAGTCCTTTACTCTTGTTTCGTCTGACAATACGTTGCACAGTATATGAATTTGTCCGTACAGCGCACCACGTAAAACGCTTCTAAGAAAAAGAACAAAAGTTTAACTTAGGCAAAAATTTAATTTTTTTAAATCTCTAAATATGTGCTAATTATTAAACCCAGGCCAAATTGTCATCAGTGCCGTAAGGGTTAACATGTGACACTTTGTGATCCATGTTTTAAGTAAAGAGAAAAATAATTGAGAGGAAGTGGAATATTTCAAGTCATTTACAAGATCTGATAACAGTACACTCTTGCTTTGTATTTCTCTCCCCAGTTCACAGGAACTTTTATTTGTTATATGAAAGACTGCTTTGAAAGTTTACTTAATTGAACAAAAATTAGAATGTATAATGTGGATATGTTAATAAAGATTCCATCTGTATGCTTTTAATTTTGCAATAAACTTAATTTCTACATAGAAATGAATTAATTCTATGATGGTGCAAGTCCAACCATTAGATTGCCTAAGCATGACTGAAGCCTCTGTTATAGCATACTGGCACATAAGGTTTAAACTTAAAATTTGGCACGCAAACTTAGCAAAGCCTGTTATGCTACATAGGCTATAGTGTGGTTTACTTGTACCTTGTTATTAGAGATATGTTGATATTTCATTTGGAATAAATTTCTACCTAGGCCTATTTATTTTAAAATTTGTTTAACATCTTATATATATTTTGTTTTATAAGATTCCAATATGTTAGAAGGATAAATTAAGAGATACTTCCGATGTCTAAAAATAATCAGATAAACTAATAAGCTACTTCTAACATTCAAAACTTCTGACGTTGGGAGCAAAAGGTTTAATAATTTATTGAATGTTATCGATTATAATAACCAATGACTTACAACAAAGTTCGCCCATAACCGAGGGACAATCTAGATATCAATATTTAAGAGCATCGTTAACCCACTATGTCAGCCTGGTGATTTTATGGATAGGTTAGTATAGATGAATACGTAAATAATTAGCCTATAACAAGTTTAAATTTTAAAAATACTTACGGCATCTTCCCGTGTAATCAACAAAGGGATTTAAACGGCTATAATCAACCATTGTTAATTCAAAAATGTAAATAATCCAAAATAATAATATATGTTACTAGCCTATAGTATGTGTCCTACAGGTTGTCAACATAGATAGCATAGCCTAATAAATTGATTATCTTTGTGACTAGGTATTTAGTGTGCTATTTGTCAAATGATAAAACCTAAATTATGGTTAAAACATAAAAACTGTATTTGTGGAGTTTGTCATGCAATTCTACTAAAGCGAAAAGGCACAAATTATACTTGGATTATACACGCCCACTCTAAAACAAGGTGTTCTGTATTTTTTCTTTGTTTAAAATAATTATAGCCTATTCTTTTTTTTATGAAAACAATCTGTAGCCAGCCTCTACTTTAAGAGCAATTCCCAACATTGATTATGAACATCGAAAACTGACGTAAAAATTAAACTTTTGAAGTTGAAAGTTAAATTAATACAATAAAGGTTGCATTCCTACCACAACCACAAAGAAATTAATCACTGACTAGTGAAGTGACGTTAGTTAAAGTAAACGTAAACAATTCCTCAATCAGCTGACTATGAGGAACGATCAGTCCATGCAGTACAAGTCTTGTGTTGGTTAATCTAAGGATATGGCCTTGAGAGCCAAGACCCATAGCAGAAGTTAAATTTCATTAAACAATATCATTAAAAAATCAACTGTTACTATAAAATAACTCATTTATAACAAATTTTTAGATCCAATGAAGTTGTGCTCTCAGATTGAAAACTAAGCGTGAATATACCTACTTGAAATATAATAACAAAGAATGTAATAATATGAAAATAATATATATGACAAATCCGGGTTCGAAATATACAGAGTGAGTCAGAAATATGGTAAAATATTTTAAGACGTGATTGTAGAGCTAAAAATAAGAAAAAAAAACAGTAGCAGTCGTGGGACTGCCGATAGAAGTGAAAACGGAACTATTAAGTTGAGAGTAATTAACAATACGTTATAGTAGCAGTACATCTGTAATTGTAAACGTGACGCGTTTTTAATTTTCCAATTTTAAAATCCACGAAAAAATATTATCAAATAACTAGAAATCTATTTTACCACGCTAGTAAGATAAATCTTATACCGTAATAACTCATTTCATGATAAAGAGGTTAAATATTAAAAACATAATTAAAATGAATAATGCTAAATTTTAAATACAAATATTCGTACAAATATTAATAAATACAAATATTCGTGCAAATATTAAAAATGTTTAAAAATATATTCGTTGTTTTCATTATTCATTTATCTGTATAAAAATATGTTGTAATTGCTCAATATTAATAGTTAGTTAAACATAGAATACAAGTGAGTAAACACCGAGTGAACAACAGCGAGTTGAACACCGTTGTAAATAATACAGTTATTGCTACGGATAAAGTATATAATTGCAATAAAAATTAAACCCACAATATTTTTAAAACTAATAAATTAGTTAAATTAACTTGGTTCTTTCGTAAAGGTATTTTTATTGCACAATAAACTAATTTATTGAGTTAATACGGTATCAGAGAGCCAATGCGCCAACTACAGTTCCGGCAGAAACGTTCACTCATCACTTCATACGCTACTACAGGCTAAACTAAACTTCCAATAAAAGAATGATAAATTACAAAAAAAATATTCATCTATTTTCACACATTTTTCTATCTGACAAATTTTGTCTGACCAAAAAATAAAAAAAAATCCTCGCTTACTACTTTTTTCTTGTCATTGTAAACGCTATGTAAAATGTAAACAATAATCAAAATTATTTCGAATTTTTTTTAATACTTAAAAATGTAACCAATAGATTGCCAATATTAAGAGCTTTAATTTGACGCATCTTACAGAATTGTACGACATTGGCTTCACTTTTAAATCACGAGAGGAAGCCGTAAAGGTCACTGATTTTCGCAGTCTGTTTTCATACTCCGCCGGGACAGTTTTAACACAGCGAGACTGACTTTTTCATGCAGGTTAGTAGTCCGCGGCCAAGTCTACGGTTAAAAAACACAGCGAGACTGACTTTTTCATGCAGGTTAGTATCATTAGCATGTCGGTGACGCGAAACGAGGATTTTACCCTCTACCAAAACGCTCAACGCGCCTAAAGAAGTTTTCACTTCAAAAATTCTATGTAAAGGTAGGTCTAGAATCGCTCCATTAATGAGTAATGGCTGGCGAAAGATTTTGCTTTGTTTTCAGTTCACCTGGTGAAATTAAGTGATTCTGAAATGTTTTGTTCCCATCTCTTCTGCTAGTTTTTATACAAGTGATACATGCCTTAATGATGTCTTATCGGGTGAGAACTTGTAAGAACATTTATTTCTCATTCACTGCCTTTGTGGATTGGGAAGGGACATTTCAAATATTGCCATTGCTTGATCAATGTGTATGGTTCGACTAAATAATTGTGGCTTCTGTAAGTTTATCACTAAGTAAAATACTAATATCAAATATCAATTTATTTACCTACTAAGTGTGTGAATCTTTGTTTCTTCAGCCATTGTTGCTTTCACAACTGATATAGCCTACTCATTATATTTCAAAATTAAAATTATCTTTGTAATTGCAAATGTTTAGTCAGAGTTAAACATTGTATATGGGTTTAGAAAGTCCATACAAGCCTTTAGATCGGTGCGCAGAAATTTTTGGCTTTAAGGTTGAGAGTCAGTGGATTAAGTCTTTAGGATTTGATGGAGAGTTTCTCTTGTATTCTGAATCACAATGGCGACTTAAGACAATTCTGGGATGGGTGGAGTAGGTGGCACACACCAGGGGCCTTAACTCTAGTTCGACGAGTATTGTACTATCCCTTATCCAGGCCCGTTTTACCGAATAGGCACGGTAGGCACGTGCCTAGGGCGCTAGGCAATTGGCATTTTGGGGGGGCGCAAAAAATGGAAAAACACATTGCCGTGGTTGTATCTGCACGCATAATCATCAAACGGACTTTTTCTAGGCTGTCTTGAGCTGATAAGTGAATTTGAATTGCAAGGGCTGTATGCTTTTTTTCCTCGGCATCCACTTAAAAAAAGTCACATTGAAAAGAGTTACAAAGAAAGATTAGAGAAAGCTAATGGTAAAACCTCTGAGCGACACAAGATGGTCTGCTAGGGTAGACGCTCTTCGAGCTTTAACAATAAGTCGACATGAATTAATAGATGCTCTTGAAGAGCTAAATAAATCCGTTACTCAGACACTATAAACACAATGCACAGCCGCTGAGTTTCTAAAAACACTTGAGAATTTCTAAACCACATTATTAACTGTGATCTGGGACGAAATTCTCGAGACAGTTGATAAAACAAGTAACAAGTTTGACTCTTCAAAATCAAGATTTTGGTTCTACAAAGGAACTTGAAACACTATCCTCGTTTATGAGGGAAAATAGAGATTTATTTGATGATGTCGAGTCCAAAGCATTGAAACTTGCAGAAAAAGAAGAAGCTGTATATGACAAAGTAAGAAAAAGAAAGCTATTGCCCGATGAAAAGGACAGAAGCGTGGAAGAAACTTCTCCGCGAGAAAGATTTCGCACTGGGGTGTTTATTGTCATTGTTGACAACATAGCTTCGCAGCTCAACAGAAGAAGGGAGGTCAATAAAATCTTGACACAAGATTTAAGATCTTACAAAATCTAGAAGAGAAAAATTCCAAAGGGGTGGCTTGTGAAGCTAAACTGTTAAGAAAAGTATACAAGAACGATATTGATTGACAAGGCTTTGCCCAGGAATGTAACCATTTCAAACAACGCATTGTCTTGGAGAACCTTTCTAAGATCAAAGATATGTACGCCTACATAAAATCAAACGGATTGGAGAAAATATTCTCCAATTTGGAGGTCGCTCTCAGGGCTGGTGGGGGGGCGTAGTCAGCTGGCAAGGGGTATAAAAAGGGGCGCAACTCTTCGTTGTGCCTAGAGCGCTGGCAGGGTGTAAAACGGGCCTGCCCTTATCCCTCCTGGGTCCGATGGCATACCTTCGGAGATGGTGTTTTATTTATCAGATTTTTGTTTCTAAGAAATATCGCCGCGAACTTCAAGGTCGAGTTGGGATCGAAGAAGGCAGGTTTACTTGAGTCTGGATTAAATAACGAAACTTTCTTTGAAAAGTCTCTGGAAATGTGTTTATTTCTCATTCCTAGTCGTTATTACAGTTTTCTTCTCGGTACAGCGACTTTTTGAAAGTTTATATAGCTTGATCGCTTTCTATGATTCGTCGATTACTTAGACTGCTTAAAGTTGTGGATACAGGCCCTATAGCTTCTTCCGCTTTACTGTAAACGGTAGACTTCAAATACCTGTGATACATGGAAAAGAGCATAAAAGGTACAAAGGAATAGAAGCACAACTTAGTAGAATGATTGAGTTACAGAAGAATTTAGAATCAGGAGAGTGGAAGAACCAGGGCAATGTCCTGAAGTATATAGACTGATGTAAGTTATTTTTTGGGTAAGAATATTTGGAGTAAGTAGAAACAGACTTTTCGAATGTGACTAGTTTTAGAAAGGAGGAGGAGGGAAAGGAGACTAAGGGGAAGCCGAAATTAAGACGATATAAAATTATTCCAATCATCCCATCCAATGGCGAAGGGTACTTCTTAGCCCTGAAGGGGAGTTTACCCCAGCGCACTGTAAACATCCCCGGTACCACTATCAAGATCAAAAGTATGATATTGAATCCCATGTACACTAGTTAATATGTCTGTATACAGTTTTTCGTAGAAACGGAAAAGCGTGGTATATCAAAATATTATTTGTTTGTATAACATACCTAATGATAAAATATATAATGATGTTCAACGTAGGCATAATCATAAATATAAACGCATTATTGTTGATCTGTGAAGTGCAGATGGAAAATATGTGTTTGACTGACTCGCGTTGATGTAGACAAAATTATGTAGGAAAACAAGTTAAGACTTATAAAAAGAGACTGATAAAAAGGAATAAATAAAATAAAAAATATATATTGTCCAAGCAGAGCAAGTAATTCAATGTTTATATATAACGAGAATCATTCATAAATTATTATTCTGCAAAATGGATTCAGAACTTTTATTAAGATGACATATTGACATATCCAGCGTCAAAAATACCAAACAAATTCACTACCACAATTACTAGCCTACTACTTTTTATCTATACATCCACTTATACTGTATCGACGCACAAACATGTTAACTAACTTTAACATTATAAATAATTTTTATCAGTACCAGCGAACCTGTATAGTATATTGAACCCCTGCCCATTATACTCTTTGATAAAATCTTCACACACACACACACACCAGTCGGCCTATAAGGGCGAGCAGAATGTTTAACAGGAAATATGACTTTCATTACAGATCAATGTTATAGCTTATTATGTTAAAAAAAAAAAACAGTAGCAGTCGTGGGACTGCCGATAGAAGTGAAAACGGAACTATTAAGTTGAGAGTAATTAACAATACGTTATAGTAGCAGTACATCTGTAATTGTAAATGTGACGCGTTTTTAATTTTCCAATTTTAAAATCCACGAAAAAATATTATCAAATAACTAGAAATCTATTTTACCACGCTAGTAAGATAAATCTTATACCGTAATAATACTCATTTCATGATGAAGAGGTTAAATATTAAAAACATAATTAAAATGAATAATGCTAAATTTTAAATACAAATATTAAAAATGTTTAAAAATATATTCGTTGTTTTCATTATTCATTTATCTGTATAAAAATATGTTGTAATTGCTCAATATTAATAGTTAGTTAAACATAGAATACAAGTGAGTAAACACCGAGTGAACAACAGTGAGTTGAACACCGTTGTAAATAATACAGTTATTGCTACGGATAAAGTATATAATTGCAATAACAATTGAACCCACAATATTTTTAAAACTAATAAATTAGTTAAATTAACTTGGTTCCTTCGTAAAGGTATTTTTATTGCACAATAAACTAATTTATTGAGTTAATACGGTATCAGTGAGCCAATGCGCCAACTACAGTTCCGGCAGAAACGTTCACTCATCACTTCATACGCTACTACAGGCTAAACTAAACTTCCAATAAAAAAATGATAAATTACAAAAAAAATATTCATCTATTTTCACACAACTTTCTCGCTGACAAATTTTGTCTGACCAAAAAATAAAAAAAATCCTCGCTTACTACTTTTTTCTTGTCATTGTAAACGCTATGTAAAATGTAAACAATATTCAAAATTATTTCGAAATTTTTTTAATATTTAAAAATGTAACCAATAGATTTCCAATATTAAGAGCTTTAATTTGACGCATCTTACAGAATTGTACGACATTGGCTTCACTTTTAAATCGCGAGAGGAAGCCGTAAAGGTCACTGATTTTCGCAGTCTGTTTTCATACTCCGCCGGTACAGTTTTAACACAGCGAGACTGACTTTTTCATGCAGGTTAGTATCATTAGCATGTCGGTGACGCGAACCGAGGATTTTACCCTCTACCAAAACGCTCAACGCGCCTAAAGAAGTTTTCACTTCAAAAATTATTAAAATTAAATATAACCTTGAAGTTATGCAAATTACTTAAAAATGTATTAAATTTTAATCTTAAATTATAATTTTATTATTTATACAACTTTATTTAAACTTGTTCACTGTGCAGAATTTTGTGCACAATAAATATTGTTTCAGCTTTCTTTTGAATGGTTTGATAATTGTAACATGCCCAAACTTAAGTAGGATGTTTGTAGAAAACTAACATTAGTATTAGCTAACCACATGCATATAACCATATCTAGCCATATTATTGTAAACATATCTTTATATGGTTCAATTTAGTGTACAAGGGCTTTTAAGGATTAGTACTCTTATTGTGTAATAGTTCTACTAATGTTCCAAGAAATTCCTTTTCTGTCTTATTGTTTTCTTCCTGAAATACAGAATATTATTGACAATGTCACTTTTTTAATGGGAGAGTTTGATCTAATTTTACCTCGTTCTAACCATTCTACTAGGATATTAGTAAATCTGCTACAGTAACAAAAACATAAGAGAACAGTCCATACAGTTTTAGGTAGACGGCATTAACAAAAATGGACTGTTCCAAGCAGAATTTGAACCAACGCTATCTGTTTAACAATTTAGATAGTGCGGCATGTAGCTGTGCGACGGTGGTAAAAACAAAAGAAAGAAATTTAAAATAGACAGACTTTAAAGCCATTTACAGCTGCCTCTATAGACTTTACCTCTAAAATGAAGACATTTTTCATTTCGTTTCGGTTAACTTGCAATCTATGGTACGAAATAAGAATCGAATTAGTTCCAAGAAGATGCCTCTAAAATACTAAAAAAATAAATATATTTTTTTGACTAAACACTGTAATAGAAAAAATGAACTATGAATGAATTACTGATTAACTTACGTTTCCGTGTTGTTGAGGCGTGCTCCAAGAACTGTTTGAAAATAACTACATTAAACAACACCATCTTCAACCTTCAACGTGAAACACTGCTTCGGTACGGGAAAGAGCAACTTACAGCGATTGACGGAGACTGACTTATAACTGTCCGGCAGGCTTTCGATATTGTTTGAGGAAACGTCATCGGTTTGATAACGGGCCTGCTGTGGATCTCTGCCACCATGGATCGTCAGAAGAGAGGGCAGTGTTTTGAGCGATAAAGCGAAGAATTTATCTCTAAAAGTAAACACAAGTAGCTCACCGAGATAGTAACAACAAAGGACTCGTCCTAGAATGCCTTGGGTTTGTTGATCTCTGCAGTATTTAGTTTTACCAACAAGTATATTTAATTGCCTGGGATAAAATTGAAACGGTTTTAGTGTATAAGGTATAAAACATACCTGCAGTGTTGTCAACAAATCTTCAGAGGTAAAGATGGAGCTGTTCTAATTTATGCTATAGTGACCAAATAGCTAAATCGTCTAATGGTCTGATGCATACCATAACTGAAAATGCCAATGACTGCCACCATTCTTGCCTAAGCAAATCATCAAACCTTACTTAATACAGGTAATTATTTTGCATGAAGTCTTACAGCAATCGCGGAATTAAATTTTACGTTCCCCCGCAATCCGTAGAATTGCCGCTTTCTCCAAAACTCCCTTTCTCTGAAACATTCGGAATTTCCTAGAATGGCGTATCATATAGTGTCAACATCTCGTAACGCCGCTACCCGATGTGAAATCGTGATGGGAGTCAACAGAAAATATACATTACCGCACTTTAGAGCGGTACCAGTATAATTGTGATGAGCACAGGAGATTTAGAGCGAGGAGCAGAGGACCGTAATATATGTATTACGGAGATATCTATTTTCAGTTGCGTGTTTTCGGTAAACTAGTCAAGTTGTGTGTTCAAATTGTGAGAAGTTTCTGCGTCTATGTGTGATTTTAGGTTTTTTGTGTGTGCAACACAGCTAAAGTAGTAAGATGATTTGTAAAATAAAATGTTTGATCTTTGGGGTTTTTATAAAGACTTTTCAAAACTGTTTGTGTTTTCACATTTTTTAGTTTTCCGTTTTAGTTTTTAGAAGATAAACAATATTTTATCTCCATTCAAGTTTTTTTTAACTTATAACAAACATTTCAATTTTTATGAGTATATTAAAATACATTTTTACAAACACATTTTAACAATACAAATCACCACTTATGTTAGGACGCTCTGTGCCCTAGGATAAAAATTGCTTCCTTTTACGTTGAGTTATTTTTAGTCATGTATAGTCTCATAATTTTCACCTTACATCTTTTATTTTTGCTAAATAACTTGATCTACATGCGACGATAATTTAAATTATTCTGCCGTATTTTCTGGTACAGTAAAAAAGGCTGTACACCATTCACTTATGCACCATTGCACTTATATTTAATATGATAATGACAAATGAATGTTATTTAGCCTTCAAGGCAACCTCCCGGCTTCCAAAACAAATAATTTTGTTTCAGGAACCTCGAGCAACTTCTACCGTTTTGCACAAACTGGCGACTGGCTAAACTAAAAACCGAAAAAAGTGTTATAGGTGGTTTATACTTCTAACTCGCATACGAGTATAGACGACGAAATACGAAGAATGTGAACTTGCGCTGTAGACCGCCTGTATTGCTCTGACAGGTCAAGGTCAAGTTTTGAAACAAAATTCAGCTGATATTTGTTCATGATATTACACATGTGTTAGTTTTCAAAGTTGACCTTGACCCGTCAATTCTACTGGAGTATACTACATTCTTGCCGAAATGCACATCTGAAAATTACATTTAGTAGGCTATAAGAAGAAAGAAGAAGGTCCGCGAACAAAAACAAGGACCAGTAAACAAAGTTCGCTAGTGTTTGGTCCCGTAAATTGTAATACTAGGCCTTGCAGTAGGATCGTGCTTTAATCAGTTATGTCTTATTTCTCTTTTTTGTGAATGGTAGTATTATGAAGAACAAAAAAAGATTATACCTAAATCTAATCATACAGACTACTTATACTTGTCCGTCTGACATACAAATATATTAAGTATAATTATATAGGTTTTGTTGACTACACTTAGTGATAAACGATTCATTATCTTAAGTGAAAAGTACCAGACTTCAGCGAGCAAAGTTGGCTGTTGTGCTTGTTGAACTCGTTTTCTGATTAACATTACGCTGTTACTTTCTGATAAATGATTGCAATTTACAATACTTAACCAAATAATTTGCATTCTTGACACTCAAACTGTTTTTGTAATTAATTGATGACGTCCATACTTATAATAAGTGAATAAATTATGCACTTAAGAGTCTATGCCTAATTACGTACATACGTTGATCCAACGTGACTTATGCTACCGTTATATTAATGCTGGGATTTTGCCAATATATCGTGTTTATTCTACTGAATTTGAACTCGAGCCAGATTGTTTACACAATTATTAACCTTGATATTGTTAATGTGTGCGGAATTCCATGTGCATACTATTAAGTACGATCGTAGTAAGGTTTGCTTACAGTAAACTGTTGTGAACTATTGTTTACGAGTATTGGCAAACCATAGTGCGTGAATTTCGAAAATTATGACTAATACTAAAATTTCTAAGAAAAAAACTATAGGATTTATTGCGATCAGCAATTTTGACACAATTTATAATCCTTTTGATGCAAACCCTAATCGTAAATAATCGTAGTCGTTGGTGGCAATTCCAGGATTAAGACAGTTCACTAATTACTGAGATAGTATCATTACAATAGGCCGTGGGATAAAATTGTCCTAAATTTCACATCAACTAAAATCAATATTACTTTAAATTAAATATATGGTATAAATATATCTTTTAGTAATACAACTAATATTACATACAGTAGTAGCCAATTGGGTTTAAAGCAAAATTGTACATTTTTAAAGTGTATATTTTACTATAATTAGGGCTTTGGTAGCAACATTATTTGGAAGTATCATTTGTAATTATTTTATAAATCCGTATATACATCTTTTTAAGGCAATATTAAATGCTGGTTAATAAAAGAGATGCACCACCCAAATTATTTTTTGAATCTCATAAAACCCTTCTTGTCCGTATTTATGCATACTTTCCATAATTTCTTCTGCAACTGCAAATAATTAAAATACTTAATATTCATTATGGGAATACAGTGAGTAAATTTAATCCTTTTCATTCACTAAAAGAGTGCAACCTTTTACATGCACATTTTAGTCAACTTTTCTTAACAGTTAAATCATTTATCTACTTATAAGAAGCGTTCGAGAACAAATAGTTGTCTCATCAGTGTCAAATAGGTTTGTTCTGTTATCACTGCCGAGTAAAGGTGGGCCTGGCATTGGACCTTGCCCTCCCCCCCTCATTCACCCATCCTCCACCATTATTGGTATTTACTTTTCGGTCTTTTGTGTAGAACTATTGTGTCCATTAGTTGTTGTTTTTAATACTACTCCAAATATATACTTTGCAAATAAATAATTTTACATTGTCCTTGGCATCTTTAATCTGAATGGTGATTTTCTATTATAATAGTAAATATTACTGTTGATTGATAAACTTCTTGTAGTCGTTTATTCATGAATAGTGTGCGTGTGTGTGAGCGAGCGTAAGTGCACAATTATAATGTTTCATAGAAAGCGTGGAAGTGATTGGGGCTTAGGTCAGGGTTTTCTGCCAATGTAAACGCATTTTATAGGTTACTTCATTATCATTTTTTCTGCCTTTGAACTTATTCATAATATTTCCGAAGTTTATCTATGATGAATGTACGATCGAGTTAATCGGCTTAAAACCATATACCGTGTTGTAATAAATCTCATTTTTATTATTTGAATGTATTTACAACTCTGTATTTTAATTTTACTGGAGGAGTTTTAAACATTTATAAATAGTCATTCGTGTATGTAATATGGAAACAACTATGATGAAATTCAAGAATTCGTTAGATTAATATTTAAGACTTATACAGCTGAGCGTGTTTGCTCACAGGCCATACCTTAATTTCATTTCTCAAGAGAACAAATACTCGTATAGATGAAATTTATTTCATATATAGCCCTATGTAAATAGAATGACATAAATGAAAATACAATGACAGTGAGTGGATACGTGTACAACTGTATTACTATTTACTCAGTATTCATATTTTCCCATCCTAATTTAGTGTGCAAAATCGCCACCAACTTATGAACTTCTCGTTTTACTACCGTTTCCCGCTAAACTATCCTAAAGCCTCAGTATAGGTTTCATATTACGACGTCCCTTTAGGACGTTTATAGCACAGTACAACAGTGGCCTTGTTTAGTGTAATTTGAGCTGTATATTGGTAATGAAGATAAAACTATCACTAAATACTGACTGTAGCTCAAGTTGAAAGCTTTGCAGCAGTACGATATGATACAAAGTGTGTTACTATAGTACTAACACTGAGGTTTTGTAACTGAACACATTATCGTGTTTGTAAAATGCTGCTCTATCGGTAAGGTTTAACATGAGCAAATAAGATACGTGTGAAAAACACTGCATTGCACAGTAGGGTATTCAATTCAACAAAATACTATTGTCTCGTAAACAAAAACTGATGGCAATGGTAAAAGTCCAATTCTTTAGAAATATGGTGGCACGTTTAAACATAATTGTACTTTGCTTTTTACAATTTCTCCTAAAACACCATTTAACTTTACTGAACGTTACTATAAATCAAAATGATCTCGGTCTATTTACTCGTTGACGTTTAGATTGAATTCTTACAAAATATGACGCAACAATGGAGGTGGTGTCAGCTTATTATTGTTGTGCCTAAAAATGTTGAAATGCCACAATGTTGCACATTTGTGTTTTAGAACAAACTTTAGCTAATGATCTAAAACCTATCACGGTTGTTATCGTGTATGGCTTAGATCTTATCTTATACTTTTCGAACTTTTGTGCTTAAGCTATCTCTGCAATAATTGACACACCAGAATACTGCATAAGAACAACTTCAGGCTATTTAAAAGTCCCACAATAATTAACTGTTACTGTTCAACGCAAATCTGAAACGTTAAATAATCGCTTTAAAAAACTGTAAAGTTAGTTTTCGCAAACTTTTAATCGTCACAATTAAAATTATGTAATACAAATTATGTCATATAAATGCAGAATATTAAGTTACCCACATCTTAAGTTTTTTTGCACCTTGAAACATAAGAGAAATGACACCTTGGAGCTGTGAACCGAAGAAAGGAGTTAGAAACTAGCAAGGATGTCTAGAGATTAAAGTAAAGAATGATCTGAACTTTAGATAAAAAGAATTAATAATGTTAAAATAATAAATAAAATCTACTCAAGAATGTAATCTGTAAACGAATGAAGTATTGGAATCAAGGTTTCATAATTAACACTCTGACGTCGATTATTACACCTGGCCTTAGTTTCCAGCCAACGCTATTTGCTCAATGAGGTGACACCTAATTGTAATTATTCGTTACCAAACCTCTAACTCATCGAGTTTGATCATTACACATACCGACAGAGTTTGTACTTTTCTAATTTATTTATATCTGAAAACTTTAAATAAGCCTACGTAATGCCAAAGATTACTATTTTCGCCTTTGGCAAATCATCTTTATGATCTTATATCATAGCGAATGCACTTATATATTTGCTTCAGGATGGAACCTTTACATTAATCATACCGAAGGGCCCGTGACAACACGTTCGAGGGCTTTGGATTTTGAGCCTGAACAAATTAGTGCATGTTGGAGAATCAAACTCACCCCCTCGAAACAAAGGATAGTTGGTTTGTCATATCATATCCTGGATACGTCACTGCAAAAGTATCATTGGATTTTCCATAGAATAACTTCGGCTAAAACACACAGAAGACTAAGTAAAAATTCGTTATTTGTACTAATAGTTTAATCCCAAATTCAAGACAGTCATAAACTACAGTTTCCTTGGAAGGATATACCATCTTAGAGAAAACACAAACTTGTTAAACACCAAAAACCGACACTATTTAATATACTACAACTTATAATATAGGCCTACAGGTTGAATAAATTGCTCTACCCTGTATGCGGAAATTCGTAATAAAAATAGGCAATCAAAAACCGGAATGAATTTTACGCTGTGACAAAAAACAGATTTTAAAGGTCACAACCTTGGTCAGGCAAGACGGTTTATTGCATGAAATAATTTGAGCCAAGCATAATTAATTATAACGTTGCCAAATTTGCTTTTACTTAAAACAGCTCAATGCCTAGTTAGGACATATCCTAAAGCCAAAAGACACCCTAACCACAGTTCGAACAATTTGGAGTTTCACATTTGACACTTATTCACCCTTTTTTATTTAAATCCTTAGTTCATCCATGACTTAAAAACTCTGTGGGACCCCACAATTCAGGTACTTTAGAATGCACCTCTGCTGTTGGATAATAGTTTACAGTCCTTGCACAATAGACCATTATTAAACGATTGGCGGAACGGAGATAAAAACACCATGACCTTCACGCGCTCATTCTAATAATTATGGCAACAAGTGACCAGCGCGACACGATGTGTTGCGTCCTTCCGTTCCGGTTGTTACTCTGCCGTCAAACACGTACAGTCATTTCTTGTAGGTTTGCAGTTCCGTGATCATGGCATTGTTATTTTTGAAAACGGCAATGATGTTATTTATAAAACGTCTCAGAAAATCTCTGTTTTGTCCCAATCCCCATTCACAGCCCAAAGGAGTACATATACTTTGCATCCTCATACAAGGATCGTTACAGAATTGGAAGCCGGACCACGCTCCCTTATTGGTGAAACCAATATCCAAAACTGGCGCTCAGTTTTAATTCATCGTGTTTTATTAGTTCTGCCTTAGTTATAGCTATAGTATAATTCTGAAATTTTCATGGCATGACGATAAGAAGTCCTATTAGACAATAGTTTGCTTTTAATTTGAATAAATTATTATTCTAAATTATTATACTAGAATATTAGTAACAACATTTTTACTATTGATAAGTATCAAATAGTCCTTCAGAAAAGAAGGTCTTTTTATTTGGTCAGGTGGTTTCTTTAGCGGGAAAATTGTTACAAAATGCCTGAATAGAAAATTTTTCATTCATCAATTTTTTAGTTTAGTCATACTGTGTATTTTACAAGTGGTTACAATTGAGGTAGAGAGTAGGCCGCATGAAGTCTGTACGTAAATAATAAACCGTTATCAAACTACCCCCTTGAGTCTTTTGAAGTGAATTCATATTCTTATTTAGATTTGTCAGTTAAAGTGAAAATAAAATCTGTAAATGCTTATTTTATAACTATAGTAGTAAATTGTGATTTAATTTAAATATCGGTATCATAAAAAACCTGTTGGGGATTAAATAATATCACAGTTATAATGTTTTATATGTACATGTTGTATGTTGTAATCCAAACATAAATATACATGGTTTACAGAGATGTATGAAGCACAGAAAAGATTTCAAATACACTGAAATGTGTTAAAAATTGTAAAATTGTTCTTAGTTATTGTTTACATCAAATATGCAAAATACACCACAACCAGTATAATATTACTATCTAGTTTTTAACAGGCTAAACTACATAAACGAAAGATTATTTTCTACTGCAGGTTTTGCCACCAATGATCGTAGATTGAAGCCAAAAAGCTCAATCATATTTTGTTTGTACACAACATGAAATAAACATTCATTGTTGCCTTTATTGTTTACAAATGTATTTATTAATCAAATATTTGTACAAAAATATACATTTTTCAAGTTTGAAACTTTTGAATTAATTATTCCAAAATATACACATTCATGTTAGAGTTCTACAATGAATACTTGTATATGAATACGAATACAGCCCTTGAATATTTCATTTGAATACTATTAGTCCAAGCGAATGAATACTGTAGGTTTGAATTCGGTTCTTCCAAAGAAATCGTATTCAATTAAAAAGTATTCGAATTAATTTTGAGGTATTCGAATATGTGAATACTCGGGCTGTATTCGAATACTATTCGATTCTGTATTCGGTTCTCCCATCACTAGTTAATGTAATAATTTGCGGTAGTGAAGCCCGACGCTTCGTTTGACTAGGCTTCACATTCCGCTCGCCCCGGCTATTTTATGGTCTGCGGGATCTATTGTTCGTTCGAGAGTTCAAATCTGTGTCAATATCGAGCGTATTGTGTATATTTACCCAAGAAATCTACACAGATAAGACATTAAATTGACGTGGTTTGGTAGTTATATGGATTTAATAGGTACCAACAGTGTAACACTTATCCCAACATTAATTTAATTTCCCGGTCCTCTCAGAATCAAGGATTCCATCTTCAGGCAACTTCACAAATGGAATCTTCGATTCTGAAAGGCCTCGTAAAATTAAATTAATATTGGAATATGTGTTATAATTCACTAGTGGTACCTTTAAAATGAGAATATTTCCAATGCCCCAAGAATCTTCAGTTAAAAGTATGTTTTATTTCATTCCTAATTTTCTTATTTCGACCTAAGAGAGATTATAAGAAGCTCAGTGATGATGTTATAGATTTTTTAGCTAGACTAAGGACAGTGTGAAGATTTCGGGAAATTTGACTTCATTGGAGGACTTCGTAGAGGGATGTTTATTCTAAGCAATCATAAAATATATGCAGTTTTGTTGGTTTTTCATAAAAGATTATTTACAATAAACAAATTACCTTATTGAAAAGCTTGTCATTCGATCTGGAGTATCACATTATTTACGTACGTAGGCTGCCGGTAGACGGCACTGGTGACAAGCACAATGTTTGTGAAAACTCTTAATACGAAATGGAATTTGTTTGGTTTTTGTTGAATTTTAAATTTATTAGGTATTTACTGAAGATTTTAAAGTCTTTGAGGCAGCTACCTACAAAATGTGCAAAGTCAACAACACTGGTAGCCCTGCGACTAGAGCCTATATAGTTTTAAAAGTCGATTTTCAATATCGGAAGGACAAAATGAAATTTGTGCATACAAATAAAAATCTATTTAGAGATCAAACACCATGCGCTTTGCTGCGATGAGAATTTAACGATTAAATTTAAACATTTGCAATGACGTAAATTTAATAAAATTAGAAGTGGAAGAAATCGTTCACTCAATTTGAACAACTCTCTTATACTTAAGCCATAACACACTAGGGCTGTTGGTTGTTGATTTGTTGATCCTCAAGTATATTTTCAGAACTCGTCCACTAAATAGATTTGGACATCAATAAGCTTTTCTATTCTTAATATGCCTTTCACACTGTAGCATTTTTATATTAGCTTAACACTCCACATACCATATAATTTACAGATTTGATAAATACATTGCTGGAAAGATTCTTGTTTTCAGTAAAATGAATTATTGGGCTTTACACAGTAGTTTAGATTTCTCTTGTAGGTTTTCATTGTTATAAGAAGCGTCCAGATAACACACTACATAAATCAAACACAACGTTTCAAGCCAGTGCAGAATAAATACTCTTTCTTTATTCTACTTCGCTGGTGATTGCTTTACTTGGAAGGCCATATTCTTGAGCACTACTCCTTAACCGTAATATTTTCAAAATATATTTGAAGAAATTAGTCAAGAGGTATTCTACTTCCAAAATTCATATTACGTATATTTACTGGAGCGTGTTATGTGATAACTGTTGCATTTAAAAATGGGTCACCTTGAAAGTATTGTTCCTTTAACCGAACATGATTCTTTTTGCATGAGCTTTGTTATCAAGCCACGTTCTCAAAATAAAAAATTATAACTTAAGGGGAGCGGGAAAGGCCTATCTCGCCAATGTTAAATTTGCCATCTTTAGGTACACTTTTCTTCAAAAGTTGTAAAGCTATGACTTTCAAATTTTAGGGCTATATTTACCAACTCTTTTTGTGTTGACAGACCCAATTTTACACCTGCTAATCAAATATTACCTTAAAAAAATCATTTTTTCATAGAACACTAAAAAAAAATTAAACATTTTTACAAAACATAAATTTTTTATTACAAAACTAGTAATGTGAGATTAATAAAAATGGGTCTAAATATTACTTATACCCCAACAATGATGTGTAAAAAATTTCAGGTATGTAGGTTAATTATTTACAGAGATAAGTGTACCTTTGTTTAATAAAATGCAACTTTTCGGCAAATTGCGACTGAACTCAATAAACTAAAAGGCATACAATATCTACCTTAAAATAGGCCAGCTCCATATTTGGGATCATCTGTTTCCTCTTCATGGTCTTCCTCCATGAGCCGCCTTTTTCTTCTTGCTTGTCTAGCCTCCTTCGTGATACTTTCAGCCGCTTTCTCACTTTTACGCTGTCTCAAAATATCCATCTCCCGCAAAGTTTTGACGGATTTTTCACACAAACTCAGTCCAAGTCTTTTGTAGAGGTCCAGTTTGCTGCTGTGGCCTTCATTCTGAGCATGCTGTACATTCTAACTTAGTTGATAATACTAACCCAGAGTTCTCAGAGTCATCATAACACACAATAAGTTCGATTGTGTCTGTTGAATCACAATACTTACATTTAACAAATTTTTTTATTGCACAAGACAATAAGTGGACATCAAAAATACAATTTCCTGCTCCAGAAGATTGAAATGTTTCATAGCTATCAAAGGACAACTTCTTTGCAGAAGATACTTTAGTAGAACTACTCCCAAGTTCTTTGTTAGGTGTTTCTTGAGTTCCTGACAAAGTTTTCTGAACCTACCAATGTAGGCCTAGGCCTACTGTACTGGTTACCTACATGATGTTTACTCTTGGTTTTATAACTCTCAATTGTTTCCTTGGCATCGCGAGTTCCACTAAACAAACAAATATGTTTCGAAAAATAACACAACAATTCACCAAATCAGTGTCTTCTTTGAACAAAATACAAAATGTAAACAAGAAACAAGTTTACATGTTCGGTATTGTGAAAGGAACCAAAACAACAGACGACAGCTGACGGATAAACTGATGTTTAGTCAACTGTCACTATGACCAACTACACAAACAAAAATGCAGAGTATAAAACCAATGGTACTATACTAAATGCCAGGAGTATACTAGCTACACTATTGACGTTGCTCAGAGAAAAAACTCTGTGTCTTGATATATTGTTTTAATTTTTTCAAGGGCTTATACGTAAGTTACAGTGATGACAATTATATCATTTTAAAGAGAATGAAATGGAGTATAATAATTTTAAAAAAACTAAAAATGTGTAAAAAAAAAATTTTCCCCGGTCTGGCTCCCCTTAATTATTATTTGATTATTGTACATGTTAAATATTTCATGGTCAGCAAAGAAAGCAGGACCTAGTAGTGACAATGAATACATATTTATTACTAGGCTATTATTGCAGAACAAGTAGATACAGTCAACATTTGGTTTCTGCAAAGAGTAAGTCACCGTTGACATAGAGTAATGGTTATGGTTCTCACTGTGTATTACCACTTATTGTTGTATTCCTACTTGTTTTTCTTCCTGTTGCAACCCACTTCCTCTTCCTGTCCATTCGTAACGAAGGAAACAAGACGTTCTTTATGTAATATCGCATTCCACGTGCAAAACACTGTAGTTAGCATCAGGATTAAAACGCTGACGGCGATTGTTCAACTACAATTGATATAGCATTAAGTATACGCTTAGTCTGCGAGGAAGATTGAGTAAACACAGGGTACAGCTTACGTCGGCAGTTGTAATGTTTCGCTATTATTATTAAAAGGTAATTTCGCGGCCAACAAAAACCTGATTATGTAAGTATCAATAACTGACTTCTTTTAGATCTATTTTCAAATTAATTGTCCTATTGAATCTACACATTTCAGAGGATAAAACATACGATTAGATAGACTATGTAATCGTATACAGTTCTCAATGATAAAATACTTACTCATCGGATAAACGTATACACAAAAGTGTATGTACATAACAAATCCAATATAAAATTAATACATAAAACATTCTAAAAACCCCTATTTTTAAATAATATTTTTGACGAGAGACCAATTTTTAGTGACAATTAATTGTTATCGATTTTAGTAGATAATTTATATCAATATTGAGCGTCCTTAGAAGATGTTATAAATACTAGGGACTGTCACGGTATCTGAGAACTCCGGACGATAGCAGGTGTCTTTAAGTGATAACTAAGTGATCCACTGTAAGTGATACTATGAACTGTGTGGATTTGGTGCTGATTGGACTGCAGCACATAAGCTGTTTATGTAATTCAAAATTATCTCAGAGCTCCGAACAACCACAAGAGTCTCACTAAATGATAAATAAGTGATCCATTGTAAGTGATACTATGAACGTTGTTGGTTTGGTGCTGATTGGACTGCAGTACAGGAGCTGTTTATGTAAATCAAAAATATTTTAGAACTCCGTATGATCACAAGTTACTAAGTGATAAATAAGTGATCCACTGTAAATGATACTGTAAAACATGTTTAGTTTTGTGCAAATTGAACTACAGCACATAAGCTGATTATGTAATTCAAAATTATCTCAGAACTCTGAAAGATCGCAAGAGTCACTAAGTGATAAATAAGCGATCCATTGTGAGTGATACTATGAACGTTGTTGGTTTGGTACTGATTGGACTACAGCACAGAAGCTGTTCATGTAATTCAAAATTATCTCAGAACTCTGAAAGATCGCAAGAGTCACTAAGTGATAAATAAGCGATCCATTGTGAGTGATACTATGAACGTTGTTGGTTTGGTGCTGATTGGACTACAGCACAGAAGCTGTTCCATGTAATTCAAAATTATATCAGAACTCCGGACGATCGCAAAAGTCACACAGTTACAGGTAAGTAAAACCAACGTCTTGTACTGTCCGATGCTGGTTAGAATGTAAAAAAAGAGAAGCTGTTTAACATTGAAGAAATACAAACTCTAGAGTTGTTTTGTAATTGGCGCTTAGTAATGATTTTAATGTATTATAAAGGATTGTATGAAGCGACAAAGCCCAATTTGAGAATCATCAGTCGAAACCTTGGGCTATAGGGTCGCTGAAGTCAATGGTAAAGTGTCCTCAACATATATGACCATATCATGTATGACTATTTACATCGAACTGTGATCTTTGTAGAACACTAAGGCCTTGAAAAGGGGAATAGTAACGAAGGTAGCCGACATTCAGGATCATCAGTCGAAACCTTGGGCTATAGGACCGCTGAGGTCAATAGTAAAGTGCCCTCAACATATATGACCATATCATGTATGATTATTTACATCGAACTGTGGTCTTTTTAGAACACTGAGGCCCTGAAAGGGGGAAGGATAACGAAGGTAGCCGAGTTTCAGGATCATCAGTCGAAACCTTGGGCTGTAGGGCCGCTGAAGTCAATAGTAAAGTGTCCTCAACATACATGACCATGTCATGTATGACTATTTACATCGAACTGTGGTCTTTTTAGAACAATGAGGCCCTGAAAGGGGGAAGGATAACGAAGGTAGCCAAGTTTCAAGATCATCAGTCGAAACCTTGGACTATTGGTTCGCCGAGGCCAATAGTAATGTGTCCACATTATTTATGACTATATACATCGGGCAGCCATTTTGTAGAATAGAAGTTGTAGAAGGCACACAAAAGGAGTTATTAAGGTTTTACTTGTTACATTCCCTGGAGCTCATTGCTACACGGAGATTCACCTTGGCTGTTGGGTGCTATTAAGTGTAAACAAAGCATTCCGCAGGAATGGCCACATCCGTTTTGCCAAGTGTGAGAAGATCTGCAATCGGCTAATTTCCTCAAGGCAGATTTATTACATACTTCCTCGACTGATTTACACATTTGGGAAGATTTCTGTGCCGACTGAAAATTAGCACTTCAACCAACACCGCTTTCTTTTCACAGATCACTACAGTAGTGTTGCTTATAGCTAAATATCTGCTGGATATCGTCATTTAGGCCACCTAGACCCCATTGTTTTGCTGACAATGTTGTTGACGTCATGACTGCTCATACATGAGTAACACTGTCGTGTTCGACTTAGGAATCCTTGTGCGCAGATCCATCAAAACAGCATATCAATGTAGCTTGAGTACTATATAAGAAAGCTAACCCGGAAGAACTATTGTTGACATTTCGAGTTCTATTTTTATGAAGGAAACAGGATTTTTCCGGACATTTGCCATCGTTCAGTGAAACAAGAAATCAGTAACATTATTTTTATATAATACATACAGATACTTTCATCAAACTCTAGTTAAGCTTGAGCCAATATTAGAAAGAGAGGAATACCTGTCGTAAATACTTTCAGAATACCATAAAGCTAACTAAAGGAATTCATCGAAGTGGTTTCATCTAAGAACAAGATGCCAAATTTATCACCTATTATCCATTACTGGACCTAGAATCTTAATAATTAGGTTTTTTTATTAATTAGATACGCTCAAGGATAACCCATAATCAACACTACAACTTCACTATTCATCAATATTATGTTTTATATAGTGTCCGGAAATACTACAGTTCTCTTATTGTAAAGTGGATTTATGAGATTATACTAGAAATCTGTATAACTGAGCGGAATATTCCATATTTTGTAATATCGAAAACTCCTTTTTCAGAATGAATCTAATTTTAAAATTTATAACTGGGGTATGTACTTCATCGGTTAACAATTAGCAATACAAACCTTGAGAACATTTTTTAGAACATTAATTTTGGAATGTGAAAAGCACGTGAACGAGAGCCGCTCAAAAGAAGTTTGTCATAAAGTCGTTAGTTTTGTCGCAAAATATTCCACTTATATAGTGTTTAGAGCAAATTCGAGATCTTTTTCGATATGTGTCCACATTTTTCTATTTACTCAAAACACTGTCTACATACTTATAACTTACAAGACAAAAGCAAGTCTCATTTAAAAATAATACAATAAGCTATCTATAGTAACAAAAAAACGATATCAGGGCCCTTGGAGTGCTCAGTGATAAAGATTAAAATAACGATTCTACTTTGTTATAATTTTTATAGACCAGGATACTATAAATGGGTAATGGAAGGCAATTTTGATACATTGTGAGTGTGTGCGTGTTTGTAATAAATACATAGGAAATTACCTAAAAAAGGACATAATACAAGATCCCAAACTTGTTTAGCAGTATTTTATGTATTACCGTATTACAATTGATTTTCTCTGGGAGAAAACTTTCAGTTACAAAATAGGTTGTCAAGTGTTACAACAAGAATTTGTTTAGACGTGCACGGATTCATAACAAGTGAGTCTCGTACACGTTATGTCAGTGTCCATTCCTAGATACATGCCTTGTAGTTAAATACCAATGTTATCTTATGTAATTAAATATTTGTATGACACATATGGCCAAATAATAATAATAATTTAACGGTAAAACCATAATGTTCTATACAGTGTAACGGTAAGAAAGGGGTCTGGATGTAGGGTTGACCAGTTATTTTTGTCAATCAGTTAATGTAATCTACAAAATTAGTGATTATGGAGTAATTTTTATTTTTGTCAAGAACTGTTTCTTCTCCGTTTTTTTATTTTATATAAAATTGGGTGCATTTGGGTGGATTCAGCGAACCAAGGATATTACACACAAATCACATCACTTGATTTCATGCTTATTCTAAACAACTTTGTGTAAAAATTGACGTCCAGAGTGCATTCGACAAAAATAAATAGAACATATATTAATTAGTTAATCAAGATTTATATCCCAATCACTCAGATATTAGCCATCATCTCCCACTTGGACTTGTCAATATTTCAGGATCCAAGAACCTCTAAAGTTTTGGCTCAGAACCAAAAGACGCTCATCACACAACCTTCAAACAGGTCAACCTTCCAGTGTCGGTATTGGCAAGCAAGATTGCGACGCGGTGTCCGGAAGGAAAGAATATTTGAAAGAGAGAGAAGGCCATGAGCAAATCTCATTGCCAAAAAGGACTCAAGTGGCGCTCAAAACTCAAACATCTTGTAACCGGCCGTGCGAAAATACAGGTCGCCGACATCACTGACCTTGTCTGCTACTTTTTACAACTTCCACTGTTAAATGATTGGGTCGATGCCAACCACCGACTTCGATGACATACTCATTTATGTATTTCAAGACGTATATGAATATGAGGGTTTATGAGGTGTAAAAGGAAATAAGCCAAGGGAGTTAATTAGTCAAGAGAGATCGTTTCTTCACAGGTCAAGTTGAATAGTAGCCAAATAACAAATATTATTCAAATTCATACCTATTATTTTTTACATTGTGTCCGAATAGTTTGGATCTCTATCCTTACTAAATTGGCAAGCTGCTAAATTCCATATCTTTGTAACGCTCCTTGACAACGATGAGGTTATTGCGGTTGCAAGTGGCCCAGGAATTCCGATCACAAATAGCATCAAAATTCATGGATGTTGAGAAAAGTGCGAGTTTTTGTCACATTATTCACGTCGTTCATAACTGTAACAGGTTTGCTAAGGAAGTTAGGATTGTTAAAGACATGCCTTTACAAACAAGACTCAAATCACTGATGGAATGTAATGAACACATTTAAATTCGTCCAAATTAAGGACACATATTTTACAATCTTATTGGTATTTTGTGATTTGGAAATTTCTCTTAAATTACAGTCACATATGAGAAAACAATCTATGTTTTCTTAACTGTTTAGATTTTACAGTGAGTTCAGTAATTAATTGTATCTACTTACATAAAATACCATCGTTATAACTGACGTAAAATATGTTTTTTATGGTCAGAGACGTCATTTTGCAGTTCATGCACAGCGTATAGCAGTTGCTTTCTACTTCACTAAATCAGAAGCTATGGCCATCAACGATCTTCAATGAGAGGAAGGGTCTTTTCAAAGGCTATATAGTTTGAATTAAAGACAGAAGGGTATTGGGAACCCGGCAGCGATGCCGAGGTTCGGGGCTCTTCGGGACCGGTCGGCTACAGTGTTGCCAAGTTGTTCTGTCTGACTCGATCATCCACAGCGTTCACATCAACCGCTTCTAGGTAGGGGTGGTTCGCAGCGGAAACATGTGGACACATTTATCGAAGCGATAAATTAAATAGCGTTCGTTGTTTTGAGAATTGTTATTTTATAAGTAATTTAATCAGAAATCAAAACCTTGTAAAGGATTTTTACTGAAACCACGAGTGTATTATTGAAAATATATACATTGGCCTAATAATAATAATTTGAATATGGTACATTTTACTGTTATTAATAGTTACCTTCAAACAAAAAGGAGTATAATTGAAAAGAACTAAAATTATATTCGTTAAGTAAATGCAAGTCTGCTAAGTTATAATTATATACTCAGTCTTATCAGTCTTAGCAAATCCATTGAAATGAACCACTGTGCAGCGGTCAAAAATCAACTTAAAACAAATAAAGATACTGTAGTTTGAAACCTGATAAAGCTCGTTTAGGATAGTATTTTTAACCAATAAAAGGTATCCTGTTAAAACCGTTATAGTATAAATAATTGTTTAAATTGTTGTGTCTAAACTTAAATTGCTAGAGTGACCAAAATGCAAAATTTTGCGACTAGGGCGTCAATCCGACTATGATATAAATTTTCCTTCAGTGTGACTTTTATCGATCAACTTAATGTAATCTAATTTACTTGACAAAAAATCTGTAAAAATATTTCGAAACTTGTTATATTTTAATTTATTACTAAATGTTACTAACTTTAACCACAGATTTGTGATGAAGGATGTTTTTTTTTTTTATTTTCTTATCATTCAATTTAGGAAAATCAATTTGATATACAGAAAACGTGGATTTATTTACAAAATATAAGATTTTAGTGAGTCGATTATTTTTATTTCTCTTATAATTTTTTCATTTACTTTTTCAATAGCGCCCATATTTATAATTGGCTAAAACCTCTTTGGAAATTACTTTTTATTTCTGAGTAAATTAAATACTAAACAGTACATATAGAAAAAAGCCAACATACTTTGCTGCACAGTTTAACCAGGAAATAAGTAGTGCCATTAAAATGCATTTAACAAATTTTATTAGTAACATGTAAGGTGTAATATTTACCAATCATTACAAACTATCAATCAATACGGCTTTTTACAGTTCATCGAAGTCCAACACTCTTTCTGCCACCGGAGAGAGAGGGAAAATACCACTCACGTTACTGCCGCGTTCTTCCTCTTCATTGTCACTGCTGTCACTGTCCGAATCCTCTTCACTGGAGCTGTCATTGCCGATGTTTATTACCATCTGCTCAACGGAGTCTTCCATCAACCCTTCATTTTTCCAAGCATCTAGGATTATATTCTTCGTGTGGGTCTACTACCTTCTTCCAATCAGACTCTGTTACACGTTCCAACCCCTCTTTCGTCAACTGTAATATTTCAGTTATATTAAATTTCCTGTTGCTTCTTGCAACATATTCCTTTACTTGAGCCCAGATTAAATTCTATAGGATTGAAGTGACAGTGGTATGGTGGCAGACGAAGTACTCGGTGACCATGATTTTTTCGCAATTTCGTCGACTTATATTTTGTCTGAGGTTTGTTTCTTTGAATAAGTTCTAACAATTCAGCTTTTAACATCGCCTTTTCATACTGTATGTCATGATTATTTAACCACTCTATTATTTCATCCTTTCTAGAACTGCTGTTAGGTGGTTTTGTCAACTACTTTTGAGTGGTACTTTGCATTGTCCATTACAATGAGCGAGGGCCTCGTTAGGTTTGGAAGTAAAGCATCTTGAAACCATTTTAAAAATACTTTGTGGTTCATCTCTTCATGATACTCGTTGGTTTTCTTTGATGTAAAAAGTAATGCACAGTTAGGAATAAATCCAGCAGAGCTGCCAGCATGCAACACAATTATCCTCCCCCCTTTTCCAACGGGAACAGGAAACGTACCTTCAACAGAATCCATCAGTCCATCCAATTTTTTACAGTGCCCAGAATTTACCCAAGTTTCATCAAGCCAAACTATTTCCTCAAAATTTAAATCTTTTATTTCTCTAAGAAATCTGCACCTCCAAGCAATGATGTCTCCTCTTTCCATTAATATTTTACGGCTAACCAAATTTCTTGTGTTTGAAACCCAATCTCTTCAATATAATGGCAACAGATGATTTGCTTCCACCACGAAAAAGATCTGCTTCTGCAAGACTTACTTGTAGCTTCCCTACTGTGGGATACTACTCTCTTCTCACGAAGAATCCGTAGACATGGCGGCGGATGGCATCTTTTTTGAAAGGCGTCCAGCTCCGTAACAGGCTTAAACCTCGAATATTTCTTATCAGGAGTGTTCAGTTTCAAGCCACTCTGTTCACTTTGTATTTTCCTCCTTTCCAATTCTCACAACTGTATTTTTCCCTATCTCCAAAGCCGCAGCAGTTCTTTCGATAACTTTTTTCTACTGGAAGTATCGGTCCTTTGTTAATTTTTCTCTCGCTGGAAGTAGTCTCTCACTCGACAAACCAACTCACGGGATTTGGCCTCGCAATGGAACGCCTTTTTCTCCAACCTTGGTGTAAGGCACACTTATCACGCGAGTGCGGGGCCTACCGCGTTTTTTTATCACTGTTTCAGTGCACTGAGACATGGTACGGAATTTAACAGTAAATTAAATAATGTCTGTCACAAAAGTGTAAAACTAGAAAGTACGTGCGTACACTTGTCTTTCAAATAAGGTTTAGTCTTGAAAAAGACTGTTTAAAACACTTGGCCACGAACAAACAGAAGCGCAATAACACCACACGAAACAACATACATAACCAACAACCAATAACGTAATAAAGCACGGTTTGCTACCTGCGCATCACCCAGCTGCTACCTACCGGATGACAGCTACAACAGAGGAGAACGTGACAACGCTGCCTCCGTCGAAAAGGAAAGTGCTCGGCTGTGATTGGTGGAGCGGTAGGGCGAGCCTTCGTGAGGCAGTTCGGCTGTCTTCGGTCGAGCTCGTCCCAATACCCTTCTGTCTTTAATTCAACTATAGTACTGTAAATATTAGTTTAAAGAAATGTAATGGAGTAAGTAAGGAGTTAGTCGATAGAATAATCTAAACATTGTTGTATATTCAACGTAACATTGAAAAGTAAAACGTTGCCTTTAACTTCAAGCAGACCAAAGAAGCAAAACCTTCAAAACTGTACGTCAATATTATTCAATATTCTATGTTATATTAGACTATTGTGTAATAATCAATCAAAACATTTTCGACCCTGTACAGTTCTTAAATCCATAATGTAGACACTGTCTGCTGGTATACAGTACATTTCATATAGTACAGTAAACAGGGTAAGTTTCGTCTCCGACATTCTCTTCCCGCCGTTTACGAGCGTGGTACACAAGATTGTTCAAGGTCACGGACAGAGTGAGGCCGACGCCGGAGCAGTAACAATAGAGGTTATGTTTGCACATAACACTTCAGACGCTTTTATGATATAACAAAGAGAAGAAGAACGCGGCTGACCTTGAGTTGAAGAGCGAAATTCCTACATACCTGAGTGTATAATTTGGGGACACACATTTGGTTACGTAATAAGGAGGTTCGGTTCACAACCTCCTTGGATTTGGTTGGTAGTGTGGTCCTAACTTTGAGTTTAAATTCTGGCTTAGGATTCACTACATTCTGAACGACCTTTTGGCAGACAGAGCGTTTAATACTTAGGTTGTACAAATAGGTTAAAAGAAGGTATGGTGGGACGCTTAGTAAAGCGTGTGAAATTTGAAATTTGTACACATTCTTTCCTGGAACCTGAAGTCTACATTTGTCCGGAGATATCCTTACAAATCGGTGACAAAGACATTAAAAACTAACCCCTTGCATCGTTTTGACATCAGAGACACAAACTCGGTTGCTCCACCGTATATGTCTGTCTTAAACATCGTAGAGTACTCAATTGTGCTATTCTGCACCTGACGAGACAATGATAATTCCTCATCATTTAGACTACACCAGATTACTGCTTGGTAACCATACCGAGCTACTTTGTAGCCTCAGTGTCTGATGTCGAAACGATGCAAGGATTTCGTTTTGATCGTCATCGTCGCCGCCTTTTTATGGATTTCTTCAGACAGACGTGAACCCCAGGTTCCAGTAGAGAATCTGTACCTGTAACAGATTTCAGACGCTGCACTAAGCAGAAGGTGAGATGGAGTTTACCTCTACATTCGTATTCAGGTTACTTTTGGGTGGAAAGGTATCGAATTTGGCATTAAAACTGAACTTCAATAGCTTACAATAAGACAAGGAATCCTCTTGGATCTAAGGATTGAAAGTCCATATAACGTTGAAATCTCCCTCGATTGTCATTTAATAGTGGCATTTTGTACTTAATAAGCCCGTATTTAGTGGCGGTGTACTTAATATTACATTTACGAAGAAAGTAACAAACTACATCTACTCGTCCATAACACTTTTTACATCAATCATAGCAATCTCAAAACAAACATGGATAGCCTACGGGACGTTGATCAGGACGATGCTTTAATAACCGGTTTAAACTAGTTGGATTAATTCTACGATTTGCAATTGAACATCTTCATAGTATTCAGATAAGCGGTGAACAGGTTACTACCAGTAGATACCGTGATGACGTGTCTCGCAGGATTATGACTACATTAAGGTAAGCTTGTAGACTATGTGACGTGCGTGGCCTTATGCATTCTAACTATCGTGGCAAACGAGCTGTACGTAAAGATATTATAGTTATAATTGACAAATGGACCAGAAAAAGGCAAATAAACTAAATAAGTGTTGAATCTGTTAACATGCTAATGAACATTAATGCTCATTCTTGGTCCCTTGTACTCGCATTTGGTCCTCTATCTCATCCCCTGCTTGGTTCAATTAAGTCAATCGAGAAAGAAATCCAATGTCTACTCACAAAGTGAACATTATTATTGTTTATCTAAAACAAGTTTTGTGTAAGTCAAACAACTAATATTTATGGCTGGAACAAAACAAAGTAAATTTAAGCTATTTTATCAGAATTTTAGAGTTATTGGTAATACGAGGTTGTAAAACTATTATGATCCCAGTGTGTGAATACACGAATTTGAATTACCAACCGAGTAGTGCCTAATGAGAGAAAACAAAATACACAAAGTAAATCAATTTCTGATAACTATAACTATATGCAAATAGATTTTGTTTGAACACTTCACTTCAACGCATGTTGGATAAAGTAAATCTCAAAATGCTTATCATTATTCAAAAATTAAATACGATGTCACAAGATGAAGTTATTGTTAAGCATATATTTTATTTATCTCTAGAACTCAAATTATTTGAGGATTAGAAACAGTCATCTTACTGCGTTATACTCATTTTAAAGGTGTTGATTAAAGAGGAATTATTGTGAAAATTTGAGGGCACTAAGTTGATTTCGAATTTCGAATTTCACCTTTGTTAGATTTGTGCTAATTTTCAGCAGAGTAGCCTGAAATTAGTTTCTACGATATCTTTTGTTTTGTCTTATTGAAAAATTGCTTTGAGTTACTATACTCGGTAGGCGGTCTTACCTTTATATCTCTTGAGCTTACTTCCAACCTCCATTTTGAAGGGGACTGAGTTAGTTTTGAAGTCCATCAAAAATAACAGCGTAAAGCAATTACAAAAACTAAAAAGGATATTCGAACAATCTCAACCAATCAAAAGTCATGGTGGGAACACTACGAAAAAAATTATAGCTTATTTCAAAAAGCTTGAAAATTATTCTTTGGTATCAACACATATAGCAAAATATAAGATTCCTATACATATTCAAATACTAATAATGTAGAAATTCAGAAAATGCTAATCAAGAGGCCGTAGATTTAGGGATTCTCAGTCCCATTATCTCAGTCCGGATATTTCCTTTATCCGGACAAGGCACTTCGAGATATCTTAGACCGGACGTAGATTATGAGGGGTAGACGCTTTTTGAGCAAAGTAGGTTTATTTTAATATGCATATATTTTCTTGATCGGAACATTGGAACAGGCAACATTGGCATCAAAAATGTAATTAATTAGAACCAGAAATGTATGCTTCTACACTCACAAAACAAATATTAACCAGTAAAACTGTATGAATCTCTTACCCAAGGCCACCGAAATAACAAGCACCAGACAAATGCCTACTTGTGTTTGAAAACTATCATAGGGCTCAATCATGTTACATCATAGATGCTTTCACTAAGAAGACTACGCCCTTCAATTTTCTAAATTGCTTACGAAGCCGCGGGTTACATCTATTTGAATAATATATTCAAAAAAGTTTGTTCATTAATATTACACATTAATGTTATAAATCGAGGAACGGGACTCACTAAATAGTAACTGTGTTGGGGAAATTTAAAAGCAATAAATTTGTATTTCGAAAGTGGCAGGTCAAGTTTTAGCTTCTGTAATTTAGTTTGATTTGACAAAGTCGAGCGAAGATCAATTCACCTTAGAGCTAGGTTTCGTTGCTCTCAATATTAAATTATCAAAGTCGTAAAATAAAATAGTAATTAACAGTAATCAAGGGATAATAAACTGTAATCACCCTAGTTATGTGAGCCAGTGTCGGCAGTGGCATGCCATATAAATGCAAATTCATTTGGAATTGGCACATTCCGCGAATCAACTCTGCCAAGGCCACGATCACTTCCGATCTCCTGAAGGACATGAAGGACACTGTTCACCAGCTGTGAAGAAAACTTAGGGAAGTATTATACTCTAAATCAACCCGTACTCCATGAATTACCTTTACATAATAAACATTTATTTTATTCGTTTCCCTATTACGAGACTAATCAGAAATGTATTTATATATTGCTGGAAGTGATATTAAATATTTTAGTTCAACAAATAAAAACTAATTTTGCTCATAACTTAGGGCTCAGAAACATATTTTTACGATATTGGTAATTTTTAACCTCCTGCAAGACAATCGACTTATAATAAATACTAAAAGTAATGTCAAGGTTAAAAGTCAACTTGTATGTTGTTTCATGTTGTACATCAAGCGGTAAACATTACTTTCTTTGTGTTCAGCCTTTACTTCATTCCATAAATATATAGTCTAACATGAGTGCTAAAAAAAACTCTTAAAGGCTATTCTCTTAAAAAATAAAAGTATCCAAAACGTAGTGATCTCTCTGATGTTAGTAACTAAGAACTGTTGACAAATCATTAGTCTTATGTTGGGTCCCATCAATTGTAGTACTAGGTCTGGCCGTTGGATCGTACTTTCAACAGTTGTTCCGATGAGTCTTTTTTATGTCGTGTGCTTGTCGTACATTCGATTTTCAAATTCAAATTTTAAATATTCACTACAAAAATCCGTTTCGAAAGTCGGATTGGGTGAGTTCATTCAAGGTAACTGGCAAAGAAACGTGTGTGTCGTATTTAAAGAAAACTGTTTAAATTGCGCCAAAAAATGATTATATAAATGCAAAATCTTTAAACTCTTTCAAATTCTAGGGCTGAAGATGTTTCACCGTCCCGGGCCAAGATAGTCGTAAAAGGAAGACTGAAATACCGTAAAAACAGACTAAGGAAGCCATTGTTGTCATTCTTTATCTTGTTATCCTTTCAAATCATTCATCAAGAGAGATAAATTTTTAAAAGTATTAAAATTTAATACTATTTTTATTTTTTTTAATATGACAAACATTGATATATTTTTTCCACTGGATTTATCTATTTGTTTAGTAGCTGGATTTTGTTGAGGTTAAATGTAAGACTGTAGTTCTAATTTCTCCTCTGTACTCAACAAAGAAAATATGACTATGACTATAACGCTATGTCTTCTTTAAGAGGAAAATCTCTAATAGACCAAATAAACTGCAAGTAGAATGTTACAATTACATTATAAGCAAATAGGTCATAATGTTAAATTTCATGAGAAAGGAAAACAAACATTTTCCTTAAAGTTGACGCAAATAGATAAGCACAGTTTTATCATTTGTTATTATGTTTTTGGTGTGAACACAAGGATAACAGAACAGCTCAGCCTCACTTTGCCGCATTATGATTGTGATAGTGGTACGTAAGGCCTGTAGTATCACCACGTGGTCCCTAGCGTGAGGAAACGTTACGTCATGAACCCTGTCATGATGTCAAACTCATCTCCTAATTATCTTTCACAGGACAACAATGCCTTCATAAATACTACAAATACAATACAACAAGTACTTTGTTATATGATCGTAAACTTATAAATATGCAAGTTGTAATTGATGAAGTAACAAAATGCTTGGATTTACTATCCTATTTAACTGAAAGTTGGAAAGAGGTTTGAGAAGCTTAAAACAAAGCCAAGTCACCAAGGGCAAGATCAGCAGCTATTACGTAAGCTCACCCATCCTTATATCCGTAACAGTTTTTTAGATCCAGGAAGAGACTTTTAAAGGTGTACATTACGCAAACAACCATGTAACCAGGTGGTTATGTCAATATGTAAACTAGTACTAATCTAAAAATAGCTTCATTTCTTTTAGTTTATGAGTGAATTGTAAATAAACTCAATAAATCAATATGTTTGTAATATATTTATTAAGTCACTATCAATAATTTCAAATATTAAATTAATACTTACTCATAACTTCCAACTTATGGCACATTCAAAACCGCTTTGGAATACACCTTCTAAAACGGTCTAGTATAAAATCAATAATTAGTAAAGTATTGATTTTTAAAATTTTGAATACTTTGCCAAAGTACTTGACGAATGATCAAATTGTCGCAAGAATACGGGTATACGAAAAAAGTTACATCATGGTGGTTCGTTGCTAATAAAATTATACGAAGTGGATAGATGTCACAACTTCATTTTGATTGGATAAATTTGATATGATACTTCCAATGCAACCGTTTATCGATGGTTATTCTCAGAAAGCCCAGATTGTTACCACTTCTATTGGCTATGATTTCTCCTTAACCTCGGCTTGCAATTATGTTTTTGTTTTATTCTGTACCATCCAACTTATATTGCAAAATTTAAAGACCGCCTTATAACCGCTAGTCATCGTCTTATCTTCTAAATTTCCATTTATATCTCGACAGTGAAACGCTTCACTTCTTCAATATATTACCATTGTCACTTCAGTGGAGGGGGAGGGAATGTTGAGGTATTGGGAGGGAAACAAAGACGTTAATTAGTAAATTCCATCTTGAAAGGAGGTTCTCATTAAGGACCACGGGGCGTCACAAAACAGTTACCCACTGTGTCGGATCTTAAGAGCTGCGAACAAAGATTGGCAACGACCCCGATAAACTCGCGAGCTGCCGTTCTGCCACAGAGATTGTCCACAATGTCGAAGGTGAAAGGGATATGTCGTCGGTTGAATAATAACATAGGACATGAGATATGTAGAAATTTCTACAACTTGTGATCCACCCATCCATGAAATTCATCCACCGATTCAGAATAAGACTACAGTCTATGCAGAAGTCTCATTTAATAATGAAGTTCCAGATGGATTCTCATTAAAAACATAATGAGTCAGAGTTTAGATGCCATTGCCACATCAAGAAAATTTCAAATGAATTATTGACCTTGCTCACAATCATCATCCTCAAATGTGATGCAGAGCTCATCCGTAATCTCATTCATGAGATGCATTTATCGGTAGAGTTCGAGGAAACGCTTAACGTTCAATGAGAATAAATGAACGTAAACAAGTACACAAGACAGGCTGTCACCAAATGCAATATCCTCCGAGATCGTTTCGTTCCAGGAACAGGACAGTGAAGGGAAAATTACAGGAGAAAGGAGAAGTTAATTATAGAATCCTTTCTTAGAAAATGAATAGCGGAAATTTGTTTTCACGTAAGCGATTCGAATCTGGTTATTTCTGTCCTTAGTATAAAAACTTACATTTGAAGGACAGTCAAGTTACTTTTTTGAGTTCGGTTTAGGGTTTTCGTTGCCAGTGATGGTCAAGCTCTACTTTACGTATTTTTGTACAGAAATTTCATTGCTCTTAACTTACTTTCCAAAACCACGACGAACGGCGAGTGTCCTACACCAAGATGGATCATCAAATAATGATTATAATAATAATTATTATTAAATAATAATTATTAAAAAGGGGAAATTATACAATGGTGGTAGTTGGAAGTTTGTCCGCCTAACATTTACAAGAATACGAATACTATTCATCTATAACTTTTATAATTATAATCATTTTTGGGATCATCTTCAAAATTATGAGCTATAAGCTGCACATACCAGTGCATTTAAACCGTTCCGTATTTATTAAAATATAACTAATTTATACCTCCAAACAGTGTAAAAATCTCCTTCTATACGTATCTCATGCAAGGGATCTGTTTTTGTTCCAAGTACTGTTTTTAAAAGAAGGAACTTCATCAAACCTAACCTCTGCAATAATATTGTAGAGCATCTAAAAATAGTGTACGATGACTACTTTCCAATAGTATATGATTGTTTTGAATATTCTGTTCTAAAGGATGAAAGAAACTGTTCTTTCCCTTAATCAGAATGAAGGGCTTTCATTACAGGTTTCTGATTCAAGAAATGAATGGGTAATTCAATAGCTGCTCGTTGTTTAAATTTCAGCTAATGGTATGTTTTGGACAAAACATGCAGTTTGAGTGTGGCCAGGTCAGATAAAAGTGATGATTCCGATGAGCCGGTGGGAATAATCTGGTGAAATCTGGGAAAAAAATCTCTGGGTGAAATCCCCCCTACAACCAATTAGTTAATTGTCCATGATCTACTTTTCAATGCCGCAAATTGACAATTAGCATGATGAAACGGTTTCTCCAATTAAACTAGTCAAGTTGCACTATTATAAGGCGTTTATAAAAATAACACTGAATTAATCAAAACCAGTTTCGGGCTTCGCCCAACCAAACACTGGTTACGACATTGTACCTTGTAGAAGAGTATTGATGCATGTGTTTAAAACAAGGATTTATTGATAGTGAAATGCACAATGGTAAAATGCCAGTGTAGACTAGACATTATGGCCAAATGATCGCACAATTATGAATTGCCCTATCATTCGCTTGTTCAAGGATGTTCGTCCGATTCACAACATTGCACAATTTTGAATTATGGTTTGTGTAATAGATCAGAGTTGAACAGGCAAGGTTATGGATAGCTGGAGTCCTGCTTAGGTATAGCGACTAAGAGTAAGCTCCCGTGTTATCAAGAAAATAGCTAACTAGCAACCGCAATTTTACAACCTGTACTAAGTCATTTAATTGAATCGGAAAAAGTAAGCGCTCTGTGGTGTAATGGTAGCACATTCACCCGGCAAGTGAGAGATCCGGGTTCGACTCCCGGCGGAGCAAGTACTTTTTGTGATTCAATGTTTATTGAAATTAAATAAGGCTATTGCCATTTATACAATTTAACGTAAATAAAAGTCTTTTGACAGGTATTTGGTCTTCCGATCATATGTTAGTTTGCTTATTTAAACGCATATGTGCCAGATACGGCCAAATACAAAATAATTTAATCGGAAAAAGTAAGCGCTCTGTGGTGTAATGGTAGCACATTCACCCGGCAAGTGAGAGATCCGGGTTCGACTCCCGGCGGAGCAAGTACTTTTTGTGATTCAATGTTTCTTGAAATTATATATATATATATATATATATATATATATATATATATATATAAGTAGATAAGAATATAAGGTTCCTAGACCACTTTCGGAGCCAACAGTAAATCAATGGAAAATACTGTTTAAAGGACAATAAACGAATCTGTAAATCACGAATGAAAAATTAACCGAATCTATAGCTGTTTGCTTCTACTTTCTTAAGGTGTCTATTGGAAACTTCTGCTTCGAATCAATCTATTGGAAATGATCTCATATCTGCTTCAAATCAACGAAAATTCTGTTGTAAATATATCAAAATCTTAATGAAAAATCTATTGCCAATGTTCTCATATCTGTTTCGAATAAACGGAAATTGTGTGGTAAATATATTAAAATCTTAATAAAAAATCTCTGAAATGGAATGAAAAATCAAGAAATCTAAAATTTTACTGAATTTCTCTAATATCGTTCTTAATCACATCATAGGCTAAAAATTTCTCAGAAACCATAACAACATAACAAATCGCGTTTGTAACAGCATTTTGAAAATCCATATTGATAATTATATCGTTCTTTGAACCAGAAATATTTGTCAAACTCTTTGTTGTATCAATGACATAAATAGGTCTATTCGCTAAAAATTCTTTAGGATTGTAATACATTTCCTTATTATTACAGTAAACTTTCTTATAATCTTGATACATCTGATACATGATTCTGAAAAGACCTCCTGAAATGTTTAAATTTTGTAATTCATCTGGATAATAAGAACCGTTCAATTTTACTCTGATATTTTTTACATTCAAACTATCAAACTTTGAAGGATTTTTCTCTTGATTATTCTGTCTATCTGTTTGAAAACCTATAATAACAAACTTAGGATTGAAGATATTTCTATAAATATTTGTGATATCGAACGAATAAGTTGTTCCGGAAATACCTTTTTGCTCAATACATTGCCAATCTAGAAAATTAAACATCATGTTTTGAGATTTTGTAATTTCATCAATCAACTGAATTTTACTCGTGGTTTTGTAATAAATCATCGGAACTCTAATGAAAAACTCGTTAATTGTAATTTTGCCATCAACAGGCATAACATTTCCAGTTGCAGTCTTCAGAATCACATCATCGTCTTCAGCTCTTATGAAACTAATGTAAAATCCACCTTTATAGATTGGAAAATTTACATTTTCAAAGAATCCTAAGCCGAAATGTGCTAAATCACCGACCGCTTCAAATTGTCCAAATTTAAAAGTTGATACAAAACTGTTTGAAAATACATCACTTTTGGAATAACAAATGGTTCCTTTAATAGTGCTTAATTGGCCACAGTTTTCGACTTCTTCTATCAATTTATTGTGTTTTCTTACTTCAAATCTTAGAAAATAAAACGGTATAAAATTATCGATTAATCTAACATAATCAGTTCCAAGATATGCTTGACCATCTTGTTTTGTTAAAGTTCCAGAAATATAAAACTGGAAGTTAGACGAGCAAAAGTTATCTCCAAAATCAATATTAAACTCAGTTCTTTTATTCGGTTCATTCAAATGTTGTTTACTAATTGGATAGAAATTTTTAAACTCCGCCCTTTCAATATCACTAGCATACTTTCTGTAGTCCGCCATTTAATAAGAGAAAATTTAGAAATTTTAAACATCATGTATAAGAAAGATATCATTTTTCATCGATCTAATGTACGTTTTTATAAGAAAAGATATAAATTTTAGTTATTTTTAATTATGTACTTCGTCATATTCAGGATTCTCTTCCTTAAATTTTGCAATTTCGGCCACATATTTCAATAAAATCTGCACAGGATAGTAACCGCTATCTATAATATTATTCCAATCAACTGTATCTTTATTTTCATCCAAAAACTTTATACTCAAGTGTTGATAGAGGCAAAGAACAGACATATGATCTTTTATTTGATAATGTATATTTTCTTGAATGAACTCTGGGGACAGATTTTGATATTTTGCAATGTTATACCAATTTAACTTATTAATGTACAATCGCATCATATCTTCGGATAATTCATATTTTTGAGAAATATCATCCCAATGTTCTTTTTTCAAATCTCTTTCGTGTTGCATTATAAAAAGATCGAAAGCACTGTAATGTCCCGCCATCACTATTTATTAAGACAAAATTTCAAGTTTTTATAAATTGGCTCTTTTTAGCGTTACATTCAGCACATTTTCCAGAAACTCTTTTAACTCCATTGATGTTTGCATAGTATTTTATATCATTTGTTTCAGTTTTTGCCTTACACCTCACACAATATATGAGCGTCATTTATATAAGGAAATTTTATCAGGTATAAAACCCTACGCGAATACCTATTTCAGTAAGATCTTCCTCCCACTTATTAAGTTTTTCTTCTATTTTTTGAAATTTGTCAGCATAAGAATCATTGTATTCAACAAATTTATGACCAATATTCTCAAAATTTTTCGTAGCATCTAAACTAAACTTATCAAAAGACTCTTTAAATTTAGTCAGTTTTTCATTAATTTCACCAACATCGTCTACTGATCTTTTACTTCTTTCATCAAGTTTTTCATAGACTTCTGTTGTAAAATCTTTAACATGCTGTTTATGATTCTCATAATTTTTTTTTAGTTCATTCAACATTTTAATAGGATCTTCTAATTGAATCATTACAACAACATCAAATGGATTAATTCCTTTACTAACACTGCAAATTCTTTTTCCTTTAAAATCTAAGGCATTTTTAACATTCGGATCATGTAAATCAACAATATCGATGTTTTCTGATAATTTTAGAGGTTTTAAAATTTGTTCTTTAACAACAACATCATGTTTGTCAATACCAGGTCGAACACCGACAATTCTTTTTTTATTAGCCAAACTAACATAATTCTTTTCAACTTTGATCGCTTCAGTAATTTTATCAGCTTTTTCGATATGAGACATTAAATTGGTAAATAATTTTTTTACACCATCATCAACTTCTTTTTCCAATGTTTTTATTTTATCAGCAACTTCATTTGAACTCATGAAATTTGCAAGTTTGTTATCATATTCTGCTTTAAAATCTTCAATCTCGACAGCAAATATATCTGAATCTGGAAGGTTTTGTAATAAATTTTCTAACTTGTTATCAAACTCATTTCTCAAACTATCAAAATTGACATTATTTCGAATATTTTCAGTTCTAATTTGTATTCCAAACACATCAAAAATATTTTGCGAATCCATATTTATTAAGCAATAATTTGTTGACAACGTCTTTAAAATCTTTACCATCAGTCAGTTCATTCAAAACAAAAACACATAAATGACCACAAATTGGGGGGTCTTTATAGTCTTGAATTTGAGAATCGTTGTAGTAGACATTTGATTTTTTCAAATATTGGATCAATTCTATCGGCGGTTTTTCCTCAATATTCTTCCATACGAATCAAAATAACATGCATTATTATCATTTTTATAATAGCAAATCCAATGCGTTCCACTTCCCATAATCGAGTCTAAATTCACAATTCCACATTCAAATTTCTTAACTTTTTCAGGTAATGTATCTCTCATGAAGATTCCTCTAAAATGTTTAATGTTTTTGCAGATTTCTTCCAATTCCCCGAATGTTAAAGGTTTACATTTTTTTTTCAATGTTTGATTTCACGTAATTCAAAGTTTTTTCATCTAATCCAGATCCTGTAACATCTTCCAACTCTTTATCTAACCAATTTAAAATGTTTCGAACAATAGGAATCACATCTTTTTTAACGATTGGAGCAGCTTTACGAACATAAGGAACAACATTTTTAACAACTGGAATATTTTCTCCAAAATCTAATAAATCTTTCAAAAGTCCACCATTTTTAAGTTCTTTCAACTGATTATAAGAAAATTCTATTCTGGTTCCTTTATTGTTTTTCTTATGTTTTTCGAGTTTATTGTATTGTCTATTTGTTAAAAATATCTTATCTTCGCCATTTTTTAGTTGATCTATTTTAAATTGAATACTAACGGGTATTTTTTTCTTAAAAGCGGATTTTATTTTTTCTTTCTGATTTTTGCTGAAGTTTACGTTCACCTCCATTTATATAGTTAAAATTTCAAGTTCTCTTCGATTCCCATTCCTAGTTTTCTCTTCAAAAACATTGCTCCAGCTGTTGGAAGCGCAACAAATCTTTCACCTAAACTAGCATCTTTTGATAAAAATCTATCCATTGACTTATCTTGCAAAACTTTATCTGCTATATGTCTGGAATTTGTGTCTCTATGTTTTGCATAAAAAATATCGTGTTCCATAGCAGCTTGATCTAATTTATTTATACCAGGATCTCCTCTTTTTAGTCTTTTTTCGAGTTTTGTGCCAGGCCCCAGATACTGATAAGTTGGTACGTGTAATTCTAAAGGTAAATTGTTGATAAAATCATTCAAAAGTCCACTACCCTCAATCATAGATGAACTTATTGCCGGCAAAATTCGTTTTAAATATTTAATTCCATCAGGTTTTTCAATCATTTCATCAAGTTTGTTCGAAATAAAATCTTTAATTGCTTTCTTTTCATTAAAAAAATTGTTATTTCCAACCTTCTCTTGAGCATAAATATAATTAATAATTCCATCGAGTTTTGTCAAATCGTCGATATATCTGTATTCAATCTTATTATCACTGTATTTTCTCACACCTGATCCTTCGATTCTTTTTTCCCAAATTGGTTTAATTAATTTCATATATTTTTTACCTCTACTTGACTTAGGCTTCTTAGTAGATGGATTATTATTTTTGTAAATTGAGTCAGATTCCCATAAAATTTCTGTATACTTTTTCAAATATTCTTCAGAATATAAATTATCTTTTGGAGCGTCATAGTCTGTTAATAATCTCCATAAACCTTGAGTTCCTTCATATGTTTTTTCATTAATAATGATACCATTATGTTCAAAATTCACGGGCAAATTTCCAATCATAAAACTATTCTGTTTTTTATCCCAATACAAACCAAATTTATCATCTTTTACTCTAGGAAGAAACTTTCTACCAATTGGACCAACTATTATATCCATTGTTCTAGGACTTATTAGTTCAACTATTGTAGATTCTTCAATGATTCGAGGTGTTGAAGATGGTAATTTTGGCAATTCAAATTCTTCTACTTCAGATTCTGGAATCGAAATATCAGCAAATTGTCGTACAACTGGAACCAAACTCATCAAATTTTGATTATCACTTAAAACGTTTTCAATTTTACCTTCAACATTTTTAATTGCAGAAGTTACAGGTTGATTAATTTTTTGAATAAATTCTTGTTCTTATTCATCAATTCGAATTTGTTCTTTAAATTCTTTGATTAATTTCTTTTCGATTTGATCAAGTCTTTTCGCTTCTTCAGAAGTTACGTTCACCATTTAATTAGAAAAATTTTGAAACGTGAACGTGGAACGTAAAACGTGAACGTGGAACGTAAAACGTGAACGTGGAACGTAAAAACGTGAACGTGGAACGTAAACCGTGAACGTGGAACGTAAAACGTGAACGTGGAACGTAAAAACGTGAACGTGGAACGTGGAACGTAAAACGTGAACGTGGAACGTGAACGTGGAACGTAAAAACGTGAACGTGGAACGTAAAAACGTGAATGTGGAACGTAAAAACGTGGAACGTAAAACGTGAACGTGGAACGTAAAAACGTGAACGTGGAACGTAAACGTGAAAAGATTTACCGTTTTTCAGTTGTTTTCATAATGTAAATAAAAAGTAAAGATAATGTAAAAATAATTGTAACAAATATTTTATCAAGTAGATTTGTCAAACCACTGAGCAGCATTTATATTAGAAAATTTATTCATATATTTACCATTTTTAGGCTTCAAAGTTAGATTAATAGTTAAAAATCCATAGTCTTCTTTCCAAATTTTATCACATAATTCATTAAAGTGGTTAAAACTCATATCAGATCCCACATAATTGTTGTAAATATTTCTCGAATAGTGATCATCTTGCTTAAAAACACACAACATATTCAAATTATTTCTAATAACTTGTTTATCAACCTTTGAAAAGCATTGGGAAAGATAGATACAAGATATGTTTTTGTGACGAGACATTACGAAATATTCCTTAATAACGTCCTGATTTTCCAAAATACAATCATCAAAAACGATTAACGAATTGGGTTTACATTCGCTTAACGGAACTATGTCCTCAGAAGCATTATAAAAATGTGATATTTCTTTGCTTAAGTTCTTCTCAATATTTTTGAATCTTTGTTGTAATTTTTTGTATGCGTCTTGTTCTAAAGATTTACTAAAAACATACAAATTGGAATAAGGAATCAACCTATTGTAGATAAAATTCAATAATAAAGTTGTTTTTCCACATCCACTTGAACCAACAATTAACAATCTGATTGGTTGATCTTTCTTATTTTCTTCAAACGTTTGAAGTTTTATCTGATCTTTTTGCTTTAAAAATTTCTCCATTTAAATAGCGAAAATGAAGCTGTTCAAGTTGACTTCAGAAAGCTCTAAATTAGTTTTAAACTTGGAACATCCTATTCATTTAGAGGAAGAATCAAATTATTTTATCGGTTTAAGCGGTTTTTATTCTGACAATTTTGTAATAAATATTAGTGAAGTTCTCCTTATTGTATAGGATTTAGTGAGAAGAACATAACAAAATATAATGGTTTAAACAAAGGATATTATACTTTCGATCAAATAAAAAATTCCCTTAAAAATTATCTGAAAACATTCAAACAATCAGATAAATCTTTAAACTTTGACGAAAACAAGTTTGAAATGCAAAAAAATTATCTCTCTAATAAAATTCAAATAAAATCACCAGTAAGAATAATGTTTTCAGCAATTATTGTAGATTTGTTAGGGTTTGTTCAAGAAACTATTGAGCCAAATCAGGTATATTTAGGAAATAAAACGCCAAAATTTAGACCGTTCGATGTAATTGAAGTACATTGTAATCTCGTTGAACCTAGTTTTGAAAATCATACCGAACATTTACACAAAGAATCTGAAATTTTGTACCCATTTTTCCCAAATGTTGCTTATGGATCAAAAATCAGTGAAAAACCGAATGAAATCGATTATATTCCGATTAGAAAAAATATTAAAAGAATTCAAAAAATCGTTCTAACTATACAAGACTCTGAGGGAAATTTATTAAATAATGAGAGTAAAACAACAATATATTTAAGATTGTCGAAAGAATGATGATGCAACGGACATGAATCAAGGGGAGCTATTGAATAGCTTACCTTCAAACTTAAAAAAAAAACACTATTTTCATTAATGAATCTGGACTTTACACTCAAAATAAAAATTACTAGTTAAATTTCTTTTCTATCTAAATGGAGTCAGTTGTAGACCTACTCAATAATCAACTTATATTCAATAATAAAGACATTGTAACGATTGTAGACGAAAACAATGTAATCTGGTTTAAGGCTAAAGATGTTTGTGAAATATTAGGTTATGAAAAAACAAAAAACGCAATTAAATTAAATGTTGATGATGATGACAAAATTCAATATTTTTACTTAAAAAACAAGGGCTATTCGAATGGCCCCTTAACAATCTTCATCCTGACACTGTTTTTATCAATGAATCTGGACTTTATTCTTTAATTTTGAGATCACATAAATCAGAAGCGAAATTGTTTAATAATTGGGTTACAAAAGAAGTTTTGCCAAGTATTCGTAAATTTGGTGAGTACAAACTTGAAAACAAGATTAAATATTTAGAGGACGAAGTTAAACACTTGCAAATTAAAGATGAAATAAAAACGGAAATAATCGCAAAACAAAGTGTAAAAATTGACTTAATGAAACCAGACCTTGTTTGTAAAGATTTTGATAAGAAAAAACACCATGTTTTTGTATTAATTAAGAAGAATCACATGTGGGATATCCTTATTACGTTATCAGAGCTCAAAAGAGAGAAATACCAAAAAGATTGAAAGAACTTGAAATTGATTACCCAGAAATGGAAATTTTATTAAGATATGGAGATCCAAATAGTATAAATCTCTACAACCAAATGAAAGAATCTTTGAATATTTTATACAACGGAAATCATTTTACTACAAATATGGCAGAATCTCGACTGATTTATAGAATATCTAAATTACACGATGAAAATGTTTCTAAATTTTACTAAAAACTCTTGATTTATTATATTTTGTTTGTAAATGTTTAGCATAACTAGGTAACCATTGTAGAATTTTTTTTCATATTCACAAGGCATTCCGTTTTTATAACTTTCGCTGAAAATTTTTTTAGCACAATCTTTGCAAAAAGCATCTTTTCTATCTTTACTATACTGCCAGTTATTAAATTCAGAAATATTTTTAATTTCTTTACAAAAGTAACACTTTTTTTCTTCTAAAGTTAATTTGTCCATTTTATCATATAATTCCTTACAATAACAGTCTTTTCTATTCTTTTCCTTATAAAATTCTTGACACTTTGTACATTTCTTTTGAGACTCCATTTATATAGAAAAAATTATTACACGATGAAAATGTTAAACTCTCGAATTATGATATTTTGTCTGTAAATGTTTAGCATAACTAGGTAACCATTGAATAATTCGTCCACATTCGCAATGAGTTGGTTTATTTAGACTTTCTCGGGAAATTCTTCTAGCACATTCCTTACAAAAAGTCTGTTTTTTATCTTTACTATAATGCCGCTTGTTAAATTCAGAAACATTCTTAACTTCTTTACAAAAGTAACATTCTTTCTCCTCTAGAGTTAATTTTTCTATTTTATCGTATAATTCTTTTTGATATTTTATTATGACAATCTTTACAATAATGTCCAAATCCGTCTTTTTTAGTTCTATTTTTATAAAATTCTTCAAAACCTTTTATTTCCTTGCACATTGAACATTTCTTTTGAGCCTCCATTTATATAGAAAAAATTATAGCTTTGACTTTCTCAATTCATATTCGTAAAAACTTCCAGTTACTTCTTCGTTGTTTAAATCTTTTATATTGTAAGTTACAGGATCTGTGTTATTAATTTGATAAATCACAAAGATTTCTCTTAACCAATTGTTCTTATATTTGTTCGAAAATATTTGTTTTTTACTAACAATTCTTACATGATCATTAATTTTAAATTTAGTTTTCGTGTGAATTTCAGGTGGAACATACTTGAAAACGGTCTCTAATAACTCCTTTTCTGCATCCTTATCTACGTCTTTGGGCTTCATTTTAATCGTACTGTGAACCGTATCATTATAATTTGTGACTATTTTTTGAAGAATATAGATCCATTTAAAGTTTTTATTAATCTCAAAAATAACTTTCATCCTTTCGTTTTGAGTTCTGTTATATCTCTCTACAATACTTGATTTCTCTTCGTTTTCAGTATGATAAATCTTAATGTTATATTTCCTCAAAACATCGTTAAATTCTTTATTTTTAAACTCTAAACCCTTATCTGTATGAAGAAGATTCGGAGGTTTATGCCCGATCTTTATAGCATCTTTTACTATATCTTCGAAAGCTTTTGAAACATCCTTGCCGTTTTTTCTTTTGATAGCTCTTGACCAAGCATATTTTGAGAAAGTATCAATAACATTTAACATATACTTGAATCCATCATTTTGATCTGAATAGTTAGACATTATAACTAAATCTGCTGCCCATAAATCGTCAATTCCTAAAGTTATAATTTTTCTCTTTTTAAATTTCTTTCGTACTGGTGCATGAATTTCTTTAGCTTCAATCTCAATTTCTTTTTTATCTTTTAATTCTTTTTTAACTGGTATTTCATTTGGATTCTTTATAAACTTACTCTTATTTGTCTTACATTTTGAACATTTTGCAGCAATTCTATACAATCCGTTTTGAGTTTGAACAATCTTAGCATCGATATTTTTCTTCTTACATTTGTGACAGTGAATTAAATCATCTTCCATTTACATATCAAAGTTTCCAAGTTTATTTAGTTCGTCTAGTATACCACATTTTGCTTCATTTTTATAGCCATACGGTACTGGTTCGATCTTATTTTCTAGGACAATTCTTTTATCCTCTTTAGCGCTCAGTGCCAGCTTGTTTATAGTAACGGTGTACAACTCATGTTTATAGCTTTTTATTACAGTCATCTCTCTAAATTCCTCTTTATCTTCGAACAAACATCTTTTCAAGTTTTCGATATTTATTGTTTTATTTACAACACTTCTCTTAATTCCTTTACACCTAACTGGATTTTTGTCTAGATATTTGTACGAATACATTTTCGATCTCAATCCACAAAATTCTTCTAAGATTGCACCATTTAGCTCGTCTTTGAATTTACCAATAACTTTCTTATTTTTAGTAGCGAAACAGTCATGATCTTTTGGATAATCGCTCGTATCAAAGTCCTCTATATTTTCTTTAATAATTTTAAAAGGATCTCGTTTCAATTCTAGGAAATAACTGTCTGTTTTCTTGGCCTGTTTCATTGAAAATTCTTCATTTCCTAGTTTGATATCACATCTATTTCGCACATTTTCCATACTTTTTCCAAAAACTGAGTTGTTCATAAGCTTGTAAAAATCTTTCTCAAAGTCACTTGTAGCTTTGGTCCTCATATTAGTATTAAAATCAATGTAATCTTTCATAAAAGGCTTCTGATCGAATGCAATAACTCTATTCACATGTTTCAAAATCATACCTTGTTCTAGATAGAATTTCAAATTTCTCGAATAACCAACGTATTCAGTTTTATCTAATAAAGTTGTGCACAATTTGTTTTTAAAATGTTCAGGAGCAAGAGGCAAATCTTTGTGATTTTCATGTAAATTTGTTGGATATTCTAGATCAACTTCGAGAATATAGCCATAATCTTCGTCGCCAGTGAGTTCTAAAATTGTTTCTTGCCACTCTTCTTTTGTATATGTTTTCGGGTTCATCCACTTGATTTCGTTATATGGTAAATTTTGCATAAGCCCGTAACCATAAAGGTTATTGGCATCGACCTACAACAGATAGTTTTCAGGCTTTGATTCATCAAAATCTTTCAAATATTGGTTATTTGCTTTAACATATCGTTTAATACATTGAGAAATGCCTCCGCGAATACCTTTTTCAATCATCAAATACATGTTATAATCGTTAATTAGCTGAAGCTCAATTTTCGTTAATTTTAACATAGCGTCCCATGCGAGACTTGGAGCAGTTAGATAATGAGCTGGATCAAGTTTGTAACAATTTAGACAAATGTTTCTGAAATTTTCAAATATATCAGCAAGCAATATCTTGGATATTGTACAAATCAGAGTAATTGCCAAGATTTTTATCTTTTAATTTGTTCCAAACGCTCAAGTAGTGTTGATAATCTTTCTCAGATATGCTCTCATCTGTTAAAAGTGAATAGAAATCTTGAATTTTTAGCTCTTCTGTGTAATCAAGTTTTTCAATACTATCGATAAATTCATAGGGAAATATTCCTTTTCCAGATAGAATTTTAAAAATCTCGTTGTCGTCATTTGGCTGTCTTTTTAGAATTTCATTCAATATTCTTCCATCCTGTATAAAATGATTTGTATGTTTAAAATCTTCTGTCTTTAGATTTTTAGCTAACTTTTCTATAGATGAGGCCATAAATCTGAACGTATCTACGAAAGAAAACTTAATGTATTTTCTAGGTTTATTACCTTCGAATTCATATCCATATCCAGAATTTACAGAATAATTTATATATCGTTCATCGGTGTTTGCAATCAAATCAACGTTTCCATATTGTTTAGCCAATTCTTTTATGTACAAATGAGTATCGTAATTTGACATATTGTGACAGAAAACTGGAATATTTTGAGGAAATTTTAGATTCAAGTTACAAGATAAATGAGCTGAACCTCTAAATTTACCTGTTAAATGACAATGATCTCGTACTTTTTTTCTTGTTTGATTATCAAAACCCTCACATTCACAAATATGACAAAGACTTGAATTTTGGTACGCTAATTCTTCTTCTTCGGTCAATTTCATAGGTTTTTTGTTCTTAGAATTATATTTTGTAGCTATGTATTTTGATATTTTATTGAGCTCTTCAAACAGTTTTGTAGGAACATTTGGCAAATCGTCCTCATTTTTTGCTCTATAACATATCGGTTTATACTTGCGATTGGTCACATTCGACACTAAATATAGAGTAAAACCATAAGGAATATGCTTCTGAATCTTGGTTGTAGTCGATTTTTGCGGATTGTTTTTGCATGTTGGAATCTTCTCTAATATGCTTTCAAAATCCATATAAATAACGTAAGGATGAGAAAATTTCTTTTGATAATTAGTAAATGTTGTTGTTTGACCTGGAAATGGCATAATTGGTTTACAAACTTCATGTTGCTTGCAAATTTCTAAATGATCAGCTAAAGCACTATATTTGTAGAAATGACTCAAACATCTTCTACAAAGAAATTTTTTATTTTTACATTTAGATAATTGAGAGAAAACGAGTTTATTTAAATCCGTGATCAAAACATAATGAGATTTGTCTTCTTGTTTAACATACAATAAATCGATTCTAACTCGGCATTATAAGCTTCGGAAATTTGTAATGGAACAATGTTGAGTTTTTCGTCATAAGTATAGATATTTATAGACATTTTTTGATATTTGTACTTGGAATTGGAGCTGCGTTTCTCAAATAATTGTATATCTTTTAAAGACATTGGATACTCAAAGCCCGAAAATATCTCGTCATTCACAAATTTTTCATATTGTTTTGCTCTGTCTACATGAGTTTCTGGTTTATCAATAGCACATCGAATAGAATAAATAAAACAGAAATCATCTTTATTTTTGATATTCACACAAGCCTTCCTATCTTTGATTATCTTTGGTAAATCGATATATGATCCTGCATTCATCATTTCGTGTTTATTAATGCTCAAAACTAGTTGTTTGCAGCTTTTAAATGTCCATCCAGAACCCTTATTTGGATGATTTGTTTGTTCACGATGTGTTAATTTATTAAATTGTTTGGTGATAAAATTGTTTACGTCAAAGACTTCATCGGATTTTATAGTAAAGTACATTGGACATATTTGTGGTTCACCGTTAACTAAAGTTCGTTCGTATTCACATTCTAAAGAGAGATAGCCCTTCATATTTTTAACATTTTCTTGAAATTTTTCGATTAATCTTTTAATTTCAGGCCTCATAATTGATAGATATTTGTAAATTGACATGAACTTATCGTTTAAATTCGTTAAAATGTATTGCTTAAATAGACCTTGTATAGAGGATAAAACTCCTACATCAATGATATTTTTAGGTTTTTCGTTAAGAGTTTTGTCTATTTGTTCGATCGTTTCAGACTTAGTTTTATCGTTAGTTTTGATAGACAATTTTTCGGTGATTGAATGAATTTTTTCATCTTTAAATAGATTGAGATCTTTTTTATCTTCCTTAAAGTTTTTCTTTAATTCTCGTAATTTTTCTATATTGTACATCTTTTCATGATCGACAATTTCATTTTCTTTAGCCCAATTCCTCAAATAATTCAGTTCACTTTCGTAAAGTTGTTTGTTTTTTAAATGGATTTTTGAGCTATAATGTCGATCATAGTTATGTTTTAGGATTTCTTTCTTACAAAACGGACATGTTACTTTTTCGCCCTTCATTTATATAAGAAAAATTTGAGTGTGTCAAGTTTCACTATTTAGTAAAATATCTTTTTATTAAGGAAAAGTTATCAACTTTTAAGCTTAAAGTTGGCAATAATTTGAGATAATTCAGTAGATTTTCAGGATTTAAAAAAAACTCTAATACTAGTGTGTAGGAACCTTAAAAACCCTTGATTATCTACTGAATTATCTCAAATTTTTGCCAACTTTAAGCTTAAAAGTTGATAACTTTTCCTTAATAAAAAGATATTTTACTAAATAGTGAAACTTGACACAATCAAATTTTTTCCTATGTAAATGGAGCTACTAAAGGAATTAAATGAAGTTGGTGAGCTAAGATTTAAAGAATATAAGAAGTTGAATGAATTAGAAGAAAATAAGAAATACAAAATTTTGATTCTGGAGAAAATGAAAGATAAATTCGGGTTTACAATAATTGCCGAGTTGGAAGATTATAAAGTGCACTTACCGAACAGATTTTTGACTGTTTTGGATGAAAAAAAGATTAAAGAATTGAATAAACATGATAAATTACACTTGGTTGTTACTGGAAAGAAGACTATTAAAGATAAAGACTGTGGTTACTATCAATTTTGTAGAGTAGAAGATTTTTCGTTTATTCGTAGCAGACATTTCAAATAGATTGATTTGACAGCTTAAGAAAGTAGAAGCAAACAGCTATAGATTCGGTTATTTTTTATTCGTGAGTTACAGATTCGTTTATTGTCCTTTAAACAGTATTTTACGTTGATTTACTGTTGGCTCCGAAAGTGGTCTAGGAACCTTATATTCTTATGTACTTATATATATATATATATATATATATAAGTATATATATATATATATATATATATATATATATATATATATATATATATATATATAGGACGGAGTAATACAGGCAGAGAGAAATCTAAGCATTTTAGAACACGCAATAGTAGGTACTTTAGGAACTTCTCAACGTTTGTCACCCTACATTACAGACACTTTGTATAAACTGGACAAATTTACAAAATCGTGAATACCGAGTTTTCAAAACTATGGGTTACTACATAATATGTTATTTTTGTTCAACTGGTAAAATTTGAACCAACCATAACTCTAACACATATGTCTACGATATGTTTTATATTATCAAGGGTGGTATGTTACTTCTGTTCAAGTAACGGTCCGTTAAACAGTTAGGCTACAAAGTTTTACCCAAAGATGCTAAATAAATGTCATGAGGTACGCCAAAAATTTCCATAAAATATGATCAGATTTTTAGCTGTTAGTAGTACAATTGCACCTTTCATAAAATAATTTTCCTACGGTCAAAATTACGTTTAAGAAAAACGAAATTGCACGGCTAGGCTCTACAATTTGTATTCAGTTTTTAGACAGCTTTGGTTGTTTCGTGCATTAAAAGGTTTTTGTGGATTCTAACAATTACGTGGTTTTAATGAGTCACAAACAGATTTTTTAACTCATTAAAATTATTAAATATGACTTATGGCTAAGTAAAATCTATTACGTCCATGCATAAATAAACTTAACTTAAATATCTGAGCTATATATAAAGTTTATAAGCTATTGCTGTTTTATAAGCAAACTCAAGGGGGTTATCCTTAGGGTATTAAGTGTAACTGACGGTATCAAGAAGGGAGACAATGTGATTTCATTTCATTGTATTGTGATGATATTTAAATACTAACTGGAATGTACAAATTTTCACATTATAAAAACGTGTAGTATTTTAGATACGTTCATATCGATTGATAGTCTATTATTGACGTAAAAAGTATCGATTATTACAATAAGCAATATAAAAATAGGCTCCGCTTATTGTATTATACCCTAAAGTACTTTATAATCAATTTTGAATTAGAAATAAAGGCATTTACTATAAGGAAATACAAACTGCCAGGAGAAAAGAACATATTAGTAACATCATTGCTCAGAAGAATGTTACGAAACCAATACTTTTTGTAAATTACGCCTGTTTATAATATAAGTAAAACAAGTTTCTTCAAGGACTTTGTAAGAGTACTATAATGTGATGTTTTTCAAATGTTTTTAACAAAATGATAGAATAATGTTTTTCAAAATGGGTTGCGTAACCGATTGGTATGGTGTTCAGAAGCTGAATGCATTGGTTGTAATAAGCATGTAGAAACTGAGAAAATATGTTGAAAGTAGTATCTGTTACGAAAATATTACTCTTTGAAAATTACGCCTGTTTAAATAAGTAAAACACGTTTCTTCAAGGGGTTTGTAACAGTACTATAGCAATGTGATGTATTTCAAATGTTTTTACCAAACTCAACTAAGATTATTTTTCAAAATGGCTTGCATAACCCCTTGGTATTATATCCAGAAACTGAATCAGTTGGTTGAAGCTAAGTAGCGTGTAGAAACTGAGAAGATGTGTGGAAATTAGTATGTGTTATGAAAACATTACGGATTTCAGCAACACTACCTAATGCTAATATAATTCGCTGGAATTTTAAACTTCATGGCCACAGGCGGAATGGGCGAACGTCAATCAAGAAAGCAATGACGTCAGTGGAACATTAACGAAACCAACCTCAACAGAATTTGAGATTAGTTGGCCCACTGGGCTCACTAGACCTCAATAGGGCCAACATTCTAGAGCTTTCTCTCCTCATTAACCTCTAAACAGGCAAAAGCTGTCGGATCGGAAGACGCAAAAATTAATTAACCATAAACATCACGTCTAGTTACGATCTACACTGTGTCAATTGTTAATATTTTTATGTTAAATTTATATATTTCGCTCTTAATCTCACACATGTTTAATAACATAAGAACTAAAAACACGTTGTATCAATTTTTAATTTTGTGTAGGCCTAAACATTTTCTCCTCCAAAATAAATTTGTAAAATACGAACATACCAAGTAGGGACTGAAACATTAATGGCAATTATTTTAGAAAAATGCTTTAAAGCTAATTTCAATAACTTTTGGAGCCTGGAAACTAGTGGGGTTTAAAATTAACTTTTTGTACAAACAGTGCAAACATTTTCTCCTCCAAAATAAATCTGTAAAATACGAACATAACAAGTAGGGAGTGAAACATTAATGGCAATGTTTTTAGGGAAAAGCTTTTAAGAACATTTTAATAACGTTTGAAACCTGGAAACTAGTAGGTTTTAAAAGTGATTTCTTCGGTAGTTCTTAGTTATACCAAGGTTTTTTGTCAGTAATAAAGGAACCAAGCGATAAATCTCTAGTGTATTTTAACATCACTATAAGGAATTATCATTAGAAATTTAAAGACAGTGGCGCAGAGCTCTGAATAAAGAACTTATCCGATGCATGGGTAACACCTACGGTTCTCATTGAACAACGAGATTAATCGTTTCATTAACTTTAATCTTATTGAGGGTGGAATTCTGGGTAAATTCCTGATGGGAACTATCAATGCTGATAGGGATGTAGCAGCAAACTTTCATAGTACGTGGTTCAGAAGTTTTTGAACTCTCCCAGTTGTTACGTACCGTTTTTTTTATTTCAGTCATCATAACTTTTCAAGGTTTCTACGGGTAGAACACGAAATTTCAATTCCTCTCTACAGAGGGACTCATAACCGTGAATAAAAAACAATAAAATAATTTTTATGTCCTTAAATATGGTGATCGAGTTCTAAAGATTCAAACCTCGCCCATAATTACGGTAATTTGGATATTAAAATAATGGTTTTACTGAGGTTCCGCGATTAGATTTAGGGTATAAACTACTTTTCAACGAGCGCGCTACTTCCTTTATTTCTCGATTAAGAAGTTCTTGAGATTTCAATACAAAGTGTATAAATGCCTTGTATAATTCGGGGACTTTTTAATAATACTTGTTATTTATTTGCAGTTACAATACTTCTCGTGAAATTTGAAAATAATGTAATTATTCTTGTATTTTGAATCTTTTAAATTGTTATTTATTGCAGTAAGTTAGGTATCAGTAAGACTAATTATGGAATTACAATTTTACATTTGCAGTTTAGAGCTAAAACATTTAATTAGAGCTAACATTTAGAATTTAAGCTATATTATGGATATGTTGGAGGAATGTTTTATAATGTTTAACAAAAGTAAAATGTACAAATAATTTTATTGTTTTGTGTGATTAAACACAGTACACTTTTCTGAAGTGTTCTTTCATGTTTTCAGACATCACTGTAAGTATTTGCACATTTTCCAACATTTTTTAATTTTTTATTTATTTCATCATAGCTAACTCTGCACCAACAGTAAATGCACCATACATTTATAGATAATTTGCAAACAATCTAGAAGAATGTGTAAGTGCAACGTTGATTTAGAATATCAATTCACGTGGTGAATATTTGTAAAAAGATATATAATTATGATTATACTGTTTGCAATGTTTGTATATGCTAAGCAATATGTTGAGTAATTCTCTAAAAATTAACAAAATAAAAATGCACATACTTTGTATGTCTACATTATTTTGTAATTTTTGTAAAAGAGTATAATAGTACTAAAATGTTGGTTTCAATGAAAAATTAATAATATCAAACTTACAATGAATTCTAAGCACAATTCAAATAATATTATTCAACTACCTATACCATGTTAGTAGTTTTTGCGAACTATTAAGTCATAAAACTGCGTAGTTATGCAGTAATAATAAATTATAGTTTAATAAATAAATGCATCTCTTCCGTTTAAGAGCCCAAAGTATAAAGCGTTGGGATTCATTTAGGTACTGTAAAATATGAATGAACAATTGCAAGTCACAATTACAATCATATTATAAAGTCTATTATCGGTATACAAGATCTGCACTTCAAAATAAGTAAAGTTGTTGGTAGACCAATATCGTATAGAGAATTTGAAATTGGTGCCACAAACAGAAACCGGAAACTAGGACATCCCGTTTTCGGTGAGCTAGAAAGGATATTACAGCGAAATAAAATCTTGCCAGTGACTTTTAACATTGACTTTCCTCTCATTTATTTGTTCTGTTATACTCTATGTTATATGACTCTGTCCCTCTGGCTATCAAAGTTCCAATTGTAATTTTGCGAGAGTATTTTTGTTTAGTTCAACAGCCGATTACAAAAACACTTGTTGTTCACAGCATGTATTATCAATCCATTAATCAACTTAATCAACTGTTTGGTTATTACATGCGCCAAATAAATATCAGCTAATTTCTTTAAGATGTTACACATTCGATATATGTTACATTATTTAATATGTTTTTATAGTCTATTAATTTATAGAACAGTACGTTTTCAGTATTTAAACACAGGTAAAACGTTACTTTTCACTCAACAGGTAACACCCATGAGCCGTTCTGTTATTGATCAACCTTTATATTACAGTTACACGAAGTCGAGTGTCGTTAGAATAACGTTGGCTAAGTTCCAGACTCCAGCATTCTCTCCGGAACAAGTTTAGTTGTCTCTGACATTATTGTACCATTTCTTAAAGTGCGTAAACCCTGGAGAATGTTAGTTGCCCTTCACACTATTCTACTATTCTTTAACAGGCTTAGAAAGAAATAACTAATTGTCTTGGGTAATGTTAGTTTGATGGTCGTATAGTTTTATGGCAAATTTTCAGCCGAGGATTGCGATGGAATTCCATTACTTTTGTATCTCTCATTTCATATAATAATGACTGTTTTGATAAAAAAAAGTTTATTTGATATTCGAAAACATATCAAGATTACATTATAGGCATACAACTATGTTCTCTATAACCTCTAGACATTTGTCATCCCATCTCTCCTAAATGGTATTGGAGGCTAAAAACCTCTCCACAGTGAAACATACCATTCCGAAAAATAGAGCTTGAAAAAGTGAAAACACGATGAAAAGGGCTGCACTATTTCATGTTGTCAGAAAGTTTTTTTATTAGGCCTGGTTGCAAATTGAAAGAATGAAATAAACAAAGTTTATACGAGTATCATACTAACAAAGACAATTTTAGATATTGAAAGTTTAAAAAATCGACTTAATGTTATAAATATTTGGAGTAATGTATTACAAAGTACTGATGTAAACGAGGCACTGAATGAGTTTTATGAGGTTTTCTATAAGCACCATAGTCAGACTAAATTTCGTAGACCTGGATCTTGAGGTTGCATACCGTGACTGTTCATGAGAAAAGTACATAAGTAATTTTTTTTTTTAATCTTTTCCTTTTTGGGTCCAAAGTTTTTTTAATCTTTTGCCTTTTCAAATAAAAATTCGAAAAATAGTAAAAATTTTGATAATAAGTAGAAAATTGGCTTTTATATTTGGTTAATATTGATAACCTTTTTCAAATTTTAGTATTATTTTGAATGTTTTTAATTTGTAAATTCATATTAGTTCATTAATATTTTATATTTATAATAACTGTTAATTTTGAAGTGTGCACCATTTATTGTTAAGATTCGACTGAACGCTATACAACTGAACTAGCCACTCTTACTAGAAACTGGGGCTAGTAATTCTTGCCAGTACTGATGTTAAGCTTTTTTACTGAATATTTTCTGGAATAAAGTATATTCTATGAAAGTACAAACCTGTAATCAAGGCCGTACTCAGCTTTGGCGAGCTCTAGAAAATATATTCGGCCGGGTCCCAAATGTCCCGCTACTATGGACAAGGTCTCTTCAAATAGACGTATGGCCGGTAAAATTGTCCGAAAAAACCTGTCTGAATACAGGCCTCGATTAAGCGTGTAAGCGTGTGTTCACTCCGGTTTAAAACTCTCCTAATACCGTACGTAGAAGTGACATGTAATGAGCACAACACGCAAGACTGACTGAGTATTGCCTCTACTGAATTCGAAGTTATCCGATTATTGATGAACATACAAAATTTAATTGGTCTTTGAGTAACCACAAAATTTTTCTATTTTTTTTTTTTTGCAACTGCTCACAGGGAGTGTACTGTTTAGCAGTAAATTTAAGCTCCTTAAAATGATTTCAATAAAAATATGATTTCCTTAATGTTGTAAATAAATCAAAAACTTACTTCCTTAAGTCATTACACATGTACATACTGCAAACCGTTTATAAATTAATCTTCAAATGTTGTTATTTGGGCCTGATTAGAAAATCTCTAAAATGTTCTATTTTAAATAATTGCCTGTTATTCCTTGTGAACTGATGACAAGAAATGTTATATTTTTATGTCTCCAGGAAAGTTATATTAAAGAGCTCTGAAAATAATAACAAACATATTTCCCAATTAAAAATCGATTGCATAATCTTAATAAATAACTAATAACTTTAAATACACGTAAAGGGTACAAGGGAAGAACGATAAAACTCACAAAGGGGACTATATATTCTTTGAACAGGAAATAATTTGACGGATTACAATCTTGATTCATAGTTTATTCTAAAAAAAAAAAACAAAAACTTTAACTGAACATAATGGGTTAAAAAAAAAAATTACAACAACAACAATTTCATAATATTTATTGAATCTAACTATTTTAGATTAAAGTAGTGCAAGAGCTTGTATTTAAAAACACCTATGTTTTAGTCATATATTTAAAATGTTCCTATTACAACGCATTGCTTACGTGCACAATTCTACTATTACATGTGATTGTACATAATTTAAATTTAGATGAAGTCACCATTCCAATTAAAAATAATAGCCATAACAATTATACCTTATTAGTTTACGTCACTAAACCGAACGAATAAAAAAATAGTTTCCTTTAGTACTTCTTATAGCTTTAGTTTCTTTAACATAATCGATCCAAAAGAGGACCAATTGTGCAAAAAACATCACTTTTTCTGACTACAGAAAATAAATACTTTGCCATCAGAACCACAATAGATTAAGTAAGAGCTTCATTTCTGCGAAGGAATATTTCATCACCAGGCGTGTTTTATAATTACATAGCAGTCTTGTAATTTCATTACTGCAAGTGATTTCTATCTAGTAAGAAATAATTGCATAACTAATGTAGGTACTCAGTAGTAGCAGGTTGTGTAGTAGCACGCCTCAGTGGCTGGCAACAGCTGTTTGGCCTTGACACCCAATGCTGAATGTTAGATCCTACTGACGCTATCTGCCGGGTATTGGCCTCTAATCACGTAATCGCGGCACGTCAGGTTAATAACTCGGCTCCTGGACCTCGGACCTTTGACCTTCGTACCAATACCAAAGGCACACTCATGATTTCCTTATCTGCTCGCTGTGACAGGTTTATTTTTAATTTGGTCTGGAACTGTACGAAATTTATCGCCCACTAAAATCCTTTCTAATAACATCCGCCAGTTGACTGGTCGTAGGCTGATGTGACTAACAATGGATTTTTGTACAGGTCAAGCTTACGATCAAAGTGTACTGTAGTCGGATACGGTTGCCGCATGAGTGCAGATAAAGTAATATTAATTTACTTTTTCACATAGCATCGGATGTAGCCCTGTGATAGGAAGATTTCTTCATTGTTCTTCGGTTAAACCCTCAATAAAGTCAAAAAGTTAAGTACTATCCGTTTAGAAACTACACCTGCATTCCAGAATTTAACTGAAATTGACCGCTCATTTTATTAAGATTATAGTGACTATTTTCACACCGTATTGTACATTAAGGTGGTGTAATGGGTTTTCGGTTAGGATAATTTTAATTTTAAAGCCTTTTGCGATAAATTGCCTGAAGACCACTTTTTGTTAAAAGGCTTTTAATACTCCACGATGCATTACGGGCATTTAAAGCAATTATATAACAAGACCAATAAAAAAATAAAAATACTCTTTTTTCTATCCAGGACAAAATAAAAAATGGAGAAAGATAATAAAATGAAAACTTTACATGACAGCTTCAGGGAGGGTTTCAAAATGGTTTAACGAATTAAGACAATTAGAACTGACTTTTTTTAATGAAATTTAGTTTAAAAGAATGGCATGTGATTGGTACAATATCACTTAAAAAACATTTTATGTGTGAATAAAATGTATTTCATTGCTTTCAGTCATCTTGTATATATATAATGTAAATGAGTAATACCTTTATTTCCAACAACAGTACTTATGAGCCAGTGGCCTGCGCAAGGTATAAAGTAAATGAAAACTTTACATGACAGCTTCAGGGAGGGTTTCAAAATGGTTTAACGAATTAAGACAATTAGAACTTACTTTTTTTAATGAAATTTAGTTTAAAAGAATGGCATGTGATTGGTACAATATCACTTAAAAACATTTTATGTGTGAATGAAATGTATTTCATTGCTTTCAGTCATCTTGTATATACATAATGTAAATGAGTAATACCTTTATTTCCAACAACAGTACTTATGAGCCAGTGGCCTGAGCAAGGGATAAAGTACAACTGAGACACTAATGATAACAATAGCAACGGTCACAGATAATTTTGGAGCCTGTGCTATCCATATCCAAAAGATTACGCAGATGATTGCTGAGATTGTTTTGGTCTATGTAAGATCCAAAGTCAGACTCTCGATGTAAAGCGCACCCACGATTTTATTCATTGCCTGCCAGGATAGAAAGTTTTTCGGAGAATCGAATGTATTACAGATTTACTGCAATTCCTGTGAACTCAGAGAAAACCCCGAGAACAGCCATCACAACAAATTTTGCTTTTTCTGAAATGTTTTTCAAACGTTTTATAGAAGTTAATTTTATTCTGCTTCCCTTAATTTGCAGGAATTTTCCTGAAATTGAAGCCAATCATGAAGATCATATATGAACATTGTTCAGATGTGTTTTTCTGAACATGCCATTCTAATTATCGTGAGTTGAGCTGTTTTAAATTTCCCAAAAGTCTCATTTTTGCTGCTAATGTAGACTACTAATATCCGATCGTGTAGAGGCTCTGCAAAAATTCATTGTGTGTGGTCAACTACGTGTGACCTAGGCCAGTGTCAATTCACTGGTTCTTACCGTGCTGTTTGTTAATAGTATATCATTAAGGAAACGATATATAAAATAAAAATAGACGTATATGAGGATGGAAATATGTAATTTTAAACTGTTCATATGAGTCACAATATTAAAATAAATTCTTTATCTTAAAATGAAGGTATGCCTTTATTCGATTGATAACAAAATTGTGTTTTATAACAGTCCAGGAGTCGAGAACCAATTAGTACCCCTTAAGAAAGAATCTATCTTCAACTAGTTTTGCCGGGGTCGAAATTGAAGAGCACCAAAAGGGTTAAAAATATTAAACGTTACTTTTTGTGTCAGATAACACTTTTTCGTGGTTTAAAATTTACAACCAACCGTTAGTGACTTAAACAAATGTTAAATCAGCGACAGCTAAATATATACAGGCCCTTAAAGTGTCGACTTCAGTACCTTTAGTAGTCTGATGATGACGTAACTATTATTTATGTGTCTACTGACCGGTATTTTGTGTATCGAACTGTAATATACTCTGATAAAAATTATCATTCATATTTTTAACATCATTTTAACGATTGAATTCTGTCTTAGGAGAAATTTCTCTATCGATTTGAAGAAATGCGAGTTTACTTGCTTACAAAGTACAAAATTGGGCTCTTGCTCAGAACACAGATGTTTATCTGATTGCTATTTTAGTAATCTTGATACAGAGCAATCTTGAAGTCTGAATGATCAAGTAAATCGTCACTTATATGCTACAAATGTTGAATTATAATTTGGTGTCCTTCATTTATTGGTAACAATTTATGCTTGGCTAAAATACACAAAATAAACATTATATTAAGACTGGCACAAATGTGTTAACACTACTTATACCAAGAAACATTACTTGGTAGGTTTCTGGCAATCTCTGCCAACGTCAGTTAAATCAAATATTTGCCATTAATTATTTATTCCCCTCACCTAGTGGCGCAAAGTGTAATGACATTACACAATAAAGAAAACAACCTAACGCCTGAGTTGAAATAGCCGGTAAATTTATCTCACAATTTCTATAGTAAAATTTGGAAAACACCACTTTACTGATATTTAATGAGATATACTCTCTACCCAAACATTACATTTTGTTAACAATATACATTTTTCAGTATTTATTTCAGATTTACAGCGTATACTGTGTTCATAAATTTATCTAAAACAATTCCTCTACATTTAGTTTCAAAATACAAACGTAACCATTTATAACATTTTACGTTTTACTATAAACTTCTTGGCTATATGTGTCTGGTGATTTCCTATGAATATAATACGTTAGAAGTGGTGTTTTTGCTGTAACTATATATATTTTTTTAATATAGAATTATCAATCATTAAGAAGGAAATTACAAACATAAGTATTCATCTCACCACTAATTATTAAAATTTGAAAATAAAAACACTAAAGTAGTGCAGGGAAATTCTTCAGGAGGTTGGAAGAATGATGTAGAGTCTTTATCATGAAGCCAGCTGTTGAATATGATAATTCCGCAGTACCGTATATAATTACGCGCAGTGAATATATTAGCTGGACCAAGATCAACTGTTAATGACTTATGTCGCTTTATGTGCAGATACCTGACTGAAATTACGATCTAGCAACTCCCGTACTTATTTCCACTGTATAAAAATTGCTTTCAAAAAGTCAACTCGTTCAACTATATACATTATAGCTAGACAGTCATTGTACATTAGTTTAAGAAGGTTGGTCACCGTGGTCCATGACATACTACAATTGTTGGCTTTATGAATATAAAAAAGATAGGCCTACATGGTCGAATACCAAGTCGTAGATAACATTTACATTGTTGAAATGGCACATGTAAATAAAGACATTATTTTACTTATGATTTCAAAATATTTTTAGTATCGGAACAAAATGTATTTTTATAACTATGTTTAAACGTTTAATAGAATCTGACCAATTGCCTGATTGACTAACAAGTAGAACGAAAGGATATGTAGACTATCATGTATAATATTGTATAGTATATTGCATATTGTCTCTCGAAGAAAATCCTCATGAAAATAAGTTGTTTTGACTTCTTGGAAAAAATGGCTCCAATTTGATATGTTCAATACTGATAATGAATTGTTAATTTTATACATGTCCACTCAATTTTATTCGAAAAATTGATTTAGAATGAAAGAAATAAAATATTACACGACCAACAGCGTTTTCCTGCAAATTTATTTTTATCGTTACAGGCCCCCTACTAAATCTCAAAAAGCATCAAAAACAATATTGTTAGAGCTTCAATTTTGTATTCATAATTTTTAGCTCTCTTTATCCTAAACTCATTTTTAGTATGTTTCGTCATAAACTTCATATATGAAACACTATACCCTATTCAATGTTCAAATTTTTAACGATTTTTACTATGTACGTCAGAGTGTTCCAAATTTAAGTTGTACCATATCGTTGCTATTGTTTTAATTCGAACGTTTACAACATTTAACATTTAGATGGAATGTACCTTATCTATTCTTACTTTTCAATTTCTCCAACGACTTCTTTAGGCCTTTTCTCAGAGATGGAGAAGAATCACTAGCGTCATAAAAGTATTATAATTTAGTTTAGTTTTTATGAGTTATACGGTTATCAGGCTATTTTATTGTTCAGATACTATTCCAGTATGTATTAAAATGTTCAGCATTTTGGGTGATCACAACAAATCTGTCTTATCCCTTAGATAGGTAGAACAAAAATATTCCCTCCATTCCAAATTGAGCCCGACGGCAGAGGGTGAAATTTATTAACTTTAAGTGTGTTTTCTTAACACTGTTTCCAGCGGTGGTTTCGACCAGCCAGGTTTACATGCAATTTCGCCAAGTGGTGACAAGGGCCTACCTGATGGTTTCTCCGGTGGTCCCTTGGGCTCGAGTTTGGTCGTGGAGGAGTTAAAGTCACTGACCACGGTGCCGCTGATGACTGCTACCATCCTGTCTGCTGTTGTGTGCGCGGGACCGTCCGGATACCACTGCCGGGGGGCCAGCCTTGTTCAGCTATATAGCTCACCTCCTACCGCTACCTCTTCCACTACAGCGCGGTCGTTCAACCCTTTGTTTACTCACACATCTTCCGACCTGGAGGTAAACAAAGTAACGAGGAGTAAACAAATATTGCCAAAGTATGAAAGTCTTCCTTTGCATATTGGATTTTTGGTTTCGCGTTTTTCACCAACTGAGAACTCTATAGAGGTTAATTTAGAGTCTGTATTTTGTAGTTCTGAACAAAGTAAAAGTGTTTTACATGAAATTTCTGTACATATTTCACTTTAGCAATTTTCTAAAATGTAATGATAAATTTTAACAATTGTACTAAAACCGCTTACAAAATGCTAGGTACAATGTTTTCTACCGTAAGGTGTATCAAAAGATTTTAACATAGAACATATAATGAAGATATATTTATAAATTCCATGAATGTATAAAACCTAATAAAAATGTGATCACCTACATGTATTTTTTAATAAAATTCAGTCGGTTTTAACAAATATGTTTATTTACTCTTTTGTGAGTTTTGTTTTTCTTTGTTCAGCCGCAGCTTTGTAATTCCCCTAAGCATATAATAGACTAAATGCATGAAAAATTGCATTTTAAAAATTAATGCGCTTTTTTAGAAAAGTTTTGTTTTTGGTGTAAAGTACTATAATATTTTAATCTTGGTACTATAAACTGTATTCGCTCGACGAATTTGGTCATTTAAGTCATTTTACGCGTTTACAGGCAACATGGGATGTGTATAACTTTCCGTAAACGTTAAACTTGTGAGTTTATGTTCACAAACCGGCATTGGTAAAACTGGCTTTTGACCCGGAGGGTCTCAAATTGACATTGCCGCTTGATTGAATGCCATAAATTTACTGTCTCCTTACTATGCGTGTATGAGAAAGCTCGAATTTGCTGACCCGAATCTCTTTCAGTTGTGCCTCATTGGTTAACAATTATAGACATTGACTTTAGAAAATAAAGTTGTCTAGTTCGAAAGTTTGCCCAACCGTCGTTGTCACAACAACGGTCAAACTCACACTAACCCGAATTGTCATATAGGACTGTGAGAGCTTAGAGATTATGAATATTTAGGTCCGTGATGTTTACATTGATTGTGGCGATGGTTTTAATAAAACATCTAACTGTAAAAGTAACAAGTATTAATGTATTCACTCTGTCTTTACAACAGCTTCGCCAGTATTTTCATTAACTAACTACCCCAAAAGTAAAAAACCTGAAATTATGCCAGAGGGATTTTTCAGTCTAGGGTGTACTTCTAAGAATCATTGGTAAGCGATAAAGCTGGCAGGGGCTTGAGTCGGAGTTGACGGTTCTGTGTATTCTTGTATAAGTGCACTAGACACAAAACACACGTTTTGCATTTTTTTTGTCTTTAATATTAAACCTATTAAACAAAATACTCGATTTGTGTTAACTTTTGAAAAGCATTTATTATTAAATCATGACCATACTAATAGTGTTGAAGTGTTAAAAAACAATTTAAACAATAATAACACCAAACTATGAAAAACATTGTGATAAATCTACTGAGTTAAACAGTAGAACGTGAAAACTATAGTGCTACTGTAATATCATAAAGGAAAGGTAATATTTTAAAATTTATTTTATATGAGACTTTGATACTCCTGGCCTCTGAAAGATTCCAGCTTCTATGACCCGTGAGATCCTAAAAGGTTCTGCTTTCTAGAAACATCTTAACCTATGGATCTGTAACTCTGTAAAAAGATTTGGTCTACGAAAGCTCGTGCCTTAGTAAATTTTCAGTCACTAAGAATCTTGACTAATTGAAATTTTTTTAGTTTTTTCTAATTAGCACATCTAGCCTCTTTCACCTTTTGGAATATGAGAACTTCGATGTCTGGAACCTATCAGGCGGTTTGAAACCATGAATTATAAGAAGGTAGAAAAGGCACATAAGGTAATTAATAGGCCTACCTAAATGCAAAAAAAGCAGGCTATTTTTCGCAGTTTGTTTTAAAAATTCGAATCTATTAAAACAATTAATTTGGCGTTATAATATAAATATTTGTATTAAAACTTTATTCTTACAGGTTCTTATGTATTAATGTATTTTTTATTATTCAACTTATACCATTATATATTCAAATTCGTTCAGACAACTAAATACATATAAGGGAAATAAAAAATGTAATATTTTCACTTCTGTAAATTACATTAGAAGATTAAGAACATTAATTAGAACATTAATTAATTCATCATAAATAGAATTATTTGAACATTCAACCTGTAATAGCAATGTTTAAAGGTAACAACCAATAAACTAATTCTGTAAATAAATGCCAATGATAATTATGTGTACTACTTCCTAGTACTTCATCCAAACCTGTTATGATAAACTTATGTCACAGCTATGATCTGTTACTAAACACATCATACAGCTAGTTTAGAAGTGTAAAGAATGTAATTATATTAACAAATGAGTTTGACGCTAGGATAAAAAGTCGTAATAAGGAATGAAATATATGCTATGAATAAAAAATAGCTTGAATTTAAGTAATGTGAGTTTTTAACGAACGATAAACATATTCTCCGTGAATAGTCATTCAAGAAAGTTTGCATTCATTTTATTCCATTAAGCTAACTAAACACAGCTATGTTCTGTGGTCAAAGTTACTTCAGAGAGCCTAAATAAAATGCCCTAACATCAGTAGTAAGTGTAGTGTGTTTTCCTGAGTCGATCCTTTTTAAACTGTACATGCCTTGTCTTACTTCCCTTGCCAACTTCTGATCATTCATAATCTTCTAAGCGGAACAACAAACTTCTCTTCCTATTACTTTAGAAGCCTGTTTCCTGCCTCTTGTGTCTTGAGTGTAAGACATATCATATAGTGACAAATTTTCCTGGTTAATTCCAAGTTCTCCCCTTACTGCTAATCTGACGACACCCATGAGTGCTTCCTTTCCTCATAAGAAACTGTCTGTTTTGCTTTATCTTATTTCGCTTTTAAAACTTCTTCCTTTATCGAATTTCTAAAAATTTAGTGCTCAACTTTCAGGTCATTCTTTTCTAGCTAGTTTGAGTCTCTAGAAGACCTTCTCCTAAAGTCTCTTCCTCTTAAATCTCCAAAATCTCATACACCATTGAATTGTTCCTATATGCGTCAATCTATCCTTCCCTATTCCTATTCTCTTCCTTATTTCAGTTTTAAATTGCTGCTCATAGAAAGGAGTACTCCCGGGAATCCTGATCGAATCACCGGTTTTCTTGCCAAAAGTCTTTCTATTGTTATTATTTCTCTTTAATCTCTTTCGTCTCTTCTGCCATTACCTATGTTATAATAACACTGGCTGTTCCAATCAGGAGCAGCACACTAACCGACTATGAAGTAGTACAAAGTTTTACCCTAACGATCGAACCTAGTAACGATTAAACAAACGTAGGAATTTTTGAAGCTCAAGTCACACAAACTTTCAAGCGCCTTTCTCCAGCCTATATAGGTAAAATGTGTTTTTTATACCTCTAAATATGGACTAATGCAGTAGCAGGATAAAAATATGGGTTTTCAGTTAGATTCCAACAATTTCACATCACAGCTTCCAATTTCGTGAGGATGGTTACTAACAATGACCTCTGCTAATGTCAGTTTCACTTCGGCAGCTGTCGTGCGCGTGCCATATACGGTTCTGGTGACCTGCACGTGTACGGCGAGTACCTCACACTTCCATCTCGCACCAGGTCAGTGGATTCGTGATTGGCAGCGTACAGTAGCTTTCCTTGTTTTAGTGTACTCACAATTGAATGGCATATATCGTTTTTAATTACATAACATAGCCAGGAAAAATCTTGGGTGGTCCAGACAGCTGATATTTTTCGTAGTGGACAGAGAGTAAGGCCCCATTTCATTCCTTAAAAAGTTCTTGACCCGTTTCTTTGTTGAGAAAGATCTTTCAGCAGTACATGTCAGTAATGCTTAATAATTTAAATAATAATAATCGTTTATTAAAAGGGTATTTGAAAATTTAAAAATTTAGGAGTCCGGACCCCCTTGGATCCCTCGCTGGCTACGTCCTTGTTCCATAACTAGTCTTGTAACATGTAATTAAAAAAAAATTATAGTTATGAAATTTCTGAAAACTACTGAAATCATTGGAACAATCGTAGAACTAAATATATAAAACTGTACACGAAGACAACACCTTAAGTTTGCCCGGATTCCGTAACATCTTTCAGTATCAGTAAGTCGAAATAAAGAAATTACGAAAAATTTTTTTTAGTAATTAAAACTTAATTATTTATATTTAAAAGTAAATAAACTGCATATTATAAATTAAAGGTTAAGCAATTTCCAGTATAATTTGATCGCAGTACATTTAACTGAAACACCGTAAAAACTTCATTATTACATGTACATGTTTTTCCAATGTTGCTTAATATTTATGAAATATTCATAAATTTAAGAAAGTCCCTTAGCACTAGCGAAGGATTAGTTACAATTCACTATCGTTACTGAAGCCCACTACACTTGGTTTGAATTGGGGCCGTTATAAAAGTTCAGTGTTCATTAATGGAAGCAAAAATAAATATCTCTTATATGTATACTTGTTAGCTAAGATGGAAAGCTACGAAGACGAAGTTTTTGATCTTTTGGAGGCCATGCAACTTTAGGAGTGGTCTAGCATCTAGTGTCAGGTTTTCATTAATAACTTACGACATAAAACCTTTAGTGACTGGACATATATGTGTCATGTATGGAGATAGAGACTCCAGTGAAGACAATATAGTCACTTCCAGGGCCGGGACCTTGTACTGGGGCGAGTTGGGTAAGAAGCCACGGGCGTTAGGTCAGGGGCGCTTAAGCTGGATACATATTAATAACCGATCATACGGAGTGTACATAACACCCCTTCCACAACTTTGTGTATAACCATTCATGCAAAAATAAAACAAAATTTTCCTCTTACTTGTGCTGATACATGTTACAACAACAGTGCTTTGCTTTCTCGTTGACATCATACATGTCATTGTTGTTGTTAGCGCTATTGGTAGCACAATTTAGGAGTGTTAAAATCAGAAATTTATCCATGATAGTACTTAAGAAAATAGGGGTTATTTGTTATTACAATGTGTAAATTTGCAGATCTCAGATGGAAAAGGAAGAATAGGAGGAGACACGACACACGCATGTGCTAGCTAAATTCACTGCTCGTCTAAAGTGTTTACTAGAAAAAATTTTCTTAAAATATGATTTCTCTCTCTCTCTCTCACTGCTAGCCGGATCTCATTGACCCTATATCAAGTTAGCTTGTTAACAAACAACTACTTCTAAGCACTTGCTATCTTCAAACGCGTGTATTACCTCTGCCGTGGGGGAGGGAACATTGTGATCTAACCCTATTATACGACCATCACCCTACCTAGGATATGGGTTGTTACCCTAAACTTTACTTTGTTCGTTGTATATTCTTGTTCCAATCAATAATTGGCTAAGCGCTAACAAAGTCTAACATTAGAAGAGTTGAAAAAATGTTATTTACGCTCATATGACCTTCTGTCTGTCCACACGATGTCTCAAGAACGAACTTTAAATTTTGCAGGAAGCTCCGTTCCTATGTAGGCAACATCAAGTCCGATGATGCTGCATGTCACAATTGAATTGAGCTATAAAGTTTAAATTTTGTTTATTTGGTTCAGCTATCACTAAGGGTTATAGCAAAATTCCTTTTCTGTCTGTGTTTCCGTCTCTGTCTCCGTATGTGTATTTTTTCCGTTAGATATGTGAAGATCAAATTGAGCTGTAAACTTGAAATATTTGCAAGTTACGCCTTTCCTACTTATGTTACGTCGTGTATCATAATGAAAAATGTCCGTCTATGCTATTTGGCTGAGACTTTACGATACATAACTATCCGTCGGATATCACTAGAACGTTTCTCTTTGTAGACTTTTAATTTTGCATGAAACTTAATTTCTTAATTCGAGTTCAATGATGATGCATGGCATTCTATGGAATTTGACTGAGCGTTAGCGAACATTTGTACACTGGAAAACGACAATGGCAACGAAAATATCACAAAAAAAATAAATTTTAAAACAAACTGAAAACATTTGTGTGACTTTTTAACATGAGACCGAGAGATTAACACATTAGGCTAAAGAAATAAGCTATATATTCGAAATGTTGTGTGTACTCGTTTATCTAGTTACATCTAAATTTTTGTATTTGTTGGGGGTAATATGTTGGTTTACGTAATGTTTATAAACCGTACCTGGCTAATCAAACCTTTGCCTCTGTTAATGGTAAATACTTGTGTAAAAATCTTAATAAACCGTATTAAAAGTCGCGAAAGTTTATTCAAAAGATTTTTTTAAATATGTTCTTCATTTACAGTATCCAACAGAATTATTAAAATCATAGGTTTATCCCTTAAATATTGTTGCAAGCCGTGGTGTAGTCCAGGAAAGAAATGTTTGGACCACTTCTTTAATTTACACATAGTTTTAATTGTGAATAACTAGTATGTAATTTAAATTACGTATATTGAAAATAAACTAGTGAAACAACTGTTTGTATTTGCAGATTCCACGGCTTTGGTATTTTCAGATTGGGCTTGAGGAGGAGGAAGTTCATGACCAGATATTTTTGGACAAGAAGATTAAGAACTAGTTCTCCTGCAACTCTTAATGTGCCAACATTAATAAACATAACCACCCCTGAAAAAGATGACCATCAGATCCACTTCTCCTACATGCAGTACTACGTGGAACATTGACCCAAAAGCCGCTAGCGGTTAGTTAGAGGTCCAAAATAAAAATTGTTCTTTACATAACTCGTAACTCTGTTTATTTGATAGAAATCTTTATTTTTGGCAATTAAACCCATTTTAAATGATCTACTCCTAATTTATATTCGTAGTAATAAGGAAAATGTTTTCAAGAAACGAAGTCTAACATTATTTTACCAAGATACATATTAAAAATTTGACTCAACGTTCCATGCCTGGCACGTTAATTTGGAATCTGTTTATTTTCGCCAGACGTGCATTAGCTTCGTTTCTCTGTGTTATTACTTTAGGGCCTGCGGCTGCAGTGTTGGAGGGCGGATGGAGGTAATGAGTGGTAATATCACGGAAAACAACTGACCTATAGTCTAAATTTTGCATACAGTTTTATTTCAATTTGAGTAACATCGAGTTTGATGACGGTGCATGTATACAACCTTGGGATTTGGCTGAGTGATGTGAACATTTTCACGTGGGTCTCATGACGAGAACGAGAAAATCGTAGAATGATTATGTACACTCATGATATTATAACATATGGTATTTAGTGGATTGGTTGGTAAGAGTTTCGTTATGTTCTATTGGGTCCTTCGCTACTCCTTTGCAAAAATGTATTTGTATAGAGACAAGATACAGTTCCATGATGGTCCCTCCATAGGATTGAGCTTAGCAAAGCCCATAAGTCGAAGTGATATATCGTGACTGAACTCAGCTATAAACTTGAAATTCTGTATATTTTGCTTCGAGCTGTCATTAAAGGTTTTGCGGATACCGTGCCTGTCTGTGCGTCCTTTTCCATTGGAAATCTCAAGAACAAACTGGAGGTGGGGACTTTAAATCTTTGCATGTAAGATCATTTCCACTTAGGCAACGTCCTTTTTGTCGAAAGACATGTCCCTCTATGCAATTTGGCCTGATACTATACGAATCCTAACTATCCACAGGATATCTCGATAACGTTTCCTTCCAACTGTATAATTTAATTTTGAATGAAACTGGATTTCTACATAGACAAGAATTATATATCATTGAAGTTTATTACTTAGTGGACTGGAAGATTTTGTGATATGAACAGAATGCATATCAACATCTAAAGAATTCAAACTATAGACTTGAAACTGTGCGTGTACAGTAATTTCAGCGTAACATGTAACGGGACAGGTGGTTTAGTATACTCCTACCTAGTTACACATATAGAATCATTCAAGAACACATATTTCTTTTCAATATTAATAACACTATACACGTTTACTTCATTGTTTAATAGTCTATCCTTATGTGTACCCTTTAATTATTTACAATCATAATGAATCCGTGTAGTTGATTTTTGTGTTTAATACCACCACATTCTTAAGCAAGGTTAATGTGGACGACTGAAATTGGCTCTAGTTTCAGCCGTAGACTAACCTGGTTTATTTGTCCGCAAGTACGTATTAATTACGTAAATATGTGTATAAAAGTATTCAATAAATCTATAAAGAACAAATTTTATTTTATTTCATAGAAATAAAGGTATAGTCTTAGGAATAGCTAGCATGTAGTCTGAGGTGGGGGTTTCCCCTTGTATTTTTGGTTGAAGTTTTTATGTTGGAATACGGGTCGTAGTCATATTTGTTTTCTCGGATATTTTTTTCCGGACCCTGTTCCTTCTCCCATTTCAATCCAAATCAACAGCCCTGCTTTGGTGTTGTATTTTAAGAATTATCAGGATCATCTAATCCAGTAACGCTACGTTTGTAACATAAACAATTTACGAGATGTTGTGACTGATTGTGGCATTCATTTACTTTAAATCCTAATTCAAATGTTTTGAATTGGAATTTGGCAATAGGCCAGGACATTAAAAAATTTATAGAAATGGTAATATTTTTTTCTAAAATTTGAGCAAGCATTCCCAATATCAAACTCTCATACAGTATTTCTTATGCAGTAATACTGTCAGAACATACATAAGAGCATTTTCAGTCACACTACATTCATTCATAGCAATTTTCCCATTTTCCAACGCCGGTTGTCAGTCTTGCAAGTGTACGCGGTCACCCAGTCGAAAACCATAAATTCGTCAGCACTATAAAATGCTTGAGACGCTAGAAAGCGCTTTAAACGAGCGTACCATAGCTGGGTGTGCGACGCGGTGTTGCCAGTTTTTATAACCAAAGAGAAACGTTCTTCTTTGATCGCGGAAACAGCAGTGACAAGAATCAAAATATCTTTCGCACTACATGCGTCATGTTTTGTCGTTGTCATCATCACTTCGAGGGTATCGTGGACATTGATTTTGACGTCGGGTGCGTAAACGAAAGACTTTTTATCGTACAGCTCGGTCGGGGCCTTAAGATCCAGTTAGTGAAGTAAGACCTTCCGAAAAGAAGGATATGAAAAAATTATAACCTTGAGATTCTATTGTAGAGTCTAAGACCATCAATATAGGTGACACCATCGATTATGTCATAGCAAGAAGAGCAAGAAAAAACGGACTGCGCACTGCATTATTTACAATGCAAGAGGAGCAAAGAAGTCTGTTGGTGTCCGGCCAATAGTGGCGTGGATCGTTGCCGTTTTTGCCATGTTTTACACGCCTCGCAAAAACGACCTCGTTGTAGTAACTTTAATTATGTTAGAAAAAGTGTACGAGTGTTTCTGACTTTTAATATCATTAAGCATAAGAAAATATTACTGAAATCTATTATAGTTACCGTTATTAGGATACAGTACACTGTCAATACTTCGGTTTCTATTACACAAACATTTCTTTTAGCCTAACATGCCATTATCGCTAGAAATAACATCTGATTTGGATACAATTTTTAACACATATTGGTAAGGAATTTGCGTAACTATATTTTAAGAACTATTGTTTTTAAATTTACTGATAAAATCTAGCTTGTTTTCATATTATTTTCTATAATTTGTAGCAATTACAAACACAACTAGAAAACAGTGAAATATTATTAGAGATATTATTGCACAGGGCATATTTTTAATTTAAAAAGAAGTTAATAGTGTATTAATGCTTCATATTAAATTAAATAGTAAAAATTTATAATATCATATGTTTAATAAATAAAACTCTGACTCAGCTACACCTTGTTTAGGGTTTAGTGTTTACTAAAAGCGGCTGTTATAGGATATTGGTACTCTCGTCTTTTCATTTAAGACTATGGCTAAAACGTGTGAATCTTTGATGTAATGTAGTTGTCATATTTTGATGTCATTAAAGTCGCTGTCACTATTATTGCCAGCTTGATTAATAACAATAATCTATACGAGTCAACCTCTTGAGTGACACGGTTGAGTGTCTCGTGTCAGCTCTTTAACATGGACGAACTTAAATTTTTTTCCATTTCTGAAACTTTCACTTTTAATTTTATTAATTCACGCATGAAGCATACAAGTACGTCCAGTTGGTAAAATTCGTCTCTTTCTCTAGAGTACTTTCATTATCAGTTCCGGTACTCAGAAAAGGGTACATTTTTATTCCTAAACCACTCTGGATGTTAACACATTTTGTACACTATTAGCCAATATAAAATATAAATTGCACAATAGTCTATAGCGAAAATAAAATAGCAAATCTTTCTGATCTTCTTCTTCTTTTTTTAAGGAATATCGCCTTGTGTAAAATTATTAGTACATTTTAGGTGGGGAGTTCATCCAATTAACAGGATAAGAAGGGTTTATGGAGAGTACCACCATCTCATCAAACAGTTGAAAGAAAATTCAGAACGTTTTTTTCCAGTACACTCGGATGAGCGTACCGACGTTTGATTTTATTCTAAACCAGTGGGGCGGAATCCTGAATCGGGAAAGGGATAAAAAGTATCCTATAACCTTCTACAGATCAAGACGAACAAATTTAAAAAAAAATTAGGCGAATCCGTCCAGCCGTTTGTGAGTGATGCTGTTACACACGAACAGTTTCATTTTTATATATATAGATAGACTGAAGGGCAGACTGGAGAAGAAAAGAATCGGTTAATTGAGTATCACTAAGCTTCTTCAAAGCAACAATGTCCTTTTTCTTAAGTTTTGCCGGAGGCTCACGTGGTTCTTGCACCTCTGCCATCTTGAATAGACTGAAAACCGTGGAAAGAAGCATGACTCATCTGAGCGTCGAGCGTCATACAAAAAGTAATCGGGCAGGGTTTGGCGGTGTCTTCGACGCTAAGCGGCGCCGCTCACTGTCGCTCACCGCTCAAGTCTATCGTGACACCCCTCTTCACATTTGCACGACAACATATGGGGCCCGATTGCAAAGCGTTGGCAGAGCGGTGCCGCTCTGACGCTCGGCGCTCGACGCTCGACGCTCACCGCTCGTATCGTGCCCGGGGCCTAATTCAAACAATACTGTTACAAGTTGTAACACATATGTATATACAAATCGTGCACCTTGCGCCCTATACGGCGCTCTCTGAAGCTCTCTGATTAATTATATAAATGTTAGATATATTATTTATATAAAACAATGACTCAAGGGTACTTACCTAAACCATTCCATAGTCCAAATTTGTAGTCCATGAATTGAAAAAAATTGATGACGATTTGTGTAATAGCTAACAAACTAATTGAGCGTAATGTTTTTACTCTAACATATTCTAATTTTGGTAACAGTTTTTGCCCATCAAAATAGTCTAAATCTTTACCAAGATCAAGAAAGATGACTAAGAATATTGTGTTTTAGAACCAATTTCCGAGGGTATGAATTTTGTTATGTAAAAAATGGCATCTGGTATACTTTTACTATTACTAAAGCTATATTGATCACTTGAAAGGAAATATCCACTAAAATGATTCATTAAATGAACTTTGATACATTTTTCTAATAGCTTCGATACAATAGCAAGCAATGATATCGGTCTGAATTTATAAATTATTGACTTAACGCCTGATTTGTAAATAGGAACAATTTTGGCAACTTTAAACGCATTGGAGGATTCTCCTGTTCTGACAGCTAAACACGCAGTGTAAGTTAAAAGTATGGATAAACTCTCTTCACTTTGTGATGGATAAAGATGGAGGGATGGAACTCGGGACACCTTTCTAGGAAATAGACGTAAACTTTTTAGTCACTGTTACAACTTTGACTATTTCCCCAAAATGGGATTTTGGGGGGATTGCTCAAAATTGTTCAATGTAAGGCCTATATCTGACACCTCATTTGAAAGGTCTTGATAAAGTGAAGAAGAACAGTAGGAACTAGAGCTTTCTATCTCAACCCAGTACAAAATGGCAGCTCATTGAAATGAATTAAGTTAAGAGCATGGATGGATCATGCTCAACCTTCAATGGATAAAGATAGAAAAATTACACTAAGGACAGCCCTCTAGGAATCACAAGCGAACCATTTTCCCAAAATGGGCTTTTTGGGGGGTAGTTTAAAAATTGCAAATGTAAAGTTACAGTAGCACTAGTAATGACAATTTTACGTTAAGCAATAAAACAGCTATAACTTACTAACCTGTGTTTTTATATAAAATGTTAAAACTGCTGTCCCAGGACAGATGACAATGTCCAAGCCTGTGTAGAAGCGACACGTTGTAAGTTTGAGTCGTGATTTTCCATATTTATCCATTAAAGGTTGAGCGTGATCCATACATGCTTTTAACTTAATTAATTTCAATGAGCTGCCATTTTGTACTGGGTTGAGATAGAAAGCTCTAATTTCCGTTGTTCTTCTTCTTTTATCAAGACCTTTCAAATTAGTTAATTAATGGATCTTTACATTTAAAAAGTCTGAGCTGCCCCTCCAAAATCCCATTTTGGGAATGGGAAAAGTTGTAACAGTGAATAAAACGTTTACTTCAATTTTCTAGAAAGGTTTACAGAGTTCCATCCCTCCATCTTTAACCATCAAAACTAAACAGAAAAATACATACTTTTTACCCACACTATATAATTATAGAAGCAATCCGGTAAAGGAAACCGAACAATACTTATAAAAATTAATATCACATGTGAGAATAAAATTATAATAAGAAAAACCTATCTATCATAATAGGGTTGACAGTCTAATGTATAATCGGCATCCAAATTAATAACTAATGTACTAATTTAAAATTAGTATATGCTTCATACATTGAGTGGGGTATAAATTGAGAGCAATGTAGATGATAAAATAAATACGTATTAGTAACCAATTTAATTTTCATTTTTGAGAAATAACGCAGCCTACATCAGTTTGTTATTATTTTATAAATGTTGACATTTAAAGACTAAGATAAGCAAATTATAGTACAGTAATCGAAGAGTATTAGATGCAAAACTTCAGAAACAGTTTGAATTATATACATTCACACACGCACGCACACACACGCACACACACACACACACACACACACACACACACACACACACACACACAATACATACGAACGTACGCACATACACGCACACATACAGGACTTATAACGTAACCCAATATTAGCAATAGAACATATTTCATTTCTTACTATTAATAAATTTTAACTTTATATTTTGATGCTCTTTTAATACATTTAGATTCACTACAGTTCCTATCCTATGTGTTTAATTAAAGAATTGTTTATCTAGATATCTGAGAAATAAATAATTAATAGCTCCATTGTGTTACTAGTGTTACTTAACATACTAATTATTTTATTAAGCTTCTGTACAAAAACAAAAACCTCTCGCACAAGTTATTAAATTTAAACTAAAAACCAACTGACCTCTTAGTTAATGCAAATTTATTTACATTAAAAAAATTAATGTGGGGTATTCTACAAGGTTTTATTTTAGAGCCAGTCTTATTTCTAATTTGTCTAAGTGAAAATTTCCTTATACAGTCACGTGTATACACTTTTCACAGTTCACTATTTTCGACATTAAAACTCGGCCATATAGCTGACCTCGTACACATCACTTATAAAATATCGCCTTGTAATAAATGATCCGACGCCGGCAGCTGTTATTCATGACTAATTCCTAAGAATAACAAACGACCAGAATACCAACAAACTATTGGTCACGTGGGCACGAGGCGAGATTCCTATTGAGGAAGATCGTGTCTTGAAATTTATAAGAATGCGCCTAGATTGATACATGTATGAATGACTGGGTATTACCATGAAGATTACATATGCTCAATGATCTCTACCAGCCGCGCGTTCTAAGAAACGTGGAAAGTTTATGCATTTAATATTGCCTATTATAGGCTCACAATTCCCCATACCCCATGCAAATACTTTACTCTGCACAGCTGCGCTAATTTTGCTTTTTATGAGATACTGGCATTGTTCGAAGACATACTACATGGTTTTTGTGGTAGCACTCCGCTATTTCAGTACAGATCTGCTGTGATACTGGGCGAGAAGGTCCTGGATGAAGTTGACTGTACGAAACTCCTATAAATGATATATATAAAAATGAATGTTTGTGTGTTTGTCCTTTATGGAATCGTGAACTATTTGACCGATCATCATGAAAATTTGTATGTACATGCATTTTTCCATGGAGAAGGTTTATATTGTATGCCCATTGATGTAACTTGCCACCAGGCAGTGCTGCGAACATAAAAGTTTTGAAAGCGCCTACAAGTTATAAACTGCAATCACGACACAGTTACGTATATTAAGTAGCCGAAGACTATTTGAAGGCGCTAAGATGGTGTAAATTTGTCTTAAAAATAAATTATTTATTGAACTTAAAACTTGAATAGAAGACCACTTTATAATAAAGTACATGTGTGGATACAAATATAAAAACACACTTTTGACAGATTTTCCTGATCGTGGCAACAAGGCCAAATCTACATCGGTGTTGTAAACATAATTCGCTTGAACCAGAAGTGTTCATACACGGGCAAAGCTTAAGAAGAGCGTGCGAAGCCGCGGGAAACAGGTAGTATTTTATAAAAGAGAATTGTGACTTTCTTTTATAAAATAAATAAGAATAATAAAATAAGAAAATTAACATTGCCATGTTTGTATATACTGGAAACTACTGTACACTGTCAGTTTAAGAGCCAAATGGTTCGAAGTCGTGACATTCACAACTGCGATACAAGATATCGTGAAAATCTCAGACCTGCGCGGCATAGATTGAGAAGATACGAGCAACATCCAAAGTTTCTAAATGGGCTCCCTGAAGAAATAAAATCAATGAGTGATCTAAATCGGTTCAAAAGTGCATTGCGACACGTTTTAGTGTCTCATTCATTTTATATAGTTGGTGAAGTCATGGACCATCTCACTAGCTTCAATGTGCGATCCTACTGCTTAAGAATTTTTATTGTTAGTTAAAATCGATATTGTTTACGATATTTTAAAAATTAAATCGTTAGAATAAGGCATTTTATTATTTTAATGAATATAAAATTATTATGTGACGCATTCTATGCAGTGTTAAAATTGTTTCTGGCAATAAAGGTATACTGTTTTGCTAAAAAAAAGAATATTCCGATAATTTTTAAAATCACAGACAGAACGTGACACAGCGAAAAGTTTAAAGTTAGATGCTTTGACACTGCCATCCTTACACGACACGATTCTCGGTACCGATGTGACATGACTACAGGACGATACGGAAATGACCACGGAGCGAGAGGTCAACACAAGCCTAAGGACTCACGCTTCAGACATACGCAAAATATTAATGGAGCCTATTTTAAAACACGGCAGATGCACTTTCAGCCGTTTAAAACCACATCCGGGATAGTTTATTTATGGTTCCAAATAAGAGTTTCTCTTGCTGACCTGATCAAGAATACATACATAAGTATAAGAATGAAAAGAAGACTTTGTTACAATCCTTCAATATTTTGACACAAATGTCGTTTTCTAAAAAATATAAAATATAGTTCAAATAAGCAAAGAATAAAAGTAAACACATAATACATTTTTACTATCAGTTAAAATGTTTTAATATAAATTTAAATGTATTATTCAATTCTTTACTTCTTGGCATATAATTAGAAATTTTGGGAAATGGCCTAATATTAAGATTACAAATTGTAACAAATATGTCCTAACAACTTAAAGTGAAAATAAAATGTAAACAATTTTGTTGTTTTTGAACTGAACATTAAGAACAAAAGGAACAATATATTATATAGAGTGTCACAAACTTCTGTGGCTGATAGTACTGATCATTTCAAACAAAAATGTCATATAAAATAGGTCGAAAAATGCCTTATCGTTTAGCCGCTAGCCGTCATTTTGTATTTTTTTTTTTTTTAAGAAGTTATTTCTGAAACTAGTTGTGGTAATGAAAGCAAATTTGGCACATAAGTTTTAATAGACAAGAGGGAAATTTAGAAAAATAATTGTGTATTTTCTTTAATATGAAAAAACGGCGCATGTTGAAGATTTTTAAAGTCAAATAACAAAAAAGCAAGTATAGTTATAAAACAATTAATAGACACCCACTATTTGGAAAATGTTATTAGAATTCCAACGGTACTTGTTTAAACGAAATCCGTCAATGCATAAGCGAGCACGACCATAATCAAAGGTACGCTTGCACAAGCCGGAAGCGTCAAACGTCCTAGTTGAGGGATGTAATTTGTTTGTTGCTTTTTTATATATATATATATACTACTACTAACAGTATATATTTTCTACTTCCGGTCTACGATATTAATTTTGGTTCCTTACCTCGATCAAGTAAAGATATACATACGTAAGTTTCAAAAGACTACTAAGATAAAAAAAGTATCTTCCAACAGTTGTGCTTTCGTATGGGGGAAAGAGTGGAAAACCTAAAAACTAAGTTAAATATTTATAAATTATAGTTTATTATAAGTTGCGTGATAAAAATCAGTTTTTAGCGCTGTAGTCTGGGAGAGCAAGGCTCGTTCAGGCGTGTTAGTTTCCATTCTCCACGTTCTAAGCCACAATAAAATGTCATATCAAAATGTCAAGAAAACCAACCGGTTTCGAGTACCGTATGTGCAAACATTCATAGGTGTACATAAATGTGAGTTTTATAATAGGGTTTTAATCATATTTACAACGCTAAATTCTATTGTTTAAATTCCTTGCTGGTGCAATCCGTAGTAAAATCAGACATTAGCTTGGTTTTTTCCAATATACATCAAACTAATGATCTAGAATTGCATATTTATTATTTTCTAAAATTAATTTTAAACCAACGGTTCAGCCTTTTTGGCTTAATTATTTGAATATTTTAACAGCTGTTCAGTGTCAGTTAATTGGATTACATTTTGTAAATATTATATTATAAAATGCTACGGGGAAAATTGTTCGATTTTTCTCTTAAATCAAACCTTTTTTGAAAAATATTTTTTAATTAGCCAAATTGGTCTAGCCGTTCTCGAAATTAGTGCTTAGCTACAAATGTTTTATTAATTTTTATTTCTATATATATAGTTTTCATTTATATTTATTAAAATTATATTTTTATAATATATTGTTATACACATAAGCATGATTATAGCATGTACGAGTAATTTCAGAAATGTTTATTTTTAATTACTATATTATTAAATAGAGTAATAATATTCATGCTTGTTTAGTAAAAATTCAAAATAAGTTCCCCCAATTCATATAGTACGAACAATTTGCATAAAACACACACACACACACACACACACACACACACACACACACACACACACACACACATAGTTGAAATCAGTAGAAACACACTAAACAAAACAAACAAATTTACTAACTTTATACTCGTGGCTTAGTTTCTGTTATATACTTCCTGAATCCTTTTTAAAAAATAAATTATAAAGAATGAGTGGTTTAAGAGGATAACAGGTGTTACAATTTCGTAATGCCGTAATTATTTAAGGCTTGGGTTTTCCTTCTTCATGGGTAGTTATAATTAACTTCTAAGGTCCTGGGATTATCAGCACACCTGGGATGGTCATCAAGGATAATATAAGCTATTGTAATTTTCCCTCGACATACCAAGAATACTTAAAATACTTCTTGTAATCTAGAGATCGAGGTAAATTATGTTCGAAATGCAACTGAGGCCACTCCAGGAAGCTGATGAAAAAGCGTTTTAAAGTGTATTGGTACCATCCAATAGCACAGCTTACTAACATCCTAAATACTCATCCTTATAATAATATCCTTATGTCCACCATTCAAATATTAGCATTAGCGTTCTATTGACTTCTTTAATGGAATGTTTGAATATTTCCTGGAAGAATAAAGGGATTTCAGACATTTGCATCGAGCATCGTTGTATGTTTAAAAAAAATATAACACAACGTTTCAAAGATTTAAATACACCCCTCTTCCTCAGGTGTGAAATCCCTAATACGTGTGGTTAAACAGCATAAATAATTTAATAATAATACAGTTTTAAAAACAAAAAAGGTTTTTTTTTTCGTGAAAGTGAATAATTTATACATTACTCCGAATAGGGTAGATTGATAAAAGTACTTTTCACATTCTGGAAGCTTGAATTATTTTAGTGGAGCTTGAAAAAGTTATTGTGTACGTGTGTATATCATTAAACTCCTCCTAAGCGGCTGGACCGATTTTGATGAATATTTTTGTGATTGTCGATTGTCGACCGATTCACAATTCGGTCCAATTCAAATAGTATATTTAATCAATATTTTATTTATAAACTGTTGTTGATGTTGGAATGTTTTTGAATTTGATACAGCACACTGCGATACGACACATAATACAAAGTGAACTGAAACAGCTGTTAACACTTTCAGGAAATGGTATTTATAAGCTGTTATAAAACGACCTAATTGTACAAAGCTGTGAATGTTTGCATCGAATCTGGTTAGCTCCTTTGACATTAGAATGGCATTTTTACTGTAGTTGAAGAAAGCAAATGGGGAAAGCATACTATTGCCCTTGTACTAGAAGCATATACCCGTATTCATATTTATTAATCAGTGAACATATCAAAATCACTTAAGCACCAAAACTTAATCTAAGTTGGATACATTTACTAACATATGAGACCATTTTTTTTGTTAGTGCAACAGCATATTTCAGTTGTGGAACCGTAAATAGATTAGACCGGGAGTGAATTTAAACGACCAGAACAGACTCATATTGACCTCAGCAACTTTTTAGTATTACGATACACTTTCGTCATTGAGACAAAGAGGCAAACTTTTATTGTTATTGAATTCGTCTGAGAACTTCTAAAAATTATTATGGCATGTTGAAGGGAAATACGAATCTTATAAAAACTGTTTCACCTTACGACTAAAACGAGGATCCTAAAACACTGTTCTTTAAACTTAAATCTAAAATGGATCAGGAGATTGGAATAGCTTTGAGTGACTATCGATTATCTCAGGGCTGTTTATTATGTAATAGAGAAAGAACACATGAGTATATTGTCCGGTTTTTCAACAGGAAATTGCGCGTGAAGCCGTGGGCAACTGGTAGTTTATTTATAAATAATCAATAATGTAGCTTAATATAACGTTACGTAAAATATTATAATAAGATTATTGAAATTATATTAAGAGCAGTCATCTTTTAAAAACTCCTGAAGGTTAGATCTAAATGAGTTACATGTACATTGTTTTAGATCCGTTGAGTTCTGTTGGAAGGTCATTGTACAATTTCGAACCGAAATATGAAAAGCTTCTGAACCAACAATCTCTCATTCAGGGAATGGGGTTCCTTCCCTGTATGACAGGGCTTATGGATTTTAACATCCTACATACGGCTTCCATTTTCAAAAAGCTGACATCCCGATAAGTCGTCACGTGAGCGAATAGCGAATAGCAGAGTTCTGAAGTGAATCCAATCCATGTCGCTCCGTGAGATGCTATTGCGGTGCGCAGAATAGGCTATTCTGAATAGCAATAGTGAACGTCGGAAAAACCATCGACTGCACGAGCTAAAGCATCTGTACAAGCCTCGCAGCGTGCCGAGAGCACGCTGAATAGCTTGAGTGACGTGATCAGAGAATGTAAGATCGCTATCAAACAAACCCTCAAGAATTTCGACTTGGTCACTCACCGCGGAAAATTCATCGTCAACATTCCAACACCTCTATCCGTCATTGCCTATACAAGACGCTGAATAGCTTGAGTGATGTGATCAGAGAATGTAAGATCGCTATCAAACAAACCCTCAAGAATTTCGACTTGGTCACTCACCGCGGAAAATTCATCGTCAACATTCCAACACCTCTATCCGTCATTGCCTATACAAGACGCTGAATAGCTTGAGTGATGTGATCAGAGAATGTAAGATCGCTATCAAACAAACCCTCAAGAATTTCGACTTGGTCACTCACCGCGGAAAATTCATCGTCATCCGTCATTGCCTATACAAGACGCTGAATAGCTTGACAGAGAATGTAAGATCGCTATCAAACAAACCCTCAAGAATTTCGACTTGGTCACTCACCGCGGAAAATTCATCGTCAACATTCCAACACCCCTATCCGTCAGTGCCTATACAAGACGCTGAATAGCTGGAGTGACGTGATCAGAGAATGTAAGATCGCTATCAAGCAAAACCTCAAGAATTTCGGTCACTCACAGCCAAAAAGTCACCGTCAAGATTCCATAACCTCTATCCGTCAGTGCCTGTACAAGATAGTGTGGGACAACATGAAGGACAGTGCACTTGCCCAGATTGAGCATAAAGGCATTTTCTACGGACCATTTACTGATATTATTAAGATCTGAGTTTGTACCAGCAAAAGCCTTCCGAACCGCACCAGGCTCACAAAACAACTGTAGATCAACATATTTATTAAGCGCTTACAAAGATATTTTAACCTTGAACCTGAAAAAAGGTAAAGAACATATTTTTCCACCTGTGAAGTTGCATTTTTGCAAGAAATTTTTCTTACTACACTGTGACCAGTTACCGAAATTGGTGTAGTTTGTTGGTATGATTCGTGAATGTCATTTCGTGGTATGGTGAATAAATATCCTTAGGTAACAATTTAAAACTTAAAAAATGTATTTTTGCACATTTTAAACTGTAACTAAAAATATAAATTAAAATTTTGGTGTTGTTTCCTAGTAATTAGTGTTTAACATAGTTCCGAAAATATAAGCAAAATATTTTTGGTGCACCAAATATTTCACCACTAATATGTTTAAGCCTTTTTTTACTAAAAATAATAATGCAAATACAACAGGGTACAGGGAATCCAATACGAAATAGTTAAGAGGCTCTATGTTATTTTTCCGAAACATCTTTTTTATAAAGGCTACAGTTATTATACATCTTGGGGGCTTTATAATATCTTCTATTACATTTCCCCGTAAAGTGGACATTTATACTATTGGTCCTTAAAGCTTATATGAAGGATCAATATGGTCTGTAGACACTGGTTACGGCAAGTAGAGGCTCTCTCTCCATTTGTAGTGGTTGAACAGCCATTCTCTGATATCATAACTCAACTTTTGCTCGACGTTTCAAACAATTATGCTATTATCGCTCAGAGTTAACGAGAAAAAGTTATCTATTTAAATTCAAGATCACGTCATGACGTTTGTTTAATGATTTACAGTGAAACTCGAGCAGGCATTTGTTGCTGATAGTGAGTTTTATGTCACTTCAAACGACATGCTAGACATGTCTTCACGAATCTCCGCAGTTACACTGTAAACATGGCCTTTTGGTTCACTTGTCCACATGATTAGGTGGTAGGGTTTTCCCTTTGAAATATATATAAAAGACATTTTAATGGAAATAGATGTTTCATCAAAAATAAATAAATCAGACAGACTTTGAACTTGCTACACATAAAGGTTACAAGTTTAACACATGTTTATGAATAAAACGAACAAGTGGCTACTCTACAGGAACAATCCGGTTGTTTTCAACTATTTTAAATCGATTTTTCGATTTTTAAATCAATTGAATATCAATCAACCTCTGAAATCTTCCAATCACTATCAGGCAATTGGAGTTGTAAATCCGTACTGAGCTCGCAATTTCTTGGACCATCAGGTTTGTGGGAGTCTTTGTCATAAGGGTACAATCGGTATTTCGAATCCATAGTCCCTAGAGCTTAGACCTCAGCCTTGTAAATTCTCACTTTCTGAACCTCTATGTCCTTAGGTTATTACCAAACTCGGCATTTCAAAATAATACGGTCTTGATAAGATACCATCTTCTGAGTCCACTTGTCCTTCAAGAATTTTCTGGCTTTGGGTACCATTTGGTACTTTTAAACTCTTATTATACGGCTATAAGTTAACAGACGCTATAAGGGTAAAGATGTTATGACTTTTTATTTCAGAAAGTAAAGACCAACCTCGATTATTCATCGTTTCAAATCCCCATGTATAATTTAATTTTAATCTCAGAATTAAGTGGAGTTCAAGCGAGTGAAAATTACTATCAACTTTTGTAACATTCAATATTTGAAGAAAAAGAATATAAACCAGGTAAAATTATTATTTAACCACAATGCAGTAGCTTAGATTGAGTTTGCTGAAGGAGAAAATGAAGAAAGGTACTTGTTATTGGTAATCTAATTTGAATTGCAGAACGAACCACATTTACTTTTAATTGCCTTATCAGTGGCGTAGCGAAGGGGGGGGGTCCAGGGGGTCCGGACCCCCCAGAAATTTTAAGACATATTAAAAAATAAAGCATGGGGCAGGAAAAAAGGACAGTTTTCATTACTCTTGTCTACAAACATTAAATTGATTGATTTCACTGATTGAAAGTGACCGTTGTTAAAATATTATTGTCCTTTCGTTTAAATCATAAAGTATCAAACGATACTTTTGGGCTCGCCTTTCGAATAGTGTAGTGTAATCACGGTATTTCTATAGGGCGCGGGTCACGTGACGTCGCAAAGTAACCTGAACCGTAACACGGCGAACAGTTTAAATTAGCGACCACTTCGTTCAAATTCGTCGTGGGGACGTAAAGAGTAAAGTGACTGCTTAGAATTAAGTTTACGACGTTGATTTTAGGTGTCATTAAACTGTAAACGTGTATATAATTATCGAAAAAAATCACTTTCGGTCGGATAATACACTTGAAAAACTCTACTGATTAGAACTTCAACTAATTTGGACTTTCAATTATTGAGGTAAACGTGAGGTTTTCGATTGAGTTTAGGACGACGATTTTTGTTATCATTAAACTGTACACCATATCTATATAATTATCGAGAAAAAAAATCACTTCCGGTCGGTAAATACCGAAGAAAAGCTCTCTACAGATTCAAGTTTTGACGATTTTGGATTTCAATGGTTGAGTGGTTGAGGTAAAAGTGGTACTTAGGATTATGTTAGGACGGTGATTTTAGGTATTAATTCAACGCCGACTAATACATATATAATTATCGAGAAAAAAAACAATTAACTCACTTTAAATTAGCGACTTTTTTCCTATGGAGTCCCACAGGGATCTATACTTGGACCAGTCTTGTTCCTTGTGTACGTCAGCAGGCTGAACTCAATCGCTCCTGAGAGGGAATATGGTCCAGTATGTTGACGCTGCATTAAAGCTCCAACAAAACATGAATTAGAAATCATTTTCTTTTTTAGAAACTGAATTCATGTATTCAGTTTTTTTTTTATTAAATCTGAGGACCAATAACTCCAAATCGAAATGCACTAAATTTCTGTTTGCGGTATAGAGAGATTGAGGATCGCGCTGCTGTGATGGCGGGACGATGTCCTCATAGAGGAAAACTGATTCCACCTAGTTCCTCGGAATGTACCTTGATCGAAGTCTGACTTGAGACAATCACATTGAAAGTACCTGCTCAAAGGTTTCTTCAGGCATTTAATGCTATACGGAACCTTTCAAAATTTTTCTCCCGGGATGTACTACAAATGGCCTACTAAGGCCTTGTACACCCCCATCTAACGTACGAGTTGAGGCTATGGGGCAGCTGTTCTAAATTCAAATTTGAGCGAGTATTTAGAAGTCAAAAGAAAGCTGTCCCGCATCATTTCAAAATTGAAATCCCGAAATTCATGCAGAGATGCCTTTAGGGAGCTGGGATTGCTAACTTTTGCCCTGTCTTACATCCTCGATGTCGCCCTGTACTGCCGATTTAAGTGCGAGTTGGTCCGGGGCAGGGACACGTCCATCAATACGGGACAAGAGGCAGGGACAACCTTCGGTTACATCCGCACAGAACAGCCGCATTCAAACATTTGCCATTCGAGGTTGGTGTTAAGTTGATCAACAAACTCCCTGATTAAATCAAAAATTTGAATGAACCAACAAAAATTTAAAGCTCTATTGAGACACTTTTTGGTGTCGAGGGTGTTTTATTCGGTGGAAGAGTTTATGATGAGCCGCTGGGATGAAATTCAAAGTAATTCAATCATCCTCTATTTCTGGTGGTAAATTTTAGAAGAGTTTTAAACGTATGGCTGTAAGTATGTATGAGACAGGAATGAGTGTGGACTGTGTATCAACGGGTATGAATGGGGGCAATTTAAAATAGATATACATATTTTCTAAATAATTTAATTTGACGATTGTATGCAATTTTTTATAATTGTTGACACAATAAAAAGTATTATTATTTACCTCCGGTCGGAATATACCGAAGGAAAAGCTCTACTGATTCAGATTTTAACGATTTTGGATTTCACTGGTTGAGTCGTTGAGATAAAAGTGGTACTTAGAATTATGTTAGAACATTGATTTTAGGTATCAATTGAACGCCGACTAATAACTATATAATTATCAAAGAAAAATTTTTTAAAAAAATCGCTAATACACCGGAAAAACTCTACTGATAAGAAGTTCCGACTACTTTGGATTTTCACTGACTGAGGTATTATTTCATTTTCCTTAGTATATTCCGATCGGAATGATTTTTTTTTCTCGATAATTATATATTTATTAGTCGGCGTTGAATTAATCTCTAAAATAAATGTCCTAACATAATTATAAGTACTACTTTTACCTCAACCACTCAACCAGTGAAATCCAAAAATCGTCAAAACGAATCAGTAGAGAGCTTTTCTTCGGTATTTACCGACCGGAAGTGATTTTTTCTCGATAATTATATAGGTAGTCGAGTACAGTTTAAATGATAAGAAAAAATCGTCGTCCTAACTCAATCAAAAATACACACGTTTACCTCAATAACCGAAGTCCGAAGTAGTTGAAGTTCTAATCATTAGAGTTTTTCAGGTGTATTTTATTTCCGACCGACGAAAGTGATTTTTCCGATAAATTATATGCTCGTCTACAGTGTAATGATACAAAAAATCGTCATTATTAAATCATTCATATATACCTCAATCAATGAAATCCAAAGTGCCCGAACTTCTAATCAGTAGAGTTTTTCCGGTGCATTTTTCGACCCGTTTTAGTTTAATCTGTACCCGAGCAACGCTCGAAAATCGCCCTTCTTTTCTAAAGGGTTTTCGGCCGTCAGTGGCCCAATATCCGCGAAGGGGTATTTCATTTTTCTTCACAAAATATATTTGAGTCAATTATACGCTTGAGTGAAGCTCTGTTTTGTTCTTTTTCTTTCTTATCCAGTGAATCCAACGTCACTTTGGTGCCTTCTACTCGGCCAGAATCGAACTTCGTAAAGTTTCTGTAGCTATACAAGAAAATTTGTGGTACTAGAGTTGCTGTGAGAGTTTAATTTGCCTATTACATCTTTCCACTTTCTATAAGGCGTAGTTACTAAAGCTCCATATTTTTGGTATTTACCTTTTACCAGTGAATTCATTGGCAAATAACACACAAAACGTCCCCGAAATTTCTGGCTACGCTACTGTACCTTATATACGAATGTTTCATCATCTTTTTAAAAAGATAAATTGGTTAAGACATGTTTCTGTAATAAGATTGATATCTATCATTGGCTATGTCAAATGTATTCCATTTTATCGTTCAGTGTCATGTAAGATCCATTACCGGTTCAGATGAGGGTAGAAAATAGAAAACGGCTCTCTAGCTGTAATAAACAAGGCAGAAGTGCGCCCCACCGCGTGTGCTTCGCTGAGGTTGCATGCAAAATTTCAAATCTACAATTTTCATTTTCGAGATGACCAGCAGATAAATAGGCTGATGATCATAAACAAAGAAGTTGACACATAAAACGATGCAAAATAGAGCTATCAGTGTTTATATAATAAAAGTTCTCACTCCAAGTCACTATAGAATAATGCCGTATGTGTTGGGATTGTTAGGCTACAAAGAATAATGCCGTATGTGTTGGGATTGTTAGGCTACAAGTGAGTGTTAATATGGCACAAGTGTTTAAATACTGTATTTTATAGGTGTTATAAGCTTGCTTACATATTTATTTACACAACTATTATTTCATTGCCATCATGGTTACCCATAAGATCACAGGCAGACAAAAATAAACTTTTCCAGCCCCACGAGTGATAGATAGTCTCCGCTAAAGCCCAACCAATAAATAACTAATGAATAATAAACAATACTGTGTTGATTGATTATGATAATATGTAATTGGTTCCATAATGTGACAAAGTGGACATATTATCAGATTCTATTATATTTTGAAAGGTTCAAGTGATCAATCATTTTGAACAATCCTTGAAATAAAAAACGTACGTTTTTGTGAGTGGTAGTTTTTTAAATCACAAGTTTTAACAGCAAAAATAGTATCGGTCAAATATGAGTTAGCTTCTATAGCTGAAGGAAAGTAACGTCGTAGTCGTTAACGTTAGATAGTTGGCAATACGGATGCGGTATTCCTAAGAAACGAAAGAACGTTGATTTTGTGCTTTCTTACATAGTTGGATGGGCGTGGTTGGATATACCATATGTTCCAAGGTTTGTTACATGATAAATAGGGATTTGGTACATGATGAACGAGATTTGGTACAAAATGAATGTAAATTTTGTAAACTATTAACGGGAATTTGTACACGTTGAAAGGGATTCGGTATAGCCTACAAGGGATTTGATTATGGAGAGGATTTGGCCCTTAAGAAAAAAGTTTACATACATGATGAACCGGGTTTGATACATGAATAATAAGGTTTTGTTCCATGATCAACAAAGTTCATTAGATGCTAAACATGATGGTTAGATTTGGTACATGATGCGGAAGATTTGGTATGTGATTACAGGTCTTGTAACTTGATCGACTAGGTTTTGTGCATGCTAAACATAATTTGGTACATGATGCGGAAGATTTAGTGTTTGATATACAAGTTTTGTTACGTGATCAACAAGGTTTCGTACGTGCTAAACAGGATTTGGTACATGATGCAGAAGGTTTGGTATGTGATTACAGGTCTTGTAACTTGATCGACTAGGTTTTGTGCATGCTAAACAGAATTTGGTACATGATGCGGAAGATTTAGTATTTGATATACAGGTTTTGTTACATGATCAACAAGGTTTCGTACGTGCTAAACAGGATTTTGTACATGATGCAGAAGGTTTGGTATGTGATTACAGGTCTTGTAACTTGATCGACTAGGTTTTGTGCATGCTAAACATAATTTGGTACATGATGCGGAAGATTTAGTATTTGATATACAGATTTTGTTACATGATCAACAAGGTTTCGTACGTGCTAAACAGGATTTGGTACATGATGCAGAAGGTTTGGTATGTGATTAAAGGTCTTGTAACTTGATCGACTAGGTTTGTGCATGCTAAACAGAATTTGGTACATGATGCGGAAGATTTAGTATGTGATATACAGGTTTTGTTACATTATCATCAAGGTTTCGTATGTGCTAAACAGGATTTGGTACATGATACAGAAGATTTCGTATGTGATTACAGGTCTTGTAACTTGATCGACTAGGTTTTGTGCATGCTAAACAGAATTTGGTACATGATGCGGAAGATTTAGTATGTGATATACAGGTTTTGTTACATTATCAACAACGTTTCGTACACGCTAAACAGGATTTGGTACATGATACAGAAGGTTTGGTATGTGATATACAGGTTTTGTTACATTATCAACAACGTTTCGTACACGCTAAACAGGATTTGGTCCATGACGCAAAAGGTCTGGTGTTTGATAGATGGGTCTTGTAACATGATCGACAAGGTTTCGTTCATGCTTAACAGGATTTGGTCCATTATGCAGAAGATTTGGTATGTGATAAATAGATCTTGTATCTCATACAACAAAATCAACAGGGTTTCGTACATAATGAGCACGATTTGGCATATGATTAAAGTCGGGGGTTAGTACAACATGAAGGTTTTGTGAAGGACAGCTCAAGATACGCGTCTTGGAAAGTAAATGAATACACCATGCATGAATACACTTACCTAACTTACTGGTTAGGTAAGTATAAGCATGTTGGCGTTTCGTTCTTGGATAAATATTGAAGAAAATTTGTTTAAAATAAATTTGTTTCGTAGGAATACTTGTGACAATACACCAAAGAAATCGAACTTAACTTATCTACTTTTTCCGGTAAATTGACAGCAAAGAAATAAAATTGAACTGTTTTATACGAAAAGAGAATAAACTTATTGCCCTGCCCTTTTCTCCGTTTTCTTAAGGCTTATTTGATATAACTATATGGATTGAACAGAATGGTGGTGGCCACTTATTACGAAAAATTAGGTTGTTAACAGATGTTGGCTCTTACCGTTTGTTAGTAAACTATCTTTCAGTATAAGTATCCACCACAATGCATTAAGTCCATACACTTCAGCTACCCTTGTGGAGATCGACTTCTTGTTCTTTCTATGGTACCTGTACGCGTTTTTTACACGTAATCACATCACATATAATAACTACTTTGTGTAAACGCACTTGGATTAATGTTTCCAAAATTGCACATTCTCATATGCTACTTGTCTTCCTCATGCGCAACGTTTTGAAATGAATGGAAATTCAATGCAAAATAATAGTAAAGGGCAAACAATCTTTGAAAATTCTATTTGGCTTGATCTGTCATTCATTCTATGTTCAGTTACAATATCTGTAGTCAACATGAGAAATTTTATATACTTTGGACTAAATCTGTTTGAAATATTGTTAACAGGGAATATTTTAGTATTAAAAATATTAATATGAGTATTAAATGTAAATATATTTAAAAAATAAGGCCTATACAATAGTTTATTATCATGATCACATTATAAATGTAAATGGATTTCAGCTTTGACTATGTTCACTTTACATTGCTTCTTGATAAGGCATCGGAACAGGCCATAATACAAATTAAAATCGCAGTAGAAGATATTTTTTCTCTGAACATATTCAAAACGATAATACTGTATAATTGCAGCTCGGGTTGTTGGTTTTGCAATTGGAAATAAATCTACATTTATTTGTATCGTAAACTCTATTACAGTTTGGAATTTTTTTGTCTAGATCCATTAATTACTCACACTATAAAACGTTTCTGTAAAAATGTACATTATGTATTGTATAATTAAGTTAGTTTTTTTCTTGAAGGTTCTAGAGACAGGTGTTTTTATCGCTCGTTATCTTGAAGAATATTGATTGTTTTCCTGTTAATGGTTAGTTTGCCTTCTGTGATACATTTTAAAAAAATAAAAAAAACAGTATAGTTACATTTAACCTTCAAAAGCACACATATATTTTTTTTCTTCGACAGGCACACAACCAGTATTTCAAACATGTAAATATAATAAATTATAGTTTGTACGTTTTTTCCTTAGACTAATAGTGTGTGCAACCTGATATACTGAGTGTACATAAAGTCCTGCACAGGTATAATATTTTATGAACGATAACAGATAAATCAACAAGATTTGGTACATCAACTCTACACCTAAAAATCTACTTTTTGAAGGAACTATCAGTTTTCTGTAATATCATGGGGACGTCCCGCAAGGAGTCAGAAGGAAATCTTAAATAGGAGCATAGGTCAATATGCACATAATTTTAAAGGGCTTATCTAGCAGAGTTTAGTGCCGCAAACCGCACTCAAAAAGATTGATCCAGTACAAAATGGCGGCTATTCAAAGGTTTTATTTAAAAAAAGATGTTTACTTACCAAATGTTTTCAGACTAAATGTTTGAATTGTTCACCTCCGGTTATTTGACAGTTGGAAAGACGCACATAAAAACTATTAACAGAATTTTGCAGGGCAACTTGAGGAATCGTCTGACATTCTTGAAGTATTCTTTGTCTCAGTTCATTTAAATTTTGAGGCTTTGTTTTGTAGACGTTGTCCTTAAGGTAACCCCAAACAAAATAGTCTAATGGAGACAGATCTGGTGAACGCGCTGGCGATTCTACAGTCCCCCGCCTTCCGATCCACCGTTGCCAAAAAACAGAGTTTAAATAGGCTCTTACGTCGATGCCGTATTGTGGGGGTGCTCCGTCCTGTTGAAACCAGATATTCTGGAAATGTTCTCCAAACATGTTTCGAAGTTTCGCTACTCCAGTAACGGCAATTGTGCCTGTTTACGCTTCCATTCAGCATAAATGAACACTCGTCTGAAAACACAAAATTGTTTACATCAATTTAGTTGCGATCTATTTTGGCTATCATAGTTTCACAAAATTCTATACGTCGATCGAAAACATCATTGTTGAGTTCGTGCACCAAATGAACTTAATAAGGCTTAAAATTAGACCCTTTCAGAATTTTTCTAACATAGATGTCATGAGTTTTTGCTGCTGAGCGTAGGGACTCTTGCGGGTTCTCAATAAATGACTGCAATACATCTAAAGAGTTGTCTTCGGTTGTCGCAGTAGCGGGTCTTCCTGACCTATGACGTTCAGAAACACTTCCTGTTTCCATAAAGCATTGAACAGTTCTCCCTACAGTTGTTCTAGAAATAAATGGCATGCTTCCTCGTGTGATCGTCTGTTGTTTCCCCAACAAACCATCATAAGAAGTGTTATACGTTCACGTTCGTCAAGCGACATAGTGTAGTTGAAGAACTACAAGCAATACGACAAACTCTTTTGTACTAAAGCGCACTGATAGAAAGGTTGGACAGCACTACTAAAACAAAAAATAACTAGAATAGCCTACTATGAATAGACTGGCTAATAGGAAAGTCCAAACTGCGACCCAAAGATAAGAGCTTTCTAATTGTTACCGTTACATATCAGGTTTTCCCCGTTATCAGTATATTAGGACCAAATTTGTAACCCTTGAGGATAACTAACGTCATAATTCACTTCTGTACAACTGACAAGCATAATTTAGTATTTAGCTGCAGTATTCGTCTGGTAGCAGTTTTGCTTTAGGCCTACTGGGGTTATGGCTACTAATAAAATGTAACCAAGTAAAACCTTTGAACAGCCGCCATTTTGTACTGGATCAATCTTTCTGAGTGCGATTTGCGGCAATCAACTCTGCTAGATAAGCCCTTTAAAATTATGTGCATATTGACCTATGCTCCTATTTAAGATTTCCTTCTGACTCCTTGCGGGACGTACCCATGATATTACAGAAAACTGATAGTTCCTTCAAAAAGTAGATTTTTAGGTGTAGTGTTGATGTACCAAATCTTGTTGATTTATCTGTTATCGTTCAGAAAATATTATACCTGTGCAGGACTTTATGTACACCCGGTATATTTGTTAAAAACAATAAATGTAGTAATTAGAAATTTGCTCTCGCAAACTGTTACAATTTTATGAAAAATGTAAACTCTTTAAAAATTGCCATGTGTATGAGTGTTTTTCAGTTTTATGTGCAAAACTATATAGTATCTAACACTTCATTATATGTAGATAAAATGTTTAAATTTATTTATTTTATCGAAATTATGACCTACCGTACCTTAAAGAAAATCGGAAAATGGGCAAAAATTTTAGTGTCAAAATATAGGCTATATAATAATAATATTGAAAACTGGTTGTATAAACGTATAGATTTTTTTATTGGCTATTTATTAAAATTATCTTTGGCCAATGTGGATGATGATGTAATTTATTTCAAAAATAACCACGAAAACTATATTACAACCAATATGATCAAATATATTGACAATGAGGGAAAATAACCTTAAATAGCACACAGGGATCAACTTTACAGGACAAGTAAAAGTGTTTTTTTTTTACTGAGTTGACAGCAGGCAAGTATGGAGGCCAGTGGTGGGAATGGAAGCTTAGTGGTACCAAAAAAGAATATATGGGTACCAAAAATTCCCTTGACAAATTTAAACTGAAAAATATGAAAAAGAAATCTATGTGGGTTCCTGTGTACCCCAGTGTGCTCTTTGAAGGTTAAATCGCTTTGGTAAAAAGACATGTGTAAATGTTGGAATGACAGAACAACCATTCTCTGCTAGCTAAACTCGACCAGTGTTTTACGTTTCTATTATCACTCAGGGTTTAAAAGAATGAGATCCCTATTCAGATTCAAAATCACGTATTTACGTTTGTTTAATGATTTACAACTCTACCAGTTATCTGTTACTGATTGTTAGTTTTATGCCATTTTAAGCGACTTGCATGTCAAAATATATTCGCGAATCTCTGCAGTTCCATTGGAAACAAGGCCTTATGGTTTACTAATACGCAAGATTATGGCATTTTACCTTTGTAATCCATTGAAGAAATTTTAATATAAATAAATGTATCAACAAGAAATCAATCAGAAAAAGTTTGAACTTGCTCCACATAAACGTTACACGTTAACATTTTTATGAATAAAACAAACAATTGTTACTCAACAGGCACAATCCGGTTGTTTACCACTAAGCCAAATCCTTAATCACCAAAATTATAGATCGCATTTATTTTTGGGAACTTTTAGCCTCTGGAATCTCCCAATCACCAATCATTTACTGGAGCTGCAAACACTTTCGGGAGTTCTCAACTACTTAAAGTACCTGGTTTATGGGATTCTGGTAAATGGGTACATTTTTCCTCTATAATATATATAATCTCTAGAAGATCATAGATGCTCTGGAATCCCCTAATAATTATCCAGCAATTATTGTTGCAAAAACTATGTAAGCTTGCAATTCCTGGACCACCAGGTTTATTATTTAGTATCAGAGATGTGAGTACAATCAATATAAAGAAGCCATGATGTCTAGGAGATCTCAGCCTCTGAAATCTCCCAATCACCCTCCAGTAATTAGGGTTGGAAAGTCCTTACTGAGCTTGCAACTCTTTGGACCATTTAGTTTATTAGTCTGTCATAAGGATACTGTCAGCACTTATAGATTCCATATTGTCCAGTTCTTAGCCTCGTGAACTCTCACCTTTGTATCAATATTTCTCTAGGACCATCCACCCTCTGAAAGCAAACAGCTGTCTTAAATTCCTAGTTATTTGAAAACACATACGGTCTTGATAAGCTTGCTAACCAATTCTTATTACAACTTTTAATTGGATGATTTATCCCCCCAAAACCTAACATACAACACTAATTCTCTCGGCAATTATTTACTTGTTTTGATGAATTTGAATACCTACTCTCGGCTCAAAAAGTTTAGACGCCCGAATTTGATAGTTGAGCAAACTAACGATTACATCTACTTAGCAGGAATTACATTAAAATTGAACTTTAACATATTGCTCCGTTTAAACAAATGGGGCAAATAATTTACAATAACAATAATACCCAGCCATTATGAATATAACAAATAAATTTTAAAATCTCATAACCAGGAAACTTGTGATCTGATTAAGAGAACAAGACGTTTGTTTATACAAAATTAATGAATGAATGATGAATAAACAATGCCTTTATTAAAGAGGTGGAGTTAGGGCTATCAAGCCCTCTCTACCACTCAACCTCATGTTGTATACAGACAATTTACAATAGTTTATACAATTGTGGTAAATTATTAACTTATTCTTTAAATAGAAAAAACAAAAATGCTTTACCTATGCAAAATTTAATTATTTTAAAGTGAAAATCTGTATATTTAAATGAATTCTTAAAATACAAAAGAAAATCTTTATACATATTATCATGAATACAAGATGATTAAAAATGAAGAACAAGCAGCAAGAAACATTCAATCACTCTAACACATTGATTGACCACAAAACCGCAACAAGCAGCACCACCCGTCATCCCCACAGGCCCCCCTGCAGGAAGCCCCTAACCCCCGTCCCGAAACGAGCACGGTCCTCAATACATCTGATATCGTCGGGGAGAGCGTTCCAAAGGCGACAAGCTTAGACAGTAAAGGGCCTATTAAAAATTGTTGAACGATGAATTGGAATTGATAGTACCTAATGTGGCCCCCTTCTTGTAGGTCGTTCACTAATATCAGAGAAAAAGTTGAAATGGGGTTTTATACTGTTGACATATAAACAGTATATTTGGTTTTGATCATTAAATTTAGAATAGAAAGAATGTGGAATTTACGTAGTAGATGAAATTTCATGAATGACAATTGCTGAAAATATTACTTAACGCGATATTGACGTCTGAGATTAAAAATAAGTACAAGTATATTTAGATTTAAATTATTATCTTTTATTTTTGGGTGGTTAACAGAAACTCGGCATAACTCATGTTATGGAAATTTTAAGTTGCCTTGACCGTGTCATTTTGTAAACCACTATTTAAAACTCTTAATTTTTAGCACAGGTTTAATTGTACAGGTTTTATTAACTTGCCGAGAGCGAGGCCTGCGCGTTCAAACGCGCACATCGCCATATTGTCCAGGGTGATGTCGCCATGGAGAACCACTTTATCACCGCGTTTAGACAATGACAAACGAATTTCTTGGCTAGGTCGCAACCGTTTCCTTATAAGGAAGTCGGAAAGTCCTATCTCATAAATGTTAAATTTGCGTTTTTCGGTACCTGTTTTTCAGCAACTATATAAGATGGGAGCGTAACATTTTTACTCCATTTTAAGATTATTAATGTCTAAATAATTATAACTTTAAGTAAAAAGATATGTAATACTTTTTCATTTATACATTTTATAACTTTATTCTGTTTCTTGTTATATACAGTTTTTTTAATCTTTTATATTATTTTTCTATTAGGCACCTTATAGGTATTTAAACGTTATAATTATTCTATAGATCCTATGAAACAGGTACCGATAAGTGAAAAATGCGGAAAAACTAGTTTAATGGTAAAAGAATTCAATATATGTGAATATACTTACATTGGTAAGCTCTAATAGTGTTCAGATGCATAGAATGGATTGTCAGGATCTTATCCCTCCAGCTTCTTTTAAGCGGATGCTTTTGAATGACGATCCTTATTTTGCAGTTCTAAAATTTGTTTTTCAGTCTTCAGTAATTCTTTGTATGTCCATGTTTCATAGTATTTCAGCACATTCCTTCCCCGCAGGTATACCTAGTTTTTTTAAACTATTTTGTAATATTACCTTTGTTGACAGTGGCTGCAGCATCATATACATCATATACGCCAAGTTATAATGTTTTTCAGTGAAACAAAAACATTTTTTGGCACTCAAGTCCATAAAACGTTATTGAAGGACTCGTTTGGTTTCTGGCTTTTCCCACGCAGAAATGTTTTGTAGTAACTCAGGAGCTGCTGGGTCTTGAGATACCTTTTTTACTGCTTCAATAAAATTTTCAGGTAAACAAAAGAGTTTGTCCATGGTCATATGTTGTATTTTCGGCTTGGGCTCGCTGAAATTAACAACATCTTGAAGATCCTTTGTTACAGAAACCATGATTAGGTTTCTCATTTGACGGGCATACATGGAGGAAACTAGCCCAAACTCCCTCCTTCATTTGGTTTATACTCCCATTTGTATGTCTTTTTATATCTCCCCATGTTTTTAAAATGTAGTAACTTCACAAAGTCGAGCACTCAAACTTACTCACAAACACAATAATAACATTAACATTTTTCAAATGTTTACTCACAACAGCTGATAGATATTTTGCTTTTTACAACTGGTTTGCTGCTCAGAGCCAACCATTACCAACTTGACAACACAAAATCATTCTGGATTTGAAGGCTCCTACTGCACTATGGTTTATTCAAAACATAAAAACTCCCGAAAACGTGCAAACTCGTTAGACAGCGATTCATAAAAACTGCTGTAGAAATGTTTATATTTGACCGATTCAGTTGGAATTTATTTTAATTTATTTGTAATGGATTAGGTAATAATAAAACAATATAATACAAAATATACTCTTTTCATTTTTGAACATCTAACTCCCTTTAATGGACATTGTCACTGAAGTGGAAACTGATCTTTCGATCATATTGGATTTGTGAATTAAGTCGAAAATAAATTACAAAAATTTGACGAAGAAAAAAATGTTTTGCTCGGTGGGGTTCGAGTTCACGTCTCTCGATTTCTAATTGAATGTTTTTTACACAAAGAAACAAGCGAATTTCCGCAGACAAATATTTATTTTTAAGAAATTAAAAGCCAAAGTACAATACGACATTAATAGTCGGAGAACTACTTTATCGCCACGCGGTATGGAATGATATACGAATTCACCAGCTGTTTTGCGACCGTTAGTTTTTAGCGATTGTTCAGATTGTTGTCACTTATATGGAAAGACATCTGCAGATAATCTCGGATTTCAGAACTGAACCGAAGATTAATCAGTGGGAGAACCAATATATCGCTATGCGGTAGACTATATTCGAATTCTGTATACATATGTTACACCCCGTACGGCCCCTCCTAGCCCGCGGCCATAGGCCGATTCCCAGTGACCTAGTTAGTGGTAAATGCGACTCTGGCTGGAGCCGAAAAAAACTCTGTCCAGTTTTTCCGTAGCATGTCTTCATTAGTTCTATATAGTCCATGAGCTGAGGGCCAATCTCCAATCTAGTATTTTTGCAAACTATCGCCAGCCATGCTATTTCTTGCGGAGATCGAAGGAGGGTATATAAAAAAATGTAAAATATCAAACAATACTTTGTTTTGATATGTTTCAACTTAAAAGAATTATACTATATGACAATTCTCTGAAATTGATACTTTAATTATGGATGTTATCCTGGAAAAACAAGCCTGCTGTATTTCTATTTTACCCAGTACAGATCCGAAATTTCAGTTATCCTTGTAGGCCTATGCAAGTTACTGCCCAGTACTGCCAACATTTTCAAAAGAGAACGAAAAAAGTCGTGCTGTTTCACCATAACATTTGTGGTGTAATCCAACAAGGAAACTATACAAATGCACTTGGAGTGTGACAGCCATTTTGCATTTGAAGACTAATTAAAACATTATGTGGATAAATAGTTTTGAAAACGATGATAAGTAAAATTTACCCTCTATTAGATTTAAGATTCGTTTATTTTAACAAATCCTTTAGTTCTGTCAACCTGTATCTCGTTCGAGGACATAAATCCGATATACAAACGAATTTAAGGCTTTATATTCGCCTAACGGTTTATACAGCTCTAAAACACAGTTCTAATATTCAATTTATTCTAGAACAAATTACATTTTGAACTTTGGCATTCACTGAAATTCCTTAAGTATCTCAAAAGCATATGAATTGAGAAGCTCTGGCCAGGAACCGTATGTCTACTAATACTTCAGGCTAGGTCAGATAATTCGTTGGCGTGCAAAATATATTGTCCATAGATACTATACCGGCTAGTCCACACTCGTTATTCCTAAAATTACCAATATCTCCTGGACGAATAAAGATAAGACGTACACGCTTTGTTCATAATACAAGCGCCATGTTAATTGTGGTAACCGTAGATAATTTATGTGATCAACAACTACTAAATGGGTTATAACTTTTATGGTTCTTATAACATGTGATTAGTTACCGTAACTAACACGAAATGCCGTATCTTAAGAGGCATAAAAGGTAATCAAGGTCAATGACGAAATACTTTTCACCGACCGTTACTTTATGATGCAATAGCAAGTTTTCCATCAGGCAGCAAAAGCCTTTTCTTCGTTTTCACAAAATGCTCTAAATAAATTTATTTAGTTCTTAGTGTAAACAAGAAATGTACACAGTTTCACGTTTAGTATTCTAATCAGTTACTCTGAGACCCGAACCTTAAGGTCGAACTTTGTTAACACTTGCTTCTATTCCAATACTCTGAGGCCGAACCTTAAGATCGATTTCTGTTAGCTCTCGTTTCTCTTCCAAACGGATGGGAATTTTTGGTGGGTGGGGTTGAATTTTCGTTTTTCAAATCAAAAACCTTAAAAACGTAAAATAAATATTACAATATTAAAAGGTCAAAGAAACTTTTAAATTTATTTAATGTTGATCATATTTATTATAAATAAAATGTGAAATGAACTCACTGACTAAATGACAAAACAAGGAAATAATTGTTTTTAATTTATACGGCTCATTTGAAAATAATAGTAAAGTTCACTGAAAACACTCAGCTACTATCTATGGTACTGAATCGATCACAGTAATGGTTATATTTAAATGCTTTCGCTTTATTGTCGTTTGGATTTTTATAATATTCTGTAAAAGACTCCAATAAAGTTTAACCTTCAAACAATTTTGTGCTCTTTACACATTAATCGTTCATATAGTATAATTTGTTAGGTGGTTATATTTTCGTAATATAAATAACGTTTTCATGTGTAATATCAATCAACGGAAGTTTCTGGCTTGCGCACCTGGAACCAGTGTAATTGGTTGGAATCTTGTTCATTTTAAGTATGTGTATCACATACAAACTGCATGTTGATACATTGGGAGGGGTTTATTTCGAAAATATTTTTTGCAACTTTAAAACGAATGCATTTCAGAAGTTAAAACCTCATTTTTCTCCAAGACTTGGGTGTTTCTAACAAATTATTGAAGAAAGGCAGTGGCCATCGTCTGCCCTCCCGAACGCCGTATATTACTATCTGCGAGTCAGGAGGAGGGATTACAATTTCCATCAAAAAGTTTTTTCAACACATTATTATGAGATAAATTATTTTATACTAACAGCACATTGCAAAGCTGAAGTCGTAAATAAAACCAGTACCTGCAATACTCGAGATACCACAACGTAATAATCGTGGCCAGAGAAGTCTCCTCATGGCTCATGGACAGTAGAGTTATTTCAGCAGTGTGTTTCAGCTTTACAGAAATCTATTTGTATGATTTGAGAGGATTTAAAGGGTCTATAATACTAAAAAATTTCATTTTTTTCTTACTATAGAATTTTTTCCACTTGTATTTGCACAGTTTGATACCAAACATATTCAATAAAATTGTTTCTAAGCATTTTTTATGTAATTTTAAAAAGTAGTCTGCACGCCTTTTTCATGGCCAGGTTAGCTAAATGTTGTTTACGATCGTATTTACAGGCACTTTGTACTGTACTGAGTTGAATAGTAAACAGTTAGGAAAAAATTAACTTTGGTAACACCGATTATTCTGTGGCACACATTTGGACAATAGTACACAAGCATTGGCTCAACCATGTCTCCTGAAAAAGGGCCTCCATGACAAGACTCACAACGTGAATGAGGCCTTCCATAATATAGTTTGGATAATGATTCCTAAAAATGTGTTTTTGGGAGAAAAACTTTAGAAATAGGAGTGTTTGATACCATCTTGACACTTATGATAGTAATTTAGGGATATTGCAAGTTTTTAAAGAACTAGGAATTAGTGAATGTGGCATAAAAACTATTGAAGCGCTTAAAAGATTCCGATGAAATTCGTCTACAAAGCTCATCGAACAGCACAAGAAGGAACTAAAGAAGCCAGGATTGGCAGAAGAAGAAAGAGACTAGAAGTACATGAATTAGATGACATCCAATACTGCCCAGGAGGGATTTAAGATAAATATTTCTTTAGAATCAGTTACATGTTTTTGTCTTTTGCTGTTTCCCGAAAGTACACTTTTTTAGGTTTAGGTACATTTCAATGATGTTCTAATTGAGATATTGCCTTGAAATGTTTACTAAACGTGTATGTATATATAATTCACAAAATAAACTAGAATAATTAATTTATTCATAAAATAAAAATATAAAGAATTTAAACTTTTAAAATATTTAAAACGTTTGCCTTTTGAAAAAATTTTATTTTTATATTTATGTTAGCTTTGAGAGAGATCCTAGTCTGTTTCGTGTAAACATATTTAATAAACAGTAATACAAAATTTCAAAGTCACGTGTGCAATGGTTCCTGATATGTATGTTCCTAAGTTACCGATTTTAACATGGCCGAGAGAGGGCCCTTCAACCAAATTAGTTTTTAATTCATAATTCTTTTTTTAATATTGGATTCTATATAAAAATGTGTTTCACAAAACGCTTTTCAACAATCTGAATTACGAGCATTCTCTTTCTGAATAGAACCTACAATGTATCCATCACTTACCTACTACCACCAACAAAATTTATAGCATCATTTAAAGCAGAGATATGCTTGTGTGTGTTTCCAACTCTCCCAAATGCCAGATTTTCTACTGGCGGAGTTACAAACTATACCACAATTACTACATCACTGTTTACTAGACAAGAGTGTTTAAAACTCTAGAAAATCAAAGTTTGTCACTAAGAGTTGTTTCATGAACCAATTTCTTGTTTATTTCTTAGCAAGAAAATGTATAGTTTTGTATATGCAAAAGTTTTTTTACATATAAACAATTTTCTATCTGTACAAATTTTGCTTGTACTTACGTTTTGGATAATAGTATACGCGAAAATCTGTCCATTTGTTTTCTTGTACATATCTCACTCATATATTTTATGAAATTAATTATTTTAGTAATAAAACAAACGTATAATGACTGTGATATATTATAAAATAAGTATTAAGAAATCGTTAACCAATTTGACAATATTAGAGAAAAAGAAAGAAGAATACAACGAGAAGTGTTAGGTAAACAACTGTAAGTCCATGTTCTAAAACTGTTGTGACTATTTCTTAGCTAATTCTTAAGAGGCGGACACTGGGTCCACACACCCGGCTAGGGACCCTCAGTCCGACCTCACAGTACGAGGGGTTGACAAGGGATTGTACTCACACTGTAGTACTTCAACAGTGTTTCTTGATTAGAATTGTGAAAGAAAATTATAATAATCAAATGTCTCTCAGTACATAATGTGTGTCACATAGCATATATTGATTATAACTGTAGAAGAATATTGCACATTTTGTACCTCACTTGTACAAATATACAGCTGTTAATTTACAACCCCACTCCATGATACTATCCACTTTTAAACTTATCATTAGAACCATACACACTTTATTTTGAATATTAGTTCTATTTATTATGATAGCTGTTATAAATTAAATGTAAAATTATTCAGTATATTACAATCTGTTTACTAGAATATTTATGCCAGTACACCTAAAACAGTCATTGATAATGTGAGTAAAATCTTTTCAGCGCCCATGTTTGTAAAATAAAATCCCAATACCATATAGTAATATTTATAAGATTTTACCTATAAAGATCGAATTTAAAAATGTAATTTCAGTGATATAAATATTTGACTAATTGTAATTGCTTTATTTACTTAGCCTACCTTGAAATTGGGCAATAGTCCACAATACACATTTATCAAATTTGTATGAATTGTAATATAATTCAATGAAAATATCCGGCGGAAAAGTAATCTATCTTCTGAATTATATTAAACTTATAAGTCAAAAGTTGACTTTAATTTTAGGTTAATGTGGTGTTTTTTTCTCTCTCTCTCTCTCTCTCTTTTTTAAGCCTCAGCTACACAGCTATGTAGGCTTCGATGTTCACTGGTTTATCTCGTGTCTATACATGATTGGCGGCGCTCCCCGGGATTTGAACCCGTGATCTCTCAGTTAGAGAGCCGAGACTGTAACCATTAGTCTACAACTATACAGTTCAACTTCCATTCGTAAATTCTAATTAATCATCTGTTGGTATTTCAAAAATAGGAACTTATAATACGATATCATTATTAGTTTTGAACACTTTTTGAAAATTGTTGATATTGCAGGTTTGTTATTGTTATAAACTTAGAAATAGTTGCTATACATATCAAAATAAAATTTTCCTAATTGTATTCTATTTTAATTATAGTTTAATTTATAATATAATTCAACTCATAATAAACATTTTAGGGTACTTTAAGATTATACCGACCACACCAATATGAAGAACACAAAAATATAAATTTATAGAAACAAACATGATACAACGAAAAAACAACTCTTTAATTACAAAATTACAAACTTAAAACGATTATCAGTTGTTAATGGGGTCAGATTCCGTTATATGCCCCAACGCTTAAACTTTTTTCAATGAACTTAGAACGTTATAAAACGATGTAGTTGAGTAACAGAACTAACATTCCATCAATCAACAAGCATTTCCAGGTATTGTGATCGGTATTGTTGTCGCTGTTATCTTATCTTTCTCGAGAATCCCGATTACGGCAGGCCGCGCGGCATCACATGATTATTTAAGTTTTTTGCGCGTTATATTATTGCCTTTCCATTACAATTCAATTTATATTTCTGATCAGCCCCTCTAGAATTTAACATTTTACTGATAGGTACTATCTTGAGGGTTGTTTTTCTTTCGTTGACCTTCGGTGCTGCCCCGCGCTGATGGCCGGAGGCACTCGCATTTTGGGTGGCGGAGTGTGATCAAGAATAGAAACAAGTTTTGAGTGTTGTTTCAATAAAGAGTATTTTTTGTTTGGTAAAGTTAGTTTTTGTTGAATTTTTGTGTTTGGAGAAATATAGGGGTAAAACACGGAAGTACAACAAAGAGACGCACCAGCTGAAAGGGCGGCGAGACTCTGCAATCACGTTATCTACTAGACCGCTCGACTTTCACCTCTGTCTGAGAATGGGGAGGGGTTTGCGATAAGACAATTCCTGTTTTAGGTAACGGTTACTATGGATGCGAATTCTGACGAAAATCTGTTATGACGAGCACTGACGAGTTCGTACGAAGTCGTTCGAACAAACAAAAGCCTGTTTTCTACTGATACTGTTTACAGTGGCAGCGAATTTTTGCGTCAGAAAAGACATGAAGTCGTCAGAACGAATTGAGCGATCAAACAAGTTTGATTTTTTTCGTGCGGCCAGTTTCCCTTTGTTTTCACGACTTGTTTCACCCTTTGCGTCGAATTTTAAAGTTATTAACTTAAGGGGGTTTCGGTATCCAATAAAATGAAATTTTTATAAATTTTCGTGTTGTTTTAATATTTTATTATTCTATGACTAATTTCCTGACATTTTAATGCAAAAAAAACTATTAAAATCCGATGATGGGAACTATTTTTATTTTTATTTTGAAAAATATAACGACATGCCAACAACAATTTAGTGTTTTCCATTGCAACTGAAGTATTTGTTATAGTAACACAGTTGTATTCTTCCAAACTATGATTTAGATTTATGGGTTGGTACACCTGCCTTGTCTACTAACAAAAAATACAGCTGTCTATAACTGTCCTTCAGTTACAATAAACCAATTTTTGTGTTTGTAAACAAAACAAGTTCTGTTTGGTGGATTGTAGTTACTGTTATTTTGTTTGTAGAACGCATTTGATTTCTAAAATGCCTAGAAGTAATAGAATTTTTAAGAAGAGAAAAAGTGAGTTTTACAAAAAGAAAGTAGTTGTAGAGTGTGAAAGCATGTGGTAGTGGTGTTGTTTTGGAAGAAACTGTGGAAGATAGGTTAGTTGAGAGTGAAACTGAGCCTAGTCCTACGCCGAATAATGAGGACACAGATGATGTTGTTAGTGCTTCAAAAGTGAAACTAGGTAATATCAGTCAAAATTATAAAAAACATAAACTGATAAGGAGCCTAATTTCCAAAATGATATTGTTGATTTAAAAAAAACTTATAAATGTAATTTCTCAAATAGCAGTATGCAAACAGTGTCATCAACCGATCGATTTTAAAAATCAAGTATCGTGTAGGCCTTTTTTTTCTCGGGGGAACTTTTCATGTGAAGGTTGCAATGAAAAGACACTGGCCTCTTATGAAAAACTCCTTAGTCTTGCAAAATAGACCTAATGATGATACAAAATTATATGACAATAAATGTAAGATTGGTGTATGGCATGCGTACTATTGGCAGAGGCCAGAACGGCTGCCGCTACACTATGTGGCGAACTAAATCTGCCCTCTCCTCCATCACGGTTTATATGAATTACACACAACTGTTAGGGTCTGTGACTGAAGATGTTTGTTTTTAAGATTATGAAGGAAGCAGTAGAAGAATCAGTGATTTATAAATGAAGGTAGGAGGGATTTGACAGTAAGCCATAGACGGGACATGGCAAAAGCGAGGCCATACATCACAAAATGGTATAATCACTGCAACATCTGTGGATACCGGTAAGGTAATTGATGCAGAGATTTTATCTAAGTAACTGTCGTTGTAAAGACAAAATTAATTGGACAACATAGTGATAAGTGCAGTGCAAACTATCTGGGAGAGTAAAGCGGAGGCATGGAAGTTGTCGGAGCTCGTGCGATTTTCCATCGGTCCCTACCCACTTAAATGTTCGCTACGTTGAATACTTAGGTGATGGGGATTCGAAAGGGTTTTTTAGTGTTGTGGAAAGCAAGCCCTATGGTGATGAGTGCCTGGTGAAAAAACTAGAATGCATTGGGCATGTGCAGAAACGCATGGGGACTCGCCTAAAGAATTTAAAATTAAAAAGAGGGAAAAAAACAAACAAACCGATGGAAAAACAATAGGCGGTCGGAACAGACTGACTGAAGCTGCCATATTAGCCATACAAAAATATTATGGTCTAGCAATTCGAAGAAATGCAAGCAATTTAGAAGACATGCGAAAAGCTGTTTGGGCTGAGTAATTACCATTTGCTATCCAGCAATACAAATCCTCAACACGGACTTTGCCCAATAGGGAGTGAAAGTTGGTGCAAGTACCAAAAGGCTATGGCTTGTAATGAAACTTATGACCATTCCAAACATTTTCACCTTCCTGCTGTCATCATGAACAAGATAAAGCCTATTTTTACAGACCTAAAGTGCACCTGATTTGCTTCGTAAATGTCTCCACGGTAAGTCACAAAACCGAAATGAGTCCGTAAACCAAGTAATCTGGTCTCGCCTGCCAAAAACTGTCTTTGTTGGCATACACACCTTGCACTTAGGAGTGTATGATTCCATAAGTTCCTTCAATAAAGGAAATATGGCAAAATGTATGGTTTTACAACATCTTGGAATGACTGTTGGACATAATTTTTGTGAAGCAATGAAAAAGCTGGACATAGCTCGCTTACAAAAAGCTCAACGCATGGCTACCGAAGTCGCAAAAAATCAAGGCAAGCTCGCTCAAGTGCGAAGAGGAAAGCTGGAAGATCAGTGGGAAGAGTTGGAGGATCCTGATTTATAACCCTAGTTATGCAGCTGGATGTCATTAATATTATAATAAAGGTCAGTGAATTCAACTTATTTGATGTGTGTTGCCTTTAGCTGCGAATTTCCCGAAAAATTAACTTTTTTATCACTTATGTACCTTTTTCTCAAGATCCACTGATCAGATTAACATAAAAAAATACACATGTACTTAAGACCAGTACACACATTTAGAGCGGAAGACATTATAAAAATCTATTTTAAATTTTTATTAAAAAAAATTATAATTATAAATTATTTTTACAAAAAATTAATAAATTTTTTTATTTACAACAAATTAAATAAAAACTTCTTTTTTTTACTTTGTTCCGCTCTAAATGTTAACAAAGGTCTAAATAGTAGTGTCCTAAAGTTTTGATGATGATAGCTTTAAAAGGTTTCTGAGAGAAAAAGGTACATAAAATTGGCCAAATTAACATGGGAGAAGGATAGGGCATACCGAACCCCCTTAAAATTAACCATGGATATTGATAAATGAATCGGTCTTGTGTAGGAGAACAGATGTTTGTGGGACATGAGGAGAGAAATTATGCTTCCCGAAACGAAGATTCAGACTACCATTTTCTTATGAGTCTACTACCACATTTCCAAAAATTACCGGAAAGAAAGAAAAATGATTGTGAAGGACCAAGCTAGTATTTTGTGATGAGGACCTTTTGTCGGGATTCGGAGGACAACATCGACTACAGCCAATCCACCATCCATCACATAACTATGGTTCTTCCCCATGTGGTGGTTCATCAACGAGTGATAAGTGATACTTGGGAAAGTCGTTCACAAGGACCAACTCCACTGAGTACAGCACAACATGAGGACCTTGTTTCGTTCTTTTTCAAATGTAACTCCAACCGATTTAAACTAAAAATGGAAGTTAAATTTTTCCAATGTTACTGTTATACGCAAAATAAGTGAAAGTAAAGACTTTCACTTATTTTGCGTCTTCACTTTTTAAATTTAACCTAATTTCAATTTAGGGTGAATTTGGGTAAAATGTGGCTTTTCAGTAAAACTATTTTTTTTAAAGGAAATTTTATTCTTTTTATCAAACAAAGGTTGTTTTATTTCTATTGTTATGTCAATAACATTTTCAATAATTTCATGAATCTAATTTGATTTTTTTTTTTAACGAGATTGTTTTGTTATAATTAATAAATAGTTTTTATTTGACCAATTAAATAACATTGTTTCTAATTATTATGGCTATTTAATATTATTTTCACATCTGCCTTATTTTCCAATATCTCGAAAATATTGTTGATCGAGTTCAATCCATTTAGCTGGGACAGCTATGACACGTACTGACTACAATCACATTTTCTATATTAGTTTACATTTTTAGTAAAGTGATATTATCTGAAAAGGTTGCATTTGCGTTCACACATCAAAAAAATCTTTCCGATTGATCACATAAATGTTTAAATAACACTTCAAACTCTCCTTTCTCGTCTCTACTACCAAAATATCGGGTTAAAATATTCTGTTTTTACCCTTTTAAACAACATTATTTTTAATAACGGGCTTTCAAGAAAATATTGTTCATCGAGTTCATCCATTTAGCTGGGCGGCTTTGACACGTACTGACTATCAGAAGATCTGAAAACGCGCACACTGTAACCGCCTTGTTCTGACGATGATTTCAGACGTACTCGTCAGAACAGATTTTCGTCAGAATTCGCATCCATAGTAACCGCTACCTTATATTGACGAAATATTGTTCTACGCTAATCTAGTAATCAGTAGAAGCAAAATGTCAAATAACGATCAATGAATACAAACCTTTTGTATTCATTGTAACGATTCATGTCTGGGTGTGGTCGGTATAATCCCAAAGTAGACCTTTAATTGCTTTATTTACTTGGCCCTTGGCTTTGGGCAATAGTCCTCAATACACACTTATCAAATTTGTATGAATAATATCATTCAATGAAAATATCCTGCGGAAAAGTACTCTCTCTTCTGAATTATTACACTTTTAAGTCGAAAGTAAACTTTAATTTTAGGTTGATGTGGTGTTACCACACAGTTCATCTTTCATTCTTTATTCGAATTAATCATCTGTTGGTATTTCAAAAATAGGAATTTATAATACGATATCATTCTAGTTTACCACACTTTTTAAAAATTGTTGATATTTATGGTTTGTTATTTTTTATAAACATAGAAATAGCTGTTGTACATATAAATAGAAAGTTTTTATAATTTGATTCTATTTTAATTGTAGTTTTATTTGTAATATAATTTAGCTCCTAATAAACATTTTAGTACCCGTTTATACTCGTACTTGTATTATACAAGCTAATTATGTTTTTGATGGCATATGAGTTTTGTTTGAGCCTAGGTTTATAGGCCAAGTGCCGCTATTTAATAAAATATATTAGCTTCGTTATGTTAAATATTTAAAGTAGAAATATAAACGTGTGATATCAGATATGACGGTAATAATAAAACAAACAAAATATGGAAAGGCCGTTGCGAGACAGACTGACAGAAGTGACTACTTCTTACAACGGGAAGTGAATATATATATTCTTAAAATTTTATATATTACAATGATCACTGATTTCTAAATATTAAAGTAATAAATATTTATACATTTTCATTTTTATCATTTGTATTAGTTTCTATAATTTTGTCAGTACCGTATTTTTTCACTATAATCTTGTATATCCAAAATAATTATTTCATTTTCATTGTCATTATACTCCAAAAATTAAATTATGGGTTTTATAATAACTCAAATAAGAAATACAAATTCCAGGACAAAATCTTGCAAATATCTTGTACTCACAGCACCTATTGTTTTTCCATACCATGTTGTACTTTTTTATTTAAGAGTTGACACTGTTACATTTATTTATTTCAATTCTATTGATAGTTTTGACATTTATTCATCAAATTTTGTATTTAAATTAATTCTTTAAGTGAATTTACTACGGCTTTGTTAGCTATAGAAGATATAATCAATTTATTTTTAATCCTTTTTTAAATCTCGTTAGGACAAAACTAGTAGTGAACTGGAATATGAATTAATATTAACAATGCTCAAATTCAATAATATAATCTGATGGGCTTTATATACTGCAATTAAATGACACAGTAGGTTAATTAATTTTATGTTGGTTTCATTGTTAAATTAATTATTAGTTCATAGTTTTATTCAAACCAGTATTTTACAATATACCTGTATTTCAGGCTTTTTGAAATGACTGTTTGGTATTAGAAGCAGAGTATGAATTGATTTTGTAAATTTTGACAGCTTTTAAATTATAGCGTAACCTAACCTAATAACTTCCATAACCAAGGGAAGTCTGCAGAATCAGGGATAAATCCAGACGATTCGATATTCTGGATAAGATTTACTTTAACAATATGAGTTATAACTGATCTAACAGTTAGAAAACAAATCATTGTAAAACGCTACTATATTAGAGAAGCGTTTCATTATTTTCCTTATCATATATAATGTTGTATGCTATTGTGTTTAGTATTATCTTATATCTTATGTGTCTCAAAACAGCTGTTTATTAATTCTCAATATTTATGTTTACTGTTTACTTTCTGTAAATTGATTTATTTAAATGTAGCTTTGTTATAAGTTGAATAAAACCATTTCAGTTTGGTTCAAGCTTTAACCCTTTTAATAACAATTTATTCACCTTAATTGTATTAATCATATTACAAGTGATTTTCACATTAAGAGCATCTAATCGATGGAACGATTCTTTAAACCAGAACGCTTATGCCTGACCCAAATAAACATCATGCTGATGGCCAATGGAATAACTGGAAAACAACATTTGAAAACTTTGCTGAAGAAATATGCGCTGCTGAGGAAGACAAGTTAAAGCTTATTATAAACTTTGTCAACTAAGCATCCATGAAGTACTACCAGAAGCTGATTCGTATCCTGAAGCTATATCTATCATCGACAAACTTTTTTTATAAAACTAACTAATAAGATATAGTTCCGTCACCAGTTGGCGACTAGAAGGCAAGAACTTGTGGAAAGTATCTACCAGTATTTGTATAAACTGAAAGAACTTTGCAAAATATGTAATTTTAAGACAGTCACAGCTGGTAAAAACAAAAACGAATATATTCGGGACGCTTTCTTTAGAGGATTAACTGCGCGAAGTATCCGGCAAAGATTGTTGGAAAACTTAAACTTCACTCTTAATGAAGCGTATAATCAAGCAATTGGTAAAAATTATGCTGGTTTAAAGTTTGAAACATTTACAATATAGGTCCTGTTCTAGGTGGTTTAATATTCTTGTCTTGGCTCAAGTTGTAAAAGTTAAACTTAGTACATGAATACTAGACTTAACAATGACTTTTTACATCCAATGGACGATGGTCTACAAATTTAAAGTAATGTACGTCTTGGTCTATACTTACGTTAAAAATTTTTGCCGAGCCACCTAGAACAGGACTTACATTGTAAATGTTTCAAATATTAAACCAGCGTAAATTTTAAAGAGTGGACCTTTTCACGTCGGATTTGCGGCGTTGTATTCTACTTATAGAGACCTTTAATTTGACTCGTGCATTAATATAAGATTTCCTTCTGAATCCTTGCGGGCCATCCCCCTGACATGAAAAAACTGAAGTTACTTCAAAAAGTAGACTTATAGGTGCAGTAACGATGTACCATGTTAAATTGCTTTACCTGTAATCGTTCGGGAATTACCAAGCCCATGTTGTTAGACCATGTATAATTATAAATTGGGATAGAGCCCCTTATTGGTCTGAGCTGCCTTTTCTATACTGCAAGCCATATAAAACGACAGTTGGTTTCTGTAAGACTCAGATTTTGAATTCAATCATAATAGAGTTGTTACAAATGAAGTTTTATTATTATCAGTTTGAGAATGAAAGGTTCAAGTCTTAGTATATGAATAATTGAAATATAACCTTTAATGTTTAACACCTTTATTGTGGCTCTATACTGAGTAAACTTTAATATGTAGTATCACTCTGATTATATGCCGTAAGGCGTCTGACACAGTCAAAGTATTAAAAAAGTATTTGGGACATGATAATTATAAAAATATGTTCTGAGCAGTGCCGCATTTCCCTATAGGCCCACTAGGCCCAGGCCTAGGGCGCAAAATTTTAGGGGGCGCATAAATTTTAAAGTACACAAAAGAAAAAAGTTGCGGCGGCGGGTGGTGTTGGCGCTCGGCGGGGCGGGTGGCCAAGGTCAACTAGGTCCGGGGTGCGACGTTGACTCATTCATTGGTTCATTGCTTTTATTTATTCAAAACACTCCTATATATATATATATATATATATATATATATATATATATATATATATATATATATATATACACTATTGTAATTATCTTTCATCAAAATTACGTAATTAAGAAATTTACTGGATTTCTACGTCAGTGTAATCAGAGTCCTCTGGAGGGGGGGGCGCTCTTTGGTCTGTAGGCCTAGGGGCGCCGAATTTGTAAATGCGGCCCTGGTTCTGAGTCAACACTACCAACCAGGAGTACCTGTAACATTCACAATTTTATCAAAGAAACTAAAACTTACACTTTGTTATTATTTTATAAATTACTGTAAATGAATTGTTCCTCTTATACTACTGGCTTAAGGATAACACTTTTAACAATTTAATAGTATTCATTCAGATCTCAAATTAAGACATTTCTATTCAACAATTGGAGAATTTTGTAACTATAGAGATGATTTATAAAAACTCATTTAAATTGTGGAAGTGACATAAACATGAGTAGATAACATTTCTGTTACAATCTAGTAGAAATTCCTATTGTGCTTAAAGTCTGATGTGCAAGATGTGAAAAATTCCAACAGCCATTAACTGTAGTAACGGCAGAGTTTTTGAAAATTGGCTTTTCCTTCAAACTGAACGTTAATATGAAGAGACAAGTGGAGATACATGAATCAAAAACCCCAGGGACAATGATAAAACAGTCAAACAACAAACATCTACACCCATCACAGTTCAACAGAAGATCCAACTTGCTAAAATCCTGCTTGACAGCCCCTGGACTACTGATATACATTAAAGAAGACATACCAAGGATATTCACCACCATATGGAGGATATGCACCAGGTAACCAAATTCCTGTTTGCAGCCGCTGCACTGTTCATCCAATCTGAAGACATGTTGTGGATACATACCAGGTAACCAACTTCCTGTTTGCAGCCGCTGCACTATTCATCCAATCTGAAGACATGTTGTGGATACATACCAGGTACCTAAATTCCTGTTTGCAGCCGCTGCACTATTCATCCAATCTGAAGACATGTGGATACGTACCTAAATTCATGTTTCCAGCCGCTGCACTATTCATCCAATCTGAAGACATGTGGATACGTACCTAAATTCCTGTTTGCAGCCGCTGCACTATTCATACAATCTGAAGACATGTGGATACGTACCTAAATTCCTGTTTGCAGCCGCTGCACTATTCATCCAATCTGAAGACATGTGGATACGTACCTAAATTCCTGTTTGCAGCCGCTGCACTATTCATCCAATCTGAAGACATGTTGTGGATACGTACCTAAATTCATGTTTGCAGCCGCTGCACTATTCATCCAATCTGAAGACATGTGGATACGTACCTAAATTCCTGTTTGCAGCCGCTGCACTATTCATCCAATCTGAAGACATGTGGATACGTACCTAAATTCCTGTTTGCAGCCGCTGCACTATTCATCCAATCTGAAGACATGTTGTGGATACGTACCTAAATTCATGTTTGCAGCCGCTGCACTATTCATCCAATCTGAAGACATGTGGATACGTACCTAAATTCCTGTTTGCAGCCGCTGCACTATTCATCCAATCTGAAGACATGTGGATACGTACCTAAATTCCTGTTTGCAGCCGCTGCACTATTCATCCAATCTGAAGACATGTGGATACGTACCTAAATTCATGTTTGCAGCCGCTGCACTATTCATACAATCTGAAGACATGTGGATACGCACCTAAATTCCTGTTTGCAGCCGCTGCACTATTCATCCAATCTGAAGACATGTGGATACGTACCTAAATTCCTGTTTGCAGCCGCTGCACTATTCATACAATCTGAAGACATGTTGTGGATACGTACCTAAATTCATGTTTGCAGCCGCTGCACTATTCATCCAATCTGAAGACATGTGGATACGTACCTAAATTCCTGTTTGCAGCCGCTGCACTATTCATACAATCTGAAGACATGTGGATACGCACCTAAATTCCTGTTTGCAGCCGCTGCACTATTCATACAATCTGAAGACATGTGGATACGCACCTAAATTCCTGTTTGCAGCCGCTGCACTATTCATCCAATCTGAAGACATGTTGTGGATACGTACCTAAATTCATGTTTGCAGCCGCTGCACTATTCATCCAATCTGAAGACATGTGGATACGTACCTAAATTCCTGTTTGCAGCCGCTGCACTATTCATCCAATCTGAAGACATGTGGATACGTACCTAAATTCATGTTTCCAGCCGCTGCACTATTCATCCAATCTGAAGGCACATTGTTCACGTTGTACACTATTGGCTGTTTGCTCACCACTATTTCTAACATTTTGCATTTGAACACAAGTCACTGGGGTTGCTGATAAATGGATTTAGTTGTGATGTATTTCCTCTCCACATCTTCATAATTGTAATTTTTGTTATTCATTCAATCGTGTAATTTCTAATGTAACAATAAAAAACTTTCTCTTAAACCTCACTATTTACTTGTCTAGATTATATAAAAAAACAAAATGGATGAAGAATAACGATTAAACCTCTTTCCTTTGCTATCAACTCACAGTGTAGGGTGGTTTATAATATGCTTATGATTAATAATTGATACCCTATTAAAATTATATAATCTTTATAAAGGCCATAATTGTAAACTAATCTAAAAAACTGTTTAAGCAGCTCTTAAAATGCCAGATTTATGACAAATAATTGCAATTTTTACACCTAAAAAATGTAATCTCTACTACATCAAAACATTTTTTCAGCAGTGACAGTCAACCTCTGAAGTTATTAGAAGAAATCGTCTCATGCATAAAATTCCATCCAACAATACAATTTGGAAGGTAGTGTGGAGACAGTGAGGTAAAGGAGTTTCAGTGAGTTGAGAAGAAACCTTATTTCAAAACATATCCCACCAGGAATTCTAGGTAATATTGATGATAACTGGGATGATCCTTGTGCACAGGCCAAAGACAGGTCTTCAGTATGAGTAGATATGCAAAAATAGCATTTCTGAAGTCAGTGATCATTATTGTGATGAATATAATAATTATAACTAGCCCTATTTCATTACATCACGGAACATGGCTACTCTAGTGACTACTGAAAGGTAAGGTATATCTGTTGTCTACAGAGAAAAATACATAAAGAAATCTTGATGCATTCTCCAAAATCAGACTTGTTGCATATTGTTATGAACTTTTAGAAGGGCTTTAATCAGAATGTTTACTGTGATTGGCTGCTAAGCTTAAATTTTTAATAATAGTATGTTGCCAACTTGTGCATTTATTTTGCCACTGAGGGTTATACAGTAATTACAATTTTATTTAACTAATAGTTAATTTGGATTTAGTGAATTATTTTCTTTTAACTCAAGGCCTCATGATAATTATTTCCTATTATTAAATTTAAGTTTAAAAATTGTTTTTTAATAATATTTATTATGGAAATAATAATATTTCATAAAGTTCAGTCACTTCTCATGTACATACTGTAAACAGTTTATATCCTTATCATAACCATTTTCCCTTGAGTATGAATAAGCCACAAATTTCTGTTTCAAATTCCTACCACTCCTCAGGTAAGAAAACAATTTTTCTATATTTTCCTCTCCTCAGAAGTAGTATATCAAAGGTCTGTGAGCAAACAGTTCTTTAGAATTAAAAAAAGTTATTCCAACTGACCACCTTAAAGGTTACTACAAGAATAAGTAATCTATAAACGAGACTGGTTATCTAAAAAATTCCGAATGAGTCATTGACCTAAAATTGCTTGATGCGTACTTGATGGCCCAGGAAAGGGTAAGCCTAACCGAAATTTTGTAATGTGATGAACAAAGTTCAGGGACAATATCTTGCCAAAAAACATGTGTGTTTACTTGGCAAAAAAAATTTTTGAGGGGTGTGAAAGGGTTGAGAATGAGTGCCACAATTGTTGCCCAAGGACGAGTGAAACCGAGATCAACATTTAGGAAGTCCAAAATCTCATTGAGGAAAGATCAGGGCATAACTTGTTTTGAAACTGTTGAAGAACTCAGAATCAGTTACAGTAGTGTCCAAGAGATCGTGATAGAATACTTGGGATATCACATTGTGTCTTCTTGGTGAGTTCCACATCTGTTATCGCAGGATAACAAGTGACATCAATTGGATGTTTTTGAAGCGGCTCCTCAAACCATTCCAACAAAATGATGCCTTTTTGAATCACATTTTTCCTTGTGACGAAACTAAGTCTTTACGATGGAATAAAAAAGCTTCCAATTTTATAGAAATAAAATTATTTTAAGGGTGGAAGAATATTTAAAAAATAATATATATCCTTTGGTTTAGTTAAATAAAGTTATAATTCTTTATAAGTCAATTCCGATCACATGTCATACACCCTCATGTGATGCCTTCATTGCATTATGTTAGTTTTTTTCAAAACTTAAAATTATAAAATTTTGTACATATACATATATAGTAAGATGTTTATAATATAAGTGTTTGAGGTACGAAATTTAAATTTACGTACATAGTGCATGTTTATTGTAAGTGTGTAAATTTGTGTTCAGTGTTCTTTGATTATTTTTTAAATATATATGAAATATCTTTAGTGAACTATGGATAAAAATGAACTAAAGATTTGTGAGAAATTAGTTCTTAAAAATATTGTACATTACAGAAGAAGATACTGTATATTGCTTTATAGTCCATGAGACGAGAGCCAAATTGCATTGCATTAGCACACAATGTAGTTTTTTCATAAAATTGATAGATAGAGGAATTTTCTCTTAGACATTGTCACATTAATTCTGATGGGAATAGAAATAGGAGGATATCGAAAAGTTTTTTCCTGAGTCAATTGTTTTTAGTTTAAGACAATTAAAACAGAGATATAAAGAAAAGTTAAATCAGAATCAACCAAAAATACGGAGACCAACTAAACTTCAGCATTTTCTGACGACACATCGGTTATTGGTGTACTCTGCGAGCCAATAGTGCTAATTTTTGCTTTTGGAACAATTCAAACTATTAGTCTAGGAGCTGAGGGCTAACTTGTATTATATTGGCTCACAGCCGAGTGTTTTGTGAAATCGACAGAGGAATTTTCCCTAAGAAAGAAACGAGTCGTCAATTTTTGTGGAGGTTGGTTGATGATATAAGACATGCAATAATGTCTGATAATTAGATTTAAGTAAGTCAAGCTAAAACAAAGTATGAACAGAGTAAAATATTATCATTTAGATATACTTTTGACATCCTTCCATTTCAACCTCCATGAAAACTATAATTGATGACAACCTTAGTGAAAAATCCTGTCAATTTCACAAACAATCGGCTTAATGTTCTATATGGTGCAAGTTAGCTCTCAACTTCTAGACTAATAGTTTGATTTATACAAAAAGTAAACCATAACTAGGCGTGTCAAAATTTGTTGAATTCTTCATATCCTCTGCTCTTTGTTACTTATAGCACAATACCTTCATATAGTGCTATAAGAAAACAAAGACAAGGATATGAAGAATTTTCAACAAATTGACACGCCTAGTTATGGCTTACTTTTGGTGTAAATCAAACTTTAGTCTAGAAGTTGAGAGCTAACTTGCACCTGTAGAACATTCCCAGCCGATTGTTTGTGAAATGACAGGATTTTTTCATCTACAAGTTGTCATCAATTATAGTATTTCATATGGAGGTTGACATGAAGATGTCAAAAGTAATCTAAATGATAATATTTATCTGTTCATACTTTGTTATTAGCTTGACGTCTTAAAATCAAATTATCAGACATAATTGCATGTCTTATATCATCAACCAACCTCCACAAAATTGACGACTCCGTTTCTTTCTTAGGGAAAATTCCTCTGTCGATTTCACAAAACACTCGGCTGTGAGCAAATTCAATACAAGTTTAGCCCTCAGCTCCTAACTAATATTTGAATTGTTCCAAAAGCAAAAATTAGCACTATTGGCTCGCAGAGTACACCATAACAGATGTTGTCGTCAGAAAATGCGAAGTTTAGTTGGTCTCCGGTATTTTTTGGCGATTCGATTTAAACTTTTCTTATATCTCTGTTTTAATTGTCTAAACTAAAAACAATTGACTCAGGAAAAAACTTTTCGATATCCTCCTATTTCTATACCCATCAGAAATTAGCGGACAATGTTCTAAGAGAAAATTCCTCTATCTATCAATTTTATGAAAAACTACATTGTGTGCTAATGCAAAAATGCAATTTGGGCTCTCTTTCACATGGACTATAAAGCAATATGAGTAACTTTCTTCTGTAATGTTACAATATTTAAAGAACAACTTGTCACACAAATCTTAGTTCATTTTTTATCCATATTCACTAAAGAATTTCATATATATTTAAAAAAATAATCAAAGAACACTGATCACAAATTTACACACTTACAATAAACAGCACTATGTTACGTAAATTTAAATTTCAGAACCTCAACACTTATATTATAAACATCTTACTATATATGTATATGACAAAATTTTATAATTTAAAAAAGTTTTTTGAAAAAACTATCATAATGCAATGAAAGGCATCACATGAGGGGCTATGTCACATGTGATCGGAAATTGATTTATAAAGAATTTTATAACTTTATTTCACTAAACCAAAGGATATATAGTTATTTTTTAAATATTCCTATCCACCCTTAAAATAATTATTATTTTTATAAAATTGGAAGCTTTTTTTTATTCATCGTAAAAGACTTAGTTTCGTCACAAGGAAAAATGTGATCAAAAAGGCATAATTTTGTTGGGAATGGTTTTGAGGAGCGCTTCAAAACATCCAATATGATGTCACTGTTATCCGCGATAACCAATGTGGAACTCACCTAAGAAGACAATGGATATCCCAATAGTCCTATCACGATCTCTTGGACACTACTGTAACTGATTCTGAGTTTCTTCAACAGTTTCAAAAACAAGTTATGCCCCTGATCTCCTCAATGAAAGATATTGGACTCCTAAATGTTGATCTCGGTTTCACTGTCCTTGGCGACAAATGTGCACTCATTCTCAACCCTTATCACACCCCTCAAAATTATTGTTTGCAAGTAAACACACATGTTTTTGGCAAGATAATGTCCCCTGAACTTGTCATCACCATTACAAAATTTCGGTATAGCTTAACACCTTCCTGGGCCATCCAAGACGCCTCAAGCAATTTTTATGGCATGACTCATTCGGATTTATTTGTAGATTAACCTGTCTCGTTATAGATTTACTTATTCTTGTAGTAACCTTTAAGGTGGTCATGGAATAACTTTTTTTAATTCCTAAGAACTGTTTGCTCACAGACCTTTGATATACTACTCCTGAGGAGAGGAAAATATAGAAAAAATTGTTTTCTTACCTGAGGAGTGTAGGAACTTTGAAACAGAAATTGTGGCTTATTCATACTCAAGGGAAAATGGTTATGATAAGGAATATAAACTGTTAACTATGTACATGAGAAGTGACTGAACTTTAGAAATATTATTAATCCATAATAAATAATTATTAAAAAACAATTTTAAAACTTAAATTTAATAATAGGAAATAATGATCATGAGGCTGAGTTAAAAGAAAATAATTCACCTAAATCCAAATTAACTATATAGTTAAATAAAATTGTAATTACTGTATAACCCTCAGTGGCAAAAATTAATGCCACAAGTTGGGCAACATACAATTATTAAAAAATTATAAGCTAGCAGCCCAATTCACAGTAAAACATTCTGATTAAAGCCCATTCTAAAAGTTCATAACAATATGCAACAAGTCTGAATTTGAGACGAATGCATCAAGAGTTCATTTAAGTATTTTTTCTCTGTAGACAACAATAACCTTACCTTTCCAGTTAATCACTAGAGTAGCCATTTTCCGTGATGTAATGAATTGGGCTAGTTATAATTATTATATTCATCACAATAAAGATCACTGACATCAGAAATGCTAATTCTTGCATATCTACTCATACTGAAGACCTGTCTTTGAGGCCTGTGCACAAGGATCATCACAGTTATCATCAAATTACCAAGAATTCTGGTGGATATTTTTTGAAAATAAGGTTCTTCTCAACTCACTGAACTCCTTTTACCTCACTGTCCTCCACACTTACCTTCCAAATTGTATTGTTGGATGAATTTATGCATGTGAACGATTCTTCTAATAACTTCAGAGATGACTGTCACGCTGAAAAATGTTTTTGATGTAGTAGAGATTACATTTTTAGGTGTAAAAATTGCAAATATTTGTCATAAATCCTGGCCATTTTAAGAGCTGCTTAAACGTTTTAGATTAGTTTACAATTATGCCTTATAAAGATTATAAAATTTTTAATAGGGTATCAATTATTAATCATAAGCATATTATAAACCACCCCTACACTGTGAGTTGATAGCAAAGGAAAGAGGTTAAATCGTATTCTTTCATCCATTTTGTTTTTTTATATAATCTAGACAAGTATATAGTGAGTTTAAGAGAAAGTTTTTTATTGTTACATTAGAAATTACACGATTGAATGAATACCAAAAATTACAATTATACGAGTGGAGAGGAATACATCACAACTAAATCCATTTAGTCAGCAACCCCAGTGACTGTGTTCACATGCAAAATGATTAGACATGTGGTGATGCAAACAGCCAATAGTGGTACAACGTGAACAATGTTGCTTTCAGATTGGTTTAATTGCAGCGGCTGCAAAACAGAATTTTAAGGTCGTACCACATGTCTTCAGATGTATATGAATAAGTGCAGCGCTGCAAACAGGAATTTAGGTGCGTATCCACATGTCTTCAGATTGATGAATAGTGCAGCGGCTGCAAAACATGAATTTAGGTACGTATCCACAACATGTCTTCAGATTAGTATGATAGTGCAGCGGCTGCAAACAGGAATTTAGGTACGTATCCACATTCTTCAGATTGGATGAATAGTGCAGCGCTGCAAACAGGATTTTAGTGAGTATCCACAAGTCATCAGATTGTATGAAATAGGCAGCGCTGCAAACAGGAATTTAGGTACGTACCACATGTCTCAGAAAGGATGAATAGTGCAGCGGCTGCAAACAAGAATTTAGGTACGAATCCACAACATGACTTCAGATATGTATGAATAGTGCAGCGGCTCAAACAGGAATTTAGTACGTATCCACATGTCTTCAGATTGGATGAATATGCAGCGCTCAAACGAAGGAATTTAGGTGCGTACCAACATGTCTTCAATTGTAATAATAGTGCAGCGGCTTGCAAACAGGAATTTAGGTACGAATACCACATGTATCTCTCAGATTGGATGAATAAGTGCAGCGGCTGCAAACAGGAATTTAGGTACGTATCCACATGTCTTCAGATTGGATGAATAGTGCAGCGGCTGCAAACAGGAATTTAGGTACTATCCACAGTCTTCAAATTGGATGAATAGTGCAGCGGCTGCAAACAGGAATTTAGGTACTATCCACATGTCCTTCAGATTGGATGAATAGTGCAACGCGCAAACAGGAATTTAGGTACGTATCCACAGTCTTCGGATTGGATGAATAGTGCAGCGGCTGCAACAGAATTTAGGTACGTAACCACATGACTTCAGATTGGATGAATAGTGCAGGGCTTGCAAACATGAATTTAGTACGTATCCACAACATGGTCTTCAGATTGTATGAATATGCAGCGTGCATGCAAACAGGAAATTTAGGTACGTAATCCCACAAGTCTTCAATGATGAATAGTCGCAGCGGCTGCAACAGGAATTTAGGTGCGTATCCACATGTCTTCAGATTGTATAATGAATAGTGCAGCGGCTGCAAACCAGGAATTTAGGTACGTATCCACATTGTCTTCAGATTGGATGAAATAGTGGCAGCGGCTGAAACATGAATTTAGGTACTACCACATGTCTTCAGATTGTATGTATAGTGCAGCGGCGTGCAAACAGGAATTGGTTACCTGGTGCATATCCTCCATATGGTGTGAATATCCTTGGTATGTCTTCTTTAATGTATACAGTAGTCCAGGCTGTCAAGCAGGATTTTTAGTCAAAGTTGGATCTTCTGTTTGAACAGTGATGGGTGTAAATTTTGTTGTTTGACTGTTTTATCATGTCCAGAGTGTTTTGATTCATGTATCTCCACTTGTCCTCTTCATATTAACTGTTCAGTTTTGAAGGAAAAAGCCAATTTTCAAAAACTCTGCCCGTCACTACAGTTTAATGGCTGTTGGAATTTTTAACATCTTGCCCATCAACTTTAAGCACAATAGGAATTTTCTACTAGATTAGTAACAGAAATGTTAACTCTCATGTTTATGTCACTTCCACAATTTAAATGAGTTTTATAAATCATCTCTAATAGTTTTACAAAATTCTCCAATTGTTTGAATAGAAATGTCATTTAATTTGAATCTGAATGAATACTATAAATTGTTAAAAGTGTTTATCCTTAAGCCATAGTATAATAGGAACAATTTCATTACAGTAATGTTATAAAATAATAACAAAGTGTAAGTTTTAGTTCTTTGATAAAATTGTGAAATGTATACAGGACTCCTGGTTGGTAGTGATTGACTCAGAACCAGGGCCGCATTTACAATGTCGGCGCCCCCCTAGGTCCTACAGACCAAAGAGCGCCCCCCCCCCTCCAGAGGACTCTGATTACACTGACGTAAGAAATCCAGTAACATTACTTCTTACGTAATTTTGATGAAAGATAAATTACAATAGTGTATATATATATATAAATAAATATATATATAATATATATATATATATAAATAATATGTATATATATAAAGTAATATATATATATATATATGTATATATATATATATATATAGTATATATATAATATATACATATAAATATATATAATATATATATATAGGAGTGTTATTGAATAAATAAAAGCAATGAACCAATGAATGAGATCACCGACGCACCCCGACCTAGTTGACCTTGCCCACCCGCCCGCGAGCGCCAACACCACCCCGCCGCAACTTTTTTCTTTTGTGTACTTTAAAATTTATGCGCCCCCTAAATTTTGCGCCCCTAGGCCTGGGCCTAGTGGGCCTATAGGGAAATAGCGGGCAACAGCTCAGAACATATTTTTATAATTATCATGTCCCAAATACTTTTTTAATACTTTGACTGTGACAGACGCCTTACGGCATATAATCAGAGTGATACTACATATGAAAGTTTACTCAGTATAGACCACAATAAAGGTGTTAAACATTAAAGGTTATATTTCAATTATTCATATACCAAGACTTGAACCTTTCATTCTCAAACTTGAATAATAAAAAACTTCATTTGTAACAACTCTATTATGATTGAATTCAAAATCTGAGGTCTTACAGAAACCACTGTCCGTTTTATATGCTTCGTATAGAAAAAGGCAGCTCATACCCAATAAGGGGCTCTATCCCAATTTATAATTATACATGGTCTAACAACATGGCTTGGTAATTCCCGGAACGATTACGGTAAAGCAATTTAACCTGGTACAATCGTAACTGCACCTATAAGTCTAACTTTTTTGAAGTAACTTCATTTTAATCATGTCAGGGGGATGGCCCGCCAAGGATTCCAGAAAGGAAATCGTACTATTAATGCACGAGTCAAATTAAAGGTCTCTATAAGTACGAAATACAACGCCGCAAATCCGACGAGAAAAAGGTCCACTCTTTACAATTTTACGGCTGGTTTAATATTTGGAAACATTTACAATTGTAAGTCCTGTTCTAGGTGGCTTACGGCAACAATTTTAACGTAAAAGTATAGACCAAGACGTACATTACTTTAAATTTGTAGACCATTCGTCCATTGGGATGTTAAAAAGTCATTGTTAAGTCTAGTATTTCATGTACTAAAGGTTTAACTTTTACAACTTGATCCAAGACAAGAATATTAAACCACCTAGAACAGGACCTATATTGTAAATGTTTCATACTTTAAACCAGCAAATAATTATTTACCAATTGCTTGATTAAACGCTTCATTAAGAGGTGAAGTTTTAAGTTTTCCAACAATCTTTGCCGGATACTTCGCGCAGTTTAATCCTCTAAAGAAAGCGTCCCCGAATATATTCGTTTTTTTGTTTTTACCAGCTGTGACTGTCCTTAAAATTACATATTTTGCAAAGTTCGCTTTCCGTTTATACAAATACTGGTATAAAAAAAAAAGATACTTTCCCACAAGTTCTTGCCTTTCTAGTCGCCAACTGTGACGGAACTATATCTTATTAGTTTAGTTTTATATAAAAAAGTTGTCGATGATAGCAAATAGCCTTCAGGATACGAAATCAGCTTCTGGTAGTACAGTCATGGATGCTTAGTTGACAAAGTTAATAATATAAGCTTTAACTAATGTCTCCCTCAGCAGCGCGATATTTCTTCAGCAAAGATTTACAAATGTTGTTTTCCCAGTTATTCCATTGGCCATCAGCCAAGTAGTCGTCCATCGAATTAGATGCTCATTAATGTGAAAATCACTTCTGTAATATGATTAATACAATTAAGGGAGAATAAATGAAATTGTTATTAAAAGGGTTTAAAGCTTGAACCAAAACTGAAATGGTTTTACCAATTCAACTTATAACAACAGCTACATTTAAAATAAATCAATTTAACAGAAAGTAAACAGTAAACATAAATATTGAGAAATAATAAACAGCTGTTTTGAGAACACAATAAGATATAAGATAATACTAAACACAATAAGCATACAATATTATATATGATAAGGAAAAATAATGAAACGCCTTCTCTAATATAGTAGCGTTTTTACAATGATTTCTTTTCTAACCTGTTAGATCAGTTATTAACTCATATTGAGTTAAAGTAAATCTTATCCAGAATATCGAATCGTCCTGGAGTTTATCCCTGATTCTGCAAGACTTCCCTTGGGATTATGGAAGTTAATTAGGTTAGGTTACGCTGATAATTTAAAAGCTGTTCAAAATTTACAAAAATCAATTCATACTCTGCTTCTAATAAACCAAACACGGGGGGGGTTGGTGGGGCGAGTGGGGTCATTTAAAAAAGCCTGAAATACAAGGTATATTGTAAAATAGTCTGGTTTGAAATAAAACTATGAACTAATAATTAATTTAACAATGAAACCAACATAAAATTAATTAACCTACTGTGTCATTTAAATATGCAGTATAATAAAGCCATCAGATTATATTATTGAACTTTGGAGCATTACGTTAAATAATTAATTCATATTCCAGTTCACTACATAGTTTTGTCCCTAACGAGAATTTAAAAAAGGGTATAAATTAAAAAATAAAATTGATTATATCCTTCTCTATAGCTAACAAAGCCGTTAGTGTATATAAGGTAATGTATAGTAAATTCACTTCTTAAAGGAAATATTATTAATTTATAAATACTAAACTTTTGATTGACATATAAATCGTCCACACCAAAAATAAAACAACACCCCAAAACTGATCAATAATAGAAAGAATTGAAAATAAATAAATGTAACAGTTCATGGTCAACTCTCTTTAAATAATAAAAGTTTACAACCATGTTGGAAAACGGAAAAACAAAACAATAGGTACTTTGCTCGTGTGTTTGGAGAGCTACAAGATATTTGCCAGATTTTGTCTCCATAGGCCTGGAATTTGTCACTTTCCTTATTTTGAGTTATTATAAAAACCCCATAGTTTATTTAATTTTTGGAGTATATAAATGACAATGAAAAATGAAATCAATTATTTTGGATATAAACAAGATTTATAGTGAAAAAATACTTGATACTCTTTATGAACAAAAATTATAGAAACTAATACGAAAAAAAAAATCTAAAAATGATAAAAATGAAAATGTATAAATAATTTATTTACTTTAAAAATATTTTAGAAATCAGTGATCCATTGTAATATATAAAATTTTAAGAATATATATATTCACTTCCCGTTGTAAGTAAGTAGTCACTTCTGTCAGTCTGTCTCGCAACGGCCTTTCTCATAGTATTTTGTTTGTTTTATTATTAACCGTCATATCTGCAACTATCACACGTTTATAATTTCTTACTATTAAATATTTTTAGACATAACGAAGCTAATATATTTTATTAAATAGCGGCACTTGGCCTGATTAAACCTAGGGCTCGCCTCAAACAAAACTTCATATGCCATCAAAAACATAATTAGCATTGTAGAATACAAGTACGAGTATAAAACGGGTTTACTAAAATGTTTATTAGGAGCTAAATTAATATTACAAATAAAACTACAATTAAAATAGAATCAAATTATAAAAAACTTTCTATTTATATGTACAACCAGCTATTTCTATGTTTTATAAAAATAACAAAACCATTAATATCAACAATTTTTAAAAATGCGTGGTAAACTAGATAAGATTATTCGTATTATAAATTCCTATTATTTTGTGAAATACCAACAGATGATTAATTCGAATAAAGAATGAAAGATGAATACTGCTGTGCTGTGGTTAAACACCACATCAACCTTAAAAGATTAAAGTCTTACTTTCGACTTTAAAAGTGTAACTAATTCAGAAGAGAGAGTACTTTTTCCGCAGGATATTTTCATTGGAATGATATTATTCATACAAATTTGATGTAGTGTGTATTGAGTAACAAGACTAATGCCACAAAGCCAGACGAGGCCAACGTACATAAAAGCAATTAAAGGTTCTACTTTTGGGATTATACCAGACCAACACCCCAGACATGAAATCGTTATTTGACATTTTGCTTCTACTGATTACTAGATAGCGTAGAACAATATTTCCGTCAATATACAGGTTAGCGGTTACTATGGGCATGCGAATTCTGACGAAAAATCTGGTTCTTGGGGAACCGAGCTACGTCCTGAATTCATCGTACAGAACAAGCGCGGTTACAGTGTGCGCCGTTTTCAGGATCCTTCTGATAGTCAAGTACGTGTCAAAGCCGCCCAGCTAAATGGATCTGAACTCGATGATGCACAATGATTTACTTGAAAGCCCGTATATTAAAAATAATGGTTGTTTAAAAGGAGTTTAAAAAACAGAATATTTTAACCCGATATTTGGTAGTAGAGAGACGAGAAAGGAGAGTTTGAAGTGTTTTATTTAAACAATTTACTGTGATCAATCGTAAAGATTTTTTTTGATGTGTGGGAACGCAAATGCCCAACCTTTTCACGATAATATCACTTTACTAAAAAATGTAACTAATATAGAAAATGTGAGTTGTAGTCAGTACGTGTCATAGCTGTTCGCAGCCTAAATGGATGAACTCGATCAACAATATTTTTCCGAGATATATGGAAAAATAAGGCAGATGTGAAAATAATATTAAATAGCACATAATAATTAGAGAACACAATGTATTTGAAATTGGTTCAAATAAAAAACCTGATTTATTAATTATAAACAAAACAATCTCGTTAAAAGAAAAAATCAAATTAGATTGCATGAAATTATTGAAAATGTTATCTGACATAACCAATAGAAATAAAACAACCTTTGATGTGATAAAAAGAATAAATTTCCTTAAAAAAAATAGTTTTACTGAAAAGCCACATATTTACCCAAATTCACCCTAAATTGAAATTAGGTTAAATTTAAAAAGTGAAGACGCAAAATAAGTGAAAGTCCTTTACTTACACTTATTTTGCGTATAACAGTAACATTGCGAAAGAATTTGAAACTTCCCATTTTTATAGTCTTAAATCGGTTGGAGTTACATTTGAAAAGAACGAAACAAGGATCCTCATGTTTGTGCTGTACTCATGTGGAGTTGGTCCGTTGTGAACGACTTTCCCCAAGTAAAATCACTTATCACCTTCGTTGATTGAACCACCACATGGGGAAGAGACCATAGTTTAATGTTGATGGATGGTGGATTGGCTTTTTGTTGTAGTCACAGATGTTGGTCCTCCCAGAATCCCCGACCATAAATAAAGGTCCCTCATCCACAAAATACTAGCTTGGTCCTCACAAGTCATTTTTCTTTCTTCCGGTTATTTTTGGAAAAATGTGACAGAAATGTGGTTGTAGATAGTACTCATAAGATAAATGGGTAATGAGTCTGAATCTTCGTTTCGGGAAGCATAATTTTCTCATCCATCATGTTTCACCACACAACAGCTCTGTTCTCCTACACAAGACGTATTCATTTTATCGACAATATCCATGGTTACATTTAAAAGGGGTCTCGGTCGTTGATGCCCTACTCCTTCCCATTGTTATAATATTGGCCAATTTTATGTAACCTTTTCTCAGAAACATCGATTATCAAGCTAGCATCATCAAACTTTTAGGGACACTACTATTTAGACCTTGGGGTTTAACATTTAGAGTCGTAAGAACAAAGTTAAAGGAAAAAAAGAGAGTTCAAGTTTTTATTTAATTTGTTTGTAAATATAAAAATTTGATTAATTTTTTGTAAAATAATTTATAATTATAATTTTTTTTTTTAATAAAAATTTAAAATAGATTTTTATAAGGTACTTCCGCTCTAATATCTGTTTGTGTGTGAACTTGGGGGGGGTTTCCCCCCCCCCCCCCCCTTAAGTAACATGTGTATTTTTTTATGTTTTAATCTCGCGATCAGTGGATCTTGAGAAAAAGGTACCATAAGTGATAAAAAAGTTAAATTTTCGGGAAATCGCAGCTAAAGGCAACACACATTCAAATAAGTGAATTCACTGACCTTTATTATAATATTAATGAACATCCAGCTTGCATAATCTAGGGTTATTAAATCAGGAATCCTCCAAACTCTTTTTCCCACTGATCTTCCCGCAGGCTTCCTCTTCGCACTTGAGCTCGAGCTTGCCTTGATTTTTTGCGACTTCAGGTAGCCCATGACGTTGAGCTTTTTGTAAGCGAGCTATGTCCAGCTTTTTCATTGCTTCACAAAAAATTATGTCCACCACAGTCATTCCAAGATGTTGTTTAAAACCATACATTTTGCCATATTTCCTTTATTGAAGGAACTTATGGAAAACATTACACTACCTAAGGTGCAAGGTGTGTAAAAGCCAACAAAGACAGTTTTTGGCAGGCGAGTGACCAGATTACTTGGTTTACGGACTCATTTCGCGTTTTGTTGACTTACCGTGGAGCAACATTTACGAAGCAAATCAGGTGCCACTTAGGTCTGTAAAAAAATAGGCTTTATCTTGTTCATGATGACAGCGAGGAAGGTGAAAATGTTTTGGAAATGGTCATAAAGTTCATTACAAGCCATAGCCTGTTTGGTACTTGCACCAAACATTCACTCCCTATTGGGTCAAAGTCCGTATGTGTTGGAGGATTTGTATCTGCTGGATAGACAAATGGTTAATACTCAGCCCAAACAGCTTTTTCGCCATTGTCCTTCCTAAAATTGCTTGCATTTCTTCGAATTGCTATACCATAATATCGTTTTGTATGGCTAATATATGGCAGCTTCAGTCAGTCTGTTCCGACCGCCCTATTGGTTTTTCCATCGGTTTTGTTGGTTGTTTTTCCCTCTTTTAATTTTAAATTCTTTAGTGCGAGTCCCCCATGGCGTGTTTCTGCACATGCCCAATGTCATTCTCTAGTTTTTTCACCAGGCACTCATCACCCATAGGGCTTGCTTTTCCACAACACTAAAAAAAACCCTTTCGATAACCCCATCACCTAAGTATTCAACGTTTTTAGCGAACCTTTAATGGTGTAGGGACTCGGATGGAAAACAATCCGCACGAGGCTCCGACAAACTTCCATGCCCTCCGCTTAACTCCCAGATAGTTTGCCACTGCACTTATCACTATGCTTGTCCAATTAATTTGTCTTTACAACGACAGTTAACTTAGGATAAAATCTCTGCCATCAATTACCTTACCGGTATCCACAGGATGTTGCAGTGATATATACCAATTTTGTGAATGTATGGCCTCGCTTTTGCCCGATGTCCCGTCTATGGCTACTGTCCAAATCCTTTTTGTTTGGTCTCCCTACCTTCATTTAATAATTACACTGATTATTCTACTGCTTCCTTCCATAATCTTTAAAACAAACTATCTTCGTCAGGCACAGACCCTAAACAGTTTGTGGTGTTACATTCATAAAAACCGGTCATGGAGGAGTAGGAGGGCAGCAGATTTAGTACGCCACATAGTGTTAGCGCGCAAGCAGTCCGTCTGCTCTAGCAGCCAATAGTAACGCATGCCATACACCAATCTTACCATTTATGTCATATAATTTTGTATCATCATTAGGTCTATTTTGCAAGAACTAAAGGAGCTTTTCATAAGAGGCCAGTGTCTTTTTTCATTGAACCTTCACATGAAAAGTTCCCCGAGAAAAAAAGGCCTACACTGATACTTGGATTTTAAAAATCGATCGGTTGATAGACACTGTTTAGCAATACTTGCTATTTGAGGAAATTACATTTATAAGTTTTTTTTAAAATCAACAATATCAATTTTGGAAATTAGGCTCCTTATCAGTTATGTTTTTTTATAATGTTTGGAGCTGATATTACTCATAGTTTCACTTTTTGATAGCACTAACAACATTCATCTGGTGTCCTCATTATTCGGTCGTAGGACTAGGCTCCAGTTTCACTCTCAACGTAACCTATCTTCCCACAGTTTCTTCCAAAAAAACACCACTACCACTGCTTTTCACACTCTACAACTACTTTCTTTTTGTAAAACTCACTTTTTCTGCCTTCTTGAAAAGAATTCTATTACTTCTAGGCAATTTAGAAATCAAATTGCGTTCTTACAAACAAAATAACAGTAGACTACAAGTCCACCAAACAGAACTTGTTTTGTGTTACAAAAACATCAAATTGGTTTTTATTGTAACTGAAGACAGTTATAGGACAGCTGTATTTTTTGTTGTAGTAGACAAGGCACGGTGTACCACCAACACCATAAATCATAAATCATAGTTTGGAAGAATACAACTGTGTTACTATAACAAATACCTTCAAGGTTGCAATGGATCTAACCACTAAATTGTTGGCATGTCGTATTATTTTTCACAAATCAAAACCCTATAAAAATAGTTCCCATCATCGAAATTTTAATAGTTTTGGCATGCGCTTCTTTTAAAATGTCAGGAATTAAGTCATTAGAATAGAAAAATATTATTAAAACACGAAAAGTTATAAAAATTTCATTTTTTGGACATTAACCGAACCCCCTTACAGTTAATAACTTATAAAATTCGACGCAACAGGAGTGAAACCAAGTCGTTGTGAAAACAAAGTGGAAACTGGCCGCACGAAAAAATCAAACTTGTTTGATCGCCTACAATTTTTGTTCTGACGACTTCATGTCTATTTCTAGACGCAAAATTCGCTGCCGACTGTAAAACAGTATCAGTAGACATAATAATAACAGGCTTTGTTGTTTGTTCCGAACGACTTTACGTGACGAACTCAGTCAAGTGCTCGTCATAACAGATATTTCGTCAGAATTCGCAACCATAGTAAACCGTTACCATAAAACAGGAATAGTCCCTTATCGTCAAACCCCTCCCCATTCTCAGAACAGAGGTGAAAGTTCGAGCGGTCTAGTAGATTAACGTGATTGCAGAGTCCTCGCCGCCCCTTTCAGCTGGTGCGTCTCTATTGTACTTCACCGTGTTTTACCCCTATATTCTCCAAACACAAAAATTCAACAAAAAACTAACTTTACCAAACAAAAAATACTCTTTATTGAAAACAACACTCAAACACTTGTTTCTGATTCTTGATCAAACTCCGCCACCCAAAATGCGAGTTGCCTCCGGGCCATCAGCGGCGGGCAGCACCGAAGGTCAACGAAAGAAAAACAACCTCATGGGGGAGATAGTACCTATCAGTAAAAATGTTAAATTCTAAAAAGAGGGCTGATCAAGAAATATAAATTGAATTGTAAGGAAAAGGGCATAATACTAAACGCGCAAAAAACTTAAATAATCATGTGATTGCCCGCGCGGCCTGCCGTAAATCGGGATTCTCGAGAAAGATAAGATAACAGCGACAACATACCGATCCACAATACCTGAAATCCCTTGTTGATTGATGGAATGTTAGTTCTGTTTACTCAACTACATCGTTTTAATAACGTTCTAAGTTCATTGAAAAAAATTTAAGCGTTTGGGGCAATATAACGGAATCAGACCCCATTAACCAACTGATAATCGTTTTTAAGTTTGTAATTTTGTTAATTAAAAGAGTTTGTTTATTTTCGTTGTAATCATGTTGTTTTCTATAAATTTATATTTTTGTGTTCTTCATATTGGTGTGTGTCGTGTATAATCTTAAAGTACCCTAAAATGTTTATTATGAGAGTTGAATTTATAATTATAAATTAAACTATAATTAAAAATAGAATACAATTAGGAAAAAATTTTTTATTTGATAGGTATATGCAACTATTTCAGAGTTTATAACAATAACAAACCTGCAATATCAACAATATTTCAAAAAGTGTTCAAACTAAATAATAGAAATTATTTTTTATTTATCGTAGTTATAAGTTCCTATTTTTGTAAATAGGCCGCCCACTCCAACAGATGATAAATTAGAATTTACGAAAGGAAGTTGAACTGTATAGTTTGTAGACTAATGGTTACAGTCTCGGCTCTCTAACTGGAGAGATCACGGTTCAAATCCCGGGGAGCGCCGCCCAATCATGTATAGAAACGAGGATAAACCAGTGAACATCGAAGCCTACATAGCTGTGTAGCTGAGGCTTACAAAAGAAGAGAGAGAGAGAGAAATAAACTCCACAATTAACCTAAAAATTAAAGTCAACTTTTGACTTAATATAAGTTTAAGTATAATTTACAGAAAGATAGATTACTTTTACGCCGGGATATTTTTCATTGAATTATATTACAATTCACATACAAATTTGATAAAATGTGTATTTGTGGGACTATTTGCCCAATTTTCAAGGGTAGGCTAAGTAAACATAAAGCAAATTACAATTAGTCAAAATATTTATATCACTGGAAATTACCATTATTAAATTCGACCTTTATAGGCTAAAAATCTAATAAATATTACTATATGGTATTGGAAATTTATATTTACAAACATGGGCCGCTGGAAAAGATTTACTCACATTATCAATGACCTGTATTTAGGTGTACTGGCATAATTATTCCCCAGTAAACAGATTAGTAAATATACTTAATAATTTTACATTTAATTTATAACAGCTTATCATAATAAATAGAACTAATATTCAAAATTACAGGTGTGTAAATGGTTCTAATGGATAAGTTTTAAAAGTGGATAGTATCATGGAGAGAGGTTGTAAATTTAACGAGCTGTAATAAGTTGTACAAGTGAGGTACAAAAATGTGCAATTATTCTTCTACAGTTATTAATCAATATATGCTATGTGAGCACACAAAATGTACTGAGAGACCGTTGATTAAAATTATAATTTCTTTCCACAAATCTAATCCAAGAAACACTGTTTGAAGTACTAACAGTGTGAGTACAATCCCTTGTCCAACCCCTCGTACTGTGAGGTCGGAACTGAGGGTCCCTACCGGGGTGTGTGGGAAACCCCATGTCCGCCTCTTAAGAATTAGCTAAGAAATAGTCACAAACAGTTTTAGAACATGGACTTACAAGATTTTTTACCTAACACTTCTCGTTGTATTCCCTTCTTTCTTTTTCTCTAATAATTGTCAAATTGGTTAACGATTTTCTTAATACTTATTTATAATAATATATCACAGTCATTTATACCGTTTTAGTTTTATTACTAAAATAATTAATTTCATAAAATATATGAGTGAGATATGTACAAGAAAACAAATGGACAGATTTACGCGTATACTATTATCCCAAAACGTAAAGTACAAGCAAAATTTGTACAGATAGAAAAATTGTTTATATGTAAAAAAACTTTTTGCAATATACAAAACTATACATTATCTTGCTAAGAAATAAACAAGAAATTGGTTCATGAAACAACGCTTTAGTGACAAACTTTGATTTTCTAGAGTTTTAAACACTTTGTCCTAGTAAACAGTGAGATGTGAGTAATTATGTGGTATAGTTTTGTAACTCCGCCGTAAAAAGTTTTGGGAGAGTTTGGAAACACACACAAGCATATCTTCTGCTTTAAATGATGCTATAAATTTTTTGGGTTGGTGGTAAGTAGGTAAAGTGAATGATACATTGTAGGTTCTATTTTTTCCAAGAAAAGAGAATGCTCTAAATTCGATTGTTGAAAAAGCGTTTTGTGAAAAACAATTTTTATATTAGCATCCAATATTAAAAAAAAAGATTATGAGAAATTAAAAACTAATTTGGTTGAAGGGCCCTCTCTCAGGCCATGTTTAAAATCGGTAACTTAAGGAACATACATATCAGGAACCAGTGCACACGTGACTTTGAAATTTTGTATTACTGTTTATTAAATATGTTTTACACGAAACGGACGCGGGGGGTGCGGGCAAGACTAGGATCTCTCTCAAAAGCTAACATAAATAAAAAAATAAAATTTTTTCAAAAAGGCAAAACGTTTTAAAATATTCTTTAAAATTTAAAATTACTATATATATTTTTATTTTATGAATACCAATTAATTATTCCTAGTTTTATTTATTGTGAATTATAATATACATACACGTTTAGTAAACATTCCAAGGCAATATCCTCAATTAGAACATCATTGGAAATGTACCTAAACCTAAAAAAGTGTACTTTTCGGGAAACAGCAAAAGACAAAAACATGTAACTGATTACTAAAGAAATATTTATCTTAAATACCCTCCCTGGGCAGGTAGTGGATGATCCCATCTAATTCATGTAACCCTTCCCTAGTCTCTTCTTCTTCTTCTGCCAATCCTGGATTCTTTAGTTTCCTTCTTGTGGCTGTTAGATGATCTTTGGTAGACGAATATTCATCGAATTTCTTTTAAGCGCTTTCATAGTTTTTTATGCCACATTCACTAATCCTAGTTTCTTTAAAAACTTGCAATATCCCTAAATTACTATCAAAAGTGTCTAAGATGGGAGTATCAAACACGTCCTATTTCTAAAGTTTTTCTCCCAAAAAAACACATTTTTGATGGAATCATTATCCAAACTATATAATGAGAAGGCCCTCATTCACGTTGTGATCCCTTGTCATGGAGGCCCCTTTTTCAGGAGACCCGAAGTTGAGCCAATGCTTGTGTACTATTGTCCAAATGTGTGCCACAGAATAATCGGGGTGTACCAAAGTTTAAAATTTTTCCTAAACTGTTTACTAATTCAACTCAGTACAGTACAGAAGTGCCTGTAAAAATACGATCGTAAACAACAATTTAGCTAACCTGGCCATGAAAAAGGCGTGCAGACTACGTTTTAAAAATTACATAAAAAATGCTTATAAACCAAAATTTTAATTGAATACTGTTTGTATCAAACTGTGCATATACAAGTGGAAAAAATTCCTATAGTAAGAAAAAAAATGAAATTTTTTAGTGTACGTTATAGACCCTTTAAATCCTCTCAAATCATACAAATAGATTTCTGTAAAGCTGAACAACACTGCTGAAAGTAACTCTACTGTCACATGAGCCATGAGAGGAACTTCTCTGGCCACGATTTATAACGTTTGTGGTAATCTCGAGTATTGCAGGTAGAAACTGGTTATATTTACGACTTCAGCTTTGCAATGTGCTGTTAGTATAATGCAAATAATTTTATCTCATAATAACTGTGTTGAAAAAACTTATTTATGGAAATTGTAATCCCTCCTCCTGAACGCGCAGATAGTAAAATACGGCGTTCGGGAGGCAGACGATGGCCACTGCCTTCTTCAATAATTTGTATAGAAACACCCAAGTCTTGGAGAAATATGAGGTTTTAACTTCTGAAATAGGCATTCGATATTAAAGTTGCCAAAAATATTTTCGAATAAACCCCTCCAATGTATCAACATGGCAGTTTGTATGTGATACACATACTTAAAATTGAACAAGAATTCCAACCAATTACACTGGTTTCCAGGTGCGCAAGCCAGAAACTTCCGTTGATTGATATTAAACACATGAAAACGTATATTTTATATTGACGAAAAATATAACCACCTACACAAATTATACCTAATATGAACGATTTTAATGTGTAAAGAGCACAAAATTGTTTGAAAGGGTAAACTTTATTGGAGTACTTTTACAAGATATTATCAAAAATTCCAAACGACAATAAAGCTGAAAGCATTTAAATTATAACCATTACTGTGATCCGAATTCAGTACCATAGCTTATAGTAGGCTGAGTGTGTTTCAAGTGAACTTTACTATTAATTTTTCAAATGAGCCGTATGAATTTAAAAACAATTATTTCCTTGTTTTGTCCCATTTAGTCAGTGAGTTCATTTCACATTTTATTTATAAAGTAAATATGGTCCAACATTAAAGTAAATTTTAACAAATTCTTTGACCTTTTAATAATTTGTAATATTTATTATACGTTTTTTAAGGGTTTTTTGATTTGAAAAACAAAAATTCAACCCACCCACCCAAAAAATTCCCATCCCGTTTGGAAGAGAAACGAGTAGAGAGCTAACAGAAATCGATTCTTCAAGGTTTCGGTCCTCAGAGTAGTATTGGAATAGAAGCAAGTGTTAACAATGTTCGACCTTACGGTTCGGGTCTCACGAGTACACTGATTAGAATACTAAACGTGAAACTGTGTACATTTTCCCTTGTTTACACTAAAGAACTAAATAAATTTTATTTAGAGCATTATTGTGAAAACGAAGAAAAGGCTTTTGCTGCCTGGGAAAACTTGCTATTTGCATCATAAAGTAACGGTCGGTGAAAAGTATTTCGTCATTGACCTTGATTAACTTTTTTTCTCTCTTAAGATACGGAGCATTTCGTGTTAGTGTTACGGTTTAACCTAATCAACATGTTATCAAGAACCATAAAAAGTTATACACCCATTTTAGTAAGTTGTTGATCACATAAATTATCTACGGTTACCACAATTAACATGGCGCATGTATTAAGAACAAAAGCCTGTACGTCCTTATCTTTATTCGTCAGGAGATATTAGGTACTTTTAGAATTTAATGAGTGAGGACTAGACGGTATAGTATCTATGGACAATATAATTTGCACGCCCAACGAATTATCTGACCTAGCCTGAAGTATTAGTAGACATACGGTTCCTGGCCAGAGCTTCTCAATTCCATTTGGCTTTTTGAGATACTAAGGAATTTTTTCAGTGAATGCCAAAGTTCAAAATGTAATTTGTTCTAGAATAAATTTGGCGAATATTAAGAAACTGTGGTTTTAGAGCTGTATAAACCGTTTAGGCGAATATAAAGCCTTAAATTCGTTTGTAATATCGAGATTATGTCCTCGAACGAGATACAGGTTTGACAGAACTAAAGGATTTGTTAAAATAAACGAATCTTAAATCTAATATAGTATGGGTAAAATGAAAATACAGCATGCTTGTTTTTCCATGATAACATCCATAATTAAAGTTATACAATTTAAGAGAACTGTCATAAAGTATAAATCATTTTAAGTTGAAAACATATTCATAACAAAAGTAATTGTTTTGATATTGTTACATTTTTATTATATAACCCTCCTTCGATCCTCCGCAAGAAATAGCATGGCTGGCGATAGTTTGCAAAAGAATACTTAGAATTGGAGATTGCCCTCAGCGCATGTGACTATATAGAACTAATAGAAGACATGCGTACGGCAAAACTGGACAGAGTCTTTTTCGGCTCCAGCCAGAGGTCGCATTTACCACTAACTAGGTCAACTGGGAATCGGCCTATGCCGGGGCGGGGCTAGGAGGGGCTCCGTACGGGTGTAACATATGCATACAGAATCCGAATATAGTCCTACCGTCATAGCGATATATTTGGTTCTCGCCACTGATTAATCTTCGGAGTTCAGTTCTGAAATCCGAGATTATCTGCAGATGTCTTTCCATTATAAGTGACAAACACTCTGAACAATCGCTAAAAACTAACGGTCGCACAACAGCTGGTGAATTCGAATATCATTCCATACGCCCGGTGCGATCAAAAAAAAGTAGTACTCCAGACATATTAATGTCGTATTGTAATTTGGCTTTTAATTTTCTTAAAAAAATAAATATTTGTCTGCGGAAAATTCGCTTGTTTTCTTGTGTAAAAAACATTCAATTTAGAAAATAGAAGAGACGTGAAACTCGAACCCCACCGAGCAAAACATTTTTTCGTCGTCAAATTTTTTTTGTAATTTATTTTTTTGACTTAATTCACAAATCCAACAAAAAATACATCGAAAGATCAGTTTTCCATTTCCGTGACAAAGTCCATTTAAAGGGAGTTAAGTGTTCAAAAAATGAACAAGAGTATATTTTGTATTATATGTTTTATTATGTACCTAATGCAATTACAAAATAAATTATAATAAATTCCAACTCGAATCGGTCAAATATAAACATTTCTACAACAGGTTTTATGAAGAGCTCCTAACGAGGTTTGCAACGTTTTCGGGATTTTTATGTTTTGAATAAACCATAGTGCAGTAGGATCCTTGCAAATCCAGAAATGATTTTGGTGTTGTCATGTTGGTAATGGTTGGCTCTTGAGGCCAAAACCAGTTGTAAAAAAGGCAAAGATATCTTATCAGCTGTTGTGAGTAAACATTTGAAAAATATTAATATTATTCATTGTTGTTGTGAGGTAGGGAGTTTTTGAGTGCCTCGACTAGTGAAGTTACTACTTTTTAAAAACTGGGGAGATATAAAAAAGACATACAAATGGGAGTATAAACCAAATGAAGGAGTGAGTTTGGTGGCTAGTTTTTCCTCCATGTATGCCCGGTCAAATGAGAAACCTAATCAGGTTTCTGTAAAAAGGATCATCCAAGATGGTGTAAAATTTCAGCGAAGCCCAAGCCGAACATACAACATATGACCATGGAATCAAACTCTCTTTTGTTTAAACCTGAAAATTTTATTGAAGCAGTAAAAAAGGTATCTCAAGACCCAGCAGCTCCTGAGTTACTACAAACATTTTCTGCGTGGGAAAAATCCCAGAAACCAAACGAGTCCCTTCTATTAACGTTTTATGGAACTTGAGTGCCAAAAAAAAATGTGTTTTGTTTCACTGAACAACATTATAACTTGGCGTAATATAATGATGTATATGATGCTGGGCAGCCACTGTCAACAAAGGGAATAATCATTTAAACAAAAAATATTTTTAAAAAAAACTAGGTATAACCTGCGGGGAAGGCAATGGGCCTGAAATACTATGGAAACATGGACATACAAAGAAATACTGAAGACGGAAAAACAAATTTTTAGAACTGTCCAAAATAATGATCGTCATTCCAAAGCATCCGCTTAAAAGAAGCTGTAGGGATTAAGAATCCTGACAAATCCATTCTAGCATCTGAACACCTATAAGAGCTTACCAGTGGTAAGTAAAATATTCCACATATATTGAATTTCTTTACCATTAAATTAGTTTTTTTCCGCATTTTTCCCGGGTTTACCTGTATTCATAGGATCTATAGAATAATTATAACGTTTAAATACCTATAAGGTGCCTAATAGAAAAATAATATAAAAGAATTTTAAAAAAACTGTAATAGTAACAAGAAACCCAGAAATAAAGTTATAAAATGTATAAATGAAAAAGTAATTAACATATCAGTATTACTTAAAGTTATAATTATTTAGACATTAATAATCTTAAAAATGGGAAAGTAAAAATGTTACGCTCCCATCTTATATGGTTTGCTGAAAAACAGTGTACCGAAAAACGGCAAATTTAAACCTTATGAGATAGGACTTTCCGACATTCCCTTATAAGGAAACGTTGCGACCTAGCCAAGAAAATTCGTTTGGTCATTGTCTAAACGCGGTGATAAAGTGGTTCTCCCTGGCGACATCACCCTGGACAATATGGTCGATGTGCGCTTTTAAACGCGCAGGCCTCGCTCTCGCAAGTTAATAAAACCTGTACAATTAAAACCTTGAGCTAAACATTAAGAGTCTTTAAATAGTGGTTTTACAAAAATGACACTGTCAATGGCGCACTTAAAATGATCCCCATAACATGAGTTATGCCGAGTTTTTCTGTTAACCACCCCAAAAATAAAAGATAATAATGTTAAATCTAAATATACTTTGTACTTATTTTTAATCTCAGACTGTCAAGATCGCGTTAGGGGGGGATGTAATATTTTACAGCAATTGTCATTCATGAAAATTCGTATACTACGTAAATTCCACATTCTTTCTATTCTAAAATTATTCATTATCAAAACCAAATATACTGATTATATGTCAACCAGTAAAAAACCCCATTTCAACTTTTTTCTCTGATATTAGTGAACGACCTACAAGAAAGGGGGCCACAATAGGCGTACTATCAATTACCAATTCCCAGCGTTCAACAATTTTTAATAGGCACCTCCCGTGCCCCCTTAACTGTCTAAGCTTTGTCCGCCCTATGGAACGCTCTCCCCGACGATATCAGAATAGTATTGAGGACCGTGCTCGTTTCCGGGACTGGGGTTAGGGGCTTCCTGCAGGGGGGCCTGTGGGGATGACGGGTGTTGCTGCTTGTTGCGGTTATGTGGTCAATCAATGTTTTAAAGTGATTAAATGTTTCTTGCTTGTTTGTTTCTTTAATTTTTTTAATTCATCTTGTATTTCAAGATAAGATAGTATAAAGATTTTCTTTTTGTATTTTAAGAAGAATTCAATTTTTAAATATACATATTTTTCACTTTAAAAAAATAAAATTTTGCATATAGGGTAAAAAGCATTTTTGTTTTTATATAGTTAAAGAATAAGTTAAATAATTTACCACAAATGTATAAAATCTTGTAAAATTGTCTGTATACCAACATGAGGTTGGAGTGGTAGAGAGGGCATTGATAGCCCTACAATCCACCTCTTTAATAAAGGCATGTGTTTATTCATCATTCATCTCATTAATTTGTATAAACAAACGTCTTGTTCTGTCTTAAATCAGATCACAAGTTTTCCTGGTTATGAGATATTGAAAATTTTTTTATATTGTTTATATTCATAATGGCTGGGTATTATTGTTATTGTAAATTAATTTGCCCATTTGTTTAAACGGAGCAATATGTTAAAGTTCAATTTTAATGTAATTCGCTAAGTAGATTGTAATCGTATTAGTTTGTCTCAACTAACAAATACGGGCGTCTACACTTATTTGAGCCGAGAGTAGGTGTATTCAAATTCAATCAAAACAAGTAAATAATTGCCGAGAGAATTAGTGTTGTATGTTAGATTGGGGGGATAAATCATCCAATTAAAAGTTTGTAATAAGAATTGGTTTAGCAACTTATTCAAGACCGTATGTGTTTTCAAATAACTAGGAATTGAAGAACAGCAGTGTCTATGCTTTCAGAGGTGGATGGTCCTAGAGAAATATTTGAGACAAAGGTTGAGAGTTCACGAGGCGAAGAACTGACAATAATGGAAATCTCTAAGTGCTGCCAGGTATTCCTTAGTGACGAGACTAATAAACAAAAGGTGTCCAAAGATTTGCAAGCTCATTAAGTTACTTTCACAACCCTAATTACTTGGAGTGGTTGATTTGGGATGATATTCAGAGGCTTGAGATCCTCCTAGACAATCAATGGCTTCTTTTATAATGATTGTACTCACATCTCTGATACTAAATAATAAACCTGGTGGTCCAGGAATTGGCAAGCTTACATAGTTTTTGCAACAATAATTGCATGGATAATTTATTAGGGGATTCCAGAGCATCTAGTATCGTTCCTAGAGATATATATATATTATAGAGGAAAGACTGTAACCCATTTACCAGAAATCCCATAAACTCAGGTACTTTAAGTAGTTGAGAACTCCCGAAAGTGTTTGTGCAGCGTCCAGTAAATGATTGGTGATTGGGAGATTCCCAGAGGCTAAATAGTTCCCAAAAATAAATGCGATCTATTAATTTTAGTGATTAAGGATTTTGCATCAGTGGAGTAAACACACCCGGGATGTTGCCCTATGAGTAACAATTATTTGTTTTTATTCATAAAAAATGTTTAACGTGTAACGTTTAATGTTGGGGCCAGTTTAAAACTTTTTTTCTGATTGATTTATTGTTGATATCACCATTTATTTATATCAAAATTTCTTCAATGGATACAAAAGTAAAAATGCCAAATTTTTCCCCCCCCCCCCACCCCCCCCCCCCCCCACCCCCCCCCCCCCCCACCCCCCCCCCCCCCCACCCCCCCCCCCCCCCACCCCCCCCCCCCCCCACCCCCCCAAAATTTCTAATTATATGCCAAGAAGTAAAGAATTGAACAATACATTTAAATTTATATTAAAAACATTTTAACTGATAGTAAAAAATGTATTATGTGTTTACTTTTATTCTTGGCTTATTTGAACTATATTTTATATTTTTTAGAGAACGACATTTGTGGTCAAAATATTGAAGGATTGTAACAAAGTCTTCTTCTTTTCATTCTTATACTTATGTATGTATTCTTGATCAGGTCAGCAAGAGAAACTCTTATTTGGAACCATAAATAAACTATCCCGGATGTGGTTTTAAACGGCTGAAAGTGCATCTGCCGTGTTTTAAAATAGGCTCCATTAATATTTTGCGTATGTCTGAAGCGTGAGTCCTTAGGCTTGTGTTGACCTCTCGCTCCGTGGTCATTTCCGTATCGTCCTGTAGTCATGTCACATCGGTACCGAGAATCGTGTCGTGTAAGGATGGCAGTGTCAAAGCATCTAACTTTAAAACTTTTCGCTGTGTCACGTTCTGTCTGTGATTTTAAAAATTATCGGAATATTCTTTTTTTAGCAATACAGTATACCTTTATTGCCAGAAACAATTTTAACACTGCATTGAATGCGTCACATAATAATTTTATATTCATTAAAATAATAAAATGCCTTATTCCAACGATTTAATTTTTAAAATATCGTAAACAATATCGATTTTAACTAACAATAAAAATTCTTAAGCAGTACTATCGCACATTGAAGCTAGTGAGATGGTCCATGACTTCACCAACTATATAAAATGAATGAGACACTAAAACGTGTCGCAATGCACTTTTGAACCGATTTAGATCACTCATTGATTTTATTTCTTCAGGGAGCCCATTTAGAAACTTTGGATGTTGCTCGTATCTTCTCAATCTATGCCGCGCAGGTCCGAGATTTTCACGATATCTTGTATCGCAGTTGTGAATGTCACGACCTCGAACCATTTGGCTCTTAAACTGACAGTGTAACAGTAGTTTCCAGTATATACAAACATGGCAATGTTAATTTTCTTTTATTTTATAAAAGAAAGTCACAATTCTCTTTTATAAAATACTACCTGTTTCCCGCGGTTTCGCACGCTCTTCTTAAGCTTTGCCCGCGTATGAACACTTCTGGTTCAAGCGAATTATGTTTACAACACCGATGTAGATTTGGCCTTGTTGCCACGATCAGGAAAATCTGTCAAAAGTGTGTTTTTATTTTTGTATCCACACATGTACTTTATTATAAAGTGGTCTTCTATTCAAGTTTTAAGTTCAATAAATAATTTATTTTTAAGACAAATTACACCATCTTAGCGCCTTCAAATAGTCTTCGGCTACTTAATATACGTAACTGTGTCGTGATTGCAGTTTATAACTTGTAGGCGCTTTCAAAACTTTTATGTTCGCAGCACTGCCTGGTGGCAAGTTACATCAATGGGCATACAATATAAACCTTCTCCATGGAAAAATACATGTACATACAAATTTTCATGATGATCGGTCAAATAGTTCACGATTCCATAAAGGACAAACACACAAACATTCATATATATATATATATATATATATATATATATATATATATATATATCATTTATAGGAGTTTCGTACAGTCAACTTCATCCAGGACCTTCTCGCCCAGTATCACAGCAGGTCTGTATTGAAATAGCGGAGTGCTACCACAAAAAACCATGTAGTATGTCTTCGAACAATGCCAGTATCTCATAAAAAGCAAAATTAGCGCAGCTGTGCAGAGTAAAGTATTTGCATGGGGTATGGGGAATTGTGAGCCTATAATAGGCAATATTAAATGCATAAACTTTCCACGTTTCTTAGAACGCGCGGCTGGTAGAGATCATTGAGCATATGTAATCTTCATGGTAATACCCAGTCATTCATACTTGTATCAATCTAGGCGCATTCTTATAAATTTCAAGACACGATCTTCCTCAATAGGAATCTCGCCTCGTGCCCACGTGACCAATAGTTTGTTGGTATTCTGGTCGTTTGTTATTCTTAGGAATTAGTCATGAATAACAGCTGCCGGCGTTGGATCATTTATTACAAGGCGATATTTTATAAGTGATGTGTACGAGGTCAGCTATATGGCCGAGTTTTAATGTCGAAAATAGTGAACTGTGAAAAGTGTATACACGTGACCTGTATAAGGAAATTTTCACTTAGACAAATTAGAAATAAGACTGGCTCTAAAATAAAACCTTGTAGAATACCCCACATTAATTTTTTAATGTAAATAAGTTTGCATTAACTAAGAGGAGGTCAGTTGGTTTTTAGTTTAAATTTAATAACTTGTGCGAGAGGTTTTTGTTTTTGTACAGAAGCTTAATAAAATAATTAGTATGTTAAGTATACACTAGTAACACAATGGAGCTATTAATTATTTATTTCTCAGATATCTAGATAAACAATTCTTTAATTAAACACATAGGATAGGAACTGTAGTGAATCTAAATGTATTAAAAGAGCATCAAAATATAAAGTTAAAATTTATTAATAGTAAGAAATGTAATATGTTTTATTGCTAATATTGGGTTACGTTATAAGTCCTGTATGTGTGCGTGTATGTGCGTACGTTCGTATGTATTGTGTGTGTGTGTGTGTGTGTGTGTGTGTGTGTGTGTGTGTGTGTGTGTGTGTGTGTGTGTGTGTGTGTGCGTGTGTGTGCGCGCGCGTGTGTGAATGTATATATAATTCAAACTGTTTCTGAAGTTTTGCATCTAATACTCTTCGATTACTGTACTATAATTTGCTTATCTTAGTCTTTAAATGTCAACATTTATAAAATAATAACAAACTGATGTTGGCTGCGTTATTTTTTTAAAATGAAAATTAAATTGGTTACTAATACGTATTTTGTTTTATCATCTACATTGCTCTCAATTTATATCCCACTCAATGTATGAAGCATATACTAATTTTAAATTAGTACATTAGTTATTAATTTGGAAGCCGATTATACATTAGACTGTCAACCCTATTGTGATAGATAGGTTTTTCTTATTATAATTTTATTCTCACATGTGATATTAATTTTTATAAGTATTGTTCGGTTTCCTTTACCGGATTGCTTATATAATTATATAGTGTGGGTAAAAAGTATGTATTTTTCTGTTTAGTTTGATGGTTAAAGATGGAGGGATGGAACTCTGTAAATCTTTCTAGAAAATTGAAGTAAACGTTTTATTCACTGTTACAACTTTTCCCATTCCATTCCCAAAATGGGATTTTGGAGGGGCAGCTCAGACTTTTTAAATGTAAAGATCCATTAATTACATTTAATGGATTTCTATCTCGACCCAGTACAAAATGGCAGCTCATTGAAATTAATTAAGTTAAAAGCATGTATGAATCACGCTCAACCTTTAATGAATAAATATGGAAAATCACGGCTCAAACTTGCAACGTGACGCTTCTACAACAGGCTTGGACATTGTCAACTGTCCTGGGACAGCAGTTTTAACATTTTATATAAAAACACAGGTTAGTAAGTTATAGCTGTTTTATTGCTTAACGTAAAAATTGTCATTACTAGTGCTACTGTAACTTTACATTTGCAATTTTTAAACTACCCCCCCAAAAAGCCCATTTTGGGAAAATGGTTCGCTTGTGATTCCTGAGGGCTGTCCTTAGTGTAATTTTTCTATCTTTATCCATTGAAGGTTGAGCATGATCCATCCATGCTCTTAACTTAATTCATTTCAATGAGCTGCCATTTTGTACTGGGTCGAGATAGAAAGCTCTAGTTTCCTACTGTTCTTCTTCACTTTATCAAGACCTTTCAAAACGAGGTGTCAGATATAGGCCTTACACTGAACAATTTTGAGCAATCCCCCCAAAATCACATTTTGGGGAAATAGTCAAAGTTGTAACAGTGACTAAAAAGTTCACGTCTATTTCCTAGAAAGGTGTCCCGAGTTCCGTCTCTCCGTCTTTATCCACCACAAACTAAACAGAGTGCATATCCATACTTTTAACTTACACTTCATGTTTAGGTATCAGAACAGGAGAATCCTCCAATGCGTTCCTATTTACAAATCAGGTGTTAATCAGTAATGTATAAAATTAAGACCGATATCATTGCTTGCTATTGTATTGAAGCTATTGAAAAATGTATAAAAGTTCAAATAATGCATCATTTTAGTGGACATTTCGTTTTCAAGTGATCAATATACCTTTAGTAATAGTAAAAAGTATACCAGATACCATTTTTTACGTAACAAAATTCATATCCTCGGAAATTGGTTCTAGTACACAATTCTTAGTCATCTTTCTTTATCTTGGTAAAGATTTAGAGTATTTGATAGGGCAAAAACTGTTCCTAAAATTAGAGTATGTTAGAGTAAAAAACATTACGCTCAATTAGTTTGTTTAGCTATTACACAAATCGTCAGCAATTTGTTTCAATTCATGGACTACAAATTTGGACTATGGAATGGTTTAGGTAAGTACCCTTGAGTCATTGTTTTATATAAATAATATATCTAACATTTATATAATTAATCAGAGAGCTTCAGAGAGCGCCGTATAGGGCGCAAGGTGCACGATTTGTATATACCCTATGTGTTACAACTTGTAACAGTATTGTTGGAATAAGGTTGTTATTAAAATAATAAAAACACGAGTGCGTTTTCCCGCGACGGAGCGAAACAATCAAATCAGTCCGGTAGCAACAGAAGCGTGTCCCGGTAATTAGACCAATAATACTATGTACTAATAATTTTACACAAGGCGACATTCCTTAAAAAAAATAAGAAGAAGAGCAGAAAGATTTGCTATTTTATTTTCGCTTTAGACTATTGTGCAATTTATATTCTATATTGGCTAATAGTGTAAAAAATGTGTTAACATCCAGAGTGGTTTAGGAATAAAAATTTACCCTTTTCTGAGTACCGGAACTGATAATGAAAGTTCATAAAATTCGTCTCTTTAGACTAGAGAATGAGACGAATTTTACAAACTGGACGTACTTGTACGCTTCATGCATGAATTAATAAAATTAAAAAGTGAAGATAACAGTTTCAGAAATAGAAACAAATTTAAGTTCGTCCATGGTAAAGAGCTGACACGAGGCACTCAACCGTGTCATTCAAGACGTTGACTCGTATAGATTATTGTTGTTAAACAAGCTGGCAATAATAGTGACAGCGACTTTAATGACATCAAAATATGACAACCATTACATCACAGATTCACACGTTTTAGCCATAGTCTTAAATGACAAGACGAGAGTACCAATATCCTATAACAGCCGCTTTTAGTAAACACTAAACCCTAAACAAGGTGTAGCTGTGTCAGAGTTTTATTTATTAAACATATGATATTATAAATTGTTACTATTTAATTTAATATGAATCATTAATATACAATTAATTTCTTTTTTAAATTAAAAATACACCCTGTGCAATAATATTTTTATGATATTTCACAGTTTTCTAGTTGTGTTGGTAGTTATTAGAAATTATTTAAAATAATATGAAAACAAGCTAGATTTTACAAGTAAATTTCAATAATAGTCCTTAAAATATGATTACACAAACTCCTTACCAATATTTGTTAAAAAGTGTATTAAAAATGAATATTCAGGTTTTATTTCTATCGATAATGGCTATTAAACGAAATGTGTTGGGTAATAGAAACCGAAGTAGTGACAGTGTACTGTTTCCTAATAACGGTAACTATAATAGATTTCAGTAATAGTTACTTATACTTATTGATATTAAACGTCTGAAGCATTCGAATACTTTTTCTAACATAATTAAAGTTACTACAACGAGGTCGTTTTTGCGTGGCGTGTAAAACATGGCAAAAACGGCAACGATCCACGCCACTATTGGCCGGACACCAACAGACTTCTTTGCTCCTCTTGCATTGTAAATAATGCAGTGCGCAGTCCGTTTTTTCTTGCTCTTCTTGCTATGACATAATCGATGGTGTCACCTATATTGATGGTCTTAGACTCTACAATAGAATCTCAAGGTTATAATTTTTTCGTATCCTTCTTTTCGGAAGGTCTTACTTCACTAACTGGATCTTAAGGCCCCGACCTAGCTGTACGATAAAAAGTCTGTCGTTTACGCACCCGACGTCAAAATCAATGTCCACGATACCCTCGAAGTGATGATGACAACGACAAAACATGACGCATGTAGTGCGAAAGATATTTTGATTCTTGTCACTGCTGTTTCCGCGATCAAAGAAGAACGTTTCTCTTCGGTTATAAAAACTGGCAACACCGCGTCGCACACCCAGCTATGGTACGCTCGTTTAAAGCGCTTTCTAGCGTCTCAAGCATTTTATAGTGCTGACGAATTTATGGTTTTCGACTGGGTGACCGCGTACGTACACTTGCAAGACTGACAACCGGCGTTGGAAAATGGGAAAATTGCTATGAATGAATGTAGTGTGACTGAAAATGCTGTATGTTCTGACAGTATTACTGCATAAGAAATACTGTATGAGAGTTTGATATGGAATGCTTGCTCAAATTTTAGAAAAAAAGTATGACCATTTCTATAAATATTTTAATGTCCTGGCCTATTGCAAAATTCCAATTCAAAACATTTGAATTAGGATTTAAAGTAAAATTAATGCCACAATCAAAAAGTCAAAACATCTCGTAAATTGTTTATGTTACAAACGTAGCGTTACTGGATTGGATGATCCTGATAATTCTTAAAATACAACACCAAAGCGGGGCTGTTGATTTGGATTGAAATGGAAGAAGGAAAAGGGTCCGGAAAAAAATATCCGAGAAAACAAATATGACTACGACCCGTATTCCAACATAAAAACTTCAACCAAAAATACAAGGGGAAACCCCCACCTACATGCTAGCTATTCCTAAGACTAAACCTTTATTTCTATGAAATAAAATAAAATTTGTTCTTTATAGATTTATTGAATACTTTTATACACATATTTACGTAATTAATACGTACTTGCGGACAAATAAACCAGGTTAGTCTACGGCCGAAACTAGAGCCAATTTCAGTTGTCCACATTAACCTCGCTTAAGTATGTGATGGTATTGAACACAAAAATCAACCACATGTATTCATTATGATAGTCAATAAGTATAGAGTACACATAAGGATAGACTATTAAACAATGAAGTAAATGTGTATAGTTTTATTAATATTGAAAAGAAATATGAGTCCTTGAATGGTTCTATGTGTGTAACTAGGTAGGAGTACACTAAACCACATGTCACGTGACATGCCACGCTGAAATTACACGCACAGTTTCAAGTCTATAGTTTGAATTCTTTAGATGTTGATATGCATTCTGTTCATATCACAAAATCTTCCAGCCCACTCAGTAATAAACTTCAATGATATATCATTCTTGTCTATGTAGAAATCCAGTTTCATTCAAAATTAAAGTATACAGTTTGGAAGGAAACGTTATCGAGATATCCTGTGGATAGTTAGGATTCATATAGTATCAGCCAAATTGCATAGAGGGACATGTCTTTCGTCAAAAAGGACGTTGCCTAAGTGTACATGATCTTACATCCAAAGATTTCAAGTCCACACCTCCAGTTTGTTCTTGAGATTTCCAATGGAAAAGGACGCACAGACAGACACGGTATCCGCAAAACCTTTAATTATGGCGCGAATCAAAATATACAGAATTTCAAGTTTATAGCTGAGTTCAGTCACGATATATCACTTCGACTTATGGACTTTGCTAAGCCCAATCCTATGGAGGGACCATCATGGAACTGTATCTTGTCTCTATACAAATACATTTTTGCAAAGGAGTAGCGAAGGACCCAATAGAACATAACGAAACTCTTACCAACCAATCCACTAAATATCATATGTTATAATATCATGAGTGTACATAATCATTCTACGATTTTCTCGTTCTAGTCATGAGACCCACGTGAAAATGTTCACATCACTCAGCCAAATCCCAAGGTTGTATACATGCACCGTCATCAAACTCGATGTTACTCAAATTGAAATAAAACTGTATGCAAAATTTAGACTATAGGTCAGTTGTTTTCCGTGATATTACCACTCATTACCTCCATCCGCCCTCCAACACTGCAGCCGCAGGCCCTAAAGTAATAACACAGAGAAACGAAGCTAATGCACGTCTGGCGAAAATAAACAGATTCCAAATTAACGTGGCAGGCATGGGATGTTAAGTCCAATTTTTAATCCGTATCTTGGTAAAATAATGATAGACTTCGTTTCTTGAAAACATTTTCCTTATTACTACGAATATAAATTAGGAGTAGATAATTTAAAATGGGTTTAATTGCCAAAAATAAAGATTTCTATCAAATAAACAGAGTTACGAGTTATGTAAAGAACAATTTTTATTTTGGACCTCTAACTAATCGCTAGCGGCTTTTGGGTCAATGTTCCACGTAGTACTGCATGTAGGAGAAGTGGATCTGATGGTCATCTTTTTCAGGGGTGTTTATATTTGTTAATGTTGGCACATTAACAGTTGCAGGAGAACTAGTTCTTAATCTTCTTGTCCAAAAATATCTGGTCATGAACTTCCTCCTCCTCAAGCCCAATCTGAAAATACCAAAGCCGTGGAATCTGCAAATACAAACAGTTGTTTCACAAGTTTATTTTCAATATACGTAATTTAAATTACATACTAGTTATTCACAATTAAAACTATGTGTAAATTAAAGAAGTGGTCCAAGCATTCTTTCCCGGACTACACCACGGCTTGCAACAATTTTAAGGGATAAACCTATGACTTTAATAATTCTGTTGGATACTGTAAATGAAGAACATATTTTAAAAAATCTTTTGAATAAACTTTCGCGACTTTTAATACGGGTTATTAAGATTTTTACACAAGTATTTACCATTAACAAAGCTAGCACATGCGTGAGTCGTGTCTCCTCCTATTCTTCCTTTTCCATCTGAGATCTGCAAATTTACACATTGTAATAACAAATAACCCCTATTTTCTTAAGTACTATCATGGATAAATTTCTGATTTTAACACTCCAAAATTGTGCTACCAATAGCGCTAACAACAACAATGACATGTATGATGTCAACGAGAAAGCAAAGCACTGTTGTTGTAACATGTATCAGCACAAGTAAGAGGAAAATTTTGTTTTATTTTTGCATGAATGGTTATACACAAAGTTGTGGAAGGGGTGTTATGTACACTCCGTATGATCGTATCCAGCTTAAGCGCCCCTGACCTAACGCCCGTGGCTTCTTACCCAACTCGCCCCAGTACAAGGTCCCGGCCCTGGAAGTGACTATATTGTCTTCACTGGAGTCTCTATCTCCATACATGACACATATATGTCCAGTCACTAAAGGTTTTATGTCGTAAGTTATTAATGAAAACCTGACACTAGATGCTAGACCACTCCTAAAGTTGCATGGCCTCCAAAAGATCAAAAACTACGTCTTCGTAGCTTTCCATCTTAGCTAACAAAGTATACATATAAGAGATATTTATTTTTGCTTCCATTAATGAACACTGAACTTTTATAACGGCCCCAATTCAAACCAAGTGTAGTGGGCTTCAGGAACGATAGTGAATTGTAATTAATCCTTCGCTAGTCCTAAGAGACTTTCTTAAATTTATGAATATTTCATAAATATTAAATAACATTAGAAAACATGTACATGTAATAATGAAGTTTTTACGGTGTTTCGGTTAAAAGTACTGCAATCAAATTATACTGGAAATTGCTTAACCTTTAATTTATAATATGCAGTTTATTTACTTTTAAATATAAATCATTAAGTTTTAATTACTAAAAAATGTTTTTCGTAATTTCTTTATTTCGACTTACTGATACTGAAAGATGTTACGGAATCCGGGCAAACTTAAGGTGTTGTCTTCGTGTACAGTTTTATATATTTAGTTCTACGATTGTTCCAATGATTTCAGTAGTTTTCAGAAATTTCATAACTATAATTTTTTTTTTAATTACATGTTACAAGACTAGTTATGGAACAAGGACGTAGCCAGCGAGGGATCCAAGGGGGTCCGGACTCCTAAATTTTTAAATTTTCAAATTTGCATTTCGTTTTCCAGAAGATAGACATTGAACAAATTTACAACTTTTGACCTACCAAGTAGGTCATGGTAGCCTACCTTAGAAATTGCACTTTCCTAAAATAACCTTTACGCTGCTTGCGGAGTCAGGATATCTGGACGGGTAAGATTGAGGGTAGGGGCTACCTCTTAACCATGAAGATCCATGAGGAAGAATTTTGGGCATTAATCTCAGTCATGTCTCCTGAGAAGAAGGAGAAGCCAGCTATGAACCAGACTCCAGTAAAACACGGGGTGGCAAACATTTATGTTTAGGCAACTGCCATTGACACTTAGGGTACCCCACCAACTCCAACAGTCATCCCTCACAGTAGACTAGACCTATCAATCTGCTCTTGCACCCCAGTATTTCGATATTTGTGGTTAGTGATGTGCCCCTCATGGACATCACTTGGGTTGCCCCTAGATTTAAGTAACACATCAGTTTTTGCTGTACCCAGTTGTAGATTCAACTGGTAGTTATAAACCAGCTAGAAGTGAACCCTCCTGGGGACAGTGGTAAGGTTAACAACATTTATTTTGATACAAAATTATTTAATTAAGTACTTTATGACTAAACAGAAGTCATACATCCAGATCACGCTTTAGCTGTTCTAAGTTTTGAAAAGCCTGATGGAAAAAAAAATCTTGTAAAAGGAACTAATAGTTGAAAGGGTTTACAGTAATGCCTATGGCCATCAATGCTGGGCAGCATCAAAGTTTAGAACCATAAAAGCCAAAGCGAGCTCTTAATGGGTGGTCTCTGTTTTGTAAGAAAGTAACATAATTTGTTACTAAATATGGTTTAAGATGTTGCATTTACATTAATTGTATAATGTATTATGTTATCACTATATAGTCTATGTCTTGTTGTATTATATTTTGTTTCCTCGTTATTTATTATAACTGTCTAAATTATTATGTAACTTTACAAGCAAAAAATTTCTGGTTGCTAAACTAAATACAATAAAAATAGCTATTGCAATCAATAAACAGGAATAAAAATTAGAAAGTGTGACGAAGTGCCACAAAGCTTAAATAAGTACTGTATGTGATATTTATATTATCCTAACCCTCGCGCACACTTTTGTGTGCTTGTGTATCGCAAAATTGTAAGCTTTATAAAATTTGTTGAATAAAAGGTTGTTGACTTTGACTTTGACATTATAGAGCAATTGAAATAAAATTAAACTGTGTTGTCTGAGATATGTAACTAATGAATCATATCTTATCAAATAATTGTGTCAATTTATTGAAGTGTCAGTGTAATGTCAATATTCTTTAAAGTAAATAAACAAATTATTAACCTTAGTCTTAAAATAAGTTAAATTATGTATGATATGTGTGTTCTTCTTGGGATGTGTGAATTTAATATGAGTGTGTAACAAATGTTATTACTATTTAAATACATTGTGGTCTATTATCATTACTAAGCTTTCAAAATTCATAAACATTTACAATTAAGTTTATTTAAATTGAGCATTGAAATATTGATAGTAAAAAAATACACAATAAAATTGAAATTATGTAACACAAATTGTAATATATAGTAAACTAAATTGTTTTTTATTAGTAAACTCTATTACTTAATCAATTTTACCCAGCTAACTCTGAATAAATTCCTCCAATAGCATTGACGACTTTGTTTCAGGTTTTGGGTCTCGGCACTGCCAAGCCTTTATGACATTTCTATGTTTGGTTCTTGCTTACTCGATGCGGGTCAACCTCTCCGTAGGCATTGTGGCCATGACAGACAGCAAGGGCTCCAATCCGGACTTCATGGTAATTGATTCAGGTACTATGATACTATAATTAAAGGTTAAATATCTTAAAAGTGTTTTTTAAACTTTTTATTTATTTCTTCTTTTAGAAATTTCAAAATGTATTGATTTTGGAGTTTTAAAGAGAAATGCCCATGCGTGGCTTTCAGAATTTGATCTACTTGAATGAACATGACACCACACTAAAATATATAACTCTTGCTTTGTAATAGGCGAACAATAAGTGTTCTAAGTATTAATATTGTGTATAAATACAGGTACAAGCGGACAACATATATTATCATACGTGTTCTTGAGACACACGTTACTGTTACAACTAAAGAGATATTTCCAGTTAATAATTGTGTATTACAGTTAGTTAGGTATTTTTTAATCCAATTTTTATTTTGTACATTGAAAATTGTGTAGTAGCCTATTTGTTTAGAGAGCCCAACTTTTCCGATCTGGTTCTGATTCTAATGTGCCAAAATCCACTTATAAACTCATCTAATTTTCATTAAGAGTTCAAAAGCCTCCTATAGGTACTGATGCAAGACAAGAGATGCAAGTTTTCCAGCTTCTAGACATCCTCAGTCGACTAACACAAGCCAGATTAACATTGTGAACATTCTGTCACTTTTGGAGGCTTTAGAGGTCAAGAATTTCTGAGTTACCTTCATTGAGCGAGCTGAATTTCTTCGGCCTAGTTCTCCTTCCAATTTATTACAATTTCTTGAGTACTCATCATCACCATCCTCTACAGGTGTGTTAGACACCCACCAGAGAGACCTGATACAAGTTTCCTACTTGTCTACTTGTGAAAGCTGTGATAGCTGGTAAACATTCTTTACTTCCCTATCATACAGTTTCTTAACAAATTTTAACTCCAACAAGAGTTATTTATCTAGACAGGTTAGAGCCAGGCAGGATCCTGCAGGGGAAGACTATTCTTCCCACGTTACATACTTGAAATTTAGTAACTTGTTAGAAAAAAATATTGCCATCTCTCATATTCAATTCTTGACAGATGTGAATTGGTTATTCTGAGCCTAAACGTAATTTAAAAAATGTTAAGCAATTGGTTACCATTCCATTTTTTGAAAGTAGAACCTTCCGAACACTGTGTAAGTTTTCCATGAGTAGTTTGTTGTAATGCTTATTTTAGTTATAGAACCATTAGATTTATTGAAAGAGAGAAATATTTTGTTCTGCAGGTTCTACCATGGAGCACAACTCGACAAGGTATCATCCTGAGTTCATTCTTCTGGGGTTACCTGATCACCCAAATCCCGGCAGGTCACATGGCACGCAAGTTTGGCCCTAAGTACTTACTGTTCGGCGCGATGTTGGTGTGCTCTGTGTTCACACTGCTGAGTCCGTTCATAGCAGAGAACTGTAGTTGGATGTACTTTTGCCTGACCAGGGTGGTTCAGGGACTTGCCCAGGTAACAGGATTCTCAATATTGGATCAATTTTGAAATGATAATTTTTTCAAAAGCACAATGAATAGTAATAGTACCACTGTTGCATATTTTTGATCCTGAGATCAATTTGTTTTGGGGATTCCCTGATCAGTTGGTATATTCTCTGCACAGCAAAACATATAGAGTGCCTATCGGAGATTGAGAAAAACAGAGACCAACTCTCCTCAAACATCTAAAATTAAATCTTATTTTAACTAACAGTTTTAGTATTAAATCAAAGTTATTATAATGATAAAAATCACAGAAAACATTCATAAAAAGATGATTACAGCCATATGTTGGGATATTGTATTTAACGTCACATGAATGATAAGGCAGTTAGTAATACTGCACACTGATATTAAATAATCCTCTATAGTCTAGTAGTACATCAATTGGTAATGAGCTATAATCTTACTGCTTATAGTCAGTTTTAAGTAGGGTTAACTTTTTTGGTAGATTTTGTATATAAAATTAGCATTTTACAATTTTTTTCATGGCAGCACAGAAGATTTCTACATAACTTCATCAAATATGACTGAACATATAAATATCTCTGCTAAATTCATTTGCTAGTTTGGTATTCAAATTTATTGTAATATGGTGGCCGTTCCATTTCGAACGTTGTTAGTAACGTTTTACAAATTGATAAATATATATGTTATTGTCAAATGCAACTTTTTATATGGTTTTTATTTAGTTTGTGTTAGATTTAAGTAAATTATTAACATTTTTCAATAGAAGTATCTTTTAAAGTAGAAAAATTAGTTTTTTTTGTTTTAAAGTAACTTGTTTTATATTGTTGGTTATAAATTATATTACTATAAAACACAGCATAACCATAAAGCATGAGTAAAGTTTGCAAAATTTAGAATAAAAAAGAACGTAGTTTGTAGTAATTCTGTAACCTATTGTCATGTGAACCTTTAAGTGAGTATGTAAAAGTGAATATGTTGTCATGCATAAATTAAATTGGAGTGTAATGTTTATTGTGTTGGCTGCAATTGAGCAGAGCTGGAGGAGAATCGACCATGTCTTGAAATGCTAGATCCGGGAGTATGAGAACAGATTTTTCATATTTATACTGGAGTTGTAGGGGAATCTGTCATGTTCTGATATGCTGGACACGGGAATGCTAAGGGTTAAGATTCTTTTTCTGGAGACAAGAAATATAGAAAAGTTTTGGCATTTAAATTAGTATTGGAGGGCATATTGTAATCAGATCTACTGAAAAACTGATGATTAAAGATAAAGATATGAAACGTTGAAGAATTAATTTCCATAAATCATAAAAAAACTAAGTTTTCTCAAGTCTTAACTCGTCTACAATAAATACATGTTGTATAAAATTACATTTTTATCTTGGGTAGTTTTTCCTTGGAATCATTACAAAATTGCTCAAAATTCCTACTATAGCTACCTATAATTCTTGTGAAGTCTTTACAAAATCTTAAAAATATGTTATTTTAGTCTTCAAAAAAGTTATTAAGAATCAAAAAATCTAACCAAACTAATTGTTTCTTAAATATTTAAATGTTTAAAATATGCCTTAACCCTTTGCAATCAGGAGACCACTAATGTGGCCAAAACTTATCTCTCGCTCAGCTCGGATGGAGTCTCAGGTGGTTGTCCTCTCAGTTTGCTGGGCCACATAGTGGCCGGCTGTGTTCTGCGTCACCACTTGGGGCTTGTGTAACCATGTATGTCACTTTTACTTACATTTAAATAGCAGTATTTGACCTTCGGCTCTTTAAATGACAAAATTTTCAGATTATTTACAAAGTTTATTAGTTTCACGATTAAAACTTTATCAATTGGTTATCAATTATTTGCTTTTAATCGAACCAAGTAATATGTAGTTTAAGTTCGGTTTTAAAAGTATTTTTATTTGCAGAATAAAAATACATTCAGTCTCAAGTATATCAAGAGAATATAAACTTCCATATTTTGAGCTTCGTTTCCACGAAATGCATTAGTATTTTAATACATTCATAGGATATACAGGGTGGCGCAGAGAAACGGGAAATTTTTAAACAATCATAATAAACCAATGAATTGTACAAACAACTTTTTAATGCTTAAAATGTGTTAGGCAAGAGTGGAAATTACATGAGAAATGTTAGAAATAACAATAAAGTTAAAGTCCCTTTTTAAAAATAGCATCAGTTAAGTGCTGTCCATTGCGCCTAACAAATTCATTCAATCGATTTCGAAACTTATCATTGTCCGATGCAATGCGTTCTCTGGGATATTGGCGACATGTTCTTCAATCTGAGTCTTGAGCTCAAAAAGATTTCTTGGCCTAGTCTGGTACACAACTCTCTTTAGATGTCCCCATAGAAAGAAGTCGCATACTGAGAGGTCTGGAGACCGTGGAGGCCAAGTGACATTAGGGTTCCTTGAAATTATGCGCTCCCCAAACAAACGCCTCAGTGCTGTCTTTGACAGATTGGCAGTGTGTGAGGTGGCTCCATCCTGTTGAAATGTCAATATCTGAAAAAGCATTAAGCCGTGGAGCAAAAAATGTCTCCAGCATATAAATGCAACGTTCAGATGTGACAGTTACAGTGGAACCATTACCATCCTCAAAGAAGTAAGGTCCAATTATCCCTCGACAAGACACTGCACACCATAAAGTAACTTTAAGGCTGTGTAACGGACGTTGATGAAGTTCACCAAGATTTCTGCGAGCCCAGTAACGCATGCTCTGTTTATTGGCCATTTAAATGAAATTGGGCCTCATGAGACATGCAATATAGAGATTTTAGCAGCTTTGACCCAGAAAAAGTTGTAAGCGAGATAGCGGCTTGTGACTGGGATGATATATTGAACGAACAAGACGTTGATATTGTGGAGGCATGGATAACAAATAATATTAGGAAAGTATATGACAAAAATGCCCCTGTAGTATGTAAGAAAGTGTCCAAGAAAAAAGCCCCATGGCGAAACGATGACATCCGAAAGATGACGAAGGTTAAAAATAAGTTGCGAAATAGATATTGGAAGTACAGGCATATAGATGACTGGGAGAGATATAAAGAAATAAGAAACCGATTGAATAATATGATCAGAATGGCAAAAAAGAGATTTTTTTCTGATAAGCTTTCCTCTTCAAAAAATCCAAAGGAGTTCTGGACATGCCTTAAGAAAAATGATATTGTAGAAACAAGGGTTTACTCGAACATTCCACCTGAACTTAAAGCGCATGAGATCAATGAATACTTTATAAACATGGGAGCTGGCCCAAAGATTGATAAAAGCGTATGGGAATTTTTTGCAACCAATGGCCGAGAAGAAATCAGAGATAAATTTAAGTTTTACGCTGTCAGTAAAAGAGACGTTATTTCGGCAATGAATGAAATAAAATCTAAAGCTGTGGGCAGCGATGAAATTTCGATTGACATGATCAAGTCAGTGAGCCCCTACGCAGTCAAAGCCATTACACACCTGGTAAACGTTTCCCTAGTTGGCAGCATGTTTCCAAAGTCATGGAAAACAAGTATTGTTTGGCCAATACCGAAAGGGCAAGCTGCCAATCAGGTAGACCAGCTAAGGCCAATTTCAATACTCCCAGCCATGTCTAAGATACTGGAAAAGATTGCCATTCGACAAATAGACAGTTTTATGAAAACATCAGATATTTTACCGAAGCTGCAATCGGGCTTCAGGCGCAATCATAGTACATGTACAGCCCTGACAAATCTTTTCAGTGATATGATTGACGCCAAAGACAAGGGTAAATATAACTCCATTGTTATGTTGGATTATTCTTAAGGACTCTGATTCAATGGATCATGAGATGCTTTTAGCGAAGATGAGCTATTATGGCTTTGACTTGAACGTAGTCAATTGGATAAGGCCATACTTAGACTCCAGGCTGCAGGTGACGCGTTTAGGGAGTGAAACGTCAACCCCGCTTGTGAAGTATCGAGGCATTCCTCAAGGTAGTTGCCTAGGGCCTATTCTGTTCAATATGTACACAGCCGATATGCCAAGCTGTGTGCAAAATTGCACAGTTCATTTGTATGCTGACGACTCGCAGCTGCATTTGTCTTATGAGCCATCGCAGATGGTGTCAGCCATTGATATGATCAATGTTGACCTTGAAAAAATATTGGGGTGGTCAATGGCGAATGGGCTGAAACTAAACATAGGCAAGTGCACTGTGTTGCATACGGCGCCACACAACATTGTGCAGTCTCTCAGTGAAAGAGGAGTGATGGTGAGGCTTGATGGCCAGAGTTTGGCCTGTATTTGATAGGGCGAGGACTCTTGGCGTTGTGCTAGACAGCGGCCTCACTTTCTCTGACCATGTCACACATGCCTGTCAACGAGCACTCGGTAGACTGAGGGGACTCTACAGATTTAGAGATCTTCTGCCTGAGTCTGCGAAGCTACGTATCATGCAGTCACTAGTCCTGTCCGTTTTCACCTATTGTTTCCCAGCCTATGGGAATAGCATTTTTGGAGAAGACATGCATCGCATTCAGAAGTTGCAAAACTCTGCAATCCATTTCATTTTTAATTTGAAACGATTTGAGAATGTCTCTCCTTACAGAGATGCCGCTGGGATGATGTCGGTAGAGACCGTCTGCAGGGTCATGACGTGCTGCATGGTCCACAAGGCTCTTGTTAATCAGGAGCCTCAGTACCTTAGTGAGAAGCTCTTATTTCGGGATGAGGTGTCTCAGCGCAGAACCTGCCATGGGAATCTTCTTCACTTTTCCAAAGTTAGGCTGGAGTTGGAAAGGAGGAGCTTCTCTTATTTTTGTACAACGACCTCCCACCAAACGTGAAACAATGTTCAATAGCTACATTTAAGAATAAGACGAGGAAGAATTTGCTTAATGTATAGATTTTCTTTATTTATTTGTATTTCATTTTCATGTATATGTTGTATGTGACGATAGTTGTTCTGAAAAGCAGTTGTTCTTTATGTAACTGAGAAACGCTTGATGAAAATAAAGACAACATTATTATTATTATCCAAAGATTTTCAAGGAAATTTGCGTCCTCATTGATTTTAGTCAGTTGCTGTTCACAAAATTGTAAGCGTAATTCACCGTCATTTGGTTTTAGAGCTTGAACAATCTGAAGCTTGTAAGGATGAACCTGCAGGCCGTGCAATATTCTTTGCACACTCCGATGCTCAAGTCAATGATGAGGCGATTTTTTCGTATAGAACGACGCAGACTCCTTTCCACTGTGACTCGCACTGCATTAACATTTTTTGGGGTTCGAACAGTCACTATACGCCCAGGAGGTTATTTCTTTAAGATCGAACCAGTCTCTTCAAAATTCCGAACCCATGACGATATGGCATGTGAAGAAGGAACTCGACCGCGGGGAGAAATATCATAATGCTGTCGGAACACTTGTTGTGCAGATGTTACACTGTCACCATTTTTGTTATACGCTCTCACGGCAATGGCACGCTCCACAGCACTCCACTGCTCCATGCTTAAATGACCGTTACTACTTGGCGTCATGACTTCTGTCCCCCACTCCTACGAAACTTACAGGTGTACCAACAACAACTTCAAAATTTCCCATTTCTCTGCGCCACCCTGTACTATAGCAGCTACAGTAACACTGACACTCGAATAAAAAACAATTTGAATGATGATTTCTAAAGTATGTGCTGTAAATAGAGAAATGTTAATAAAATTACTTACTATTTGCCTGAGGGATTACAGCAATTTCCAACCACAACTGGATAAGAATTGAATTTTATAACTGCACAGTAATGTGAGCCACATGTCGTGCTGAATGGCGAAACAGTAAGTGCCACTAAGTGTGGCCCGCCAAGCTGAGGGACAGGACGTGGTCATAAATAAATGACCTGACGCAGAGAACACCCATGGACCCATTGTGGCCAGGCGATCTGAGAGGGCAATCATATCAATTTAATGCAGATCGGAAAGGGTTAAATTATATACACAAAATAGTCATTAATCATAAATATATTAACCAAATAAATAAATAATAAATTATATTTTCAGGGATTTTTCTTTCCCTGTGTCAACACCCACATGGCGAAATGGGCACCACCACCAGAAAGAAGTAGAATATTCTCTTTTGTTTTTGGAGGTAAGTTTTAGTTCTGTATTTACTTATATAATACATTATTATATTTATTTTTAATTATTTGTTTTTGTAATTAGCAGTACCAATGTCATTGTCTAATTGATTTAGTTGAAATCTTGTTTCATGTAAATAAATTAGTAGAGCCAATTTCTAGTTTATTACTATATAAAATACATTGAGAAATATCATCATGGATGTTATGTCGTTTGTGGTAAACGTCGACGTAACCTCGCGAAGCACGATGTTAGCACTACTGTATGTCTGGCTGCCATCGCTTAGCGCCCTAGTCAACCAAGTGATTTAGAAGAAATCATTTCTTTTGAAAGACTTTCATCTTACAATAGTATAACTGGCATTTAGATAGCAAACAAAGATCATTTTATGATGACAATGAATTTTTGGATGGACAATGGAGCAGAGACATGGATTATAGATAAACAGGCAGAAAAGAGATTGGTTACATTCGAGAATAAAATTTTGAGGAAAATTTTCGGACCTATTAGAGATGGAGATGGATGGAGAATCAGGCACAACCAAGAAATCAGAGAGATGTTTCAATCTCCAGACGTTGTAGGAGAAGCAAAGAGCAAGAGACTTCGGTGGGCAGGCCATGTGATGAGGAAGGAGGATGATAAATTGATTAAAGAGGTTTGGAAACACAATCCAGTTGGAAGAAGACCTCGAGGTAGGTAGACCCAAAAATCGCTGGAAGGACCAGGTGGAGAAGGACTTGCGGAAATTGAGAGCGGGTCAGGGGGATTGTGAAGACAGGGAGAGATGGAGGCAGCTGGTTGGCGAGGCCAAATACCACCTAGGGTATCCATGGCCATGGGAGTAAGAGTAAGAGTAAGTAAGTAATGAATTTTTGGATAAGACTTTGGATTGGATAACATTTAAATTTTAACTTGTTTTTGATTTAAGAATGCAATGCTCAACACTCTCATAAAATTCTTTATTCACAAAACATCAAGAGTTGTGAAGGCATCATTTATGGATATCGATATTAATATGAATTAAAGTCATAATTGTTTCAGTTGGTATCATGAATCATGATGTAGATAATCTTGCAGTGAGGAGAAAGGTCTCTGTGATGGTGTGTCATCGAGCTTTCTCTTGAGTATCTTCCCTCAGAGGTTTCTTATTTCAGCTGGTAAATGGTTTGACAATTTTGAGCTGATGGCTTCTTTTTGAATAATGAAAGGTGGTTTGTAAGAAGGGTTTACTCGGATCTATGCTGGGTGCCATATCCATGCAGATCGTGATGGCAGGGCAATTCTTTACTATCAGCATATAGGTGCACAATTGACAAAAAGATTATGCAAGGAGAATTGTTAATATCTTGATGTCATCTAGCCCCATGTTGTTTGCCCTGGTTTTTATGCTCATACAAGTCTACAGATGGCACCACAACAGGCCTACGGCCTAGTTAACCAGCGAGAGGTAGTTGATGCCACGTAACGACACAAATACGTAAAATAAGTACTTTAGACTGAATAAAATAATGTGAGTGTCAACAAAATTTAATCACAACTAATTTATAATTCATTGTGGTTAGCTCAGGATGGATTATAATGACTATAAATATAATAGGTTATATCCTAACATCAATTTAATCCAAATTCTTTTGGTCTTAATGGTTATGGTGACATGTTTCGAAGATTAACTTTCATTGTCAGACCTCAGTAGCCATGGTCTTGTCCAATACACCACAAACCTTCTTATTATGAATTGACGGTAGGGTATAACCTATTATAATTTTAGACAAGTAATTTAACATATAAGGTTAAATATATAATTTGAAAACTAGGTAATTTTCATGGCAATATTGATACAGCCATGTTTATGTTGTATTTGATTTAACGCTAGATTGAGCTATCTACAATTGCAGGATTGTTGCATCATCTGTTAAATAGAAGTGTATTATATCATAAGTTTTATCTTGTAATCTTCATTTAAACTTTTTTATTGTTCAACTAGGTTTATATTTCATATTTTTATGTTTCTCTGAATATTGAATTTTATGTTTAATGGCAATAAAGAACGTTATGTCAATTCTCTCAGTGCTGAAACTGAAAAATTATACACCAAGAAAATCCAGGTCAAATGATGAATAAGCATGTGCTTACTTGATTTCTTCGGCTTTGCATATCCTTATTATTTTACTGCTATAAAGTTCATTAACTCAGTGATAAGAAATTAGCAAAAAATTCTATACAAACATCTCAGAGATAAAAATCTAAATTACTTGAATTTTATACGAGTTCTTCTCAAAGTCAAATTAACACACTTTGGTGCATTATCAATTAACATATGTCCAACTACAGAAGTTGTCAATCTGTAACTGTTTCTTCTTTGAGACATATGAGAGGTATCATCCATAAAATGGAATATAAACTGTTTTAGCAGTATTCATAATTTTGTTTTCTAACAAACTAAATTAATGTATACACAGCTACTAATGAGACATACAGCACTCTTGAAAAAGACCAATTGCCAAAGACCTTAGCTAGTTCATTCCGTTTACGGAAAAACCAAAGTGACTGTAAAATTTGTGTAGTAGTTTTTTCTTGATGTTGAAACGTGAAGGCTTACAAATTAATGATGTTTAACACAAGGTTGTGCCAACTACTTCCTTAAGAGCACTTTCAAATCTAGCTATCATACTAAAACTATTTAATTTTATTTGAGCATCCTCCAAAGCCACTTAAAATGGTTTGTTATACTGTAGATATCTGCAGTCATTCAGGAAAAACCCCTTTTTGTATTTATTGGTTTGTTTAGCTTTTGTCTATCCCTATTAAATTAACCCAACATAAAAAAAAACAATTTGAAGTGTGTTTGTAAATGTTATTAGTCATATCCTTCTATATATCTCTCTACTGTGTATAAATGAGTGTAGAGTGTGTATTTTCCTTAAAATGTGACACCCTGAAAGAGAATTTTTAAACTAGCTGTGACTTTTGAGTTTTGGTTACAATTAAAGTTGAGTAGCATACTGGTGAAACATTGTCATTTTATCGTTTCCTAATGAAGTATTCTTGATCCTCCAATTTTTTTAAAATAACTATAGAACTTAAAGGACATATATTATGAATTTAATCATAATGTTTACAGTCTATACAATTCTGTCTACTGGAGACATTGTCAATACTAAATGTAACTTTTTAATTGTTTTCTATGTAGGCACCCAGTTAGGTACTGTGGTCACGCTGTTCGTAGCCGGGTATCTGGCTGCAGGTCCATGGGGTTGGCCCAGTATCTTTTACAGCACTGGACTGTGTGGTGTGTTGTGGGCAGTGGCCTGGCTATTTTTAGGTGCCAATTCCCCGGACACCCATCCTTCCATCAGTGACAGCGAGCGGGAATACATCAAGGCAGCCCTTGTTAGCAGCTCAGATCAAAGCAGTGTAAGTAATTAAAATATATTTTTTCTGTCTACTTAAAGCTCAATATGTATAGAAAGTATCGCCAAATTATTCTTTACACTATTATCCTGTTGTCAGTTTGGGAAATCCAAAACTGAAGAATATTTGCTTAGAAAATATAACTAGGTAGTCATGAAAATTCAAATGATTCAAACACAAGGTCTAAAATAACTAAAAGCATTTCTTTTTTAAAGTTGAAACAACTTTCATGGTGCCAGATGGGGATGAAAATAATAATTAAAAACCTTTATTCTCACATACAATCCATGTTGAGTTTTTTCTATTTAGGACAAAAAGATGAGGAAACCCCTCATAGCACCATAGATGAGTGACAGGATATGCAGGATGGATGAGATTGGTGTTAGGGTCCATCTCCAGTCAAGATCACATGAGGAGGGTTAATGTGTATTATTTCAATAATTTTAACTTGAAAGAAGGGGGGCCGTGCTATGTTCTTAACTCTTTCCAGTCAAGTCAGGCGAGGAAAGTCAAACTCCTTCATGTTTAGGATCTTAAAAGCCTTTACATTTAAGGGAGCTCCACCCACTGTGACAGTCAGCTAGATTTATCGATTACGAGTCAAATGGTCCAGCAAGCCTTTCAGGGGAAAGGCATGTCTCCAACTTCAGTAAATTTCTGGATCATCCATTTTTTAAATGCTCATGTTTTGATTGAAAGTGATCTACCAGCTATGTTCTGGTCAACCTTCCTCAACACGAACCCACAAAATAATCAAACGTGTGAGGCTTGTGATAAAACCGGACAATCGCTTAGCAGTGCACTAGATGGAGGAAGATTGGGGTGTATCAAGTCCTAAATTCTGTCTGAGGAATTAGGTTTGAAACGAGTGAATGTGAATTTCATCCCAAAATTGCTCATAAAAAGGAATGGAAATCGCACAAGACATGTATGAAACCATAACAAACAACTCTGACGTCTGGCTGTTCCCGAAATTGAAGGCAGAACTTGTAAAATACTGAGGGTAGATTTTACAACTTATTTCTCAAAGTGAAAAGTTCGTTTGAAGAAGTAAATTATGTCCAATGGAAAGTACTTTAAAGAAGCTAAAGTTTGGTTCTGATCAGTAAGCTAGTTTTTCAGAAATATCTAAATTTTCAATTGTGGTCCTGCTTTTCCCCACATGGTCACTCAGTAATATTGTGTTTTTCATTTATCATGATAAACTTTTAGATTTTTCCTTTATAAACTATTTACACCACAGTCTGATCTAATCTAATAGCATAACTCATCCAAACCTAACTGACATAGCTATTGTTATCAATCAAGGTTAGGTTAGGTAGTGTCTATAAAATTAAAAGTGGTAGGCTATATACAGAGTGAGTTTTATGTCCTGGCACACCTGGATATAATTTAAACGGTCCGAGATATCTATGTGAAACCTTGACCCTACCTTAATAGGTAGGGTCTATAATTAGCATATTTTTTTAATTTTTCAAGTTGTTGTAAAATTTTGCCCCCCTTTTCTAAAGGAGGGTGAAGGGGGGCAACTAAACATTTTCAAATACAAACCCCTATCATGCGACCCCTCATTTTAAAGGGAATAAAAAAAGAAATCCAATAATGCAAACTAGAGGTCTCTACGTTTATTTTAACAGATTTTATGACAAATTTACAATTGAGTAAAGGGGGGATAAGGGGGGGCAACTAAACATTTTCAAATACAAACCCCTAACATGTGACCCCTCATTTTAAAGGGAATAAAAAAATAAATCCAATAATCCAAACTAGAGGTCTCTACATTTATTTTAACAGATTTATGAGAAATTTACAATAATAAAATCAGTAACTGTCTTGTCCTGTTTATCGTAACATGAGTCAACACTAACGCAAATTCTAAAAACAGTTACTTGTTTTAATGTAGCAGGTGTTCAAACTGTTCACCTTCGGCTGTTTGACAGTGTGCTAGACGTGTGTAAAAACTTGAGACATGATAGGGGTTTGTATTTGAAAATGTGTTAGTTGCTCCCCTTTACTCAACTGTAAATTTGTCATAAAATATGTTAAAATAAACGTAGAGACCTCTAGTTTGCATTATTGGATTTATTTTTTTATTCGCTTTAAAATGAGGGGTCACATGATAGGGGTTTGTATTTGAAAATGTTTAGTTGCCCCCCTTTACCCCCCTTTAGAAAAGGGGGGCAAAATTTTCAACAACTTGAAAAATTAAAAAAATATGTTATAATAGGTAGGGTCAAGGTTTCACATATATATCTCGGGCCGTTTAATTTATATCCAGGTGTGCCAGGACATAAAACTCACTCTGTATATATAATGGAAAATGTCTATGCTTTTTACAAGCACTAGAGTTACAAATTTTGTACATATGCTATAGGAAATAAACACAAAGGCTGCTTGATGTTTCTTACAAAACTTTTGCAATTTATTTATTTACCACAGTAAGGCTAATGATCTCTAATATAGAACAATTTATTGAACAAATTGAAATCAAAGCTTTTTTCCTGGCTTTCAGCTTTGCAAACTTGTTTATAATGTCAGAAAAGTCTGTACCGAAAGTTAAGTTTTTTCACAACACAACAATATTAGAGAATTTTGTTTCTCTTGTTAAATAGTTCTTCTCTTCACATTCTTGACACAGGATTAGCAGAAAACCCTCTTTTCGTAGTACAGTCAGTGATGGGTAAAAATCCTGAAGGACACTTCAAGATTGGGAAATCTAGTTTACAGATAATTTTTTGAAATGTAATCATATAAAATCATCAATATGATAAAAAAGAAAATGATTGAAAGAAATTCTAGAACAACTCTCTATCCTACTAAATGTAAAGAATCCGAAAAATCGACAACAATTTAACTACAGAAATTACTAAAAGTTTAAAAAATCATGCCAATATTAATTTATCGTCAAATTCCAAAATTAAAGGAGGCCTACCCTACTAAAGGAGTCCAGATGTTCTATACAGATGGTTCATGCCTTGAATCTAGGGCAGGATTTGGTATTTACGGACCAGGAGTTGGGAAAACACACCACGGTCTTCCAAGCGGAAGTCATGGCAATAGAATTATGTGCCAGAAGACTCATACAAATGAGGCCAAAAGGAGCAGAATACTTAGTCCTATCTGACATCCAGGCTGCAGTAAAGGCACTTCACTCCAGTTCGTTTGACTCAAAAGCAGTTTGGGAATGCAAGAATGCTCTGGTAGAACTGGCGAAGAACAGAGTGACATTCAGTTGGGTGCGGGGCCTTGAGGCATTATGTGCCCCTGGGCATTCATGGAAACAAAAAAGCAGATACCCTTGCCAAAAAAGGTCCAGAATCCCTTATGGTAGAGCCTGAGCAAGGCTGTGGAGTAGCCTTCTCTTACAGCAAAGCTCTCGTAAATGATTGGGAAAAGAAGATTAGATCCAATAACTGGATTAGGGCCTCAGGATTAAGACAATAAAAAATGTTTATCTCTCCTTATGCTAAACGGTGAGCATCTATCCTAGAACAAAGTAAGGAGGATATAAGATTTGTTGTAGGGATGCTGACAGAACATGGCCTCCTTAGAAAACATCTTATGAAGGTGGGTCTTAATCGGACTGATGAATGCAGATTCTGTTAAGAAGCAGAAGAATTAGTGGAACATATGGCTAAACTGTTCTGCCATATCTAAAAGTAGGAACAAATTTCAAGGGGTATATCTTCTCAGTCCCAAGGACATCAGAGAACAGGAGCCCTCACATTTGATTGGCTTCTGTAAAAGTCTCAGATTTTGAGGGCACAAACATAAGTAAGGGAGGGGCAAAGGTCCTTTTAGGACTACGTGCAGGGACTACCGTCACTTTTCCTCAGAATAAATCGTTGTGGCAAGGTGCTTCAGCGAATGCACCAGTCTACCGATTTGGTGTTGCAGAACAGAAGATACAGTGCTGCCACTACAGCCATGTCGGTGTCGCCTTCACCAACACTTAACAATATTATGAGCGATAAAGTTATATGTAAAAAAACATAAGTTTGTGTTTTTAGTTTACGTGTACTTAATATAACTCCAGTTATTTTTTTAATGATTCATGTCGACTATACTTTGAATATTATTTTAACGTACCTTTCTTTATTATTTAATAAATTTAATAATTTTTTCTTTAACCCCAAATTTTGCGTCCCCTAAAATTTGGCACCCTGGGCAGATGTCCAGTGTGTCCATTTATAGCCCGGGGATGCAACTGAAAATTTACATGAGTCCTTGGTTAACATATCCCAAAGCTACATGCAGACCATAATAATTTATTTAAACACTATTTTCAATTTGTTTACATTTATAGTTTAAAAAGCCTAGAGTAAGCTTGATATAACACCACTTCTTACTTCAATCTTTTCTGCAACCCCTGTTGAGCGCAGTATAAAATATCCAGGTCAGAAAATTAAGGATTTAGTAAAAATATACTTTTAACTGTATGTTTTAGGCAACATCAATTATGCTCCGTACTGTAATGCAGATATCAAAGGCAAAACTTACTATCTAGCTTTTACTGTAAATTTAAATACTGTTATCATCTTAGTTGTTTTATGACAGACGTAGACTCTTCGGACTTTTGTATTTGTGTATATTTTCTTGTTGAGGGAAACAAGGTAGAATCAACTATGGCATAAATATAGACCTGAGTAAATTACAATTGCTATAATTGTACACTTTTTGACGTATTTTCTTGATCATGGCAACTTGACAAACTCAACATTAGTGCTGGAAATATAATTCACTCGAACCAGAAGTGCTTATTTGAAATTGTGTGCGAACCTGCTAGTTATTGATACAAATGATTAAACTGTTATACATTGATGCAGACATTAATTTATTACACATTAAAAATTAGATATTTATCTACACAGCTGACCATCACATAGACCACAATGCACGAATTGTCTTCATTAATGGAACTGAGATGGCATTTGAAAACTACAATGGCATTTGCAATTAACTAGAATATCTGTTCCAGACGATGCGAACTCCTTGGAGGGATATAGTGACCTCAGTGCCATTGTGGGCCTTGCTGATTGCACATCTGGGTCAAAACTGGGGCTTCTGGATGCTGCTGACCATGCTCCCCAACTACCTGAGCCATGTCCTCGGTTTCAACATCAAGAGTGTACGCTGCGTTTTATCATAATTGATAAAGTTTTGTATAAAACAAATGAAATATTACTTCTTGTTAGATAACTCAGTATTTGTTTTCCAACAACCATTTAGTTTGTTATGTCTTGAATAAAATTATTAATATGATATAACCTTATGTTATAACACAACGGTACTAGTCTTTTCTAACTTAAACCTTAATTTACGGATGTATATGTTCAAGAAATTTGATATTAATTTGAAAAAAAGAGCTGTATGAACTAGCTGGTTGATTATTGCTTTTGACGTTGTACTAAACTTGAAATGTGGTTCTTAATTTACAAGCAAATTGAAACCAAAGAATCAAGGTAAAAGTTAAAAATGACTTGGGCCAAATCTAATAAAGTTGCAAAAAAGATGAAATCGCACTAGAGTGAAATATATGGTTTCAAACTGTGTTCACCAGAATTATGAAAAATAAATAAAAAAATATACTATTCAAAATTGATAGTATTGATGTCAGTGATTCTGGCACTTTTGGCATTATTACGAACCATTGCTCATAGCAATCCTCAACACTAAAAGGGTTAATTAATAACAGAGGTGATATAAAATTTATTGCACAAAAATATTAATACAGTTTTCCTAAGTCTATTTCAATTTATCATTAATTTGAACTGGTAGTAAAGTGATTTGCAACATAATTGAAATATCAATTCAGTTTCATTATGATAAAATAGTTACTTTTGTTGACTACCTCATAAAAATAAGACAAAAAAGTTACATTTCTAATAAAATCTTTACATGTAATATAATATGTTTCTTCTTTTTTGTGTAGTATTTAAATGTATGTGTGCTCATTTACAACAATTAAGTAATTAGTGATATTATTTTATTTTATTGAATCAGGAAATAAAACAAAGGTGTTATGTTATCTTTCCAGAAAATTAAAAATATAAATGTCAAAAATAAATTGATCATTATGCTACTTGTGTGGGCACACTATTAACTTCATTGCCATTTCTTAAAAAAATATTTTAACCTTAATCATTTCAGGTGTTAATATTCAGTATATGTTCATAGTAAATTTTAATTATGTAATTAAAATGTTTAAAATTTGATTTACTTTGGCTTTGAATTAATAGTTGTTGTATTTAGAAGAATCTTTAGACTGCAATGCGTTTTGGAGAATATTTAGAATCTTGCAGAACTTATTAACAATAAAACAATATGTACCATGTTTTAATTACTAACAGAATAAAATTATGGTTTAAAGTTAATTATTGATTATGTATCGTTATAAATTTGTCATTTATTTTACAGAACGGACTATTTTCATCTATACCATACATGGTGATGTGGAGTCTGACGATTGTGTTCTCTTGGATAGCTGACTACATCAACGAGAAGCGCCTGCTACCCCTCAATGTTTCCAGAAAGATGTGGAACACCATCGGTAAAATATTTTCACCATTGTACTCGTCCATTTATAGTAAAATGTTGAGCAAATAAGTAGGCTCAAAGTTGCTGTGTCTGAGAGCTCTGTTAGCTGGAGTATGTAAAAAAATTAACTCTATTAAGGAAAGAAACAGGATTTTTTCGGACATTTGCTATTGTTCAGTGAAACAAAAATTCAGTAACACTACATTTCGAGATCTGCAATCTGATCTCTTCTTCAGGAGTCTTTTAAGGAGTCGATAAGTAAATAGACTGCTAGCTCTTAGATGATTAAAGAGCGGTTGTTGGAAAAACAGCTAAGAAATTTGCAAGAGTTCTGTAAAATATGTTTAGTTCTTTCTAGTATGATAAAACTAAGCATTATGGTATAACTTTTGCTAAAAATGTACTGTAAATTTTTTTTTTCAAAGTTTTTTCAAACTGAGAACAATTGAAGGTATTGATGATTTTTTTTCCATTTTGTAACTAGGAAAATAATTTTATATTTAATATTCTGCACTCAGCCACTGGAATTTGTGGAGAGAACTTTGAATAAGTAGTCTCAGAATTGTCAATGCTGATTAAAACTTCTTTTTTATTAATACGATTTTGATCGCATTTTGCTTTTTTCATACAAATTTGGATACCAATTTGGAGATTGGATTTTGGACACTAATCATATTTCAAGATGATCTGTATTACTGAAAGTCTCAATACCAATATTAAGTTAATTTTTTAGTAAAGTTAATGCAGTGGTTCATTCACATGCAACCATAGAATTTCCAAACCAAGATGGCGAACACTCAAGAGTAAATAGACAAGTGCTCCTCTTATATGTGAAGATTTTAGTGGGTTAAACAAAAAAATATACCTTCTAACTACTCACCATATGATCAATACAGCAGTAAGAAAGAATTTTTATCTACAAACAAATATTTTGTATAGTAAAACCACTGTCAACATTTACCAAATTACAAAGGTTACTTTTCTGAGAATTATTTCTAAAATGCAAAACTTGTATTGTAATATAAGAAAAGCGTTAATTTTTCTAAATAGAATTCTTTTACCACTGAAACTAAAAAATGTGTTATAATGAAGAACGGAAACAAGCCCATTTAGTTACAGTTGTTGACAACACTGCTGCAGATGACTGTGCAAACATAGCACATTCCATAGCTGATGTACCACACAATACTGATGCAGTTACATCAGCAGACCTATCAAGTGTTGACAGCAGTACAAACTGAATCTGTACTGTTGATGTTTAGATATGGCACTTGATTACCTATTGATCAAGTAACGTTATACAATCTTAATTTGACCTAGTGATTTAAAAACAGATAACTGGAACCACCAACCCAGTGTAGTATTTCTTATCTCCGGTACTTACCATAATATTGACATAAATACATTTTATTGCTATCATAATAACAAAGAAATTACTTTTAAAGTACCCTCAAAATGTCCATGTGGCATATGTGCTACATGGGTCAAGCATTACTTATTGAAGCTTGTCATTATAAGATATCACATTACTGCCCTGGTTTTATTGTGCAACATCACATTTTACTGTTATTGTTTCTGTAGTTCATTCTTAATTTTTTATTAGTTTTAGTTGTTAAATGGTAATAAAATTTATGTGTTGTATGTTTACAGCTGAGTTTCGCTATTGTGAGCTTATGAAAAAAAAAAAAAAAAAATAATAATACAGGGTCTCAGAAAAAGTATGCCGGGATTTTGAACGACCATTGTTTGAAAACTATTCACGATAACTAAACGATTTAAACATCAAATTGAAGTTGAAATAACTTAAGTTTGTTTTCCATGTAGTATGGGTAGCTATTGTGACTGACACGCCAGTCACGAGCATGATGTTTATGGCACAAAAGAAGGTGCAGTATGTTCTGTGGCAGCTGTAGCCTTCGCCGATCCAAAGTATTAACAAGGTTAAACGATTTCAACTTTCCAATGCTACTTTACCAAGCACCAAAATGATGATGTGAGATTTATTCATTTATTGAATAAAAGTTTTACATTGTGTTTACATTCTTTAGCAGAGCTATAAACATAATAAACATGTAAATTGTCACAGTCAACAATAAATAAAAAGAATGAGAAATCAAAAGTACAAATTACACTTTTGCTCAAAAACATTATTCAAAGCAAATAAGAAATATAAATAGATAAATTAAGTATTCAAGTACTCTTCAACAGACTAATATGCCCGGTTTATGAGGTAGCATTTTAAGGAATTTTTGAATTAGATATTCATTTTTTAAAGATTCTGGCAACTTATTGTAAAATTTTAATGCAGAATAATACACCCCTTCCTCATAGAGTTTTAACCGATGAACAGGATAGTGTAGTATTTAATTCCTTGTATTGTAATGGTGAAATACTTGATTTTTATGGAACTGTTCACTATTAGATTTGTGAAATCTTAAAACTTACAAATGTTAAGTTTAATAGATTGAAAGATTAAAAGTACAAATTGATCCTACACTATCCTCTTATCATGAATCAAATTTAGTTACATTACCACTAAAGAAGCAGCTTTAGAATGTATGTAGTGATGAGCTTGTCATATAAAAATTGGATTACGTGATGTTCCAGCACACTGGGGTGGTGCGGCAGCTCTCGTGGCATTGTCCCTGATCTCCACCAGTGTCACAGGAGCGGTCGTGCTTTTGACTGTCTCAGTGGCACTCAATGCTGGCGTTTACACAGGCTTCCTGACCAACCACCTGGATCTGTCACCCAACTTTGCTGGGCTGCTCATGGGCATTACCAACGGCATGGCCAACGTAACCTCTATCTTGAGCCCCATGATCACCGGCTTCATAGTTTCTGACCAGGTGTGCAAATTATGTTACAGACAAATTATGTTACAATTGGGACACAAAAAGTTTCAAAGATACCGTGATTTTTGTTACACAAGGGAAAAATTCACTAGAATCCTTGTAAGCTTGAATCTGAATGTGGGAGTAATATTTAGATCTAAGTAGGTGGATGTTTTTGGAGGAGGAAGAAGGATATGGGTATTTAAGAGGTAGACTGGTTATCCCGTTTTCCTCATCAGGTACTCGGAACAACATTTGGCACTTTAAAACAGAGGATAATTCAAACCATAAATTAATAATTTTTATTTTATCTCAAATTGTTGTTAATTGCTATGCAGTCATAAACTGCTTACACATAATGGGTTGAACATCATTTGACAAAAACTTCATTTTTATTTTTAATACATACTATATTCAGGCGCATATTTAGACATGTGTTATTCTGTGCACACGCACAGGGCAGAAAGATTTGGAGGGGAGCAAAGTTTTAAAATTTATACTCATAATAAAATATTTTCAAAGCATTACAATAATTATAAAGCGCTGTTATATTACTTATGAGTCATACAGGTTTAAGATTGTCTTAAAAGGGTTACGCTATACTTTTCTATTAAATAAACTATTTGTAAAGGGTCATTATCTGTTAGGCCTTCACCTTTACAGGTAAAAGTGTATGCCTCCATTCCATGCTCTGTTGCTTCGATTCGGGTGTGATTTGTGAAAGCCATATTTCGTCTTCAGTTAAGAACTGATACAAGAAGCCGTCACCTTCTTTGTGATAACGAGTCAAGAACTTCATCGCACACTAAAATTTTTGATTTTTGTGCTTCTCTGTTAGGGGTTTCAGGACGCAACGGGAGCATAGTTTTCTGAACTTTAGGTGTTCAGAAACAATTTTGTAAAGTACTAATCTCGACACGTCAGGAAATTCGTTTGAGAGACCTGTTATTGTGAAGTGCCTGTTCTCACGCCACCAAATCGTCTCTAACGAAAGAAGGCCGACTGGAGCGGTCCTCATCATTGAATTGTCGTACCCACTTATGCACTTTGCTTTTACTCATAAAAGTATCACCGTATTTTGCAAATCTGTTGATGAATTTTTGCAGCAGGCAGGTTCCTTACAGACAAAAACCGTATCACTGAGCGGACCTCACACACAGCAGGTGAGTTGAGATCTTAAACATTTTGAAAGCACAGAACACAACTGTACAGGTTAGCTACAGAGCTGAAACTGAACACATTTGTTCCCGAGGCATGCCGGATGTTCATGTGCTCGTTGCTGTATGCGCACGAACTACTAGAGTCTACAACCAAACGAACCGTACTTAAAAAACATGCCTTGTACAATAATCAAAATCTACAAATTGAAACTGACATTGTTTAGGAGTTGCTCCTTACAGATAATAAAGGAACAAGCAAAATCTTTTACAGGAAAATAAAGAGCATGAGCTAAATTGGAAAACAAGTAAATTATTGGATAATACATGAAGAGAAATTTCACCAAAGAATAAAATGAGCTACTAAATGGAATAGTTAACGTAAAATTACTATTGGTAGTAAAATAGTAATATGAACATAATTTATATTAAAATATTCAAGTGTTTGCAGATAGCCATGGGAAAAATCTGTTTAACCTGTTGACGAGTGCACACGGCATTTGCAGTACCGCTATGACGCTCCATACTGAGTGCCTCATTGACCAGTGACAGACTTTTAGGGAGTAAATAAAAAAAACTTTTAAATGTTAACAAACTTGTTTATTATAGTTTAAATGTATATAAAAATACATTGTAGATTGTTAAAAGCAATAATCTCGTTTTAAAACTTTGCTAGTGTGTGATACTGCTCAAAACAAGGATATATACAAAGGGCGACTTCACATGTTGAACATTCATAGCTGGTTTCTTTTCTTCTTTGTCCAGTTTGAGTGGTGTGTTTGCACACATAGCACTGCCTGAGTAGTTTACGCTTCTTTGTGTCATTCTGGGGGAGTCGCCTTATAAAATGGCGACCTTGGAGGCGTAGCGGGTCTTGTGTCCCGCCTCCGTAAAATAGTTTTAAAAGTTATCACCAGGTGCCATCACGATACAGGACTAGCAACACTGTACAGCGACACTATTAGGAACAACTGAAAAGTTCCAAAAATCTCCGCTAGACGTCACAGTAAGTCAGTGAGAACGAACTGACAGTCATTAGTCTGCAACGGAAAATGCCGTGCTTCCTCATATGGGACCAAACGGCAAATGCCGTGCGCACTCATTTGGGTATGTTTTGCTGCACTCGTCAACAGGTTAAAGTGCTTTCATTATATTTTACAGCTGACTGCAGTTGTATGGGACTGCAACTTTGGTTGCACCCATGGAATTTAGTGTCAGGAATGCAGAAGTAAAAAAAATTTGGAAAACCACTTTTTTCTGATACCTGTAACAAACATTTTACATGTCAGAAAACCAACAAAGGGGCTATTGTTTATGGACCCTTACAAAATCTAGATTCCATGATAAACCAACAAGTGAAATATATGATATGACATTTGAAGAGCTAACTGAAGATTTTAGTAGTAAACAAATGAAGCACTTGATTTGTTCTCCAATGGGTTGTGTGAGGGAGGATGTTCTGCCTAAACATTTTGCAGCAAACATATCACACTTTCAAAGAAAAACATGTGCTTCTATTACTGTAGTCACATACAAAGACAATTCAAGAAGATTACTGACTAATGGACTCTCAAATTTGGACTTTTTGTTGATTGAAACAAGCCATATGGGAACAGAGTATTGAATCTTAACATGACACAGCAAGATCAGATCTTGGTCCTCATCATTGAGCTCATACTGAAGCGGTCCAACCACAAGAAGAAACATCTTTAATTACTGATTCCTATCTTCAGAAGCTCTCCATGATTAATGACACCCTGTGGAAGATGTCCCCTCTGATAAAGTGAATAGCTCTACTGTATATACTTTAAAGTGCCAACCAACGACAATTGTATCATGCGCACAGATCAAAATGTATCTGGTGTAAATGAATCTTGTAAAGAGTATCAGACACTTTTAGTGAAAGTGAAATATCACATAAAAATAAAACAAAACACACTTTTCAAACACGGATAGTAAGTTTTTAGCTATAACTTGGCTCATCAACATATAAAAAAAGTGTAAATCATACATGTAGGTACGCAAAGTCTAAACAAAACCGTCTTGTAATTTGAAAATCTTGCATAAAAATATTTAATATTTAAAAATCACAAGTACCACTAGAAATTATCTTAGCAGAAATAAATCCCTTTGTATTAGTTCTAACAGACTATGTAATATGTAATATTCACAGATGAATTAGAAAGATTTAACTTAAATATTTATCATATTGTTTTGAATTATTCACATGTAACAGCAACAGTAGGGAGAGAATTAATTCTGGCAAAATAGAATTTAAAAGGAAAAAATGTATACTTTGCAGCAGTAGATCAGCTATGTGAGGATAAAAAATTTGAATGTTGTGTTTCAAAATTTAAAATTGGTAGCAGAGATACTTTATAGACAGGCGTATACAGGACCCCACATTTCAATAATAAGGCATTTTAAAATAGATTAAACAATCTAATTTAAATTGTTCAATATAAAAAGAATTATTTGGTTATACCGGTTGACAATCAATATGTTAAAAGAGTCTTCTTCTTCAAAATAATTTTAAAATATTTTAACTTATCATGGTACACAAAATTTAATATATTTTCTAACAAGTCACTGTGAATGCTGCATGTTTATTTGGACAACTATTTAAGCATTACAAACAAGCAAAACGTAAATGTATCTGGAATAGCCAGAGCACTGTCTGATCATGATGGTCAAATTCTTGAATTAATATAATAGAATTCTATGGGCTACTTCAATTTTTTATTCCAAGAGTTCGAAAAGAAAAGACAAATTTATCTGTAATTGGTTAACTGATATGAAGGACAAACCTCAAACACATTTCCACCCCCCCCCCCCCCCACCCCCCCCCCCCCCCACCCCCCCCCCCCCCCACCCCCCCCCCCCCCCACCCCCCCCCCCCCCCACCCCCCCCCCCCCCCAATTAACTTTCAGCAACCCTGAATTGTCACCCTCATCATTTCAGCTCGAAATAGTGCACACCTTCATCGCAATCAATCGTATTTTGCAAGCTATAAAATATTGTATTATGTTCGCACTTACACAACCATACTCCAACTTCATCTTTACCGGCAGCCCTTTATCACCAGCCTTATATCAGGGCTGGAAATACATCTGTCTGTACCAACAACTCCATGTTATTAGAAATGTTAAAACAACTTCATGCAGTTGTTAGAAATCACATGGCTTCGTATTTGGAACTAGGCATTCCCATCTGTGGCACCTTATCTTGCCAGCCGCACACCAAGATTAGGAGTTTAATCGGATTGCCCGGCTCCCTATTTTGGCCAGCTGTATACCATCGACATCAAAAATAATTTTCAGCATATTTTTTATGAAAATACGTCCACAGAAAGGAGTATTGTAGGAACGGACAGAACGTAACAAATATTCAATGTACTATATCAGTAAATTTTATTTAACTGACCAAGAGCCAACTTATTTCGAATAGGATATGCATAGCTATTATACATATTTATGGATTTGATGTGGTTCGACAAATTGAACTTATATGCTTACAATTTCTCTCTCATTTGACCACAGATTCTTATAAAAATTTATTTTTATAATAATAGACTATATGAAGCTGAGGCTAAAAGTTTTTCAACAAACGAAAACAAATACACAAAATGTATAACTAATTACAATACATATGACAATATCGATAAATCACGGTAACAATAGTTCAGTGAAAAATTAAATAGAACAAATTTACAGAAATAAAGTAGAGAATAATCATATTAATAGCAGATGATACTTTGTAAATAATAATAAATATTTCATTTAATTAAAAACGAAGTGATTCGGCTACTTTTCGAGGTTGTAGACATGTGGTAGAAACGTCAGCAAAAGAAGAAGAAAGATCTTGAAAAGGTCAATATTTGAGTTAAATGATGTGTTTTACGACGTGCAAGCGTGTTGAATTAAATTACAAACGTACTATTTGCGCATTTCTCTTGGGAGAAATGAGTACTGTTGACGTAAGACTGGGCGGATCGCACTTTGGGTCACGTGGGAGTTTTCCCATCCGATCCACAGCGAACAACATCCAGGCCTGGATAGCGATTTAAATGGATCACTGCTTACCTTTTTAACTTAAATATACGGGTAAATAAGGTGGAATTTCAAGCCAAATTTTAACCCTTCAAGTTAAACCATTCGAAATGTACTGTTTGCACAGACGGATACACATAAAAACAGAAAGAAACATCATCGTCAGCTGGTGTGAGAGACTGCGCTCAGCCAAAAAATCTCGTGGTGACTAATTTTAAATATGTGAATACGTTTTAAGAGCACAGCCCTACATTTTTGGATCGATACATTTATTCTAACATTTCCTTGTATATCTTATATATATATATATATATATATATATATATATATATATATATATATATATATATATATATATATATATATATACACACACTACTGGAATTTGCATATTCTTAGTATTTTGAAAGCGGTTTGAGCTTGTTTGTATGTAAAAGATATACACGGAAATGTTACAATAAATGTATCGATACAAAAATGTAGGACTGGACTGTGCTCTTAAACGAGTGTTAACTATGTAAATCAGTAAATTTCATATTATCACTCGGTTATCCAGTTGTTAACTATGTTCCAAATTTCAAGACTCTTAGTTTTCGCAAAGTTAAGATAATACTAGTTAGGTTATTGTACGCAACAGATATACAAGAAAACGAGTTAATAGACACTTTTTAATAACCATAATGAAATCCACGCTCCGTCCATTCGAGTTTTAATCTGTAATCCCAATCGATGTAACATAAGTAAAAAAGCCATTTCCCTTTTAGCTTGTTATGAATATTACATAGCAGATGCTAAATATCCAGGCTTTGTATGAAACCAACCAATCTAACAAAGTAACTTCAATATAAGTGTTGAAAAGGTTACTGAAAAATGCCACATGATTAATTTTTACATTAATATGTTGTTTGCTAATTTATTTATTTATTCGATACCAACATAGTTACCCATGAAACCAGTGTAACCAGAGTCACTTTTGGACAAACAGAAATGAAGACTTCCAATAGACCAATTTTGTTCCCATATTCAATATTGTAAAGATACTAGAGGTGAAGTTTCACATGAAATTTCAACCCTCTGTTCATTCAACACTTATAGACCGTACAGACTGACAGCAATTGGATTTCATTCATTAGCAAACGGGCCAAAAATTACGTTATAAATGCTCAGCCAAGAGTGGAATAGCCATTGGGTATAGACTCGCCCAGAAGAGTAATCACGCTGCACAGTTAGAAACTGTCTTGCTTATACTAATACGTGAAAAGGTGGACAAAGCTAGGTAGGCTACAATAACAAGTTGCAATAAATCATGACCAGCTGTGTTCGTGTTTTCCACCAATTTAAACCTTTAACACTCATAAGAGTAATCATAGCACTCAGGCTATGAGACAAGAGCGGGAGATATTTGTATTCTAGACCTACCAAGCATGCGGTGGGAAATCACCCTGACATAGGAAGTCTGAAGGTAAGGCTGGCCCGAAATGGGAACTTAAACCAGTACCAGAAGGAAGGCCAAGCTGGAAAAGGTTGTGGTTTTCTTAACGATGCAGCCACGGACTTCTGTATCTTCACAACTGTATCACACAGTTTTCACCACGGTTTCACGATATTACTAATTTCCATCAACACGATGTAATTAGTAGTCTGGCATGCCTTCTCGTTACATCACACACTTCTCCTTTCGTCTTTCAGGCAGCTGTACCACAAACCTCTAATATTGCGTTGAATGGCTTCTCAGGTCTAAATCTCCTAATGGCAACACCTAGAGGTCTCTCGCATTATTTCAAATTTAAATGAAACTGGAATAAGTGAAATACCATTTTGTATAAGGTTGAAAATATACGTATTCCATGGTAACCTTGCATACTTTATTTTAAATCAGTTTTATAAATCTTTGCAAGTTCAATAATTAATTCTGTATTGAATAGAAGAAAATAAATATTACAGACGTGGCCAAATTATAAGACTCAACTCAACCTATTAATTTTCCCTCTTTTATTAAATAACAATGTAATATGCTTTTGTGACCTCTTTAACTTATACTTTAACACGTAAAGAGATATTTCTTTGTTTGTTTCTATGTAGCAGGCACTACTGAATGAACCAGTGCCTCCACTTCAGTTCCTTTTTTATCTCATTTAAGCCTCAGCGTCAGCTATGCCGGCTTCGAAGCACACAGGTTTTTTTTATTATTATTATTGCATGATTGAACCTCCCCGGGATTTGAACCCGTGATCTCTCGGTTAGAGATCCGAGACTATAACCATTAGTCTACGGAGGAGGACTGATTCAGTTCCTTATACTATAAATAATAGGCGTCAGCTTAACTATGTAGTTTTACCAATTTTAGAGTAACTAATTGTTGTTTGGTGGTCATAATCCACTTAATCTGCCTTTTAGTTGCGTTAAGTTATTGTAATATTGAAATAAGTATTTATTAAGCTTTTGAGAACTATTTAAAAATACTGTATTAATTTTTTTGAATGTCAAAAAAATTCACTGAATTTGTGAATTTTCATTTTCAGGTAACGGGTACGAAAGCTGACTTCTCACCTAAGAAAATGGCAACTATAAGGGTTTTTGGAAGAACAATGCTATACTCAACGTCAGATTACACCAATATTAGACGTATCAAAAACATCTGTGGGTGAGAACTAAATAATAACCTTTCTATAATGTTAATTTGGAAGGAAATTGCATAGAAAAGTGTGGTCGTAAGAAGATTGTTAGTAAAAAGTTGACCGAAAAATTTACAAATCTATCACTCTTAAATATTAGAAACACTAGCAAAGATATTTACAACCGAATAAAGGACTATGGTGTAAATATTTCACCTAGAAGAGTTAGATGAGGTTTAAATGATTAAGGGCTAAAAGCGTGTAGGCCGAGAAATAAACAAAATATCACTCCCTCCATGGTAAAAAAGTGACTTTGGTGTAGGCCTACCAAAAAATTATGTTAACTGGGACAAAGGCACGTTAAATTTTACTTTATTAAATAAAAATAAATAAATTAACCAGATATACCTTTTGATTTGTGTGATAAGTAAGATGGCACATTACAATTCTTAGGCCATGGGCTGTTCTAAGTAGTTTTTAAAAACTAAGATTTTTATTTATAATTTTAACGATCTTTTGTTGCAATACGTTTTTTCAGATGAATCTGTATTTCAAATAAGGAAGCAGACTCAGCAGTTCGTAAGGAGACGGCCTTAGAAGGAGTTTTACCTAGAATGTGTCAAACTGTGAAGCACCCAAAATCTCTTATACTGTAGAGCCTAATATACAATAAGGAAAGATATAAATATTTAAATGTTCTGAAAAGAAAGTTAATACCTCAATTAATTCATTTTCAGCCACGATAGAGCTCTTTGTCACCATGCTTAAAACACTCAACAAATATCTGACCAAAGAAGAAATGTGTTCCTCCATGGCATAGAACATCATCCGGACATGAACCCTATGGAAAATCCAAGAGCCATAGTAAAACGGAGAATGAAGCAAAAGAAGATATCATCCAATATGGACAGTTTATGGCGAACTCAGACTAAAATTACTAAAGAATAACACTGTTTACTAAATACTTTAGTATAAACTCGTCTTTTTGTACTTTTGAGTTTAGTAATTTGGCCACCACTTATATTGATAATGCCAAATTCATTTCTGTTTAGGTTTTATATTAACATGCGCATCACTTCATTCATCCTCATGCCCTCTTCATTACATCCGTACCGGTTTAGGCTATCTTTTAGACGCGGACTTGTGTCAGTCCAACCAATCTTTTATCATATTTTGCTCACACAATCTTTTATTTTCAAATGCCCCGTGGCTTTGCAAGAGAATCTTCAATAGAGTAAAACATCTAATTAACTTTGCAAGTCCCATAATGGCTTCTAAGCCATATCGTCGAACTAGACCCACTCTGAACGTTTGGAGATGCAATGACTTATCCATACAGATTACTAATTCAAAATAATCACAAACTAAATACGTTTAAAGGCTATTATTCTCATTATCATTTTAAACTTTAATAACAAACAAATTGGTACAATTCTAAACTACGCATGATAACACACTACTATCCCGAAGGCATAATTCCATTAATAAAATATTCCAAAATGTTTAATAAATGAAAGCTCGTCTATTCAAAGCTTAAATTAATTTTGAAACAAATCTACAGTTATCATTCATTACACAGTTAGAGCTTATTATTGACAAACACTTAAGATGGCCTGAACAGGCTTCCTTGTTATGTAATAGGGTCTTTACCGGTGTTCACAGCCTCAAGCGGCTGGCTTCATATCTACCACAGCAAGTTAAAATAATGCTGATAAAGACTCTTGTACTGCCTCACTTCAACTACTGTGACATAGCCATTAATGACATGACTGTGGAGCTTTCAAATAGACTCCAGCGTGCTCAGAACTTTTGCATTAGGTTCATTTCCAATCTCAGACGTGATGATCACGTAACGCCCTACTTTAAACAATTATCTACCTTAAAATTACAAGATCTTCGAGACTACCATTCACTCATTCTGTTGCACGCTCTTTTAAATACAAATTGTCCCAGTTATCTTTCAAACAACTTTTAATTTATGTCTGAAATAAGTGAACGAAATACAAAGAGGGGTGCGTCCTTATTATCTATCACAATTCATCGAACAACTACCTTTAATAAGTAATTTAAAGTTTCTGCCTGTTGATTGTGGAATGCTTTATCTGTAAACATCAGAGCCATCGATAAGCACGCTCGCTTCGGGTCGGAGGTCAGGGCCTTGATGTTGGGAGCTCAGGGGGTATAGCGGTTGGCGGCTTTCGAGTGTGGTACTTAGGGCAATGGATTGCAAGTTGAACGAATGCGAGTGTGTCTGGTAATAGTAGTGTAAATATGTATAAAGTAATTATTAAGTCATTATGTAATAATTGATGCTTGTTTTTTTAAACTAAGGTTCATTCAATATATAATTTAAATAAATGCATTTATGTTTAGTTAAAAACGTATATATGTTAATTTAATTTGTTATGATGTTAAGTTGTAGAGAGGACTTTATAGTCCTAACTTCGCCTCTAATAAAGACATTTTTCATTTCATTTCATTATAAACAAGATACTTGTGCCCCAGATCATGTGTCGCGAGACAGGGTTCGCTAAGTTTCAAGGCTATGAGCGTTATTTCAACAACAACCTTGTAGAATATGGTATATTACATTGTCCGAGAGCTGCCTTAACCTAACTACCGGAAAGTATGTAAGGTTACCAGTAATCGTGAGAAGAGAACTGCTGTCTTCCTACATGGTGTAAAGAGACAAGGGTGTGCTCATGCGCATGTGGGCGGAGTCACGGGCGGCGTGGTGACGTCAGCCAGTCCGCAGATCTCACTAGCCGCCACGCGCCGGCCTACTCCGTTCCACGTGGTTGTTGTTTACTGCTGTTTGTACGGTCTTTGTTGTTTTAGTGGTTCGTTCTTCTATGTTTATGTTACTTTAAATTTAAAACATTAACTTTTTAATGCCTGGGTGTGCAGTGTTTGGTTGCAATAACTACTACCGCTCTACAAAAGAAACTGATTTCAAGTATTACACGTTCCCCAAAGATTAAGATTTGGCAAGGCAGTGGATCCAGGCTTGTCGGAGGAAAGACAAGGTAAATATAGAAAGAGCCAGAATTTTTTCAGTTCATATTAAAGGTGACTGTTTTTTCAACCATTGCAACACAAGTTGTTGCAATATTCTTCAAAAAACTTTAGAAATTTGAGAAATGATGCAATACCAACACTACATCTGCCGAGTACTGACACAATCCAGGATACCTTCGCTCGGCAGCAGCGATACAAGGTTAAAGAGAGAAAACAAATATTCAAAGAAGTTTTGGAAAATGTTTCTAATGTAAATGCTCAGTCTCCATGCGAAAACGGTAAAAAGTCGCCTAGAAGAGGTCGAGAAGAAATTTTCAAAAAAAGTTAAAAACTTAATTTTTACTATGTGTGACTAATTTATGTTTCATTTGTGTTATCATAGTGTTCTTATCCCTTATTGACATGAAGGTTATTTACTATTTAAACATTTTAGACAGTTATATTTCTGTATTGTATCATATGTTTTTCAATTGCAATAAACACTTATTTTTCATAAGTATTTTGATATGCAGTATGTAATTTATAAAAATAAAAAAAAAGAATTACATTTATATATCTGTAAAAAGGATTGTTCATCCAAAGACCTGTCAGCTATCAGAACAATATAAAGCGAAATTATCATCATTGATTTGAAACTAAGATTTGATATCTGAGTTCATAGAAAATAGGCGTAAGTGTAACAGCTTTTGACCACGGATATTGTGAACATTTTATTAGGAATAATGAAAATAAAGCTTAACATGTTAAGAATCTTAAGTATGTTAAATAATTTTATACACAAATTATTTACACATTTTTTGTCATAGCTGTATCTTAACGTTTCACTTGCGTAGCAAACTGTTTTTAGTAATAATACGAATATTTGTACTATGAAATAATAAAAATAACGATAATTTGAGAATATAATTATTATATAATTAAGTGAACAGTACCAAAACATTCAAAATAAAAAAACTATTTGGGGCCTTTAATGAATCGGATTGTTTAAACATTATATTGTAGCATTAATGTTGAATTAATAAATGTCTTAACTTTTCTATGTAAGACTAACTTCAACAAAACTTTAATATTAAAAACAAATTTCAATATTATAACAAAAGAATACAATCTTGTATTAACTGACAGCTGTGAGAAACACTGCGGAGCACGGTATAGAGCAGGAAGCCAGCGCGTCGTTGCGGACTGAGTGACGTCATGCGCGCCTCCGACACAGTTTCGTTCACCGTATGAGCACACCCTTGTCTCCTTACACCATGGTCTTCCTAGATCCCCCTCTCGAAATTGCATGCAATGGACGTATCCTTGATGCAAGACGCATCCTGGCCAGGTGAGAACCATCTATTGAAGGGACATGCATCATCGATCTCGATCTAGTCTAAGCAGAAATGAAGTTTCAACCAAATTTCAAGTCAACAGCTCATTTTGATACCAAGAATATTCGTTGAATAATACATTTCAATAAGGATCGTCTAAATCCCCTAGACAGAAATGCAATATTATTGCGCTCGATATCAACTAGGACAAAGTGTAAAATTTTAATCCGTTCTCGAGGTATGCTGCGGATAGTTAGGCTTTACTAACGCTCATCCAATTGTTAATGTATTATCACCGAACTAAATGTGTCTTATGGTTTCATGCAAATGCTAAAGACCATAACTCACTCCGTTCTCGTGATATACCACGGATAGTTTAAGCTTCGCTGACGCTCAATCATAACCAAGGGACGAACATTTATCATCATCAAACTTATCTTGCCTATGCAGAGATAGAGTTCCGTATAAAATTTAAAGTCTACAACTCAATTCATTCTCGATTTATGCTACGGAAGACATACAGATGTAGAACAGGAATCTTACCAACCTCCGATTGATAAGGTTTCACTATTTCTCAGCAAAAAAATCCGTACAGTCTGGACCATTCAAAACGATTTAGTTAGGTTGTGCATAGAATTGCATAACAACAATTTGTAATCCATGTCCGTGATCTCTAAATCTCATATTTTGCTGTATATAAAACATTAGGGTAAACAAGTTCCAAAATAAAATTATTGGATTGCAAGGCATCCAAAGAAACCTAAACCCTCAGGTAATTAGTGCAGACAAATTTAAACAGCTGATTGTTGTAGATCACAAACAGTGCTGTCACGTAATGGCAGTGAATATTTTATAGTACTCGCGTTTTTAAGGGCGCATTATCTCCCTTAATTAACCACCGAGTTCTGTAACATTTATATAGTTAGATTTGTAATTCAATTTTTTAACTAAAACGTAATAACCGTGACTTTTTAATCATAATATGATTAAAACCTGTAAGCGTAAATATTTTTAAAGACGACATATTACGCTTACAGGTTTTAAGAAGCCGCCAGTTTGGAAATGTCAATTCTAAAAATTTAATATTTTGTCTTTAATAAGCCTCTAGGTTATAAAGATATATACAAAGTTCAAACTTATTGCAACAAATAGTTCTCAAATTAAAAATACTAAAGTAAAGAAACCAAAATGGCGGCTATTCGGATAATTATTGAGTTTTCGAAAGTTTTCATAATGATATTTTGGTTTTTCTTTGGTCCATAAATAGTACCTAAAGATATTGCTAGATATTGCCGGAACACTGTAAAAATATCCTAACCCTGAATAACTTAAGCAACTAGTAAATCAAAATTGAATTTTACTTTTGACTTCTGAAATGGTTTTTCGCACAAAATCTACAACAGTGATGTGTCCAATAAACTTGGATATATGGGAAAGCAATTGATTACATTCTTACGCTGTCAGTAACGATATAAAACTGCCAAAATAGAACAGTATTTAGCTCACAGTTAACTGCAAGAGATTAAGATTAGCAGTAAACTAAATACGCACAATTAAACGATGTGACAGTTTTAATACTGACTAAAATACGCAAAATGCCAATTAAAGATTCTTAAATTATTTTTCATTATTCCTGATATAATTAGGCAGATCTCTGAGATAGCAATGTGACTTACATAACCAATATAAATACCCCAGAGAGACTTCAAACTATAATGTAGCAATACAGAAACAGACGATGTACGGTATAATGAATTGATGACGTAAAACTATAACTACTACCCAATGAACATTTTGGTCTTTGCATAGATTTTTTGAACATTGATAGTTTAAAAATTGGCAAGACCCCAATATTGTGTCCTACTAAAAATGAATTAAAGACTGATTTAACTCAGCTCTTATGGTGTAATCGCTTGTAGAGTATGTATAAACACTGACCGCAATCGGAAACAGTAGTTGTTTCCAAACTTTAACCATGTACAATGGTGCGGTATATAACATGACTTCAAATAAATACACTACTGCATCACTCGAGCGGCTGGATATTTAAAATTTTTTATCTATCTGTACGATATTTTCGAGAACAAACATATCTTTAAACTTGAAAATTTTCATGAAGCTTCATTTCTATGAGTAACATTAATTTCGCTTATGTGCATGTTACCCATGTGATTTAGCAGAGCTTTGGTGAACAGCTTTACATTGGTGTTATGGGTAACCATAATATTGGTTAAAAGTTATAGCAACGATGCGACATTTTAACGTTCGATATCACTTTTAATTTTGAAATTACTGGGCCCTTAAATTATAAACTAAGAGGTACTTGGACCTTTTATGGAGGTAAGGCAACGGCACTAAGACCCGCTGCACCGAAGCGGGACGTTAAGGTGGTGCAATCAATTTTGGGTTTACTAAATTTTTTTTAATATAATAGTCATAATCCTTCAAGATACCCTTCCTGAAGACAGAAAAAGAACAACAAAATGTCACGAGAAATTATAGACATTGGACGTAGTTATTTTGGGTCTTATAATCAGGCCCAATGGAAAACGTGTGTGATGACAAGGTTTCCAAAATTTTACAATAAGTATGTGAAATATGACCAGAGGGAATGACATATTTTCTTATTTTGAAACAAATGAAATGTTATGTTTAAAATGTTACGGGAAAATATTAATGTTATATATTTTGAAATTAAAAATATGTTACTACCTCTAAGAAAATGATATCTAACATTTGGAGTATTTAAATAGTAAAAAAATACATTCATGTGGAATCTGTGTTACTTCTTAAAACGACACCGCACGCCTTCGGATTTTCAGTCTGCTTCCTGCCGCGCTGCTCGTGGATGTACAAGCGGGGCAGTCAACTTTGAAGAAATCCAAGTTCTCTGTCTACGCTAAATTATTCTGCACCTGTTCAGGGTTCACTCTATCGAAACTCGGAGAGAAGAGAGCGAGAAAACCCCATCTCAAAATAAACCAGAAAACGGAAACAGTACATAAAGGTAAATTCCACAGATACATCCAGACACAAGGTTAGACACCAGGCAGACGACAAGACCAGCTGTAGCTAAAATTAGAAAATAGGCTAGGCACAGCTACCGGACCTACCACCGACCAACAAAATATAAGTGGCAGATGCCACAACGATAAAATAGCGGAATAACGACCCTCTTATTTAAAACTAAACTAATATTTGGGTCGTTGGGGCAACGATCGGTGGAGTAATCGAACCAGACCCGTACTATAGCATTTTAACATGTAACATAATAATGCATGTAGTCCAATAAAAAGGCTGTATACTTCGAAGTTGGTTTCGCTAAACGTGGTGAGGCGTACTCGTACCTTATTTATTACTTATGTTTTGGTCTATCATTTGACGAAAATTTAATATTGATTGAACATTTTCACCAAAATGTTTCCTTTTATAAGTTTTAAAGCTCTGTGACTTACTTTTGAAAACTTACTACCAAATCGAAATGTTATAATTTTCAACATTATAGTACAAAGGTTTTATATTTTCAACTAAAAGTATTACCCCCTAAAAATGGTTAGAGGTAGTCACATGGTTAATTGTAAAAAATATTTAAAAGTGTAAGAGAAAAAATCTAAATAATTATATTTCAAATGTATTTAAAATGAGTTATCACATAATATACCCTTCTATTAATACATTTAATTATACCCATTTTAATATTTACAAAACATTTATTTTAAATTTTGAAAATACAATTAAATAGATATAATTTAATTAATACAATATTTTACTAGAATATAATAGTTAATAACATTATTTAGTTAAACTATATTTTATTTCATTACTAATTTAACTTAATTTAATAATTTTAATTAATAAATTTGAATAAAAATACATGTTTTCCATATTATTTTAATAATAGTTTATTTATGTTATTTAAAATTCCTTTTCTTACTTGCCATGCAATGATATATACATATTAGATTGTTAAAGGTATTAGTAGTTTGCTATTTTCTTGTAATATTATATTAAGATTTGAAATAAAAACAGGGCTGAGTAACAAAAAGTTATTTTTGAGATAATTGAGTTTATTTGAATAGGTATTATAAATGTAGTCTTAGAAGTATGAACCATTTTATTTGTAAAATACAAATCAAAACATATATGCAGAATGTTTCATGTTTCAAAATACAATTATCTCATCCATAGGCATAACAAAAACTGTAAAAAAGTGAAGTGGGCCATATGCAACAAGTGAAACAACTTAGGGCTACTGGCAACAAACGAGCTATGGCATAGTATTCAGCAAATCATATTATTGCAATCGTCTATACAAACAATGGTTGTAATTAATACAAAATGAAAACAACTTGATTGCAATGCAAAACAGCAATCAAGGCAAATATAGGTATTATTTATTAACCTAACATTTCCTAAGTTATAATTTCCTAATAATTTCTTTATAAAACTGTCTATTTTCAGTTTTAAGGTATGGAGGCAGTGTTTTAAGTGAGTCCTTTCCCACCAGAAAGTTTTAATTTTAGTAAAACTATTAAATTTTGTATAAACTGGCACAGCTGATGGTGGTATTTTTGCTTTTTTGAGGATTCCTTTCTTCGATGTGTATGTGTTCTTACGGCTCCTTCTTTTCTTCGCTCACTTTTCCAACATCTTTCTCATTTATTTCGCCTCTTTCTGTCAGGTCTAATGTCTTTGCCACAGACAGGTGATCAACCACTGCACTGCTCATTAGATTTGTGTAGAATCAGTTAAATAAAACTAAGTAATATTACAATTACCAAAAACTCACAATCACAACCACTCTTGTAAGGAGCCTTGCTGTTGTAAACATACCTCGCTCTCAGCTGATCGGTTCCTGGCACATAGCCCACTTTTCATTGCAATGCTCACTGATCATAGCGCGCACGCTATCTTGCGGAATATTTAAAAACTACTTCCTGATATTTTAAGACATATCCCGTTTTTCACCGAATGTGCGCCGGTAAATAGCACGAATGTTTCAGGTTAAAACAACACTTTTGATTGTTTTTTCACTTAACCAGCTTTTCAATTATTGAACTCTTTTGAAGAGTCCAAAGCAAAAAAGATGATAGTCCATTTTGTTCAATTTTTCGTTTTCATTGGTAATACTGAGTTTATGTTGAGCAGAAGTTGTAGGTGTTGTGCTTTTAACAAGAAGACTGATAGTCCACAAGATACAGACACTTTTAGATTTGTAGTACTTTACAAAAAGGGTGGTAGTCACTTGCCTTTGATACAAGAAAGATGATAGTCAACAATGCAATATATTTATGTTGTTTACACATGTGACTGTTGTGCCTGCAACATAACCTCACTTTGCCCTCTTGTGTTGGTTAAATGAATACAGTTTATGTTAGTGTTTTTCTTTTACATACGGTATTGTATTATATATTTAAGTGTCATAATGAGTGATAGTGATGAACTTCAAAATTTAAAACATTTTAAACATTTAAAACAGTTTTGTGGACCCAAAGCAAGGGAATTCTATGGTAGACTTCCACAAGAACATTAAGTACTGTGGGACATTGTTCTAAATTAGAAAGAAACCAGATTTACGTATTAGTTAAGTGGCTGAGTAAAGGACATTCATCTTTTTTGCTGTGTTTTTATTGTAATTTCCTTCTTTTTTTAGCTCTGTATATTTGTTTCTAATGAATATAGAATTTTAATTCATAAAATTCAACAAGAAATTAAATCCCCTTCAAACAAAAATGAGTAATTTAAACATTTTTCAATATATAAGGTAGTGAGGTGAAAGTAAAAGTCAAAATTCTCTGCTCTGAAAAATCGTCATAATGTGACTATCATCCTTTTTGCTTTGCGCTGATATATATTTGTACCCAAATATTGTAGATTGCAATACTGACACAATTTTATATATTACATTTCTTAGGAAATATTATTGATAGATTGTGCGAAAGCTGAACATTTTACCAAGGATATTAACAAGTACGCCATGACCTTCAAGACTGCAATGCACATTTCAATCTCTATGGTTACGGAGGAAGACCACAATTGATCAATATCCTTTCGCAAATTTGCTACTAATAACAAACAATGACGATCCAATTAACAAATCTTTGCATCATCTCTAACTACAGATATGGTGCTGTTGTGTACAGTGGGTGTTGTCTTTGTTGTCAATGACGTAACATCTTCCCCACAATGTTAACGTTTACGGGCAGTTGTGCCAATTTGCGTCAAGGTCGCGCGCCTAACTTCGCAGAATGCGTTCCGCGAACCCCGGCCGTTATCCGAACGCTAAAGCGAATGTTGCCAAACGGGTTTGTTGTAGGCTGCAACTCAAATATCGACTCACACTTTCCTCACTACTTTCGCATCGCGGCCTTGCTCCTTGATGGAGCGTGATTTCTGCGAGACCTCAACAACGCTTGAGTTTGTTCCTTTTGTATGTTCTGAAGTCAAGGACCTTTTTTGTCACTCTTGAACAGTAATATTTTCTGTATACAGATACTATTTAAAATTAATTAAAATAACACATATTGTGATTAACAGACCATAAACTAAACTATTGTACTGCTTGAATTATTTTGTTGTATCTTCTGATCCGATAAGGTGGTGCCATCGATTTTTGATTAGGTAAAAATTATAAGAATCTAATAATAATAATCCTTCAAGACCCTTGCTGATGACAAAAGAACATTTTTTTAATATCAGGCCCAATGGAAAACGACTGTAGATAAGGATGTGATGTGTTTACAGTAGGTATGTAGTATATTACTGGAGAGATTTATATATTTATTTTGAAAAAACACGAGGTAATTAGTACTATATATAAAATGTTATGAAAAATATTAGAAACAAAAATATATCAAACCCTCTAGGAGAGTTATATCTAAAGGTTTGCGTTTTTTTTTAATCACGAAAACTCGCAATTTATAGGAAATCTGTGTTGATTTGATAAAACATCTCGAACATTCGGATTTTCAGTCTGCTTCCCACAAGCCTTGAATAAATCTCCGACTTGAACTGGAGTTGAGATAGGATAGAGATTTTGCTTAATATCTCCGTCGTGGACCTTAGGTTGTCTGCATGTAACACATACTTAGACCGCTAGGTCGTAGGAGTATAATCGTTTCCTGTTTTCTGCCGTGGCTACGATAACACAGGCTCGTTCCCCCTCCAACTCCGTGTGGTAGGAAATCATCTTTGTTCCATCTGCTCTCCAGGTTATGCTATCGTGTAAGCCTCCTCAACCCTAGATCTAGCAGTTAAACATTACTGTACTGTGAGGGATTTTTTTCATATTATGCATGCGTTCTTTTTGACATTTTTAATAACTATTTGTTATACCCTAACTCTCAGGTATTGTTGTTTTCATAACGTTTTGAAGTTGATTTATATACCAATAAATAAATACACATACACGTTTTGCTATATTAGTTTTATGAGGCAGAACGTTACACCTGAAACATTGTAAACTAAAGTTTTGGCCCATGGAAAAGTTTGTTAATATGCAAAATGTGAGATAAAAAGTTGCTTAATATTTTTGTACTACTTTACAAAAACAATACATGAATAAAAACTGAGATATAACCATTCCTTTTCCAAAATTTGAACGGCTGTGGTTTTGAGACCTTAAAAGATGTAAAAAGTGCAAAATTAATAAAAGTTGTTAATAATTTCCCAGTACTGCAAAAAGTGTAATTTCCGTATTAGTATATACCTCAGTTAAAACGACGCAGATTTGAATAATATACAGTAACCTTAAGGAGATGTTTATGAACTACCTCAATTTCCAGCCAATTCAAACAAAACTTGGTGTTAGACATTATTAAGATACGTTCTCCACGGCAAACCAATAAAAGGTTTAAAGTTGGCGACTATCCGCATTTACTGCAAAATCACGACAAAATGCTAATTTAAAAAAATTTTAAATAGGATAAGTACTTAAATAAATGGACGCATTAGATTAAAATAGATAAATAGACATTCATAGAAATGACGAGTTACGTAAATCCAATGTTCGAAGGTTATTTTGGTTGTGTAATAGTAGAAACTGATCTCAAATAGTCCCGCAAACTTAGTCCAATTTAATATGTTGGAGGAAATTTATATTTTCCAATCGTGTTACATGTTTGAGGAGGATTGGATCTAAGAACAAACAACTAGTAGACATGATGACATTTCCTGTAGTTGTACGAGTTTCTTCATCAATTACAGGGAAATCGATCTGCGATTGACTAGGGGAATTCCAACATCAGAATACGCTAAGATAAACGTTGTATCATTCCTCGTGTGTTGGAGAGAGGAAAGTTTTTGATTATTCTACCTCAATTTTCCAATAACGTTTTGTCAGTAGCTTACTTTATGACACGTTCAAAGCACTGAAATTGAGGGCACTAGCATTGTCAATCATCCTGTTTCCAAAAATCTTGGTGCAATCAGCATACTCCGGCTTCACCAGCAATCCGAAATTGCCAAACGACAGCAAATATCTTGGTACAATCAGCATACTCCGGCTTCACCAGCAATCCGAAATTACCAACCGACAGCCAACATCTTGGTGCAATCAGCATACACTGGCTTCACAGCAAGTTACCAACCGACGTCAACATCTTGGTGCAATCAGCATACACTGGCTTCACAGCAAGTTACCAACCGAAGTCAACATCTTGGTGCAATCAGCATACACTGGCTTCACAGCAAGTTACCAACCGACGTCAACATCTTGGTGCAATCAGCATACACCTACACCGGCTTCACCAACAATCCGAAGTTACCAACCGACAGCCAATATCCTGGTGCAATCAGCATATACCGGCTTCGCCGGCAATTCTAAGTCCCTCTACCAACCTTGATTCTAAATTACCAACCAAAAGCCACATTACGCCAACGTCAAGGTTGCATTGTATAGATACCGGCCTTACTTTCAATCTCCTTTCTCCTGGCTTTATGGAAACACTGAGAACAAGCCGGCTATTGGTAAAATTATCACTCTGGCTTTTTGACAGCATGGTATACTTTCATTGACAACTTTGTCACATTAACTTTAACATAGTGTTTGAAATTCAAGGCTAAGCATTTGTATAGGGTGTATTTTGAAAGGATAACAGGATTTTTGACATTTGCCACCTTTATATGTTACAAAAGGTACGCGTATAACAACGTTTCGAGGATTGAAATATATCTTCTTCGTCGGGTGGGTGAGGTATTAATACATAAAAAATAAACAACTAAAGAAAGAAGAAGAAAGAACTCTTTATTTTTGTATGTATATTAATACCTCACCCAACTGACGAAGACGGATAGATCTCAATCCTCGAAAGTTGTGTTATACCTTTTGTAACATATACGACGGAAAATGTCCGAAATCCTGTTATCCTTTCAAACCTTTCATCGTCAATAACAAACTTTAAAAAAGGGGTTTTGTCTTCTTTAAAACATAATATATTAATTTATGCCAATTATTTGGCTTTTTACTGGGTATACAGGGTGCAAGTTACAATGTTTTAAAGTTGTATAGTTAATTAATTATATGAAAATTGTGACATTTCGTTATCACATTTAAGTAAAGCTAGTGTATAACAGTACCTTTAAATTATTGTACATATTGCATGGATGCCAATAAAAGTTAAATAAGTAAACATATCGTTTTACACCTTTTACTTTGTTATACTATTTGCAGAGTTCACGTTCTATTTATAACACAGAAAAGCTATAATTTTGGTCATACAAATTTAGCTAAGTGTCAGTAAAAGTGTGGGGAAATGTTAGTAAAAGTCGAAAAATATAGTTTATTTTAACAACCGTATGAAAAATGGAGTATTTTAAGTGTAGTTTTTAATTTTTACGCAACTTGCCAATACAGTAAAAGATACATCAGTTTTTGTTAATGTCAGCCATCGTGCATCGTTGTTTGCTGTTTGCATTCGAGGACATGCCATTATAGAGAGCTTTCCAACAACTCTAATGATTGAATTATAAACAATAAAATTTTCTTCTTTTATTAAGTCCTTCCAAAATAATCATATTATTATTAGTAGTTAATAGTGACTACAATCCTACATTTCTAAAGACCTTCATTTCTATCTTGCCCAAATGTGATAGTTCTTGAAAAATCGAAAAAATGTGCTAAACATTTTAAACAGTGTCTTTTAACAGAGTAAATAAGAAAACTCTACTTAAAGCTATCAGTTACTAGATTATCTTGACTTTGCTAACGAGTTCTCCATATTCATATCTCCCAACATAAAATCTCATAGTGTATCTGGTAAACTGTTCACTAAAAATGGCACACATAAATATTGTAAAATGGCTTAAATGGCGTTTCATTGTATTTCCAGCCTCAGCTTCGGTTGTACCTAAACACGTTTTCACGTCGAAAACAAACGATTTTGGTCCTAACGATAAAACTAATCTTTTAGAACTGCATGTATCAAAGTGTATGTTTATTAACATCAAACATAAAAAGTAAAGTAAGTAAAATCTTAGGTAGCAAACTTTGACATGTATGTGTATCAACCTTTTTTTTATACATTACTTTTATTATAAATTCCTTAATACTGTATTACTAAAATATCAATCTATATTGTTATAAGGAAACACGACGAAGGATTTTCAGTTTGGTTGTTTATCAAAGCAGAAGAAATATAGATTATACCCACGATAGAACAAATTCATAGAAACGTGGGCATGAAAACTCAAGGTTTTGAAACTAAAATATACCGCTTATCAGTTTTCCTTGCGGTTCGTCAATTTTTGACAGCGTATTTTCAAGGTCTCTTACTCCAGATAAAGTCATTGTTACCAAGATAAAGTTCATATTTGATATTTTACTACAACTTGCTGAAGTCTGATTTAGAAACCACCAGACATAAATTAAACTTAAAAACACATCACTAACGGTACGATCAGGTACACCTCAAGGTACTGCACTTGTTACGTCAAGAAAATATAAAATTTTACTTAAAAATTAGTTACCCAATTGGTGTAAGAAATGTGGAATAACATTTCAGGAAACTTAAATAATGTCTAATGTTAAATATGATGTTTTTAAAACTCTGTTTCACTTAATTTGAATCAATAAATTCACATAACAGAAGATAATTATGCTTAGTATTTAATTATGAACATGGACAAATTACACCGTTCACATGTCACTGTCAGTTTTTTTTTATTTTGGCTACTGATAAAAAAGACTTTTTCGTACATAGTTGTTGGTATTTTTTATTATATAGAGTGTGCTATGGGTTATTTTGTTAGGAAGAAGTCAAAATATCGGTCTCAGTGTTTGCCTATTTGTATTATCCTTCTCCATAACCTGTAATAACCCTTCCTTACAATTGAACAAATCATTTCCCTAAATCGTTTTTCCACAATCGAAAACCTCGCAATGATTGTATCCTAAATCTATTTCAACAATATTATTGACTAATTAAATATAAAATTAAATTAAATATCTCAGCAAACTTACGCGTAACTATCAAGGCCGACCAAGAAAACCGAAAAAAGGAGTGGTAGGTTTGAATGGGGACAAGAATGTGTATTCACCAGGCGAGGAGCCATTGTCTACTAATGCTCTTTACCAATCACTTGGCTTATAAAGAGATGCAAGAGCTCCAGGACAAGATAAGGGCATTATTGTTTTATCAGCACAAGTTTTTTATTCGTTGACATCGGTTAGATAACGCTGTAGTGTTTCACATTTATCTCTGAAGTTAAATATTATCAAATTTGAAATAATTTATACAGATTTATAAGATATATATATATATATATTATAAATATATCTTTGGGTACTTTTCAAATAATTTTCACTGATTAACGTTGTTAAAAATTTCTAGATGGGCTAATGCAATTTATTGTGCAATGGATTATGTTGGATTAACGACAACAACGTTGTACATAAGAATGCAATCATCGTATTTTATTATAAAAAAAATTATTAAAAATTGGTTTCTCAACACACATTAGGGAAACACGATATGTACTCTTTGGTCTCAATAAAAGATACACTGATAAATTGTATTCATTTTTTCTTAATTATAATTTTTTCTAGTTTATATTTAAATCTACTTTATAAATATTTCTCTGTTCGTGACAGGTATATTTCTCTTGGGTTTCAATCACACGTTACCAATTTTTTGTTTGTTTATGTAAATTCTTGTTTATTTATTTGTATTAATTTTGTTAGTTGGATACTATACTTTATAAATCCTCTTTGAGAATGGCAAATCCCGAAATATTAAAGGAAATTATACAAGGATGTCTACTTTACATTTCTATATTTATATAAGGACGGTAATTAATTAATTGTTATAAAATATATAACATAACGAAACCTACACTTGCACTGTATCCAAATGATAGTAAAGAATCAATTTTTCCAATAAAAGATGGAACTAAATTTTGTACAGTATTTAACAAGTACTATAAACTTTATAAATTCCTTAATACTGTATTACTAAAATATCAATCTATATTGTTTATAAGGAAACACGACGAAGGATTTTCAGTTTGGTTGTTTATCAAAGCAGAAGAAATATAGATTATACCCACGATAGAACAAATTCATAGAAACGTGGGCATGAAAACTCAAGGTTTTGAAACTAAAATATACCGCTTATCAGTTTTCCTTGCGGTTCGTCAATTTTTGACAGTGTATTTTTTCAAGGTCTCTTTACTCCAGACCAAATATGATTGTTACCAAGATAAAGTTCATATTTTGATATTTTACTACAACTTGCTGAAGTCTGATTTAGAAACCACCAGACATAAATTAAACTTAAAAAAACACATCACTAACGGTACGATCAGGTACACCTCAAGGTACTGCACTTGTTACGTCAAGAAAATATAAAATTTTACTTAAAAATTAGTTACCCAATTGGTGTAAGAAATGTGGAATAACATTTTCAGGAAACTTAAATAATGTCTAATCTTAAATATGATGTTTTAAACTCTGTTTCACTTAATTTGAATCAATAAATTCACATAACAGAAGATAATTATGCTTAGTATTTAATTATGAACATGGACAAAATTAATGTTATGTTACATTTACACCGTTCACATGTCACTGTCAGTTTTTTTTTTATTTTGGCTACTGATAAAAAAGACTTTTTCGTACAAAGTTGTTGGTATTTTTTATTATATAGAGTGTGCTATGGGTTATTTTGTTAGGAAGAAGTCAAAATATCGGTCTCAGTGTTTGCCTATTTGTATTATCCTTCTCCATAACCTGTAATAACCCTTCCTTACAATTGAACAAATCATTTCCCTAAATCGTTTTTCCACAATCGAAAACCTCGCAGATGATTGTATCCTAAATCTATTTCAACAATATTATTGACTAATTAAATATAAAATTAAATTAAATATCTCAGCAAACTTACGCGTAACTATCAAGGCCGACCAAGAAAACCGAAAAAGGAGTGGTAGGTTTGAATGGGGACAAGAGTTTGTATTCACCAGGCGAGGAGCCATTGTCTACTAATGCTCTTTACCAATCACTTGGCTTATAAAGAGATGCAAGAGCTCCAGGACAAGATAAGGCATTATTGTTTTATCAGCACAAGTTTTTTATTCGTTGACATCGGTTAGATAACGCTGTAGTGTTTCACATTTATCTCTGAAGTTAAATATTATCAAATTTGAAATAATTTATACAGATTTATAAGATATATATATATATATATTATATATATATCTTTGGGTACTTTTCAAATAATTTTCACTGATTAACGTTGTTAAAAATTTCTAGATGGGCTAATGCAATTTATTGTGCAATGGATTATGTTGGATTAACGACAACAACGTTGTACATAAGAATGCAATCATCGTATTTATTATAAAAAAATTATTAAAAATTGGTTTCTCAACACACATTAGGAAACACGATATGTACTCTTTGGTCTCAATAAAAGATAAACTGATAAATTGTATTCATTTTTTCTTAATTATATTTTTTCTAGTTTATATTTAAATCTACTTTATAAATATTTCTCTGTTCGTGACAGGTATATTTCTCTTGGGTTTCAATCACACGTTACCAATTTTTTGTTTGTTTATGTAAATTCTTGTTTATTTATTTGTATTAATTTTGTTAGTTGGATACTATACTTTATAAATCCTCTTTGAGAATGGCAAATCCCGAAATATTAAAGGAAATTATACAAGGATGTCTACTTTACATTTCTATATTTATATAAGGACGGTAATTAATTAATTGTTATAAAATATATAACATAACGAAACCTACACTTGCACTGTATCCAAATGATAGTAAAGAATCAATTTTTCCAATAAAAGATGGAACTAAATTTTGTACAGTATTTAACAAGTACTATAAACTTTATAATCAAGGTTGCAATTTACCATATATCTAACTCTGTTGAAAATGACAACCACGCAGTTTATTCGTGAGTGAATATTGTATTGTTATTTTTTTAGAATTCGACTAAACATCCAATTATTGAAAAAATGTGTATTTGTTCATACATACAAAACCCATATTGTATTTATTTACTGAGATAACTCGTTGGGCTGCAGAAATGTAATTTACATCTGTCTAACAGCACGATATCTCAAAAACAAAAATATAAAGAAATTGTTAAAATTTATTAAAAATTTTTTTTTTTTTTTCAAAGATCTACGAAATAAATAAAATATTGCTAGGATTTTTAGTAGATACGTTGCAGTAAATAACCAAAATGTTTGGAAGATATTAAACCAAAATAATGGTATCAAAAAGGTGATCTTAAATTTTTCATTGAAAAGTTCGTCATTTAAAATAAACTTCACCACCATAAATATTTATCAGCACCTCTGTTAGACAAAGCAATGTGTGCCAGCCATGCAATGCAAGCGTAACGTTCATAATATATTGGAATTGATAGCCGGATATCTGCGATCTAGGTTGACAAAGAGGAATGCCGGACTTAAAGCTTATCATCTTATCTGTTTGAAACCTGAAACTCCTTTGCGGTTATTAATAATAGGTTTTGTCGACTCTAAAGGATCTCTACACAACAGAACGCTTGGTGATAAGACTGCATTACAAAGGCGAATATGTTTTCCTTAAACGATATATAACATCCGTGGTATCTTTATTTGGGATATTCCGCCAAATAAATCACCTCTCCTAATATCGATTCATAGAATTAAAAATAAACTAGCTCGTTATTGAAAATATTCCTGTAAGTCCTCGGAAAAATAATTTTCTGGTAAATATTCAGGAATGATTCATAGAACCGTCAGAAGTTAGGCTTAACTCGGAAGAAGTTATAAAGATTTTTGTCACAAAATCCTACAATATTCCTTTGCGAAATCCAAATCATTCAAAAAATACCGCAAACGCTTTTTAAATGTGTGAACCTGGGTGCTTGGAAATCGAGATGAGTATGAAGATTTTAAAAAATATTGCTACAGTGAAATGATAGTCAACTTTGAGAACACGAGCAAGATACCTTGACTGTGAATAGCAAACATTTGGTAACTCTTATTATTATATATCAATAATAAGAGATTTTATTGGTCCGTTGATTCGTTGCATAAACTGTCAAAGGATCAGCATTTGTAACGTTGACCAAAACTGGCCTGTAAAAGTATATGGATTACTACCTTGTGGCTGCTTTTTATACGGTTACTTATAATAATATAATAATCTATCAAATGTTTTGAAAAATAATTAAACTACTCATACAAAGTACAAACTTTTGTCAAAAAACTTAGTTTGTCATCAGTCAGCAAACTGACACTTAACAGGCACATATTTCACAACTAAGTAGAAATAATATACTCTTAAATTACTATTATTTCTTTTATACATTTAAACCTAAAATGTTATTATAACTTCATTAGTATTATTTTATATTACTTGATAAAAGAAAAGACACAATTATTCAATAATGTTATTTTTATACATGAGGTCTTTCGACATCAAAGATGCTATCGTCAGGTGTGAATCAACAATCTAAAATAATATAAAAATGTAACAATTTAAAACAATTATCAGCTGAATAAAGCTTAATACAAGGTTTGTTTGATTTAAAGTAAAATAAAATAAATATTAATATATGTATAAAAGTTTGGTTACAAAAGAATTTAGTTGTAGTTTACAGGAAGGGTGAATTTTGAATCGCTCCATAATCATTGTTTAATATTTTATCTTTATGTTGTTTTTTTCATAAGCGTCGAGTTCTTCTTGTTTATGGACTTGTTTTAATAATGTAAAATTTTTAAAAGTGTGATTTATTTCTAATACATGTTTTGCAATTGCTGATTTTTTAGTTTAGCTGTTTTAAATTGTTAAATATTCATATTATTTCAAATTTTTTATTCACACCCGACAATGGCAACTTTGATGTCGAAAGGCCTCGTGTATAAAAATAAAATTATTGGATAAATGTGTCTTTCTTTTATCAAGTAATAGAATAGTGTTTTCCAATAAGAAGAGCTCCTTCTTCACTAAAATATATTACTTCACAATTCAAAATTTGGCTTTATTGCTGGAACACCAATTGTGTGGACGGGTTAATAATCAACCTAAGCATTTTGACCAATTGCTTGGGAGAGTATGTGACATGGAGTACTATTTAATATATTTTCACTCGTATGTAATATTGTCATTCAAAGGCGGCGATTCAGACTTTGAATCTAGATTATAGATACTATAAATTCAAATTCTATGTTAAAACGGAGAATTACACATTATTACTGTGCATAAGATAAAACTAAGTGGTCATCTTTGGTCAAAGAGAGCAAGTAATACATTATAGCCAGTAAACAGAACTAAAATATAGCACAGCTTCTTCCCTTTAGATAATAGCATTGAACTCTCAGAAGTATTGGCAAGTGACAGAATACTGGCATGCTTAAGAGAGTTTTTATACAATGTAAACTATGTCAATTTCAATAGTTTAATGGCTGCCAGTAAAGTTAAAAATAACTAAAAACTGGTACGATCTTTAAATAAATATGCTACTAAAAACAATCAAAAATAAAATATTAAAATTAATTATTATTTAAAAAATCTCAATTTAAAATATTGAAAGGTTCCAGGAGAATTTACAAAATAAAAAACTTTCCTGAATTTAATAAAAATCAAACAATCCACGTGGTAATAATTATTTACATTTACATTTTACCTATTATTAATATACTATGAATAATAAATTTCAGAAGAAAATCTGTGTGTGCCTTAAAATAATATAAGTCTAACGACATTTTTTAGACTTTTTTTATTGGAACACTGATTTGAATAACTCGATTTTTTGTAAAAGTAACAGATTTATTTTGTTTTCGATCTACACCACTCAATCTGTCATTGTATCACGGGCGGTGCTTATAAACATGCAAGTGAGGATATTTTCAAAAAAATTCTTTTACTCGGGTGTGGTGACCCCTGGACCATACCCCGTACTACATCTGAGAAAGAAATTCGAAAGGAGACCGGTCTTTACTAAATATGTGTAGCTCTTGATTTATTTCTTTTTACCACACACAAGTACACTGACAAAACCGTCTACCCTACAATTGGTGTAATTATACAGTACCTTGTTTATGGGCGTACTCCTGATAAGAGAACAATTATTTCTCGAAGGAAACAGGATATTCAGAACATTTGCTATCATTCAGTGAAACAAAGGTGGTTGAAAAAGATGGCAAATGTCCGGAAAAAGTCCTGTTTTCTTCACAATCCTTCCATCGTCTAAAATAAACTTCAAACAAAGCATTGTTGCTCTGGTTAAATGCATCATTAGACAGTTATGAGTAGTAACACTCCTATAAATGGAATGTATCTTTTTATTTTCCAAGCTCTGTTATTTTTCAAGTTATAGCTGAATGTAAATTAGTATTAACTAATGAAGTTATAATAAATCAGTAAAACCTCCTGAATTCAAAAAGCTGTAGCGGAGTTTTTTTAATCAAAATATAAAGTTTTGGTATAACTTACATTTTGACCAAGGATGATTTGATTAAAAAATCATTTACATCTTAACTGTAACATAAGCTAGGACAAAACTGTATTACTTCTTTAGTAACTTTTTGTCTTATTTTGGCTTGATAAGCTAATGTTGTTCTAGCAATGCTGCGTACACAAATATTATCACCTTTGAGATTGTGTTATCTGTGGGCAAGGCATGACGTTAGCCACTGGTTTTGTGTGAGAATTTTCCCAAGCTGTTTCCTAGGTAGGCGTTCTGCATTCGGTGTTGTTCACAATACTGCAGATTTCATAGCGCTAATGGAACGCTTACCAGTAGATTAATTAGGAGCTGATTACAAAATGATAGGTCGCAGTTGAGCACACTAAATTAAGGGATTATTGATGAATGTTACATGCTGTTAGCAGTATCCTCATCAATCGATAAGTAAAACAAGCATGTTGTTAGGATAACCAAAATTTTACGTAACATTACATTCACACCGCATCATAATTCTTTAAATGACACCGATACAAAATTTGAGCGTTTTAGTACGGTATTTGAAAGAAATCGACTACTTTTGGAAAAAACTACACCAACAAAATGCCTCCAAATTATAGAATCTCAAGACCATCCACTTCAAGGCTAAAACCATTTTCACGTAGATTGCTATATAAATAAACAAAACTATCGCGTTAATGTTAGAGAGTAGCAAAAAACTGAAAGGGAGAGTAAAAACCAAGTTTACACTGAGCCAGAGTCGATAGGCACCGATTACTGAAAAAGATTTCATAACTTCACATTCTTGGAGGATAACAATGGGGCCACCTTGGGAAACAATACTTACTATTAAGTTGCAATAGTTAAGGATCACTCGACTTTGCGCACTGCATAATTGCCCCTATTACAACAGACGGAGAAGGTTGAAGGCCTACATTGGGGGGGGGGAAGGGGGTGGTCCAGACAACTGATATTATCTCGTAGTGGACAGACAGTAAGGCCCCATTTTGTTCCTTAAAAAGTTCTTAACCCGTTTCATACTCGAGAAAGATCTTTCAGCAGTACATGTCAAAAATACTGAGTTACTTAAATAAAAATAATCGATTACTTGAAAATTGGGGGGGGATCCCGGACCCCTTGGACCTTCCGCTGGCTACGTCCTTGGCAAACAGGAACGACTCACTTACCCTTATCCATCACTGCACGATTTTTTAAGTAGAATCCGATCCCATTTTATGCCTTATTCTACCCGTCCTCATGGGCCACTGGGCTGTACGAGGATCTTATCAAACATAATAGGGGGGGGGGAGTCGATACAGTATAAGGTCGATGGTACTGATAAAAAGTGCAACGGTCACAGACAGGATTGAAACCTGTGCTATCTCCAACTCAGACTCAAAGTCGAACATCTTAGATCGCTCGAACATAGACACTCAAAAAGTCGATAATAAGGGGCTGTTTCCCGGGACGGTTAAAATCAAATTTGACTTTGACTGGTCCTGTAGAAGTTTACCCACATCAACTTCCAAAGGTGAGAATATTGCAGACGCCAACCTACATCAAAGTACTTGACTGCCACAGATCCAGGAACCGACGTCCAATTCTCTACCGCCGTCAAAGCTTCTCAGAGGTTTTGTTGGAGTGCTTGAACCGACTTGTCACAGTATCGGATATGTAACCTTAAATAAATAATTTCCACGAACTTTAGAAGTGTTTACAAAACAGTGTTTCAATGATGAAATGTTTGCAATTTCTCCGTATTAAATACGCGTTCCTTTTTAGACATTTTATTTCTTTCAAATGATCGATTTGCCAATTGTCTCGAGATAATATACAGTACCTACTATAAATGTCTGTTTATGGTATATCTTAAGCATATTTCACGGAAATCGTGGCATTTTTTTTGTTCCATTATGGCTAAGTACTTTAAATATGTGAGCAGAGTGTTATCAAAGCAACATTCGACAAATTAAGTTAGTAATGTTTGAATATTCGAAGAAAATCACAAGGTTGCAAAACTTTAGTCAAAAAGATTGACACATCTACGTCCTATAAAACCACTTTATGCTGTCAGTCTATATCATCACGCCTCTTGAGAAGTCGATGGGAAACCTTCATACAAGCACTAGTGACTATAGTAAGTGACTAATATTCAGTGAAGTGTATTTTATTTTAAATATCTTAATGAAACAAGAATAATAATAATGTATAAGCTTTGGAAATCTTTAAAAAATTTAGAAACTCATTAAAGATTTTTAGTTTAATTACAAAAATACTATATATTAATATACAAAAGCTATTAAAAAAATACAAAACAAAAAAGTATAAACTTAAGATAAAGAGAGCTAAAAACTCTCTTAAATCCTAAATTAACCTAAATCTATGTTTTCATGTAAACTGATTTTAATAATGGCTCCTGTTTTGCATGCTGTTAAATATTAACAGGACAAAAGAAACTTTATACTCTTTTTAAGTATACAGGTAACTTCTGTTTTCAGTAATAATAAAAATAAAAACATGAAAAATACTCGTAATATCAGACAGCTACTGTTATCAGTAGTGATAATAACAACATGAAACATAATATGAGATAGTTGCTGAATACAAATTGCAACCAGGTGACCTTTTTGTCAGTATAATTTATGACATCGACTAAAATTCAAAGTAATAAGCCGAGGTATGGCAAAGATTTGTTGTGGTCTCCAGACATTCTATATAACATTTAAGAAAGACAGCCTGATGAAACCACATACGGTGTCCAACCTATTTTTTTCACTTTGACAATGCACACAGTTGGTTATATTGATCTAATATTTGATTGATTTCTCAGACATTTGTGATCAGACTTTCTAGAATTTTACTTCGTTACGTTATATGCACTATATCGCGTGATGTTTTCTTTTCGTTGGCTTTCGGATAATGGGATCGTGCAGACAGCCGGATAAAGTATTGAAGTATTGAGACATTAGTAGAAAAGATAAGAAAGCACCTTTACCAGACCCATTACCGTATAACAAAGTAAATTATACTTCCGCAGAATACACAGTTCATTAACAACATTAAAGAGTGGTGGTTTCGTACAAGACTTTCCAAGGCTTGAAATGGGCTACCAACTAGACTCCTCGTTTCATTGAATTTTAACTAATAACTAGCTGTTACCCGCGGATCTACACACCATTTGTTATTGAATAACAGGGACGCCCGTGTCGTAGGCATATCCTTTTAAAACAACATACGAGGAACTCCTAGGATTGATGTCACTTGAAAATATTCCTATAATCTGATCTTTAGATTAACCCTACATAATAAATATTTTTATTTATATCATTTGTATATAGTTTTTATATATTATATATAAATTTAAATATATACTCGTATACATAAATTTAAAAAAATGATATAACACCCATATTTATTCTCTTTTGAAAGACGTAGGCTTCTGTATATCTGTGATTTATATTTACTCGATCAAAAAACAAAACAAAATAAACTATAGCACAAAATATCCTAAGAACGAAGTAACTTACAATGACCACAATTCTAAACTTTTTGACGTATTACTTGATCGTCCCAACATTGGCGTCGGAAATATAATCCACCCGAACCAGAAGTGCTCATACAGTTGCTACGAAGACGCGGGTAACTGCTAGTAGTTATCATTAATTAGAAAATTTAGTTAAATAATAAGTACACATTGAAATAGTCACTATACATATATTAAATGAAACGTACGATATCAGTAAATTTCAATAATTCGTAAATAACGAGCACTGATAAATGAGCACTAGGTTAACTGTACTGTTAACAGTGACTAAAATGACACTCATAATTAGAATGTAGCATATATACACAATGCGTACAATACGGGGAGAGGTGGGGAAAGTATAACGGCATATTATTGGAATGACTAGTTCGAGGAATTAGCTAGAACCTACCCCGTACCCCCGCTACACCACGCGTGGGCTCCTTTCAGTACATAATAGTCATGGAACCCTATGATTTTTCTAACATAGCTACGGTAAGCATATTTCACTTATATATAATTTCAGTATTACACTATGTACAATTCCAACACAATCGTACATTTTCACTATTTACTATATCGTTCTATCGTTATACTAGGCCGGGTGTAAATGCATACATCCGGTAATAATTCCATCTAGAGATATTGTAGTTGTATGTTAGCTTCATATTTAAGCTATTTTACACATAACGAAGGGTAATGGTGGGGAGGGTTTGATTCAATGCGAATTTTAAGTTCAGCTCCATATCACCTTAGTTTGGCGCTGTGACAGAGTAGACTCCTGGAATTTGGAATCAAAATCCGTCTGAAGATCCTAACAGTCCTAAAAGAAGAAGCTCAAAACGAAATATTTACATCGTTTCGACATCAGAGACACCTAACTAGAACCTAAATAGTTAGATTGTTTGAACTTGAACCTAGACTTTAAACAAACGTAATACAGATGAAGAGGTTTTTTCATTTTCTCAACAGGTCCACAATGAGTGCACTACGGAGGTTTCTGACACGATCCCAAATCACGATGGAACAACCGAGTTTCTTTTCATAAAGTAGAGCAATGGTGAGAAGGATCAAATCGAATCAATACTAATGTTAAGTTCCGTAAATTGCTTCGACTCTGAAGTCGAAACGACGTTAAGAGTTCTTTTTTAGGTCCTTTGGATCTCTTCAGACGGAGTTCCCAAATCACGATGGAACAACCGAGTGTTCTATACATAAGTAGAGCAATGGTGAGAAGGATCAAATCGAATCAATACGAATGTTAAGTTCCGTAAATTGCTTCGACTCTGAAGTCGAAACGATATTAAGAGTTCTTTTTTTAGGTCTTTTGGATCTCTTAAGACGAGTGTTGATTCTAGGAGTCAGGTCTCTCATTGCGTTAGACTTCAGACGCTGCACTAAGTCCGTAAGCTATTTTACTATTGACAAATGAGCATATGAGGTAAGGATGAATGAGATGTAATCTTGATAAATCCGTTTCTTAGCAAGCTCGATTCAGTATCCAAGAGAAGATTTACAACATGGGGTGGTGGGGGGGCTTATGAGGACCCAAATCAGTGACCTGACTCCCCTAAATCTTTAAATAAATTATAGAAAATGTTTACATTGTTTGTTAAGCATACGGTACAAAATAATATGAATGTTACTCAAGTCTAATAGTGACTGATATAATAAATAAATATATTTTCACGTTTACTCACTGTTTATTTAGTTAAACCTTTGGCAGTTTCAATGTTATGCTCGTGAAAACGTTAAAGGGTTTTAAAACTACAATTATTTAAACTAAGAAATACGTACACAATATTTATAATAATTATATAGATTATTTCTGTGATTTGACATTTCTTTGTATTTAATGCTACGTGTATTGACTGCGTGTGTCTGAAATATTTTTCTCAAGAACGTAAAACATAAGAAAACAAAACGTTTACCTCATTGATGTGTTTTCGGTGAATACGTTAATGATATATCTATCCATTTTAACATGGTGGTCGTTAAAAACATCTCAAAATGCGTTATATTTTTTTTAATAATACCTAACGAGGTGTAATTTTTGTACAGGCCTAATGTAATAAAATATTATATATATATATATATATATATATATATATATAATTATATTAAGGTAATTTTAAAAATATTTTTTTAATTAATCTACTATATGACAAATTTGATAGGGTTCTCATTTTAAAACTTCAATATTACAGTTAAGAAATCAAAATCTTTTCCAAACATTTCACTGACATTTGTTTACGACACACTGAAATTATAAAATTGGTTCGAGAAATTGACACATAATTTGTCAGATGACAATTTACATCGGCCTGTTTTTATTTCTTATCAGTAGAAACGCGAATGTACTCATTGTTACAGGCTGTTACATTGTTAAAGATAAACACTTCAAACTGGTTTTGAAAACAAATCTACCATGTTACAGCAGCATCATGGTAAATTATCAATATGACAATTATCTATTATCAAACTAAAACTAACAATAACCTAGTAAGTGACCTCATGAAGAGTTAAAACCGGTGCTCAAACTGCAACTCATTGTTTTCCAGACAGAGTTCAATCCTTTAGGTGAAGCTATCTACAGCTCTCATTATCTCTTCTCTACTGATCGTGTTTATAGCCTCCCTTATCCGCCACATCATGTCCTCTCTAGTTGTTGGTCTTTATTTATACACTAGGTCTTTTAGTCTACCCCACAAATAAAAGTCCATACACGTTAAATCAGGAGATCTCGCTGGGTAGTTCACAGGGCCGCCTCTTCCAATCGATCTGTCATGGTATTGCTCGTTTAGCATTAATCGAGAATCCTCGGCGTAGTGTGCTGGTGCCCCATCGTGCATAAACCACATACGTTGTAAGACTTTCTCAGGGATTTCGATTAAAAATTTGATATAAACTACTCGGTCTAGGCGATCGTCGAAGAAGAATGGCCCTACAATTTTGTCACCGATAATACCGCACCAGGTATTTAGGGTCCAGTACCTTTGGTTGTCCACTTCTTGCATCCAGTGTGGGTTTTCAAACACCCAGTATCTCATATTGTGACGGTTCACTTCTCGATTACTCCTAAACGTAGCCTCGTCACACCACAGAATGTTACGGTGAAAGTTTTGATTTTGTTGTAGTTTTTCTCGAGCCCACAAACAAAAGTTCATTCTATGAAGGTAGTCATCTCCATGGAGTTCTTGATGTAATGACATCCTATATGGGTACATTTTATGATCGTGAACAATTCTTAAAACAGATCTTTGACTCATACCAGAATCAAGAACTATTCTTCGTGTAGAATCATGCGGATTCAGTTCAAAGGCTGCCAAAACTTCGGGTGCCCTATCACTTCTCACGGGTCTAGCGAGTTGCTTTCCTTTGTTGTGGTCAGGTTGAACATGACCTGTTTCACGAACTCGACTAGCAAGTCTTTGAAAAACGTTCCTGGAGTGATGTTCGCGGTCTGGGTAACGTTGGGCATAAAGAAGAGTGGTAGCTGAGTAATTTTGGAAACATCCCCCTAATACCATAAGCATCTGGAATCCCTCCTCATTTGAGAATGGCATATTAGAACAAACAAAACTTACACTACGTACTTTAAAAAAATTTAAACTAATATCTACCTCATACCACGTGGTCACAAGAACAACTAAATAGGGAGACGATAATAACAGAGATTAAATAAGAGACCAAGGAATTGGTTCCAAAATTCTTTCAGGGGCAACTCGTGTATTTCGGATTGTTAAAACATGAACACCACAGTTAGATTGCTTTTGAAACATGTTACACTGATAGAAATCCTGTTTTTATTACATTATTTAAAAACAAATTAAACTTAAAAGTCCAACTTTTTTTCCATTTTTTCATTAGGTTTTGATATTAAAATTCAAACTAACTTAGTAAAACTATTTAAAAATCTATTTTTTTCTACAGTTTTGAAACCATTGGAAATAGAGACAAACTTTAAAAGTAGAAAATGTTTATTTTTTAAAGACCTTTCTAATGATGTACAACACAACCTAGGTTGATATTTGAGTTTTTTTAGATTGGGGCTGTTAAGTATTTCAAAATTCTATGTATTTTTAAAATGTGTAAATTTTGGGGTAGGGTGGCATTTGATGATATTTTTTGATAAGCCGTCTCATCATTAGTTTTGAATAAAAATATCGTCTCTCTACATTTGTGCAGGTAGTTGCAATAAATTTACCCACAAACCCCTGATTTTTTAACGTTTTGGTGTACCCTGTACATAAGCGGCAAGATAGGTTCAAACTTTTTGCATCAAAATAATCAGTGAAGAAATACCTTTAAAGGTATATGAGGTATAACTCAACATACCTTTACATTTGAAAATTTTCCAAAAACCACACCTACCCCCCAAAAACTACCCTTTTGGGGAGTTTTAGAGATTTCAAAATAATTTCTTCTAATTCTTTGGGGTAGAAATAGGGGGTTTTAAGTTGTTAAGAATAATCTACCTCGTTTGGTTTGGCCACTATACGTACTGTACGGGTGGTCTGCCTCACCCTGTATGCGCCTTTGTCTAAACTTTAAACATTAAAATATTCAAAAACTATACGTAATTGTTAAATTATCAGTTATTATTTTTCAGTATAAATAAATGAGGTTGAAGTAAACAATGTTTACATCAGCGTCACTCACCTGTCAAAGGTTTTTTGACAGACGTTTCCAACAATATTTTCTACTACTGAGAAATGGCCATTATTGTGATAATTTGTCACATTCCACAAACTGTTATCTGTTACTGATACAATTGTCAGTAGTTTTGACACATTTCTGTAACTGTCGGAATAATCAGGCTTATCAAGGTCGACAAAAGGGTTCAGTTTACATGATCCATTCTATCATAGAGCCTCTATATCTCCCAAAATTATCTCTTCTTTGATGGTGTTTGGGTAGCCACGTCAAAAATTCTAGTTGCAAGGTCATCCTTCCTCGCCGTTTACTAGTACGGTATAAACTAGTTCCTTCATTGGAGGTCACCTGAACGAGTGACTACTTAACCAGTACGTCACTCTCTGTCCACCGTTGGCCACAATCAAAGTCCAAGCAGTACCTTAGAATACGACCGAATATTGTATGGGCACCATCTTGTTCCAACCAAAAATTTCTCTATTTTATAAGGATAAATCTTTCAAGGGTTCCGAAAGAATGTCAATTATAGTCACTTTATTTTGATGACCATATAGGTCCACTCTGAGGGGAGGGGGGGCTCAAAAATTCCATACGTACCTATTTCAAGTATAAAATACCCTTTAATCCTCGAACTGGAAGTCATTTTTTTCTCACATGGCAGGCCATTTTTTAGTGTTTCCTACCAGTACTTTAAACATTCTGTCAAAAATACATTGTTACTGTAAACCTATTTGTGTAATACATAATTTTTCAGGATAATGTAGAGATAATTATGATATAACAAATTATGCATAAATTATCAGATAAAGTAATAAATTATCTTTTTAAGTGGTGGGCTGCCCCTGGTAAAGTGTTATAATATTATAAATATTAAAATCTGAGATACATTCTTCATTTTATCTAGTTTCTGAAAATATATAATGGTATTCAGATTCTCTTAAAGAAAAATTATACATATTGTAAAAGCCACAAATAATATACGAAAGGCTACATTTTTTACTATAAATACGATTATTTTCAAAATTTTACAAAAAGCAATTCTTACACTAAAAAATGTTTCCAAAATATGCAAAAATTTAGAGAATTATATGCACTACAAAACAAAAAAGAAATTAATAACCTATTTCTAATTTTAAATTTTTGAAAAGTGGTGGGACGTACCTCAATTTTGTTACTATAAGTACGATTATTTTCAAAAATTAACAAAAGCAAAATTTTACACTTAATATTTCCAAAATATACCAAAATTTATCATAGTGTAGCCTAAAGCAAATATATAACAAGTTATAAACCAACCAACATAATAAACCATACCCATGATATATCAATAATTTTCAAAATGGTTAGATGAAGACGATCTTTCTGGCAAGTTTTATGGCTCACTGTGTCATCACTGTTGGCAAAACAGCAAAACAAATATCACCATTGAAATCAGCAATTCTTTCTGTTTAAAATTGTATATAAATAGTGGTGGTAGTGTTGATGTACTATATGAACCGTCAAAACACGCGCGTGTATCAGATCGACATTATAATGTCGATTGCCAGTTCTAGATTAACCTGCAAAGTATAAGATACCACTATTCGTTGCCCTGAAGAAAGTCTGGTTGGATAATAACTTGATGGAAAAACCAGGGACACAGTCCAAGAGACTATAATTATCTGGGTTCAAGGTAAAACAGTTTTAATGTGTAACGGTGAATGCAATTCTCGCTAAATAACATACAATACTAGCTTGTACTAGTTTATTTGTTGATACACTAATCTTGTGTTTGTACTTGGACTGCCATCGAGCATATTCAATTTTTCCTCAAAATTTTATAAAAACTGGAGTAGTAGTATTTATATATATAATATATATATATATATATATATATATATATATAAATATATATATATATATATATATATCCATGGAGTTTGATGTTATATTTAACACAAGTGTCGCAATATATATATTTGTGTTAGTGAATATGTATATTAAATCTAGTACTTATTAACTTATGATGGAAATAATTGTTTTTTAATTTAACAACAACTGCTTCCGCTTTGAAACTCGTTTTAAACACATACATGGGTAATCTTATTAGCTTACGTCTCTCTCATGAACCAGTGTTTGGATATTCTACAGCACATAAAGAATTTAATTTTTCGTTGACCAAGACAGCTGGCTAGTTAAAAAAATATTTTGTAGGCGGCAATATTTTTTATTAGAACACGTGATTGAAAATAGAAAACCCTCTGTTTGTATGTAAAAATGAGACATAATCCAGCTACAACATAAAATATTTTATGAACTATTTTTATGCAAGCCTTCCATGATAAAATAAAGAAAACTAAATAAATAATAGTCGGTAACTATCAACTAAATATATATTTATTACATTTTACCTCTAACAACGCTAAACATCTTTCGACAACAAAGTTTTAACTATTCGAACTAAACTCCATGGAGTTTGATGTTATATTTAACACAAGTGTCACAATGTACTAGTTTAAACTGACAGTGTACCACTATTATAGTTGACCTATAAAAACCCAATATCTTACCAGCTGAAGGACATTCTAGCAGAGAAATCCTACTGAAGAAATGTAATTATCGTGGCGAGCACATATGAGTTGAACAGTTTTCATTCAGTTTTATCCAAGCCAGAGACGTAGCTAGGAAAAACTTGGAGGGGGTCAAGACAAAATTGGGGGTCTACAGTCCTAATTGTGTTAGTACCACTAAATTCACTGAGGATCAAAAATTTAATGTAGTTAGGTACTTTGGTATTATCCGTAGACCATTTCTTCTGGAAGGTTTTTTCTTACCGGGGACCTAAAAAACTACATTAGAAAAAACATTTTTTATTTGACTTACTGTGAAAATTACATGTCATTATGACAATTGATTGTTTTATGCTCCCCAAAAGGGTCGTAACTCTGTTCCTATCTACTATTTGTTATTATTCTATATATCGTCTAGCGTGGCAGTCCCAAAAACGAGTTCATTATATAACAGTTCAAAACCAGAATATACTTAATTTTAACAAGTAAGTACCTTCATTAAAAACACCTCTTAAGTTCGGAACCCGAACAAAGGAATAATTTAAAATCTGTCCGTATAGCTATTTTTTCTGTTGCTAACAAGGTATATGCGACTGCACATGCACTAACTGATGGTTTGAAAAGTAACGGTATTTTAAAACTATAAAAAGCTGGTGAAGTGATCCTGAAAATTGAAAAGCTTATAATGGGAACGTAAAGTAGCAAAACTTAATGGTATGAAAACCATTATGTGCCAGATGAGTTCAAGCTCTTTTATGAAAACACATTAGTTTATTTGGCTATAAACCACCGATAACCAGGAAGACGGTAATGACTATGAAATACTGAAAACTCAACACCAACTTTTGAAATTGTTAATTCTTAACATGTTTCTGATAATTTCATATTCCGAGCCAATTGTATACTTTGAATTTAAAAATTCATAGGTTTTAACACTTATTCTGTCTCCTTATATGTTAAGTTTAAAAAGGGAAATATCCCAACAGTTTCATTTGTATCTCATGGTGAAAGTATTGAATATATTTCAAAAACACTTATACAGTAATATTACCTTTATAATAATGGACAACTTTGTAACTGTTTATTTTAGCCTTATGTTTATAGTTACATTGCTATGAAGTTTTTATTGTTTCCCATAAAATTAGGTTCAGTTTATTGTTTTCCTTTTTAATCTCATCCATTAAAATATTTTTTTAACAAAATGACAGTCCAAAATACAATAATAATATTTTTTAGTGTTCAACTTAGTGTTTAATTAATTACGTTTTGTTTGTATTTAAAAAATTATAACCTCAATACTTTAACTTTAAACATTTGTATTCAAATTAGTAATCTAGATTGTTTAAATTATTCAAAAACAATATACAAAGAAACTCGAGTAAATTAAACAGACCCCTCCTTCACATTCAATTTGTATTTCTTTATTCTATTTGGAACAGTGACAATTTCCCGTAATATCTTATCAAAGACACGGCATAAACACGATACAACGATTGCTGGTAAACAATCAATCAAGGGAACAATAGGCAGTATTGTTTATCGAACAATTTAGTCATAAGGACAAGGGAATGAAGTCAGACAATTATTTGGAAATTAGGAATTGCAGTGATAGAACGTGCTGTGGCACGAACTACTTGGTTATTGTTTGTTTTGCTTGTACTCTTAGTACAGATCATGCTTTGTTAACTTTAATGCTGACCTAAACCAAAAATAGAGTTATAGAGTAGACTGGATCATTTAAAACGTTTTTTGCCAGTAATTAGCGATATGATGTCAAGACTAACAAATTATTTTATTAGCAAAATTAGCTCACAAATGTTTAACCCACGAAATGGCATTATTTTTTTCTTCAGATGGTAGGATATTATTGTGTGTTTTGTACTCAATACACAAAAAAACTTTATTTGTAGTTCATTATTTTTTTAGCAAAATGTGGGTATACTTATAGTATAGAAACTTTATGCATAAACTATTTTGCTAATATATGACTACCCAAAAAAGGTTTCTTTAGTGGTGGGACTGCAACTGGTAAAATGTAATCATGTAATAAATATTAGAATGAGAGAGAGGCAATAGTTTTTTTATTTTGTCTAGTTTAAAAAAAAATATAAATAGGTATCCAGGTTCTTTTGAAATATATATATATATATATATATATATATATATATATATAATATATATATATATTGTAAAAACTGCATATTCCCAAATACTCCAGAATGTAGAGAACTATGTCAACTACAATACAAACAACACAATAAAAAAGAATAACTAATTTATTTTTGTTTAGTGATGAGACGTACGTACCTCAATTGTTACTAAGGTACGATTATTTTAAAAGATTAACAAAAAATATGTAATTTATACACTTAATATTTCCATATATAAAATATGCTAAAATTTTGCATAGTATAGCCTAAAATAAAGCTATAACATCTATAAAACAACATTAAAATCCATACCCATGATATATCACTTATGTTCAAAATGGCTAGATGAAGACGATCTTTCTGGTAAGATTTATGCGTCACTGTAACATCTTTGTTGCCAAACAGCATAAGAATTTCACCATTGATATCAGCAATTCTGTTCAAAATGGTATATACTGGTGGTAGTGTTGATTTATGTACTATATGAGCTGTCAAACATATGCGTGTCAAATCGATATGATAACGTCGATTGCCACTTTTAAAAGGATTTAGACTGACATTATAACGTCGATTGCCAGTTCGAGGGTTAATACCTGCCACGGGAACTAATTACTAAAGTTTAAAATGTTGGAATTTACTCGAAATATGTAATTATTGCAGAACTATAGTCTATCACATGATTTTGTTAATAATGAAGTGTCAAGCAATAACGCCGTATCTATAATTTTAATGAAAGTTTTGTCAGATTGATTTCAAATTATGCAGGTAAATATTGAAGAGGCAGGTGTTTAATAAAAAAAATGTTTATGGCTTAAGTAAAATCGCATATTATGTTCGGTTAAGTAGTTACTTTCAGTGTTTAAATATTTCTTAGTAACAGCAATTTATTTCCTTCAATACAGAAAAACTAGAAAATCTGTTGTTTATCATACCTTGAGGAGTTTTTACATAGTAGCCTATTTAGGCGTTTTCTTTGGTCGGGTCCGCAAAAATATAGTTGAAGGTAAACGTGAAATTTTACAATATGTCTATGAAAGATGAACAATTGAGGTAATATTTGTTATTTATTTATTTCCTTAACTAATATTTTATTGAAAATTAAATTAGTTATCGTCAATATTTCATAAAAACGTTCTTTAACTCAGTTATAGATCAGTTCATAGATCATTAAAAAGCATGCCACGAATTCCTAATTATAAATGACATTCTTATATTCAGGTATGCATTTTCTTACTTAAAAAAATGCTCTTAATTCCTACGTTAAACATCTCTAAAACTCTCTAGAATGATACAAAATTGTACATTTTTCCTTCAAAGGAGTTATTTTAAAGAGAAATGGCTCTAAAATGTAGAACAATAAATATAACCAAATATCGATTAAACCACCTAAAAGTTAAAACTGAAAAAAGCGGTTCGAACTTCAGATCTCATAAAGGGCATGATAAATGTCCAACTAATTAATGCAGAAATGTTAACTACTCTAGGTAACATAACAGCAGTATCTACTTCCAATTTAAATGTTTATTGTTACTTGAAAGTTGTAAATGAAAAGTATGTGAAGGGAGTAAAAACCGTTTCTAAGCGACGGTTTTTTTTTCTTATTCTGACCGTCTTCATTGGCCACTGGTCTGTGCGAGGATCTTATCAAAAAGAATAAGGAGGAAAGTCGTTACAATAAAAGGCAACGGTACTGATAAATTGTGCAACTTCGCTATCATTAACTCAGATTCAGAGTCCGACGTCTTAGACCGTGCATCCTTTGTCCCCCAAGTATATACAATTACTATCAAGTAGATTAGTAAGAGACTGATGGGTGACCCATGCAACTGAGTTTTTAACTTTTTAAAACTTCTTAACCGTGGTTACATTCTGTTGTAGATTGAATTCACCGAAATTAGTCAATTTAACTAACTATCATGACGGAATATCAGGGAGCCTTTTTGTATCTTCCCCAATCACAATAACCAGAACACAAACCACCATAGTCCAAAAATATATAAATACGGGTGTGATATATATACGAACTCGTGCACACGGAACAGCCGTAATTAATATATTGATTGGGAAACTGCCCCCCCCTTGAGATTATAAAAAAGTTACCAAGTGTAAATCAACCAAAGTCATGAGTCTTTTGACGACTGATCTTTGAAGTGGTTGAGAAGTTTACAAAAAAACTCTCGAAAATTATATTTGAAATAACCGAATCAAAAAAGAATCTGTCGTCACTGTTATACTTTTCTCTTTCTCCATCAGCTTGCCCCCCCCCCCCCCCGGGCATCGGCTGGCGACGCCCCCGTTTCTCAAGCAACATTTTTATATCGACTATTTTATAACACAGACCTTGAATTAACTTTTCTAATACATTAAACAATTTTAAAAAACTTTTGTAATAAAATATGTTTAATTAATCTTTTAAGATTGTGTCCGTTGAAATTTTCGAAAATTACTGATAATATCTCAATTATTATTCCGTAGCGTGGAAAATAGTTTTAGAATTTCCAGGTCATTAGAGCAATGTTTATATACGCGATTGTCACATCGAATCAATGTGTTTTACTGTCTTGTGTGTTTTGTAATATAATAGTTTAATTGATTAAAACAAAGTCAGGTTCACTATTTTAGAAACATCTTTATATGTTTATAACGAGTTTTGTATTCTAAAGCTTTAAGTGTCCACATTTGTTGAAAATGGTACGAATATTAACATGCCAATATTAAGGTTGAGCAAGCTGTTTTAATTGGAATTTTTTAGAGTTATAGCTAAGATAACTTCCCTGAAAACCAAAACAGGAGAAATAACCTTTTTGATCACTCCATGAGAAGTTACAGGCTTTTTAAGTATTAGAATTAAGCAATTTTGTAGCCAGACCCAAATAATAAGGGCTGTAGATAAAAATGTTAACTTTATTCTATAAGTACATGAGATATAACTTCAGGAAGCAACACTAATATTATTTGTTTTTAACTTAAGGAATCTCTTTTCACAAATATAAACATGCTATTCCATGTAATCATCTCATATACATATTATAAAAATGTATTATCCTTATCTTTAACAGTTTTCCTTTAATTTTAGATTGATCATATCACAAACAGATCTCTTTAATCCAAGTACTCAAATTACTCATGGACATATTTCCAAATTTCATTAACAGTGCATGGATTAATAACAACAATATTAATATTAGTTTGAAACTGAAAAATGTCAATATATAATTAACAATTAAATAGATGCAAATACAAAACAATGTATTATACATGTTTACCGCTAAAAAATAATCAACCAACCATCGAGGAAAATTAATAAAGCAATAAGATAATCTCAACAACAAATTCTAATAAGGCTATGGGTTTATTTGAATACTTCAATACTATAAGAACATCAACGAGAAAACATAAAAAACTCTAGCTAACTTTATTTTACAAATACTATTATAATGTATTACGAAACAACTGTTTTAAAAATCATACAATAAAAACAGGCTTTTATAGCAATTCCAGAATTTACCAAATTATTGAAGTAATTGACACAAATATAGCCCAGTCATCAAATACAAATTAATATTCAAAGAATACAAACAATCTCTTAATTTTAACAACCAAACTCTCATTACATTAAATTTTTTGAACATTTGTTACAAACTAATCACAATTACTATGAATGAAAAAGAAAAAAAACTATTAGTTTTGAAAAAAATGTAAAATGTCATAATTACACTTCAAAGAACAACATATCAGTTAAAATTATGTGGGAATCCTTAATGCAGGTCAAACACCTATCACGTTAATACATAATCAAAATTCCAATCCAAAAATATAATCACACAACTATTAATATTGCTAACAGCTTACTTATTTAATATGCTCAAAGATTGTTAAAGCATGAATTATATTTTTGCTGATACAGTTTTGTTGTGAGGTTAACCGTAACCATAGAAGAATAAACCGTCAACATTGGTTTCAGTTCATAAACATGTCAAAAATTATTTATATTTTTGCTTTCTACGGGGACAAAATTAAACATTATTAAATCGTCCTTGTATGGTATGAGTGTGAATTATTGAACGATGATTTCATGAAAGCCTACTGGCTATTGTTTACAAATCTACAGATATGTTTATTACAATAACGTTAAAATACCTGGAGGTTTCTCATTGTCCCGTTGCTTCAGGACAGTCGTAGACGTCGCCTGTGAGTTGTCCATTACACCACTGACTACTGACAGCTACAACAGCGACGTAGCACTGTGGTCAGTCACCGGATCAGCTGATCGCTACATTGCTGGAGGGGATTGTCTGGAAGGGGGAGGGGGCTACAGCCGCTATCCGTGTTTACTGGTTTACGTTACGATTCTTTGACGTTTGAAAAGCACATGTGCCAACAATGGAACGTAATTGCTAAGATTTACCACAGTTTACGTCCAAGATAACTACGTTATTTATGTTTCTTATCCACAACAAGAGCCTGTATGGATTTTCCCCAATCCAACTTTACAGTGGTGTAAACCATTTCAAATCTAGAGCTAATACTGCAAATTAACCCTCCAACTGGCAGTCATTTTTTTCCTGTAGTGGCGGCATGTTTTCGAGCCTCGTGCAAGGGTTTTTTAAAAAATTTATTAAAAATATAAATTAAAAGTAATATATATAGAAGTATATATTTTTGTGTTCAGAATTAAACATATAATAATATTAGTATTTAAATTTGGCCTTAAAAAAATGTTTACTAAAATTTTTTTTCCATGAAATTCAAAATTTACATTTTTTTTTTTTTTTATTTGGGGGGGACCATACCTAGCAAACCAAGTTATAGTAAGAAAACTATAAAAGTGAGAGTACCATTGTGTGTCAAATTTATTCTAGTTTCAGAAACACATAAGCATTATACAAATTTATGAAACTATAATAACACTATATAACAAAAAGCAGCGATGCGCATAAATTGTGAAAATAGGGTGTATATGTAAGAGTTTGCTAATAAAAGTTTTACTAATACAGTTTTACTTCTATACATGTTATATTGCATATTTTATTACTCAGAATGAAGTAAACTATACAGCAGTAGTAGTAAAATAAATTCCATAACTTTTTTTTTGAAGAGTCGAAAAAAGTTTCATTTTGTCATTACTCAAAAATTTTGCGAAAAATTTTCGAGAAATTTATTTATTCTAAAATATATTTATTTGCACTACTGCAATATTTAACAATTCACCACACACTAAACACAACACTAAAACACAAATAAACCTACTAAAACTTACTAATAAACACGACTCGTCACATCAACAACTCAGACGGCATCGACAACATGGCGGTCACATCTTTTACGTTCCAAACTACAAACTTGGTACGTTGCAACTACAATATAAAGAGGAATAAAACTATAGTATTCCTTAGGCTTTTTTTCCCAGAATCCAATGGTGCATGAATCGAATCGATACGTTGCCGGAATATACTGTTATGAGTGATTATGCAAGGGAATGTTTGTTTATCAAAATTTTGACGAACAACAATCCGCTAAGGGTTATGTTTATCAAAATTTTGATAAACAACAGTTGGAGGGTTAATGCTCTTGACTTTATGAGAGAATAGACCTCGTGTACAAGAACGTAGCCAGGAAAAACTGCTGGGGTGGGTCCAGACAACTGATATTTTTCCGTAGTGGACAGAGAGTAAGGCCCCATTTTGTTCCTTAAAAGGTTCTTGACCCTTCCTTGTTGAGAACGATCTTTCAGCAGTACACGTCGGTAATGCTGAATTATTTCAAGAATAATAATCGTTTAGTAAAAAAGTAATTGAAAAAATTGAAAATTCGGGGGGCCCGGACCCCTTGGACCGCAATCGCTGGCTACGTCCTTGTTCATGTATATATGAGAGTTGTGTGGCAGATATTGAGTGCGATAATAGCAGTTCAGTGCGGAGATTTGTAGATAGCGCTATCACATTAAATATTTTGAATAGTGTTGTAATCGATTTGAATCTTCTAGCATTGACCTCATTTGTGATCAATTAAATTTAAATGCTGGTTATTATTTGTTATTGTCCGATTTTTATCAACATGTTAATACTTTGCAGTTTTATGCTATATTTATGTTCAAAGTCCAGTCATTCGCTAAATATCGTGTACAGAATGTTCAGGCGGCAGCTAGATTTAGTATTGGATGATTTAGACTAGGCTTTAGCCTTTTCGAAATGCTACAAAACAAAGCTAATGCAAATGAACATAGCCAACGGCTAAACGAATGGGCAGACTTTGACGAGATGATTTCACTAAACATACATGAGTAGGGAAATCTCTTAATGTTTTAGTAAGAGAAACACAATTAAAATTAGTATACGACCATAAGACCATACACTTTTTGTAGTATTTCCTATTTTGCCAAGTCTCAGAATTGAGATAGATAACAAATTTAAATTTACAATGACACCCCTCATTCTGTCGGCCATGTCCTATTTTGGAGAAATCAAACCCTAAATCCAAACGCCATATACAAAAATATTTATATTGTAAATTCACAAAAGCATCTAATTAAAAATCTTAGTTTCATGTTGTTTTTACAAATATATGGTAGTCACTATCAGTTAAGTTCCAAATGTGAACATAAACACATCGGGTGAAAAGCGAACATAAGGAACCAAAATTTGGTGAGAGAACGAACAAAATGCAAACTGATTCAATACATTTATATTCTCAGCTTTGCAATTTGATCTCAATTATAGGTGCCCGTAATGGTATATCTGATAAATTTTAAAATATCCATGCTCTGAATTAATAATGTTCAGTGAAAATGTCGGCCGTCATGTCCAAACATATAAAATAATAATAATAATAATATGTAGAACAGGTTTATCCGAGCTATATTACGGAAAATTTCTGAAAATAGTACATTTAATTGGGGAAAGAAAGCCATAACGAACATTTAATTCACATATTATACACAAATGAAATAAACCTATTATATATGTTTGAAATTCTCTATCTGTCCAATTGCTTCAGTTTAAAAGTTGTAATTACTTAAAAAATAAACTTTAATAATATTGTTAAATCAAATAACCACTTTTTATACAGAGATGGCTTCAACATCAGTCCCATAAAATTTAAAAATTGCAAACCTTTTTACTCCATCATATAAAACTCTTTCTTTTTGAGTGACTCATTTTTCCACACTATTGTACTGCTCTAACGTGTCATTATTGTCTCATTGAGAAATATAATCTGGAAGGTTCAAAATTCTGTCAAATGTTCGTTAAATTTTGACACTAGATGGACAATTTATTACCTATACAACGTTGGAAAATGTGGAAAAATCAGTATTCCGAACTTTTAAAATATTTTTCATTGTGAAAAACTAATCACCAATATATTCTCTGGACGATTTTGAATTTATTGCTACTGAAGAAGGGCAAGGGACACTCGTCTACTTTGAGAATTCGTCACCATAGAACAACTGTATTCAACAAATCGTTCAATCGTCATAATTGCATACTAAATGTGGAGTTCCAACCCTGCTTCCATAAAACCTAGGCTATGTACAGAGAACCGGACTCGGGTTACTTCGGCTGTTAACATTTACTTCTTGCGGCAAATGGCCCGAGGTCGTAGGGCTCGATTGACAAGAAAAAAAATCAAGATGGCTGATTTAAAAGCTTGTTGATATTTATGCTCCGTGTTTACTGTCATTCTGTGGTTTACTAATCTTTGCCGGTGGTTTTTGTGATCATCACTTTTCGTAAGTTCAGTGTGGATATTTGTTTTAATCACGCCAACCCGAAATTCTTCCTGACGAGCCGTTAACTTCTTCAACCCCACAAACCAACTAACGTGATGCAGCATATTTACAAAACCTCATTACTGTTGTCATCTGTCAATAACACCTGTCTTTGATCATTGCTATACGTCATACATAGAGTAATCTGCGAAACTTTTTTTTTGCCACAGCCTTTTGGATCATCTACCATCCACTCTGTTTCTACAAGCTGTACCATAAGAAACTCTTCTACTCCGATCAATTCATCTGGCTGTTAATTCGAGTTGATTGTTTACTCGGGGTGAACTGAGTAGCCCTGATTTAAACAATATCTACAAATATGGATTCGGAATCGAAGTCAACATGCGTTCCTTGTTGTAAAAAAGTTATAAATACCGATGAAGGACTCCAATGTGATGGCCCCTGTGATCGGTGGTTTCATCGTACTTGCGTTGGGATTTCTAAGACTGAGTATCTGAAAATTGCAAGCGATAATTCAGTTAAATGGTTTTGTACACGCGTGGATTGTGTTACCGCTCCGTCTGTGTCTAGTTTGAATACAATTCTTTCAGCACTTGCTCAAAAGATCGACGACCTTTCAGCCAAAGTTGACTGCCTCAACGATTTACCGGAAAATGTTAAACTTATCCAGGATGATGTCAAGGCTATCCATGACAAATTTGAACAACTTGAGCCTCGTATTGAGCGTCTTGAACACACAGTCTCCGATATTGAGAGTAGAGTCGATGCAAGACTGGCTGACGGTAGTGGTTTTGAGGAAACCCTGATGGAGATCAATGATCGTAATAAACGTCTGTGTAATGTAATTCTTTACGGTATTGCTGAAAGCTCCCAATCAAACACTGAATCTAAAAGAAAACACGACAAACAGCAAATTAAACAGCTTTTGTCTGAAGTTTACCAGGAAGCTAACCTCGAATCTATTAAATTCTTTAGAATTGGAGTAAATAAGAAAAATAATTCCAGGCCGATAAAAGTCATTTTCCCTGATGCTGACCAAGCTCGAATTTTCGCCAAACGTTTCTCGGACAAATATGCAAATGGTGATGGTGGAATCAGCATGTCTAGAGATCGCACAGTTAAAGAGCGAAATCATCTTCAGAAACTCAGAGCAGACCTTGAAGCGAGGAGGAATGCTGGCGAGAATGACCTGACTATAAGGTACATTAATGGAGTTCCCTCTATTTCCAAGTTGAAATCAAAAAACGCTTAGACTCCAACGGTCAAAAGAAAATCAGTGTGTTTTTTCAAAACGTCAATGGACTGAGATCTAAACTTGTAACCCTGCGCCAATCTCTTAGCCATTCCGTATATGATGTGATTGTATTGGTGGAGACCAACCTTACAGGGGATATAAGTAATGTTGAACTTGGTTTCTTCAATTACAGGGTGTATAGATGTCATAGGACCTCTCTATCGAGCCAGAAAACCAGTGGTGGTGGGGTGATTGTGGCAATACGGGACCGGTTTGATTCCTGGGAACTCTCTCAGTCTTCTCTTTACATTGAATGTGTCTTTGCAGCCATGAAGCTAAAGAATTCTATTCTTGTCCTTGGTGGTGTATATCTGCCTCCTAATCAGAACTCTACCCAATACATGGAATTTGCATCTATTCTGGAGGAACTGTCAATTACCGTTCAAGACATACACCCATTATTGATTATTGGAGATTTTAACTTGCCGAACGTGGACTGGTCCAGTCTCTTTACCCACCTCAACACATCAGCCCAACATATTTATGATGTTATAAATTTCCTTGATCTTAAGCAGTACAATAATATCTACAATGATCGAGGTGTCCTTCTGGATTTGGTCTTTTCTTCTGTGAACTTGCAAGTCCTGAATGCCTCAGACCCTCTTCTTCCTGTGGAATGTCACCATCCTGCGCTGGAAATGGACCTGGATATTAATACTTCAGAAAACCTCTACTATAGTGCATTTGTTCCCAATCTAAGGAAATGTGATCTAGCCCATGTGTTTGACTGGGTTCAGCGTCTGAACTATCCTGTGTTCGATAACAGTGTTCCTGTCGAAGACTTATTTTCAGAATTTTGTTTCCAACTTAGCTGCAATATTAGGAGCGCATGTCCATCTAAATACGTTGGTAAACGAGCCTTTCTTGTTTGGTTCTCCCCTGAACTAAAAGCTGTGATCATCAGGAAGAAGATACTTCATAGGCGCTACAAACAAACTCTTGATAACCGTCTTTATTATCAATTTTGTGGTGTTCGTGCAACATGTAGTAGACTAACGAGGGAATTCTACTCAACATATATTCAGTCCATTGACTCATCTCTGAAAAGTAACGTTCGAGTCTTCTGGAGTTTTGTCAATTCTTCCAAGAGGACTCCATCACTTCCTTCTCGATTGCAGCTCGATCATGAATTTGCTGAAAATCCTCAAGACATCTCTAACATGTTCGCCAAGTTTTTTTCCTCTGTGTACAAGGCTCCATCTTCATCTCCACCTATATATGACCTCAAGGCATGTACCACTCTCTCTTCCTGCTGTGTAACCTGTGCTGAGGTGGAGGGTGTACTGAATTCGCTTGATGTGAACAAGGGAGCTGGCCCTGACGACATCTCTCCATTGATTATGAAATTCTGCAGTAGCGTCTTATCTCCTCACCTTACCATATACTTCAACATGCTCATGGCTGCCGGAATCTTTCCCTCTAATCTCAAATTGGGTTATATAGCACCTATCTTCAAGTCTGGTTCTCCCGCTGACGTCAAGAATTATCGCCCGGTAGTTGTTCAGTCATCAATTGCCAAGATCTTTGAATCCCTGGTTCTGAAGAGGTTGTCATTCCATCTGAAGGGTGTTATCTGTGCTGAACAACATGGCTTTATGAAAGGACGCTCGACTACTACTAATCTACTAGCCTTCCAAGATCACATTCTCACTGCCTTCTCAGAATCTCATCAGGTGGACTCCATATACACAGACTTCTCTAAAGCTTTCGATCGTGTAAGCCATGAACACCTGGTGGCCAAGCTTGAAGCTATTGGACTCAGTGGAAGCCTCTTGATGTGGTTGAAGAGCTATCTTCGGGATTGTTCTCTTCGGGTTCGGGTTGCTGGCTGTTTGTCGAAGCCTTTCTCTGCTATATCAGGTGTGCCTCAGGGATCGCTGTTGGGCCCTGTTCTCTTCTCAATATTTATCAATGACTTAGTCCAGTACACCCAAGGATCAAAAGTTTTACTCTTCGCCGATGATGCTAAATTCTTCAGAACAATAAAAACCCTCAACGATTGCCAGGCTTTACAGAACAGTATTGATCTGTTGATGAAGTGGTGTTATGATAATGACATGTCATTAAATATTTCCAAATGCTCTATGATATCTTTCTCCAGGTCTTTTTCCTAATTCTATTTACTTATCATGATCCTCAATATTTATTATAAATTATTGTTATTTATTTGTTATCGTTGTTAAAATTTGTTACGAATTCTATAGATTCTATTTTGTTACTCTAATACTGTTAATATTTATTACAATTATGTAGATTTTATTTACCTTTACTAGTATAGTTATATTTATTGTAAATCATATAGCTTTATTTATTGTTATTGTTGCATAGTGTTGGCTGTATTGTTCCCTGCATGTTTGGCTTGGTGCTTGAGCTAGGGCTTAAGCACCAATTAGTTTAAAGTCCAATTGCATGTTTGGCTTGTCCCTTCTCATACCTTAAGTTTTTTTTTTAAGTTTTAAATTCCGTTGCATGTTTGGCTTGGCCCTTTGTGTTTATAAGTATTAGTCATCTTGAGAAACTATGTAAAACTGTAACACGTTGTAAATTGGTCTTTTGACCGTTGGAAGTTAAATAAATAAATAAGTAGCCTTGGTTAGTGACAGGTATACAGTATGAATGCGTGAGTCTATTATGAATATGGCTATTCTTCTCTTCTTCTCTGTTTCTTTTATTATTTTTTCACCTTTGTTTATATAACTCTTACTAGCAGTTACCCGGGGCTTCGCACGCAATTTCGTACGTTTTGCACCTGTATGAGTAATTTTGGTTTGAGTAAATTATATTTCCTGTGTTGAGTTTGCCTTGTGGCCATGATCATGAAAATACGTCAAAAAGTAGCCATTATAATTTACTTTGTTCTTAGTATGTTTTGTTCCATACATGATTTTGCCTTGTTCCCCGATCACGAAAATACATATCACAGATCAGTGAAGCCTACTTTTGTCAAAAGTTAATTAAATGGGCTAACTAAATTTAATTCATATTAAAAAATTGGATCGGTTTTTACATAGACCTAATACTTAATATTCAATAAAAGTGTACAGTTAAAAGTACATTAACAACGACAGTACGTTTTTGTTTCTTAATAAACTGAAAAATATTGTTAATATTTTAGAACATTTAGAGCTGGAATTGGTACATTAGTTTTAAAGCACAGTCCAGCCAACTTTCATCTACCATAATTCTTTCTGACTGCTTCAGAGGGAGTCTTCGGAATCAAATTCTAACCGTCTTATATTTTAGAACATTTTGTAAGTTAGATGAGTACTTACCTACTCGCTGAAATCTACAATAGCGGAAACATTTACGGTCATTTGCACTCGCTATAAAATATGTAAATAAATTTTAAAATAAACAATGTTTACACAGAACAGTTGATTGTATTAGACATGCTCATTTAATTAATATTTCACAACTTTATAGACCAAGATGAGATTTTTCGCTACTGTAAAGACCAGTGGGGCGCAGCCCAGAAAAATTTTCGAAAAAGAATAGGCCTTTATTCATCCCAGGAACCGCATGAATGTCCATGTAAAATTGCACTCTCACATTTATAATATTATTAGGATTAGGATTTACATTATGTTATTTTTTATGAGCATTTGAAGTACCTAGTTATTGGTATTTTAATCAAGTAATTAAGTATAGTATTATATTATAATTTATATTTATGATTCTTAGTTTTAGTTTTGGTAATCAGTTTTGTATTATTTCTAAATATTCATGCATCAGATACATTTTATACAACAATTCAATTTTTTTCATTATTTTTAATTTTCTTACGTAAACCTTTATTTACGTATATGCTTTTTGGGAGGAATTGGTTTGATAATTACAAATAGTTGTGTATTTAAACTAACACAGTTAATTTTAAGAATTGTATATAATAAAATAAAGAACTGATTAATTCATTAATAATATAAAACCCGTGCATGCAGAAATTATTTCACGTCTTTCGAGTATTAAATCTTAACATTATTAAAAGTATGTGTATTTAACTAATAAAAAGAGACAGTGCAACAAACAATATTACAAAATCAATGCTCAGCAAAGCATAAGAAATAATAAAACAATACATTACTAAAAATAAAAATGGTAAAGTAAATTAATTTGACCCAAAAGAAAACTGCTTGAAACTCTTAAGGTTACATATGGACTCTCTTTTATTTATTTTATTTACAAATAATTAAAGTTCAATCACAAAATAAAAAATATGAATGTATTTTATATTATTTATATTATTAATTACTTGACATGAATGAAATAATTTTTTTTATAAACCTTTAATAGTTTTTAAAACTACTCACATTATGATTGTTCTTATTATCTATCTAACATTTCATAATGAAAAACACTGGATATTTATAGAAGACAGAACTGATTGTTCTTTTGGAATTTAATGAGATTGGTGAAAGGTGTAGGAGTAGACTTCTCTTCTCCAAAGTCGTGCTGAATTTCAGTTATGAGATTGATCATTTTGAGGAGTTCCACAAAGTTCTATCATCTTTTACTTGGTCATCTCAGAGCGATAAGGCACTAAGTTATGTCACGCCTCGGCTATCACAAAAAGGATCCGCGAGATGACTATTCGAATTTTTCTTGTTGGAAAAAGATGATCACCAGATTTGTGGGTCTTTAGGAGCACATCCCGAAGTGAGGAGTTGGCTGAACCTAGGTATGTCAGCATTGTAGTCTTCAGGGCAGCGCCCTATAATTATTTTCCCTTTATAGGTACTATTTTTCTTTTTTTTGTCGTTTTTCAATATTTCTATTGTATTTCTATTATATTTCAACTTTTTCCGTTTATATTGCTGACAATGAACAACATTGAATAGATAAACAACAGTAAATTAATAAAAAAAAAAAATTAAATTAAATATTAATTATTAAATAATTTTCATTTGATGAATGAGTAATGATTTGCCTAACTAGCCCTATTTCTGATATGTTTATAAAGCGGGGATAATTGAAATAAGTAACACTTTTTCAAAGTAAAAATGCGTTTATTACATTAAATGCAACGATTACGACCGGATAACGTTAACTTTGGCGTCTTTGACATTCGTGTCAGTAATACTTAGGTTCTTAATTTCTACTACATCTGTTGTTGGATTGTTCCAAGGTTGTGTGTCTGTGGAGCCGAACACCACGAAGATCAAACTTCCGGTGAAAAATAACGCCGCAGATATGTGGAAAACAATAATCCATTGCTCTCTATCAGTCTGTGGATACAATTAAAAATAGTTTATATTTTATTTTAACAGCATAGGTATCTGCAGTAAACTTGAAAAATAGCGATAAATATAAAAGACTTACATCAGGAAAAGTATGATAAAAGTAATTGTATAATAATAAATAAACTCAAAAACAATATTGCGCTTACGCGTTTCAGTGTTAAATCGTTGTTAAAACCGTACAAAATGTTTTAAATGTTTCAGCACTGGGCGTCGTCAAAAGTTAAAACCACAAACACGAACACAGAATTACAATATTTTTAAAAACATCTCAAACTCGTTTGGCAGGATTACCGGTATATCTCGGCTATGGTTAGGTACGATTCATACCTGGAGAGTGTCATACAAGACGCCTAGTGCTGATATATTTAAAACAATTTTGTACGGCTTTGACAATGGCGTTTTAACCTCAAAATACTAAGCACAATATTTTTGGGTTCTTGACTAAATGTGTGTAAAACCTATTTAAATACTAATTATACTAATTATTGTAACCCAGGGGCTAAAACATGAATCTTGATTAAAATAATAAACTGATGTACTACTACGTAATTTTAACGAAAATCACGTTATTGAAGCAAAACATACATTTCAATATCCGATCTAATATGAAATAGCATGGCACGTTCAAATACTCGTTCCTTGTTAGAATATTAATTCTAATACTAGAACCTTGAATACTGATTGTAACTGGTATGCAAATTGAGCACGGTCAAAGCAATTAAATAGAAAAAGAACAATTGAGGATCTGCAAAAATATTTATACAGGTTGAGGCAGACCACCCGTTCAAGAGTCGAACTTCATTTTAAAACTGATTATTATTTTTCACTGATTATTTTAGAAAAAAGCTTTAAATTAATTGCGCTTGTTGTATACAGGCTGGTCTGAAATGTCTAAGTTATATGGTTTCACAGTTGTTTTACTGTTACCTCGGTAAAAATCCAAATTTTTATCCAAAGTTGCCAAAGAAATGCTCTTTCTAAAAATATGTTACAGTTGTCACTTTTTAGCACATTTCCAGTTTTTAATCGTTCAAATTTAGGATATTTCAAACTCGTAAAACCTAAAAGATTCAAATAGTAAGGTATGACTTTCGTTAGGTACAGCTCTCTTAGAAGTTATTGTTTTTTTTCTTTTTAATTTAAAGGTCTTTCTCTCGGATGATTGAGTAATAACGCCAAAAATACTAATTTCACGCTAGTTTTAGCTTCAACGTTAAATTTTCGTTATTTTTCCGAATTCTTTGGGGTTAAAATATGGGGGTTTTTGTTAAAATCAAGAATATAGCTTTCTCGTTTCAGCTGCTATACATCGCGTACGGGTGGTCTGCGTACGGACTGTAATACAGTTGGTTAGCAATGCAGCCCTAGATTGCAGGCCCTAGGTTGGGTGATTGAAACCCTCACCCAGTTGATCAATACATTTGCAGTTTGATACAACTGGTGCAATGGTACCGGATCGATAAAATCTCTTATTTTAGCAGTAAACTAATAAATGAAGAGATTGGCTCCACCCACATTGCAATTTATCGATCTGATAGTCACCGACAGAACAGACGTATACGTCCTTAACTGACTATGCACAACACTGAGACAGTTATTATATCAATATTCTGACCTCGTCCGTCACGATGTACCCGGTTACAATGGGAGCAAGGATGGGAGACAGAGTGGACAGGCCATTGACGATCCCCATCAGCAACCCTGCAAAGTTGGGAGCCAGGTCCAGTGAGTTGGCGAAGAACCCAGGATACACACCAGCGTTGAGCGCTCCGGTGATCGTGATCAATATCACAGCTGCGAGCACATTGGTGGAAACGCAAGCGAGTCCCCACAGAGCAGCCGCCTCTCCCCAGTCACCTGGAAGTTATATCATTAGTTCTTTGTTTGAAATGTTTGGTTGGCGATGGAAGGATTGTGAAGGAAAAATCCTACAAACCAATGGCGGGAAGAGTTAGCCCTAACAGGACCTTCTCGAAATCGTGTCCTCTATTCGTCCATCTGGCTGTTCGATATCGCGATAAAAGATCCTAGAGACTTAACACTTAGTATACATCTCTCAGCTCAAGGAAAACCCTATTGATTGTAGAGCCAAAGGGTCCAACGGAGATCTTTGTTCTGTCTGTCTATCCGTACTCTTGTATGTGCGATGACTCTTGATGCAAAGGTCTTAAAGGTCAGAAACTTTTAACATGCATTCCTCTTGATTCAAGGAAGATCTTTATTAATTTTTAGGTCAATAGGTCAAAGCAGCCTTCTTTCTGCTCGTCTCGTTTGTGCAATAACACTCGATAGAGATTTAAATCTTGGCATATCTTCCTACTAATCCAAGGAATAACCATACTGATTTTAAATTCAAAAGGTCAAAATATAGTCCGCACGTCTGTCTGTACGGCTTTGTGATTAAGTGTTAGAGCTTTTAAAATGGGTATATAGTTTCCTCTTGGTTCAAGGACCTCTCTTGATTTAATGATCAAGAAGTCAACTAGAAATCCATTTGTCTGCCTATGCGTAAGTTGTTCTATCCATACGTTTTGTCCAGTCCTTCGAAACTTCGTTATATCGGTTATTAAAAAGTACATTTGCGTCAGGACTTAAATAAATCGTAACATTGTGAGGAAAGATAGTTCACACGGCACGTTCACACTACGTCGAAATGTTAACACAATTCAAACCAAAAATGTTTTGACATTGCTACGGAAAGCCAACAAATATTTATTCACCATTTGTTGAGCATTTACTCAAATATTTCACAGATAACTGAAAGTATGTCTGGATCGCTATTGGACCGTTTTGAATTTTCAAAAAGTTGGTAGTCCGTAATAAAGAAGCCATATTGATCACTGTTTTTTATGTTGTTTATATAACCAAGCACGTCACAGCTCGCCCTTTCAGTCATATGTATAAGCATATGTGTTTTACTGTCAGTTTCGGTTTAACATCTGTTTTTAATAAAAACTTAATTTTAACAATGGGGCAGAGATATTTCAAGAATTTCACTGTCCAACTATTTCTAAACCTTGATGACTCGTCCACAAAAGTCTACGAACTAAGGTTAAAACTATGTATGATTTTATGTTAGGAGGGATGATTTTAACGTGAAACTACCGGTAGGGATGAACCATTTTACTTATCCCCAGGGAGGTCCTCTGGCTGGTTACACTACCTGAACTACACCTACACTGGGTACAGCAAAGACGAGTCATTCAAATCTGGGCAACCAAGTGGATGACCAGAAACGGCATAGTACTAACCGTAAATGTCAAGATATTGGGGTGCAAGGGTAGATCGATAGGCCTAGCCAATTGCGAGAGATGATTGTTGGGGGTCCCTAAGTGTTAAGGGCTGCTGCTAGCCTAGATATAAGGGCGTGCCACTCCCAACATGCTTTGACTTGAGATGCTGGTTCAGAGCTGGCTTCCTATTTTTTTTTCAAGAAGAACATGACTGAGATTAATATCCAAAATCTTTCCTCATGGATTTTGACAAGATATGGCCTCTACCCCAACCTTAACCATCTAGAATATCCTATCACTCCGAAAGCAGCGCAAAGGACTATATACAATTTAAGGTTCTTTTCCTTAAAAGAACAAACAAATTTACTGTGGGATCACAATCAAATTTCAAAGGATCATGCTTAAAATATCTCTCTATTGCTTTATTAATGCCATTAATTTTTAGATTACAATTATTAAACTAACTGTTTAAGTATTAAAACCAACGTACCGATAACGCTCCACATCTTCCTGGAGACACTGAGAGAAAGAAGCCGTCTCTTGATGACGTAGTCTGCGATCCAAGAGAACACGATCATTAATAAGAACTTCATTATGTAGGGAAGAGACGATATTAGTCCATTCTGAAAAATTAGCTATGATCAAACACTTAAAATGAGAAGTCGAAGAAGAATATAATTGGGATTCTAAATACATAGTAAATATTAGAGGCATCAAAGTACATGGCATGCTTTAGTAGAAAAGCCTACACCGAATAAGAATATCAAAGTGTGAAAGATATAACAGTTAAGCTTTTTTAATTGTAATTTTACCATAGGCAATGTCAGTGTAATATAATATAGAGAAAAATCCCTGTTTTTAGAAGCCCTGACTGCAAAACTTCGTATTTCTAGTGATGCAATTATTACAACTTCTTTCTGGGATAAAAATTTATTAAAATAATCCATATTTTAATATAGTAGGGTAACAATTTTTAAAACCAACATTTTCGGAAGCATATTTAGTAATTTGTTCAATAAAGAATATATTATATAAAACTATGTCCCAGAAATACAATACAACAATATTCAGTTAAATGCTTGATTAAATTCAATGACATGTAAAAGTCGGTAAAATGTGTCAGCTCAAAATATTTTTATTGAATACTTACAAATCAATGCTATTTACAGTATGCAATATACAAGTTACATTATTATATTCTCAGGTCAGTTATTGTGTGAAAGTTTTAAAATGATCTCCATTAGAAAACCAGAGTACAATACGTGTCATGTTAACCTTATATAGGTATATTCTAATTTATGTATAAAAATGCAACATTTTAGTCCTGTAAATGTATTAGCACGCATGCCTTTCGCGTTTTATTAACAAAATACAGGTGTTAACCAAGAAAGTTTAAACTACTATTTACAGGCACTTCTCATCTCCAAATTTGATCTGAAATCTAAAAACGTATAGCCAGTGCAGCAGCTCTTTGAGTTACCCTATGTGAGCGTAAAATGAGGATATATTAAAAACATAATTTGTCTACATAGGCTACACATAGACATCTAGCGCTCATAAAACTAACACCAATGGGGTTTGTAATAATGTTAATAACCAAAAGACGTTTTATCTTTAACAGCGTACATGGTGTTACAGTAGGAAAACAATATTTTTAAAGTAACTGCAACAGATTTAACTAAATTATAGACAAGAGTGCAAAGCCTTTATTGAGTATCAAATCAGTATGTTCACTTGAAAACAAAACAAAAATCGGTGTTGTCAATTGGCGATGGTAACAAATTACATTTCGGTTACCGAAATTAATTAATTTAAACGGTAATTTGGTATCAAACGCAGTCAAATACGTCACTATCTACTATTTTTATTAGGATATATAAGTAGATAAACACATACGTACGCATTATAAATAGTAAAGTTAACATTTACAGGCACTCACGTGATCTGAGCTTGAATTTAGTTACTTATTATTTTGAGGGAAGTTTTTCTTTTTTCATCATGAGGCGGCACCGAAGCTCGCACTGATGGCCAGGGACATTTCTGAGCGGTACTTTGACGACCTCAGATCACGTGCCAGATCGTCGAACGTGATCTGAAGTCGGAAGTTGAACGATCTGGCACGTGATCTGAGAACGGGAAAGTGCCGATCGGAAATGTCCCTGGCCATCAGTGCGAGTGCGAGCTTCGGTGGTACCTTCGGCAACTTCTGCTGGATAAAAAAGCCCTCTTATTACTACCTCAATTCAAGCTTAGGTCAGGTGAGGGCTCGTAAAGGTTTACGTTAACTTTGGTAATACTATTAACATATTTATGATAACCTAATCTAACAGGATTTCAGACATCTGCCATCGTTATGGGTCGTAAAAGATAGAGCACAACGTTTCGAGGATTGGAATCTATCATCTTCGTCAGGTTAATATCCCTGTAGTCAGTGGTAATGTGATGTGCGATTGTCATCATCGTACTTGTGATTTGTGCTCGGGACTAGCATCCTGTGCAGTGACAACGCCTGGACTAGACTCCAAGCAGCTCCTTTACTTCTTTCTTTTCGTTATTTTTGTATGTATTAAAACTTCCCTCACCTGACGAAGAGGATAGATTCCAATCCTCGAAACGTTGTGTTATCCTTTTATAACCTATGACGATGGCAAATTTCCTAAATCCTGTTATCCTTTCAAACCTTCCATCGTCAATAACAAACTTTAAACAAAGAATCTAATCTAAACCTACTCATATAGCCTAATAAAAAATAGTAGATAGGAACAGAGTGGCCTCCGCATAATGCCAAAGTATCATTTAAACTTTGCCAAAGGAATTACAATTGCATCGTGAGCTTGGAACTAACTTGTTTGATGTCAAATCCGAAAACATGGCTGAGATAGCTCGGCACCTCTATGAGCAGCATTGAATATCCCCATTCATGACACAAGGACGCTATGAGCAAGGCCCACATAGGACCGGAAGTCAAGATCTGCCTCCAAGGAGTTGGCATTGTCTGTAACCAAATTGTCATTTCAGTTTAACCATCCTTCTGCAATGTCTCATGCACACATCCTGTACGCAGGAGTTTTATTGATAGTTTTAGTTTAACAGATAGTTCTCTCCTTCAAGAACAAAGTAGCGTCTCGACACGCTCGGAACCAAAAACTTAGTTGATAGTCAGAACTCGTCCAGGTAATATCATTCCAGGAAATCTTCGTATACTTATATTCTGATGCAAGCATACGTTTTTCTTACCTCGTAATATCCTTACGTAGCCTACTACTAAACAACGCAAATTATGTACATTCCAGATGATTGGAGCAGGGACGTAGGCAGCTGTGGCTGGGCCCTCGGACAAAATGTTCGCACGGGCTTCCATAACTAATTATAACATTATTTTTTCAGATCAATATAAACCAAACAAATCTTCATATTTTGGATACACCTCATTTACTGTATGTTATAGTCACAGCTGGCTGTTTTATTATTATTTTTTTTATAATACAATTAATGACCCCATAAATGTTCTTGTGAGCTTTATTTACTTATTATAACTACATTACCTTCGGAACTGCTGTATTTCAAAAGGTTTCTTTGTTAATACGAGTATAATAGTGTGTAAATGTAAGGGGTTTTCACGATTTCAACTTGCTCCTGTAAACTGTCGCGTCGTGGCGTTATTAAAAGTATTGTACTAGCCTACTAAATCATCTGAAAAAGTTTTTGTTGTTCGTTCAGGAACCCCCTATATAACACACTGTAATGTAAATAATCAGAAGATAAAACACATTAAAGCCAAAACTAAACAGATCTGAAAAAGTATCGTGTAGTTAATGAATGAAAAAAATCACACCGGTATTCTAAAAAATAAATTTGATAACATAATAACAACAAAATTAAAATAATCTAATTAAAAATAACCACAATTATGATTTGTAATCTATTAGGGAAATTCCCAAATTTGTATACACAGACAGTTAATCTTTTTCACATTTATGGGCATCATGTTTAAATGTAGACAGTTCTAACTTATTAAAATGAGAATACTGAAAAACTGACATGAATTTTAAAATATTCATACTGCATACTTATTTATTGTGTAAAACCACAAAAATCACCATTCAAACTTATTGTGTAACGTAATCCTAATTAGTGAGATACAAATTGAGCTTATAAAATGTACTTACATTTACACTACGTTACCTCAAAAAAACAAAACTGTAATATACCCAGGCTTAGATTTATTAAACTGTTAAATGTAGCTTGCAGCAGTCCATATTGTTCTTGCTTACTATATATGCAATCTTGCTTACTATATACTTTTCTGATGTCAGATCACATTAGACGATCTGGCACGTGATCTGAGATCCGCAAAGTTCCGATCGGAAATGCCCCTGGCCATAAGTGCAGACTTCGAGGGTGACCTCCACCCAAAACTTCTGGTGAAAAAAGAAAATCATCTCTCAAAATAGTGCCCAAATTCAAGCGCAGATCACGTGAGCGTTCGTAATGGATATATTTAACCTTGGTACTACTAGTGACATATTAATGATAACCTAATCTAAACCTTCTTATATCGTGTAATAACAAGTAGTATACATAGGGACAGATTGACGTCCGTATAATACCGAAGTACCATTTCAAGTAAATAAATGTTACAATAAAATAATCAACAGTTCTCATAAATTTTATATGTTACAAATGTAGCGTTACTGTATTGAATGATCCCGATAATTCTTAAAATTTAACGTGGAAGTGGTGTCTTCGAATTGGGTTACAGCGTTGGTGGTGGGATAGGGCCCTGTATGGGCCCCCCATAGTGCCGGGCCCCGGCAAAAGTATCTGAGAAAACCGGGTGACCATGGTACTGGACTTTGGATATATATATATATATATATATATATATATATATATATATTTACATTAATCAAATTTGTATAAATAGCAATAGCCTAATTTAATTTTTCAATAAACATTGAATCACCGCCGGGACTCGAACCCGGATCTCTCACTTGCCGGGTGAATGTGCTACCATTACACCACAGAGCCCTTACTTTTTACGATTCAATTATTTTGTATTTGGCCTTATCTGTTAGATATGCGTTTAAATAACCAAACTAACATACAAAGTTAAGGTAAAAGAGTTCATTGTCTGGTACATAAACATCCTACCACATAATAGTTGTTGTTATGGTAACTGTAAGTTTTGTGTGTTGAAAATTGTGTTATATAGTTGTGTTGAATTATCTGTTGTCTTATTTAGAAAGTTTACTGACTGCATAATTTTTATATGTTTTTGTTGAATTTTGTTAAATCATTTTGTACTCTTTAAATGTAGATAACTTAGAACTCCTGTAAAAACTACTGCTAGGATTGAATTCGTTATATAACTGCCTGATACCCTGTTATAGATTATTTAGTTTTAATATATTTTGTAGTTAGCAATCGATTATCCGTATAACAACATTTGTTGTGGACCTGAATTTTACATTTTTTTTAAGTGAGCAGTCTGTAAAGAAAAGTATAATTAACATCAATTGTGTACATTACCAACTGCCCTCCCGCACGCTCTGTTAGGTGCATTGGGAGGATTATACCTGTAAAATGATTGTATTGTGTTTTCTGAATAAAGAGTTTTTGAACCAGAACTTGAACTTAATATATGATCGAAATCCAAATACCTGTCAAACGACTTGTATTTACGTTAATCTGATTTGTATAAATGGCAATTAATAGCTTAATTTAATTTTTCCATAAACATTGAATCACAGAAAGTAATTGCTCCGCCGGGAAGTGAGAGATCCGGGTTCGAGCACCGGCGGAGCAATTACTTTTAGTGATTCAATGTTTATTGAAAAATTACACACACACACACACACACACACACACACACACACACACACACACACGCACACGCACACGCACGCACACACACACACACACACACACACACACACACACACACACACACACACACACACACACACACACTTTGAAATAACGGTGATTGGGAGAACAATCCACATCCAAAGGTTTTTTGTACGAGAGTGATGTTTTTGTTGTTTTGCTTCTTTCATTAAACAATACATTCACTATCAATCCCACAAATTTTTGCGTTAAACCCTCACAAGGAACACTGAACCTCACCCCGTAGATACTCATATACATACATTGCTCTCCGAAGAGGTTTCTACCAGGGAAGAGTTGATATACTCCCGCTCTCTGTCGTTGATGGAAGGGTGGGAGTCCGGAGAGTCGGCGCCTACAAACAGCCAGACCACAGACCACAATACACCGCACAGTCCGGTACAGTAGAAGATACTGGGCCAGCCCCACGGACTGGCGGCCAGGTACCCGGCTATGGGAAGGATGAGTACTGTCCCGAACTGGGTACCTTGAAAAACATACTAAAGTAAGTAGACAATCATAATCTTAATTCAACATTGTACTGTACTGTGTACTTAGTTAAGTATCTAATATGTTTCTACTAGCTGTCATCCACGGCTTCACACGCAATTTTTAAAATCGTAATCCCTACACTACTTAGCAAATGCACTATGATGTAATATGATGGAGCCCTATGAACATTTTCAAACGTGAGTAGCCTACACATACATCAGGTACATACTTAAAAGTACAGAGTTTAACCCGACTCTCATATCATTTTTTGCACGTGTAGGCATTTATGGTCCGAATTAATTACACGAGTATTTCCAACGCCACAGCTGATTCTGCTTTTTTTGCCCCGAAAAAAATCACAAATACATAGGTCTCGGAAACCTACTTCGGTCAAAAAGCGTTTACTTATATCCACGTCAAATACCGGTCTAGGGTATTTCCAGTGCCATAGTAGAGTTTACCCTGTTGTCCCGACGATGAAAAAATATACGTAGGTCTGAGAAGCCTTATGTCGGTTAAAAGGTGTCTACTTCCAACCGTATAATATGGCACAGTTGAGTTTGCCTTATTGCCCCGATCGAAAAACAACATACTTCGGTCAAAAATACAGCAAACTGATAGACTTTAATGTTGCTCAGCCGTGTTCCATTGTTGGGCATGCACCACCATAGATCTCCTTGTCTATGTAGAAATGAAGTTTCATGCCAAATTTAAAGTCTACATATGATCTTCCTCGAGATATCGTGGCACATAATATATTCATTTTTGTTTATAGGGTTATTTTTTATAGCAGAGTTTAAATAATAAAAATTCCATTGTGGTAACAAGGTGGGTATTACAATGCAAGAGTGCGCTGAAATACAATATTGTTACCAAATTTTAAAATTGACTTCCCAATGTATTATTGTTTTACTGTATAAATAAGCCGCATGTGTTAACATATTACATGCTAAAATATCATGTGTTGCAAATTTATTTATTCACCTATTTTCTCGTTGCCACCATGGTTACTCATGAGACTATGTAAAAATATTAGTTAACGCTTAGCCAAATCCCATGAACGTCACTTATCAGTATTAAACTCAGTGTTGCGTGTATAGAAATGAAGCTTCATACAACATTTCCAGTCTATAGATAATTTCGTTTTCGAGATATCGTGGGATTAGACAGACAGACAGACAAATTAAATTTGACTAGTCTTTCGAGTGATAACTTCACTAGCGCTCAACCGATTAATCGGTTAACTGTAATATAACATTTTATAACATGTGTTCCAGGTATTTCCTGTTATTTTACCCAACTGGTTACTATTATGTACAGAATAATAATCTATAACAGCTTAATGACAAATATTTAAATGTTAATCTAAAATGATATGTTTATCAAGGTTCCTTCTAACCCAGCAGGGATCACTTCTGGCTGGTTTATACCTTTCAGTTAAACCCACCACTGGGCAGAGCAAACACCGATGTGTCACTTAAATCTGGGCAACCTTATGGATGTGCAGGAGCGGCACATCACTAACCGCAAATGTCCAGATTCTGGGGTTCATGGGCAATTCGATAGGTCTAGTCTACTGTGAGAGATGACTGTTGGAGTTGGTGGTGTTTGTTCCTTAACCTCAGAGGTTCTTGCTAGCCTCAACAAGGGTATGTCACCCCCTGCCTGCTTTGACTGGAGAGGCTGGTTCAGAGCTGGCCTCCAATTCTTCCAGGGAGACATGACTGAGATGTAGTGCCCTAAGTCTTCCTCATGGATTTCGATAGGAGGTGGCCCCTACTCCCTAACCTTACCCATCCTGAATATCCTGTCACTCCGGAAGCAGCGCAAAGGTTCTTACAGGACTAAGTGCAATTTATAAGCTTCTTGTCCTAAGAGAACAAAAAAAGGTTCCTTCTATAAACCTGACGTTGTTTTCTTTCCCTGAGGCTGTGTGACTTTGTTGTGCTGACACAAATGTAATCAAGTTTCGAAAACAAATAAAGCCACTACACCAGTTTTAATTTGCTGAAAAATAATCTTTCCAAATAATTACCTAATTAAATGAAGTAATAGACTATGTTAAACGATTAAATGTTAGTGATAATGATAAGGAGTCCTTTCTTAAGAATTAAAAACTGTTGTAACGAACGTTCGTTTAATAGTATTTTAACGACATCTATAAAATCTCTTGTACGAATTGCATATTGGTTATTATCTGTCATTGGCCATATAGTCCAGAGTACGTTATTACGACTCAGTGATAATCCATATGACGTTTTCGTATTAGAAGGTTGCAATATTTTATTAGATTATATTTGTATCTTACCTTAGTTACAGTATGGGATAGACACCCTCATGTTTCGATTTGTTTTTTACCTAAGTAAAATTAACGCCATTGCAAAATTATTGCAATTCGAGTTTAAAGTTTATTGCAATATATACATAAGTGTTTTTTGGCATTGTTACATTAAGGCAATATTTAACCCGTCTCCAATTAATTGTTTTATCTACAAATTAGTTTGTCACGAATTTTTAAATCGCCATTTCAAATGGATTACCATTTATAAAAACTCTTAAAACACTGAAATGTCCATTTTCAGTTTAAAACATTACATAAACATAGCCGTTACCAAAAGGTTTACTTCGTTGCTCAGTTTTTTTTTTTATATTTTTTTATTACTATAGCCAGGGTAAAACACAAGGCCGTAGGCAGCGGGGTGGAGGGGGTTTAGATGTTGTAAACAACAACGGATAATAATGTTGATGTTAAAATGGGGTTTTATAATGCAAATGCTTCAGTGCTAACAAACCTAACCCCCCCTCCCCCCCAACAAAATGTTTTCTGGCTACTGCCCTGGGTAAAATGACTGATATGTTAAATTTGGCTGTTCGTATTTGGCAGCGTAATACATTAGAACAGAATACCGATAATTGCCTGCAATAAAGTTCTTGTTGTTGACATGTCTATTAAAAAGTGTTTACGTTACCAACTTATTTATAGGTGGATTTCACGGTGGAGATTTTGGTGACGGTTCAGAAAATACGAAATACCGGTACACCGAAACAAACTATTTCCGTCACCTACTGTTAGTATTTTACTTTGAACTATTATGGAACCTCTCAGCAAAGTATATTTCAAATGTTGAGTATTAATAGCTCCAGTCCACCTTCCTCTTAAGTGCAGGATTTATCCAGATTTCATCAAGTCAGCAACAGCATCAGATTTCAGATGCTGTACGTAAGAGGAAAGTGGACTGGAGCTATACTCAACATTCGCATTGAATCAGCCCTTCCCACCATAGCTTCGTTAAGTGTAAAGTATATTGGTGAACACTCATAACATATCCTACTAATTGTAAAGGTTACTACTTAGTAAGTCGGGTCGATCGGTAAATCTCTTCTCTGTCTGTATGTCTACGTATGTTTCTCCGCTCATAGTCTCGAAAACAGTTTGACGTACAGTAAAGGGATTTAGCACCAAAGTTTGTCTCTTGAATCTATTTCTGGAGAGATCAAAGCGTCGGTGGTAGAAATTTTTTGGCCGAAGTAGGCTGCTCAAACGTATGTGTGTATATATTCTTGATCGGGTAAAAACTATACTCAACTATGTCATCGGAAAAAACCTTAGACCTTAGATTACTAGAAAAGACAGATGACGTTTTTGACCAAATCAGGCTCTTGAGATCTACGTGTTGATAATGATTGTAACAAAAGTCCTCATGTACTTGAATAACCTGGGCATATGTGCCAGGTGAAGACTATGTTAGCCATTCCCCTTGTAGTGTGTACAGTGGAACCTCGATAAGTCGGATTAATCGGGACCGCGGCCGATCCGGGTTAACGATAATCCGGGTTAGCCGGAGAATTAGGTAAAAATTAATTAATTAAATACGTAAAATTGTAAAAACATCAAATATGGACATTTAATTATTATTAATCCTTACAGTACATTTATAACTGTTCATTTCCTGGTAAAAAACTCAGTCAGCTTTGGTTGTGCCAATGTCGTCTGCCGCTTGCGTGCTGTGCGATCCCGCAGTCTCTTCAACATGAGCAATTCAGCCGGCGATGTTTCTGCCTGCCGCTCGAAATAAACCATTAGTTCGTTTAGTTTGATCACTGCATCTCCATGACTCATCACTGGATCTTCAATGTCCCCGTCTGCCTCCTCAGCGTCTGATTCATTAGCATCAGGCAAAAACTACGCGATCACTTCCTCGTCAGTAAGTGGCTCATAGCCTCCGTTATTGTCTGCCCCTAACCACAGATTAATGTCATTTTCATCGACTTCAGAGAGGATTTGGGGAAATACGCGTCTGTTATTGTTTCCGAGAATCCGGGACAATGACCGCCACTCGGCCGCCGTGTGCCATGAATCACACACTCACTGTCGTACAGTCCCATCAAATACTGATGCAAAAATTGATTCACGGATACTATACCACTCAAAAATATTACGTTTTTATTATTGAAATGTTTGTCTGGTTTTTCATTTTTTAATTGAAAATCGGTCCGGGTTAGCCGGACTTCCGGATTAACGGGGGCCGGCTTATCGGGGTTGTACTGTACTCGTAGTTGGACGGGGATGAATTAGCAGTCGGCAGTTATTGCAGCCACGGCAGGAAACGATAACGTTCTTGCGATCTAGCGATTTTAGTGTGCTTTACTGCCATAAACAAATTGCATGTACTTAAATGTTTTAAGCTTGCTGCGGGGACAATGAGCGCATTCCTATTCCTGTAAATGTAAAGATTTTAATGTATACATACCCTAATGAACTTAGTTTAAAAACTGTAATAACACATATGGTTATTTACGTTTCAAAATTATTGCAGAGTTTAAAATGTTCCATTTAAATGCATGGAGATGATGAAAATAGCACTAGAGGTATTTAAATAACAACAGTAATAACATTTCAACCCACACCATAATTACTGTCGTGCACTGAGCTTGTTTACATGAGAATCCGAAACTGCATTTAAATTCAAACAGTAATGGCAGAAATACTGTGTAACTTACACAACATATGTCGCCAGTGACGATTTCAAACCTTAATGGCTTGTGCATCTTCTATGTTATTAACCATGTAACTGGCGGTCACTTCATCCTGTAGTGTGGGGCTATTTTAGAGCTTCATGCAAGGGTTTTTTTAGTTTATGAAAAATATAAATTAGGAGCATATATATATATGTGTGTGTGTGTGTGTGTGTGTGTGTGTGTGTGTGTGTGTGTGTGTGTGTGTGTGTGTGTGTGTGTGTGTGTGTGTGTGTGTGTGTGTGTGTGTGTGTGTGTGTGTGTGTGTGTGTGTGTGTGTGTGTGTGTGTGTGTGTGTGTGTGTGTGTGTGTGTGTGTGTGTGTGTGTGTGTGTGTGTGTGTGTGTGTGTGTGTGTGTGTGTGTGTGTGTGTGGTGTGTGTGTGTGTGTGTGTGTGTGTGTGTGTGTGTGTGTGTGTGTGTGTGTGTGTGTGTGTGTGTGTGTGTGTGTGTGTGTGTGTGTGTGTGTGTGTGTGTGTGTGTGTGTGTGTGTGTGTGTGTGTGTGTGTGTGTGTGTGTGTGTGTGTGTGTGTGTGTGTGTGTGTGTGTGTGTGTGTGTGTGTGTGTGTGTGTGTGTGTGTGTGTGTGTGTGTGTGTGTGTGTGTGTGTGTGTGTGTGTGTGTGTGTGTGTGTGTGTGTGTGTGTGTGTGTGTGTGTGTGTGTGTGTGTGTGTGTGTGTGTGTGTGTGTGTGTGTGTGTGTGTGTGTGTGTGTGTGTGTGTGTGTGTGTGTGTGTGTGTGTGTGTGTGTGTGTGTGTGTGTGTGTGTGTGTGTGTGTGTGTGTGTGTGTGTGTGTGTGTGTGTGTGTGTGTGTGTGTGTGTGTGTGTGTGTGTGTGTGTGTGTGTGGTGTGTGTGTGTGTGTGTGTGTGTGTGTGTGTGTGTGTGTGTGTGTGTGTGTGTGTGTGTGTGTGTGTGTGTGTGTGTGTGTGTGTGTGTGTGTGTGTGTGTGTGTGTGTGTGTGTGTGTGTGTGTGTGTGTGTGTGTGTGTGTGTGTGTGTGTGTGTGTGTGTGTGTGTGTGTGTGTGTGTGTGTGTGTGTGTGTGTGTGTGTGTGTGTGTGTGTGTGTGTGTGTGTGTGTGTGTGTGTGTGTGTGTGTGTGTGTGTGTGTGTGTGTGTGTGTGTGTGTGTGTGTGTGTGTGTGTGTGTGTGTGTGTGTGTGTGTGTGTGTGTGTGTGTGTGTGTGTGTGTGTGTGTGTGTGTGTGTGTGTGTGTGTGTGTGTGTGTGTGTGTGTGTGTGTGTGTGTGTGTGTGTGTGTGTGTGTGTGTGTGTGTGTGTGTGTGTGTGTGTGTGTGTGTGTGTGTGTGTGTGTGTGTGTGTGTGTGTGTGTGTGTGTGTGTGTGTGTGTGTGTGTGTGTGTGTGTGTGTGTGTGTGTGTGTGTGTGTGTGTGTGTGTGTGTGTGTGTGTGTGTGTGTGTGTGTGTGTGTGTGTGTGTGTGTGTGTGTGTGTGTGTGTGTGGTGTGTGTGTGTGTGTGTGTGTGTGTGTGTGTGTGTGTGTGTGTGTGTGTGTGTGTGTGTGTGTGTGTGTGTGTGTGTGTGTGTGTGTGTGTGTGTGTGTGTGTGTGTGTGTGTGTGTGTGTGTGTGTGTGTGTTCAAGTTCAAGTTCAAACATCTTTATTCAGAAAAAAATATTATAGTAATACATGTATTATTATACAATTCCATGCAGATACTGTAAGCAAATTAGTACATTACTTTAAATCAATTAATACATTATGCAGCTTTCACAAAAACACTCCCAATGCACCCGAGAAGGCGCGTGCGGGAGGCAAGTTAGCATTAATTTTTAATTTTAAATTTGGCAGTCACAAGAGGCAGTTAACCAAGATTAATAACCTTAACACATTATTATGATCATTTTATGAGAAACAGCAACCATCAATCATACAATAACAGTGCACCTCAATGCAGCAATATATACATTAAACAATCAATAGCAAGAATAAATATCTGAATAGATAACAATCATAAATATAACATAATAAAATAACAGTATAAATAACATCTATATGGTAAAAAAGAATTAACTAACAATAACAAAATGATAACGATATATATATATATATATATATATATATATATATACACACACATCTACATACATACATATAAATATATACACATACACACACATACACACATACATGCATATGGTATTAACAGTAATAAATAAGCAAAACATTATAAGTAATTAATTAAAAAAAATACAAATGAAAAAAAAAATGATGTGAGAAAACATTAGTAGGTATGGGAGAAACTCTGTTCACACTATACGGTGTTTAGAACAAATTGTAAAACACTTCATCTTAAACTTAGGTTTTCCCTCAAACAGTATGTTGTTACCATATGTTTCAACCAGTTTGTTAAATAATGTTGGACCAAGATAGGAAAATTGATGTCTAGCAGTTTCTTTAAAATAATTAGGTACTTGCAAATGAGTCGACCAATTCCAAAACTCACTAACTCCAAAATTTTTGAAATTGAGGTTTTTATAGTATTTGGCAGTATTTGGGGAGTTTTATAAGGTAGCAAAAGATCTTGTTCCAAAACTCTCTAATTCTTATGGAAATATCAATGTAAAAAACTGCAACTGCAACAAAAACTCTCTAAATCCAATCCCTTTACTGAAATATAAACTCGCTAATTCATCTTCCTCCATTACTGTTTCAAAACTCTCTAACTCCAGGCTTCAACTAGCACACTTCAAGGCAGTACTGCAACAAAAACTGACTAATTCCTAATTCATATGATAGTCATTGGCAAACATATTCTTCAAACAGAAAGTGGGCAGTTCCTTCAAAATAGTTATTATTTTGTGTTTATATATTGGCTACACTGTACAGCAGTGCATCTTGGGAAAATTGTTTGTTTACTTCATTAGTTATTTCTGTTTTGTACAATATGGCTGATCCAGAGGTAACCTTATTACAAAGCGGTAATGTTGAACCAATGCCTGACAATTCCACGAGAAAGAGAAAAAGAAGAGTAGATAACTGGAAGAAAACCAAGGACAAAAAGAAGAGGTAAGCTAAACTATATTTATTACAGGACAACATAATTAAATTTGTATGTTTATCCAATGATGACATAACCTAAAAACCCTTTAACTGTACACTAACATTTTCACAGCATTGATTGTTTTTATGATATCGGCTTGTATTTTATTTCTGTTTTAAATACTGGTTATTTAATTAGCTTACGGAATATGATTTGTTTCAGACACTCCGCTCAAGGATTCCCAAATATTCCAACTTGTGGACATCGTGAAAGAGCTAACGGATCCAAGCACTGTTATGACTGTTCCCGTCTTAATATGCAGGACATAAGGACGTTTTCATCAGGGGTTCTACAAAATCTTGCAATAAAATTGACCAAGATCAATTTTATACTGAGGTACGCCAAAGGAAAAGTTCCAAAAAGACATCGGCTTCAAGGTCCTCATTCTTCTGAAAGAGGTATGGCTATTGAATATTTCATTACCATCATACAGCAATGAAGGAGGAAGTGAATTGGTAAAAGTTTGCCAAAAGGCTTTTTTAGATATTTTAAATATTTCAAAATTTAGAGTACAAAGATTGTGCCGTCTTGTGTTTCAAACTGGCGAATCGCCAAAAGAACTTCGAGGTGGAGACCATCGTTCTAAAAGTCTGAGGAAAAACTATCCAAAGTAAAAACCTTTATTGAGGCTCTACAACCTGTAGAGTCACATTATTGCCGAGGGAAATCCAGACGGCAGTACCTAGCAAGTCATTTAAGTATCTCTAGTCTGTGGAAATCGTACAACAACACTACTGAAAATGAGTTTTTAAAGTCAAGTATGAGTACTTTAGGAAAATATTTGTAGAGAATTATAATGTAGGGTTTGGGTCACCAGCAACAGACCAGTGTTCTCAATGTCTTAAGCTGAAAGAGAAGATTCTATCTGTGGTAGATTTTGAAGAAAAGGGGAAACTGAAAATAGAATTACAAGTTCACAAAAAAAGAGGTAAGATGTTTTTTGAGCTATTGCAATCTGAAGAGGCTGGGACAATCACGTTTTCATTCGACTGCCAAAAAAAATCTAATTTTTCCTAAGTTGACTGATCAAGCTGCTTATTTCTTACGACAGTTTTATGTATATAATTTTACAATGTGTCTCGGTTCTTCTCTGTCAAAGCAGACAGTTGAAAAACACTTTCATTTATGCTTGGACTGAAATGGAAGGTGCGCGAAAGGTTCAAGCGAAATAGCTTCTTGTGTTCGCCATCGATTATCAGAAACAGTCTATCCAGAAAATGTACATACAATTAGATTGTTTGCAGATGGTGCTGGAGGACAAAATAAAAATACCATTCTTATTACAGCTTTACTAAACTGGTTATTGACTAAAGCACCTCAGCACATTAAGACAATTGTAATTCAACTATCCGGTTCCAGGACATTCTTACATCCCACCCGATAGAGTTTTTGGGGTAATAGAGAGAAAAGTCAGAAAAGTTGAAAGCATCACCATCCAAAACACATACTTTGACATTTTTAGAGAAAGTGGAACGGTCAATAGATTAGGTTTGGACTTTGATGTTGAAAACTGGATGGAAGTATGCAGATCAACAGTAAAGAAGCCAGGTCAATGGCACTTTAAGTTTTCCACTTGTAAACGATTCATATTAACAAGAGGCAAAAAAGGAAATGGATTAGTAAGGGTGGAAGTAGCCTATAAAAAACGATATAGGAGCGTCCAGAGGAATAGCCAAGAAAGGCTGTAGTCTGAGAAACATAAACCCCCAGATGAAACCAAATTCTGTTCAGGTTAATCCTGCAAAAGTTAAGGATGTTAAAAAACACTACTACGAAAACATTATGGGGAACAATGGGATCAACTGGAGTTTCTTAGGTACTACGCTGATCTATTTACTACCAATGATGGGGAAAAACCAGGAACTTAATCAAGATGATCCTAATGAACATGAAGATCCAATGGAGGATGAAGTTTTAATCTTAGAGGGCAACTTTGCATTGTAAAAAAATGAATTTTAAAACAACAAAATGTATTTAAGTTTAATTGCATACAAAATTGTTTAATTTAAATACATATTTTTTCATTATTACAAGTTTTATAATATTTACCCAACCTTGTTGCCCTAAAAACACAATGTTGCAACAAAACTACCTAAATCAAAACCGTACTGCAACAAAAACTGTCTAATACCAATCTCCATTTCCAAACTCTCTAACTCCAATATTTAACTGTTGTTTTCTAGTTCAACAAAAGAAATACATTTAATTTCTTACTGTTTAACCAATTAGTAGTAGGATTTATTATTCATAACAATAAAATAATTACTTTGAGTGTTATACTTTAACCACTATAGTTTTTTGCTCATCCTGTAAAATTTAGGAAAGTGGAGTTAGTGAGTTTTGGAATTGGTCGACTCAAATGATAGAATTGGGTAGCTCTTGTTTCTCTATGTAGTGTTTTCACAGGATATTTTTGCAAATGTTTATGAATGTACATGATTGCGGCCAACTTATATAATTGAGTAAATGATAGAATATTATTGTCATTGAACAGATAACTTACTCTATCCATACGCTTTAGACCATAGATTGTTCGCACAGCATGCCGTTGACACATTATTAAAGGTTGAAGTAGGGTAATGTAAGTACCACCATAATGTATAATGCCGTATCTCAATGTGCTTTCAAACCATGACATGTATAACTGTTTCAAATATTCACTTTTTAAAAATTGTTTCATGTGGTATAGGGAATAATTTATTTTTCTCAATTTCTTTGCTAGATACTGTATATGAGTTTCCCACTTTAACTTACAGTCAACATACATGCCTAGGTATTTAACACTGTCAACTATTTCTATATTGGAACATTTACATTCATACAGGCATTGGTGACTATGACAAAATAAGTTAAACATATCATGTAGATCCGACTTGGGCTTATCACTATCAAAAAACAAAATACACTTAGTCTTGGATACATTTAATAACAATCTGTTTTGAATTAACCATTCTGACACCTTAGCTAAATCCCTATCTATTTTAATCTTGAGAGCAGCTCTGCTGCCAGCTGAACACACTAAGGCTGTATCATCAGCATACGCAAACAAAGATGAGTGTAGGCCTGTATCAAGTAGGTCGTTTATGTATATCAAAAAAATATATGGGCCTAACACCCCTCCTTGAGCTGTCCCGTATTGTAGTTCTAAGCACTCGCTTAGTACATTATTTATTTTTACAACCTGTTTTCGTTGTTTGCAAAAAGATACCAACCAATCCAAAGCTGAGCCACCAATGCCACATTTCTTAAATTTTTGAATCAAAATATCTATATCTAAAAGGTCAAATGCTTTTTTTAAATCTAAATAAATAGCTAAAGTAAATCTATGGGCACTAACAGCACTAGTAATACACTTTAAATGCTCCTCTAAAGCCAAATCTGTTCCTTTACCAGGTAAAAACCCATACTGATTTCCAGAAAATAAATTATAATCTTGAAAGTACTTTAACAGTTTTCCCTTAATAAAAGTTTCAAATATCTTAGCAACTGTGTTTAAAAGAGATATCGGACGATACGACGAGACCTCCACATCATCCCCTGCCTTGTACACAGGTACAACCACAGCAACCTTAAACTGATCAGGAAATATGCCCTGTACAAGAGACTTTTCATAGATACAATGTAAGAGAGGTACAAATATATCAATGTTGTTTTTTATAACTACACCACTTAAGCCATCTAACCCAGAGCTGCTCTTATTTTTCATTTTCCGAATTATACTGTAAATATCCATTACATCTAAATCGAATTTATTAAACAGAATATCATTCATAGTGTCTTCCTGAAAAAACATATCACACCCAAATTCATTCCTTTTAAGATCTGGAACAATGCTAGTGTAGTAATTATTGAAAGCGTTGGTAATAAAAGCCTCATTTCCTGCAACTTTAACTAGACAGTCATTTACCCTTATGCTACCTATATGTCTTTTTCTTTTGTTTAGTACTTTCTTAATAACATCCCAGTACTTCCTACTATCACCCTCACAATTTGCTATTAATCTAGAATAATAATTTAGCTTTTCATGCTTTATACACTTACGTACATATGTAGACAAATCATTGTATTCCTCTCTTAAACGGGCATTGTTCCCCTTTCTACACAAATCTTTATATAAGACATTCTTCCAATTAATGAGATTGACCAAATAGTCCGATATCCACTCTTTTCGCCTTTTATTCTTGCTATTTACCCTTTTAAGAAAACAAGAAGCTTCGTAACAAATATTGTATATTTTATAAAATTCTTGTACTGCTGTATTTACACCTAGGCTATTCTTAACAGTACTCCAGTCTGCAGAAGCCAGCTGCCTACTTAACTTACTATAATCTACAGTTTTAACAAAGCTAGAATTAGTTTTAATTTTAAGTCAGAGCCTACAATAATAACATTTAATGCGTAATGGTCTGTTATTCCCAGCTTTACAACGCTGCAATTAAACTGCAAGTTTTTTGAGTTTCTTATCAAAACATGATCAATACAGGATTCACAGTTATTCATTACTCTTGTGGGAGTATCAATGCAGCTCTGATATCCAAACGCTGAAATTAAATTTAAATATTCAATAGCAGAACCCTTATTTTTACCTTTCAAAATACAAACATTTAAATCACCTATAATCATTGATGGATCATATGTTTCTTTTAAGATATTTTCAAAATCATTTACAAATAATTTATAGGTTAACTTACATTGTCTATAGATACAATATAATGACAAATTTGAAGGTATGTTGTTAATGCTGACAGTCAATATGACGTTGATAATCTCAGCAGTGGAAAGCAAGATAAGGCGGTGTGTATAAATCAAGGTCGAGTCGATGTAGATGATAACTCCACCGGCCTGACTATCTGGTCTGTCCTGCAGAAGCATGTCGTAGCCATCTATTTGGTAGTTGATTTCCTCTCCGTGTTTTATCCAAACTTCAGTCAAAGCAATAACATTAAATTTAACTGATAGGCTTGACAAATACAGGACCAATTCGTCAAAGTGTTTCCTTATGCTTCTTATGTTTAAACAGAAGATTTGTAAGGCTTCCAATTCAATTACACTGGTCATTAATAAGGATAGTTTTCTTTATATTGTGTCACTTTACTCTCAACGTGTTTCCCCCTCAGCCAAAATGTCAATGTCGATTCCCAAACTTTTTAGGTCCTGCGGTGATGATATCCTCTTCCTCTCCCCATCGTCCTCCCTCCTGACAAATATCTTTCCCTCCCTTGTCCACACGTACTTGTACCCTCGTTGTTTAAGCTTTTTAGTATGGAAAAGTAGATTTTTAGTATATGGGGTCAAGTGCTCATTAACATAAATGTTGGTTTCGGGAACACCATCACAGAAATTTTTAGAAGTGAGTTTGGTTTTCTTACTTTTCTCTAAAAAAGAATCACGTTTTTTCCTATCAGAGAATTGGACAATAATGGGCCGTGGACCCCTGCTTCTCTTGACCGGGATTCTGTGAGCAGCTTGAATATCGCTCTGATATTCAATATGCTCATTGACAAAGCCAGATAAACTTTTAACTATTTCTACCATATTTTCATTGCCTTGCTCCGGTATACCTTCAATCTGGAGATTTCTGTTACGGTTGCACTGCTCTAAGCTTTCCAACTGAACTTGATAGCCAAATAATTCTTTCTTTAGAGCAGAGTTCTCATGTTTTAAATCATTTTGCGATTTTTCTAAAGCCGCAACTTTCGCAGTAAATTCTAACATTTTGCTCTCATACTCATCAATTTTAGCTGAGCAGAATTCAACAGATATTTTTAGATCAGACATTTGAGCAGAAAACTTGCTATCATATTGTTTAAACTGATCTTTAATTGTATCCTCCATTTTTTTAAGAACTCATCATGTAGCTTAGTGATTACATCTTTCGGTATAGCCGACTTACTCGAGCAGTTTTTACACTTCCATGCATCTCGTCTTTTCTGTCCCATCCTGTTCCATGTGGTTTCCAGTATGTCCGCACATTCAAAATGGTAACTGACAGCACAAGACGAACAAACCGCAAAACCATCGACATCAGGCACAGGATCAGCACAAACGCCACAGTCACTCATGATAACAAGCGATACCAGGATAACAGAGCTCAAGCAATACACGTCCACTCGCAACGACTACCAGATAACGACTGTGTGTGTGTGTGTGTGTGTGTGTGTGTGTGTGTGTGTGTGTGTGTGTGTGTGTGTGTGTGTTCAAGTTCAAGTTCAAGTTCAAAAATCCTTTATTCAATACAATACAGAACACAGTTTACATCAATCATTCCCAATGCACCACGTACGGCGCGTGCGGGAATACAGTTGGCCATTCTTATTTAATTTTATGCTAATTGTATCTTGGCAGCAGTCTATAGTTACTAAATATTTCATACCTTATTTTTATAGTCATAAACATAGATAATTTATCATTTAAATATTTTCTTTTTCAATATACCACCTGAACCATAAACAAAGCAAATAACAACAAAGTAATAATTATAAGAAAAATACAACAATAACATTTAACTTAACATAAATAACTATATAAATTCATAACAATAACAATATAAATTATTAACAATAACAATATAAATTATTAACAATAACAATATAACTTCATAACAATAACTATATAAATTCATAACAATAATAATAATATAAATTCATAACAATAACAATATAAATTAAAAACAATATAACAGCAAAACAGCAACAATACAACATGATAATAGTAAGTTAATTTGTGTGTATAAATAAACATTACATATGAACAAATTCTAACAATTTCATTTTTACTTTATGTTTTTTCTCAAAAAGAATATCATTCCCACAAAATATTATAAACTTGTTATAATTGGCTGGACCCATGCTATAAAATTGATGCCTGCTAACTTCTTTGACTAAAAACGGAACTGATATTGACATAAACTGACCTGACCTAGTAAATCTATTTTGCTGTTTAAACTCAAAGTTTTGTAAATATTTCTGAATGTACATAACCACTGAATATTTATATAACTGTTCAAATGTCAAAATATTTTTCTCAGCGAATATATAGCTTAATCTATCATTATGTTTGATATTATAGATAATTCGTAAGGCGTGCCTTTGATTCATTACAACTGGCTTTAAAATTTGTGTGTGTGTGTGTGTGTGTGTGTGTGTGTGTGTGTGTACGCGTGCGTGCGTGCGTGCGTGCGTGCGTGCGTGCGTGTGTGTGTGTGTGTGTGTGTGTGTGTGTGTGTGTGTGTGTGTGTGTGTGTGTGTGTGTGTGTGTGTGTGTGTGTGTGTGTGTGTGTGTGTGTTCAAGTTCAAGTTCAAAATCACTTTATTCAGGAAAAAATACAGTACAATGTCATACATACACTTTTATCCCCCAAGGCGCAGAACTGCGCGTGCGGGGGAGAAGTTGGTGCCTAGATCCTTATTTAATTTGACTAATCATCACACTACATACCGTTACATTTAGAGCGAAAAAACACATATTACATTTCATGCATAATTATCCAAATTCATAATTTTACAGATCATTAGATTAACAATGCATACTAATTAATATATTAATAACTTTGATAAATAAATCCAATAATAATTCATATCAGCAAAAAATACATTAACATCTTAGATAAATAAATATAATAACAATTAATTTAGTCAAAACATATTAACAATCTACATAAATAAATATATTAATAACTTAGATAAATAAATATAATAACAATCAATATAATCAAAAACATATTAACAATTCAAATAAATAAATATATTAACAACCTAGATAAATAAATATAATAACAATTAATATAATCAAAAACATATTAACAATTCAAATAAATAAATATATTAACAATCCATATAAATAAATATAATAACAATTAATATAATCAAAAACATATTAACAATTTAAATAAATAAATATATTAACAATCCATATAAATAAATAAATGTATACATTTACAGATCAATGACATAACAATAAATCAACAAAAACAAACTATAATACAGATACAGAGCGTCAACCAGGCCAGACATAGCGACAATACGAGTGCAATAAATAGCTATATAATAAATAAATATATATATACACATTACAATAAGATAACATTCACAACTATATACTATATAACAAAAACAATTATTTTATCAATCAAGAGGCAAGTTCTTGACATATTCCAGAGCTTTTAATTTTACCTTAGGTTTCTTTTCAAAAATAATGCTCTGCTCACAATGCAGCAAGAAATTGTTGTATATTTTAGGACCTATGTAACAAAATTGATGCCGACTCGATTCCTTGGTTACAAGCGGAAGTTTTAGTAATAAATTCTGACTAGATCTTGTCACTCTGTTATTTTCCCTAAATTCAAATTGACCAATAAACTTTTGAACAAACAGTATTACAGAGTATTGGTGTAGCTGTTTAAAGGTTAAAATATTATTTTCGGAAAAAAGGTAGCTCATCCTGTCCATGCGTCTTACATTGTATATTAATCTTAAGGCATGTCTTTGATTCATAATTACACTATTTAGATAGGTAATATAAGTTCCACCATAGTGAATCAATCCAAACCTCATGAGACTCTCAAACCATGAAAGGTAAACATTTTTTAACTGGTCGCTTCTTACAAAATTTTTTAAGTGGTAGAGTACATAATTAACCTTTCTCAACTTTTTGGACAGAAAGTCTATGTGATGGTCCCATCTAAGGCGTTTATCTATGTACAGCCCTAAATATTTAACATAATCTACTACCTCAATATTACTACAAGTACAACTATAAATACACTGATGCTTATGACAAAATAAATTAAACTCATGCCTATGTTGCTCATTGGTGAGGTGATAATAAAAAAAAAACTATACATTTAGATTTAGAAGAATTTATCAAAAGTCGATTAGATGACAACCATTGTGAAACCTTATGCAGATCACTTCTAATTTTTATCTGCAGTGATTGCCTATTATAGGCAGAGCACACAAGTGCAGTGTCGTCAGCATAGGCATACATGGATGAATACATCTCCAAGTCTAACAGGTCATTTATATAAACTAAAAAAATAATCGGCCCTAAAACTCCACCCTGAGCTGTGCCAAAGTACAATTCTAAGGGATCACTCATAACATTATTAATCTTAACAACCTGCTTCCTCCCTTTACAAAAAGATTTCAACCATGTGAGAGCCAAACCACCAAAACCATAGTATCTGAATTTATCTAATAAAATGTCTATGTCTAGTACATCGAAAGCCTTTTGAAAGTCAAGGTAAACAGCCACTGTATATTTATATTTATCTGACGCATTGACAATCAAGCTAATATGTCTTTCAACTGCTAAATCGGTTCCTCTTCCAGGAAGGAACCCATACTGATTACGAGAAAAAAGCGACTTTTGGAAAAAATAATCTACAATTTTGTTTTTAATTAAAGTTTCAAAACTTTTAGCTATCACACTAATTACAGAAATTGGCCTATATGACGATACATCTGAGGGGACGCCTGATTTAAAAATAGGGACTACTGAGGCTATCTTGAACTCGTCAGGCACCCTTCCCTGTTCTAATGATCTTTTAAACATACAGTACAAAAGGGGTGCAAATATATCTAGGTTTTGCTTGATAGTCATTATATTGATACCATCAATACCAGTGCTACGCTTGTTTTTAATTGAATTAATAACATTTACGACATCTTCATAAGTTCAATCAAAACTATCAATCAAAACATTACATTCATTAAAACTCTCCAAAAACAGATCACTTCCAAAGGCTTCAGATTTTAATTTTGAAATTACAGATGTATAGTATTTATTAAATTAGTTAGCAACTTCAAATTCATTACCACTTACATCAACCAACCTATCCTCAACTCTAATAACACTCAGAGACTTGTTTTTATTTTTTACAATTCCTTTTATTACACTCCAATATTTTCTCGGGTCACCCTTACAGTCATCGATAAGAGAAGAATAATAATTCATTTTAACCCTCCTAATTTGTCCAGTAACATATTTTGAAAAATTATTATATTCATCCCTTAAAACTAAATTACATTTATTCCTACAGTACATTTTAAACAAGTTATTCTTCCTATTAATTAATCTAATTAGTTGATCTGTAACCCACACCTTTCTTTTCCTATTTATACTATTAAGCTTTTTTAGTTTGCAGGAGGCAACATAACAGGCATTATAAATTTTGTAAAAATTAGATACACATAAATCAACATCATTTACATCATAAACATCATTCCAGTTAGCCATCTGTAACTGCCCTCCTTAACATTCTGTAATCCAATAAGCTACAGTATTTTGGGCGCTCTGCAATGTTTACAATCTCTGATATAGAAATATTTAATGCATAATGGTCTGTAATATGAAGCACGACAACATTAGACTCAATTTTGAATTTTAAAGAATTTCTTACAAGGACATGATCTATGCAAGACTGACTATTATTTACAACTCTAGTAGGTGTGTCAATTAAACTCTCAAACCCGAATGACGAAATTAAATTTAAATACTCTTTAGATGAATTATTATTCTTCAGCAAACATAGATTCATATCACCTACAATAATGGTAGGATTAATTGTCTTACTCAAAATATAATCAAAATCAGTCTTGAATTGGTTAAATGTAAATTTACACTGTCTGTAAATGCCAAACACGGATATCTGGAGGTTGTGATTGTTGTGGGTGACGGTGAGCACCAGTTCAATTATCTCGGCCGTGGGGACAAGGGTCAGCTGATAAGCGTACCGCAGAGTAGACTCCACGTACATGCAGACTCCGCCCGCCTGTCCGTCTGGTCTCGGTTGTAGCAACATGTCATAGCCAGTCAACTGATACCTGTCTTCCTCACCGCTCTTAATCCAGACTTCCGTGAGAACAATTAAATTATATGTTTCCGGCAAACTCTGAAGATAAATACATAGTTCATCGAAATGTTTCCTCAAACTTCTAATATTTAACACAAATATCTTTAAATCATTGAGTTTACTGAAAACAGGATTGATCGACATAACAAAATTTTGTAACTTACAGTTTAGACTTATTTGACACTTTAAGACACTGTTGCCTGTCCACTCACACCCAACAGTCTATCGATCTGTTCCAAGGACGTGACACGAAGCGTTTTGCCACCTTCGTTCTTTTTAGCAAGTATTTTTCCTTCTTTCGTCCACACATACATCCAACCAGACAGTTTTAATTTTTTTGCGTTAAACAGAAGATTTTTGTTGAACGGGGTCAAGTGCTCATTAACATAAACATTTGTCAATGGTACACCCGCCTGAAAGTCAGTCGATTTTACTTTGGTTTTTTTTCGCTTTTTGTAGGAACAAATCTCGAGTCTGCCTGTTAGAGAATTGCACAATAATTGGCTTGGGACCTGCTTCACGCCTAGTAGGTATTCTGTGCATTGCCTGGATATCATTTGGCAGGTTTAAAGGGACTAAAATGCAATAATGTGAACCATTAAGAAAAAACTCAAATTCACGACATACACTGTGTTATTAAATTAGCTATTCTTTATTTACATCAGCCTGAACATTGATGAATTATAATGAACATATAGAATAATATAATCGTGGATAATATAAAAGTGAAAAACAGTAAAAAAAGCTATGTGAAATGAATTTTAGCCAAACGAACTCCAATATCCTACTCAAGGCCGATAATTTATCAGATTTAATTAAAAATATATTTCTTTATTCCAAAAAATATTTATTTGCACTATTACAACATCCAACACATTTCATATTTAACACTAAAACACGAACAAAACTACTAACATAAAAGTAAGCAACGCCGGCAAGACGGCGTTCACAACAAACAGCTCACGTTTTCATTTACGTTTAGAATCAAACAACCACAAAACGAAGAGTAATAAAACTCTGGTTTTCGTTATCGCTTTTCTTCCCGGATATAATATTGCATGAATCAAATCGATACTTTACCGCAGTTTTTCATAAGAAGTGATTATGTGAGGGAATGTTTGACCGACAAAATGATGTCGGTTATCACTTCAGCAACGGCAAAAGACGATAATAATTTGTGTATTTCATTTTATACACATATTTGCTATCAATCGAAAGGTCTTACTCTCTATATATATTTTTTGTGTATTTGAAAAGATCATAGGACTTTGTTCTATGGCCTTCCAAAATTCCAATGTTAATCTCATGACAGAACTTTTATTTAGTTTAAAACAGCTGATTACTAAAACACACGTATTGCTTAGGCAGTTGCTAACCCAAATAAATATCAGCTAAGTTGTTATAAAGTCAATAACGTGTACTAATAAGGAAATTTTCTACGTTCGCCATGCATTACAGGTTCAATAGGAGACATTAATGCTTGTTTTGTCGAACAATAAAATTCAATCTACGTTACTGAAACAACTAGTAAGTACATCAAAATAAAAATAGTGCTCAATACGATATTTATAAAAATACATTTGCTACTCCACATATCTTTTGCACGCTTACTATCTTTTGAGAATAGTTATCCTTTATCACTCAATATATAACGGCAAAGAAAGTGTTATATATAACATTGTGTCCAGTCTAACATATTTCTTCCCGGACTATACTGAGTGATGAATTATAACTTTTATTTTAGATATATTAACGAATTCATATATATTAAATTTGTATAAAATACAATAGTTTGATTTCATATGAACATTGAACAAAAATTACATGTTACATTACATCACACCACAGAGCGTGTGATGGTAGCATACTCCCCCGGCGAGTGAGAGACCGTGGTTCGAGTCCCGGAATGTTAGAGTGATTTTTTTAACTTACAGAATTTTCCAATATTAATCAACAAGAAATTGTAAAAATGAAAATACTGCCAGCATAACTTCTACACATGTGGCAACTAATGTTCTACTTACCTCCAAACACAAATGAGAATATCCTGGTCTTCTCACCAGGCGGAGCCCACTTGGCTATGTGTGTGTTGACAGAAGGGAAAAAGAACCCCTAAAACAATGTCAAAATCAAGAATTTTGGAGAAGTAGAGATTCAACACAAAAACTGAGCTCTGTAAAAGAAAATCATCCTAAGCTCATTGTTTCTACTGCGGACGGTTACTGAAAGCTCTAGGTCTACTAACCGCTACTAGAAGACGATCTGTAAAATCTTGAGTTGATTTTAAAAATCTTTATTTTTTAAAGAGTCAGTTTAAACTAGAGGATATAAAACGTAATTTGGTATGAGCAGGAATAAAGACTAAAGCTGTAACACAAACTCATTAAATTAAAATACAGATGAAAACGTATTATCTTACTAAAGTAAGCATCGTCAAGCTAGATATGAGATATAGTCTAAAAGACAAAAGAAGAAGTAAAGCGAACCAAATACGAGTATGAAAATAAATAACCGGATTAAATTTATTCCATAATTAATTTTAATACTTTGTTGAATTCTGAATAATGATGAATACGTCGTAACAGGATTACTGAAGGCACATGTTGGATATAAACCATTTGTATGGGGAGACAAATCCGCTGGAAATTTACAACGGGACCTGGTACTGTTAACGCGAGCTGTATGGGTCAAGGCAGGTCTCCAACCACAAATCGTCCTGTATAGAGGTCTTAAAGTCCTTTAAAATCCTGACATTTATGCACAAAACTGAAATTGTCACTCATGCCTCAAAAACAAATTTACAAAAGGTTGGTGAAGTCCCAGTATCAGTTTGTTGAGACACTTTTTAGTTACATTTAGTGATCTGTGGTAGAATTGTGTTTTTTTTTTTTTTGTTTTTTTTGTCGTTGGTCTGTCTGACCATACAGTAACTATTATACCTACACGGTTTGAGGTGCAGTGGCGCTATAGGGATATTTGTAACAGCTCAAAACTAGCCAAGGCGATGCAATGTTGCCGTGTTTTACTACAGTGTGCGAAAGAGATGAAAATACTCGTAGTTGGTCGTATACTAGCGAAAAAGCTGTAAATATATTAGAGCATTACCTCGAGTCCTCTCTATACTGTATAAAATACGTTACTCTTTGGTCTGAATTTGTAAGAATACAAACAATACACTTGTACGTCGGTAAAAATATTTACTTTTGAAATCAAAGATAATAAGCGAAAGACTCTTATCAATATATGTTAAATCTATTTTAGGTCGTAATCGACAATATCTAGAGGATAATTTGTTACGTTGTGCAGTAAACATAAAATAGTGTTAGGTATTGTGAAGGAAACAGGATTTTTCCGGACATTTTCCATCGTTTAGTGATACAAAGAATCAGTAACACTGCGTTTCGAGAGCTGAAATCTGATTTCTTCTTCGTGTAATAACTAACCTAAGATATAATTACAAACTAGGTTAAAAATAAACAAATCAAACGAGAGCGTTGTGACACGCCACGCGTGTCAGGAATCACAACCACCTTGTTGTGTGTCAACTTTATTAACTCTAAAACATGCACTTAATAAAAAACTAAACACAACACTACTTATTAAATCTGAACTACAGAATAGGTCTGCATTCGCCGACCAACCACCTACGACTGAGTATGGTGTTGTGTTTGTCACATGGTGGTTGTGATTCATGACTTACGCGTGTCACAACACTCTCGTATGATTTGTTTATTTTTAACGTAGTTTGTTAGGTTAGGTTAGTTATTACCTGAAGAAGAGATCAAATTTCAGATCTCGAAACGCAGCGTTACTGATTTTTGTATCACTGAACGATGGCAAATGTCCGGAAATATCCTATTTCTTTTACAATCCTTCCTTCGTCAAAAACCAGCCTCAAACAAAGAATAGTGTTATTGTTAGAATTAGAAATAGGGTACAAAGTTGTCTTCTTATAATACTCACAGCAAGTGATTATCAACAAGTATCACCTGTGAAAGGCCTTGAATGACTCGGCTGAGACAGAAGATGACCCAATGGCAGTTCACGGCGATGGAAGGACTCAGCAGAGTGGTAGCTGAGCAGACCAGCATTGCGCTAAGGAGAAGATATTTAGGGCCGAACTTGCGAGACAGATGACCAGCGGGAATCTGGGTGACCATGTACCCCCAGTAGAAGGAGCTCAAAATGATACCTTTTTGGGCGAAATCCCAATCCAACACCTGTACAATTCACGAGAATCAAAATAGTCTTTCAATCATTTCCTGGATTCCAATCGATAATTTTCATGTTAATTTTTCATAAAGTACGGTACCTCAATCATTTACCATGATGTCTGGATCAGATCCCTTAGTATCGGTCATGGCTACAATCCCTACAGACAGGCTGACCCGCATGGAGTAGGACAGCACCATAGAGAGAAATGTCATCACTGCTTGGTAGTGTCGTACTCCTAACCCTGAAACTAAAGACAAAATCATTTACCATGATGTCTGGATCAGATCCCTTAGTATCAGTCATGGCTATGATCCCTACAGACAGGCTGACCCACCACAGTAGGACAGCACCACAGAGAGAAATATCACTACTAACCCTGAAACTACAGACAGAATCATTTCTTTCCAATGATTCAAATAACTTAAGGGGAGCCCGAACGCCATTTAAACATAATGTTAACTGTGGGACACATTACTCAAAGACTAAAAGAGATATCTAGATGAAACTTTTACAGTACTTAGAGGACACCTTTTGCTAGGTTGTGGTGAGAGGATTTTTGAATACAACTAATAATAATATTATTTTAATTTTTTTTTTATTATACTTTATTTTTACAAATTTTATTTAATAAAAAAATCAATATCTCAAAAGTTAGTGACTCAATTCAAATATGCTCTCTCAGGAAACTAGTTTAAGCCCATATAAAGATGTCCTGAAAGTTTCATTGGTCTACCTTTAATACTTTTTTACTTATGTGTCTTCAAAATATTAAAAATGCAACTTTCGGAAAATCAACAAAAACTAAAATAAAATCATATTTTTGCTATTTACTCACACTTAGTGCCCTCCAGCAGCATATGCTGGATTGTCTGGGTCTTCTGCATCTTGGTACTGGTCCTCAAGTCTCCTTTTAAGCAAGGTCCTGCTCTGTCTGATCTTTTTTTCCAATTCTTCTGCGGCCTTTTCACTTTTATGTATTCGGTATTTGTCTAGGCGATGCATAGCCTCAATGAAGTGCTTACCTAATTGTAGCCCTAGGTGCTCAATTACTTTACATTTGCTTGAATAGCCATCATTGAAAGACAATACAGCATCTTGGGCACCAAATTTTAATGTTGGTAGGCCTACGAAGGTCCTTTTAGGCACACGGGTCCAAATAAGATTATTCAAGGCCTCGTTTGGGTTTTGTGTTTTACCAGCTAAGCATTTTTTTTAACAATTCAGGGTTAGAGAGATCTCTAAATATTGGCTTTACTTCTGACATTATGATTTCAGGAAGGTGAAAGTGCTTGTCGTTGTCATATTCTTTGCACTCGATAACTGCAATGTTGTACTTACACCACATATCAGGTTCTTTAGGACAGAGTTCATGACTTGGCTCATTGTTACTTGACATGACATGAAAGTAAGTGGCCCAGACTGCTTTTTTTCATATCATTCAGGCTGTGACAATTCCTTCTTATAGCTAGGCCATAAAAAATCTGAAGCTTTTGAACAGCTAAATCTGTTAGTCGATATTTTCCCGAAAGCGGCTTACCATCAGCAAGCTTTGTGTTCTTTGATTTCTGTTTCAGTGTACGCAATCAAGTTCCCATTCTTTTTTGAATATGCCCTATACACTCCAATTTACTTATTTTTATATCCTCACCATAGGGCATATACTGAAAAAAATAACTAGTAGCACTATAAAAAGTAAAATGATGCTAAACACAAATGTTGTTGCAAATATCTGCTAAAAATTACGTTGCAAGCATACATTCAAATAATGTTCTATCTAATTTAGAGCTTTATATATATGAAGTGTTATATATCACTGGAAAGAGGAATTTCTAGAGAATAATAATCAATAATAATCAGAAAATGTATAAAAAAAAATTATTTGGCGTTTGGGGTGCCCTTAACTGAAAGAGAATATCATATTTCTAGTCCTTCTACATCATTGTTTACTGAGACAGTGCTTGGGCATTATGTCTGTGTTTAAAACTATTGTTTGAAGGTCTTTAATTACAATTGTATTTTACCCATAAATCTAATTCTCAAATTCATACTGGATGTTTTTGCGGCGAAAACTATTTGTTTCATATCTCTGCTGCATAGATTTCCTATATCGTAGACGATTTAGAATCCTCATTGAACAAGTGACCGATAAATTTGTCATTACAATATGATTTATTTAAAGTAATAACAAACGAGACCTTTTGGCCCACTGACCACAAGATTCATATAGATTTACGTTTCAGTCCACAAGACTAGCATATTGAAAGTCATGGCACTGAATCCTAGTCCCTTAAAGCCACGAGAATTTGAATTAAACTAATTCTGAAACACTCTAAGCTACCAGCTTCTGTATTAGATCCCGGCTTCTGTCAGTTCCGTCTTTAGTAGATTCCAGACTCAGAGAGCTTTCAGTCTACAGATACTCTAACTCCTGATCTCTGTCAGCTATTGGCCTCTAAGAGCATTGCAACTTTGAGATTATCAAGCTATGGGACCAATCGAACCATGGAAGCTTTCTATCCATAGGAGAACTAAAACTATGGTCTTTGGTAGTTCTCAGGATTTGAAAAATCATGCCCCTTATAGCAGTAAACTTTTTAAGTACCTGGATTCTGACAGCTGCAGGCCTCTGGTTGTCTATTCTGGCCGTTGAAGATCCCAGCTTCTAGCTTCTAGCAGATACCAGCTTCTGCTCACTTCCAGATTCTGACAACTCCAGGCCTCTGGAAGGTCTCAGTTTCTAGTAAATGCCAGTCAATGGCAGATTCCGACTTTAGGCAGCCACAGTAATTAGCAGTTCTTGGAAAGCTATCAATCTTCAGAAGGCCCCAGCATCTATCAGCTTCTTGCCTCCTTCAGAATCTAGTTTCTAGCTGGTTCAAGCCTCTTGCAGCTGCCAGGTCTGCTAGAACCCAGCCTCTGACAAGTACCATGTAGTTAGCTTCCGGCCTCTGTAATTCTCAACGTCCAGGATCCCCTAGCAGATTTCAGCATTTAGCATGCCCCGGGGCCTGGCGGATCCTCTCTTCGGCAGATCGCGGCCTATTATGATACCCGATTTCTAGCAGCACCTATTCTTTGTAAGTTCAAAGCCTCTTACAGATACCGAATCCTCATCTCTAGAAGCTCTCAATGTCTAAGGCTTACTGACCTGGCCTGAGTAAACAGAAGAACTCTACTTACCACCTATTGCCTGTAACTATAATCATAGAATTGTGTTAGATACCTCTTTTTAAATATATGATTTGTACAAGATCTTTTTTAGTTTTAAAATACTGTTGATTGCTTTTCAGGAAAATATAAAACTTTAAGGCTCCCTTCATTTGTATATTTAAATGTTCACATTTAACAAGAAAATATCATAATTGTTTTCGTTTAGATGAATATTGTTAATACCTTTAAAACAAGACATTCCATGACTTAAATATGTTTTTTACCAAGTTCCTATGATGTAAATTCAAGTTCATTTTACAACAGCTAGATCTCTATACCAATCAACAGACCCTCAAAATAATATCCGCAATTATAAAAAGCAAATTCAATGATTAATTATCACTCTTCTTTACGTCTCAGTCCACTAGACAACCCCGCAACCTCTCGCCCGTTTCTATGAAGTATAAACACCCGGTCTAGAATGATCATCATGGCTGCGGCAGTCTTCCTAAACCCAACTAATAACCCCACCGAAAAGTTTGAAAAAGCGAAAATTTGCTCAGTTGATACTTCAAATTTAATAGAGTTGAAGTCTTCGAATGTAGTGAACGTTTTGTAACATCAGTTGCAAAGTGAAGTTTGTGCAACTATACTTCCGACAATGCGTTGTCAGCTGAGCTATATTCAAAACAATGCTGGCACAGATTGATAACTTTCACCTTCTAATGGGGGGAGGGGGGCTGAGCCAATATGTTACGAAGAAGCCTGAAATAGAACACTGACTTCAGATTACATGTCGGAAATTCCTGGAGGATAGTTGTTCCAAAACAGGACACTGCCAAACTACTACCGGATTTTTAGTAGAATCATAGATTAATCCGTTATTTCCTTGCCTCTGATTTTCGTAACAAATATTGGAGGAGTCTTTTTATAGAAAATATGTCAAAATTCCGATGCGACGCAACGGCGTTTAAATAAACGAGTGCAGTGAAATGAAGTAAGAAAAATGGAACAGAGAAAGGGACACAGGGATTTTCTTCCCTAATATCTGTTAAATATGAACATTTTAATAAAATATAGTAATTAACATACTTCATTGTGAATACCTTCAAAACGACACTTCATGGAAAATGACATGGAGAAGAAATAAAAAAACCTAATTTCACTTTGATTAGCAAAAAACGTTTTTGAATAGATTAAACGAGTAAGCCAGTTTCTGCTACAGTTTTAAATGCTATAAGTTGAGAATTATAGGGAATGCAAAATAATGAGGTGCATTACATATATGTTTAATGTTTTCCTCCACATCATAAAAATGACACTTAAGTACTTATTTTTACTTATTTTATAAAATATGTCATTCTTCAAGATAGAATTTATATTCAGTAAATGTGTCCAAATCACCAAAGCAGTGGCGAAGCATGAAATTGGAAAATGAAAACTTCATTTCAACAGCCTATGGGTAGAGCCAACACTGAAATAATTATGTGGTTCATCCGAAACTTAAAACACTAAACTCCTTTTGGTTTCCATATATTATTGGAGTTTTAGCAACCACTGCCCACGTACGTCTTTTGTTAGAAACTAATAACATTACAATTTATGACTTTGATCATGTTTAATTTAGTATTAGGTACTGGAAAGTTTCATTAATTTTATCATAACAATTCAAGTCCTCTAATGTTCTGTATGTTATGTGTACTGTTTAAAAAGTATTTTATCAATAACTCGGTTAAAGTTGTCAAATTATTGTAATTTCTAACTTCTTTTCATAGGTCAATCCCCACATTTCATTTCACCATTCTGGAAACTATGCACTATTATAAAGTAAAATTTTAATTTAATCAGTATTGACGAATTCTAAACTTATTTACCTTCTTCAACGTATAGTTCAGTGACGTGATCAGCAAGAAATAAGAAAATAATGCGATTGACCAGTGCAATTTCCTGTCCTCACTGTTGAAATAGTACTTCATTGCGTTACCATTTCCTAAATCATCTCTCCCCTTCCACCTACCACCATGCATGGACAGACAGTGTTAACTAATTTCTAGTACCATTCACAGTAAATTATTCTATAAGCACAAAACAATATTTAAACCTTTCCTCAACCTAATCTACACTATCACACAGTCATCATTTCAAGCCTCCCCTACGGTACAGAATACACCGATGGTGATACACACTTTGCATTTGCCAACATCATTTTGAAATTTAAATCGTAAAGAAGTATTGCTGGTTTTGATAAACTCCATCAAATTCAAATAGTTTTAATTGTCTACAAGAACTTTAATCCCTACAAAATGTTTTAATATTGTTGACCAATTTAAATGTTTATCAATTAGGCTTCTAATTGATTTGACTGTGGATGCTATTAATAAATAAAGCCCTTATTTAATATTTTGTTGAGCAAGTACGATCGACTATTACTGAGAAACCTTGCTCCAGAGAAATATAATTTTATATATATAAAATATATATATATTATATATATATATATATATATATATATATATATATATATATATATACCGGTATATATATACTTCGGTACTAAATAAACTTTTGATCCATTTCTTATTTAATGATAAAATTAATCACATTATATTCTTTTCAATTTTTGTAATGTTCCACTTAATAAATTCTCCTCCTTGTTTGTAGACTGTAGACTTCTCATTGTTCAAATTATTTATCAAGGAGCCAGTGTAATTTAAGTCTTTAATATTCTAAGTTAAAATATAAGACACAAAACTATATAGGTTTCCTATAAACTATGACTTCATTAATAACTTTTTACAAAAGTGTTATTTAATTTCAGTACAGTTTGCAAAATAAATTTGTTAATTTCTGAGCCCTTTTACTGCCACTCTTTTATTGTACTAGTTAACATTACCAAAAGCAGTCTTAGTTATGGAGCACAGCAAAATATAATTAATGTAATTGTTGTGAATACAGTTACAAAAAATACTACATTTGGTTTATGTTTTATATTTTACTAGCTGTTACCCGCGGCTTCGCACTCAATCTTTAGAGCCGAAATCCTTATATTACTTAGTAAAAGCAATTATAATGTAATATGATGGGAGTCCTATAAAAATTTTAAAATGTACGTAGGCATACATCAGTAGATATTATTTAAGTTCGTGGTAAATAGTATCAGAGTTTAACTTAATTATTATATAATGTTTGCCACGTGTAGGAGCATTTCTGGCTCTAATGAATTATATACATGACGTCACAGCTGAATCTGCCTTGTCATCCCGATTAAGAAAACACAAATCTCGGATCACACAGGTCTCGGAAACTTACTTTGTCAAAAAGCGTATATTTCCAGTCCTTGTCATATATTTCGGGTCTAAGATATTTCAAGTACTATAGTAGAGTTTGCCTTGTTCTTCTGACGAAGAAAAAATAGATATACTTACGTAGGACCGAAATGCCTACTTCGGTTAAAAAGTGCCTACTTAAGACCGTTTAAATTCACTTACCTACTATGTCACAGTTTAGCTTGTCATATTGCCTCGATCAAAATACTATATACGTTTAATTATCTAGTTCTCGGAAATCTATTTTTGTCAAAATCGTGTTGACATAGTTGAATTTGCCTTGTCCTGATGAAGAAAATACACACAAGTAGGACTGAAAAGCCTATTACGACCTAGGGGGAAGTCCTACCTACTTCTTATGTACTTTCGGTATAAGAGGAAAATCCTTATTAAGGGCAACATTCCAAAATAATCGTTATTAAAGTTTTGCGTTATAACAGTCTTGCGCTTTGGATTGCAGCCAGGGAAACAATAAATCGTTGAGGCATGTTAGTGTTCATTTCTCTGTTTTCCATAAACCACTGTTGAAATGCAATATCACAATGTCAAGGAAGCCCACCAGTTTAAAGTCCATCTTAATATCTGCATTACACTACTGATCAATCACTGCTTACTTAATATTTCATCAAATTTAAATGTAAACAGATTTTTCAGCCAATTTGTCGACATAAAACTGAAGGTTTGAACAGCTGTTTAGTGCCAGTTTAATTTGGATTATGAAACTTAAAAACTACATTTTTTCTGAATTTAAAAATATTTAAGGTAACTTTTCTTATGTTTTGCTTCATAAAAACCTTCCATGGATTTCAATGAACATTAAAAAAAAGAATTAGCCAAATCCATTCAGCCGTTCTCGAGATTAGCGATTACCAACACATTTAGCGATTAATTTTTATTTATAAGACTAGAGATATAAGAATGTTATTTATACGTAATTCTACCTGTTATATTATAACTCTTTGTAACAAATAAATTATTCATTATTTTAATCTTAAAAATAACGTGCATAAAAATCACAATGATAATAAAAATATCTTATATTAAAATTATAAAGATAATTTAAAACTACCAAAATATAATTAACAATTACGTGAAATGGTACCAATAGACGGTAACTATAAAATTAGCCGTCAGATAGCCTATATCGCACGTTGGTAGGCTATTCTGAGAAGAATGTTGATGTCAAATATATCGGACATTGGAAGTAAACGTTACGTTAACATTGCTACCTTATAAATAGAACTGCTTTAATTGCAATATTTCCATTTTTGAATGACTTGATTAGTTTTTTTTTATTTAAGGTTATTTGTTAATTATGAATTACGTTATGAAAATTATAAATCTATCTTCAAATAATTTATATTACAGTTATTTTTAAATTACGCAAACATAATATCATACATTGTACCAGCTTTATTGGAATATACTTACAGTAATTTGAAAACAAACACTTCATTAATAATTTAATCGTATCTCTGTGAGGCCTTTTGTTTTCAAAGAAAACATAATCAGACCTACATAACTGAAAAATTGTAGGTCTGACGATTTTTTCTCAAAAAAAGGAAAGGCCTTACCGAAATAAAATTCAATCATTAATTGAGTGTTTGTTTTTAAATGAAGTACTTTGTTAACTAGATTTTCTTGACTAAGTACTGTAATCTCTCAGTCAACCGAAGCTCTCAGCTTAAAACATTAAAATATAATTTCAATACTGTATTACTGTAATTAAATTAATTTCCATGCCAAAACACGATAGCTACGTTTGCTTGTGTAACTTATAGTTTTAAATAGCCAAGCTCGAGTATTATTGATTTTTCAAGCAGGGTTATCAGTGGGTCAATTATGAAGCAATTACACTGCGTTCGAAAATAAAAAAGAGTTAATTAACATTTTTTAATGTTGACCAACCAAAACCTAGTGGCAAACCTGCAGATTGTAGATCGCATGTTGGATGCTGGTTCATCTTCTCAATACTGAGGAATAAAAATTGATAAAATCTCTTATCTCGGTCTTAATTGGTTTATATGTCATGACGCGGCTAGTTCCTGTGTGTACCAATAGACAAAACAGTGACCGTCTGTTTGATACACGTCCAATACGCTTTGTGCGAGTATTTAATGTTGACATGGATCATTTTATACTCAGGGTTGTTTCAATAACGTAAGCAAGGTTTTTCTTCTCTTTTAAGCCTCACCTTAAGCTGTGCTGGGGCTTCGATGTACACTGATATATTAGTTTTTATTACACAGGTAGCCTATTTAATCGCGAAGTACTCTATTTTTCGTGTCTATGCCAGATTGGGTCTCCCCGGGATTTGAACCCGTGATCTCTCAGTTAGAGAGAATACCATTAGTCTACGGAGGAGGACGAAAGCAAGGTTAAGGGTGATGATCTGCAGGCGCATGAGAAGTCGAGAGACCTGATTTTTCTTGATATCGACAGAGGAATTTGACAAAAGTAATCGATCGTCAACCACGCTTATTTTGGCGGAGGTCAAAAGTAGATGGTGTTAAAATTATGCAACGTTAATTATGTCTCAGATTATAATAGAATATGGAAGATGTTCTACAAGGAGTTCGGCAAAAAGATTTAACGCAATCATAGCTCAAGATGCACATTGCTTTAAAGTGTAATGTAAGATGTACATCAAGTGATGTCCAAAGTCCAACTTAAAAATAAGAATTATCTATTATAAAAACTGATACAGGTTTTTCCCTTTAGCATTCATCACTGTTAAAGAACCCTTTATAATTAAGTACATCTTGAGCTAAGCTTACGGTAAAAACTCCTTGTAGACCATTCCCCATTGGACGTCTACTACCATCGTAGTGCACTCAATTGTGTACCTGATGAGACAATGAGACTACCACTTCACTTACTTACTTCTAGTTGTCTCTGATGTCGAAACGATGTAAATGTTCAGTTTTGAGCTTCTTCATCGTCGACTCTCTTTGGATCTCTTCAGACGAAAATGATTCCAGGAATCAAGTCTGAGACAGTGTCAGATACCAAACGCTGCAATAAAAGGAATGTGAACTACCCATTCAATTGAATCAACTCTTCCTACCATGGCTACGTTATGTGAAGTAGACTATCATATAATAAAACTCCTGTTTTCCTTTTTTTTTAGAAGATAACGTCTTTGAATTTCTAGAAAATAAACCTTGCATCCATATAGCATCCAAAAACTGTGTGGCAGAAAATTTTTTGGGCAAAACTAGTTTTGTACTTGAAAGCTTAGATAGCGCTACTATACTAAACCTGTTGTTCTTGAGTTTTAATCCATTTTAATCTTATAGTAATTAGGCACTTTTTACAAATTAAATTTAATATGTTGAGTATGTTCACATCTTGTGTTAGAGTTTACTCAGTATAACATAAGTATTTAATAGTTTTCTGTAATATATTTATAACCGCTTTTTTTCTCCGTTTTCCGCTAGAAATCGAAAAACCATAACGTTTCAGTTAGAACAGATTTTAGCATTTGATGCAAAATCTGCTCATAGACTAACACATAATCAAAGCTAGTATCAATATAACACAATGTACACATCCGTACGTAGTCCTACAAAATCGACACCGCAACTCAATTACCCGTAGTAATCACGGCAAATTAACTGACAAAGTCCAAAATTCGAAGGTTTTCTAAAAAAAATGTTCTTTCTTTATTCTTTATTCACAGAACATCAAGAGTTTTGATGGAACATAACACATAAAAATATTTATATTAGATATATAATCGTTTTAATTGTATTCATGATGTAGATACTCTTGCAGTGAGTAGTCGAGCTTTCTCTTGAGCATCTTCTCTGTGAGGTTTCTTATTTTACCTGGTAAATGGTTTGACAAATTTGGGCCGACATAGGATGGTTTCTTTTCGTATAACGAATGGTGGTGAGCAGGAATGCTGTGCCGGGATCTATCTTTGGTGACATAGCTGTGCAGATCATAGTGGCGGGGCAATTCTTTACTGTCAGCATACAGTACCGCTTCTCGGATGTACGAGTATAGTGATAATGTTGTCACTGTCAGTTATCCCAATTATTTGAAGGGTTCAGATCATAGTGGCGGGGCAATTCTTTACTGTCAGCATACAGTACCGCTTCTCGGATGTACGAGTATTATAGTGATAATGTTGTCACTGTCAGTAATCCCAATTATTTGAAGGGTTCCCTACAGCTATCTCTAGAGAAAAAGTTTCTATGCATTCTTGTGGGTTTTTTGTATAAACAAGATTCTTTGAAGGTTACATGCTGATGTTCTTTCCCACACAGCAATCCCTACCTCAGATGAAACTCAAAGTGTGAATTATGTCTCAGTATTTTTGTAGTAATGTAAAAAATATAAGTTATGCATTTTAGTATAAAGAGTTGTTTAGTTTTATCCATAGCAAGTCCACATGTCCAGCTCAAGATGTCATCATAAACTAATATTCCTAGAAATTTCGCTTCAAGTGTCATTTACACATCAGACAGACCAGGAACTTTATTTTTCCTTCTTACAAAACCCAGTAGGTTTGTTTTTTTATATAATGGCAACTAGGTAATTTTGATGGCAGTATTGCTATATACAATTTAATAACTACGTTGTGTCTGATAGAAGATTAATTTTGACCTACATGTTTGCCTTAGATCAACCCTCATTGAGCTTGAGCTAATTTTTCTTCTCTCTCCACCCCCACATGGTGGCTAATCGATGGCATAGTTTAGATTCGGCTAGGCGATTTGTACAGAGGTTTATTTTTTATAGGTTTAGATTTCTTGATCACTATCCACGCCATGACTGTGCTAAAAAATAAGAACAAACCCTACATCATTTGTTTTTATACCCTTCCCTTCACAACTATCTCTGAACTGTCGACAAACATGTGTTATAATTACAAATTGTATCAGTGACATATAATAATCGGAAATAAAATATGCACTATTAGATTCTGTACCCAATTTCTCCATTTAGCCAGAAATCTTAGACTTTACCGGGAACATATAATATATCTGCCTAGCCAGAAATATACTCAATGAGTCTGGAAACTGTTGAAGATGGAATAATTGGTGTAATTTGTCAAGATAATTAAAAGCTTTTACATGTTTTTTTTTCATGTTATTCTCATTATAATTCTGTATTGATTCATTTGCATAAATGGACAAAACAAACAATGTCCAGACAGTTGAAACCATCCACAAACTTTCAGTACTCGTTGTGGAGATTTTTACTGTATTTAAAATTTTCAGATGTTGAGTTCATGTCTGTTTTACTACTAAGGAATGCTTTTCACATTCTGGTGAGTAGAGACTGAGATGTCAGAGAGATTGGTAACCGTGTTAGTGATGGTGGTACTTAAGTTCTTAATTGAATTCAAAGTAAGCAAATTTCAAATGCAGTTAGTAGATAAATTGTAATTCCATTATTAAAACCCAATAGTATTTCTCACACATTGTATTCTTTATTTTGAAATGAAACTATTTCATTTTACAGTGGCATAACTAAGAGAGGATGAGAAGGGTAAGCACACCCCCAATTTCGAATCAAGCCTATCCAATGTATTCAAATTTAGATTTATTCAATCCTCCCTGGTGTGTTGTGCTCTTTAAATACATTCATCTCCCCCCTCCCAAAGTCTATAAAGTTCTAGTCATGCCACTGTTATCTCTAACAATATTTTTGTCTAATGTTAAAGGTATATGTGTATAAATGTTTTATTCAAGTTTGTGTTCCTTGTCACAGAAGTGAAAATGTACTTTCTTCGGGCAGCCTACGAACTTTATAGTAAGTGCTTCAATACAAAAACCCTTTAACTTAATGTATTTTACTTAACAATAATTTAATTCCCTTTAAGTAGGAACGTTTAGATAAGTTTTCTTATGAAATAAGTCAACTGTAACCATTCATGTTGTCGTACTTGCAGACAAATTCTTACAGTCTTCAATAATCTCCTACATTATCAAGTGATACCGGTGATGTACAGATAATGTCTGTCAACTCATAATGTTCCTCAGATTATATCAACAGTTAACTGTGCTGATACCTTATGTGTAATTAAAATTGATAAGAAAGTTTGGTGACCCCCAGGCTCTGGGGGTTAATCCATTACACTTTCTTTTTTTAATTGCATACAATGTACATTTCACCTCCCCCCCCCCCACTATCTCCAAGTAGGGGCTACCATGACCCCGTTTTTTGGAAGTTGTCTGTATTGATCAATATTTTTCTTAAACATGTGTTCATTTTATTTCCTTCCAACGGTCAAAGACCAATTTATAACTATAAACATACTACAAGGTGATGGTCTTGTACTAGTTCCTTAAATCAAATTACTACAGTGCTTAAACGTGACAGGGACAAGCCAAACATGCAATTGGACTTTATATTCCTAGACATAATTAACAATATATAAAATATGTATAAATTATAATAAATATACCAGTAATGATAAATAATAAATGAGAAAATTATTTGACTAATATACATGTACACCGCATGATGTGACATGATGGTTAAATAAGAATGAAAAACAGCTATATAAAATAAAACTTAAAATAAATTATCTAGAAATAAATAACAATGTGGGTGTGTGTTTCAATGTATAGTTTCTAAAATAAACCCCACCAAAAAATTTTTATTGAAAAAATTTACATTAGGGGGTTAGAAAATTCCATTAAACAATGTGACAAGATGAGTGGGGTACATGTCTTGTACTAGTTCCACTTAAATCAAAATGTACAAACAAATAAGCATGGTAAGTATGTTGGGGAATTAAAAGATTTTCGATTGATTTTCCAGAAAATAAACACTAAATTACATGTTTTAGAACAACATTGTTCATTGTAACCCCCTGGGTAGGATAGTTGGAGGTAAAATATACATTACACATTTACTGTGGGTGGAAGAATACACCTGCAAAATTTCAAAAAAGATTGATCATGGACAATGTTTTTTTCATTTGTATTAGTTTGTTCATACAGAACTCCCCAATAACAATTTGTAAACCCATTTCCTCCAAACTTGAAGCTTTGCTTAGTGTAAAAAAATTATATAAGAACATATTTTATCAGATGATTTTAATATTAATGTTTTGAAACAAGGTGCAATGTACTATGGATTTGTCAGTATTTTAAAAATATATAACATGTCTTATAAGATAAATGTCCATACTAGAACAACTTTTTATTCAAGTTCAACGATAAATATGTAGCTTTGTTACAAATATACAAAATAATGTACTAAGGTTAGTGACCAATATTTCTGATCATCATGGGCAACTTCTTGTAATACTGAACATTAAAAAAAGAATATGTTACAAAGAAATTATCAAGAAAGTTTACAGATAGCATTATTCTAACATTTTATAATTATTTAAATAAATGAAACGTGATGGATATTTTTTAGCACCAGTTGATATAAAATATGAGGTACTCTTTTCTACTTTTACCACATATTCAAAACTAATCTTCTAAAAAATTAGTTGTTCAAAAAATGTGTAATATTGATTGTTGGTTTATAGATGAAAAGTAGAATAAGTATAAACTGTTACAAGTGGAAAAAGAAGTAGACAATTATATTACAAAAAACAAAAATAGTACAAACAAACAAAATTATATTACAAACAAAAAATATTAATGTAAAAGAGAGGCTTAAATACAAGAAATTAGAGTTAAATAAAGTACTGTTTATAGCAAAGTGTAGCTTCTATACATCTAATAAAAAGTTAGAATATAATTAATATAGTTAGAATAAACAACTTGGAATATAATTAAATCAGAAATTAACAAGGAATCAAATTAGAGTAATTGTTTTACATCTGTTACAAAAAAAAAGGTCACCTCATTTAGGGTATTACTAACCCTGATCATATTAGTAGCTGCAAATAAGCTTGAACTTCCTAATATTCCCCCACCATTGTAACTTACTCTCCTCTTTGTTGTTTAAATTTAGATTTTAGAATAGTCTAGTCGTGATATGACAACTCAAAAGAATCTAAATATAATGTTACACAATTTGAATACAAATAATTGTCAGGTTTTTTAATTTCAATTAATTAGCATTCTTTACCTTACAATATAAAAGTACTCTAATTTATCTGATTATTGACAGATCATAACCTGCTCACTGAACAACAGTGCGGTTTCACAAAAAATCGATCAACATGTACAACCCTCATTATTTTTATTGAACACATCACCGATCAAGTAGAATAAGACTTCAGCCATATTTTGGGATTTTATTAAAGCGTTAGACACCCTTGACCGTGAACTAACTGTTAACAAAATTTAATGCCATGGGAGTACATGGCACAGAGGCTGAATGGTTCAGAAATTACCTGACCAACAGAGAACAGGTAGTTGAAATCTGGTAAACCCAAAATAACAAGATTGTACATGTTACATATAATCCATTCCCTGTTCTGAGGGGTGTCCCACAAGGATCAGTCCTGGGTCTGTTTCATTTTTACTAACAATCTATTCAAGTACCTGAACGAATTTGCCACGTCTCTGATGTAAGCTGATGACACTGTCTGATAAAACCTCAGAAGACCTGGAGATAGGTTCATTTACAGTAATGAATATAACAGTACAATATTGCCACTCAAACTACCTGGTGGTTAATGAAGCTACAACTCAACTTGTATTCAGGACAAGGAAGGAAAATTCTGTGCACTTGCCTAATGTCCAAACAGCAGCAGAGGTAAAGTACTTCGAACTGACAATAGATGAAGACCTGAAATGGACATCTCACATAGACATCTTGTGTAGGAAATTAAGTACTAGTTTGTATACGATTAAAAGAATAAAAGTAGTCAGTGACATAGCATCAGTCAAAACAGCTTACTATGCTTTATTTGAATCTAACCTCCGTTTCTAGTCTTCTTGTCTGGGGTGGTTCTACCACAAGAAATCTTCAGTGCATATTGGTGGTCCGGAAAAAAGCAGTAAGAACACTTGCCCTTACGTATTCCAGTACGTGCTGGAAGCAGTAGTCTTTACTCTTGAGAGTGACTTTCCCAGAGGTTATAACACACACCAATGCAACACTAAATAAGCAACAGATTTCCATCTTCTTGCACTTCGCCTTTCTCTGTTTAAGAAGAAGCCCTCATACATGAACTTGAAACTGTGGAACTACCTGCCTGAAGACTTTGAAGAACTCAATGTGAGGACATTCAAGTCTAAAGTGAAGCTCTGGCTGCTGCAGAACGCTTTTTATACTATTGAAGAGTACTTTGGAAGAGGTGAAACTGACAAAATTAACTGGACTCTGATCTTTTGTGAATTACAATTATAACGCTGTTGTTTCTTCTGAAAATGTATTGTAATTCTTGTAGTTCTTTTCAATTGACGGAGTTACAATACCGAAATAATTTGTAAATAAAGAACTTGTCTATTGTCTAATAACTTCACCTTTAATTTCCAGTAATTTCCCAGATAAGTTAAAGGTAGCAAAAGTAATTCCTCTTTTTAAAAAGGGTGGCATTGCAAACCTTACAAGCTATAGACCAGAGTCACTAGTACCTACTTTTCAAAAATTGTAGAGCAAGTAGATTTTATTCAAGTAACTAAATATCTTAGAACATAACAATTTCCTATGTCCAGTAGATCGATTGAAAGATGTAGTTCTCGGATACAGACTTTGCTGGATGGTGTTTCACAGGAAACTATCTTGTGAGAAGTTTTGTGTATGTTATGTGGAGTGTGATATGAGTACTCCCCAGTTTAAGTGTAAATTAATAGGAAATAATAGAAAATCTTAAATTATACTAGTGTCAGTGATTCTGGATAAGTACTGGCTTCTTATATAATTAACGTTTAGTCTCTTTTTTGACATCTTCTGTCACATGTATGGATAACAAAATGATGGGATATAACAACTATTTCAATTCAAAAAGGAAACATCACTCTCTTTCCCATGAATAAATATATAGTTGATATATTGATAAAATCTGTAACAGCAAATGCATAACCTTGACTGAGAAAAGTAGTTCTTGTTGGAGTCTCTCCTCACTCCTCCCCCTTGTCCACCAGTTGAAGAGACCTGCAGCTGCTGCTTGGCCTTGAACCTACAACTGTTGCCTTATCTGCCACCTGTCAATTATTGATGCATAGCTAGTAGAGGACAAAAAAGTAACAATTGCTGGCATTTTCCTCTGTTATGAATAGAGCTGGCAACCTTGTTTATACTTGACTTTTATTGTACACTGTCATATAATAACATTGAATTAATAAGTCTATGCAGTATAAATAATAAATCATAAGAATTATAATTAGTGTAGGTCTTATGAAAAGAGTCTGACCTTTCCCTTTGTGATACAGTGCGTTGAGCTGTCTCTAGTGCTGTCAAAACAACTGTTATACTATGTACTATACCCTACCGGTACGATAAAGCAAAACTCAATACTCAGATACCAGATACAAACCAAGAATTTAAAAACAATTTAGATATACCAAATCTTGTTATTCATAATATTAACAGTGGTCTCGTTAAAAAACATTACACCCGGTATGGTTTACATATGAATAAGACTGGGAAGAAAGTTATGTCAAGAATTGTTGCCAAATGTATTGAGCAGTGTTATGGTAGTGTAGCTAATGTTACTAATCCATGTTCTCCGAATGCAGTGTCAGACAAGTTGTTTGCAGAACCACTTTTACACCAGTCTCTAAATGATATTCAGACAACCACCCTTAGACATACAATTCACGCACATTTAACATCATCATCTACACCTCTTTCACCCACGACCACTTCAATTAATGACAAAACCCTTCATAACGCAACACATTACACTGACAACACTTTTTTAGGACAGACCAGAAACAACCTGTCACTAATGGAGGAGATGGAAGTTTGTGTAGCTCTGGATGGCGACGATCTGAGCAACATATTGAGAAACTAATCATAGTTAGCTAAAACATTAGAAGTGTTAAAAATAAAATTCCTGAACTTGTCATATATCTCAATTCTCTTCCTCGATCTCCAGATGTGCTGTGTCTACAGGAGACTTGGACTGATGCTGACACGGAGGCTCTGCTGCATACCGTGCCTGGCTACAGACTTGTCTCTTGCTATTCACGCTCAGAACAAAAGGCAGGAGGGACCGTGATACTAGCCAAATCAAATCTAAAAACTAACTTGGTGAAGAATATGAATCGAATTAAATGTATCGAAGGCACATTTGAGTACAGCGTTGCTGAAGTTCTTAAAAGTTGTAATTCGTTTCTAGTAATGTCATTGTACAGAAATCCTGAGAGCAAAGCTCTAGATTCCTTATCTAGTCTCAAGGAAGCGCTCACTCTAATCTCTAAAAAACATAAACACATAGTTATAGCTGCAGATTTTAATATAGACATTTTGTTACAATCAAAACAATGTGAAATCTCTAAAAACGTTATCACCTCTTTTGGTCTGAAAATAAATTTCGTACCTGCAACGAGAATAACAAAGGTGTCATCAAAATGTATAGATAATATTCTCACAAGTTTTAGCCCCGATGTATGCAAATTGATGAAGCCTTCTTTGTCTGACCACCAAATGTAAAAAAAATGACAAATGACAGATTCATATTGGATGTGAGGAACAGGCCACAAGCGATGTGGGAGGTGGTTAATAGAGAAACTGGCAAGTTAAAATTTAAAGCACACGAGGATCTTGAACTAATAGTTAATAAATAGCCAATTCATTTAATGACTTTTTTATTAACATAAGTAAATTAATTATAAAAAACAAAAAATTATCGATTAATTTTCTGAAGAAAGATAACAGAATTTATCCAACTTTGTTTTTGTACCCTATTAACCCTGAAGAAGTGTTTCACATCATTCAAAATTTGAAAAATTCCAAATCATGTAGATGGGCTGAAGTTCTAACTTACATATTAAAAGTTCAGCCTCACTTATATCAAAGCCTTTAGCTCTTTTCATTAATAATTATTTTTCAAATGGTATTTTTCCTGAAAAACTAAAATACTCACTAATTAAACCTATCCATAAGAAAAATGACAAAACTGACATGTCAAACTACCGTCCTATAGCCCTTCTTCCAGTAATTTCCAAAATTTTTGAAAAAGTAATCGCAGTCAGAGCTTCCTAAACATTTTACTAAATATAACATTTTGTGTAAAAATCAATTTGGTTTTAAACCAAACTCATCAACAACCTCGGCATTTTTGAACTAATTGACACAATTTTATGTTCAATTGACAAAAAACATCATACTGCATCTCTTTTCTGCAACCTTTTAAAGGCTTTTGACTGTGTTGAACACAGTATATTGTTGAAGGAATTAGAATTTTATGACTTAAGAGGCTCAGCTCACAGTTTATTATCTTCATATTTATTAAATAGGAAACAAAACATTACAATTAAAAATAGCTCTTCTGTCAAGTTTTCTTCCCACTGGCAACTCAATGATCGTGGTATTCTCCAGGGCTCAGTGATGGGTCCACTACTATTTCTCATTTACGTGAACGATTTTCCACATAACCTAACTACATCATCTGTAGTTCTGTTTGCTGACATCACCACTCTTACTATAAAAACAAAATCTCTTGATGATAGATGATAGATTTAGCCAATTATTAATATTCTCAACACTCCAATCGGAAAGAACGTATATTAACTTTAACCTAACTAATATTAAAGTAACATTGTCATGTAAATTTCTGGGTTTAGTTGTGGATAATTCAATATCATGGAAAGAACATACAGCCTTTATATAAAAGAAGTTACATTCAGCCTGTTTCACATTGAGAACTATCTCATGTGGCTAGTTTAGATACGGTGAAAGCAGTTTACTATGGTTATGTTTACTCGCATCTGAGGTATGGGGTGGTATTTTGTGGAAAATTGGTGTTATCAAAATAAATTTTCAAAACTCAAATATAGGTAGGCCTATCATTAGAATCATGTTCAAACTTAAAAAGAGACAATCCTGCAAATCACTTTTTAAAAACCATAACATTCTCACTTTAAAGTCTCTATATATTCTAGAAACACTATTACTATTTAAAACTAATAACAACTCTTTTCACCAAAAATCAAGTATTGTACCATTATAACATCAGAAATCAACCCCATACATTGATTAAAACTATTCAAGCAGGGTCCTTATTATTCTGCTCTCAAAATCTATAATAAATTACATCCAAATCTAAAGAGGGAGAATTCCATAAATGCATTTAAAACTTCCCTAAAATGCTACCTCATTAACTGGGCATACTATTCAGTTGAATACTTAAATGAATAACAGTTGTTTACTAGTTCTTATTATTGAATTTTTAGACTAAGCTTACTAAGCTTTGCAGATATGTAACTATTTCTTGATTAGTTTAGTTTAGTTTATTAGTTTATTTTTAAACATTGACAATTCATATGTTTATCTTTAGCCATGCTGAAAATTATAAACCTATGTGAAGCTTATAATAAATAAATAAAATGTTTGACATAGAAGGCAATGATAATTTAGAAAAATGGATTTCCTACAAAATAAAGCCATTGGCAAAGCTGATTTTCATGTACTGAAAGACTTGGTTTTTGGCAAGCTCAAAGGCTACCCTTATTGGTCTGGAAAAATAATAGACACAGACATTGAATCGTATAAAAATACTATAAAATATGAAATTGAGTTTTTCGCTACAAATGAGACTTCCAAACTCAACAAGAGTGATCCTTTTTTTTACTTAGTAAATTTTATTAATATTTATAGCTAAAGCTCTGTGTTATTACTATGAAAACAGATTAAAATCAACAGTAGAAGCAGTGGCTTTAGAGCGTAAGGAGATGTATAAAAACGCTCTGGCAGATGTCTTTAAAGCTGGCGATTTGAAACAAATGTCCACCAAAACAATCAGTCCTTCTATAACAAAAGATTTTGAATTTCCAGTCTTTATGCAGAGTGTTGGCAAAAAACAAAAATTCACACGAGAATCTATACCAACATTGCCCTGTGCCATATTAGCATCATTATATCAGATGCCGACCTTTTTTGATACCTGGTGTAATGGGATCAACCCCAAAATCTGTGAAAGACTACAATGTCTCTTTCAATATTAGAGAGAGGGTGGCTAATAGATGCCAGGATAAGTTTTATTATCTGACTCCTCTGGAATGTACAATTACAGACATGTGACTGATATAGTTGAATTATCACATTTCTATGGTATGGGTGTGATATCACATCTCTTACAGTTCCCCAACAAACAGTGTTGATTCTGGGGTTTACTTGCTGATATTTTCTGAGCTTATTCTGCAGTGAATTTATGGGCCATCATATGAACAAGGGGTATGGAGAAGAAAACATAACTGAGAAATCAGGGAGCTCTACAATGGTACGGATGTAATAGGAGAAATAAAGTGCAGAAGACTCCGTTGGGCAGGCCATGTTTTGAGAAGGGAAGAGGAATGCAAACTGAAGAGGGTAATGTATGGTAACCCAGAAGGAAGACGGCCCCGTGGGAGACCAAAAGTGAGATGGTGGAACCAGGTGAAGGCTGATATGGAGAAGATGGGCGCTTCAGAGGAAGATGCTGAGGACCGTTCAAGATGGAGGAGCTTTGTTGGTGCGGCTAAACATCACCTCCGATATAAATGGCCCTGGGAGTAAGAGTAAGTAATTCTGCAGTGAGCCTATTCAGTTTTGAACCACAAACTGAGTAGTGGTTGGGAGAGATTTACAGCTGAGACCTCTCCTAAGTTGACAGAGAGTATTGTTGTTCAAGAGGCATGCCCAGATTGCCCTACTGACCAACAACAGTCAGTACATTCAAATAGACTCAAGTATGTTGATGACTTTCATGACAAAATTGAATACAATAAACATACATAATCAAGAATCAAGAATCAAGAATTTTATTGCCATTGACAATTTACATTGAATAGGCAAAGTCAACCTAGTTTGTAGTTATATAAATAAATATTGCAAGAATAATAACGAGAAAGTAACAGAATGAGAATCATTATAAATATAACTATTACGAAACAGTTAACCTAGACATCCCTTTGATAGTTTATAGATATACAGGGTGATTTCATGAAGTTCTCCCCCCACTTCTACACAGCACATTGTACTAGAAAAAATAATGAAAAAATGTTATATAAACGTAGGTCCGAAAACGCTTTCGTTAGCGAGTTACAGCTAGCGAAAGATTTCGCCTGAATTCCTGGGTAAAAGAGTAAAATAAAAGCCATACTGAACTTTTGGAAAGGTTAATTAAGTAAGAAATATCGTGGATTCTTATGTATTTTTACCTGATAAAGCTAATAAAATAGGTTTCAGAACTGTACCTGTAGTAGTTTTTGAGGGATTCAGGGTTAAATGCAAAAAATTGGGGCATGAAAAACAATGTTTTTTTTAAGTTTGATGTACAATAACTTTGTTAAATTGGTAATAAATACATAAAATCAACAAACATTAATTGTAGAGAATTTAATTCTGAGAAAATTGATTATAATCAAAGTCTAAAATAAAACAGAAATAAGTACCAAAAAAATCGATTTTATTCAGTATAATACATTACTAGTTTTAAGCAAAATTAATCAGGTTGGGCCAACCGTACGCACCTTTTTGTAATAGATGTTCGAAAATGAGGCCATCATTATCAATACATTTTTGCAGCACGTTTGTGTATTGCTTTTGTTGCGTTTCTTAATTTTTCAGGACTTCCCTGTATCTGCACAGCCGAATCCATAATACGGGCAATTAATTCATCACGAGGAATTCACTTTTGTCTTGTATACAATGTCTTGTTCATCCATCCCAGATGCAATAATCCAATGGAGATAGATCTGGTGATCTTGGTGGCCAAGGGTGAGGTCCTCCACGACCAATCCAGTGTCCAGGAAATTGATGATTTAAGTAAGCAGAAACGGCACGTGAAAAGTGGGGAGGTGCTCCGTAATGCTGGAAGTACAAATTTTGTCTGAGATGTAAAGGGAACATTCTCTAACAGCTGCGGCAACTCTTCTTGAAGGAAATGCAAATAGAACTCAGCATTTAGGCGTCCAGGTAATATGAAAGGTCCAATCAGCGATTGTGCAAAAGGCCACACCAGACATTGACGCTAAATCGGTGTTGAAAGTTCTGTTCCACTACCATCATGTGGATTTTCTTCTGCCCATGAGTGTTCATTGTGCAAGTTATTGACACCATCCCGAGTGAATTGTGCCTCATCCGTAAACAAAATACGCTTGTAGAGTTGATTATTAATATTCAAAAAGTTGCAAAACTCCAAGCGAAGCGGACCCATCCCCTAGCTGTAAATGTTGAAACCTTTTGTTTATGAAACGGATAAAATTTGTTTCGATTAAGTGACCTCCACACCGTTGACTCTGCGAAACTCCTATCCGCCCTAGAATACGTCGTGTACTTACACCTGGACTGCGATGAACAGCATTAATAACAATATCATCATCAAGTTGGACAGCTCGTTCATAATTGGTTCTAGTACTTGGTAGTGATCCTGTTTCCCGAAGAGTACGAAAAGTTCCTGAAATTGTTTTGGTATCTGGAATCCTCCTATTAGGGTAACGTAGTTCATATTCTTCTAACAGCAGCTCTAGCATTACCATTACAGTAACCCAAAATAAAAACCATATCAGCGTATTCCTCTGATGTAAATAAGTGAGGCATTTTTTTCGCTGAATAAACAATCGAATTATAACTCACAGAAAAATTGCATTTAATAACACGATTCACAGAACCCGATCTCCTGCTGTAGCTTGCAAAACACCACTAATACACAGTTCTAAACGTAACAAGTACAGAATACCATTGTTGATCAGCTGTTATTCGTTGCGTTACCAACTTAGAAATTAAATAAAACAAAAAACTGCATTTCGATGATTAGTAAACAATAATGGGAAAATGTTTGCTTTCATTTATTTTCGAACATTTGATGTAAATTTTTATTAAAAAAAGATACAACGTAATAAAAACATGATATTTTTATTTACAAACAAATTTAATTAACAGTTAATCTTGTTTTCTCAATTTATTTCATCATTAAGGAACAAACATTTTGTTTTTGTTTTTATTTCAACTAAATACCGTACGGTATTTCTTTACAGCTAGTAATGTATTATACTGAATAAAATCGATTTTTTGGTAACTTATTTCTGTTTTATTTTAGACTTTGATTATATCAATTTTCTCAGAATTAAATTCTCTACAATTAATGTTTGTTGATTTTATGTATTTATTACCAATTTAGCAAAGTTATTGTACATCAAACTTAAAAAAACATTGTTTCGTGCCCCATTTTTTTTGCATTTAACCCTGAATCCCTCAAAAACTACTACAGGTACAGTTCTGAAACCTATTTTATTAGCTTTATCAGGTAAATTACATAAGAATCCACGATATTTCTTACTTAATTAACCTTTCCAAAAGTTCAGTATGGCTTTATTTTACTCTTTACCCAGGAATTCAGGCGAAATCTTTCGCTAGCTGTAACTCGCTAACGAAAGCGTTTTCGGAGCTATGTTTATATAACATTTTTTCATTATTTTTACTAGTAAAAATGTGCTGTAGAAGTGGGGGGAGAACTTCATGAATCACCCTGTATATAAAAAAAGAGAGAAAAAAAGAAAAAAAAAATTATTATAATAGTAACAATAAATATAAAATTCAATCTTAGGCACAGTAAATTAAGTTATTTAGTTAAAATTGAACATCTATGTTACAATTTAAAAATTCATTTATACTATAAAATGGTTTTGAAGAAGCCAATTGTATATTTTATGTTTAAAAGGTCTAAAACTAACAGACTCTGCACCATCAGGCAGCCTATTGAAAAAATTAATACAATTTAGCTTGAAAGAGGTGCCAGTTTTAGCCAGTCTATGAGGAAGTATATTGAGTTTATTCCCCCCTCTAGTGTTATAATGATTGAATATTATTCCTAATTGGAAAATTCTGTAGGTTTGATTTAGTGTATAATAGTACTTGAAAAATATACAAATTGATAACTGTGGGAAATCTTAAGTTCAATGAAAAGTGGCTTACAGTGATCTAGTGAACCAACTCCTGCAATATTACGAACTACCTTTTTCTGTAATAAAAGAATAGTTTTATTACAGTTTTGGGTAATTACAATAACCCAAAAGTAGTAGTAGTAAAAATGTAAGTAAGCAGTATGATTGGCAAAGAGTACCAAGAAAACCAGCACTCGTAAAAAACCAGAAAAGACAGCTAATGTGACTAAAGATGTTATCCTTAACATGTTAACAGGTACATCAGTCTCACTTGTCCTGAGAATTAAAACAACAAAGAAATAAATAATCCATCAACAGAACTTACAAAGAATAAAAAGAAACCTAAGCCAACTAGTGGCAAAAGGTGAAGAAACTTTTGACCAAAACCCAAATCCAAAATAACTCTAAATTTTATTGGGAAAATACTGATTTAAAACAAAGAAATGATTTTTCCCAAAAGGCCACTGTTGTTTTTGGGGATTCTATCATGAAAAATGTTTCTTTGACTGGTGGTAAACGTTTTTGGGGGGACAACAATCAACCGGTTAAGCCACAAACTAAAAGAAGAGGTAAATTTTAGAGACTCATTCAGTTGTCATTCATGTTGGAACCAATGATTTGGGTAATAATTTTGTCTAGATGAGGTTATGGGTCTTATGACAAACTTGTTAATACAGATCAGAAATCTATTTTCAAAATCCCAAATATTTGTCGAAGCCATAAGCAAAAGAAGGGACATACACCATCAAAATTATTCAGCAAGCAAGCCAAAATATTAGATGGGTATATTAAGAACCTGGGAATTGACCTGAACAAGCACATTAATAGCTCATGTCTGTCCAAGGATGGATTACACTTAAATCGCAAAGGCACTTACTTATATCTTGCTTTGAATAATGAGCAAAATAGCCTCACTGTGTGTAAAGGAAAATATTAAGTCTCCAATCAGAACAATAGCAGTATTGCTCAAAATCTTAAGCTTGCCAATGAATAGAGCATATCTCTCACAGATGGAAACATCAGAATGGTGAAAATGAGCGTTGCAATGAGAAAGCCAACCGCAACTCACAAGATTTTGATAGTGATAAACACATGAGTGCGGGGGTGGCGGTAATATTTTAAGAACCATTTTGGAAAACCCTCTGTCTCAGACTGCATTGACAAGCACTTGGCATAACAGGGAAAAAAATCATGAAGCTGTATCAAAGAAGATCAAACCTTTAAAGAGCTTACACAGAACTTTAAAAAGATAGGTTTCAGACATTTAAACTGCTCTTCAATGGGCTGTATAAGAGATAACATTGCCCTATATATTTTGCACATTTTTATCACATTTTGCAGCCAATACAGTGAAATTTCAAAGAAGAACAAGAGCATCTGCTAAAATCATTGCATTTAACGATCAGACACATGGGTTTTTGAAAAATAGACTACCATTTTAATTATTTTTTCACAAGAATTCGTGAACTCATACAAATAGAGAGAGCCACTCATTGGGCCACAACAGTGGGAAGATTAATAAATCTGTTCAAAACGCGGATGGTTACCAAGGAATAAATTGCCCTCCACCAGTATCCAAAGAAGAGTTTCCTCCATTGAAGACAAACAGTGAAGTAAGTGATAAGACAATGTTGCAAGTAAGGGTGATATAATGAGTGATAAACATGTGTCTGTAGGCTTAAATCTGATCCTTTTTTAAAGATGGACTAGATAGATGTAGAAGTGTATGTAAAAGTTCTGTAAGTCATTCACAGTTTGATGGGGTCAGCAGCAGCCATTCCATTGTTGATGGTAAGGGTGAATCTCGTGGTAATGCACCAAAATATTCAGCACCTGCCATCAAGGATTGACCTTTTGAACTTAACACTGGAAGAAATAAGCCCAGACATTTTAGTTATAACAAAACACACATTTTTTACCAGAAATTGAACAACATTTTTAGATATAATTTCATTCCATTTTATGAACGAAATACCATTAAAGACGGAATAGTAATGATTGTTGCTAGACAGGTCCTAAATATAAAAAGCATTACAAATCCTTCCATTCAAAAATTAGCCTAAGACAAGTTTTTTTTTAATATTCTAATGCAGAGTTTAAATTTAACTGTCAAGTGTTTCAATTTCTGGTAAAAAATGTTGTGTTCTGTTATAATTAAAATGTCTCACTTTTGGACTTCCAGCCATCTATAGATCTCTTCCCCCCCAAACAAATTTAATGAGGACCTATTTTTGAACGGGTGGATTCATTATTGCAAATGTTGTGTTCAAAGTATGATGGGATTGCTGTTGCTGGTGACATAAACATTAAGAACTGTAATGCTAAAACTCGCTTAGTAAGTATCCTTAAATCTTACAATTGCATTTCCAACCAGGTACTCAAAATCTAAAAACAGTGCTATTGATGATATTTTAACAAATTTACCCAAAAATAAATGTTGAACAATCAGCTTAGTTACAGAACCTGCGGGTAAATTGCACAGTAAATGTATATTTTTTATGAATAGTAAAAATAACACAATGAATAAATCTATAACAAAGAAAAGCAGAACTTTATCCAAATCAAACATGGAATCGTTCAATAAATTCTTAGCAAATGAAAATTGGATGCCAGTCTACTGTTCGGATATTAGCGGAAAATGTTATATATTCTTTCTTTTATTATTTTGACCTCTGTTTTCCAAATCTAAAGAAGAGAATATAAAAATAACTGCATGAACAATGAGTTGCTCAAGAATAGGAGAACTTTGATAAATATGTTTAAAGCCATTAGAAATGCGTCTTCCAGCAATGAGATGAAACGTCACCTGGCACTAAGAAAGAAAGAATTTGAGGCTAAACAGTTCAAACTAAAAAATACTACTATGATAATGTGTAATTACCACATTTACCACATTTGTTGGTACTATGTTTTATAGGTATATTATCAATAACAAAATTTGGATTAATTGGTTTTTATTTAATAATAATTGGTCTTGGATTATGTTCATCAAGCTTATTTTGTTTGGCTAATATTTCTTATGAGGGTTTTTTTTAAGTTCTAGATTCATTATTAATAATATATACGGAAAATATTTTAATTTGAATTCTGAACTTAATTTATTAAAATGCTTGTACCATAGTTGCAAAATTGGAAAGATTAGTTATCTGACTACATTAACTAGAGAAAAAAGATAGTATATCAAATAAAAACAAACACGATTTAATGGTTGACTAAACACCTGCTCACTCCAGGCCAAGCCAAAGTGTAATTTTCTCAAAATATTCTAGCTGGTTAAGCCCAAAATTTAAAAAAATCAAAATTATCATGTCCCAAATGTTCAAATGCTATTTATACAGTGAATCCTGTTATGAAACATGTTGTATAGTGTACTATAGCATTACTCATTGTTGACAGAAAAATATACAGACTTTACATAGCTTTCAACTCATTATAATGCTAAATAAAAATATTACTACAGACATATTTTTGAAGTCTACAAATGGAAGATGACTAGCTAATAATGACAGCCAACTTGAGACAAAACTTAAAATAAATTATCGGCTGCACCTGTAACATGTATGTGGCAACTAAGCTAATCACTAAAAATACCAAACTAGTAACATTTTAACGTTTTATTTATTTCAAAATATACATAAAACATGAAATGTTTAACATTTAGAACATGAATAGTCAAATAACATTATATATTCTAGTAGAGTACTAACATATAAAGTTACGTGGTATAGTTTTTATGTATTTGTAATTGACCAAAACCCTACAATAACATGCGGAACTTCAGTAAAAGTATTTTATAGTTATAATATAAATAATTCTCCATTCAAGAAGAAGGTTTTCATTCATTATCTTCTACATTCAACTGAAAAATTATAAAAAATATATTTAAGCTAGAACTGCTGTAAATGGAAAGAAAACAAATAATTTTTAAGCGTTCTACAATTTTTCAAAAATCATTATTTAACCACAATTTTCAAATTAATGAAAGGCAAATAGCACCCACTGTGTACAATATTTTTGGCAACTTGTGATGTAACCTGCTTATTTTCACTTTGGCATCGAAAGGCACATTACGCTTTTAAATTGGAAGCCACGCAAACAGTGTGATTGGGTTGACAGTACAATGTAGTGCACGACACAAACACCCCCTAAGCTATCCATACAAAGGCACTAAAATACAGTAAAATTAAATTAAGTAACAGCTCTCTCCGTTAACACCAGCATTGTGCATACATCATACCTTAATTACAAAACATTACTGAAACATCAGGTTAATTCACTGCATTTATAATGGAATTTTTACATAGTAATAACAATTTTTATCAATAAATTAAAAAATCTTAACATGGGAAGTCTGTTCTTACTAAATGATGTACCACTGAACTATAGAACAGTTTAAAGTGTATGATGTAATTATTTATGATGCACTGATGTACTAAAGATGGACTGATAAAATTACTCAATTACGGAATCCCTCAATTCTTAATGGTACTGACAAATAGATGATTCTTCGACTCTCTATTTAACTCTAAAACAAAAATATAGTTTTAAAAATGTTCTGGTAAAATATGAAGCAATCCTTCCCTTTTGGTTTCACTTGTTACCACCAGTTATGTAGGACTGAGAACTGGAGAAGTTTTGATTTGATAAAACCAATAATTGGATATGGCTTTTTGCTGATGAGCCAAACTTACAACTCTTTAGTTCTAAATTACAATGCCACCAAAATGAAATTTTCTGATACAGATCGCTGTATCAAGTATCAATACAACTACTGAAAGAAGTATTTTTTACAATATTGTAGTAATAACAGATACCATAGCCATTAGTCAAACTGCAAGATGATACCAAAAATAGAATACAGTTGACAATGGACTGTCAATAAACAAACGGGATTTTGGTGCTTATAAATGACTGGGAGCAGCCCGAACATGCAATCTATATACTTATGGAAAAAATCAGGATCAAATTCAGAATTAAGATAGAAATATTGAAATCAAAATCGGAATGAATTTTTCTACAGTCAGTCCATTCTCAATGCATAGAATAGTCATATGGTACAATATCATTCTAGTACAGCTCCTACAAAGTTTCTAGTTTTCTAAATATGCTAAACATTTGATTATAAAAACCTGTAAGATCTTAAAATGATTTTGGCATCAAAGTTTCTGTTAATAGTATACATATCATTTCAGTAGTAAATATACTTAAAATATTATAATTAGATTAATTCCACACTGACGAGAAAATGTAAAACTATGTTAGGAGAATATTGTTATGTTTAGTAGATTGAACAATACGAATATGAAAATCATTTTAGTATTAAGAAGGATGCAAATGATATTTTTATAATTTATAAAAAAAATCAAACATAGAATGTCACTAAACAGTAGGAAGCACATTAAGACGATAAAACTGCCAAGAACACATATACTCTACACCCATAAAATATGACTAGTTAGCAGAAAATAAAATATTTTTAATTACGTAATCAGATAATTCATAAAGTAATATTGATTTGACTTTGAGACATTATGTGGTTTGGTTTGGTTAATAAAGTTACACAATTGAAACTACTAACTTTTTAGGTAATGAATGGAAAAAATGTAATACCTTAATAATATTAAAAATAACAACAGAACATAACAAGTTAAAATAAACGTACGCTTCAAACAAATTTTAAGCGTACCAATAAATGCTATTTTACTACTAATATATTTTGATACAAGGTACACAAATATCCGATAAATTACTATAAAATTTAAAGATAACCATAGAGACATAAGTGTATATAATCTCAAGCTCAAACTACCTTCACCTCGTTTAATAACAACAACGACAGCTCAATACCTTTATAAAAATGCCATTCCGCTTCTAAACAATTAAAAGTTAATATTATGTATTATATATTTAATGAACATCAATTTGATCAAGATGGTATTTTACACTACAACTACTACTACTACTCAACTACTAACAGTAAGTTTACAGTCTCAATTATCCAATGCAGAGTTAAAAATAAATCGGGGCAAATAATATCATATTAAACTGGTTACACATAAACTTTTATCATAAACTTAGCTTTCACATTATGTTTCATTTTAAGATTTATATGGAGGCATGCAATATCTCAAACTTATGTTACTTATAACAATATTCAGCCCGATTTGGTCATGCTTAATATTATTACAGATGAATTTTTTAATTTGAACACTGCTCCAAATTAGTACATCCATTGTTAATATTGCATTAAATATAATTGTATTACGAAGTAATTCTATTTTTAATTACACAGATTTTCAATAATTTATGAATCTGTCACCCAAACTGTGCTCTGCTGAAATTGATTCAAAACAATACTACTGTCTTCAGTTTTTAGACTCTATCCGAGAATAACAAACGATAATTTAAAGAATCCACGATTAGCTTAAATGCTCATGTTTGGCCAATCCACATTCTTTATTTTAATTATCCTTTATCTACATAAAATTGAGAGATTAGTGACTACAAACTGCATCAATTTCAACTTGTATAACAGAGACTGTACTTTGTTAAAAACAAAACTAAATAAGTCCTTAACCAAATAAACACCTAATCTACAGATTAAGATAAAAAAGTTTGTTTACAATGGTAACAAAACATTTCCGTCAATTAAAAGATTTAATTTGAAAAACAACACATATGGTCGTAAACGGCCAATTAGATACATGGAGAGATTACCCAGAGATTTAGATTAGAGGCGTAGAACGCGATAATTAGTCGATAATGGCAAGCAGACATTTCTTGTAATCACCAGAGGTGTCGTCCTGTAACAGAAGCCGCAAGATATAAGCTAAGTTGTGATAAACTGGGCGCCACTCGCGCTCGTTTAATCGATCAGATTAAGGAGAGCCTTCTCCATTTCCCCAGAGCAATCCTCCTGCAAGCAAACAGCGTTCATCAATCAACACACAAATGATGATGATGATCGTGTATAGCAGGCAACCTCAATAACTTGAATTGCAAATGGCAAGTTACTATTTATATGAGGAGAATTTGAAATGATTTTTGAGCACTACCATGTTCTCCTGTTGATATAAGGACACAAAGTGGGGGTTCTATTTTAAAATTGTAAGTCCCATTATAGGTAAAGGAGACAGAACACTTTGAAAACCCTAATATGATTCTGACTATACAGATTTTAGTTCTAATTTGAATATTAAAATTTGTAAGTGTGTTCTTCTGGTGTACAAGGTATTCCTAAATATCTAGGCCTACCTTCTCTCAACCTCTGAACATTTGCAAGTAAAAAAAGTCTTTGAAAGAACTCAAAATTCAAAACAGATTTCAAAAGAAGGTAATATTTAGAATATTTCAGAAGCTAATTTCTTCTTTTAGACACATTCAAAATCTAAAACAAATTATGAGCCAAAATGGACAATTAGGACATTTGATTGATAATAATGTTCTTTATTTAAAGAAATTATTGGAGCAAAATTAGGTTAACAGACATTTTTAGCACACTTTACAGCTTCTTCTTGGAAAACCCTAAAAGCAGATTGTCATTATATATAATATGTATCTAATATTGATATTTGTCTACATTTTTTATTTAACTGTTCCCAACTTACACACTGTTTAAAGTAATAAATTTTGTGTTTGGAAAATAATTTTATGTTAAATTCCTGTTTTATGTTAATAATGAGATAATTTCCCTGAATACAGAAATAGTGGACAACAATTTTGTTTATCCCTGCACAAGAAATTGCAGATATTTAAAGTAAGAAATTTTGTGTTTGGAAAATAATTTTATGTTAAATTCCTGTTTTATGTTAATAATGAGATAATTTCCCTGAATACAGAAATAGTGGACAATTTTGTTTATCCCTCCACAAGAAATTGCAGATATTTAAAGAAAGAAATTTGGGCGATTTTTAAACACACCCAAAAACTACTAAAGATAAAAATGTGAAATTTGTACAGTACATGCATGAGCTTTAGAGAGTGACAATGTTTTTATTTATAAAAAATGTTATAAAACCATTACTTTTCTTCAAACTTATTGAATTTAAAAATATAATTTCTTTAGGTCATAAATTTTTTTAAAAAGTCACTCCTTGTCCCATTGTCTGAAATAACCGACATTTATTTATTCATAAGAATCGCATTACACCATCATTTTATGACAGGTGGTTTGTCATGAAACTTAAGAGTTGTAGAATGCCCTGTAGAAATGTACCCCACTAGTTCAGATCCGGGGAATAGTTCAAGTTACTAAGGTTCTTAAAAGATTAGGAAAAAGAGATGAACAGAGGGAGAAGAGAACTGTCATATAAACACTTAAATTTCAAGCCAGTAAGTCAAGTTATAGAGGTGCAACTGCAAATGATTTAATGTAGAGGTTAATTAGAAACATAACACACCTTAATTTAAATAATTTATAATTAAAATACTGATACCAAACCTTAATAAAGACTCCTGAACACGCTTCAATGATGTACTGGTTAAATTATTAATAAAGCATGAACATGAACTTTTTTCATTACGTTGTTTAGTTTCTGTTTCACTAAATTTAAGTTTTAACATAAAATGTTTTTAACAAAGATTTTCTAAAAATATATCCAGTTTGACGATAATTTAGATAATGTTTTATTTGCAGTCTAAAATAAAATACAAATTATTTCTGTTGAATTAATGGTGAAACGTTAATATACAAATGACTATTAAGCATTACATTAAATTTTCTATACATGTGTACATTGTCTCATATGTTCAACATTAGAACAAACATGGAAAATATGCATACTGCACTGCATTATTCAATACTTCGGGGATTTTAGCTGTGGAGCTTTAAGATGAAGCTAAATACACTAAAGGTACAAATACTAAAATAACAGAAACCTATTAAATTTTGAGAGGGAACAGAATTTGTCTTGAGTAATTAAGGAAGATAAAAATGAGTATTGGCAAGAGTTGAAACTGCTTCTTTGTTCTCTATATGTTTTGAGATACACCTGCAGATATACAAGTATATTTATATACGTTTTATCCATGGTACCGTACACAAACATGCTAATTTTTTGTTACAGACGAGAAAATAAACACACACTGTATTATTTTTACAGGTTATCTCCAATTGTATACAAATTTGAGGCTTGCAAGCTAGTAAAGCAGCAAACTAAATAATTTGACAGTTGGTTAGTAAAGCCCATTAAAGAGACACCTGTGCCAAGCAGCGTAAAGAACGTCTTGTGCAACCACCAACTGATAAGCGTGAAAGCAGGAAAGCAAACCCACAAAAGCAAGTAAAGGTAATGTAATGAGAAGGATGCCTTATTGTGCAGTACATCTGATTACAACATTTAGATAATGAGAGCAGATGATAAGAGTTATGAAACAAATTGCAATCTGACACAACAAAAACTCAGTAAACATTGAGTAGAGTAGAAGCTCCCATTTTTTGGTCAGGAGAACAAGTCCATAACAAGGGTTACCCTGAAAGTTTTGTGATATAAGTGACAAAATTGCAGAAATTTACACAAGTTCAAAGTAATACCCTCCAGCATCATCGTCTTTTATGTATTGAATACCCCTAAACACCATATTTTTTTATAAAATCAAAATATTCTATAATCGAATCAACTTATTGAGCAACAATTGGACACATATTTCATTTTTTTAGACTATAAATCTAAATAGCAAAATCAGGCAAATAAAGTAAATTTTCTATAATTTTATAATGCAAATTTTCAATTTTTCCTTAAAAATGGGTTTTTACAGCAATTTGAGATAAGGCATTGTCGCTGTGCAGCATTAAACTGCTAGATAAGCAGCATTCAACAAATCTTGGGATAAACAACTTTAAAATCGTTGAAAATCATATCCCAAAAATACTCTGTTGATAAATCTGGGACTTGATGACTGAACTTTGCTTTAGATGATACAGATTTAAACCGATCAGCCTCTACAAATATTGTGTACTAACTGGTCCTGAGACAATCAGATAAGGTTGATAAGATTATCACAGAATGCAGAGTTTGCCTGCATCTTACAACTTTTGGAGTGACTCCCATATATCCTCTTCCTTTATTTAAATCCAAAAATAAAACAATTCAGGCTACTTTATCTATGATTTTTTGATAACTGTACCAACTCCTCCTAATGTTTGTCTCTGCCAGTCCATGTCACTTTTCATTTCATAACAAGTAATCCAAAACAAGCTGCTATTGTTTGAGTGACTAACAAACAATACCGTAAATCTAGATGAAACGTTAAACCCAGTAATGGGTGAGAAGGGCTGTACTGCTTACTGCGTGTAGTGCCGGTTCCACTATTTCTTTTCGCACAAACCGTTCTCGGATTGCCATTTTGGTTTATTTTCTCTGTTGCGTGTTGTGTTATCGTGATTGTGTATAGCTTTCATCCAAGGACGAAGATATTGAAGTTACGAACACTTGTTTTATGATGGAGAAGAATTTAATTCAAGTTCAGAAAGTTTTTATAATGACATTTTTGAACATTGTGTGAGAGTGGATATAGTTGTTGTTGGAGAAAAGGTGCAAACTTTAAAAAAAATAAACACTAACTGATTTGTGGGTGCCAGTGGAAAAAAATCGGCTGAAAAACTATCAGAGTATTGAATACGGATTGGACGAGGACCGCCAACAGTGTGCAGCCCAGAAATGACATCATCAATTCCAGTCAACAAGGGTTCCTGGACATGATCAATAAACTTTTTGGATATCCTATACGTTATTTTTGGGTGATTAAAACCATTTATATATTTTTGCATTTTATGATTACATTTTGCCTCATTTTCAGCAGAGAATTTGTTAATTTGTAAAATAAAATGCAAACACAAGCCGCTACTGGTAAACTCCACCGATAAAACCTTATGGTATAATATTTCACTTGTCTTTGTATTTTTGGGTTTTTGTATGTATCTCCAACTACCTTGCACCTCAATTTAAATGGTGTAAAAATTACTATGATGACAAGATACGACAGTTCTATTTAGATAATGTGCTGAGATAAGGTGATCTGTGCACCATGGTTGAATTACAGTGAAATGAGACCTCTACACTGAAAAAATCATTACCATGATCCCAATAGACTTCACAAGCGTAAGCGATTAAAAGTCTTGAAATTCTTGATGAACCATTGAGTCATGATTTAATATAATCAAACTGTTAAAAAGATTAAACTACTAAACAAGTGTTGTCAACTTGTTTGCAACAGCTCCACAACTACAATGACTTCACATCACTACCTAGTAGCTGTTAAATGTTGTTGAATATTCTAAAAAGTTACTTAAGTTTCTAGTTAACATGGTAGAAAGCCATGAGCTCACCCTGATGAAGTCAGCCAGAGTCTTGCTATATTTGTGGTGGAAGGCCCGTTTGATGTCCTCCATGTCTATCTCAGACCGGATGGCTACCATACGTATCAGAGCTCGGTCCTTGGTGCCGGCTCCGGCCATGCTGTCATGCAGCTGCTCGGCGAAGAACGCAGCCTTGTCCTTCACAGACTTGACTATAAACAAAAGTAAAAACTGTGGTAACTATCATAAGCAGATTTCCATCTAATTTAGAATTTTGTTGCCTGTGTAAGTAGTGATTGAATTAACATTATTTTGGGTTAAAACTCAAACAACAAACTTAACCAAGAGAACTCACCAGAGCAAAACAGATAACTAATCACACAGTCATTATTTAGTGATTGTGAATGAATGTACTCACTAATGGCCAAGAGGCCAGACTCGATGTCACCTGAGAACTCGCTCTTGATAGCTTTCTCGATGCCGTGGCCCGCCAGCCGCTGGTACTCCATGAAAATCTGAATGAGCTGTGGATAGCTTCGAGTACACAGGATGCTGTTGAACGTTGATTCGTCTGTTCCTAGTTGCAGCTCTCCTGTAACAATACAATAGATTATCATACTTTGAGCAGGCTATTTTTCGTACGAAAAGATTATCTGTGATTATTTTACTGTATCACCATACTGATTTACTACTGGTGAAAAAGCTAACTATTAATTTTGTTCCTCCTTCTTAAATAGTGTTTTTTCTGTTGGTACAATGTGTAAAAAAACCTTTCATAGAGATTACACCTTCACTAATGTCCATTTAACACTATGCTATGTTTTCTTGTATAAGAAATATTATTTACAATGTATACTGTATAAAATATCAATTTCCTAACACGAAAGCAAATCACATAAATCTCCTAATTCTAAATAGTATAAGAATACTAAAAGTTGGTGAGTAGTGACAAAATCGATACAGAATTCTACTAAACTTTATCAATTGATTGTCAATTCTAAACCGAGATTGCTGTTGATCTTGACCAAAATCATTTAAAATTGAATGTACTTACTTATTATTGTTTAGCCTGCCATTACATATTTCTGGAATCAAGTTATAAGTATAATACTTAAAACTTATGGTTAAAAAAGATATGGTTCTCCGAAGAGCTACATAACCTACAGCAGAATTTAGATAAGAATCAGCTAGAGCTATGAATAGACGTAGCAAGAAACAGGCAATACTACATTATACTTCATTATTAAAATTGTTCGTAATTATCAGGTAACAGCAATGTAACAAAAGTCCTTTATAATCTTCACTCCTCCACTTGGTGAAACTTCCTTTTGCATCTACTTGTGTAACTACCAATTTTACACACAAACCTGCATTGTACTCATGCAATATAAGCATACAGTGCAACTCTACAAATGAGCGTGAATTCCTTGCTAGTTTAAATTTCCAAACGCAAAATTGAATGGCAAACTGAATCACACGCATAAATTTAACTGATAAACAAGTGGTGTAACAGTAGGAGTAGATATAAAACTGCCAGCCTCCACCAGCCCTGCTGTTATTTTTAACAAACTAATTAAATTAAATATTAAAATGGCAACTGAATTACCTGCGTTCAGCAAGGCCTGAGCGTCCATGACAGCAGAATGATGGTCAACCATGTAGTTCTCACTGCGACGCCCCTGCACATAATGAATCAGCTTCAATTAGAAAGCTTGAATTTCGAATCTAATGATTTTGTAATACATACAATAGATAATACAGTAGAATCTTGATAAATCGTGCTTATACAGGGTGGAGCGCGGTAATTTGCTTTTTTGCACTGCAGGCTGTGGCGGCACTGTTGGTCGAAGAGAGGGGAGAGTGGGTGTGGCTTATAGTGGCCGACGGGAGATTTGTATTCCTCCGCGTACCAGTTGCCATCATGCAGTGGACACGAGAGGAGAGGTCGTTTTGTGTTGAAGCGTATTTTTCAAATGCCCACTCGATCATTGCAGTGCAGCGTGCTTTTCGTTTACGATTCGCTGTTCCCCCACGCGGACGTGTTCCTGGTCGGCAATCAATTGTAAATTGGGTAACTGCATTCAGAACAGCAAGAAATGTGTCGTGTGTACGAAGGGGACCTCAGAGAAGGATTACAACACCGGAAAAAATCGATAGAGTTAGAGCAGCAGTACTGCAATCTCTAAAATGCTCTGCTCGGAAGCAATCACTTCCTCTTGGCATTTCAAGACGTTCTCTCCACCGGATGCTTCATGATGAACTGAGATTTCACCCGAATAAAATGTGTGTGGTCCATCAATTGTCAGCACGGGACTATTTCGCAATTGTGTTATTTTCTGATGAGGCACATTTTCACCTCAGTGGGTGTGTCAACAAGCAAAACATGCGCTACTGAAGTAAAACAAACCCCAGAGACCTCTGCATTCGGACCGCGTCTCTGTGTGGTGCGCCATATCACGAGTAGGCATCATTGGCCCTTACTTTTTTCAAGATAACCGTCGTGCCATAACTGTGAACTCCGAACGGTACTTGACTATGATACAGGATTTTTTTCAGCCGGCTCTTGAGGCAATGCAATTAGAGGATACATGGTTCCAACAGGATGGTGCCACTGCACACACAGCGAGGGTTACCATGAATTGTTTGAGGCAAATGTTTCCTGGACGGCTTATCTCTTTGAGGGGTGATGGGAACTGGCCGGACGCTCACCAGACTTAGCCCCATGCGATTTTTTCCTTTAGGGTTACCTGAAGTCGAAGGTGTATATCAACCGTCCCAACACCTTGGAAGACCTAAGGAACAATATTGAGGTTGAAATTGGCAGAATACCAGTCAACATGCTTGTTAGAGTTAATGAAAACTTCAGAAAACGTATGCAGCAGTGTGTGGATGCTGAAAGTCGACATTTGCCAGATACATTATTTCAAACCGTGTAATTTAAAAATTCCCTTACTGTTCAATATAATTAAAATAAAAAATAATTTTTTCTAAGGTTCATAATTTTTTTATTTAATTTCCAAATCAGCAAATTACCGCGCTCCACCCTGTATCAACTGATGCTCTTGACCAAATTAAGATCGTCTATTAACTATAGATTTTAATATGTAGACTGATAAGCCTAATTACTTTATTTACCTATGTTTTTAGTATGTATTTTTTTAATACAGGAAAGAATCTTTAGTTTCTGTTGTGACATCGCTTGATTTTCAGTGTATGTACATTCACATTTATGATTTTCATTTATTGGTTTCCCATTTATTATAGTACATAAGCCAATGAAAACAACATGAGTCATACGCCAGTACATTCACAAAGAGCTGCCGTTTCCAGTAATTTTTCTAATGCAGAGTATCACGTGATCGTTAATCGTTGGGACACATTTGTTAATGGAAATGAAACAATGTTTCGCTACATTCCTAGTTTAAGAAGGCGGTTTATTGCTATAAATGCTATTGTACAACATAATAATAAGTATTTATAACATGTGTTTCTGGGAGTGATTTTGGAAAAGTATTTGCAAATTATGCATAGGCTGATGTATTATGGCTATTGCGCTTTATCCATATTTTAATCAGAGACATCATAATAATTAATGTGTAGTAGTATTATTATTTAGTAAAATAGCAGTCTTTCACCTTCAAATGAGTCCTTAATATGTCAGAAAAGTATTTTGAAAAAGTTTATGTTTTTGCATCGTTATGAATTGTTTGCAAAAATCTACCTATGGCAACAAAATGATTCATTAACGCACTATTTTTATTTTTGAATATGGAAATATGAATTGTTTTACAAACTAAATATTTACATACTCTAAAACAAGACAACACTTTGAAACTCTTTAATTATCTTGGAAGTGTCACCTTTACTACAAAATGTTTATTTTCTGTAAATATGGTTTTTATAAAAAACTTTTTGCAAAAAATAAACTAATTCACAATTTGTTAATGTTTTTACTTAACTAAACTCCAGATGCTATGAAGATTGGGCTCTATTTACTGTCAGTTGTAATATTCACATAATTCACACTGTTTTGTTCAGAATGTAACTTCACTTGATAACTCTAAAGTTCTACAAGTAGTCGGTAAAGGCACTATCTTTGGTTTCAAGCCATTCATTGTTCTTTTCAAGTAATATTCTTACTTCTTGTGAAAATAACTCACCAAGACTTATCTGGGTAAAAATAACTGGAAAAGTGTGTCTCAAAAACTTACTTAACCTGTTGAGTCCCGGGTTATAGCAGCACAGGGGCATCTGCTGGCCCGGGTTTTTTCTGGCACTTGGTTACTACTTTGCATTATAGTTATTTTTTGCATCTGCATAATCATATACTCATAAGTTTTATTTTTATGTTTATTTATTTCATATTATTGATATTTCTAAATTCAAATATACATATTTAAATTTATATATATATATTTTGATTCCAAGTGTAAGTTTATTTTTTATAAATCAATAAGACTAGGATAAACAAACTAAATAAATAATATTAGAACAAAACTTTATTTACATGGTCCAGAGTATGGTTTAGGCCTAAAAGTTCCTATAAGTATGGTATTCCATCATACATGGGTGTACACACAGAGACACATTGCAGGGGATACACATGAAGTAAGTGTCTTGCCTTCTTTGTGGTCTTCTGGTCGTGTTGGCACAAACATGACATTTTCGCCTGGGCCTGTCTTTGTTTACAGTTGCTGGAATTGGCTCCAAGAAATGACATTGTGTCAGTCTAAGTGGTGTAATATTTGCTGAAGGTCGACCTCCTCTTTTGTCTTTTTTCATCTTACAATGTTTCTCAATGATTTCTCTCACTAATTCCTTACGGAATTCTGATAGTTGAGGAATTTTTCCTGTCATTTGATGCTGCAAAATGTATGCATTACGTATGGTTACATCTAACAAATGGAAAAACAGTTTGTTGTACCACTTCAATGACTTCCGAGCGGTTTCGTTGAACGACAACTGCATATCACCTGCATCAACTGCACCCATGTGCTGATTGTAATCCAGAACACTAACGGGTTTTACAATCTTTTGACCAGTATGGGGATCACGTTTACCAGTTTCTTTCATACCATGTTCATGCATTGTTGATAAAACCCTAACCTCCCGTTGATCTAGCCAACGTTCATATAACATAAATTCTGCATGATGTGAATCCGTTTCCCCTTTTTTCAATTTTTTTAGGCCTTCTTTTGGAACACCACGCCTTGTTGGCAAGCATGTTCCACACATATTTGTACTTTTACTAAATAGTTCTTCTGCTAATGAGGGTGAGACATACCAGTTATCAAAGTACAGTTTGTGTCCAAGATTGAAAAAAGATTCTGTAAGAGTCAACACTACCTGACCTGACATACCTACTTTATCACTGAGGTCTTCAAAATTTAGCTGAGTTTCAGAACCAATATATGGTAAAACATTTAGAACGTATCCTGTTTTGCAATCAGATATGATAAACAGTTTTATGCCAAATCTTGATCTCTTACTAGGAATATACTGGCGAAAAAGTAGCCTACCTTTCCACAAGAAAAGTGTTTCATCCAATGCAAGATTCTCATAAGGAGTGAAATTGTCAGTAAATGATTTGTTTATAGAACAGAGAATAGGGTTTATCTTATGTAATCTTCCTAAGGTTTTAGAGTTTGTAACAATACTGTTGTTGAAATGCAGCATTCTACACAGTATTAGAAACCTGTTTCGACTCATTGCCTGACCGAAGAATGGTGTTTGAATTACTGTATCGGTAGACCAGTACTCTTTTATTTTATTTTTTCTCACATGGGACATCAGGATACACAATGCTAAAAAGCACAACATTTCACTCTCATTGGTATTGTACCAATTATCAATTTCAGATCTAGAAACATTGGGCAGCTTAGAAACGACTTCATGAAAATAGAGATTAGTCTGCTCAACAATGTGTGATACTAATTCCATTGGAAACAACGACAAGAAAAAATCTAGGTTTGTAGATTCGTTACTTATTCCAGAATCAGCATTTATTCCAGATTTTGAGCTGTCAATTGGAAATATGTGCGGAATAAAGTTGGTATCATTCACCCAGGGATAGGTAATTGGAGGTAGCTTTCTACGTTTGGGGTTAGGCCTACATTCAGTTCCTTCATTACCAGTAAAGTCATTTCTGGGATTATAATTTTGAACTACCTCGTTTATTACCAAGTCAACACTATCCAAAGTAGGCTTATTTGGACGATTATTAGAATAAACAGTATCACCTGATGGTCCTGGTACTGGTTCATCGAGATAACCTAAATCGTGGTTGAAGTCTGCATCACGAACTAGTTCACTAAAAATAAAATCACCACTTCTTACACGACTGAAAATATCCACATCACTTTCGTCATCACTATCAGATAGTTCACTAAACTCACTGCCCAATAATTCATTAATATCTTGATCAAACAACTCATGCTTACGCGAAGCCATAATTATTGTGTACAAACAACAGCAACCGGCTGAAACGCCTCGACGTTTAGAGTAAAAACAGGCTGCCAAGTATCGTAGCGCGAAACAAAATATACCTCACGAGAAAGCCAGTGTTCTCCCGAGTAACCCGGTATATTGAACGTCATTTAATTTAGCGAATTGAGTTGAAGAAAACGCAAAAATAAAACGCTCTGCGCGCGCGCGGCCGCAACAGTACGGCAACGGGCCACGACTGCACACTTGCCTCAGTCGCAACTGTGCGGCTACGGGATCCAACAGGTTAAGCTTGTTCCAGTTAAGTAGCACCAAACCCTAAATAGTTCAATTGTTATGATTAGCTCCATTTGAAATTTTCTAATTTGTAAACCTATGAAATTAGACGAGTTACTATTTTAAGTCATAATATTTTCAAATCTTATGGTCAATAACTTGGGATGTATTCTTAACTTATAACGAATTTAAAAAATTTACCTGGCAGAGAGACACCAAGAGTCTGCGGAAGGAGCCGGATGTATCACCTGTCAAATCATTCTCAAGACTGGTGTGGTACACTGAAAGCAAATTAATAAAATGGTTTAGGTTTTAAGGTAGACATTTCCCATTTCCCATGCATATACTTACAGACCACATTAATAATTATCACCTGCTAAAACTAGTACCACTGACAACGATTACAATATTTGTCAGGTTCAAGTAAAACTAGATTGACACTTATCATTCAACACCCATGAGTTTGATTCCTGATGAGGTCAAAAGATTTTAAAAACTTACACTTTCACTTCACCAAACCACAAGAGCAGTTTAATAAGTTCATACAAAGTTAAGAGAGATGTGGGCACAGATATAAATCCAAGATATTTTCAGTTAGTACCAATCCAGCCCAGATATAAGTGACACATTGGTTTTGTTGTATGCACTGTAGGTTCAACTTGAAGGTAAGTGCACCCTCCTGAGCTAAGAAGAACCTTGCAGGATGACCTGACAAGCCAATACATCAATTCAAGTCTTATATTAAATTTAGTGTGGAAGTATAAAAAAATGTCTTTTCCATTAAAACCTACTCACTTCCACCAAGAATACAAAGCAGAAAACTCAAGTCTTACAAAACATGAGAAAGTTCTTTTACTTCCTGACAAATTTTCTGCAAGATCCATCCCATTTTGCTCAAGCATGTACAGATACCTGAATAACACTTTTACAGGCTAGGAATTGATTGGGCAAAAATTTTCTAAATATCCTGCCTCTTTGCTTTGACCCCCAAGAAACCCATATCCTACAACACCCAGACAACTCACTCTAGAATTTTGTAATAAAAATATGTTATGGTGATATGCTAATAATTATGTCTTAAAAATGGATTCAGGTATCATTCACATGTGAAATATATGAATGTCTTTTAATAAAATAACTCAAATTGATCTTGTAAAAAAGGTTTCACTTTGTTTTTAATATAATACATTTCACATTATAAAATACACTAGCAGTTATGTGGCTTCGCACACAATTACGTAAGTTTTGCATGTGTATTAGCACTTCTGGTTTGAGTGAATTATATTTTCGATGGAAATGTTTAGTATGCTTTGTTACCACAATCAAGAAAATATGTCAAAAAGTATATATTTATGGCCATTGTAATCTATTCTGATCTTAGTATTTTTTATACCATAGTTGATTTTTCCTTGTTACTCTGATCAATAAAATGCATCAAAAAGTGTACTTCATACTTATTATTAAATTTGCTAAAATATACAGTTAAAAGTGCATGTTTAGTAAAACTGTTAATGTTTTTACTCTGTACTCAACAAAGGTTGCAGAAAAGGTTGAAACAAGACTGTTGGTACTATCAAGCTTACTCTCTGCTTTCAGGAATATTAATTTAAACAAATTACGAGTTTATTTATACATAATTTATACATTACTTGTTCTGCTAAGTTATACAACTTATCAGCAGAGTCCAATACACAATGTAAAAAGTCTAAATAAGTTTGTATGTATTTAAATTATTTTATTATTATTTTATTTATTGTCCCTATTTAAAGTCTATGGCACTGGATGGGCTTAATATAACAATTAAAATAGTGGCTAGTAAAGATAACTACCGCAACAAAAGAATGACTGACATATTGTCAACAATATAACTAACAATAAATAGATCTAAGCAAAACAATGACAATAACTCAACAAGAATAACAACAGTGAGGACATAACAGAAACATTACAATAAATTAAATAAATATTAACTGAAATAGAGTACAAATATACAAATATTTATATAAATTTAAAAAATAGTAATAACAATATGTTTAATTCCTTTTTAGACAAGTCTGTTATCATTGTCATCGCTATCTTGGCAAACAGACCCAGTACTTTGCCTCTGCAGTAATTATTATTTGATTGTTTGTTTGATTGTGCATTGGTTGTTAGTGAAAGTGAAATAATAATAGTGAATTGAAAATAGTTGTTAAATTAATGAAACTGTGTGATGTCATAAAACGATGTTTACACAGAACAGTTGATTACACGTAACAGGCTCTTTCAATCTATAATGTTTTTAAATTCATATATCTTTTTCTATTTACCTGATTTTTTCCATGAATTTTTACAAAATTTGAATAGCTATTCCGCTATTTGGGGCGGAGACAAATCCAACAAATCAGATATTATTATCATCGATACAGCCATTCTTGAATTGTAAATGGTGTAATTAATCCGACTTTGTTTTATGTAAATATATATTTTAATATTCCAAATGAATGGTAAATTATCCTTAATTAATTCTTAACCACACTGTACATTTTTGAACAGTTGACAATAATCAATACTTTTTATTAAAATCCAATCAAAATTTTCCTGAATAGGATAATTTGATATTGCAATCAACAAGAATGAAAACAAAAGGGATTGTAATAGGTGAAAAAAAATAAGAAGAAGTGCACTCATGCCCACTTAATCAACACTGTATTGCGGGCAACAGGTTACAGACATTGTAATCAACTTAATTTTCTCCATAAAGCATCTTACATTAGTTATTATTGCTACCTTACGAGATAAAATTAATCCATTGTAGTTTAGATAACACTGTGAGGAGACAGGCAAGTTGATTAAGTTACAGATAAAACCTTGATACTGTACTTGACAGAGCTGGTTAGATACTGGTACTCTGGAGATTTAACTGATTAGAGGAACTTCTTGTGTCGTTGTTTCTAACAGAATCTATTCTATTCAATAAGAAAATATTTTCTCTAACCTTATGCTGTGCTAATTTTGTGGAAAATGAAGAGAAACTAACTGACTAGCAAATAACACTACTGATTTTTATAGAGAGCAAAATCAGAAAACAAGAAATATGTAAATATTTATAAAACAGATTGATTATCCTAATATTATTCAGTAGGAGTGAATGAGGAACTTTGATGTTATTGCATTTATAAATAAAACTGTTCAAATATTTATCAGTTAAACAGCTCACTGTAAACTGATCACAGTCTAAAAATAAATACCACTCAAGGCAACCTACATAAATTCCAGATGGCAAAATACTTTGACAGGCATTTCAGTATTATTGCATAAAAACCCTGGACCTGTTCATATTAAACTTAATAGTTATAAAGACGTTATATTGTTTATTATTAGTTATTATATGTCATTGTCTATTAGAGAACTTACTTTCTGCATGGTATATGTAACTCAAAATTACTCCATACAATTTTAATTAAATACAATTTTCATTTCTAATTTTTTAAACTTTTAAAAACTGTATTGCAAACATATTGTGGTAAAACTATTTTTAAATAGAACCAACCAATGTCTCATATGACACTGACACACGTATCAACATTTCAGCATCTTCCTTACATTGTCATATCTCAAAAATTCAAAAATTGAGTTCAGCTGAATAATTTTCCTTTAAGTGGCACACATTCAGTTGTATTTTTTAATGTTCAGGACAAAACATTTTACTACAAATCAGTGTGGTGAAGTTTGCACCACAGGGAAAAGATATGAGGAAATAGGTTTGTTTTGTCAACATTAAATAGGTCTGTACATGATAAGGTGAAATACATACATCTTTTGTTATATTTTAATTATTTATTTTGGGTACAATAGTAACACTTATACTACTTACATATAATATATGTCTACCTAATTTAAAGAAATATTCTTTATTATATTCATCAAATAACAGAAAACTATTATTTCTTATATTACACTGTTTTATTCGCTTTGTGTTTACTAGCTTGTTGTTTAAAAGCCTCACTGTAACAAATTATATTAATATAAATTTTAGTCAACCGTTTTAGTATATTAAATATATTAATTAATATGGCACAAAAGTAGGATATTATTTTTAGTTTTTTATTTTTTCGAGATCAGCAGAAGTTTGAATTGTTTACCACTATGAACAGTTATTGTACCAATTTTTTAACGAATTCTCAATGTTAATTTTATTTTTTATAAAGTGTATTTGGACAGAAATACTGTACATAATGCATGTTTACATAATATACACAATAATACATTAGTCTACGATATATATTACAGATTTTTCTTACAAAAACTTGAATTATTCAATCAATTACATTATTGATATAATTGATATAAGTATTTTTTCTTCCAATGTACATTTACGTTTATTACAGATAAAGTAGTCAAACAACCTTCGTTATAATCTATGTTTTAGTTATACCTCATTATAAAATGTGGGTGTATATGTATGTGTATGTGGGCGTATGTGTGTGCATGCGGATGTATGTGTGTACGAGTGTATGCGCATATGCGTGTCAATTACATATATGTAAAGGAAGGCTTAATTTTTAATTTTATCGATATAAGTATAATTTATGTTTTGTTCTTAATGCATGTCTATATAATGCATACGACCACCAATTGTTATAATAATGTATGTATGTGTGTGTGTGTGTGTGTGTGTGTGTGTGTGTGTGCGCGCGCGTGTGTGTGTGTGTGTGTGTGTGTTTGTTTGTGTGTGTATTACATATTTCTCCTATTGTTAAACAGAAAATTATAAAGTTTGCACAGTTATTTAGAACAGAAGTAATCAAATCAGTTATCTTAATTTAATTTAAGTACAAATGCAATTACCTATCATAAAATAGTTTGATAATAATATTATAAACATTGTTTAAGAATTCCTGTATGTTCTTCTAGCCCTTAAATATCTATACAGTTAAATAATCAAGTTTGTCTAGTTTTAGTAAAATTAAATTATGTGCCTACCTACATTGTTTGCACGCTAAGAATTTAATATACAAGGTGTTAGTTTAATTATACTTTTAATTTTAGAATTTTGTGCTATTTGTAACCTCACTACTATTTTATTTATCGCACATTCATATCATAACTGTTATTATTATTATTTTTTGTATATCTCATAACACGTTCGCTACCACCATGCTAAGAAAAGTCGTATACCCACAGACCAGCCGGCTCAAATATGAGCCGCACGGTTTCTTCCCGCGCACCGGTGTGCCAAATATGCGCCGCTCGGGGCACCTCAAATAGACTGACGTCCCATATTTGCGCCGCTGTTTGCATGTCACTATTATTGCCATGAAAAATCACTAGTCTATTTTAGAGGCTTGATACTTTTGTATTGGTCTACGGGGATGTCTGGCTCACATGTGGGACGCTTGGTCTCTGGATATCTTAAAAATTACGTCCCGCGCAGTTGGTAAACTTGTTCATTGCCGCCTACACTGTTCTTGTTGTAAACCTCACACCACGGGCTTCTTTATTCTGAACTACGGTTGAGGTTATGTTTTATTAGTGTTTAGAAACTATTGTAGAACAAAATGGAACGAAATAAGAAACGTAAGCTTGTGTGTACTGACAGTGAAATAGATCGTGAGCTGAGTAATAGTGACTGTGAATCTGACTCAAGTTCTTTGTTTTCATCGGATGGACAGAGTGAGTACGTTCCGAGCTCTAATAGTAGTGATGATAGTAGTGTAGCAGAACAAAATGAATTGTTTGACATTGAGGCTAATGAAATTGTAAATAACTCCAACATTGTTACTGATGAAACTGAACAGTCTCAAAATAGTTTGGCAGATGACTCTAACGTGCAGTTCGTAACAAATGAAGTTCACAATGCCTACGTTAGTTCAGTTGCTTGTTGGACCAACACAAACAATGTTCCACTAGTTCACGAGTTTACAGGTAAAGAAGAAATACACTTACAAACAACAGATCCCGTTGAAGTTTTTGGTGCTATTTTTGACAACGTTCTCCTAGAAAAAATAGTCACTTGGACAAATAAGAGAGCATCAATCATTCGAGGAAATCCTCTTCCTAAACATGCATCATTGAACGTTTGGCAGGATGTCAATATAGAAGAACTTAAAAAGTTTTTGGGTTTGTGCATGTTGATGGGTAATGTAAACTTACCGTCAATAAAGCACTATTGGTCCAAAGATAGCCTATACGAACATCCTACTTTTGGGCGGACAATGTCCCGTAACCGTTTTGAATGCATTTTAAGATGCTTACGGTTTTATGATCCAGACACCGACGACACAAACAACAGAATGCATAAAATTGAAAACGTAGTAAACCATATCTTAGCAAACTGTGCTAGAGTTTACAGCCCTGGTAAGTCGCTTTCATTGGATGAAGCTATGGTCCTCTTTAGAGGAAGACTGTCGTTTCGGCAGTATATAAAAAATAAAGCAACAAAATATGGGATAAAACTTTACGAGCTGACTACATCAGAAGGATACATTATAAATATTATAATTTATCAAGGAAAGGGGACTCTGATGGACACAGAAAGGCCACTCCTTTGAAGTGGTCAAAAAGTTAATGAAGGACCACATTGGCAAAGGCCACATACTTTTTCTTGACAACTTTTACAATAGCGTCGAGTTAGCGGAGTATCTCATGAACAACAAGACCAACATGAGTGGTACTTTGAGGTCAACTAGAGCTGGTAATCCGGAGGTTGTGGTTCAAACAAAGTTGAGAGAAAAGGGGAGTCTATCAGTCGCCAAAAGGGAGATGTTACAGTTATGAAGTGGCGTGACAAAAGAAATGTGTTAACTATTTCAACATCGAATGGCCCTGAGATGGAGTTGGTAACAAACAAAAGAGGGGAACAAACAATGAAGCCTAGCATGGTTGTCCGTTACAATAAAGGCATGAGTGGGATCGATCGCAGTGACCAAATGGTCTCGTATTATTTCACTCCCAGAAAGTCTCTGCGATGGTACGTCAAAAATTTTTTTCCACCTGCTAGACGTCTCCCTGTGGAACGGTGTCTACATTTTCTCAAGGCTTGCCACAAAACAACCTACCTGAAGTTCAGGGACATCGTAATAAAAAATTACATTCAGATAGAGCCCATGCCAAGGAATCCTCGCTCCAGCCACTCTTCACAGTCTGCCCATACTCCCGTGAAGCTGGAAAAGCGTCTGAGATGTCATGTTTGCCGAGAGAGAAACCAGAAGAGGAAGCAAACATTTTATACCTGCTCCTTCTGCAGAGACTCAAATAACAAACCGTTTGGCCTTTGCATGCCAACTTGTTATAACCAGTGGCACAATAATTAGACTATGAATATGTGAGCACTTAAATATAATGTAACGTGGAACATTCTGAGTATAAGTCAGTGTAAATTTAATAACTTATATAAATGTTCACTTATTTTGTAAAATAGTTATGACATACGGTTTAATAGTCATGTATTATGTCTTGTAGAGTAAAAAGAAACCCCATTTGTGTTTTTGTACCATGAAATAAAATAAACTTTATTTCTACTTAATTTTCTTTTATTCTACTTTTTTAATTTCTAAAATTAAAATTCTTGTAGGCCTATAGCCTAATAAGATATGTATAATAATACATTCAATGAACTTGTATTTATGACTCTGTTGTTTGAGCTTTTGTACCATGAATTAAAATACTCTCATAATAAGATATGCATGTTTGATTGAAACTTACCCTAAAACCTACAGTAACTTAGCAAATAAATAGTGGCTCATATATGGGACGCTTGATCTATGTTAAGATTTTGATGCTATAGACCGAACGTCCCACATATGCGCCGCCGTAAAAATTACGCAAATCAGCAATATATGAAATAAGAACAGTACAGACGTACATTTTAGGTTATTTTGTTGAATTATAGCTCAATTCAACAATATTTTATCCTTGGTCTGTGGTTAGTCTCACAGTAATTATTCCCGGTCTGTGTAGAACAACCACGTTTTGTAACGTTGGTCTGTTACGGTGACCCGGGCGGCGCAAATATGCGCCGCCTGGTAGCGAACGTGTTAATTTATTTTTACGTATAATACTCTGTAAAGGTTAATGAGTCCTCAACTGGGTGGGTGGTTTGTGCCGAGGGTCCTGCTCATGAATGGGGAAGATGACGGCTGTTTAAATGTAAACCATTGTTTAGAATTATATAATATGCAACAAATTAGTAATTTTTTTCTTAGTCAGGAATTCCATGAAAGCTTAAAAATATTTCATTGTAATATCCGAAGTTATTGTAAAAATTTTAACGAACTTTTAGTATATCTGAATGATATTCCACGCTTGGACATAGTTGTTCTGACTGAATGTTGGTTGAGAGAGGGTGAGGAGGGGGAGGTTTTGGAGGGGTTTGACATTGTACTGACGAACAAGCAACGTAACAGAAATGACGGTGTTATCATTTACTTCAATAAACGCTTATCAGCTACTGCCTCACAAGTAACACTTGGTGACGTCTACGGCATTAACTTAGAATTCAATTACTGCAACAAAACCTTTTACATACTTGCCCTATACCGTACCTTTGACAGTGACTTGGAATTTTTCTTAACTGAACTAGAAAATTATTGTAATAGTTTAGATAAGAGCAAGATGGGAATTATTTTGGGTGACATTAACATCGATTTACTTAAGAATACTTCAACATGCGACAGATACTTAAACTGCTTACTGGGATCGGGATTTGTTCAATGTATAGATAAACCAACTAGAGTGACTAATAACTGCTCGTCATGTCTGGATCACATATTTCTACGTTACTATGACATGAACAATGTACAATCAGCTGTGTTCCAGACTGGCGTGAGCGACCACTACAGTACTGGCCTGACTATCACTGCCACTGCCACATCGCCTCACAATGACAAACTTACTGACGACTCTACTACACAATATTACACTGATAAGCATCTGCTCGGCCGTAATCTCGCTCACTTGAACTGGGAACCTGTTTTGAGTTGCCAGGATATCTCAATATCCGCTAAACAATTTGAAAATACAATATCTGATCTTATTAAAACTTCCTCAAAACCCTTAAATAACTATTCCACACGCTCAAAAAAATTTAAAACCATGGATTACACCCGATTTGGTCAAATCGATTCGCATTAGAGACAAAATAAGTAAAAAATTAAAAAAACAACCCTTTAATAATGATCTCTATCAATTTTTTCGTACATTCAGACATATTTTAAGTAAATCTCTTAAACAATCCAAAAAACTATATTACAGAACTAAACTTGAAAATTATCAAAACAACCCCAAAATGTTCTGGTCTATCGTAAACGAGCTTGCAGGTAAAATTAAGAAGAGAGATTCTTTTCCTATCCATAAAGTTTTACCGGATACTCCGTATATATCTCATGGTTTGTGTAAAGAAGTAGCTAATGATTTTAACTCCTTTTTCTCCGCGGTTGGACACAATCTGGCTAGTGCCATCGATTCAAGTGGGGACCCGGTTTTGAGTGATGCGGATTACAGACAGGACACCGTGTTCACATTGACCACTGTTACTGAACTTGATGTAATACGGCACGTGACTGGACTGCGTGGGGGATCCGCCCCTGGACGTGATGGTGTCTCGGCTGATATGTTAAAGGACAATATTTATATCTTCTCTAAGCCCCTTCTGCATTTAATAAAATAGCTAAGGTCATTCCCTTGCATAAAGGAGATAGCTTCTTAGATAAAAATAATTTCCGCCCCATCAGTCTTTTAAGTGTATTCTCCAAGATCCTTGAGCGTATAGTTAAAGAACAATTGGTTGCCTATCTTTCTAACAATCAAATCTTGTGCGAGTGTCAGTATGGGTTCAGAGAGGACAGGAACATTTCTGATGCTCTTTTTGATGTCAATAGACAAATCAATGAGGCTATATCTGACAACTTGCGCATTATTTTAATATTTCTTGATTTGAGGAAGGCCTTTGACAGCATTGATAGAAATAGGCTGCTCCTTAAATTGGATGCCACTGGAGTTCGGGGTAATGCGCTTTCATGGTTCTCAACCTACCTTACAAGTAGGCTACAGACCGTGTCTGTCTGTGGGACAGAGAGCGACGCGCTTCCGGTGGACTACGGGGTGGTTCAGGGCAGTACGCTCGGCCCAATTCTGTTTTTGATTTATATTAATAATATCTCTAAATTGAATTTATATGGCAATCCTGTTTTATTTGCTGATGATAGCTTAATTTTAATAAAAGGTAGCGATTGGGGTGATGTCCGTTCTAACGCTCTACATGACCTCATGGTCTTAAAAAAATGGTTTGACCAAAACATTCTTTCATTAAATACATCAAAGACTAAGTTTATGCCCATCTCTCTCCGAGAGACCACAGACTATACCCTTGGCGACCTCGCGGTTCATAATTGTGGCAGTTACAACAATGAACTTTGTTCGTGTGAAACTATTGAAAATGTATCGTCTTATAAATATTTGGGTGTCTTCTTTGACAAGCGTTTAAAATGGTCTGCACATGTTGAATATGTAAAAAAAAAAAAGCAAGGAAATATATATTTGCGTTTAAACACTTAAGTGAAATTTTAAATGAAAAAGAAATCAAACTTGCTTACTTTGCCTATGCCCAATCGTTGTTCTCGTTTGGAATAATAGCCTGGGGTGGAGCGTATAAAACTCTTTTACAGCCATTGCAAGTGGTTCAGAAGGCAATCTTAAAAGCCGGTTTCAAAAAATCTAGGAGATACCCAACTGACACTTTATATCAAGAAACTGCCATTCTATCAATTCGAAAAATCTTCATTAAAACACTTCTTGTTCACATTTATAAACATTTTTATACAATTTTCTCTACAACTTCACATTCTCATAACACACGATATTCACGGAATATTGGAGTCGCATCAATGCAGATCAGTAAATCCTTCTCTGCTACAAATTCTCTTTATATATCCCATCTTGTGTATAGAAATATCTGTAAATACTTTCCAGACAACCAAATATTCACCTCACCTTCAATACTTACATGTAAGAAACGCTCGAATGAATGGCTGTATCTTATCAGCGCGGAGGAGGCCGAGGCAATTATCACGGCTGATTACAGAAGGACCTGACTTTGGACCCTGCCTCCCCCCTCTTGATGCCCCTTCAACAGCACTGATGCCTTTAGATGGACTTTTCCTATTTTGTACATTTATTTGTTTTATTTCATAACAGTTCGTAAATAAATTGCTAGTAACGTGTTAGGTTGTTCTGCAGGTAGACTTTTTGATCCTTAAAACACACCACTCCTTAATTTTGCTTTTCTCCTCTTTTAATATTTCCTTTAAACTATTTGTAGTATTTACGCTGATAAATTTCAATACCGTATTATGTGGATTGTGTGTGTGTGTGTGTGTGTGTGTGTGTGTGTATGCGTGTGTTGATGTTATAATATGATAATTAATTAATTACCAGATTCAGTTCGTCCAAAATCTCCAGGGAAGCAACTCGAGCCTACGCACAGGCTTTTCCGCCCATGTAGGCTCATTTCCTAGGCCACTTTAAATTTGATGTGTATAATATTTTTATGTATAATGTTGTTATGTAAACATTCAACTAGTATAGTAACAAGACAATATAAATTTAATAGTAAATTTGCACACATGTAAATATTTTTTGGAAATAAAACTATGATTCAATTCAATTCAATTCAAATTCAATTCTTTTCTTTAATTTGCACATACAATTAACTGTAATATTTATAAATCACTGATGTATAAAGAAACAAACAATATTTATCATTATTTTAATAAACATCCTTTCAATTGAAGTATTTGAATTCAGTTCACATCAACATTTAATAGTAATTAATTTCTCTTCAAATAAGAAATAAATATTGTAATTCATAATTTACCAGCACTGAGTTGTCATACTGATGGTGAATAAAACTTTGAAAGAGGAATGGACGTTTCAAAATGTATTGTATATAAAATATTATAAAGGTACTTTTACAATTTAAAAACTATGGTTTCTTCAATAAGCAGACTCTAAGTTTGGCATTTAACGCAATATTTGTTTTCATTCAATTTACAACATAGTAATATGGGGAAATGTTGTAGTACTCCTAATTGTCTACTCAGTGTTTAGAAAAACCTTTATTTTTACAAAAAGAAAGTACGCTGTTACTTTATTATACATACTTATTAACTCAACATTGTTTGTTTATTAAAATTTTTCTTTGCATTTGAAAATTACTTTATTTATTGCAGAAAAATCATAATTTATTTGAATAAATGGTTTTAAGTAAAAATACTTGTGTGTAAGTTTTTATTTACTCCGTCAACAACGTCAGTCATTCATGTAAACCTAATGACCAGTTGCTACCGAGCTGTTATTCATCAATCATGATAATATTTCAGTAAACTACATTGATTACATTACCAGAGATGCAAACTTAACTGTACAGCAATAAAATTCAGCTTTGATTTTGTAGAAAGGGCAACTAACGCATTCATGACCAGAGGGGTTCTGCATCTGGGATAGTAAACAGTCTCTATATTTAGAAACCTTAAAAAGTTTTAAAATTCAAACTATCATCTAAATGTTTTTAAAAGATTTCTTAGGAAAAGGGAGTGTATATGAATGTTGTGATGTTAACACATACTGCCTACACATGTAATTTGTTTTGGAAATAAGTTTATTCAGTGTGGAGGCTTCGTTTCTTTCCTTAATAATGATCAAAGAATGGATTGCATTCATTAACCATTAATAAATAGGCGATCAACTACTGGTAAACCACAACAACTTGGTTTCCTGTGGTTTCTACACCACAGGAATTCCACTTTTGAAAGGAAGTGGGTATACAAAGGGAACGGTGTGGTAACTCACACCAAGGCTCAAGAACACAGCATGAGGAACTGGCAGACACGATGGTTGCTGGAGAGCAGACGTTGGACGGCCAGGCAGATTACAGACCTGAGAGGATGGGTGGAGCAACATGGGGAGGTAAATGTCTACCTGACAGAGTTCTTCACCGGTCATGGCAACTGCCAAGCGTACTTGTTTAAAATGGGTAAGTTAGAAAGCTCGGAATGTCCCTATGGGGATGCGGAGCGGCGCCAACCACATGTTCTTCTTCTGCAGACGGTGGGAAAACGAAAGAAGGACATTTGAGATTGCCATAGGTCAATTCTCACTGGATAACATTGTTCAGAAAATGGACTCTTGACAGACAGACTTGGAACACTGTTCTGCTTATGTAAAGGGGGAGCTGAAAACCAAGAAATTAGAAGAAAGGTTATACACCCCCAATATTGCCCAACCGATGTGCTAACACTGTGGGTACTCTTTGTTTGCTTAAGTAGGCATCCTCTTGAAGTAATGCGGAAAGCAGTCTCAAACCCTGGTGGGATTTTAGTGGGTATAAATCTCACTAACCAGTGAATTCCGCTGACGATGCATTAGCATTTTCCCCATCAACAAAAAACACAACACAGGAATTCCAGTCTTGTACTGGTGGGCTGTTCAAATCTAGTTTTCAGTCACCACCTTCCAGAAATTTGGACAGTTCTAATAGACTTCAACTGACACAAGAAGACCAATTTCAATACACTGCAACCTCAAACTATAATCAGAGCTGAAAGCCTCCTAGAGTCACGTTACTATCTCCAATCAGTAAAGAAGGCAATTTAGAGTGCAAGACAGGACAGTAATCAAGTAAAATACAGATTTATTCATATATGCATATTTTTAAACTAATATTACATTAAGTGGGAGAAGATTATAGATTGTTGAAAGGCTGAGAGGGAGATGAGTACACAAAACGGAAGTAACTGATTACTATCTTGATTGATAGACCATATTACTCTAGTTGCACTTTTATGAATATCAAAGACTCAATTATTGTACATCAAATTCTTGTTGATAATTTGTTGCTTCTAAATAAATGCTTTCATAGCATGGGTAAAATTGGTATTTCTTTTTAATAATATGTATATTTTGGATTGATTTACAAAAGGTGTTTGATTTACATTTTAAATTTTAGAGGTATAGAAAAGAATAGAAGAATAGAACTACATCCCATCCCCATGAAGATTCACATCGGAGTCCCAAAATACAATACAATGTATATTAAAAGAGAAATTTTATAGTAAAATTTAACAAATCCTATATCAAACGAACATTTGCTAACCAGTTTATTTATTTATACTAATTCATACCCGTTTTTGCTGTGGTTGTTATAATGCCCATATGTACAAACTCCTGTAAACATCCCAAATTTAAGGAAATAGCTTTTATAGTAATATTATTAGGTTCACACACTTAATTTACGATTCCACTGGACTTCATATATAGATTCCTTAAGTAACACACTTAGCATAGACAGGACTAAATTTGATTTGAAGTATGGAAAATATGAGATTTTTTTATGTTAATAAGGACATAACAGGACTTTCTTACGATTGTATTGTTGTGTTGTCTGTCCATCTGTGTGTTAACTCCTGAGAGAAAGGTTCTAAGACTTGAAACTTGTACATGGGTTTCTCTTGGTCTAAGGAGGAATCCTACTGATTTTGGGTCAAAAGTTTGAAGAGTCTGTCTGTATGTCCATCAGTGCGATAACGTTTGATAGAAAAGTTCTACTTGATAAAATCTTTTTGGTCCAAGAAAGAACTGTTCTGATTTTAGGGTCAAAAGATCAAAGAGCAGTCTGTCCATCTGTGTGATAACTTTTGACAGAAAGGTCCTAGACACCTGCAACTTGGTAAATAGTTTCTCTTGGTCCAAAGAAGAACTATTGATTTTGGAGTCAAAGGATAAAAGGGCAGTCTGTCTATCTGTACATACATGTGATAACTCTTTCATTGAGTTCTGTTGGGTCCTTTGATATTCTGTTGTATTGGTTTATTCCAAAATTGCCAATGATACTGCAATGGGACTCACCCACGCGCAAGAGCAGTTGTAAGATACTTACATCTCTCGTAAGCTCCGCGCATGGCATGTATCTCATGGTTGGTGGCAGCACACATCAACTCCACCAGAGTGTTCTCGTTGGTGCCGATACCGCTGAGGGCATGATGCAGCTCCTTGGCCTGGTACTCAGGAATTGGTGTCATCAGTGCCAAGATCAAGTCCTCGAAATTTCCACTCAGCTCGCTCTTCAGATTCGAGATAAGATCCTGGCAATGGTTAAACAAACTTAATTATTACATCTGCAATTTCCACATATATACTTAAAGAACTGAAAAGAAGATGAAACATTAAAACAATGACTACATAAAGCAGTCATAATTGATTCCACCTCTGAAGTGACCACCGCCTGATATCTGAGTGTTTCTCATAATTGCACAGCAATTGATTTCAGTCAATGTAAGATTCACCAGTCTGCAAACTTGTAATAATGCAGTTGTCACGATTCATATACCACTGAAATCAGAGAGAGTTGTATATTTCAATGGTATATGTTGTATAGTTATAATGGCAACAGAAACATATTTAAAAAATAATAAATATCATATGTAGGTGGTCGAAATTGATTTAAATACATAGTGGAGTTATTTTGTTTCAAATGTAAAGATAATATTTGTTTAATATGTGTTTTACATTATTATCAATGCTTTATTTTGCATTTCTATATTACTCCATTGATAGCCATTTATTCAAAACTCGTTGATTTTATGACAAACTAATTATGAAATTGAATAATTAGTAAACCTAGATATTTATGGTAGTGAGCTATGTTATTATTTTAGTTAATTTCAATTAATTATAATAAACATATTTTTATTTTATAGAACATGTTATGATTTACTCTTATGTATAGGTTAGAAACACTTGTACTGTAAACACAAATAGATCTTGGATTTTTATTTTTTTATATATTATCATTCTTTGTCAGGGATGCTCTAATAGTTAATATAAAACTCCAAATTATTTAAAAAAAACTTAGGTTTTTCAAGTGAAACAAATTATTCCCAATATAGAAAGTTTTATACACTAAAACAATCTACAGGTTTTTGCAAAAATTATTTTGTATAATAAATACAATTTCATAGTAAATAAAACAGCTTTAACACTTTCTTATTAAAAGTCATGAACTTGATCAACTTTTTAAAATGCTTTCTTAGCAATTACATTTTGCAAATCCACACCACTATTGCACATTAGTACAAAAGTAATTACACTGAGAGAAATAATTGTTAGTAATATAATTTTTTTTAATTATGAAGAAATTCTTAGATTTTGTTCTCAATGCTATTCTTTAAACATTAGCCAGTACATGTTTTGGCTGTTTTTTATTCAAATACGAGTGCTTTTTTATTAACAAAGGTCATAAATGAGTAACAAGCCATAACGGCCATGAAAATTGTCGCTTCCATGATGGCCACAACATTAACACAAATGAGACTTAACTACTGCATACTAAATGTATGAGGGTTCACTGATAACAGGGTGGGCACACAAGTCATGACAGTTTGATAGAGTTCTAAAATTATTTCAGTTGTATGTACTTTTTCTAATAATTATTTAAACCACTATTTGTTATTCCATAAAGTCTCTTACAAGATTACTTTTACAATCTGTCATTAAATATTATTCTTTCAATCTATTTTGCAAATATTTTAATCAAACCAAAATAATCATTTTCCACAAGTAATATATTTTTTTACCGTGTAACTTCTCGAATACTAAAATTGTTAATTTTGCTCCAGGTATAAAATTGCACTTTCTATTACATAAATACAAATTTAAATATTACAGAGAACAAATCTACAAAAATAATTATCTACATTTGAAAAACTTAGCAGTTACACACAGAATCTGATACTGATGAGCTTCCTTGCAAATGAGCCTGCCCACTCTGAAAAACACCAATGTCTACCATAAGAAAAACAAAGTACTAACATTCATAACTACGAAATTCTTATCTTAACTGGTGCATAACTTCTGAACGTTCTTAAATACTTTAAAAGAACTTTACAAAAAAGATAAACAGCATACAACTTACTGACAGCTGTGATAAACCCTGAAGAATGATTAAAATATCAATTCTGTATTGAACAAATTTTATTAATCAACTCCACTGTGATCATAATTGCATATTTCATAAATCATGTTTTGTGTCCACGGTTTCATCAAACAAATTACTCACAATAAGGTGTAACTTAAAATGCAAATACAAATGCAATTTTTTCAACTGGTAATGATGACTATTATTTATAGCCAAGCGTCAATCCAGAATGCAAAATATATATAAATTAAAAACCTCCAGAATTGTCCATAATCCTTTACATGAAAATGAATTGCGCCTATTGCTGAATTATAATACTGTACCCTCTGTGGAATATCAATTAGCATAAAGATGGCTTATACATTTTTTTAAATAAAAAATATTAAAATACAAAGTAAATGTTTACAAAACTAAAAAAAGATATTATTGTACACCGATAAAAAAATTACAAAACAAAAATATAATAGACTGGCAAAGTACCAAATAACTAATAATAGTGCACCGATGCTTAAATTCATTTTTATTCATTCACTTAAACCAAACTTTAATAAAATCACGATACTTAAAAATCCAACACAACTAATTTTGTAACATTATAAAAATCTAATAGTTAATTATATTTCACAATTAATTAGTGGAGTGATGATCATCATAGCAAAGAACAACATTGTACATTGCATCCACATGCTCCACTCATTCCAATCAACTGGTAATAGAGATCAATTGAATGCTTCGTAGAGGGGATACAACCCCGACAATGAAACAAACTGGAATAAAAAAACAGTGAAAATGCTGTGGATTGAATTGTAAATAAGGTGGATCATGTTGTGTCAACCTACTTTGCCGTACATAGTCTTGAACTGGTGTGCAATCTCCTGTCGCTGAGCATTGGTTCGGTTTGTCAACACCTGGATGATAGCTTTCTCATCTGTCCCGAACCCTTTCATAGCCTTGCGGAGAATCTCCGCATCCGACTTCGGATCAAAGGGATGAGCCGGTCTAACAGTGGGAGTGCCCTGAAAAGTAATGATTCTTAAGTTAATTTTCACCATTTACAAAAAATGTTACGAATGACACGAGAACCAGAAAGTGACTTAAAAGAATTAAGGAAAAACAAGGTCTTCCTATTAAATAGGAATATTACTTGTTATAATACCAATATGGGACTACGATATAAGTAATTCTATGTTTAACCCAAGCAGAATATAAGCCTTTTTCACATTTAATCTAGTACTAAAAAAGATAATCTTACAGATTAGCATAGTTCCATATATATTTCAACTTATTTTGTGCTAACTGCTTAAACTATGCAACAGTAAAAAAACTTAATTTTAAATTAATAAATACCAATTTGAACAAACACACTTCAATTTAACAAAAATTATATACAAATCAAAAGATTTATACTAAGAAGCACAAGAAATACTTATCAAAGCTTTTTACTTTGTATCAAAATAAACTAAATAAAATCTTAGCATAAGTTTTATATTATTTAACAAAAGTATTCAAATCTTTTGAATGACAATATAGTTTGTGTAAATAAAATACGCTACTAATTAAAAGCACATTCAAGTAGTAATAAGTTACAGAAATAGTTAACAATTGATTATTTGTTTGAACTAGCATTATACACATTTAATTAAACGCTGAGCAAAACCAGAGAGAAAATTTAATCGGATGAGTCAAATAAGTGACGAGACCCACTGCAGTAAAACATTCCAACAATTTACTTTTTGTCTTTTCAATCATAAGATCCAATCCAGTAGATGGAATGATAAGTGCTTACATCAAATCCATTCAGGAATAAACTTTCTCCAATAAAGATTATGTAAAGAAATCAAGATATATAAAAGGATCGAAAATTAAAAAAAAATGTATGTGTACAAATTTTTTGTTAACCTAAACGAATAAAATTAAAATTAAAGTCTTTTTTCAACAGATTTTTAAGTAGAAGATTGGAGTAAGAAGATGATGTTGGTAGATAGAAGGAGCAAATTAACAACAAAACAACTTAGCGGGTGAAAGCGACAGTACAGAAAGGGGGTGAGAGAAAGCCTAATTTCATCACAGAAGTGGGTCTCAAGACTGATGCAATAAAGTCTTGTTTGTGCTTGAGCTTTATTATCACCAGACACGCCTCGGGTAAATGAGAGAGCATCTGTACGATCTCTCGTGTGCACCTTGTACATTTATTCAACCCCTTCGCTGCCAATGTCCAATATAACAGACGTCCAAAGTTTCTCATATACTACTGACGTCCAATTTATCTAATATCTACAAAACTTTTACAAATTAGTTATATGAGCACAACTGCCATGAAACTACGTAAAAGAATACAGGACATTCTAACTTCATGAGAAAATAATTTAAACACATCTGGAATCAACATCTAAGGTTACCGTTCTACACTGCATTGAAAAATTAGCAACACCATTTAATTCTAGAACAATTATAATTAGTCCGGTCAATTTAGCCAAAAAATAGGGGTAACTTTGCATTAATTCCCAGAAAGCTGAAAATTTGCATAGATGTTAGGGACACCATTGTTATGAAATTGTGAAAAGTCCCCATCGATCCCATGTCTGCAAAATTTTTTATTCAAGGTCAAATTTCACAAAAATAGGTTTTTTTAATTTTTCTGCTAAACGGTTAGTTTTATGAAAAAATATTTCAAACATAAATTGTAGATCATGCAATTATCTACAAAAATGCTCCTTATGATTTTTTTTATAACACTAACCATTTTTGAGAAAAAACAATTACAAAATTTTCTTACGCTGTATTTTCCATGATAAATGTGTTATTGTTGATCACGGTATGAAGACGTTACTTAACACGAGTATTCAAGGGGGGAATCAATTTACTGATTACTTGAAGAATGTAGATTCAGCGACAAATCATGTGCAGTGTCACAAACAATACAATAGAAAGAGTACATTTGCAGCAGCAAAACGGCAACATGAAGAGGAATCAGCTAGCACCTCTCAAAAACTCCTCCTCGTACTAGAGCACATGTAAGTGAGTCATATTTTTCTTTTAAAAATTGTTGTTTATTTTGCGGCGACGAATTGAGTAAAGAATACAAAAAGAAACAAGCACAGAAATCTCGTCGAAAATTTTGTAACGTTAGAACTCTTTCATTTAAAGACTCATTTATGAAAGCAGCTCAGTCTCGTGACACCGCAAAAACTATTGTTGCTCACATCGGGTTTGAACACGATTTAGTTACTGCTGAAGCTAAGTACCATAATGATTGCTTAGTATGATTTTTAAAGCTGACCACCGGAGGCTAAGTCGGCCGTCCTCAAGATGAAGCATTGTATCTCGCCATGGAGGAAAATTTTCAAATATTGAAAGTAGTGATGACTGGCAGTTTACGTTAGAAGAATTAGAAAATATTTGTAAAAACGTAAGTGTTGATAACAGAAAAATTAAATTACGATTGAAGTTAAATTATAGTAATAGAGTCATTATTACTCAGAAACTAGGACAATTAACATTGCATGTTTTCTTGTTAATTATCATGATATTATCAATCAAGCTTAGAGTGAAAAAACCTAAAGGCAAAGAAGAGCAATTGAAGGTGAAGGTCCTATCAACTGTGGCAGCAATTATTCGGGAATATAATCAATCGGTTCAATCATATACAGTTTTAACATGCTATGACTGGCTATGATAAAACATCAGCAATGTTTCAAAGGGGTAAAACAACAATTTTTTAATTGTTTGAAAAGAAAATTTTATTACTTGTGCACAAGCTTTCCAAGATATCAACTCTTCACAGAAATTCGCTTTCTTCTGTCTATATATGGAGTTCCAAAATATTACTTCGATAGACAAATTTCGTTACTTATCTTTTGCAAAACAAACACGTAATAAAAAACGTGTGCAATTAGCTTGCCTTCCTCCAACCGCAGCTGCCGCTCACCAAAAGTTTTATCGTGTATATTACTAGGTTCAGGTGTGGCTTGGTAATCAACTAGACCCAGAACAATGGGGTTGGAAGCATGTCAATAATGCATTGGAACCAACCCACACGCTTCTTCCACCTGCACCAGAAAACCTCCTTAATTCTGTTTCTGCAACTGCAAAAAGGGGTGTAACTTAAGATGCAGCTGCAAAAAAGTAGAATTATTTTGTTCACTAGCGTGCACCACTTGTCAAGGCCAATCGTGTTCAAATGTAGAATCTCCAACAGAAGAAGGTTTTTACATGAGCAACGAAACAACTGATGTATCGCTGTTAGGACAATTTACATCTATTCAAGAAGATGAGGAGGAAGAAGAAAATAGAGAGAGAGAAAAAGATGGAGGGGAAGAAGAGGAAATAATTAGTGACGATGATGATGAATAAAATATGTTTACAATCAAGTATAACGGGACTTGTCACTCGAGCTGTACCTGATCGACAACGACCACACTAACAAGAGTGCAACGACTGAAAAGAAGAAGAATAACCAAACATTCATTAAATTTTACTGGAATAGACTGTGGAATAGGCCTACCGGGGAAACCACATTAAAAAAAATCGCGCTAGGTACACTACCTCATAGGTGGCGTGGAAACATGTCCATATTATAGACAATACAGCGTAAGAAAATTTTGTACCGGTAATTGGTTTTTCTCAAAAATGGTTAGTGGTATGAAAAAAAGTATAAGGAGCATTTTTGTAGATAATTGCATGATCTACGTTTTTGTTTGAAACATTTTTTATAAAACTAACCGTTTCGCTGAAAAATTCAAAAAACCTATTTTTGTGAAATTTGACCTTGAATAAAAAATTTTGCAGACATGGGATCGATGGGGACTTTTCGCAATTTCATAACAATGGTGTCCCTAACATCTATGCAAATTTTCAGCTTTCTGGGAATTTATGCAAGGGTCAATGTCTAAATTGACCGGGCTAAATTTCGGCCTCACTGTGGAGAGCCACCTTCAATCAACAGATGTTAAACTAAAACTGCCAATAACACATATCTGGTTATACAGCTTAATTGAAGGCGGTGGAGATGGCTATAACTTAATTAATCTACAACATATGATCAAACTATGATTATTATGGCTTTTTTATCACAGGCTAACTTTAATCATCTACAAAATATGATAAAACTGTGATTATTATGGCTTATTTATCATAGGCTGACAACTTTTCTATAATCTAACACTATTTTATTTAGTGCCAATTTTCTTTCTTGATTATTTTTATATCCTCTCTTATTATCTTTTGATAGGAGGAATTTTTTGCAAATAGTTTTGTTAGGTAAAATTCTACTACATGTTACATTTTGTAACTGTATTATATTATGGCTGATTATTCTGTATCCAAAAAGAGATAGGACATTTGAACAACCCTAATTATATCTAGTCATCCAAGCAAGTATTTTTCATTTTTGCTAAAAACAACAAGTTTTTTTTAATAATTAACTTAATAAGTCACAACTTTTTAAATTAGATATTGAAATTTCCCATTCTATTTCTTGAAAGTTTAACAATCCCCAAAGTGCCTGTTGATAAAAAGGTTAATTCAACAACCAAAGAAAGAAATAGAATGAGCATTCTCATATAAAGGGCATTACAGAAGTTGAAGCCAAACCACACCACTTTATAGGTGATAACATTGAACCAGTCAGAAACTGGTACTCAATTTTAATACACCATGGTTCAATAATAATGTTGTAAAGAATAGTAAAAGCCATAGTAATTATGACAATTTGTACTTGTGAGCAGAAGTTATTGGCATGACGATAAGCATTTCAGAAAGTCTAGTTTACTTTTTATACCTATAAGAATAAATTTAAAACATGAGAAACAAAACTTTTCCTAACTACATAAAACAGGGGTCTAGGAGACGGGCTGACCTTAGTTTCGGGTCAATCCCAAATGAACTGGGAAAGTACCTCTCCAGGGGCGGCACCCGCCAAGGTGTCGCTCAAGACCGAAGGGGGATCCGAATCCAACCATCTAACCAATGGTTGGGCCCGGATAAACGCTATTCAGCGTCCTGCTTGAGGTGGCCCTGCTGTCAACAAAACCCCAGGATCTAGGGTAGTGTCTCGAGTTGTGCACTCTGCGCGGTGACGGCCCTCGGCGCCGCGCAGTAGTGGTGCCAGTCCGGGTCCGCCTGGAATCGCACCACACACACACAAAAACTTGTTTTTTGACTGAGGGCACCCCCAATCCCACGGTGTGAAGCGAACCCGTGCCTAAGGGATGCATGGCGCAGGGGTTGTGCGTCGTAAACGGAGCCCTTGGGGGTTGGGCGCCCCCCCAAGCGTAAATAGCCTTACCTGGTCATGCGGGGCTCTGGCTGGGTGGACTGTGTTATTTCCTCGGTACTCGTGGGACCTTTTATGGAGTCTTTTAAAAATAAACAAAAAACGCCAACAGATTTAGATCTGGAAGAACTGCAACGGGCAGTTGCATCCCGGCACCCAGGCCTTGGATGTATCTGCCTGTTCTTCTAGCGCTACCCACCCATCGACGACGATGTAGTACTCGATGATGCTAGCGGGAAGGGGTTGAGTCCATGGACACAGACACTGGAGCATGTGTAATGGACTACAAACCTTAAGCTCCCCTTTAAACTGCGCAAGCGTTGGGCGATGGAGGAGCAGAAAAAAGGCCGACGGCACCTGGACTTCCGGACAGTCAATGGAGGAGGCAAACGGGCAAGAGGTCGGCCAATGAAAGAAGGAAGATAAAAAGACAGAGAGGGATGGCAGCACCGAGGCAACTGCAGGTGCGGTCCTCTACTCCTATTGGGAAGAGAGGGCGCTCGGGCGGTTCTTCGGCGGAAAAACCCCTGCCGAAGAGGCGCCCGAACCGCACCTCCTGAGCAAGCAGCGCATGCGACGAGTACCAATCCCTCAAACGGAGGAGGGGTTGGGGAAGAAACATTCAGGGAAGTTCTGACGGGACATAAGCTAGTCTTGGTCCCTGCTAACTTTCCTGAGAGGCGCCTCTCAGAGGAGGAGGCTATGGAACTTCGGGGGCGCATTCTCGACGAGGTACTCTCAGCAGAGGGTGTGTGCCTGCAGTTCAAAAAGGTGTTTTCCCCGAAAGGGGGGCTCTCGTCATGCTTTGTGGCAATGACGAGACCAGGGATTGGCTGCGGGGTCTGGCTCCGGGGCTGGGGATCGGTTGGGCCCTGGGGAATAGGGTGATCTGTGGGGACTACAAAGACCTCATAAGATCTACCAAGGTCTTCCTAAGGGTCGATGGTCCCATGGCCGGGAAGGACTCTGCGACCATTCTCAAGGCCATTAATAAACAGAATGCTGGGATCTCTGTGTCGGACTGGAGGGTTGTTGGAGATGTCCACACGGGAGATTCCAGAACTCTTGTAATTTTTAATAGATGAACAGTCTTCAACCACTCTTAAGGGGAGGGCTGGAGGGTGTTCATTGGTGTGGAGCAGGTCCAGCTGAGGGCGCGGGGTGGGGCGGTTGATCATGGGGATCAAGGTTCTTCAGATCAACCTGCAGCACAATATAGGCTGCCTCGGCTGTATTCTGCAGACGCTTCCTGTCGGAAGATTTTCACGTGGCTCTGATACAGGAACCTTGGATCAGCAAGGGAAAAATATCAGGGCTTTCAATGACAGGGGTGAAAATATTTAGTGCCCAGGTTGAAAAATGCCAGGACATGTATTGTTGTAAGCAACAAGGTGGACAGCATTCCTGTTCTGGAATTTTGTTGCAGGGATCTCGCCACAGTCAGGTTGAATGGTGGCTGGTACTGGACGAGCCCTGCTAGTTGCATCATCATATCTACCGTATGATGATGCGGAGTCCACGCCCTCCAGGGAACTGGCTGCCTTGGTGGACCATGTTGGGAGGAGTGGAGCGGAAACTGGTGGTGGGATGCGACGCCAACTCGCACAACGAGGCGTGGGGCAGCACCAAACACTAATAACAGAGGTAAGTTACTTCTAGAATACATAATGTCCCGTAGTCTAATGATCGCAAATGTGGGAAATGTGCCCACGTTTCGCACGGAGGACAAGAAGGGAGGTGCTAGATGTGACCATGATGTCGGAGGGTATGGCTGGTCGGATGCATGGCTGGCATGTGTCTGACGAGCCTTCCCTCTCTGATCATGCTCACATCTGTTTTAAGATCGGTGAACAGATTGCTGGAAAAAGTTCAGTATAGGAATCCGAGGAACACAAACTGGGTATCCTACAAGGAAAACCTCAGGGCACGGCTGGATTCTGATTTCCACTAATGGGAAACGGATTCACAGCGCGGCGCAGCTTGACGAATCTGCTGACGGTCTAACTTCTGCGATTTGTCGGCTCCTTCGATCTCAGCTGCCCGATTATAAACAAAAACAGATCTAAGGTAGCCTGGTGGAGCTCTGAATTGGCCTCTTTGAGGAAGAGGGTCAGGGCTCTATTCAGGAGAGCCAAAACTTGGGGTACTTGGGACACCTACACGAGGCTCTTGCACTGTACAACCGCAAGGTTCGTAACGGCTAAGAGGTTAGCCTGGAGAAGAAGCTCTGCACCGATATTGACAGTGTGCAGGGCAGTGCAAGGCTGCAAAAGCTATTGCAAAGAATCCCATCTCGCCGCTTGTTAGTCTCAAGGACGATCAAGGTGTTTACATTACTGAGCCGGAAGGAGTTCTGAAAGTCATGATGGGAACACACTTCCCGGACTGTATTGTTCATGAGGGTGAACAACCACCCGAAAGTGAGGGGAGACATGCGGGTCGCGCCACTCACCATTCGCAGTGGAGTCTGGCGCACCGTATTGTTACCTTCAGTAGGATTGAGTGGGCTATTAACTCATTCAGTCCTTACAAGGCTCCTGGGGGCGACGGGGTGAGACCGGTTTGCTTGCAGCGGGGATTGGACAATTCTCCTTCCACAGCTGTGCAGACTGTTCAGAGCCTCCGTGGCTCTCAGGTACAATCCCACTACCCTGGAGAGTGTCCAGAGTGGTGTTCATACCGAAGCAGGGGAGGGCGGGCATGGATCGGCCGAAGTCTTTCAGGCCAATATGCCTGTCCTCCTTCCTTCTCAAAACCATGGAGAAAATGGTTGCCAGGTTTGTTTGGGAGGGAGCTCTTCTGGAGCGACCTTTGCATCCTAACCAGCATGCCTACACTCCAGGAAAAGTCATGCGACTCGGCCCTGCATCAATTGGTATGCAGGATTGAGAAGACGCTGGCAGCAAAAGAGGTAGCCATAGGGAGTCGTTTTAGACATTGAAGGTGCCTTTGATAATACAGCCACTCAGGCGATTATCAATGCCGGTCTCGGGACGTGGCGTTGATGGTCAGGTGTGTGACTGGATAGGGGCCTTGCTCACGGACAGGGTTGTTGTTTTCAACCCTCATGGGAGCAAGTGTTAGTGCAAAGGCTACGAGGGGCTGTCCGCAGGGCGGCGTTCTCTCTCCTCTTCTGTGGAACCTGGTTGTGGATGACCTGCTGAATTCTCTTTGAATAGCAGCGGTGTCTTTGCACAAGGGTACGCAGATGATATTGTGATTCTTGTGAGTGGCAAGTTCAACACAACAATCACGGAATTGACCAATGCTGCTCTGAACATGGTGGGAAACTGGTGTGATAAGGTTGGCCTCACCGTCAACCCCACCAAGGCTGCCGTGGTTGCCTTTACCAGGAGGCGACAGATGGAGGGCATTGGTCCTTTTCTATTTAAGGGCTCACCCGTTGAGCTGAAGCCTGAGGTCAAGTACCTGGGCGGTGATCCTAGATAGGGTTTCTAACTGGGGACCTCATCTAGAAAGGGTCATTGCCAGGGGGGTAAGTGGTCTCTAGAATGCAATGCAGACGTGTGATAGGTGGGCCCTGGGGACTGAAGCCGAGGCTCTTGTACTGGCTTTATGTTTTCCGTGGTCAGACCTGCACTAATGTACGGAGCTGTCCGTATGGTGGCCAAAAATGGAAGCCAAAACGGTGGTAGCACGTTTGGCGGGGTATCCAAAGGATGGCCTGCTGCCTCGCTATCACAGGGGCCTTTCCTAGTGCGCCAGGCGCGGCTCTGGACTGTTGTCTTAATCTCGCCCCCCTGGACATTGTCATTCGAGCTATGGCCAGGAAGAGTGCCTACTGTCTGCAGCAGACGGGATTCTGGTCGGGCTGCAGCGGTGGGCACTGCAGAATTAGCACTCCTGATACAGGAGGATGTTTTGCATATGATCTCTGATCAGATGCCACAAAAGTTTTCCTTTGACAAACCCTTTAGGATTATTTTGCCCTCAAGGGATGATTGGTCAGAGGGGAAGCAACCTCTTCCACCAGCGGAGCTCGAATGGTACACAGAACGGCTCTAAAACAAAAAGCGGCAACAGGTGCTGGAATTCTGGGAGTGAGACCATGTAGGGAGCTGGTGGTTCCTATGGGTCCGTATGCCGACAGTCTTTCAAGCGGAGGTCGCAGCCATTATGGAATGTGCTCGTGAGAATCTTCGTCTGCAGATATAGGGGCAAGACGATTAACATTTTCACGGACAGTCAGGCAGCGCTGATGGCGCTGGATTCTTGCGCGCAATCAAATCCAAACTGGTTTGGGATTGCTATCAGACCGTTTCCTCCCTTGCCAGAATCAACAATGTAACCGTTTGTTGGGTTCCTGGTCATAAGGGGATTTCTGGGAACGAAAGAGCTGATGCCCTGGCCAACCAGGGCTCAGCAACAATTATGACGGGCCCTCAACCATTCTGCGGTGTTCCAAGGTGTGAATCCTCTAGGGTTGTCTCGAAATGGATTCGCGCGGGAGCATGGGAGAAGGTGGAGGTTGCATCCGGGTTTGAGAGTGAGTAGAATGGTATTACAGTCACCTTCCTCCAAGGTGGCCTCGGACCTTCTCTCATTAAACAGATCAATGTCTTCCAAGGTCATTGGTCTCAATTACGGGGCATGGTCACTGAAGAAGCATCTACACAGAGTTGGTATCCTTCAGGAGGATCCGCTCTGTGGAAGGTGGTAATGAGCAGGAGGAGACTGCTGAGCACCTGCTCTTTGATTACCCAGCAATAGCAAGAGAGCGGTATGCCCATCTTTGGTAGCTTGAACAGGGGTGGCGAGTTTTCCCAGGAGGACTTGATAGGTTGTTTTTCGGCGGTTTGTTGAAACTGCTGAAGTTGTAGACTGGTAGTCCTCATGGTGTTTTCGGGGTGCGCAAAAGGCCCTTGAGGCTTAAGTGCATGGCAGTAGGCCGCCCCAAGGAAGAAAAAAAAAAAAAAAAAAAAAAAAAAAAAAAAAAAAACTACAAAACATTAAAAAGTCCTTTATGTGAGAGCATTTTTGTTTATTTGGTCAAGCGGTTTTTATCAGTGGGGAAGCTGTTGAAAAAGACCTGAATAAAGAAATGTGTCCTTCATTTCTTTATAAACTGTGTAGTTTGGCTGAAAATGAGGTCAGAAGTAAGCTATCACCATGTGTGAGCCATTCTGCGGCACGACTTGCCCAGTGTTGTTCATCTATTAAATTGTTATCAAGCTAGCCATTAAGTCTCTAGCAGTAATTTACTTTCTGACTTAAATTTGCCAATTAAAAAGAAGATGCAATCTGTAAATGCAAATTTAAATAATTATAAAAGTAATGGATTATTTAAATGAAATGCTGGGACCATAAATTTAAACTGAAAATAATAATACAGTGATAATTTTTTATCTTTATATTATGATGTTTATAATTTATTGGTTAATGAAAAAAAGAACTGAATGTGTTTACCTAATTTTAATATAGATATTATGTTGATATAGCCCAGAACAAAAATCATTAAACTACAAAATTCTTAGTTGTTGTTTCCACAAAACTTTTAAAATACAACAAACTTATTATTATTTTTTATTAACAAAAGTAATTAAACATTGTTGAATTGTACGTAATATTAGTATACTGTAATAATTTATAGTAGTAAAATTTGTGAAATATTAAAGCTCAACACTCTGTGGTAGATGACTTGTGCATCTCCTTCCAACTCATTATAGGTGAAACTACTTTGACCAGGCTTATTTGCCACTCTTATGCCCAGGTTTTTTTTTTTTTTTTTTTTTTTTTTTTTTGTCTGAACTAATCTTGTTGCTGATGAGGCAAAAGGACTTGTTTAATTCAGCATGTGCATCTCCCTTTTGGTTCCAGAAGTAAGTAAACTAGGTAGAAATAACAACAAGAGACTGTTACAATTTGTTTTCGATTATGGGATTTGTATTTACTCATCGTTTATTGTAATAAAGTATGAAAAATGTTTTGATTTCTACGTGTTTTTGTGTTTACTGCAGGATAAATATTATAAAAAGACTGAATTTAAGATTTTATAAGTATTTTTGTGTATTTTTACAAAAACTATCATAATTATGCACAAAATTTGTTGTATTTACAAAATATGAATATAGAATAAAATATTTACTTAAAAACATACTAAGGTCAACCAACAACGTAAAAATGAGATTGCAATATATATCAGATATAACAACAGAACTGTACATAAACAGAAATAGAATCAGCTGATTACTTGCTGATTACAACATTTGACTGAACACCATTATACGGCAGTAAACTAGAATTGAAAAAAAGGTAAACAAAAGAGTAACTGCGATCTAGGAAACTACTTCAAAGGGTATGTCCATGTAAAACAGGACAAAAATATTTAAAAAAATATTTTTATGAAATAACCTAGGTTTGAATGTTTTCAGATAAAGATTATTCTGAGCAATGTTGGCAGCATTGGCTTTTTAGAGGAAAAATTTTATTTTTGTTGGTATTTTGTGTTTAGTTAACACGGTTAGCAGAGTTCATTAATGGCTGTTTGTTAAGTCTCACATCTCAATTTTATATAACTGATTATACATTAATCTAGAAGGTGGCCAGTACCAAGAAGCCATCTTCAGAACAAAAGCTAACTAAAAAAATATGCTTTTTTTTACATTTAGGTTAAGAATTGTTCCTTCTATTAGGTTATGTTTTAAACCTTACTTCATGTAACGTGAGTTACCAAAATTACAGATTTTTTCAAGTTTACTTATGTAATACACAACCAATAACAATAATAAAACAGATTCTATTTAAGAAAACTATTACAAGTATGGTACTATTTTTTTTAATTTTTAAATTTGTTTCATTTGCAGGAATTTCATATAAGTTTTTTCTGTAACGTGAGTTACTGTAAAGATATTTATTCATAGCACTTTAAACAATGTTTATATAATGGAGTTAATACTAATACAAAAACAAGCTCTCAACATAGTTAACCTCAAAACAATTAAATAATTATGGTAATATTTATATTTATATTGGTCAGAATATAATGCCTGTTTTAATTGTTCAAACATACTTCTAAATATAAGTGTAACATGAGTTACCGAAATTTGTTCCTATATTTTGGGTTTGATCTTATGATTTTAATAAATATAAAACTTGCATTTAACTTGGATAACCTTACCTTATAAGCTTATATAAATCTTTTTTATTCAGGAAATTATTATTTGATTTATTAGACCCACTTCAAGTACACACCAAAATGTTGTAACGTGAGTTACCAACCTAGAAGTGAGTTCTCAAGGTTACCTTTGTCTTTTATTTTGGTTACTAAGTATTCCCAAAATGTACAGGTCTGGGTAGTTTAGTAGGAGGTAAAATTAATATTAAGCCTAAAAAATTAAATCTGTAATATTTTAAGATTAAGAAATAATCTTCAAACTTTTTCTACTAAGCAAGAAAATATATGAAGTGCCTGTTAATGACCCAATTATTCCTTCGACAAGTAGTGGTTACAGTAAAGAAATATTCTGTATATAATCTGGTACACAGTGATGACTCTGACCTTTCTGATGAAGAATCATCCGTTTCGAGTGTTTCTAGTGAACTAATTAGAAAAAAGCAGCATCAAAAGTGGAACTTTTGTCCTTGTGCAATTTTCAAGTGAAAAAAGACTCTTTGGTTACATTTAATTATGTTGCTATTTGCCAAAGTTGTAAATTGACAAGTTTGGAGACATTGAAGTAATGTGTTTGAAAAGTGATAAAAACTGTTATACATTCAAACTGATCGAAAATGATGTTACTTTCGTCAAACTTGGACAAATTTTGAGTGTTCTGCATCTTCCAGAAATTAAAATGAAAGGTGGAAGATATATTATTATTATTTTAAAAACAAAATAAATATCAGAGAAAAGTAAAATGTTAGCTACACAGGACTGTCTAACTGTTTTAAGCGTTAGTGGATATTATTTATATATACAAGCCATGTAAAATGTAGTCTATAATTACCATAAAGCTATTTGATATTATCTTTTTATTCTGTCATAGTTGCGTTATAAGAAAAATACAAATTGGAGGTTATAGAACAGGCCTAAAGCAAAAAATATGTTGTTTTTAGAAATAATAAAACTTGTTTTTACACTGGTAAAAAAAAGTTGTACCTATTTTTACAATTAAAAAACATATTTAATTATGCCAAAACTAAAATAATTAAGTGTAATGATACTAAAGTAGTTATTAAACACAATTCAATATATAAAATTACATAACAAAATTTATTTCTACAAATAAAAAATGTCCTTAGCAAAGAGACACAATGTAACATGAGTTACTGTAAGTGAGTTACTGTCAATTAGGTCAATAGTATATTATTAAAAATTATGTTTTTCAGTTCTTATTGTTGTAGTTGTCACAGTTTAAACTACAAACTCTTGAGCCAATCTTAAGTATTTAGATTAAGAAAATTAAACATTTAGGACAAAAGTTGTTTCATGTTAAAGTTTGCTTTCAAATTATGACGTCCTTTTTGTGTAACATGAGTTACCGAAACTAGAGAATTATTATTACCTTAATTATTAGTCTCAGGAAGTTGAAATCTTGGCCAATGTGTATTATAATTCTTGCTTAATACTGCAAGATATTTTTGCTTAATATTATGCTTTAAAAATTAAAATGTTTCAACAAATAACTTAGGACCCATGTTTGAAATGTAACATGAGTTACCATGGACATGCCCCAAAGTGTTTCTTATCCATTTCGCTAAATCTCATACATATTCAGGCAAGAGATTATTCATCATGAAACATGATTGAGGAAACTGTTTAGCACCATAGTGCTTATCACATGGCTATCGGGATTACTGCACACGACTCGTAGTGCGCTCCCAAATATGTTGTTATTATTTGTCAAAGGGTTAATAACAAAAAAGTTAAATAGATGACATGATTTACATACTGATAATACACTTTGCTTAACATCTTTATTGTGACACACATGAGTCATGTACGAACTTTAAGACTTAGTGTAGACTTAAGGAAGTCAATGTCCACTGCAGTTAATGAGTTAATATATCAATTGTGTATGTGATTACCCTAAAAATACACCAATCCCTGACATTTGTCCTCATCCTAGCTTAACAGCCTGACTCATTCTCAAACAATGGAAAGACCCAACATTCTCCATGCAATATTTATTTCTTTCAATCCATTTTCTTTCAACCAAACATTCCCTCAATTGTTTACGTCCATCTGCCATCAAGCTCAGGCTAAGAAATTGTTTCCTACGTCACTTTAATTCTTGAGTAAGTTTCAAAACTAATAGTTCATTCTGGTACTCCTTCTGAGATGAGGTTGCTTGGCAGAAATCACCTATTTTTGGGCTGTGTCACACTCTGGTGGCTTGTGTCAAACTCTGTCACATTTCCTGACTCACTCTGAGTCTCGGTCCAGAACACTCTATTGCCTTGGAGTACAAGATTCAACAAGTACAACAGAAAACCTCATGTGTTTGATATATCCTCATATGGTAGTTATTAGCTACCTGCCATGCTTAACCCTTTGAACGCCAGCGCCCGAGAGACCGCGGCCTTACCCGTCGCCGCCAGGCGTCTCAGCCGCTGTACTACCCAATACCGCCAAGGCATAATTGACGTTTTAACAACCTTTTACGTTCCGCTCTGTGCTATCCTTATTTTTTATGCAAATGGAACGATTTTTTTTTTGTTTTCTAGCATATTGTATTACGCTATCGAATAGTGTTGATTAAATAACACTACATATAAAAAAAAAAGTTTTCTATAATGTGATAACGCCTAAAGTAAAAATATTTTTATTTAAAAAATTAACTTTAGACTAAAAAATCAGTGGTAAAAAAAAAATATTTTTATACATCGCAAACATTTGTATTTTGTGCACTTGTTACATATCTAACTATTTACAAATTTTTAGAAACTCTATCTAGAAAATTAGTGTGTTTACAAAAGTAAATTTGAAATGTTAACATTTGAAAATAATCTAATATTTCAAGAGCTACTTATATTAAATAAGCTTAAAAATACTTACGTGTTATAGTAATGGAAGTTTTATAGGTACTGATAATTGTCAATTTAAAAGTGTTTCTTCAAAGAACACAGGAAAATACACAAATAACATTATCAAATATTAGTAAAGAAGCATATTTACAAATATATACAATCAGTTCACATTCCTTTAGCATGTATGTTTCGGCAAGCACAAAGGGTGAACACTTTTCTTGCAGTTTTTTTGCAAATGTACCTACTTTTCTTCCTTTTGCCACCTTGGGCTGTGCTCAACCTACTACACACAGAGCAATTTCTTTCTTTTCCACCAGGTAATAGGTCAAGAGGTTCATTGCCAGCACGTTGTGCTTGAACTGGCGCTTGGTCACCGAGCCACTCGGCAGCAAGTCCTTCGACTTAGTGCCACAGTAAAATCTAGTCTCGATATCGGATTGTCTGTGTTATTTTGTGTATAGGACATATAGGTTGACAATCATCCGTCCAAAAATGTTGGAATGTTACCTTTAGCCAATATTTAAGCGTACGTCGTTCGTCCAGGTAACAATACAACATTTGGTCTGACGTGTCTACGCCACCCATATAGGAGTTATACTGACGAATGACAGAAGGCTTGCTGGTAATAAATACTTTATTTCCCCGTTTTTTTTTACTTTTCAACTCACTTTTTGCCTCAGCATTAGTTGACAAGAGAAGTACTTGCTTTTTTTGCGATTTTTTCAATCGGGCAGCAACCAAAAGCATTTTTCCTTTGCGACAATATTTAGTTTGCCCTACACCAAATTTTTGTGTAAGGGTAGGGGGTATTCCTTGCCTGTTTATTCGTAAAGTGCCTGTCAGATGAGTAAGTTTTGCGTACAAATCATTGGCCAACGGAAATGAGGTGAAAAAGTTGTCGACAAATACATGAAACCCTTTGTTCAAGTAGTTTCCCATTTCTAACAATTTCATTACAACAGTATACCCAAGTCCATGTTTGACACGTCCATTGCTTTTGTTCTGTATCTCTTTTACCCTTGTAGCAAAAAAAAGATAAACAGTAGTGAGTAACACTGTCGCATAACAACCACAATTTTACTCCCCACTTATGATGGTGCTTGTTGGGCAGGTTACTGTAGCAGCTGTGTGTGATTTTTAGTGCCCACTAAACTTTCGTCAATAGACAGCTGTTTATTTGGTGCATAGTAATGCTTGAATACATTGTTAGCATGATCAACAATAGGAGCAAATCGAGCACATGGGTCATATCCAGGCTCCTTTGGTGAAGGCAAGTGTCGCGTATCTAGCATATGGAAAAAATTTCAGAATTGATTCGAATCTATTTCTAGAAAACATTTTCCCGAACCAAGGTGAATTCTGGGATGACTTTGTACTCCAATATGACTCAATCGTAGGCTTTTTATTCAAACCCATATTTATTACAACAGCTAGGAAAGCTTTTATCTCAACAAAGCTGACAGGCCTCCAAGCTCGACTTCTGCTGTGATTTCCTAATTTATGGAGGTTTTGTTGAATAAAATTTCTAGCATACAAGTTAGTGTAGGTCACTAATATGTTCAAAAAAGTCATAGGGAAATAAAGATCAAAATAAAGTTATGGGGGCTGAATTTCGAGGAGGACAATGTTTACAGCCAGGAATTTCATTGAACTGAAAAGAATGGTTATACCCAGGGTCATTGTTTTCCTCTATATTTTCCCACTGATCATCGTCGCTATTAGACTCACTGCTTGAGATGTTTTCAGGAAGGCGGGGCCGGCCACGTGGCCGCGGGCGTAGTTTGTAGTTGCTGCACTTCGATCTTCATCCTCAGATGACGAAATTACTGACCTATTTACAGGCCTATTGCTAGCTAAAGTTCCTTGAAAATTACAACTTGTACTAGGGGTAGGAGTATAACTAGGATCCAAGTCAGTATCATCAGCTTCACTTTCACTTACTTCAGATGACGAACTGTTTTGCAAATTGTTTATTTCACTATCACTAAGAAATTCGTCCCTCAACAATAATATTGTGGATTGTGTTGTCACTCACCGGCGAACGACTCATCTTGCACAAATAATACAGATCACTAACTTCAGAGAAAAACTAAACAAAAAACCAAGTAGGCATCTATGAGAAAGGCGGGAACTTGGCAAATAGGTTAGTCGTAAACACTAGCGCAACGCTCGGCGCGAGTTAGAGAAGTAAACAAACAGCTGAGTCAAGGTCTCCAGGAACTGCCAACATTAAAATTGTTCACATATCATCTTATTTAGTCAAAAGGAAGTCGAACAGTGTCGACACAAACTTTTAAAGTTCATATGTATATTTAAAAAATATTTTTTTTCCCTGAACGTCCGATCGGTCGGACGTTGGCGGTTTTGGAACGAACCTAGGCCTGTCCGATCAGTCGGACGTTGGCGGTTTTGGCATAAACCTACACTGTCCGATCAATCGGACGTTGGCGGTCAAAGGGTTAAAAATAAAGGAGATGTTAACCCAATCTGAATAGTAAATAGAAATCTCAAATTATATGTGCTCAATAAGTTTCAAATATTTTTCAGAACATCATAAAATCCAACGAATAACCTAAGCTCTGGACTTTGTATGTGCTATAACCAAGAAGGAGAATAATTTCTGAACAGAATTGTAACTGGAGATGAAACTTTGTCAAGTACATGAATTTTGAGACTAAAGAACAGTCAATCACATTTTACTGATTTGACTTTAATTGAAGAACTGTGTATGTAATGCATAATAAAATGCAACGAATGTAAAAGGCAAAATTTACAACCGTAAAAGTCAGAAGATATTACAAATACAATGCTAAACAAATAATAAAAATTATAGAAAAGTCACTTTGAAAATTAATGATATTTCTTACAGCTTAAAACTTTTGCTATTAAAGGCAAGCTTAAATTAGCTTGCATTACCTACCATAAACAGCTTCTTCTTTCTAACCTGCTTAGTTTTTAGGAAATGTTTCTATTTAATTATTTTGCTGCATGAACTATGGCCTGTTCTTAAATTCTGTCTTAAATTTGTTTGTTTGCTATAATTTCACAAATAAGAGAAAAAAATTGGAAATCTGTTTGTAAACAGCTGAAACCCCCATTTATTGCTTGAAATGGTGATAGATAACAACTTCCTGTTTGTGCCAAAAAATTTTGTTTATTCCCTTTCCAATGATGGGTCAGTCACATGTGGGGGTTGCCATTTGAAAATTTTGATTTGAGGTGAGCCATTCCCAGGGGGCTAACCCTCCAACATTTTTTGATACACCAAAAAGTAGATCCCATTAACCTACAAAGATTCCTAAATTCCTAAATGATTGAATCGTCTACAAATTACAGAGATGGCCACTGATTTTTTGATGACCCTGTATCTAAACTAAGCATGGTAGGTCTTTATACTCAAACAACATGCTTTATTTTGACTTGAAAAGTCAGAACGTGAAGACTGAAAGTGAAAAAAAAGAACAGAAAACCAAGTGTTTTCTGTCATGGACATCATATATTGTAACTTTACCAAGATACTACTTTAAAATAAAACAATCCATATTTCATAATGTAATTTAATTAGTAACTCAATTAGGTAGAGACAGGCTAAAAGAAGGAGAGTCCAATCATCTTTTAGGCCTTATTCTGCCTGTCCTTATGGGCCACTCGCCTATTCGAGGATCTTATCAAACAGAATATGCGGGAAAGTCGTTACAGTACAAGGTCAACAGTACTAATAAAAAGTAAAACGGTCACAGACAGGATTTGAACCTGCGCTATGTCTAACTCAAGACTCAAAGTACAACATCTTAGACCGTTCGGCCAAATGAACTCTCAATAAATATAATTATATATGTAAGTTTTCACTTTATATTAATGTTGGCTCTTAAATAGCATATAGTTAACTGTAATTTCCCATTTGTCAGGAAGTTCTGTAGTTCATAAATTTATTAGTATTGTTTATACGAGGTTGCACTATATCTCGAAGTTGAGTAAAAGAGACAACTAAAATAGCCCTAATCCACTCTCAAAATAAAGACTTTTTCAGTTCCTGCCATATCAAATTATAAGGAAACCTTAGAAAGTCCTTTAGTAGCCATGATAGGTGTTTGTAATGCACATACCAAGAATAAGTTGATGTCTGATTAAAAAACACATTGCAGAGAAACTCAATACGATATGAATGTCATTAGAAATGTGGTACGGTACGCAAACACTTCAGAGTTCAGAAATGAATGGCAACTCTCGCAGATCAAATCACATACCTTACTTATATTGAATACTACGAATTCAAATCCTATTTATAACAACAAAACGGCTTCCGTGTTTTGATAGTAAATCTATCTATAGTTTAGCCACACCAACAAAGAAAACACAAAACTTAGCAATAACATTTTGACACGATGGTGTTGTTTTTAAACACCTAAAAGTTATAACATTTACAATGTACACACAAAAAAACAATGCACAATATAGTCAGGTACAATAAACACATACACATATGCCCAACAGAAACGTTATAATGTGTAATAAGGGGGCAGTAAACTGTTGAGGAAAAACAATTACATCAGATGTACAATTACATGTTATTGTTCAAATAGTTCTACCAAAAGCAAAGCAGACAAGAATACTCAAAGCACCAGAAAAACATTCCAAGCCATGCATGAATGACACGTTAGTGTTTCAAATATTTATAAGTGGTAACTGATAACACACTGGACATGCAATGGGTGTGGCTTGTCGTTTAGGCAGCCTGGCAGCTTCTTCTACTATTTTATCAGTTAAAATTAGTACTAAATGTGTTCTAGAAAATTCTTATTCAACAGTGGTATGCGTACCTGACTCATGAAAATTAGTTACGAAACTAAGCTATAGGTAGTTGCTTATTTTTCGATCAACATTAGAAAAATCTTTGAAAATCATCAAGAGATTAATACAATCTAACTCTTTAACTGATTTAAATAACTTTTAATGTTTGTTTCAACACAAGCCTGCTGTTAGAAATATCCTAAAACACATAACAAAATATTTGTATTTTTTACAGTTAGCCAATGTTTAAAAGATATCTTCAGTAAAATCCAATTTCATTTTAACAGCCATTACAATCAACAATAAAAAATGCATCACTACTTCTTTGTAATAAGTTTTGATAAATAAAAGTACAGTGATTGCTATTTTTTTTAATGACCAGCCAAGTTATTTACGTGCAGTACAGCAAACTTTTCTGCAAACTGAAAACTGAACACTATCTGAGAATAGCTGACGAAGACAAATGACATTTTACTAAATCTGGTGCCATCAGTGTGCAGTGACCAACAGTATTAACATGATATCAAGTATCTTTCATGTATACTTAATACTTATACATTAATATGTTGTAACAGATCTTGAAAAACAAGAATTTCATCATTGATAAGACTGACCTAAATATTATATCTAGCTTGTAAAGACTAGACTTAGTAGACTTAAATTGTGAACCATTTACTCATTATAATTCAAATACTTGTTTGATGTATACCTTGGAAGGAAATAAAAACATTTGAATCCAGTTTATTGAAAAATGTTACAAATTTCTTGATTGTGCAACTTCAGAAATTACCCTTCAGAAGAAAGTGTAGATTACAAATTTTGTAAAGAAGAAATAACTTATTTTTGACACTAAAGAAATTATTTAATGAGTTTAAAAAAGAAATTACTACTAATGAATTTATTTTTTTGGAGTTGACAATGATTATACACAAATGATGGCCTCAAGAAACATTTACATTACTTAATTATCTATTAATTCCCTTTCAAGTATCGGTATTGTGGTTTTTTTTGTATTTCAATGTTGCATTAATAATACAAATTTTATTTATGCCTTTAAACTGTAATTGCTGCTAAATTATTCTATTCATGCCAGTACTATTAAATATTTTTTCCTTAAATAATCTTATTGAAAGTTAACTGTGTTTATATATTTTTCATTTTTATTTGCAATTCAGTGGTTCAACAAAATTTCATTATTGTGAAATTAGAGAAATAAGATTAAATTTGCCACAATCATTGTGCTATGAACATCAACTGACACATAACTGATCTTGAACTTCAACAATTTTTTTTGCTGGTGTTGACTTTAAACTTACAACTTGTACAATTATAACTTGCCTATGTTCTAATCAATTTAGGTAATGATAAGGAGTTCGAATAAAATAACCAAAAAAAGTATTTTTGCCTTCAGTAAACTTTCTAATTCTTCACACACACAAAACTTACGTTATTACAGTGAAAGTGTTATAAAATACACAATACAAGATAACATAATACTTGAGCGTTCTCGTAAGTCGAGCACGCTCAATGAAAACACACCAAAGAAAACAACAAGTATACATAATGTATACACTACATAATTTACAACACCAATAAAAGCAACTACAACAAAATTATCACTCTGATACACTCCCACAAGGTAAACACCCAAGCCTTTATAATTTCACAAACTACATTACCAATAAAAATGTGTCTATTCATAAATCTCAGATGTTAGTGTGGCCTCTAAAATGTATTATAACATGGAGACAAATCCTCAGGGGCATAATACAAGTCTCACCTTACTATAGGCCTGCTGTGACTGAGCAGGGGCTCCACCGTACGCTTGCTGATGATAGGGAGAACCCTGGGTGTTAGAGGAGGGGTATCCAGACTGAGGTGGAGGGTATGACCCTGGTTGTGATGGAGGGTATGACCCAGGCTGTGATGAAGGGTATGACGAGGGTTGGGAGGGATAAGGAGAGGGTTGAGAAGGATATGGAGAGGGTTGGCCAGAGGGATACGGAGAGGGTTGGCCAGAAGGATACGGTTGTTGAGGAGGGTAGCCTGGAGCACCTGCCCCAGGGTAAGGGCCAGGCTGTCCAGAAGGGTATGCAGGGTATGAAGGATTCGAGGGGTATGGGGTTGCAGAGGGGTAGCCAGAGATGGGACCTTGAGGAGCTGCGGAGCCTGGATAAACTGGATAAGCCATCGGAGTTGTAGATTGGTACGGCTGTGGATACTGTCCAGGACCCTTCAAATAAACAGAAATTTTGCCTTAATGTCTTAACTGTCATCTATTATGACAGATTAGAAGAGATAATAGCTTTCACACAATAGTTATTGAAAGACATATCAAATAATAGGGAAAATAAAATGAGTACTAATAATAGATCATTAAAATTTAAAGGCTGTTTCATTACATTTATTAAAATAAAACAATTACATTCCATAAAATAAAGAAGAAATATATTCAAAAGAAGTATTTAAAAGAAAATAGGACTAAATATATGGATTAACAATTGGTTGATGTTTTGCTTATTTTCTAACAATAACAACATTGAGACAAAGAGATAACTTCCCCCACCCCATTAAATTTTTCATGAAACGTTTTACTTTGTTTAAATAATATAAGTAACTTACACTTTGTTAAAAATAAAGTTTCATAAATGTCTTCTCTACCTACAAAAATTTACTAAATAGTACGGCCTGTCTCAGTTTGTTGATGCAAATTATTCATCATCTTAAATTTATTTTTATGCTCATATGCTGCATTTAGGTATGCCTATAATCTTTTATGACCCATATTTATTACTCTTGTCTCATTATTGCTACCCTAGCCTACCTATTTTTTCAAAATGAGATTTAAGTTTTCAAATATTAGTGTCCAATTTTTGCGTCCAATTTAATCTAAACAAGACATTTTTTTGGCCATCAAACTTAGGGTTGCCATATCACCGAATTTTCCTGAAAGATTACCAGATTTTGAGGATAAAACTAAAGCTCCGAAGAATTTCTGACAAAAAACTAGAAATCTCCTTCTTTTGAAGTTTTTCTACAAACATCCATCATAAAACACGCATATTGTATTGAAATTGTATTTTGCTATTGTTATGCATCAAATGTTAAAACTAAACTCACACTCCTTATAATGTATCATTATCTATATTAAGAACCATGTTTAATAACTTTTTCAAAATACTTTCAAGGGATCATCCTCAGGAGCCTCCTATGCTATGAGATTATCAGTTAAAATTTCCATTTATTCCAATACCACATGACAACCCTTGGTAAACAATATAAATAAATCTTAACCAAACACTAAATTATAAAAAATAATTTTATGATTTCAAAATCATTTATCCTTGTTTAAGTTGAAAAATTGCTTATTATGAATTTCCTATGCAAGATCTTCACTTAGTATATAATATACCTTTAACAAGTTATTGCGAAATATAAAAATTTGAAGTTTTTGGTTGGATTGTTAATTATAATTTTGTATAATAGATATAAATGTATTATTGTTTAATGCAATCAACAAGCCTGATTGGTTTTGATTGAAAAATTATGATAGGATTAAATAGAAGAGTACTCACATATTATTGCTTGTGTTTCTGTAAATTGTACTTAATTCTACCAATTCAAGGATATACAGTGGAACCTCAATATATCAAACTTCAGGAGAAAACAAAGATATATCTAGAATTTTGTTATAATGAGGTTCGATATATCAGCTGTTTGGAGCAGACTAATATATGTCTTGAGGTTTACAATTAATTGTTGTTATGTTATTCATTACATTAAAGTTAAATCGACAGACTTCGATATAAAGAGGTCCACAACAAAAACAGTAATAATGTAGGCTTGATTATTAATACTATACCGGGAAATGTGTAGTAAGAAATTATAGAAAGTATTGTTCATAAATTTAAACTTAAACTATATAAACTTATTTAAACGATATACATTTTAACAAACCTTACAGTATAAACTGAAACACCTTATAATAATTTTAAAATCTATTTAAAGACAATATGTTGCCATTGTGCTTTTACACAAATTACTGTCACAAGTGAAAATTTAACGCACACAGTTCACTGAGTTAACTTTAATTCGCTCGAATCACGGTAATGTCCAAATAAAACTGAGGGTGCAGTGGTTATTCACCGCTGAAAACAACAGAAACAAAATAGTATCGGTGGTAGGGGTTTAAAAAATCTCAACATAAAAAAGATATGGTACTGTACTTTATTGCGATGATAAACTGAAACTTCGATATATAGAGGTTAACGGCAGGCAAAATTAAGTGCAAAAATTCTATATATTGAGGTTATTTATATTAAACTTTCAATATATAGAGGTAAAATTAACATTGAAGTAAACAACACATTCAAGAGGTGTGACAAAACTTCAATATATCAAAGTTCCACTGAATCTTAAATCCATCCAGGGCTATTGGCATTTGTAAAAACTTCAATAAACTTATTAAACTGCATAATTTGAACCTAATCTACATGTTTGTAAAAGTGTGGTATATCTATATTCTAAATTACATATGTATTGAAATTGTTTACTGTATATGAATGATAGACATTGTCAATAATGCTTTAAGGCATGACCAGATAAAAGGAGGAGTATTTTATTGACAATAGAGAATAGACAAACTTCTTTATTTACATATTCATTAAGAACAGTTATAGAGTCACATAATATTGTGTCACATAACATTGGTACTGACTTGCTACTTAAAGACTTTGCACAATAAAGAGACAGATCAGTGAAGAACACAACGCTTATTACGATAACACATCATCTCTTCTATCAGAACTGAAAAAAATTAAACTTTGAATGGTGGGTGTTATTGAAAACTTCATTGTATAAGATCTGATTTGTCCGTGTAAAGTATCCCATGATAGCCCATAAAAGCCATGATATGAATTTTAGCAAAATTCAACCACTCTAAAACCCCTCTCAGGTCTCAACCCTCACCAATCATTTAAATCTAGTACTACCAATAACCAAACCAGTGAGGACTACAGTAGGCTACTCATTTAGAACTTTCTAACAATACTCCGCAAGCCGGAATTCTGAAAATTTTACATTTGAGGCGTTACTAAATACTTCACTGTTCCAGCTTCTATTTAACCAAACTTTTATCATAGCCTACACAAGCCAAGGTATGACTTTTCATAAAATTACATCTCCTTCCCATATTGTCAATTTCACCCCTCAAACATGATCAGAGTATTAGGCATAAAAACAACATATTTGATTTTAAAATATTACAAATTTCAACCTCTATATCATGTTACCAACTTTTTAATTCGGGTTGGTTTAGCACTCAAAAGGATAAGTTTACTTACTCAAAAGGAATTAGTTTGTTTGCTTCTACTTTTGAATATATTTTTTTAATTGAAATTAATAATAAAGTAATAATAAATGACCAATTTGTCTAGAGTAGCAAAAAGAATCTACATATATACACACACCACAAATTCATTGTGAGAAGTGAGTAGGTACCTGATTCAAAGTAATGTATTCAAACCAGCTCTAAAGTAGCTCACTTTAAATAGTTTCTAAATAAAATTGGTGTTGTTGGACCCAAAGTTTCTGTGTGAATAGTTAGGATTCTAACTAACCGAAACTCTGGTAGCTATTATTTCACAAAGTGAGAAGTTTCTCGGAACTAGTTTCTAGGCAATCTACTCGTGTCCAGGATAAAATTTTCATCTTTTCAAATGTAAATAGTTTGTAGATTGTTTATTTTTATTTGGAAACTTGATACAATTTCAAACACTGCATTTTTGTATATTTCAAAAAATGAAAGGGACATTTAAATCAAATATAATTATTATTACGATTCATAAGATTTTACGTAGTGTAGTACATTTCATTTGAGTCCTATTTAGGTCGAAATTCAAACAGAACTTTCAAGTAAAAGTTATAAACGTATTAAAGTAAATCTAAATGATTTTTTTTTTCTTTTTTTCATAACACTCTTAATACTAATGCATTTCTAAATTAAATTGAAAATAATATTTGAAAAGGTGTTTGTTGGAGAACTACAAACAGAACCAGAAAACATTCAGGTGAGGCTTCACTACAAAAAAAAGTAGATGCCATAATACTACAGTTAAACACATACACACACATATACACATGGACCACCACATAGTCCAACATACTGTAGCTATCTACTTCATACAATGTGCTTGGACGTATATGGTGCGACATTTAATTTCATGAAAGAAGAAGAGCAGCATCTCTACACATTGAATGGGTGTGAATCACATTGCTAGGTGAGGCAAATCTTATCTTGTAAGAAGAGAACTGAACAAACTGAGTGACAATCAAATATACAAGATAAGCTAAGGAGTAGATTACAAACGCTGATATGCTGATACATGATGTATGGAGCTCAACAATATAACAAGTTGGCTATGCTGCCAGTCACAGTATGTCAAGCTGTATCTATTCACCTTGAATAATTTCGGACCAGTACACAGTAGGACCACTGGTGACTCCTACTTTTTTTTAATTTTAAACATTTTTCACACGGTTGAAATTTGATAAATTTGACCCTTGAATAGAAATATTTTACTTCTCCAATTTAATAAAACAGATCTTTTTCATTGCATAACAATGTATTCACAGAACAGTAATAAAAATACACATTTTTACAATACAAAAACTGCTATGGAATCATACCTGATAAAAGAATAAACATTCAAAACATTTACAAATAATGGTAAAAATAAAAAAACCATGAAAGAGCATGAAAAAAATTGTTAACACTCTAAAAGTCCTCAGTGGAACTTAATTATAATTTCTATTACAACTGCTACACGATCCAATCTCTTTGATTATAATATTTAATAACTTGAAATTTATGGCCAATTTATTTAAATCCTAAATTTTTCTTGCCAAGAAGCCTTAGTGCCAGATTTAGAACCACCATTGACCTAATTTGTTATACAATGAATAACATTACATATTAATAACTACATCACAATTAATGGTCTTAATATTTGAGCCTCTTAAAGAGCTGAGACATTATTTAAAAGTGCTTAGGCAATATTTTTAATGTTTAAATTTGAATAAGTCTATGTAGGACAAGTTTCCAACAAATCTAAATTCAAGTAACTGTGGAACAGAGAACCAATTAAAAGAACAATGCTGATCAGTATCAGTTATACGCTGTGATCTTTATTACCACCCTCTGGTTTAATTGCACATTGTGAATCTTGCTATGCCACTATTGATTGACGAATGTTTCTAAAATAGATTTTCTCTTGAATGTAGCCTTTACAATTCTACAGATTTCAAACTCTTAATGTAATAGAAAACCTTATGTTACACATATTAGTAATCCTGTGTAAATAAAGTTATTATTTTTGTTGTTTTTACTCATTTTAAGTAAGGATATCATGATCACAGACCAACAGTGGAATGTTTTAATCAGCTGATTAGTAGCTCAAATTAACACAGCTGATTGCAGTTGATAGTGCTTATCACATGACAGCTGATATTACGAGTAGTACCCACCTTCTTGAAAATGAACTACTGTTCTCTCTTATTTGGCAACCGATTTCCTTTAATTTGGTATAATTTGTTTTGTAATTCAATTACATTTTAATTTATTACAATAAACTATTATCAAATTAAGCATTGTACAAGTGAAAAACAAAATAGCGATTTTGGTAATTATTGCGTTTTTAAAGTTTGAATAGGATATTTTGGTTTGTCTTTCTTTGGTCCAGGAATAATAATACATGAAAAGGTTGGTAGAAAATGCGAGGACATCCTTTATACTACATTAAATTGTGTAAACAAATGGTCTATAGTAAAATCTTTTTTTATCAAAGCTTAAAGTGGTTTTTCTACAGTTTTATAATTTCTTAATGATTAAAATTAAAAGTTACGCTGTTATTGAGGTATATGGTATATTGTATGTTCTGATCATGACAACCCATTTCCTGTGATGATTTATGTTTAAACTTAAGTTAAGTGTTTTTATGTTTCCAAAACATAGACAAGGCAAGGCTTGAAGCTTCAACTCTCTATAAACAGAATTAGATAGCTCTGACTGTTTCAATTAACAATTATTGGGAACTCCAAGACAAACAGCCTCTCTAGCTCATTTTATACTAAATTTCAATAGAGCAACACCATATTTATATGACAAACAATTATGTATAAAGCTGTAATAGACCATTTTAATACCGTTTTGTGCAATATTTACTGGGGTTTCTCAATACAAATGAAAGAAAAAATTATTGAGCAGCCATTGTTAATAATTCTTAAAAATGTAGTATTTACTTCAACGTTATTTAAAAAAATGTTTGTCTATTTTTCAGTAAATATATAAAATTCATTAGGCTTATCTCAAATTAACCCATTAGCCCAAAGAACAGATAGTTAAAAATCCCTAAGGGATAGTTTCATTTTTAATAAATCACAAAAATGTCAAATTATTTTTGCACACTGTACAAATTGCCTATAAAAATTATATTATTGCCTATAGGTCTATTATTTAATACAATAAGCCCTATAGAATAGCCTGTTACCACAATTCTTCTGTCATTTGCAGCTTCAACTGACTATAACACTTCCTAGTATGAAAAATGCATGGTTTTAATAAAATAGCTATTAAAAGTATATATTTATGAAAAAATTTATTTAATAATGTCTCTTGATTTTTAATAAATTCAAATAAAAATTTAACCTTGAAAATATTTAAATTTTATTGAACAATTTATATAATAAATAAAATAGTAACATTCTATTTTTCATTTTTAAAGCTATTTTTCAACATTTACAAATCATGAGTTATTTATTTAGTTTAACTAGGCAATATTACAGGTAATGTCTGAGACACCACCTGAAGTCTTAAATTTCTATTACCACTTTACCTCGTTTAGTTGCTAAATTATTGTTCTCTCTTTCCTTAGAGTGAGAGACATAATAAACACTGTCTTTTTACCTGTTGCTTAAGTTAAATTTATTGTTGTTACCCAATTTATATTTACTGTTTCCTGTTTTTTTTAATTAGCCCAGATCAACTCACCACACAAAACTCAGACAGAACTAACGCAGGTTTCATTACAGGCAAAAGATAAGCGGCCCGTTTATCACTGATAAAATAAGACGAGTTTATACTAGAAGTAGTACCTGGACTACTGCCCTACTAACTAATAACACCAAAAAAACGATTAAATGCACTGTCAGTCAGGTATAGTATGTTTGCAAGGTGCTGGCTCTTAAACGAAAAAGACCCGTTACTTTATTGTATGCTAAATATTAAAGAAATGAATTTGACCCTGTAATTGCTCAGAATTACAATTCTCTTAGATATGCCTAACCTATCTAGGCCTAAATTAATTAGTTATAAATATTCATGTTAAAACTTTGAAATAATGTATTATAGTAATTTATATTTTGTTTTGTAATTTAAATTGCCACACTTTGGGAAGCAAACAAAAATATGTCCATATCAGATATGCTATCCCCTAAATGCTCTCAGAATTTTCTTATTTTATTTCTAGAAACTTTGAAACCAGTATCTCTACCGGCCAAATTTTCATTTGCTCGTCTACATTTCAATTTAATCCTGAGTGAGGATTTTTCCACTCTAAATAGACAAGATAAACAGGGAAGAGAGTAGGCCTATCTGTACTCTCTGAGACTCAGAAGTAACAAAAACTGACTAATTATTTCAATCCAACATAATATGGTTTATCAATCAAAGAACTTTATCAGACTGTAGTATAATAAGCGGCCACCACGTCATTCGAATCATAGATATTTCTGATTATCTAAACTACCGAACAATAAAAAAGACATTTAATGTCAAACCGAATTATGATATAGCCTAGTTAATTCAAATTTTAGTATAGCCTAACTCAGTTCAGCAATATCTAAAATTATAAATACCTGATGACTGACCAAATTTAAAACTATCAAACTTAATATGTAGTTATTAAATGACTGTAATAAATAAAGCAGTATAAAATGTGCTTAATTCCTATTATTTAGAAGGATAACATTGTCTGACAGCTTGTGACACAAATAATGCATGTCCATCACAATTAAGTGATGAAATAATAGGCTTATAATGGGCTATTACTCAAATATCACACAAAATTTTATTGTGCTGGAAATCATTTAGGGTAGACTTTAATAAGTGGCATTACACTTATTATTCAGTTGTTTTTACTGAATAGTTCAATGTTTTTATACGAAGGAATAATTCGATATTATGATTTATTTAACTTAGCATATGATTTCAACTTATTAGTTATAGTAGATTTCATGTAAACAATAAACAGAAGAAGTAACTAATATTTTGAGATTTTGAAAATGGCGATGAAAATATGAGGAAAATATGTGAGATATTTCTCAAAAATGATGAGATTTGTTTAGATGACTTCAGCATGTGGGTTTGGCTTGAGGTAACCTACAGGGAGAGTTCTTTCCTCCATTTCACAAAAGCGGTTACTGGATATCAAGTTGGACAAGTTATTTAAATATTGTAAGGTTTCTTTGATATCTAAGTCTAGGCCACGGTTGGTTTTGTTGTTTTGTATTTTTAGTGTTTAAGTCTTTAAAATTGTAATGTACAAGATTCTTCTTGTTATGGAAATTTATTATTACTCTTATTGTATACGATTTTTACGTATCAAGTTGGATAAAAGTTGGATATTATATCACCATTCAAAAAAAAACAGTTTTTTTTGTTCGGTTACTGAACGGGTGTAGGACGCATATAAAAGTCTCTCCTTTATTTAAAATAAAACTTTTATTTAATAGATTAGCCTGGGTAGGGTACGATAAGCGGACCCGGTTTTTTATATCAAAGAATATAGTCATCGATACCTAATATTCGCATCTCTCAAATCCTAGACTATCAATCGATATAAAAGTACCTATAGTCCTCAATAACAGTCATACGTTAAATAAATTAAAATATGAATTTAATTATTTACAGTGATCAAACAAATTATTATAACCAAAATTAGGAAAACTGAAGACAACCATATTTACTCCTCTCACAGTTACAGTTGTTTCTTTCCCACAAATTTCACATAGGCCTAATGAGTTTTTCGGTACGAGTCCAACATGTTGAAGCCACGAAAAAGCAACGTCGTGTAGTTTTCTAAAATTGACTGCTATTTGTAATAATCAGAATTACTTATGTAAAATTGAAATATTGTCCTACGTGTATAATTTTAGAGTGTTTACACCTGTTGATATAGATTATTTCAGTTAATAGTTCAAAATAATTAATCAGTATCAATGAATTATATCGATGGTTATGATTAAGTAATATCGTTTGCCAATTTCGATATAAAAAACCAGGTCGGCTTATCGTACCCTACCCGATTAGCCTACTTAAAAAAAATTTTAATTAATTTTAAAATTACATTAAAATGTTTTTTTATTCAACAGTTTAGGTATTTATGATGAATAACTTGATTCGCTGATTCAATTCCAATGGAGGTCGCTAGTTTAGGCCTATTACTTAGGACTATTGCTTTAGCATTCTCATTTGATTTTAATATTTATTCTTGATTCTTGACTAAAATAATACTTAAATAATAGGATGTGGGTTCTGAAAGTTGTGTCAAGACTATAGGAAAGTTTAAATACTAACACTCACTTCAGAGCCCAGAATGATAGTAGTTTAATGATAATCCTAGTATGTTTCCTCTTAGGTAATGGTGTTAGGCTGTTAAAGAATATTATACATCAATGATTGTTATTTAAGACTTCAAAACGAATTGGGATGATAATATATTAAATTTTAGGTCCGTTATATTTACAAGAGGCCAAAGTGAAAGTTAAAATGTGGAAATACCATGTCCCAGAGCTGTAAGATTAAATGGTGATATATGAATACACCCTAAATTGTGAAATATACACTTTTTATAGTCAAATCTTTTAGACTCACCTGTGGATGTGGTGGGTAAGGAGGATAACCACCTGGATAACTCATTTTAACTCTACTGTAGCTGAGTACACAATAATGGGCTTGTGCAAAAGTAATCTACGGAACTCCAAGGTTGTTGACTACAAACTCGAACAGCACAATAATATTTTCAAACTATGGACGGTTAGAAATATTTTACGATATTATGGTTGTTTAAGTATAACGTTATATCACACTTCCTCAAAACGGGTAAACGGTACACAGACAGAACAAGCCGTAAAAAAGAATGAATACCGCTACAAAGAGTGAATAGTGTTGTGGACTGTGGTGGTTGATAATGTTACTTGATAGTAAACTTTCTGTGTCACACACAAATCAACCAATGGGACATCTGGATCTGAACTTGCGATGAGAAGACGCGATGTAGTTTACGTCAGCTGTTCGACAAGTTAACCAACACACATACCAAAATAGAGACAATAATACGGTAGTTTTACGTATTTATACTATTAACGATACTGTTTCTTTTCACACATTATGTATATTACCTCTTTCAGTATTTCTTCAGTTAATATAAAACGTATATTTCCAATCAAATTTTACCTTAACTATTTTTAACTCTGTGAGGTTATTTGCATTTTGTAACGTTGGCACTACGTCATCATCATATGATTGGTGACGCGCGAAGTTGGAAATAAGGATAAGGAAACACCTAATCGATTATTAGTATCACGCTTGCGTACGATGACTCAATACAACGTTCAATTTTAACAATACAGTCTGACCCTGGTCCATTGGAGTGCAGAAACTTCGTACGTCATAATGACTCATGTTATAATGCTAAACGACCATAAACTTTGAATGAGTCATTCAAACAGTGAAGAATTTGAGGACACTTTCAATCAGACACCATACGATAGTCTATTGCTTCCAATTAAACTAGAAAGTGACATCGAATGTGCTAGTCAAGCTTTGATAACTCAGTTGACTAGTAAATCATCAGAAATTTCAAAAATCATCAGTTTTTTTCCAGTCTTAAGGATGTTGGAGAGGGGAATTTCCTTGAACCAATAAATGTGTTTTGGGCCCACATCCAAAAGTACTTATTAACATGTTTAATTTACCAAGCTTGGCACACTAATGAAGAGTTTACAAATGGCTACTAGTTGATAATTAGCTTAATAAGCAAAGAAATTGTTTATTGAAAACAAAAACTTAAAGTTACAGAATATGTAAACATTTCAAATCCAACCCAGTATTTAGTCAAGTATTTCCTGGTTCTGAAAATGTTTTTAGTTTTTCAACAAGTTTAGATTTTATGTTAACCACCAAGAGTCCAAAAATTAAAAATAGCTAGGTTTCCAAAAAATTATACCTACTCAACAGGAGTATGAAAATAAATAAGTTAGTACATATGTATTTATAACTAAACCAAGCTTAGCTATTGGGAGAATCAAATTGTGTAGGTTTTTTCTCCAAAACGTCGATGCCTGAGGAATTTTCCATGTTTGGAAAATAGTATGTTTAAAAAATATCTACTTGAAATGGATTGTACTTAAGGTCTTTTCTATTCAATATAGCCTATCATTTAATTGCAGGATAATTCCACATTTATGTTTACCATCACTAACTGTATCAAAAATTTTTAAAATATTTAAAATAAGCTCACAATGACTGAAAATAAAAAGTGTAAACTGAATCTCTTCAACCAATGTTTTTGTACAGTCTAAATAAAACTATTGTAAGATTAATTAATTCACACACTCACTAACACAAGGTTTTTGTCATCTCCCATATAACTAGAATGATTACATTTAAATACAAAAAAATACACATAAGCACAATATTTTGTATTTTCAACATTTAAAAATATTTTCTATTGTTTGTTTTAATGTGTATTTTAAAGTTATTTTAGTTAATAGTTATGTTATTGATAAGTTTATATAATGATGATACACCTGTTTTTAATTACAATTTGTAATAGTGTAAAAAATATTGCTAGCTAATAAAATGAGTTACAACTTGTTACAAGTTATTTGAACAAACCTAAGCCTTTGACTAAACCTGGGAAAATTCAAACTTTTCATTGTAGAATTAAATGATAACAACAGTGGTGGTAAATGTGAAACAACACTTTTGAAACTTTTGAAATTCAAGAATTGTAGTCCTCTTGGTAAATAAGTGGAATTTCTATTTTCTGATGTTGGTATCTACCCGATCTTTCAGGAAAGTATCGATTAATGCTGGCATCCCTTTTGAGACTGTTGTTATTTATTTGTTTTTTTTTAGGAGAAGACAGTTTCCTTTTTGCCCTTATTCTGTCTATTCCCAAGGACCACAGACCTGTGAAAGAATCTGACAATTATTTCAAATGTTGGCAATGGGATTTCTTGTATTTAGATCTTCAGAAATTACTCTCTCGTTCCTTTATATTTGTTGTATTTTACTTAGAGTTACAAAAAATATAGACAGTTTATTAATAAGATATAATGATAATAATAATATCAATACAATCACCATCTACAATTTTAAAATTAAAGGTGGAGCATGGGTATATTTTCCACACTTTGCATTTTGAATTCAGTCTTGAAAATCCAATGTGTACAGAATAAAAAGTTTTGAATATTGATTGTTATGAATTTTTATTATAGTAATTACCATTTACAGTATTTATTAAACCTGTATGAATTGGCTTTTGCCGTTGAAATAAACAAAATGACATAAGTAAGCTAAGTATACACATATTGTAGTAGAATACAAATACACTGAGACAGGTTCACCTCAACTGGAACATCTTTATTCATATAGCAAAATATTTATATTGAATAGTGTCATAACAAATTTAAGCTACATATTATATACTATTACAAATCTATATATATATATATATATATATATATATATATATATATATATATATATATATAAATGAATGTTTGTGTGTTTGTCCTTTATGGAATCGTGAACTACTTGACTGATCACTATGAAAATTTGTAGTTATATGTATTTCTCCACGTAGAAGGTTTATATGCTATGCTTATTGATGTAACTCACCACTAGGCGGCGCTAAATAGGATAAAAGTTTGCAAAGCGCTTGAACACTATAAGCTGCAATTATGAGACAGTTACGTATATTAGATAGCGAAACACTAACTATTTGAAGGCGCTAAGTTATGATGTATATTTGTCTTTAAGATCAATTTCTGGTTGAACTTAAAGCTTGAGTGTTAGACCACTTTATAATAAAGTACAATGTTTGTGTACAATGGCTATAAACATACACAGATATTTTTGATCGTGGCAACAAAGGAAACTCTACATCTGTGTTGGAAATATAATTCACTTGAACCAGAAGTGGACATACACGGGCAAAGCTTACGAAAAGCGTGTGGAGCCGCGGGAAACAGCTAGTGTTATATAAATGTATAAGTATTTCTGTTTTTCTGTTCTACAGCAATATTGCTAACATTAAAACACCCTCAAAAGAATACAAGGGTTTATGAACTAGTACTCCTTGATTCTTCTTAAAATATTTATGTTTTGGGCTGCTTTAATATTTTGTGGAAGAGATGTAAAAAATAGATCCAGAATATTTTGGTTTCTGCAATAAATTTTCAGAATGGACATACAGAGTCAGTTCATTGTGGCATCTGGTATTATGATTATGGAAATCTTCTAATACTGTTAGATTGTTAAACTTTTGTTTGACATTTACTACAGCTTCATAGATACACATGTGATAAATAGTTACTATAATAGTACACCTAATGATATAAAGTGCTACTTAACCAAGATTTGTGGTTCAAATTTTAGTATTATTCTGAAGGCTTTTTTGAGCCTTTAAAATATAATTAAAATTATAATTGGAAGTAGCGCTATATAAAGAGATACCAAATGCTATAATAGAGTGAATATATGCATAATAAACACATTTTAAAGTATTAAGATAACACAAATTTTTATTTTCTTATAACATACAGGCCAGAGGATACGTATAACATTATTTTTTGACATGACTATTCAAGTTCAGTTATCACTCCCAAAAATTTAGTTACAATGTTTCCTGTTATCATATGGTTGTTGAAAGTGATAGGTAAAATTTTAGGCTGGTGTATTTTAATGACTATGATATTCGTTTTTCTCCACTTATTAGCAAATGGATTTTCATAAAATAATTGTTGAGGTGTATTCAATTCTCAATTACTATGTGTACCTCTGTCCGTGTTAGTGCATATATTTTTAAATTTGTGTCATCTGTTAAGGGGAAAATTTAACTAACTCATTAAATACTGGGAGGTCCATTAGATAACAGGCAAATAACAGTGGTTCTAGGATAGGTCCTTGGGGAATTCCCTGCATTACTTCAGGAACTGATTAATGATGTTTAAACTCTTTATTATTGTAATTTGTCACTTCAACAATCTATTTTCTTTTGAATAAATAGGATTTGATCAATTACTCTTAAGGTTTCATTTCCAATTTGTACAATTTTGAAAATAGTACGTAACAATATTTAGAACGATTGTTTTCATTAAATCTAAGAAAATACTAATTTTTTCATGATTGTCTAAATCAATTGGGGCACTTAGGCCTAGCCTTCCTTGACAAAAACCCCTCTAGCTGCCATTTAGGTTATTGTTATGTTTTAAATATTCAGTGAGTTGAAAAATTCGAGCTTGATGCTAATTTTTGATATGATTAAGCTTGTAGAAGTCAGGCCTATGTTAATTCAGGCACTTAGATTTACAGAGACCTACAATCCACTTGGCTATGTCATTTGGTTCTGCTTGGACAGGATGGGTGTGGTAGCAGTGGCGTATTTTAAGTTTTGCCACTTAGGAACTAGTGGTATCTGCTGCCCCTTGTTTGATTCATAGCCAAAGTTGTAATAAAAACGTAGTAGGTATAAACAACATTATAAGTTGAAACCAATTTAATCTTGTTATCTTTGTTACCATTTATCAATGTTAGTAATGTGTTCTTAGTTTACTAACACTATAATATGAATAGTTTGGAACAATTACGAACATATTACAATAATAAACCAACTAATATATTTGAGATGTAAGAATGCAAGCTGTTAAGTAAAGTGTACATGTTTATTCAGGAAAGAGTAAAACAGAACTTCGTATCATTTATATCACTATGGTGATGAAATCAACTTTCTTCTTGATTTTGATACTGAGAATGAATTGATAACATCATTGAAAGCTAATGTCTTGGTCATCTCAGACACATCCCCTAAACATGCTTCAATCTCGTGTAGGTTTTCATCCGTTTGAGAACCGACAATGATCTCTCTGCTGAATGGTTTGATGCAGGGATCGTAAATAATGTCTATGTTTTGTCATCATGGGGGTATACGTCTTGAACTCCGTAGACAGTTTATAGAGATTAAAAATACTTTTTGGACGTTCTTGTTCCTTAAGTTCCTTTAAAAACACAAAATAAATGTAGAAATTCTATAGCAAAATCTTCTGGGGAAGCGAGATCTATGTTATTAAAACGGAACAATCTTTTACAGTGATCAGTGTCTCTTTGTCCGGTTCTTCATTTTGCTAAAGATCAGAAATCCAAAAATCGAGCTGAACTCATTGTATACAGACTTTCTCTTTTTAATTAAATTAAATAGGGTGTCTAATATTACCTAAAAAGAATTTATTTTAAAGTTGTTTTGTGCCAAGAAGTTTTATTTTACCTCCTACAGTCTCATCAGGTTGGAGCTTTCTATTTGACTTCATCTTCATACATACATACTTCCAATTTTAGCAGAGCTCCACTTTCATAAATATCAAACTCTCTTCTTATTTGGATCCCAAGGCGGTGGAATCAATTTTTGGCTAGGAAAATATTTTTGTATTTTAAATTCATAGTCCTTTAAGATTACTTCTTTCAAGAAAACAAACAGTATTTTAACAGTCCACGAGAAATTCCAGGCATATAAAATATGATAGTTAAGCACTTTTATATCAGGTGCAAATAAAAAATGTTAAAGACAAAAAAGTTCAACTTCTGCATGTGCATGAGTAATACGTCTCAGGTAGAAACGTTGTTTTATTAATTTATGACTTTTATACCTGAAGACAATGGAACGTTTTGTAATAATGTCTATCTAAAGAAAATTTATCACTTATAAAATAAAAACACGCCAACCCCATCTGAAAGATTCTTACACACACCATGATATTAAGGTCTAGGGCCAAAACACAAGACCGGAGGCGGCTGCATTTGCCCTTCCACCTACTGAGGGCTCAGGAGGTGCCAACATCGATTTTCTTGCTAGGATTTCACTTTCGCCAGTGATGGTGTGACGGGTGATAGTGCTCTTGACTCCTCGTGCTCTTGACTTCTCGTGCTCTTGACTTGCATCCTGTGCACTTATAACGCCTGTTTTAATTTTCTCCTGTCAGGACACCAAGCATTTTCCGGTGTGGTATGTTTGACGCACTTTCTTTCTCTTTTTCTTTCTGTTCTTTCCTGTATTTAGTGGCATTCATTGTTGCACATTGGAATCTGTATGTACATTATCCTTTCACCTGAAGTAGAGGGCAGATTTCAACCCTCGAAACGTTGTGTTATACATTTTGTAACAAATAACGATGGCAAATTTCCAGAATCCTATTATCCTTCCAAACCTTCCATGGTTAATAACAAACGCTCACATCCTTATCTTCAACCATTGTTCTTTGGGCCTGGTTATAAGATTCATCTAAATTCCGTTTCAAATTTATATAACTCATAGAAAGATCAAAAGAATTTTCAATTTTTCCTGTCTTCAGAAATAGTATCTTCAAACTTTTCCTTAAAAATATGAAGAACAATATTCCAATAAAAAACTTGATTGTACCACCTTTATACGCCCATTTGTATTCCAATTGATAGAAGGACAAGTTTATATGTGTTGGGAATGAGAAAAGATACTAAGAACCTTCATGATCAATCTTCTTGGTATTGGCTTGAATGATTGTTCTCATGAAGATAAACAAATCCAGTGAATAATCTTGACACTAACAACCCGACCAAAATGCAACTTATTTGGCCTTATTTTAAGAATGACGAGTCGAATACATAGTCCCCTCTGAGTGGAATCCTAAAAGTTTCTGTCCACTATTCGTTGGAAGTTGTTATAAATAATAATAATAAATAATGATAATTAATAAATGAAATCATACCTCTTAAAATGCTTTAGTTACTACTCATCCTTTCACATTAACGAACGATCTAAATAATTTTCACGTAGCCAAAAGCCCGGTGCACACGTCAGGTATTTAAAGTGCAGTGCCGCTGCGTGCACGCAATGGAGCGTTGCACACTTACCTACGTCACTGTTGCGGCGTCTGACATTGGCCCTGAGGTTGAAATGCGCCTTAGGTTGCCCCTAGCTATGGCCAGTCTCAATACAGTAAAAGTATGAACCCAAAACCTTCTATTTTTAATTACAGTATTACTACCAAGGTAAGCAAAAACAGTGGCGCGGCACCTGACGTGTGCAGCGAGCTTTAAGGGGGGCTAAACACAAAATTATTTTTTATTACATTTTTTATTTTATTCGTCGGAAGTACTTTTCTTTCTGAAAATAACTGTACAAATTTTTTTAATTTTCACATTTCTAATATTGTTTAAATTTAAATTTTTAAAATAACCCTGCACCTGCGTTTTTTGCCCACGAAGAGGCAGAGTGGGTTGAATAGTTGAAGTGATTGCGACATATACAGCAACTTTTGGAAGCAAACTGTACGCAGAAGTAGAGGAACTAGAATGTGAAGGCCACATTCAAAAGCGGATGGGGTGCAGACAAAGAAAATTAAATCGAAAGTTGAGAAACAATTTGCTTTCTGATGGAAAACTGAAAAAGGAGCTGGAGGACTGCCAGATAAACCAATTGATGAATTGCAAAGTTATTGTGGAAATGCAATTAAGAACAATGTTGATAACTTAGAAAAGATTAAGAAAGCTGTGTTGACTATTTATTTCCATCGTCTGTCAACTGATAGTAATCCAAGTAACAGCTTGTGTCCTCCGCCACCATACAACTGTTGTAAATATAGACTAGCCCGAGCAGAAAATAAAGCTTACAACCACAAAAGGACCATCCCCTTAGCAGTAACGGAGGCCATACAGTCTACTTTTCAAGCTTTGTCCCATCCTGATTTGCTTCGCAAATGCCTACATGGCAAAAAACAATATCCCAATGCATCATTTAACAATGTTTTATGGACAAGAATTCCAAAAATAAGTTTATAGGAAGAACAATCTTTGAATTAGGGGCTAAAAATGCTTCTCTGACATTTAATAATGGGAACATGAGCAGACTACTAAAGGACTAGGACTTTGTTATTTTGGTTTGAATACCGTTGCCGCACTGAAAGATGCGGATGACATCCAGACCCGTAAAGCGGATAGAGCAGCCCGAGAGATGACCAAAAAGTCCAGAGTGCAAACAGGAAGGAAGAGGCTTGCTGAAAATGAAGGTTTGGGTATGATCACTACTCTCCAGGAGGTTTTAACTCTAGTAAGTGGTGTTAGAAGTGTAAATAAAGGCTTTCTTGGTTTATTTTTGCGATTACCGAGTTTCATTTTTTCAACTTTAGATAGAAATCCGTCTTGATATCTCTTTGAAATTTTTACACATTTTTAATTGTAGCATACCGAAAACTCAAAGAACCGATTACCGGTATAAGTAAAAAGTTAAAAGAAATACAAGATATATAAATGGCAGCAGGTGTTAGCTTTCTATTAGATGAAAATATAATCTCATAATCTTTTACCTAATCAAAGGTGACACTCGTGTTTATATATACCCGTATTTTCCTATTTGGCAAAATAACTAGTTCATTGTTCTATTGAAGTTGTATTCTGTATTTTTATCTTATCCTTTAAACTCTGTAACATGCAACATTAGATACGTGAGTGGTCATAAACGGTGGCGTAGCAAAAGGGGGGTGGCGGCGGGGGTGGGCCGCACCGGGTGTCACCTTTTTTGGGGTGACACCCACCCGGTTTCTCAACTTTAAGAACAATCTACAAACAAACAAAATATAATTCGCTAGCACAAAAATTTCTTTTTTGGGGATTCCTCCACTAGCACTAGCTCAGCTCTATGTATAATTCGGGGATTCTCGCAAAAAAGCCTGACGCTGTCGTGGTGGATTCCCCGTCCCATACTCGCGATCTTTAACGTTTCAGTTGCAACATTTCTCATTTGTTTAGTGAAGTGTGTTGTGTTTGGTTGGCGTGAATTGTTAAACGTGTATTATTCTATAGTGATAGATAACAAAAAGAAAAAAAAATCTCATGCCTGCTGTGTGCAATTACTCTTTTTTATGTTATCTTTTCTTCTGGTATGATGTTCTTCGGGAAATAAATGCTGCACAGGTTGCATTGCAAAGTACGAGTAATGGCTTGACTGTTGACGAAACTGCTACAAAAATAGAGGCACTTCATTTTTATATCGAAAAAAAATGGGATCACATTGTGGAAAAGGCAACAGACATTGTAACAATAAAATCAGAAGACTACGATATTCCAACAGAAAAACGACTTCGGCGTAAAAAAACGGATGGTTGGTGAGATGACCAGCGATGCAGGACTCACACTGAAAGAGGAACTTCAAAAAGATATGTTGGAATGCCCTGGCCAATTCAGAGTTGAACTCCAAACAAGATCGAAGTCTCTTCAAGATGCAGCTTCATTGTTCAAGATAGTACAAACTAATGCTTTCTTTTTGGCGAATAATGAAGAACTGAAATTAGTTACATCTAAATTTAATATTTTTATGATGAGGTCTCAGAAACCGAATTACTTTTAGAGATACCAAGACTGCGAAGACACTTGAAAGCCGCTAATTTTATGGTTACTGATTGAGTGTCTATAGACTTTTTAAAGTTTATTGTAGAATGGGATTTTACAGAATGTCTTCCAAATCTTATGATTGCACTGAAATTGTTCATGACGTTTTGCGTGTCCGTAGCTTCATGTGACAGGAGTTTCAGTAAATTAAAATTAATAAAAAACTATTTGCGGGCAACAATGACCCAATCGCGGTTTAGCAATCTTGTTATATTAACCATCGAACACGAGGTAATACAAAATATAAATTTTGATGAAGTTATCACTGAGTTTGCAGCTATCAAAGCTAGAAAGAAGAAATTTTAATTGTATAACAACTCCTGCCTTAGTTATTATTGTTTTGCTATTTCTTCAATATTATAAATAATAAGTGATCCATGACCTTTATCACATAAAATGTATTGCTTTTTACTTTCGATGGGGTAACACCACCAACTTCCGCACCGGGTGCTACCCAAGGTACTGGTCATAAATCCACCGAAGCCTAGAAGTAAGATTGTATCTCTCTGAATGACAAGTAGCCTAAAGGTTCGATTCCGGAAATGTGATAAACATCTGCATTTCACAAATATCTTGCCCCCACATCTTTTTTTCCGACCTAGTTTTTGTAGCCTAACTCCCACAAAACTACACGTAATCAACTTGTTTTTCCAGTCGTAGTGAGCACAAATTATATTCGATAAAATATTTCTGTAGTATTTTGAAGTTCGATACTCGTTCAAAACACAAATACAGTATTGAATTGACCCTTTGTGAGAGGAAACAGGAAGCTCCGATTCTTTGATGTTAATTTAATGTTAATAATGGTCGTCGGCTAAATTTAGCGACCGCGAGATCTTCGAGACGGGGGTTATTCATAGTGTCTCGCTCCAGCCAACGCGATCTAGACGGCATTGGTGATTCCAGGCCTACTATAGCCTGCCACTGCCACGGCCACTGCACCCACTGCGTCCGCGCACTGTGAGTAGGTACTTGGTGCGCTGCTGTTCGGTGCTCATTGCATCTCTGCACTAGCACCATGGTCGACACCGACCTCTCGCTGTACTTCGTCACCATAGGAGTCGCTTCGGTCGTCGTTTTAGCCGCCTTTCTCTACAGGTATGGAATATATTATGTTTTATTCGTTATGGTATGGTGTAAATCAGAACTTCAATAACGCGCCCAAGACTTATAAGCTGGATCTGAAGATTTAATTTAAAAAATGTTAATTACACATTACAAGGTGTATCTATACAAATAATAATAAAAAGATATTCTTAACAAGTGTTTTAAACTTGTAAAAAATTAAAACAAGTTCCCCAACATTCACACAGATTCATAATCCCATTCAGATTGTACAAAATGTGTAATTTTAAAATTTAATATGAATGAAAATAATTGTAAAATTCGTAACAGAAAACGCGAATAGCAAAAGAGTGGTTAATCGTGTACTAGTTACAAGTAGTACTTTCATACCATATCATATCATGTGATTAAGAATCTGTCTGGATTGTAGGACTGTAGGTCCACGCCTAGTTTGACGAGGGTGGCTGACGTCACTTTTCTGCAGGGTAGGACAGTTAGTCCACGCCGACACCTGTGGACAACTGTCCTACTTTTCAAAACTGACCTGGCCGTGCATTAGTTTTTCTACCTGCACTTATTCTTTATTTTGGTCAGTGATGCTTCCACTACATTCGCACAGCGTACTGCTAAAGCAGCAAATATTAACAACAGTTTACTCAAGCTATCACATATGAAGTGGATTACTAATAGGGATTATATCTTAACGAATTCCATATAGCATTATATTACTATCTGATTAATTTGGTTGGCATTGTCCTAATGAATCATAAACATCTACAGTAAGTTTGTATTAGTTATTCCTTATATTGCACCATCGTTTGTATAATACTGTATATACCGGTAGACACTACAATCATTACAGACATTCTTAAGTTAGAATTGGCGTAACTAACCTGACTTTATTTTATGTATATAATTTCGTTTCATTCTTTTTGCAGCTGTCTTATGTAGTGTACTGAAAATTATTTAGCAGATATAGAGTTTAGATCTCGAAACATCCATTCAAGTGCTGCAGTGTGAGTACGACGATCCCTTATCAACCCCTCGTCAAAAGAAACCCGTGAGTCGGACAGTGGGTCCCAGGCCGGGACCGTGGACCTACTGTCCACCCCTTAAGAAGTAGGTAAGAAATGCTTCCGGCAGTTTTATGACGTGGACCTACAGTCCGTTTACCATCTGTCTGAATGTAGCAGAACGTTTTGTAAATTTAATATTTAGCTTTTATTAGTTGTACGGTCATTACGAAAGTCATTTATTGAACGCGTTGTCTCCCATGTTGATTCAAGTAAAGGAAAGTACTAATGCTGATATACCGAACATTGATATTATTGGATGGTATTTTTCTGGTTTGTTAAAATCGTTATTAAAACTTCGGAATTTCGGTTGTTGCCAGGCAGTTTGGCTGATATTTTTAATAATTTTGAATTTTAGCTTTCAATTTTGTCCACGATGGATGAAAAACTATTAAGAATAGGTTACAGGAGGAACAATTTTACTTGATTTTTTCTGTATGCATTATTAAACGCTGAAACTCAATATAAACTTATAATATGTCTCATCAGTGTTAATACCAATGTGAATTATAGGCAGTTCTATTTTTATAAAAGCTTAAATAATTGTTCACGTTACTAGCCTAATTCTTCACCTTTCCCTGAAAACATTTGCATTTGTTAGATTCAATTTGAAGTTGCTTGTGGCCACACGTTTTACTTGCCTGAAACATCCACAAAAATAGTATGTAAGGGAGTTTTCATTTCATTTCAATTCTAGTACAGCTTCAAATTTTGAGCTCATGTAATGTAATGTGTTATGCGTTTCATAAAATCTGTTAACAACTTATCTTATTATGAACAACTTTGAGATTAAATTTTTATAACAAGCAGTGATTCTTGCAATGAAGCTATGTAATATTGGGCAGCTTCTATTAATAGTGAGTCCACGCAACTTTCATTCGTACAAAATATTGTCTCCATACACTCTGGAAACTGTAATTTGGATTTGAGAGTATTCTGTTCTGGTTTTTCATCCCCAGTCCGATATAAAATGGCAAGTTGACATTGAAGGCAGGTGGTAAATTTTGTTCTCTTTATTTTACAGTGATTACAATTTGAGGTTATGTTAGTGCTATAGCTTTTTCAGTTTTTTTAATTGGGTGAAAAGAGGGACAGTCGTCCGTCCACACTGAGATTTTCAATATTAGATCTCTCATTTTTTCCATTTTTTTGTCACATGGTCTCGTGTGTCCTACAGATAAGGACATTACAAAGTATTGGCTGAGCGTTAGCGAAGACTATCACTGAAGGGGGTTTTTTTTTCTTTTTATCTGCCTGTCTGTGATATCTCTAAAACGAACTGAGCTTCAAATTTTGCTTGAGACTTTATTTCTGAGTTGTATTATGGTTTGGCTGAGCGTTAGTGAATAGTTTTACACAGATACTATCGGAACCATTATGGCAACAAGGAAATAGCTGAATAAATAAATTTGTAAACAGACTGAGTTTTTTTTCATATTAGATTTCAACGTGTGACTTTAATTCACAGAATGAAAAGTCACTGTTAAAACAGGTTAAAAGATTTGGTTACTCTTGCTTTATAGCATATTATTAAAACATTCTCTATGACATTTAACTTAATTTTAAAATTTTCTATGTATCATGTGGTAAGATATGTCAAGAAACGTTTTACTTTTTGCATGAAACTACGTTTCTACATAGACAATAATTAGTTAAATGTATGTACAGTCGTGGAATTTGGCTGAGCGTCTTTGAAGACTTTGACTTATTGGACTGGCAATATTTCTCTATTGGGTGCACGGAGATGTACAATTTTCTTTTTTGTATGATTGTACGTCTGTCTGTGTCTCCACAGGACATCTCAAGATTTAAATGAGATATATAGTTTAAATTTTACATGAAAACTTTGCAAAGGCTGTTACGCGACACGTAGGAATAACCTTTGTTATAATGACTTCATTCGATTTTACCTGTATTACACTTAAAATAATTTGGTGTTATCATTCTTTTAATTTTGTGTTGGTATTGAGAATTGAGGTATATTCAAATTTCTGTCTACAGATGTAATGAATACTCTTACATTTCAGTTCTGCCGCCAAGAACCTAGCCGAGAAAAAATTTAGGGGTCCAGACAGCTGATATTTTCCCATATGGGACAGAGAGTAAGGCCCAATTTTGTTCCTTAAAAAGTTCTTGACCCGTTTCTTTGTTGAGAACGATCTTTCAGCAGTAAATGTCAGTAACACTGAATTATTTAAATAATGTTACGCTAATCGTTTACTAAAAAGGTAATTGAAAAAAATGAAGATTTTTAAAGAGGGGTCAGGACCCTTTGGGCCCCCTCACTGTCTACGTCCTTGTCTGCCGCCTTGGAGCTGTTGATTTATGTTTTTAAACAAGTTCCCTTTTCTTGAAGCACTGAAATTATTTTGAAAACAATTGTGAAATCTTACACGAGCTTCTCTGTTTTATATTACTTTTTGTTTTAAACAACTTGGAAGAAACACAAAAATACGAATTTAAAATTTCAAGCTCCCGGAAGGAATTTTTACTAAAACTTCTGTATAGGCCTAACTAAGTATTACAAAGATTCTTATTGTATTCGTTTGGATTAGAAATAATCGCAGGAAATGCGTAGTTGTCAGGTACACAAAAGTGCGTCATGTAGTATGTTACATGAATGAAGACATATAAACAAGATGTAAATGAAATATTTTTAAATAGTGAAATTCTGATTACGTTAGTATACCGTATTTGGACTATATCTCTGTATATTGGTACAGAGGTTAGAATATGAAATAAAATTTAAAACATTGTCATTGCACTTGATGTACACAGTTGGTGTAATTAAAAAGGCAGATCAACCATCAGCGCGTGCAACAGCGACGGCTGTCTAGGCAATGCATAATTTTACGATAGGCCTATGTCCAACAATTATTAATTAATAAAACCTAATTTATTCCTTGCTTGATTTGTGACGTCTAATACAAGCTCTTTATTCATCCTATTTCAATATAAACTCTATGTAGCATATCCAAAGCGGTTGCGGCGCCTGCGATTCACCGACTGTTCTAAAGACAAATTAGAACAGACCAATTATATCAAGTGCGCGTATTTATTCACCTGCAAGTTTTAATTAATTAGTCAATGTAGACGTCACGGCCATTAGCTCGAATGATGGACGACGAATTAAATCATAGTAGCTGACTGGCTGAATAAATTATAGCTCTCTAGCTCAAATAATGTCAATCGGTTTTTGTAGATTTGGCACAGAAAATTTCGGCTCACAGTGGAGCACTGGTCTAGTGCTAAAGGGTGTACCGTCACTAAATAGATATTTTATCAGACTCCCTTCTGACGGAAAATTCAATCTTAAAATTTAAAGGGTTCGATTGTACGTCTCTGTGTTCTCCTTTAGATGGCTAGCTAATGTTTCAATTTTGTAAGTGAAATTTTCACGAAATGGTCTCTAAAGTACTTGTAGTGGAGGGTCCATCTAAAATTTTGCAAATGTAAAAACTCTTTTTAGATATTAAAATATTTGTCAGGAAAGCTAACCATTTTATTAAAAACGAAATCTAGCATTCTACGTGTAGTAACTTCAATCAAAAGAAAGAAATCAAAGAAATTGAAACGTAGATATACTAGCAGTTGTGCACTGTGAATTACAAACCAGTGAACAAAAATTCGAGGTGGTACTTATGTGTCGCGACTGTGCGTGCGAAAAAACCACACAACTGCATCTCGCACGGAAGGTGGGGCCCAGTCACTGAATCATATTTCAGTGCACAATTGTTAGCGTATTTAAATTTAAAATGTTACTAAAATATTAATAGTATTTAACTAGCGTACTCCAAATTGAACTACACAGACCCTACCTGGCATAGCTTATACATTTTTCGTAGTAGATACATTAATTTTAAATATATCTCTCCACAGTTAACCTTTTCTGGAAAATTTACTTAGATAATGAGACTTGAAATAAAAAAAAAACTATTGAAGCCATTATTTATGTAGGTACGCCTAGAATCCATAAAAAGATGTTAATTCTTAAAATTCAGTACTTATAAAAATAATATGAAACACCAGACACAAACAGTGCAGTATTGTTTTGTATTTGAAGGAATAAAAAAGTGTTAAAAAACATATTAGACTATTAACTAAATAGTCTCAAGGTAGCGGCTCTCTAGTTTTCCCGAGAGGTCACAAGGTTGTGAATAAGCCACGCCACGAAACGTGTCGCGTAAAAGACTTCGCTCATTTCATTTTCAAGATGAAATGTCGTTCTCAAGATTAAATGCCATTCTCAAGATGTTTTATGGACAGACAGGCAATCAGACAGAAAAGAAATTTTTCAGCCTCCACACAGAGAGAAGAGAACATCTGGCGCCTTACTGATTGATAGACGTCAATGACGCTCAGTCAAGGCATGAATCATTCATAGAACTGCTTATCTATGTAGAAATTAAGTATTATGCAAAAAAAATACAGCCTAAACGAAACCTTTTTGAAACACACTGTCTATAGTTAAGCTATGTAAAGACTGAGCCACAAGTCCGTCATCACACGCGATGTATGTGCCTATGTAGAAATAGCGTTGCATGCAAAATTTCGAATCAATAGTTCAACTCGTTCTCTGAGACACACAGACAGAACTAAAAATTTCTCCAACCCCTCGAGTAAAAGGCTTCGCTATCGCTCAGCCAATAAATAAATAAAGTATTACAATGTAAGCATGCTAAGGTTTAACAATTTTCAAAATGAACGAAAATATACTCGTGGGTTTATGTTAACGGTAATAGAGATTGCCTTAGCATCAGAGACCATTCTCTTTTTGACATGTTCCGAGAGTCGAAACATCATGTGAGTAGCCAATTGTAAGCAGTCGAAACCTCCTATAGCATAGCATTACTTACTCCTAACGGTAGACTTTACAATACTACTTAATGAAACAATGTTACTTGGAACCACTCAAAATCTAAAAAGATTTGTCTACAAGTGGTTAATTAAAGTCACACAGATTTTGCTTTGTATTTCCTCTACACCCACTTTAGCCATATAGTAGAAGTGCTTAAAGTCCCAAATTTTCTAAATTTGTATTATCTTAATAAAGGAGGGCTGTTTGAGTAAAAAAGCGTACTTCGAGGCTTCATGGATATAGCCTAAAGCCGGCCTTTTGGCAAAATAGAAAAAAGTTCTCTTGCTTACATCGTGTTCTCTTTGTTTATCATGCAATAGGTTTAGGAATTGTTTAAAAGTAGTTGTGTGCAAGTCTAGTCCAACTTTTTATTTCGATTGAGTGCCAGTATCGCTACACAATGTTCCAGTGAGAGACATTTCCAGTAAGTTATTTTCGGACCTAACCTTCATTGCCACCCGTCGCGCCACGGCCTCCGCGCTTCATAACTTAAAAGGCGGAACTGCAGTCATCTCCGATGACCACGCCTTACATTGTAAACTTACAATGTTGACACAGTCACAATAAAATATCTTGAAGGCATTGTTTTATTTGTTTAACCCAAGAGTAACGACATAAAACAACAAGTTATACAATTAATTTAAAAATAAACTAATAATTATTGTTTAATATAAATTATTTTTGGTTTTAAAATGCACATAAACTCCTTCATTTTAATATTTAGACTTATTGACATTACAAAAATTCTACGTATTGAATTCAATCATTTACAGTTTGTACATTACATATATTAGTGCCCATTGTTTTAACCATTGTTTCCGTACTTATGAATGTGTCAGAAAGGACAGGATAAAGACAACAAACAATATACAAGGTGTAAAAAAGTTCCGCACGGGCTTGATAATTCCTGAACGAATTACAAATAAAGAAATAAAACTTGTTACATCATTACTTCCCCCATAAATCTACTTGTTTGGTAACTATAATTTTTTATCATGTCAGGGAGGATAGGTCGAGTTACGTAGTGCATCAAATTAAAGGTATCTATTAGTAGACCACAATGCCGTAAATCTGACCTGAAAAGGTTCACTCTTTAACAAATTACACTGGTTTAAAATTTGAAACATTTACAATGTAGGTCCTCTTCTACGAGGTTTAATATTCTTGTCTTGGCTCAAGTTGTAAAAGTTAAACTTAGTAAATGAATACTGGACTTAAGAAATAGTTTTTAAGGTAATTATTCACTCTTTAAATCCATTAAAAATAGAGGATGGTCCAACAATTTTAAAATAATGTACATCTTGAGCTATGCTGACATTTTCTCTCCCCCCCCCCCTCCCCCCAATTCCTTGTAGATCATCCTCTACTAATATAGACCGTTAATCTGATGCACTACTGATGTACTGCTGGACCTATGCTTTCATTTAAGATTTTCTTCTGACTCCTAACGGGCCATCCTCCTGACATGACAAAAAATAATAGTTACTTCAAACAGTAGATTTATAGGTGCAGTAATGATGTACCAAGTTTTATTGCTTTACCTGTAACCATTCGGCGGGAACTATCAAGCCCGCGCGGGACTTTTTTACACATTGTATATGATATGTTTCAAGTCCAATATACAGTACGAGTAGGCCCAAGCTGTTACGCAGTTATTCACTCTGTATAGATTGCATTGACACAGTTGTTTATCTCGATATCAAACAATAACAACTACTTCCTGCTGCTCTGACTATTCCTGATGATGGATGAGTCATTCATCCATGATTCAGCGGTGTCTCCGAAGTGGAGGTGACATCAAATGTTGATACCTTTCAATCAACAGTTTTGGTTGTTGTTATTAACTGCTCTAGTGTGGTATTTCGGACAAAGTCAGGAGTATTTAAGTTGGAATTTAGAGGTGTTAAATGTTGTTGAAGAACTAAATTATGCATTGCTAAGGAATTTTACATTACTCTCTCCAGTTAGACATTGTCATTAAGAATGAAGAGAAGTATCGGGGATGAGGTTGGACTTCCTAATCTTTGCAAAAAGGATAAAGTGGGACCTATTTAGAATCGTCCATTTTATTTCAAGAATGTTTAATTAAATTAAAATGTCTAACAACTTTTATTACAAATGGTTTAATGAGCTGATGATTTTCGTGTGCCCTACAACAGATAAAGTATAGTAAAAAATATATATATATTGCTTATGTTAAAATATTTCATTTATCACTGTCACAATTTTCTATTTGTTTAACTTATTTACCACTAATTTGAATAATGAGGCTGCTTTGTGTTTTATTCAATATTTACCTATATCCCTTCTTACAGGGATAAGTGGATAGTTTCATATTATCTGGCTAGAAATGTCAATGGCTGGGGATTTGAGAATGTTTCAATATTGGGTTTTAAAATATATCCAACTATTCCCATACATTTATCTAATCATACACATCTAAACAAGTTTAAAAGTTATCTGACATTCCAGGGAAGTAACTTAACTATCTTGCAATATCCCAGATACCAGTATCCCATTGGCGGTTTCCATACTGTAACATTCTTTCCACGCGGCTCTCTCTCACCCCACTGTATAAAACCTGATAACCCAAAGGATTTATGTCCTAAGAATTAAATTACCGGATTAATAAGGTTTAGCTAATGGATTAACGTTTAAACACACTTAAGTGTATTCCCAGCCCTCTCATAAACCACACACATCCTTCTCGGATAAGAACACAGTGAGCCTACACAATACTCTTGCAATTTTTCACGGTCGTATTTCACTTTAGCACACCTTATAGAGTCTTCCCATTAAAGTTAAACAATGCCGAGATTGCGTTTCAAGGTTAACCTGACTAACACGTTTATCATTGACTGTACTTCCTTCTTGACTACAGAAAACAAACGATTTTTTACGACTATTTTGTTTCCCATTTATTAATAAACTAAATAGAATAAAGATAATGTTATCTAATTTATTAAGATTAAGCCGTTTGACTTGTTTGCAAACTGTACCTATGTAATAAAAAAGACAATATTATTTATTTTTTACACATGATAGCCAAACATTATTCATAATATAAATAATATGTTTAGGAGTCCTCAACTATTAATTTTCTTGAAATAATTTTAATTTAACTGCTTATCCATACCATAACTATTTTACTGTTAGAAATCTGTATTTTTAGGTTAAATATTCAAGTAGGACTCTTCAATCTTACAGTAATTAAGTGATTTTTGATTGTCAGATTTGATGTAATAATTTATTAACCAAGACGAAATTAAAATTTGCCGATCATATTTTCGAGAACAAAACCAACTAGGCTACACAGCATATTATTATAGTTTTTGAAAATATCAACTTCACCAACAATTCTTCGTTTTCTTTCATCTACAGCACCTTTAAGCTATTGGAAACTCATATCGAGTTAGAGTTGGTTTATAAACAAGTTTATAAGAAACGTATTAATGGCTCTTCTCACAGTTGAATGTGAGACAAATCATAAACGGGGACAAAATCTAGCGTAGGAGCACAGAGGAATAATTATCGTTATTACTCTGTGGTACAAACATAGAGGAATAATGCTTGTATCGATATTTTCCTAACATTACATCCTAGAGTATCGACCCGTAAAATCTTGGTTACAGAGCAGTGATTGTATTGATTTGGCTACGTAAATGATATAAACAGATTTAGGTTAAGAGAGTGTTTAATCTATTATAACGTTTCCATCGATCTAAAGACAGACGAAACCAACGATTTTTTGCAATTAAGAGTGGATTTTTTAAAATATTACACACTGTTTGATTGGAACGGTATTCTGATGGCACTAATTAATTAGTTTATGGGCAAAACTGAAAAGAGAACGTAGTCATTACAATTTTATGGAGCAGACCAACAAATGAGTCACATTAGGTAGGCTTACTGAATGTTGCATGAAGCCTTGCCAAGTTTACTCGCCTACATACGTTGTTCAGACTTGGCTTGGCCGACGTAATAATATGGCGCACCCTACACACTGCAGCTGGTAGTCAGCTAAAACACCTTATCCTAGAATATGGACAAGAATGGAGTCTTCCGTAGAGTTCTTTATTGGTTAGTCACAGCTTAGGTCTATTGTAAGGGCCATCCAGAATCAATATCGCCATCACTAATGTCGCCTGAATTGATTTCCATCTGGCACAAAGATCTTCCAGATCTCTTCAATATTTGTAGCCGATTGTAGAAAATGTTTTCCTGCAGTTCAGTTTGTACTACTATATCAGTCGAGATTGTACTGTTCTCTTGTTGATTTTCAAGCAAGTTAAAACAATTAAAATAAGCTCGTATATAATACATATGTATGAATGAGAACTGCGAAGGAGATACTATATAGTGTGAATAGATATAGAGAAATTACTCACATGGCAAAGGCCTAAGTATTGGCCTATCCATCTACATCTGGTACAGCAATGTTTACTGAACCTTCTTCTTCGATTTGTAATCTTTTGGTTGGTGTACTATGTTCGTTGTTAAATGTCCGATTATGTCCAAACAGCCAAACTTCGTTTCTTAGCGTTGCGTTCACCTCCATGACATTGTGAACCAACACCTTAGGTGCGCGCTCAAAATTTATTGTTTACAGCGTTGTTTTGGTACTGGAAATGATAGTATTCAGTCACCACATAGTAGTAGTAAGCCTCAAGTGGATTTTGGGAATACGCAACAAGTCTGTGTTAGCAATTTTGACGGTGTTTGGTGGTAGATGAGGTGTTACCCATTTATCATGTAACTATGTAAGATTTGGTGGTGTATAAAGTACGTTGATATTGTTATCTCTAGCCCTATTTCAGACTATTCTCAACCAGGTGGAACTTGCGGTGTCAGCACAGAGATGCCCTCAATTTGACTGACTGCAGTGTTTTATCTCGTATTGCCTCAGCCGGTAAAGTTACAAAGACCGAGAAACTGTTTCAGCTCCCGTTTTTATCTTTGAAGAAGGTGTGTTTATTCCCTAAATGACTACTTCCGGGAAATATATATAAGAGGATTTCAATGTTGACCCGGGAGCAGGACCGAAGTGGTTGTCAGAGATCTGATAACTGGCTGATCTAACTTCGCCTCCACAGGTTTCGCTCACAAGCGCAAGAGAAGTCTCTTGTCTCCTTACATAAAGATTCCTTTAAACCTCTTAAACGGCGCTTTGTTGATTAACTATCGTTTTTAAAGAATTGAGAAGAACTGACGAAGTAGGTGACATACAGCCAATACATTGACCCGGCCTGTTTCTACCCGGCCACTCTTGAAGGTGTGAATTGGTGGGCTACCTCAAAACTAAATTACATTTCTACCTTTATCATATATCTCCAAAAATTGTCAACTTTTCATTAAACAATATAAAGGACCATTTTTGTTTGAACGTCAATATGTATTTTTTAACATATGTATATTTGTGATATACACCGTAGTTTGAAAGATATTTGCAAAGATAACTACTGAAAATTAAAATGTACACCTCCGCTCCTTTTAAGCAAAACTGGAAGTGGTAAACAGTTCAAAGTTTACTATTTACCAATGTTAGCCATCGAACAAGTTCAAAACGGAGCACAACGTGTATCTTGGTGAAAAAATTAAATTTTATTCACTTTAAAAAATTATATAGGAGTTGCTTCCTAGAAGGCTTTATACTTTGGGGATCAAGCCAAGAACCACAATACAGAGGTTATGAGTGGGCAAGTACAGGTCGACTCATTGTGTGGGAGTTCAGTAAATTGTGATTAATTGTAGTTGCTGCAGTTGTAATTGCAGTTATTCCTTTCCTCATTTAATTCCACTCTATTTTCTCTCTCTGTCACGAGCTTGTTGTTACCCGTTTTTAAATCTTAAGAGTGGTGAACTAAACTCTAGTTTTCATTTTATATGTCATTTGGGGGATGGTTCAACTCACGATGGTTCTAAAAATCAACCCGAGACATCTGTGTTGTTTCATGAGGTGATCACGGTATGTACCAGAAAAAATACTGGTGACTCAGGATCATGCTATGGTTAGGAATTAATCGTTTATTCTGTTTTCAAGTTCCAATCTGTTTGCTTTGTGTCCTGTGTTGGAGCAGTGATAGTGAGAAAAAAGATACAGAATCTTCAATTTTAACAGGAAAAATTGGTTCCTATAGTAAGGAAGGAGTAAACTTAAAAAAACATGACGGACGTGAGCAGCTGCCGTGAGCTTGCCACGGGCATGTCAGTTTTTTATTTGGCTACTTCAAGAGAGGTTGATCTCCGCCAGCTAATCTCCCACTCCTTAAATATGCTCTAAGCACTATGATTGATTGCAAACTTCAACCAGAGATACTTTACGGCTTCCCTGGTCCTCAGGTATTCCTATACTTTCTATCAGTACCAGGATGCGGTATTCATCCTTCGCCTGATGTAAAGGAAGATCCTCTCGGCTGCGAGAGTTAGGCCGTGCTCATCCATTCTGGGCAACATTCATAATGGTCACTGGATCGATTGACAATTACGCCTCTTCAAAGGTCCTCGCTATAAGAACAGTGACGATATCGTCCTCATATTACTAGAAAGCCCCTCAAATCATTTTCATTCATAGAATCCCGTCATGTGAGTGGTTCTATTCTTTAAGTCTCAAGAATAAACCCTGATCTGTGATTGCCTTGGTTGCACCGCGACTACTTGGCTATTTTGTTTTTGTTTTTTTATGTCTGTACATGAGTTAGCTTTAAGGCATTCTTGGAAGAGGATGAAACGCTGTAGTTGATCCATAAGCCATGAGGCTAAATTGATCGGGTTTAGCCAGCGTTACCAGCAAAAGAGCTGCGAGGGGTGGTTCCAATGGTGAGCTGCACCGAGGAGATTTTAAGATTGAAATTTAAATATAATAGAAGAAAGTAAACACTGCTTTTGCATGTTTTAATTCATGGCTTCTTGTACCAACTTCCTCATCAAGTTTTTAAACGTAGGCTAAATCACGTCTGCTCATAACAAAGCGCCGTCATGCGTTCGAGTCCGTGATATTTTTTTTTTTTTTTTAAGGAATCGTATAAATTTAAAATTTACAAATATTATAGATAAGGTATGCATGTCACTGAAATCGTGAATTTAATTTAACTGTAACGTATCACAGTACTGAAATTTTCTAAAATTCTAATTTTTAAGTGGAATTCAGTAAATAAAAATTATTCTGCACATATTTTTTCGTCTGTTTCAACTGACAATAAGCATTTAAACAAAATAAACATTTTAAGTGTGACACATAAAAGGATAAAACCCTTCACAAAAGTAGACCATGGAAAAAAATATTTTATACTTTTGCACTCAAAAAGATAATTCATTGTTCGTACAAGATGGATTAATACCTTTAGGTAATATCAAAGACGATTCAAATCCAGACATATCTTACAGAAAATTAGTAAATAATCCAGTAAACAGATTTCGCGATGTTTTATGCTACACCAATGGTAGTCACTAGGTCTGCCCGTTTGATCGCGTTGTGAGTATGTTCTAGTGAGATTCCTTTGTTTAATCTTTTTTCGTCGATGGCGTAACGTGTTGGTCTCGTTTGTAATGCGTCCATTGTGCTCCATGGTCTTCCAACCACATTTAGTCATTATGTCATCTTCTTCCACTATAACTTATGACGCTCTGTAAAACACGGATTGGTGGGACGAGAAGAAATCTTTGTTATTTTGAACCAATAAGTATATTACACTGATAAATTTATCTTTTTCAAAGTGAATAAACACTGTGGCAATTTGCAGACATATTTAGATTAAGACTATTCACGTGTTCGTTTCACAGGTTCTGTCCGGTAAGCATGTAGCCTATGTTTTCATTTGTAACACGTACAGAAAATTTACACGTACAGGAAATTCACACGTACTCAGTCTAACCTAGCTGTTAAACAGACTCTGGTTAACAAGCGGCCCCTCCCATAGCTGTTATAGACTACAGTTAGAATATAGAATATACAAGAAGAATATGACAGTTTTCCATCTACACTGTCGCTGTTTTGTCTACTGAACCGTCTACCTATAAATTTAATAAAACAATACATAATAGACAAATTACTGATATTGAGTACAATTTCGTTCTTTAGATACAATTTTATAGAATACTGTATATCGTTTTTTAATTTTATTTTAAGACTTTATTTTTTACAACTCGTTAAAATGTCCTGTAATTCGTAAACCTACAATTTAGTTCTGTTTTTTCCTGTAAAATAAAAAGGAATAACATCTATACGATACATTTTTATTAATATGGGTAAACAATAACATAATATTCAATAAAGAAACTCGTTTTAAGTTGTATTTATCACGTTGTTTTTATTTTTTATTTATTTGTTTTGTAAAAGTTTGCTAAGAGTAACAAAATACTTTTAAAAAATGTAATAAAGTTATGAGATTTAGACCCTTAAAGTGTGGCAGCCATCGAACGCAAGGACGTAGCCAGCAAGAGGATCCAAGGGGTCCGGACCTCCTCCCGCAATTTTCAATTTTTTCAATTACTTTTTTAGTAAACTATTATTACTATTTAAATAATTCAGTAACGTACACGTACTGCTGAAAGATCGTTCTCAACAAAGAAACGGGTCAAGAACTTGTTAAGGAACAAAATGGGGCCTTACTCTCTGTCCAGTACGAAAAATCTGGACCCCCTCAACCTTTACATGGCTACGTTCTTGATGGAATGAGTTTTACAACGAATCAGATATTACCGTCCACGGAAACCTCTTAAGACCAACTGTTCACACAATTATGTTCAAAGTGCAAATGTTGGTCAGCTTTTAGGATCAAATGCTTCTCTGTAAACCTCCCCGAATGGATTCTAAATGTACAATAGTATTGAACAGATGATTTTAGCTTTAGGATTAATTTTGCAATGCGGCTTTAAAAGGTTTTAAAAGCCTAACTGCTGACATTATTGGAATCGCCAAGAATGTATCTGTAATCTGTACGCCTACGAAGAATTTAACGTACCAGGTATCTAACTTTAGAAAGCCATTTTATTTTTAATTACTCAAAATATTGCCGATACAGATTGTGGTGTGTAAATAAAATTTTAATTGAGCTCAAGTTTGAATTATTGTTTAATGCAAATACAATAATTTGCATAGTAGGAGTACGCTCATTCTTCCCGTAACAGGACTCACGAAGCCAGCAATCCGCGACTGGCGCTTCTACAAATTATTTCCGGCATTGCGCCTGTAAAAGCATTTCTAGTTCGTATGAATTAGATTTCCGGCACAACAGTTGAGTTTGTCTTATTGCCCCGATTAAGAATGTGTAATGTGTAGATCTTAAAAACAGGCCACTTCAACCAAAAAGCGTTTATATTCGGCCCTAGTAATCAACTTCCGGTGTAAGGCCTTGAGTGAAAATCCCTATTTCGTTACCGTTCAGTAGACCAGTTTTGATCCCCACACATAGACAAGAACTTTTCGGACCAAACCGATTATTATTACACCATGTTGCCAGAGGGAATGTCCCGAAGTGGCTAAGACAAATAAATAAAGGTTTAAAACATCCATCCGTTTATTATAGGTACTTCTTCAGAATCCATTAGAGGATTAATCGAGTTTCAGGGCTAATATATCAAAATCACATCCACTTGTCGAGATGATATAGGCCTACTCTTAAATTGAATAAGAGGACGAGTCTATATTTAAATAACAAGTACATATGATTAACAATGCTTTAGCGTATACATCTGTTGTGTTTTTCAATTGTATTAAAACTGTTATTTATTTGAAGTTTTGTAAAGTGCAAGTCAAGGGCACCTTTTAATCGTAATCCAACATAGATACATACTAGTACTTTCGCATAACACGTCAGTGCAAAATACCAATACACTGAGGTGGTTTTTTATGTTTATAACAGAGAACTTTACATCATTTGATCAATTATTAATGTGTGTGTGTGTGTGTGTGTGTGTGTGTGTGTGTGTGTGTGTGTGTGTGCGTGTGTGCGTGTGCGTGTGCGTGCGTGCGTGTGTGTGTGTGTGTGTGTGTGTGTGTGTGTGTGTGTGTGTGTGTGTGTGTGTGTGTGTGTGTGTGTGTGTGTGTGTGTGTGTGTGTGTGTGTGTGTGTGTGTGTTATTAATGCTCCGCAAAACCATGACAGATACAAGACATGGACTTTAGTACATAGGATTACCTAAAGGTGCACGAAGGAAGAAACTGGCCTCTAAAGTTGCGAAAATTCCCATAAGAAATGGATTGCAGCAAACATATGTTATTAATTGAGGGAATCTGTTTTTTAAATCTTTTTGGGCTTGGTATTGATAGGTACTGTGAAGCCGCCAAATTAAAGAGCTTGTTAAATACAATTAACTGATTTGTGTAAACATGTTGACAGTGTATCCATGTGTTTAAGTAATTTTATTACAATTTTTAATTTGTTTAGTCCTCCTCCGTAGACTAATGGTTATAGTCTCGGCTCTCTGACCGAGAGATCACGGGTTTAAATCCCGGGGAGGTCTAATCATGTACTTTGTACTTTGAAAATAAAAACCAGTGCACTTCGAAGCCGGCATAACTGACGCTGAGGCTAAAATGAGATATTTTTGTACTTTTATAGTTTTTAGGGCATAAAGTAAGCTTGATAGTTTAAAAATTCACACCAACCAAGCACACCACACTTCACGAAACAAAGAGAAATGTTGTAACTAAAACGTCAAAGATCGCGAGTATGGGACTGGGAATCACCCATGACAGGCTCTTATGCGGGAATCTCCGAATTATACATAGAGCTGAGCTAGTACTAGTGGAGGAATCCCCGAAAAAGACATAATTGTGCTAGCGATTTATTTTGTTTGTTTGTTTGTACATTGTTCTTAAAGTTGAGAGACCGGTTGGGTGTCACCCCAAAAAAGGTGCGCCCCCCTTTACTACGCCACTGATTGTAGGTCAAATTGGAGTAATAACTCTAACCGACCAATTGCCATCTGAAGGATTGCGGATCCTAGGCACTTTCAAATAGGCTACGCACTCACAGCTCAAAGGGTCTGGTGTCATCGACTATGTTCCCTCTGTACATTGGCCAATTATTTTAATTCTTATTTAAACTCAGTTAATTGGCTGAGCGTTAGCGAAGCACATTTCTTGAAGATCTGGAAAATGTTCATTTCTATCTGTTTGTCTGCACGATATCTCGAAAACAACTGACCTGAGTTAAAAGTTTACATAAAGCTTCGTTTTGATATAAGCAAGACTGAATTTGATGGTGGTTCATGTCATTCCATGGGATTTGATTGAGTGTCAGCGAATATTTTTACGTCGGTTTCAAGGATAAACATTATGACAACGTAAACATAGCAGAATAAATAAATTTGTAACACAAATTGAGTACAAGCATGTGGGATTTTAACAAGTGACATATTAACACATGTAGCTTAATTGTCCCAACATATACAATATAATCTTTTGGAGACTATTTAAACACTGCCTCAATCCCAACTTAATAAACAAAAATGTATATATCTCTCACACACTTTAAACTTTGCATGAGATTTCATTTCCACATAGACAAATTGAGATCTATGACGGTGAATGTCCAACCAAGGGATTTGGCTGGGCGTCATTGTAGCTCATCTCTCAGTAGTCAGACGCAATGTTTTTTTCGTATGCCAGGAGAAATACAAATGTCTTTTTTTGTATATTGTCTGTCTGGCTCAATGTGTGTCCGCAGGACGTGTTGAGAGTGAAATTATATATAGACTTTAAAGTTTGCATACAACTGCCTGTTACGCGACACATAGTGTGTGTGACTTACCCCTGCCTTGTTTTATTAAGCTACAAGTTCAATCTTTACAAACACAAAAATAAGTGAATACGGTATAATTAAAAATTGGAAAACTAACATTTATTCCATAATGCTATCTGATGATTCACATTAGGCAAGTAGTGAGTTTCAATAACCAGCTTTTTTTTAATCTCATGCCAGCCAGCTATGCCGGCATCGAAGTGCACTGGTTTTTTTATTAAAGTACAAAGTAGGCTACATGATTGGACCTCCCCGGGATTTGAACCCGTGATCTCTCGTTTAGAGAGCCGAGACTATAACCATTAGTCTACGGAGGAGGACTCGATGACCAGCTGTGGGAGTGTACGTAGTGAGTGGTAAGGGTCGATAATAATTTCAAGGGCCACCTCAAACCGGACAGAGTATAGTGCCGCTTTGCCGCTTCCGTCCTGTCCTGTGGATATCCGCGACGGATTTTGAATTTTAATTGCTTGCGAGCGAATGAAGTAAATATTCGACATAGTTTGTTTTTGCTTTCTTATTTAGTTTGACTACTTTTTTATGTCGCGAAGGCGTGTTTTTTTAAGGATGAACGAGAAAGTCAAATAGAGTAATCACCTTAATGAATTGTAAATTGACTTTGACAAGTAAATTGTTATGTTGGAGCATTCTCCCTCAAGCTCTTAAATGTTTTTCAGAAACATGAAACAACTTCAAACAAATTTTGTAATAAAACATGTTCTCTATAATATTTCTTAGGTATATTTTGGAGCTCGTGATATACTAATAAGTTTGGTGATCCATTGTTCAGTGTTACGAAATAAAGTGTGCTATTTCCCGATATGCGACTCAGTTACCTGCTTTTTTACAATTTGGCGCTTAAAATGGAGTATCGTTCTTCTTCTGGCAATTTCCCGCCTTTTCAGTCCCATTTTATCTATATTATATCATTATTCTATAATATTACATTAATTGAGCTATAAATTAAAAAAACATAGTTAAAAACCGTAGGCCCAGCTACGACACTAACACTGAAATAAAAGAACTGTTATGGGTCTTTCTTATAGCTAGCTGTGTTCCCACTCTGAAATTCCTATGATACCATCGCCCATCGTCCCACTCCTCTGTGGAAGTGGAACGTGCAACATCTGGTGACTCAATAACGCTGTAAAGTCCATCACGTGATGCAACAATCACAGGCGAATGGCGGACTCGAAATGTCGTCTGTAATGGCAGGATTATAACCTCCAAATATATCCTAATACAATTATTTGATAGATACTTCAACATTTTTCAGAAGTAGTTGTGTTCTTTATTAATCTATGGCACTATTTATGATGAAAACTTTCATTTTACAAAAAATGTCCATTCTAAAATTATGAAGCAGCTGGACCTTGTATTATTACTGAACCTTATATATCCCTTCTTCTCATAGGTTCACCGACTGCTGACGTTTTTAGAAGGGCGCGGCAAAAGTTAAAATGAACAATTTAGTTGGCTGTGCAATGTTATAGCGTAAACAGTGAACATTATCAAACTGCAGATCATCGTAAAACTGCATTCTAACGAAGGCTATTTAATAAAGTTAGAATGTAAGAGAATCAATAGACGTATATGACAAAAGTTATGGAGATATTCCAAGAAGAACTTGAAATAAACAAAGCTAGATTGTTTATAATCTTTGAGATGTGCTGTGTTCAACACAAAAACATGTATGTTAATTTCATCAATGATTCATCTTTTACATAACCGCACTATGTGACAGCATAATCACCTTATGCCTTCTAGTCTTGTGTAATAGATTCCAAGGTCAATACAGCAGAATATAAATGAAAATACAAATTTATTGCAAACTGAAATGTCTTTCATATCACCCTCGAGTCAACAACAGAAACTAAGAACAATAATTGTGTTTATTGCAGAGTTTTCTTGCAAAAAACTATGAATAGTCGTTTGAAGAAATAAGTCAGAGCTGGCAGTTTCCAGGAACTCAAAAAGCGACTCTGTGTTCTAGGCTATAACAGCTTTTTAGATACATTGAATTTTGTGTAGGTCTATCTAATCACCAAAGTCCCATATCTACTTTCGTATCAAACAAATATTTTACGAAAAGATCAAATTTCGTGACTGAATGAACATGAACTTCAACTCATGAACACAAGAACCTCAGATGGGCTCAACTTGAGCTCTGGAGATCAAGCTCTTTAGTTACGATAGTAGAGTCCGTCACCATGAACATACTGTATGTCACACGGAGTGATATCTGCGGAACGGCAAAAACGCGCTTCGCTGCCTGTGAGATCAGTGCTATTTTAAGAGACCGCGTAAGGCATGCGAACTATGACGCAACGCACCGTTAATGCAGAATCCTCAGTTCACCTTCTCGCCTAGAGAACGCACTGAAGATGTAGAGTATAACATATTTTAATAGAAATAGGTCACGAGGTATGACCTAAAGTTAACAAAACTGTTCCTTTATCCTTGAACATTCGAATATGTAGGCCTAATCAAGGTATACATTATTGTAATTTTTTTGTTAATCCATAAAATTATTTTGCGTAACAAAATTGACAACAGGTACGGCACTCAATTGTTAAAACATTTAAAATCAGAGATATAGACCAATATAAAAATCTGTGGCAAAATCAAAAAGGTCTGGCAAACATTAAACATGAAGGTCTTATTCTTTTTTTAAGAGGGGCTTAACAAATCTGGTACTCATGACACATTGAATTAAATCGTTATTTGATGAAAGAAAAGGGGTGAAGAATCGAGAGGGTTTTAAGGTCTGTAGTCCACATTTTATGAATTCACTTTAAGATTCATGTAATCATATGTTAATTTAAATTTTACTATAAATTATCAGAGACAATCACAACGTAAATGGTACGGTACTTTAATTTAAATTAAGTTAAAAATTAATCCTCCCCTAACAAAACATTCTACTCACTCCTACTCACTCCGTCTGTAGGTTATCATTATTAAACACGCATTTTTCTGTTGCTCTTTTTCTCTGTGGAATCACTTTTAGGAAAGCATCCTTCCAACAGGTTCCACCCAAAACATGTATCAATATTTCAAACACTTGGTCAACAGTCAGTACTTGACGAGACCTCATTGCTATGAATTGAGCAATAGGCAGTTGTGCATGGGAAACTCCTTGCTCAATGGCCACTCTCAGGGTGTGACCCTTATGTCTATTATAATCCACCAGAGCGCCAATAACATACACTTTTCTATCGTCAAGCTCAGACAGAACATTTTCTGAATCACTTGTCAAGTACACAATATCGTTCTTTAAGAAGACACTTGTATGGTTCTCCTCATTGAAATGAATATCCCAGTTTTGGTAGCCAATATTATAAGCCATCACCTCTTTAGATCTTCCACAGAAATTGGTGGCGTACAACTGAACAGGGTTTGCTGTCCTTCTATTCAAGCAGTAACAGTGACTCAGTTGCTTCACACACTTCCTTATGTCCTTCTCAGACATTAGGTCATCAAATGAGAAATCTATTGCCACCCTTAATGTGCATTTGCTAGACACCATTGTAGCGCGCTTCAGAAGTTTTCTTGATGGAGATCTAATGGTATTGTTGAGACGTGCCTCCAGCTTTTTTTGCTTTACTTTTACTTTTTCTTTTTCTCTCATCAGAGGTTTTAATTTTGTCTCCCACAACACTTTTTTTCCATACTTTTTCCTTTGTGATTTAGAAAGATATTGTGGAACCTCAATCGGTACTATAATTTTTTGCCGAATTTTCTCTTTAGACTCGTTTTCCTCTTTACTTGTACATGTCTCAAGATTTATCCTTTCTGATTCTTTGCCAACAGTACTATCCTCTGGATATTTGTCCCTGTCCACCCATTTGTTTTCTTGTCCTTCACAGATGAATACGTTTTGCCCACTGTCACCAAAGAGATATTCTAAGTTGAATACTTCAGAATCATTGATTTCAACATTTGTAGACATTGTTTTGATTGCCATAACAAAAATGAAATTGTAAACAAACAATCTGTTTTGATCTTTCATGTGTTCAATATTCAATACAGGTAGCCAACTGCTGGTATGTTTTAGCAAAAATGATTAAAATCGTCTATCTTTTTTCATTATTATGTAACAAAGTGGTTGATTGGTGAGCATTCAGTTTTACACATATTTTGGTACATTTTAATTAAAGTAAGTCATAGTTTATTATTTCCCTTATTAAACATTGATCAATTTTTATGCATATATATATATATATATATATATATATATATATATATATATATATATATTCATTAATTAACTGTCTCTGATGATTTGGTTTGAATCTTGTTTTATTTTCAATTAAAACATTTAATTCTATTCAATTACAAACTTAGTTAACTCAATTTAAAAAGGAATAACTCATAACGCATTAACTGTATCATCTGTTCATTGTATAGAAACCTAAATAATAAATCAATGTTACCAATTAATAAATCAATACAAATTTTGATCCAGAAAGATTTTGGTTAACTTATGAAAAATGTGGAACAGTTACTTTATAATTAGCAATCCATTTAGTGTAGATTAAAGCTTTTCTTCATTAATTGTTTAGTCGTATAGTTTATTTAACCAACGTCTTGAATATGAATCTTACTATCATGCATAGAAAAAACCATCAGTTGCATCTGATTAATAGTTTATTCAAGATTAGAGTGTCATGAGTTGTAAATTAAAAATACATAATAACTGTATTGTTATACACAATGGCTAATTAAAGGGAGATAAGGGGATAAAACCTCGCACAAAAATACTTTAAATTTTTAAGTATAACATCTATCTAACTTATTTTAAATACAGTGACAACAGGTTCATCCACCTTCCCCCCAAAAAGCAAGTCCTAAATACATCACTGTTTGTTACAAATTAAAATCATAAACTAAGCAAAATTAACATCTACAATAATTGTTTTTAAAATTCAGTGGAACTTCTGCAGTTGACTTCAAATTATTTTTTAACCTACGATTGTCACTAATGTTCATAGAGATGCAGGCTCCCAATACGTCATAAACATCTATTTCAATAGTTAAATATTTGTTTCAGATGGTTTACTTCGAAGCATGACTTCTTCCTTAAACAAGGAATCAATGGGCCTCCACCCTCTCTGCCAACAGGGACATGGAAAAGTGCCTGGAAACTTGTAAGCTAACTATTATAAGTTTATTATCGTTTGTATTTTAGAAAATAATTTCCTTATTTTACATGGACTAATAGACAAGTTGGAATCTAAAACCTTTTATTTGTAAGTTCATTGGCTGTGAAATGAACTGTGAAGAACTGAATATGCCAGTTAAAAAAAAATTAGTTGGGGTGGAAAGATCTCTCTCATGGAGTTCTGCTAGTTAGTTATTACCTCAAGTTCACTCAGAACATGTGTGTTACCTAACACTAGGAATGTGTGGTGTGTCATTAAACATTAGTCATTGCTTTACTTGGTAGTCAAAGTGCTAAACTTACATTTGCAACTGTGAATAAAAGTTCTTCTAGTGAATGTATCTTATTTTTATTTATTTAATTTGAAACTAAATTATTACACTGTCTACTAATAATAAATAAATCATGATTCATTTTTTGGCTGAGTGTTAGCAAAGCTAACTCATTCAAGGACTGGACGAATTTCCTCAATGTACAGTCTGATGTGTCACCTTTAAACTCTCTAAAAATGTATTTTTGACCAAGAAAAACATGGATTAAGAAAAACATATACAATTACTCACTACATCATTATTAAGTTTCATTAAATCAGTTATTGTATCAATTGATGGGAAAAATAAAGTACCTGAACCTTCATGGACTTATTCAAACCATTTGACAGAATTTCTAACATGAACATTTTAAAAGACTAAAAAAATTAGGAATAAACTATTCTAACTTAAATTGGTTTGAGTCTTCTAAATGAGTAGAGAACAATTTGTAGAAATAAGCAAAGCAAACGACAATCAAATTTCGAAATTTAAATAAAATCCTCAAATAACAAAGTGTGGAGTACCCAAGGTTCCATCCTAGGACCACTATTATTTATTTTATACTTAAAGAACATGCCTAAATGCCTTAGTCAAATTAACACACAATGATACAAGGAATCAAAATAAAATAATTTTGTATAATCATAGCCTAAGTTAGATCTGTATAAGAAAAAAAAAACCATCTACAATGCTATAAAGTTTTTAAAATTTTATAAAAAAATTAAAATAAATCAATAATAATAATTTCAGGCAATTATTAAAGGATTTCTTACTTAAAAATCTATTTTATACTGCAGACAAGTTTTACAATTTAATTAAATGTTACTGAAACTTTCAAAAATGTCGGCTCAAATTATTTAATCATATATTATAGATTGAAAACTTGAATTTGAGGCTTACCTATCTATTTTGTTTTAAATTATTGTATCTAGACTGTAGAAACTTTGACATTATTTACTGTACATTAATCTACACATACAAATACAGATATTAATGTATTAACATTATATTTTTTATGCAGTTATCTGGTGAAGAGGACTTAGAGCGGATCAAACGATATGGAAAAGTTCATGGGTGAGCATGATTATTATGGATTCCACATAGGTAGAAAAATATTAGACTGTAGTAATAAACAAAATAATTATATTCATAAAACTGATTTTAAAAATACAGAAACTAATCACAACAGAATGAGTACACATATTTTTAGTTATACCTGAATGTTATTATTTCTTGGATTTAAAGGATTTATTCCATTTTGACAATATTACAGAACATTTGATGGGGCGACCCCAAACTTAGTGGTGGCTGATCCTGATCTGATCAAGATAGTCCTACACGATGAGGCAGCCAAGTTTCGCAGCAGAAGGGTAAAATTAAGACACAATTTTCTTAAACCTTGTTAAGGCAGAGCTAAAATAGTTTAAATGTGACAGAAACTTTCAATCTATTTTACAATTTTTTAAGTTCAAGAGAGTTCTAAAAACTCTGAATTCACATCATTAATAAAATTCATTAAAATAGTGACTAAAGACAATCAACATCCAGGCAAGTCGCTGTTGGAGGTTATCAACTAAGATGGGATTACAGAATTCAATAGTTTTGTGCTAGGTGCTGTCAATGAAAATAATAGGCCTGGCATCGGATAGCATTGTTGACATTTATTTCAGGTCTGTGTTTTTATATTTTGTCATATTTCTGGTAAAAGCTGTATAACTTTTTAAAAATATCTTGGCTAAGAATATATTTCAAGTCTAAATCATCAAACATTTGCTTTTTTAATGTAAAATTATGAAAATATATCTGGTGAAACCGACCAATCAGTCATATACTGAATTTCATCAAGTTCAGACCATGTATAATAATGAAATCAGCACCATATTACACAAAATTAAAATTATTGTAGTTTTTAACAAAAACATTATTTATTAAGAGACAGGGCAGTGTATGAAATTGTAAATGGTCTATGGATAATAAGAACTTAATCAAAAATATTATACTTTTTTAATATTAAATGTTCTGCTTTAAAAATCTACCTGAATCTTATAGCCGGTTAGCGAAAATGCTTTGTGTGAAGTAAACATCAGATTTCCTTATCATGTTTTAATCCTAAAATTATCGAGCTTCTATCTTACAGAAAAATATATATTCCCACGTGTTTGTTATAACAGTTAAATGTGTCTAACTCTCAGACATTGGAAGAAGCTTCCATTTTTCTAGTTGCTGGAGTCTAGGTCTATTTCTAGTTGTCTATTTGTGTCCCCAAGTTCTAGGTGTCCTGGGGTTGCCAACAGACAACATTCTCCAGTGTTTCTCTGTCACTTAATTTCTATTTTGAAATGGCTCATTTGAAGTCCGTAAGTCATATCCAATTCTAGTGGAGCTTGCACTCAATTTTACGAAAATGATAATAAAAAAAATGATGATGTTGAGGTTAAGTGGAAGAGAGGAATTTATAGTTATAATTTCGCCTCTAATAAAGACATTTTTCATTTAATTCTATAACACTTTTTTAGGAACTATCAAAGAAAAAAATAATATTTCTAAATGTAAATTTTTACTTTTTATATCATGGAATTCACGTTGTGTATGTTTTGACTCTAAAATGTTAAATGAATTATATTTCAATCAAATCTCGTAAATTCCCTTTTTTAATTGACTCAGAGAGGAAGGTTTTAGTGTGCTATTCAACCTTTTTCTATGTGCCTGTTTTAATATCTATATTTCAGCATTTATTTATATGACTTTGAATTAAAAATGACTTCATGTTTTTTAGGCTTTTAAGGTGAAAAATCTGATTCTGCACAAAAGTCTGCTAGCCATCGAGGGCTCTGAACCTAAGAGCATCAAACAAGTGACCAATGCAGCTGTATCTCCTGAGAATATAAAAAAGGTAGGAATCAAGGTGTTTTGTGAGAGGTAGGCATAACTTCAGAAAATTGTATTATTACAGTAGACACAAAAACAAGCAAAAAGGTTCACATTAACATGGGTACTATCTTGTTTCATTCAGTGTCTGCTCAAATGCTTTTTAATAAAAAATCACCCCTCAAAAATAGTGAATGCAAATAACTTGAAACTTGACACTTATGTTAAGCTAATCAAAGCTTTATTAATAAAAAATAATAATAAATAATATTACTCTCCATTTAAAATAACAGCTTTTACATTTTTAGAACATTTAATGTTCACAAATAATTATTTCAACAATGATTTTGGTAAAAAATGTTATGTTGAAAATGTAATGGCAAATCCAACAGCATCCTATTCATTTAACTTAATTGGAAAATAAGATTTACAGCTAGTATTTGTTGTGTATATGTAAAACATAAGTTTTCCTGTGTATTCAAAAGTTGTACCTTAATTAAAAACAGCTGTTAATGATTCAAACACTAATAATGAAAAATCTGCATCTGGATCGAGAGTACCCTTTTCATGAGTAAAAAAGAATAAATACCCATTCATTTTGATTTTTATTGCCCTAGGTATTCGCATAATACAATGCACACTGACAAATTTTGGTATTTGGAAGAAACTATTATAGTACTGATGAGTATTTGATGGATCATGAATTTTAAAATTGTATTTTAACATAGATTACATCAAGTTTGTTATGCTAACTTGACCTCTTTGTTAAAAGTTAAAATTTGGCTAGGAAATTTTTAAGGATGATTTGATTATAACAGTTGCACATCAGACATTTTATTTTAAGATATAATTGTTAACCTTTAACTGTCTTTCAATATTTCAGCTTATCAAATTTTAAATAGTTTCTGATTTTATTTTAATTTTGATTTTATTCTGTGGGACTTGTCTGCATTAAATCCTTATCTAAAAAAAGAACAGAGCTATACAATATAGAAGTAAACTATTGATTGCATTATATTTTGTACACCAATTTTTTTCACAGGCCATCAAAACTAAATGGGAACCAATACACACATGTGATTACAACATGTTTAGAAATTAACCATGTACATGTCTAAGTGTGTATGAATAGAATTTAAGTCAGTGCTCTTGATCAGCCTCTATCATTGTTCCAGTGATATGAATATTACAGTTAGCTATTAGTTTTTTACAGTAGACTTTACCACATTTGGAAGTTCTCAAATTGTTTTTTTTTTCCCACCAGCTGATGCCTCGAATCAATCGGACAGTTGATTCTCTTACACAACAAGTCACGAAAGAGTCCAAACTTGACACCAAAGTCAACGTTTCCAAGTAAGACTAGTTTTCAAACCTGTAATTTTTGAGGTAGATTTGTAATTATTAATATGGCATATTATTAACCATTGGGAAAATTTTATCAAAATGATGCAACTTTATGAAATTTGTGTTATATTTCATGAACTTCCTATGGATCTGCCATAAAACCTCAAGAACCTTCCTCCCCCACTTCTCATTACGAGTTGAAACCTTAAACAAGTTAATGCATTTTTATTGTAATTCTTTTAATAACATTTATATATTTTTTGGTGCCCTGTGTAGTCTTGTTACTATGTAAAGACGATTGATCTTTAAAAACATTCATTAATTAACAACTATCAGTCAATTAACTAAGAGTCCTAAAGTTAGTCCTATCCAAAATTGGTCTAACAAAATACAGTTGTTATATTATTTGAAAATGTTATTAAATGTATTTTGCGACTTCTTCCTTTGGAAGCACTATCATCAGAAAGCTAGTCCTCCTGATGCATGAAGATAGATATCTTGCCGGGAAGAGTTCTGTACAAGGCATGAAACCTTTTCTGCCATAAGTCAGTAATAGGCTGTAAAGTTCATACAATATTGCTAAGATGTTATAAAGATGTACATTTTTCAAGAAAGTTTCAATATTTTTTTTTATAATTTTAAAATTACAGATTAGTTCAGTACCATCACAGGCCATGAAATCATTCAAAAACTGTATGTATGATTGAAGATAATATGGGTTCATTGTTGAATATGGATTTTTCGATTGTTACAAATATATACAACCTTTCAAGAATTTGTGTCTGCTCACTTCTTCCAGTGTCAAATCCTAAGGCGTGAGATTGTGCATGGAAAAAGTAAAAAACAAACAAAAAAACAATATTCAAACACATTGCAATGAACACATCTAAGTCAAAGGTGGCAGCAAAAAATAGTGAAACAAAGTTGATAAAAGTCTGCAATAATTATTTCGAAGCATAATAGCTTCAAATGTTTTGGAGTATAATATTGGTTATCATATTATTCTTTCTAAGTATATTACATCTAATTTCCTTAATTTTAAATTGTTGACTTATCTGTCCCTACATGTGTATTGGAAATCTGTTTTGATCTCAATATAGTATTGTAGTTTAGAGTCTATCCAGTATATTTCTTATTCTTTGCAGCATATTACAATTTTCCCTGAACAGAATTAAATAATAATTCTTTCAAAATGAAACCATATGGATATGGCTCTCATAAAACCAATATTATAATCAGGGCCGGTTCTAGACATTTTTTTAGTGTAAGCGAACAACATTCCGGCACCTCCTCCCTAAAATACTTATATGGTAGTAAGGATTATCCCAGGGAAAACTAAACTAAAACTAAAACTCTTGCTGTGGTTCTCCATGAGTTCAAACCTCTCTTAAGTGAGTTGAATGCTGTATCAAGCACCACAAAGAAAAACTTCACTTTGAATGATGCCAATCCAGCCAGAATCGGTTCATCCTCACTCTCATAGGACATTCGCCTCTTTGTTTTTCCTTGGACGAACTTTGGTTTCTTTTTAAAATTCTGCAGAAACGCCAATTTTTTCTGCCAGTTCTGAAGTATCTATGATTATGCTATTGAGACCTTCATCAGATCTCATATTTTCCAAAAATGTCTGAACACTTTTCACGAGGTCCACTGACGTTTGCAAAATAGATGAGGCTTTTGGCAAGGTATTACTTTTACCATGTTTGGTTAAGCGGAGTTTTGTTTTCTAAGGTTAGGATCGAACTATAGAATGTCACTGTAACGCATGGCATGAGGCAGTAGATGATAGAAAGACGCAAGACGCGATGGAGGGGTGCCCGACGAATGAGTCCATTTGTTATTATTTGTGGGTATTGTTTTTGGGAATAACAATAAATCAAGTAGTGGGAGTAGGTGCAAGGGTCCCACCTTATGACATACAATTTTCACTAACTCCTTACACCTACAATTTGGGCATGTGAATCAACTTTCAACCTCTAGTCTAGTCTCCTTTTTTAATACTGTACATTGGAGAGCGCTTAGGCGCCCTACGTAACCGTGTATTTTGCTAATCTCTTAAACCGGCCCTAATTATAATATTATTTTTTTTACTATTTTTATGTATAGTGAATATTGACATAAGTTTTATGAAATATAAAATATCTACCTACAACCAAACCAAACCACCAACCAAACCAAACAACCAAACAAATTTTATTCTGACAACAAATTAAAAACATTACTACCTTTAAAAATGGGTGATAAATACTTTCAGAAAATGAACGAATGATTAATTACAAAATGGTGACTGCAGGTGTGTGGTGGAATATCTCAGTGATGCTCTCGCATTTACATTGTTCGGCCTCGACCTGAACACCGATGAGAAGCTCAAGAAACAATTCACTACCACAGTCAGCTGCGCTTTCGCAGTCAGCAACCCCCAGAGTGCCTTTGCTGTCTCATCATGTGAGTAGGGAAATGTCCCGACTACTCATTGTGTGAAAATTTATTTGGTCTGATCCAGTGCCGGATTTACCACTTGACAGACTAGGTTCGGCCTAGGATTGTTGGCTGAGAGCGACCGCACAAAATGTCACATCTTTATGTATAAACAATATATGTACTGTTATATAGCCATTACTAAAACTCTATCATTGTTAATTAAACAAAAATAATGCACAAAATTGGAGATATGAAGTTTCAAACTATAGAATTTGAATATTTCTTTACATCAAAAAAGTACATACAACCGTATTAATCTCGGCTACCGATATAAATTTAAATAGATAAGAAATAAATATTTGTGTTTTTAAGTAAAAATTCTATTTTTCGTATATTTATATAAGTGTTCAAAACGTAATGCTATTCAAGTTGTATTTTAAGTCTATCTAATAATCTGTCATCACAAATAGAGTTTTAAATTCAGATAATACAAAGGGAAGAGGGGGCTACACAAAACTCTTGGCCTAGGGTCTCAAAATCTTTAAATCCAACATTGGTCTTATCAGTGTTGAGCTGTGTATAAAGCAGATAAATATTTTTCTGTAAAGAAGAATTCAGTTTTGAAAATTCACAAGACCGAAATACATTATGCCAAATGAAATCAATGCACACACTTTTAGCAGCTAGCAATAGTATGAGTACCTAAACCATTATGTCATTGTTATAGAATATGGGTAAAATATGAGTGACGATTTTTTATACAACCATTTTAAAGCTTCCCCAGAGGAAAGCCACCAGACTCTTTCTTTAGTTGGGAACTTTTCTCACCCTTCCTCTTCATCACTATCACCTCTCTATATACAGATAACTGGTTTCTCCATTACTCCCACTAAACCACTGCAATGGTTCGGAAGTCACCTTTAAGCCGTTGGTCCCCAGGTTAAGTGTCAGAGAGGGCTTTTTGGCCCTAACTTTACCTGGTAAAATAGACATTATTTGACTGACTATTAAACCTCTGAATGTTGTTAAACTGTTTTGTAAATTTATATTATAACCTGTTTCTAATGTCTTTATAATGGTCCATGTATATAAATGCACTCCATAAATATGCTGAGGGTGTAATTTTTACAAATTCTTATAAATACAGCTCAAAAGAGGTTTTAGATATGAAGGTTAAAGCTATGTTATATGTACAACATTGTTCCATTTAGTGTATAAAACAGGGTTACAACTCCAGCACTTCAATGCTCACAACTGTCATTCTTGTACCTCCTGCTCATTGCAAACAATTTAATTAAAATATTTCTTTATAATTGGGAAAATTCCTTTTAAACAAGTAGATTTTACACTTTAGAACACTTATTTGTAATTTAAGGACATGTCAATGTCTGTAGAATCTCAGGGTATATTTACTGGGATAGAAAATTCTTTCCTCCCTTGTACAGGTTAAGAACCTGTGCCTCACTAACATTACTACCCCTGTGAATACTTAGACATAGGATTAAGGCACAATATTGAGTTATTTTAAATCGTTATGTTGATTACCATCATTTCAGAATACTAATAAACAATACAAATTTTATAAATATCTGTGTACTTAAGATAAAAAGAAAGGTATAAAAAGATTTCATTAAATAAACAGGAATTGCTTGTATTGTGTTTCAGTCCTGTTTGATTCATTGGGGTCTCTTGATGACTTTGTTCTGAGAAAAGACTGCCTTTCGTTCCTCACCAGTTTGTGCTATTCTGTGCTGAAGGAACGCAGGAGCCAGGAGGTTACCACTGAGGTTAGGATCGTTTATAACTAAATCTTTTCAATATGGATTGTGCAATAATACCATAATCTGGAGGAAAAATTAAAAGAATTATGGCTTTTAAGGACAGAAGATTCCCTTAAAAAAAGACTTGATTATGATATTGTTTAATTTTAATAAATTGTATGTCATTTTAAATAACCCTTAATTGATTCTATCACTACAAGGTTAATTTACCGTACTAAATTTAAACTTGTTTGGTAATTTTTTTAAACTTCAGTACCCGCATGTTAGTACTGCTTTTAGGATAAGTTCAAATAATGATCTTACAAACTATTTCTAACAATGAAAAAGGTTTACAGTCTAAAAACATCTTATTTCATTTGCCCTAAATATGGACATGATTTCAGCTGACAAAAGTGCATAATTTAATTGTCTTTGCACTATGTTGAATATAATAAATTCAATTTCCATTGCGTAAGATCAATAAATACTTACTGTCAATTTGAATTAAAGGTTTTTAATAACCATAATAATTTCAATCTTGAGAAATTAGTTCAGACAGTAATATAATATGTACTATTTAATCTCAAAATTGGTTACTCCATACAAAATATACTAATTCTCCAATAGTTTACCAACATTACCCTTATTCTCGAGATAAGTGTAAAAGTTGTGCCAAAATTACTCTTGTCATAAATAGAATAACAATATTTAGATAAAATTTAAACTCACTTATCCTACTGGTACCTATACAGGAGTAAGACGCCCTAGTACTGTTTATTAACTGATTTAGTCACCATGGTAGCAATACTCTACAAACAGATGTGAGTTAATAAGTACTAGATAATGTTCACTATTTAAAAAAGAACATATAGAGTGTTATAGTTTTTACTTTTTTTTATATCTACATCTTCAGGAATATATGTGAACGTAGTATACAACATGAACAATCAAAGTACTAAATCATTTTCAGGGCTTAAATTAGGATGAGGTCACGTGAAAGTAGGATATTATTTGTGTTCAAACTAAAAACTTATCATTGTCTTTTCATTTGAGATTATAACTTATTTTATTTTTTACTAGCTGTTTCCCGCAACTTCACATGCTTTTCGTAAGCTTTACCATGTATGAGCACTTTTGGTTCAAGTGAATTATATTTGGTGATGTAGAGTTTACCTTGTTGCCACGATCAAGAAAATCCGTTAAAAGAGTATGTTTATAGCCACTTTACACGTACATTTACTTTATTGTAAAGTGATCTAAAACTCAAGCTTTAAGTTCAACCAGAAATTTATATAAAAGAAAATATACATCAAAACTTAGTGCCTTCAAATAGTGTTTGGCTATTTCATATACTGTATGTAAATGTCTCGTAATTGCAGTTTATAATGTACAGGTGCGCTGATAACTTTTATATTTTGCAGCGCCGCCTGGTGGTGAGTTACATCAAAGGGCATAGGATATAAACCTTCAACGTTGAAAAGTACATATAGTACATACAAATTTTTATAATAATCGGTTTCTGAATCTATAAAGGACACACAGACAAACATTCATTTATATATCTACATATAATCTATATATAGATAAATGTTTATTTTTTCATTTGTGAAAATATAATTCTGTATTATTTGAGCCATGTTTGTAATGTCTGAAGGGGAAAGCTGTAGACTTCTTGGATCTCCTCTTGGCAGCAGCTGAAGAAGAGAAAAAAGAAGCAGCAAAAGATAAAGGAGTAGATGCAGAAAAAGTGGATATCCTGCTGACAGATGTGGAAATAGTTTCTCAAGTATGTACCATAACAATTTAATTTACTCATTGGTTTAAAAATTGCAAGTAATTTATTCAGTTCCTCATAATTTTCTATGATGTTTTTGGTGGAAATAAATATAAGTTATTTATTTATTGGAGCTATTGGTATAACTGATTTATTTTTGTCAGTCAGACATTTTGCTATCTAAATTACACTTGGTTCCAACCAATTCTGATAATTATATATTTATCCTCTACTGTACATTATTAAACAGACACTAAAGAACTTGTAAACTGTGCACAGTGTGTGAGTGTGGTGCTGACAGTCGTCCAAGCCTCCAAGTCATCCCTGGCTCTTGCCCTCTACACTCTAGGAGCTCTTCCAGCCGTTCAGGACAGGCTGAGATCAGAAGTTGACGTGCTTCTGCAGAAATATGTAAGTCAAACACACATCGTAATATGTGTGTAGTAGATTTTATCTGAGGAGGATTTCTGTGTGAGAGATATTTATATTGGTTTTTCCTGAAGAGAGTATTACTTGTAGCATTTGTATTGGTTACCTCCATGCAATTCTTAGATCATAATGAAAATTCCCGAGATAGTTCTGATTAATTCGGTGGCAAAAACGATTAAAGTCTAATACCTGGAAACAATATTAGTGTAGTTATAATTTAAACTAATAACCTAACTCTAACCATTCAAGAGATAAAAAACAATTCAAAAGCAGCCAGAAAACTGGAATGTGCTGTATCATTCAATGTAATGTCATCTTGAGAAAATCACTAAATCGGTGAAGTTTAGTAGTTCTACACCCATCTCTGTATCTTTGCCCATGTAACCATCATGAACGTAGTCAGAAAAATTTAGGGGGGTGTCAAGACAACTGATATTTTCTCCTTAGTGGACATAAATTAAGGCAAGTCCAGTCAACCGCTCATTCCCTATTTTGTTCCTTAAAAAGTTCTTGACTCATTTCAATGTTGAGAATGATCTTTCAGCAGTACATGTTAGTAAAACTGTTATTTAAAAATTTGTGGGATCCGGACCCCTTCGACCCTCACGCTAGCTACACCCTTGGTAACCATGTGAACATCCATAATTCTCAAATCTTCCAGCAAAGATTTTGTGAATATTTGGATGTAATATAGATTTTTATTTATGACAGACACTTTAACCTCATTGTTATATTCTTATCTCATTTTGCAAAACTCAATTTGTTTTGAATCAGTGATGCTCTAACCAATTAGGAAAAGTGTATTTTTTCTTATCTTTAAATAAATTAGAAAATAGTGAATTTCTATACCTAACCTTAATAACTGATTACTAAAATTTGTTCTGTGGCGGCCATGTGTAGAGTGCCAGTACGTACGAGTTGGTGCAAGAATGTGAATACTTGGACATGTTCCTTGGAGAAATACTGCGACTTTACCCGATTGAATACAGGTATCTATCTGGTTGTATACTGAGATTTTAATTTCCTCTGTATCATTATGTACTGTATGTCTCTTTAATCTTGGAATTGACATTTTCTATAATTCAGGCATTAATTTTATTTCTGTTTTGGATGTCCCAATCATTATGTTTTAATGAGATGTTTGGAGGACTAACTATTTATTAAGGTACCTATGATTATTTTCTTTTAAATTGTTTTGTTTTTGGCAGTATTGGTGAGTGACTAACATATTGGCAGTTTTTATGTTAAACAGTTGCAGTGGCGTAACTGGAGGGGGGGGGGGGCGTGAGGGAATTAGAATTCTCTCTAAAAATAAAATAATAATGCATATAACAGCCATGCAATTTGTTTGAAATCAGTAGTTGAATGTTTAAATTAGAATTAAGCTTATCTAATTTATTCAATTGAGATTTATTCCATACCTCCCGATGTGGTGTGTTCTTTAATCAGACTCATCCCTCCCCAAAGCCAAGTTCTAGTTTCACCACTAAATAGTTGTTGGGTTCACATTTGGGTGGAGATTTCTGTCTGATTGAAACCCAACATGCTCAACCAAACAACCAAATATGGTACTTTCTGGCCAAGCAAACATATTTTCGCACTTATTCTTTTTGTCTAATGAACTACTGAAATATGGCAGTAATACCTTTTTATATACATCTATATCAAAACTCACAGTATTAATAGTGTTTGCTAGGGTTGTTTAAACCCTGTGTCATTCAAAACGAACATACTTGCCAAACATTCTTGACTTTATACAAGGGCTTCATTATGTTGGTTTAGTATTTAATTGTATAAATAGCAGTATTACAATATGTTTACAAATGGTTAAGAAACATTAGCCATTACAGGAAATATTAGTGCCAGCTAGAGAATTTAATAACTGAATATATATATATATATATTGAAATTAAGTCCGTACAACACAGAAATAACACTCAGACATGTTGGGACAGGTTGGAACGAGAGTGTGTGGAGGGAGTGAAGGTGGGGGAGGCACAACTGGAGCCAGGGGTTGTTGTGTCGGTGCCTATATATGCCATTCACCGCCACCCAGACTTCTACCCAGACCCAGAAACTTTCGAACCTGAGAGGTCAGTCACACTTTATTCACAATTGAGAATGTGCAGTACTTTATATCAATGTTGATGTTAGAAAATTTATCAGAGAACAATAACAAGTATATAAAAAATGTAGCGCATATAATTGTTTTGTAACGTGTGTATTTTACATATAAAATGTACCTTAATATAAAAAAGTGTTTTGAGGTTGCATAAAACTGCAGTGACCATAATAAACAATTTGTGGGTAAATATCAGGTATTACCTTGAAATGCTATACTGCAATGTCCATTGTCATATAGTATTTGCTAACACACCGGGAATTTATTCGAAGTTTTTTAAATTAAATAAAATTATTGATGGAAAAATTAATGCTCTATTTTTTTCTTCAGTGCACCTTAACTGATTAAAATAGTTATTTGATAATGAAGCAAATAATAAAAGGAACCACATAATTTATTATTCTCATCAAGTGACAATTAAATAGTACTAAATGTTAATAAAACAATACTTTGCCAATATTGTTTATTTTTTGGATGAAGCCTTTCGAAACCAAAGGTTTTATCATAAGGCGACTCCACAAATCCAAATTTTTCCAGTTGCTCCAAGAGTCTTCAAAGTGACAATAGTCAAGCTCTTTTACTGGACCAGTTGTTAAGTCTGATGCCCTTTGGAGGTTAAGAAGCACAAACTGCTAAATTAGGTGGACAATCTTCCTCAAATTAGTCTCCCGTCCAGTTTGATTTCTTCTTCTTTGGTCCAGTCTCCTCTTCAACAGAAACATCATATTCTTAAGCCATCTCTGCCTGAATGAAAGGACTCTGATGGTTGACAAAAAAACACAATCTGGCTCCTCAGCTCAGGTCCTCAATTAGATCCCAATACAGCATCCTCGCCAGCTTCTCTGACTCCTCAATTAGATCAAAATCTAACATCCTTTCCAGCTCCTCTGACTCCACAGCCCAGGTTCTCAATTAGATACCAAAATATAAGTTGTTAATCTGGCAACTGTTGAAGATGGAGCTTGTATTGGCTACTATTAACTTAATTACATTTAGAACGCATAAACCAATACTTAAAACTTTTATTATTGTGAGACCTTTCGATAGCAAGGCTATCTTCATCAGACACATCACAAAAGTGTGTCAGATGTCAGGTTAAGTACAGTCACTCAGTTTTAAGTGTAGGTTTATGTGTTTTAAATGTAATTAAGTTAATCTGGCAACTGTTTTAGTAAAAGATCTCTGATATTATCAGTAATGCTTTGATTGTCCATTATCTATATTGCCATGTTAAATCCATTTTTTCTTCAGAAAAATTAATTTTAAGTTGAAACATACATTATTCAAATATGGAGTAGAAACATAAATCAACTGAAACAATCAAACAGCTTCACAATCACAATCACTAACTGATACTACACCAAACTGCTGATATTGACAGCTTTAAACAGTCCCTGAAATCCCATCTTCATCTCTGATTTGCTGAAGTCTTTCAGTAACAAACCGTTTATCAATAATTAGATGTAAAAACAGAACATTAGAGTGGCAGAGTACCAACACTGTTGGAGATTGCAGGTTCTCACCAGAGAACGCGGCCAAGCGAGACCACAACATTTACCTTCCATTCGGCCAGGCCGGGACCAACTCCTCTAATATTGGAATAAGACTGAGTGTGCTATTCACCAAACTGGCCCTTGCAGTGCTCGTGTCAGCGTTCAACATGTCAGCTGTTGAAGATGCAAAGGTGAGTTTACCATAATTGTATGTGAAAAAACCCTTTGAAACAAAACTGAATTAGGTTTTGTGAGATAGTTTTTACCTCTAAGAATCTAAAATAAATCATAAAAATACCACTATATCCTAGTTACAATAACCACATAGGGTAGCTGAAAAGTATCTTAACACCATTCTTTTTAATTGTTTGAGACTTTCTTACCAATCTTTTTTTTCTTGGGTTGTTCCCAATTACCAATGTCTTATTATTCAAAGTTCTTGTTTCCAAGTTAATTTTATGACAAAATCTGTACAAATAATTAATGAAATGGCTCATTTTATATTCATTTCTGTACATTCAAAACCCTCTAAATGCTCACGATCTTTTCAAGGATCCTTCAAAATTTATTTCATATGGGTTTTCTTAGTGCTTCAAGATCTTTATTTAAAATGATGTACCATGTGATAATGTGTCTCCTTGGTAATTATTTAGTTACTTCTCCTCCAGAAACCAAAATTAAAAAAGTAATCTAATAGTATCATGTGCCTGACATTTCTTATACAAAACTAAAATGTTACAAACATGACCACTTTTTAGAAGACAAAGATTTGTTTGACTGTTTACTTTATGGGAAAAATATAAAATAAAAATGTAATGTCTGTGTTAGAGATTAAACCTACGTCACTTCTTTAAACTGTTGAAGCAAAAAAACACAATTTTTGAAATAATTTTTACCTGCCACAAATGAAGACAATTTTTAACCTGCGTCTTGTTCATGCTAGTTTGTGTATGAGTAATATCTATATCTTATCATTATATGTTATAGCATAATATTCATTTTTTAACATGTTTGAATTTTATCTAGATTTATATATAATGCCTGCTTTTAGTACAATTTTCTTACTTTAATATATAAGAGGATATAACCCTGAAAGCACCATTTTGAAAGACCAGTTATTACAGTTTATTCAGCGTCTATACCAACAAATACATTGTGTTTAAAGGAAGTTGATTTTGAGTTATTTAAAAGGTGATCTTCTGCAGTTGCCATAGTTTATATCTTTTTTTTTCTTCTGCCATGACAGTAAAAACACCTTGCATTTCTACCTTGGACAGCTGAAAAAATTATAACTGTTTTCTAACAATTTGTTACAGTTGTGTGGCATAACATTTTTGTGTGCCTCATGTTATAAATTTACATTGGGGTATGTATACTGAGTGTCTTAAAAGTCTTAAGAATCCCCCCACCCTATTTACTTTCTTATGAGTAGAGATGAAGTGATTTACTTTGGGGCATGTTTATATGACTAACTAAGATTTTTGATATATGAACATTTTTGACACTCCTTTGAGCCAAAAGGGGGTAGTTTGGGGATGTCAACATTTTTATATAGGAACCCCTAGCAAGTGTCACCTCATTTTAAAAGTATTATAAAAAGAAGAAGAATGGCACAAACTAGAAGTTATCTAATGTTACTCTATCAAATTTGGTGGCTAATTAGTTTGAACAGGGTTCTCACCTACGCCCCATCATGTCCAACCTATACATTAATGATGTCGTTAATGCCCTCAAAGCAACCACCTGCTCTTTGCCGACGATATAAAATTATTCATGAAAATTTCTACCGACCATGATGCGGCTCTGCTGCAGGAGGACATCAACTTGGTTGTCCGTTGGTGCAGTATGAACAAAATGTCTTTCAATATCAGCAAATGCACCTCTATTACTTTTCATCGCACCATGAACCCAATCATATTTGATTATTCAATCATGGATACACCATTAGTCAGGGTTAGTGAAACCAAGGATCTTGGTGTTATATTTACCACCAATCTAAGTTGGGAGCAGCAAGTTATGACAACATGCAGCAGAGCCCTCAAAGTTCTTGGTCTTCTCTTCAGAGTTTCTAAGCCTTTCTCCGACCTGCGCGTCTTGAGGACGCTGCATTGCTGCTTGATAAGACCACACCTTGAATATTGTTGCGTGGTGTGGTCCCCTCACCAGTTGTACTTGAGGGATAGCATTGAGAGGGTGCAGAGGAGGTTCCTGAGACTTGCGGGAGTGCGCCTTGGATTTAGGTATCCCAGTACAAGAGATTTCGTCTTATCTTAACTTACCTTCACTTGAAACAAGACGCTCCATCCAAGACGTTCTCTTCTTGTACAAGCTGGTTAACGGAATCATCGATTGCCCAGACCTGCTACAGAAAATAAATTTCCAAATTCCCACTGGCACAAGATCTAGAGTCCTTTTTCCAAGAACTTCGGTGACAATTTCCTATGCAGCCAACAGTCCTGTGATTAGGATGCAGAGACTTGGATGCTTGCTACCAGAACACATGGACTTTTTCTACGCTTCCTTCAAGAGAGCTCTATGTGCTTCTCAGTGCTTGACCACTCAACTATGAATTTAAAAACACACACACGCACACACGTGGACGCGCACGCACACCTGTGCTCATGTTTGGTTTTTGATGGTACCTTTAGGGGGCCATACCCACAAGTGCCTTATTGCCTGGCAGTGGGCATTTTTGTTTTGTTATTGTTATTTACTTATTTATATTGTTGTTAGTATATCCAATTTAAGTTTTATAAAATATCTGCAATTTGAGTTACTGTTAAAGTTATTATAAGGCAGATATAATAACATTCACTCACCAGTTATTTTGAGAACTTATAACACCAAATCGTAGAATAAAAAAATACACTTTAAGTTCATATAAAAAAGTGTATGTGATTTTAGATTTTTAGTTATTTATGATTGCATTTGTTGTAATAAACAATTTAATATTCTAATTAAAATTCAAAATTTCTTTATTCAAACATGTAAAAGATTACAAGAATAGCGTCACAATAAATCTCAATATAAATTTATCATTTATATATTAATAAAACATAAAAATCAGTTTGACACTCACTGCAAAAGTAAGATTTGGCTATGAATAAAGCAATTTTTACATCAAGGCAGTTATTAGTTAAGGTAATTATTAGGTAATTTAAGGGGATTTTAAACATTTCTAAACATACCCAACAATACTGAAAAGTTATTTACATATTGAAACAAAAAAAGAATACAAGGATAACGTTAATAAATAATCTTTAAGTAGTTTTTTTGAATTTTTCATAGTTTTGCTTATTTTGAATATTGAGAGGAAGGTTAAACAAAAATTTTATGCCAATGAAACTAGTTTTCTTTTCATAAAACTTCAGTCTATGTTGTTCCACATATCTGCTACGTCTTAAATAGTGATCATGATGATTTAATATACTAATTGGGGTTTTGTATTTTTTTACGTATAAAACAGTTTCATAAATGTATAGATCATATACAGTCAAAATTTGAAGTTCAGAAAAGTATGGTTTCACTGTATCTCTTTGTTTTAGGTTAAAAAATTATTCTTAAAGCTTTTTTTTATTGTAGTAAGATTCTGTCCAGATTTCTTTTAGTTATGGCTCCGTATATGCCATAAGACATATGAGACATATACAGGACATATTGTAAGACATTTGGAAATTTACCATAGCAAAGTAGATGGCTTTCAATGTCTCAATGCTACACACCCTTGACATTTGGCGTAAAGCAAATAGACCGGAGGACATTTTTTTACCACATAATCAACATGTTTCTCCCAACCTAAATTCCGATCTAATATTATTCCAAGAAACTTTGTATTGTCTACTTGATTCAATTTTGAATACAGATAGATTTAATAGTAGATAATATATTATAGGCATCTTGTAGCTTTTGCCAAACCCATGTCGATGGTAGGTGTATTAAAATAGCAACACAACCTAGCACGTGGCAATGCCAGTCAACAAATGCCAGTCAACAATCTGGCAAGAGGTGGATCTTGGTGAGGGAATAGCCAGCCATTTTTGACGTCTTAATTTATTTATTTTAAGAAACAATAATGAGAACTACCAAACCCTTAGCTACCATCTATATTCCCTTTCCAAAACATTCATTATCAAATTAAACCCATAGTGCAGCCTGTCATACACCCTTCCATGACCCACCAAAAACCCTACTCACACATTATTATTAAACCTGCTAATGATCACAACAATTAATATGAAAATTAACTACAATACAAAACGTCCATTTTATATTGAATTTATCAGTAGTCGACATTCCACAGGAAGTAGGCACAACAACTGGTCACTACATGACTCTCCTGCCGACCTGTTCCAGTCTACTAAACCTCAACGACTCTCTGCGCTTATCCTGCAGAGGGAAGTTGTTTGCCTGACTCCTCCCTCTCTCTCTCTCACTCACATTAACTAATCACCTGTCGTGACTCACTAGGTTTCACCATAACCTTAAATTGTATTGTATTGTATAAGCCGGCAATATTCTTCAATACATTCTAAATGAACTAAAGATGATGAAATTAACTAATGAATCAATTCACAATTTAGTTTGATGCCCAGGTATAATACAACCGTTACACTAGTGTATTTTGTTGACTGGCCATAGTAACTAACCTCAGTGAGACATCTTCGTTTGGATTGTCTTTGGTAAAAAGTATGTAAGGGCCTTTTCGATACATGCATTTTTACCTCCATGGTTCTAGGGCTCAGTTTTGGTCAGTCACAATATCACCATTGAGTGTACGGTACAGATAGGCCGAGCATTTTGTGTACGCGGCTGAGGTTGTAAAGCCATCCACAAAACAATTACCTCACCTATGCACTGTCATTCTGCACAGGCAACTGAATAAATCAGTAGATATTCCAGTTCTTGACTCTTGGGTCATGGGAAATAGTGAAGGGATGCGTTCTAAACGAAAGCCCAATATTCTTGGCCCCTCTCCCCCGCCCATCCATCACTTGGCCCATCTGTACATTGGGACTGACAATGTTAGATTAAACGCCATCCTACATTTGGATCTAAATTAAACTTGAATATATTTATCATCTAATGCTTATAGTCCTTGTACTATGTTCAGGTTCCTGCTCCGTACCAAAGGGGGTTCACTGCGATTCCCAAGCCTGAAGAACTCTGGGTCAAAGCCACAGTCAAATGAACAAACAGCCTATGTTTGATGTTTTAATGTTTACTAACTTCATTTACTTCATGTTGTATTGTTGTAGCGTTAACATGATACATTACTGATACTTAAGCGATATAAGTCTGAATAAACTATTGTTAGCATTTCCTTGCTTTAATATATTTATACTGTTTGTGATACAAAATAAATGTTTAAAAAAATCTACAATGAGTCTTTATTAATTCCAGATAGTGTTAGTAGGTACTTTTTTTCCAGCAAAAACAGCTGATTTAGTTATGCTAGGTAAGTAACAATTTAGAAAATAAGATAGTTATAGAACTTTCACAGTTGGTGGCTAGAAGGCTATGAAATTACACACATTTTTGAAAAATAAAAAATACTGGAATATTTATAAACACAATAATTTAACAAACCACTATCTAAATGGTGCAAATGTTAATTTATAACAGGTTTTTAATCTATAAATGATGATTCTATCATTACTTACAGATAGTACATTAAAATTACATAATTGTACAATTTTCTGTAAACACAGAAATTCATCGACTATGTGCAGTTAGTAATTAAGAGAGAATAATATGGCGACAATGAAGTGGTTAAATAAAGTGAAGGCGAATTGTTTTACTACTTCACCATATTCAAATCAAATGCGGGAGTGGATATACAGCATTTATGATATTGTAATATAAGTTGACCTTATAAAATGAATAATTAATCAAGAATTAAGATCAGCCAAAGCAATTTTTACTATTAGAAGGTATTTACCAGGCAACAATATTTAAAATTATTACTATTTATTATTTGGGAGTTTGAAAATAACTGCGGCATGGTATGTTTGAAAAGCTAAATCGAACAAATAAATGCAATATTTTGATGAAGGAAAAATATTACAATAATATAAAGTAAAATAAATTGATAATTACATAATATTTTAAGTACATTAGAGTAATTAGGATCATAACTGAACTTCACATGTGCACATGTGACTTGGCGACAGCAAAAGTAACCTACCATGCCCTCTTTGAGTCACACCTTAGATACGGAATTGCTGTATGGGGTGGTACTACCGCAGGAAACCTACAACGTGTCCTTGTACTCCAAAAGCGAGCTATTAGAATCCTAAAAGACTTACGATTGAGAGACACCTGCGGGGAAGCCTTTCAAGAACTCAAAGTCCTCACAGTTATTGGCTTGTACTTGTACATCTTAGAAGCAACAACTCATGTTTACATCAAGATGCCAGACCTGGCAAACAAGGGAACACAACAACACCAATATAACACCAGGCACGCCTCCAACTACTGTCTACCAATACACAGGCTCAGCTCAACTGAGAAGACCAGCTACATCGGGGCCAAGATGTGGAATGCTCTGCCTGAAAACCTGAAGAAATCAAATAAGCAGCTGTTTGGCCAATATCTCAAGACGTGGCTGCAAGAACGCCCATTATACTCTTTAAATGAATTTTTCAATCATTGACCCGTATTGTATTGTTGTATTGTATTGACCTGGTTGGACCTGTATTGTTCTTGGTATTGTAAATTCTCTATGACACCATTCTCATCTTGACGATGATGTAATAAAGATATTTTGACTTTGACTTTATTATTTAAAATCATATAATTTAAGCATTACACTTGCAACCTGTAATAGTGTTATTATATTGAAAGAAATTTTACTACTCTTCTGTGAGATTGGATCTACCAGAGCTATAAAGAGATCTTAATTGGCACTCATCTACAGTTCATAAAACTTTTCTTTTTCAAAATTTAACGTACATTTTTAAATACAAGTAAAATTACTCTAAATACTGAACTAATTGTCATATAATATTTATAAAGCACTACAACTCCATTTATTGATCAAAATTTTCTACATTGATTTGACGTGAATAACAATTTAGATATTTCTGTGCAATTTTAATTAAATTTCAATAAACTTTAACGTTTAAACAAATTTGTACGTTTATTCACTGGTGCCTTACAATATATGTTACGATCACTTTAAAAGCCCTTTTTACCCGTGGTTATTTCCGAAAGTGCTGAGGGACGGCTAGATTGACTTTTTGAATATTTATTATTCTATTACTAAATGTTGAGATATGCCATTCTACTTAGTCTCATTTTATATATAATAAATCAAATAACATAAATTATCTATCTTGATTTGATGCTCTTTGCCAAATACGAGAGACAACATTTATCCGAGTGTAGACTTTTGGTATTTTGGACTAATATATAAGAATAGTCATACTCAGTATAATAGATGCTTGGTCTTTTTTTAACTTAGTAAGTTATACTTGTTCATAGTTACATATAACAATAGAAAAGTTGAATACAATTATATTAGAATAAAAAAAAGTACAATTTTCTTTATCAACACGTATAAGATTAAAATGGTTTGTAGCATACTTTAATTTAAAAATGGTTACAGATTTTATCATGCAAATAAACATTATATAATTTCCTATTTTCTTCCAACACAATAAAAAAAAACATCCCATTATGTTTATTTATTTTAAGTATTCCAGTTTTTGTATTCCAAAGTCTAAAAAAGTAAATTTTTGTTTGTATGTTTTATTTAAAAATGTTAACATATTTAACCATCCAAATAAATATTGATTATGTTTATTTTTTTATTTGGCTGAACACTACACAACACCAAAATGGTGCTTAGCACTGACAGTGCCCCCCCTCCTCAAAAGTGCTTGGCACTCAAAGGGTTAAAAACATTGATAATTAATTTTAGTAAAATTTATCATCACTACAATATTTTATAAACATTGTCCCCCTAACAAAAGCATAATTACGTAACTGGTGCTATAACATTGTCCCCCTAACAAAAGCATCATTACATAACTGGTGCTATAACAGTAAGCCCCACTTCACAACACCATTGCAATTATGTATAAAACAACTTATGAACATGAATTTATTGGCTTTTATGTTCATAACTAAATAAAAGAAAATGAAAAAATGTAAACTATTAAGCACACAATAGTCTTAACTGAATTCAATAGAAGCGTGGCATGTACCTTTTGGACATAAAAAACACAGATGAAAATTTTCCCACAAAAATGAAAAGGTAACATACATTTCGTATATAAAATTCCGGTTGGTAAATTTTTTAATATAAAAACTGTAAACTCTAAATGAAAATTCATTAATTCCTGGGTTTTATACAGATGTTAGCATTCATATGATAAAGGTATACAATTTTATTTGTTCTAAAATAATGAACTTATATACAATAATCCATTGCCAATAACTTTATTTTCACCTCAAATTATTATGTATGGATCGTAGTTTTCTAGGAAACTCTTGCAAAAAGGAAAACTCTCTCTGCATATGTCTGGCATTTCCTGTACATCTTTAGTTTCTTCACTCATCTCACAAAATTTACAATGATGACCTTGTCAAGCTAATGAGATTTAAAAAATATTTAATTCTTGTAAAGCGATTTTAATATACTAGAATGAGTTTGTGATATAGCTAAGAGAGTAAACAAGGAATAAAAATTGTGTTCTTAACTTCACACATTTTAATTCCAGGACAATTAATTTAATTGACAACAAACAGTTTTAACAAGAATTCGGGTAACAACTCTGCAAATTATGTCTAATAATGATCATTGAGTACATACATTCTGATTCTAAGAATCAACAATGAACTATTTATAAATAAATTTGAAAAAGCGGAAGCAAACACTTTAAAATTACTAATTACTACTTAAACAATAGGGTAAGAATACTAATTTATCACACACTTCAAGAAAATATAAGATACCTTTTCTTGTACATATTATATCACAATACATATCATGTCTCTTTTTAAATTTATAAAAATTTATCATGAACAAAATTTATTTTTATAACAAAAAGTATTTTTCAAACTGGTTACTCAAATAACAGTTACATGGCCTTATAAATTGTTTCTAAACAATAGCACATAAGAAAGTTAACTTACCATTTAAAAAATTATATTCTCTTTAACTCAATTTTTTGTGACAGAGTGATTAGAAATTTCAATTTTAATTTTATCTTTGAGAAAATTATTATTGACCCTTTGAGTGCCACAAATTTTTATTATTACATTTTTTTTATATAACAATATTTACTACTTCTATCTACCAAAAAGGTGAAAGGCTAGAAATGACGGTGTACATTCTATTGAAAATTGTAAATCTGGTTGCATTCATTATGACCTTAATTTTATTTAATATTTTCTACATATTCTGGGCTACTATCCAATTAATATTTTGTGAAAATATCACTTAAATTAAAATAAACTTAAGTGAAAAATGTATATTACATTATTTGTTAAAAAAACGTTATAGATATACAAAATTAGATTTTAAATTTTTTGAAAAAAACTATTAATTTGTTTAGTTTTAATTTTAATCATAACACTATATGGGACACCCACACCATTGTATCTTGTATAACATACACGAGATAAATTTATATCTATCGTCATCAGAATGTTAGTACATAATATATATTTAAATATACAACATTTTTCCAAATACCAATATTTTGTGTTATAGGGAAAATAATTAGAATTAATACCTCAAAACTCTAAAGATAACTAAGAAGCATAGAAGGCAACAGTGCTGAATTTTACAACTGAAACTGATGACATTCTTCCACGGGGCACTCAAAAGGTTAAACACAACACATAAGTCCTAAATTTTAAAATAATAATGCAGGTACTAAAATATAAATGCAACTTAAGTTCTGATTCACTTATCAATAAAAGCTATGTAATATATTTTTTCATGAGAGAAAATGTTGATTGAAACTAAACAGTTTATAAATGGACATTACTTTAAAAGAATTCATTGAAGAAAGACCAATGAGTATCTGTTTCACACACTCGATATGGACTGTGGCACAAAGATATATCTGATTAATTGAAAATCTTTGTACACTGAACTTGACAAATATTAGAACAACAATTTTCACACCACAGAGATGGAGAAGTAAACAGCATTAAACCGTTTAAGTTAATAACTATATTAATTGAAGAAAGTATTGCAGTATGATCAAAGTAATCCAAGACGACCAAAACAACACGTAGTATGTGTAATTTGATTTCCAACTGGAGAAATGTTATTAAAATTTTAAAACTCCCTAAGGGCAGATTCCACTGTGAGTACAATAGCGTATCAAGAATATATATCAAAGAAAATCAATCACAAAAATGTTGTTAAAATGAATATATGAGAGGTAATTTTTAAGTAAGAACCTTTTCATAATGGATAAAGGAAAACTTTCTGTATGAATTTAAATTGTATCACACTCTAAATTATAAACATTTATTCATTTCTCTCCGTAGTCACAATGAACATTAAAACATTTTTCAAGTTGTAGCACCAGCTTTTGGATTCCATCACAAATAACTCTGCTGTCTAATCATTAGACTAGTTAGTAACGGTTTTCTTTCAACATATTATCATTTTCCAACCGCTTTCATCAAGAAATTCCTTGAGTAGATGATCCAGTAATTTAAAATGAAACTTGTGCAGCAGCATCTGCATTCTTACTATGACGTGAGGCCGAGCATTGTCATGAAACAGAATGATGCCCCTAGAGAGGAGGTCTCGCTGGCGGTTTTGGATAGCTTATGTCTCATTACCAGTCACAATATGACCTAAGAACTCATCATCATCCTTGTGGTAGCACTCCAAAAAGGACAAAGAGTGTTCTATACGCTTTGCTTTATGTACTTATGTTAACATTTTTACTACATCTTTATTTTTAACATAAACTACAGACCTTGAAACATGTGTAAATTTCTGATTAAGTTCATCAATAGTTAAGTGGCTGTTTTGGCGAACTTCCTCATCAATTTTTTGTGTCAAGCCTTCGTTCATGTAAGTAGCCTGTCCAGGTCATTCTTCATCATGAACATTTTACTTTCCTTCGTTAAAAACACCATTTTCGCACATTGCCATCGTTCATTACAACCTCGCAATAAACTTTAACAAGCTGCTGGTAAATTTCAGCAGGACAAACTTTTTTGCATCTAAATTTAAATTACTGAGCGCAATTCACTATCGACGGGATTAATGATTGACATGATGACAAACAAAACAGTATAACCATACAACCAAAACCGACAGATACGTGAAACATAATGGCAGCATAGTGGGGGACTGGCCTAGAGTGGATGACCTTGAACGGATGTCACGTGACAGGATGCGCAGGCACAATTCACAATTGGTTCTTGCTTAAGAAATGACCCTTGTATTATCTTTGCTCAGTTTCATTTTAGAAAGTACTTTCAATCATGATATAATGTAAAAATCAAAGTTAGAAAAAGCAGTTGCAGTAATTAAACATATATAAAGCGAAAAATAACTGAATGGGATATTGTATGAGTCATAATTGAAATTGATTTACATTGGCATTATTAAATGAATTCCTTCTCCCCAACCGTATCACTACTCCAAAAACATCATGTCTATTTACACAGTTTTACTTAGTGCTGTTGGTACATAACTGTTGGTGATGTAAAAATAATCCCACATAAACCTACCATGCAAGGTACACATTGCTTAATTTATATCTTTACATTTTCAATTACTACCTTTGGTATAGATAGTTAGAATCACTATTAATTGAAGTGGCTACTTTTGGTGGGCTATGGATGTATGTTTTGCATGGGGAAAAACTTTTGTTTTGTTTCATGAAACGTCACATCTTGCTTATTTGATTTCAGCGGCTATCCCTGCGTTATATAGACAAAACTCACTATTTTTAACACAAATTGTTCTTTAGTGTTTTTGGAAAAAATGCATATTTATTGAGATACAAGAAATGAAGAATCTTTATTGTTGTCCCACTTAAAAGTATTAACAATGTCAGAGCTGGTATGAGTTAGGCCACATCAATTGTCACATTTCTTATAACTAACTAAAATTCCTTAAAACCAGTTTACAATTCAACATTTACAACTAATTAAAATTCCTTAAAACTAATTTAAAATTCAACATTCAATGTTATTAAAATCACTTAAATAAACTTCCTCAACTGAATAAAAGGCTTTCACTGTCAAAACAGGGTTGCAAAATATTATAATCTTCAGATAATCTCAATTATTCTAAATCACATACTAATTAAAAGGTATTGGTGGTATGTGTGAATAACTATAGTTAATAGTTTAGGTACTCGACTATATAAATTATATTGAAATTTTAATTTTTCATGGATTTCTCTAGGTTAAAACTCCTGAGGTATGTAAAATGTTGCAAGTTATAGGATTGTAACATTTATATTCTCAAGATTTATATTCACAGCCCCTTATAAGAAGCAGTCCCTTCTGTCAGTCAGTCCCACGATTGTCTATCAATTTTTTTTATACCAATGTCAGTAGGCAAGACTACTGATGTGTAGTTCAAAGGAGGATTGTTTGTTCATCAACAGACTGTGCATTGCCTCAAATGCTACCGTTTTGGTCTTTGTGTACTAATGCGTGTCACAAACCTCTCATTTACATTTGGCCTCATGGTAATGCTTTAATCTATGCAAACGCAGACCTTATTACACATCTATTCCTCTAGTTTACAAAGACGCACAATTACGTACAAATTACAATGATTCTGCATGTTATGATAAAAAATTATCATCAGTCCGCAGACAAGCAGTCTTAATTTTACAGCTGTTGATAAAGTTTAGAAATACTGTTGTTCTGTCCAATAATGTTGAAAATAAATTGATATTGACTTGTACTTATTACAATACTAGTTTTAAAAATGTTTACCAAGAAACACTGTTGCTCCGTATTTAAAAAATTACTAGCATTTAAGTCCAGTCTTGATAGATGAAACTTCAATTAACTGAAAAATATAATTAAGCCGAACAACTTCAGAGGTAAAAATCTAAAAATTCGCCCACTTCAAAAATAAAAGCACAAAAAACAACTATTTTGTAACGAAAATGCCCGTTTTAATTTTGGTAATCAGTAAAATTCTGCAAACTAGTTGATTAATGACTCCATGACAGTCCATAGCAATAAAATATTGACACACGTTATTTTGAACATTTGTAAGGTTGGTACTGTTCGTTTGGTTCAGTAACAAGTGATACTGCTGCACTACCTGAAAGACTTCACATTTTTTACTAAGAACTTACTAAGCACTTTTATAAAAGTGAGAAACGAACAGAAATATAGATTTTAGATAAGGCAAAATAACCATCGCTACAGAAGAGAGAAAACAGTTACTTTTTGTCACTTGTTTCCCACATCCCTCTCCCCAGTTACTAAGTGTAGATAGTAGTTATGAAAACATTGGAATCATCTTTTCCAAACAGATTTTGTACCAGCAATAAATATTAAGCTGCAGCGATGATATGTTGTTTGTCATGAATTTTTTCCCAACCCTGAGGACCTTTAATACTATGCATCATTAGATACACCTTCTCTTACAACAAATTTGTAATTATTTTTGTTGATTCGAAAATGAACTAACCAAAAATGGTTTATCCCCCTTTATTCAGATTAACAAGATTGTACTGTACATACTCGATTGATTTACTGTGATTAAATAAATACCTCAGACTATAGTGTACTCCATCAAGTACATGATTGATTAACTTTTAAAGTAAATTAATTTGCTTAGGTACCCCTTGGGGTACATGAAGAAAATTTTAAAAAATATACTGAAAGTTTTTTTTGTGTGAAATTGCGAAGCCTACATACTTAGATGTTTAACCCTTTAAGGAGTATGGACGTCATATGAAGTCTCCTTTTGATAGGCTAAAATGAGTAATGGATGAAATCCAAAAAATTACCAAAAGGAGTAAAAAATTAAAATCTTTAAAATCTCTTAAAAAATGTATATTTACATTTGAAAGCTTAATAAAAAAAGACTTCGTGTTCTACAAGTCAATATTTCAATACTTTTTCAAAATCAAATGTCTTATTTTCTCACTAAGGCAGAGTCAATCAATATTGTCTGCCATTTAGACAACAGTAACAAACTAGATGGTTGCTCAACAAATATGTCACTCTAAATATGGCCAAAGTATGCAATATACGAGGAATGGCTAGTATAATTTAGCAGCATATTCTGACAGCAAAGCGATGCGCGCGACATGACCTTGAGTCGGTGGCTACTGCGATCTGGTGGTAAAATCAGATTACAAGTGATTGCGAGCATAAACATGGAAGTTAAGTATGTTGCCGATAGACAGAACCACTTTACAGACAAATCTATTTAAAGGCAATCAGTAATAACGTTGCATTTACGATAATACAAAAATACAGAGGCTAAACGTCATATGACGTCCGTACTCCTTTGGGCCACTATAAGAATATACGTCATATGACGTCCTTACTCATTATGTACAGTTTACACGCACTCCTTAAAGGATTAAAGTAAAAAACCAGATTATAATGTTTTGCCACAATTATTGAAAAATTTAACAGCAAATGAGAGAGTCTAGATTAAAGCTGCCATTGTGAACATGTTAATACAGAAAAATTGTAATTCATAAAGAACGTGATATTGATCACGTCACCCATTTGTTTCAGTATTAGACAATCTATATTATTTCAAAACTTAAAAGTTGTATAGTACTTCCATAAAAAATTTGAACATGAAGATTCATATATGTATATACTTACATTTTGAATGTTTGCTAAATGTGTTCTATAGCTGTTAAATACTTAATAGATTTTTTCATTTAAAAATATATAGTAGTGACAAAAAGAACACATTTTTTATTATTTCAAGAACAATTTTACATTTGAGTTTATTCTTCATTGAAAAATTAAAAAATCTAATTGTTTAGGTAATATAACAATGACATAAACACAATATAACTGAAAATAATTGTTTTATTAGGAGAGTAGGCCTATGTTAAATTCTCTTGACCCTGGTTGTGTTGCAAAAAACTACTGAAATAAAACTACTACAATAAAGCTATTGTTGTAGAGAACAATACAGCTATTTCTCAAACAAAATAACTCTTAGAAAACAACTCAAACACAGTAATTAATTAAATTAAAACATTGCACTTAACATTATATTAATAATACTTTAAAGGAAATCTTTAAAATTATGTATGTAGTTACATAACAACATATTGATGAGAAGAAATCAAATTCATGAGAAAAATACATTATGAAATGAAAATTTGGTCACTAAAATTAAACTAGCATTAGTGAAAATTGACAGATATATTTTTATAGGAATGAGAATATTATTGGTTTGCTTAGTGTGGCTAATTAATACAGTGTCGAGTACACAACTCTATTATTTTTTAATATGCACAATTAACTAATTATAACTGATTAGAATTATTTTAAATTATATATTTTAAATATATTAAACATATATTTTAAATATATGTTAACAAAAGAAATCACACTTTTTACCAAAGTAATAATGCCCATATCAGTGGCAGCACAAAGTCTAAAAGTAAGAGGTAAGAGGTACAGATCATATGTATGGCACAGACTCAGGATAGACAGGATAAGGCTTAAAAAGGCTTCTCCTTAAAAAAAAGCATTATAATAATATCAATTTATCTTTTTTAGATTACATTGTTATGATTGTACAAGTATCGAGTGACTTTTGTTTATTCTTAGTCACAACTTTCCACAGACAAGATAAATTGAAAAATGACTTTGGAAGGGATCTGAAATCATTGAATAATTTAACGGTATCTGAAAAGAGTAAATGATTTCATTACAATTTTTCTCCCAGAAAAGTCACAGCCACCTGTATACTATATGAACACTACAGTACTCAGTGTTTTATCTGAAACTGGTAATTACTTATATTTATATAATACCCAATACCTAGTGGTAACTAGAGGATCGATATGTATAAAATCGGGAAGTTTATACTTGTGCAATGTATATATATTCAAATGTATGAAAAAGGGGCATATCTCAATATAGTACAACTTTTAAGAGTGTCAAAGAAAACACTGCCTGGAAAGTATTTTTACTGGTGCCACTCTTGTTTACTATCAATTCTGAAATATCCTCAAAATGAAATAAGAGACTTACACAATGACATTTGGTACCTCAACAGGTCATAAGTTGACCTGATTCAAAACCAATTTTAACAGATACGCCCCCTTGACATGTTATTGAAATTGCTCATATTAACTGAAAATTTAAGTATCGAATAGTAAGTTTAAACAACTGGTCCCATGCATTCTTTAATACTCGGGTAATCTAGTTGCAACCTTGCAATGTAAAGGAGTACCCTAAAACTGTTAAAGTCTTGTGCTTACAGTTTGCTTTATTGTAATAAGTAAAGCAATTAACACTTAATATGGATGTTTTCAAATCAAGTACAATTATAATACTCAAGCATTAATACTCAGGTTAGACTCGTGTTCAATACTTATTGCATTTAAAACATTTCTAACTCTAATTTCAATTCACTGTGATGTATAAATACCAAAATTACACAATTAACTATAAGGTGATGATGTATTAATATCAATAAAAATGTACATTTGTCAGAATTAGGGATGGATTGATTCTGATACTCGATTTCTTAATACCTAGCAATATTGAGGACAGAAGATTCTCAATAAAGAGGCTTTTTTCATTTTATTACACCAATATTTTCAAAATATTTGATTACAAAATAATAAAATAAAATTAATAGATGTGTTTTGAATACTCTTGGAAAGTCACAATTTCATAACATAAGATTAGTAGTGATGTGTAGAAACTGAATTTTGAAGCCACTGAATCATAAAAAAAGTATATTCGTGGATGACAGCTGATTGCCATTACTAAAATTAAAGATCGCTAAAACATGTTATTGTTGTAATTTTTAATAAAAACGCGTACATAGTTATGTAAATTAACAAATTATCGCAGATTTGTACATAGTATTTTTGCTTTCCGTTCCTATTTCTTATGTCTATCAATGTTCGTGGATCGCTGTGCGCTTGCTGCTCAGTGGTAAACAAACAGAAATTAATTAATTTTTGTTTGTTCCGTAATTTGTGTAGTTGTATAAATATGTCTAGTAAAAGAAAATATGTTTATGCTGGAAATGGCTGGCTGGTCCTACTGGCCAGATTTACTTTGAAGATGACAAAACAAAACCATTTAGCATATTATGTTTTTGGCTACAGATAATACAGTAATCGGAATTTAATTTATTCGGTATTGGCCCATCCCTAGTCATAATGATGAAAATGAATTTTTACAGTACAAAATTAACATTAAGGTATGTACATATCATCAAAAGAAAGCAACATAAGACACAACCAAAACAAAAATATTTTTATCACGAAAACCAACACAGTTATTTCATAAAAATTCTAAATCTTTTAAAACACAGAACAACTACATACAATGTTGTACTGTGTAGAAGATGCACTTACATGCAAATTTATATGTGGATGAATGAAAATTTGTACGTAATATAAGTCTTCATTTTTAGTATTGAAATTAATATTCTGGGAGCAAAAATTCATGCGGACTCTACAATCTGGATGGTCACTCATAATATTTGTTTTATTATTAAAATCAGCTAAGTATCCAATTTTATACACATTTATTCCTGAAAGACCATATTATTCTTGAATCTGGTTACAAGGCTCAGTAATTAATTAATTGCTCTAATAACACAGTTAAGATATTCAGATACATTATTATAACAATTACAAATTAATTTCTTGTAAATACCTATAACAAAATACAACTATGTTTTAATTACTAACAAATTAAATTCTTTGTTTAAAAAACTTTTTAAATTATTACTAACAAACTTAATAAAATAAACAAAAACATCTATTCTGATAGTTGAAATTATTAAAATATTTTTATTAATTGAACTAAAATAGGGAATTTATCTAAACTAAAGACAGAAGTATAAAAACCAAAATGATATGAATGATGACAAAATTTTAGTGAAGTAAACAATAAATTAATCTATACAAATATACAAAATGATTTGCGCTGAGAGAAGTAAAACAACAACAAGGTGAGGTTTATTGCCAAGGAAACCAGGAAGACCTGTTGGCGACGGTGGGGGTGGTGGGTGCTGGCGGAGTGAGGGGGGTGGTGGGTACACTAGGCAGATCCTCTGTCACCTTGGTGTTGGTTTGGCGATGCATTTCACTCTCGAAGACTCTCACATCGGCGAGTGTCATATTGTACCATTCGTCCACCCAAGCAAACGCCTGCCGATGTCCCAAGAGCAGAATCTCACGTATGGACTAAAACAGATTGTTGGAATAAACTTTTGGTAATGTACTGTAATGTCTCTCATATTTCAATGATAATTTATTTTTTAGGCTGTTTGTTGTTATGTACAATAAACCAATTATGACTTTGATTGTTCCCTTAAATCAAGTCAAGTCAAGCGACTAAAGTCATGAACTAGGGTTATGGAAAATGATCTGCAGCATTGTTACTTATGCACAGTGAAAAATTCACATAGAGCAGTGTAGAGATCAAGGAGCGGAACATTGAAGGGATAACACCAAATTGTAAATATCTAAATAAAATTTGTTTACAGGTTAAGTTGAGTTATTTTCCAGCCCCATCTCGTATCTAAGTTAAATTATCCAACAATGTGACTCATTTTAGACAGTTGAGGGGAAGCTTATGAAATATTTTTTTATTTCATATATACTGTACTTTGAACATACATAACATAAACACGTCAAAATAAACTATTTGATGAATCTCCTATCAACCGATTGCACTCATCTCAAACTGCTCCAAATCTTTTCACTCCTAATTATTCCTTCATTAAACCAAACATATGAAAACTACAATACTGAATATGTTGCAGTGGTGTAGTTAGGGCTTGGCTTTGGTGGGAGGCAGGAGATGAATTTGATTAAAGAGTATACCACACTGGGCGTATGGAGTAAATATGAATAAATCTAAATATAAATAATATAGATAGGCCTAATTCAAAGTAAATATTTAACAGTTGTATTTCAAACAAATTGGATAGCTGTTGCATGTTCAATTTTTTAATTTTAAAATTTCGGGTAGAAGGTTCTATGCCCCTCATCCTACCCCCCTTTGTTACACCACTGATATACAAAAAGTTTACAATTTGTAACGCCAGTGCTCAGTCACCTACCCTCTGAATGAGTTCCTCAGCCTTGGTCTGCAGCCCCCACACGTCGAAGTTGGCTTGCACTACCTTGTAGGAGCACATGATGGGCTGCGTGGTGCTGGTCCATCCCTCGGCGAGCGGTCCACGCTTGGTGACACTCGACTGGTAGAACCTCAGGTCCTAGTTGATAACAATGAATGTATAAAATCTGTTTTCACTTTCAGGTGTTTAAATATACAACAGATCAGGATAAAAGAGCTTATGATAGGAAAGGTTAAAAAAAAAAATCAACAGCCTTTCTTCAATGTTGAGAAGAAACATACTATATTGGGTTCTATCAAAGAATCAAAAAAATCAATTAACCCTACCCACAATGATGTTATACATAACTATTAATAGTTTCATAGTTGACAGACAATTCCGAGTCCATATTTCAAACTCCCTGAAGGGTCGACCAAGTTAAGCCAAATTACTTTGGCAAACTAAGTACATTGGCAAATATACTGATACGGACAGGATCAAAATCGACCGATCCACCCACTTATAGTAAACGGCCACCAGCTTATATGATGGGCCGCCATAATGTTATTCCCAAAGATTTCTTTTATAAACCAAAATTCAATATACAAAGTTTCAATAAAACTTGCACTACAGCGCAAGTTACCTCACTGCCGTGATCTGCAATGTTTTCTCTACTTGTAATTAAACAACTCCTTACACTATGAACATTACACAAAGTAACAAAACATTATTAAACAAACTCAACAGCAAAATGCTCTGCCCAGGTGACAGTTTTCGTGAACAAAGAAACAAGGCCCAACTGAATGTTTTAACAATCAGGGAGACAAGTAAATAAAAACAAAGGACAAACAGGTAATTCAATATTTTGGCATAGAATAAAACATTTTATATTGTATGAAAAATGGCCGCAAGGAATGAGATCAGACACTAGATAAATTCTGCAAATACTAAGAATAAAACATGAGGGGATGCAAGAAATGAGATAGCGGACAGGTTGGAAAGAGCTGGAGCAACTCATGACTCTTGGGCCCAGAACCATATTATAGCTTGGCTAAGTGTTACATCAGAAACATTGTCAAAAAATGGGTGGCTGAGGTGACTTCTCATGACTGGGAAGGTCTTCCAGATCTGAGACAAGTGAAAGCTGTCATACACCCCAAATCGAGAGACAGCAAAGCTATTCTTGGACACAGCAGACCAAACATCAGATTGTTCTCTAGGCTGATCACTCTGTTGGGTGCCGGGCCATTCTTGGAAATGAAAAAGCAGATAACCTCGCCAAAAAGGGAGTGGAGTCCTTTATGGTGAGGCCAGAGCCGGATTGCGGGATAGCTTTCTCTTACAGCAAAGCTCTTGCAAAAGATTGGGAAAAGAGGACAAGAAATTGGAGTAGAGCCTCAGAATTAAGACAATCAAAAATGTTTATCTCTCCTTATGCTAAAGGGTGGGCATCTCTCCTAGATCAGAGTTAGGGGGATATAAGAATGATAATAGGGATGCTGACAGGACATGGCCCCCTTAGAAAACACCTCATGAAGGTGGGCCTTAGCCAGACTAATGAATGCAGTCCAGACTCTGCGGAGAAGAGGAGGAATCAGCGGAGCATATTTGGCTAAATCGTCCTGCCATATCTAAAATTAAGAAAAGATTCCTAGAAGCATATCTTCTCAGACCCAAGGACATCAGAGAACAAGAGCTCTCAAATCTGATCGGCTTCTGTAAAAGTCTCAGATTCTGAGGATACAAATGTAAGTTAGGGAGACGCAAAGGTCCTTTTAGAACTAAGTGTGGGGACAATCGTCTCTTTCCCTCAGGAAAAAAGGCTGATCACTGTCTGAGTCTGAGACTTATAGCTTCTGCAGGGAGTCCAAGACTGTGAATGGATCAGGTGGAAACTGCACAAGGCATTTATAAATCACGCTCAGATGGGATTTTTAGCTGCTAATGATGTTTTGTGGTCTTGAGAGCCTTAAGATGACCTGAGTTGTCTACACTTCAAGGTCAAGTCACAACAGATACTCAGGGTCGGATTAATGGGGGTATTACTTTTGCCCTTTCGACCCTTTAGTGTTATATTGTAAGTACAAAACGTTTATTGATCTCATTACAGAAAAATGTAAAGTACTCGAAAAGTACTTAATCTTATTCGCATGGAAGCATGCAAGGTGAAAGATCGCCTACTGGTCCTAAAAGTGTTAACAAATTACCTTAGAATGGATACACATTAACAATGAACATTTGTTTGGCTGCCAAGATGGAATTCTAGATCAGTTAGACTGGACAAGTGTTAATCAATCATAGTTGAATATCACTACATAATTACAGTCAGTTTACAAACTACTCTTGCTCACCTCTTCTTCTTTGTAATGCCTGGGACTGATCTCATCGTAACAGATGTCGACAAAGTCCACCGTCCTTTGTTCCAACTGTTCTGGTGTCAGGTTCAGGCACTGTACAACATATGGGATTAGGGAAACAAAAAATTAGTTTTACAGGTCCTGGATATTGAATTGTTTCAGTGCTAGTACTGTACTGGAATATCACTTGTGAGGTAGAAGGTAAACTATTTCATGTCAGACTTTTCTAATTACACTTCTCTATATTTAATTTTTGCTGAATTAACACTTCAGTAGTTATTTGAAATCCATATCGATCTACGGGATTTGACTTTTAACACCAGTGAGAACAGACATCACTTGAGACCTTGAGTAGTCATTTACAACTCTAATCACCTATAACGGTACTTGTTTTGTGCATCTTAATCTGCATATCCCTAGTATTTTTATTATTTTATTTATATCTGCATGCTTTGAAGTTCATAATACTTCTCAAGACTACATGCACTATGTATGTTTGCTTATAACACATTATTGTTACTCAACTTAGATTTTAACAACAAAGCGACAGATTGGAAGTATGAGAGGGAACAATTCCACATGTGAAATGGAAAGTGACAAAGATTGTGAAAATCAAATCGATTCACTTCCCAACAACTTCCTGAAGGATTCAATGAGAAAATTAGAAAGACTGTCTGGTTTACACCTACCACTTGAACCTAGACTGAGTACAGAAAAAAATAATGTGTTACTAACATTTAGACAATCCAATTTAGGAGCAGGCTAAACACATCACTAATCCCAAATGTCGAGATATTAGGACAACACAATTGATCAATAGATCTCATTTACTTCAGAGGATGACTGTTACTTGATACTTGTTATCTGCATCCCTGACCAGGTAGCTGGATCGATGGCGTCAAAAATTTAGCCATGTACAAGACATTTTGTTAAAATTTTAGATATTTAAAAACTATTTACATTATTTACACAGGCTATGGCGGCAAGATAGTGTCAAACTCGCTACTAAAAAACTCTTCCAGTGAGTAGAATGCTTTCCTCAGCAACCAAGTCTTGACCTTAGACTTGAAGACCTTTTGGAATGGGTGGGGCTCCCTTAGAGTTAAAGGTGAGGGAGTACCATCCTTGCCTGCTAAACTGGAAGATACCGGAACAGAGCTAACTTCACCTTCTTCCAAAGCTACTGGATATAGTGCTCGTTATCCCTCCTTGTGACAGATATAATATGTGATCTCGACAAAAGGTGGTCCCTATCCCCCAATCTTAACTATCCTAAATATCCCGTCATTCCGGAAGCAAGCAAGGTCCTTTTAGGATTAGCTTACTATGAGAAATTTCCTCAGCTTCTTGTCCTAAGTGAACACAACACAATTGGCTTCAATATTGTATTTCCTAAAATAAATCCTGCCTCAATAGCACCGTAAACATCTCAATATTTACAGTATGCACATTACTGTTATAGTCTAATTTGAAATGGTAATTTAAGCAAATATTTGTTATTGTGTTGTAAATGTATGGTTTTGTTGTTTATTATATTTAATTGTTATTACATTTTGTTATTTATTATAATATTCTATTGTTATAATGCTACGGATTTTATATTCCATGCAATGTTTTTTGTTATAGTGTTGTATTCTTTAGCTGGGACAGTCTAGTGAGAATTTCACACAATTTTGGGGATCTTGAATGACCAGCAATTTTTGACTGAACTTTTTAACTGAAACTGTTATGCTAGTTTATGTTATTTGAGACTGCAGACAGGCCTTGTGTGGTGTTGCAGTTTCAAACGGATTTCAAATATGTAACTATTTAACTACATAATTTTTGTTAATTACTCATATCAAGTACTCCAAACCAAAATGCAAAATTAAATTTTTTAATTTCTGAATAATTCAAGTCAATCTTCAGTAGTACAGTACATTTTACATGAGTTAAAATTGTACCATAAAAATAGTTGCTTGGTCATTTTAGTAAAAAAAATTTTAGGATAAAAGTGCTTCATGCCTGTCGCCATTTAAAGCCAATGCTAAGGACACCATTCTAAGATAAAGACGTGTGATAGATCTCATCTAACATTTTTTCACTTAGGTGAAGAAGCTAAAGCAATCCCTCATAACACTTAGTTCTAAAAAGACCTTTGTGCTTGCTTCCAGGGTTACAGGATTTTCAAGACGGGTAAGGTTGGGGATAAGGGCCACCTCTGTAGAGATTTCATCAGGAGGGCTAGTGGAACATACATTTTAATACAAGAATTATCATTCCACACATTAATTTCCTGTATAGAGAATATCCTAGGAATTTATAGAACTAAATGGATTTCGATTACTAAACCATTATTAATTACTCAAGCATTTAAAAAATCAAAGCTTTTTTAAGAAGTGATTTCATTTTGCATTTGCATTTCATTTTTGTGATTTGATTTTTTCATTTTTGTTTTTTGAGCTATCTTTCAAATTAATCATAATTTCCCGGGAATTTATGAATTTGAAAATATAACTGGGAATATTTTCCTCGATTTTAAATTCCCAGGAATTTTACATCACTATTACTCTCTCATGTTTAGCCTAGCAACAGCCTGTAACACTAAGGGAGTTCCACCCACTACAATAGACAAACTCAGCAATAGACTAGATTTATCGATCAAACATTCACCCCAATAATCTCGACATCTGTAATTAATGGTGTGTTGCTCTTGGACATCCATGGGGTTGCCTGTAACACTAAGGGAGTTCCACCCACTACAATAGACAAACTCAGCAATAGACTAGATTTATCGATCAAACATTCACCCCAATAATCTCGACATCTGTAATTAATGGTGTGTTGCTCTTGGACATCCATGGGGTTGCCTGGATGTACATAAACCAGCTAGAAGTAAAGCCTCCTAGGGGTTAAAATCTATAGATTTCAACCATAAACTTGGTGACAGAGGAATTACAATTTGATTAGCTCATTAGTATAATGCACAGGAAGTAATAATTCGCTTCTTTCTATTTAAGAAATGTTTCTTAAATACTTAGATCCTAGTAAAAAGGAGAGGTATTGCTGATCTGAAGCGAAGTTAATATTAAAAATAATTTAATACCACACACAGATCTAATTATGATTTTAACTGAATTCTTCACTATTGATAAAATTAAATATAACATTGCTTTAATACAAAAAACAGTTTTACTTAACTTGAAAACTACAATATTTTAAAGAAATTAAGTAAAATGCATACTTACGTTCTCACTGGATCCATTGTTGTTTTCAAATTTTGTTTGTATGTGGATACTAAACTTTGGAATGAATGAGCACTGAAACATAAAAATGGTAAATTAATGAAATTATCAAAACAAATCTGAGTTACCCCATAACAAACACAGACTTCACATTTTACAAGAACTATTTCTCCTAAGATTAGGTATTTGGTTTTTGGGGATTTGAAAACTAGTTCAAAAAGATTTTGATGATTGAGTGTAAAGGTTTTATGACGTTTATATTTCTATAATTTATTTATCACTTGAAATTTTATTTATTCTTTTCCAAACAAATACGTATTTTGTGCCGAAGTTCACTAATAAAGTTTGATGTGTTTTTTGTGTGGTGGAATTTTTGGACACAATTAAGTCTAAATACAATAAACTTGATTTAAATTAATCTATTAAAATAAAATATAACATTTTCGGTGTTTGGATGTAGTATCGAATTTTAATTGATTTACAACGTCTGTATTCTACAAAATATTTTTGTTCATAAAAATATAATTCATGTTAAATTTATATCAACATCAAAAAAATTTAGAATGTCATAGTAGTTAAAAAAAATCCCCAGTTATATCAGTATTATTGATACATGTTTACCTGCACAATATAAATAATAATGGTTTAATTAAATTTATTCTAGTCTGCTGACAAAATCTGGCATTAATAAGTCTTAGAAATGTTATCAGCAGGGTCCAATGTGTTCTAATATATCTCATACAGGTTCTCAAAACTTTATTGTAAACATTTTGGTGAGGCTTAATCTAAGAGGGTTTACTTTTCACTTAAAATTAGTGCCAATATGATTTATACTAATTAAGATAACAAGTAACTAGTGAGATTTAACAGTGTGGTAAACTGCAAGCACTGTAGCAATAATAATAAATATACAAATAAATTGTTATGGTTTATTTTTTTTAGAAGTTATACAAAAAGAAAAGGCGTATTTTCTTTTAAACTTTATTCTGCTCATCCTCATGAACCATTGGCCTGTGTAAGGATCTCAAACTGAATGAGAATGAGTCGATACAAAAGCCACGAAACTGTGCTACTTCTGTCTCATACCTGATGTCTTAGATGGTGGTGGCCATGGTGTGAGCGTCGCCTCTCCAAAATCCTATATAGGTCTGTTTGTTTACAATTCTCTGAGCAATTTGAACCATGGATCAATTAAATGGCTATTAAATTATGTGAGTACTGTTGGAGCAGAAAGCGAAGTATGTTCATTTTCCTTACATGGAGTAACTGAGAGTAAAGATTTGTGCCATAAACCAAACTTTAATCCTTAAAAATGGAAAAATGTTTTTCCACAATACAAATTTACATGAAAATTTGTAAAAGCACAGCTCACAATCAATTATGCATTTCATCAACTCTCAAAATGGTTACTGATACCCAATCTTGAACTCGTAAAACATTTAATATCAGAATCAGCAATGAGGCATTATAAAAATGTGATTATTGTTTTTATTTACAGGGTGTCCCGCGAAGAGGTTTAAAGGTTTGATTTTATATTACTTGCCCATTTATGCACCATTTTCAAACTCTACACAATTCATTAAATAGGTTTAAAAAATATTCTGTAAAATTTCAGCTCTCTAGCAATTGTTGAAACAAAATGGTGGCATTTTTTAAAAAAAAACTATACTTTAAAAACTGTAAAAAAATATTATTTTTGGATTGCTAGGTGGTTCAACTCCTGGGTAGGCAATCTGGAATTGTCTAATTGCTTCTGTAATGTTGAAAAAAGCAATAGCTTACACACAACACTTCACTTTTTGTTTAACATTAAAAGCCATAAAACTGAAATGGAGGTTGTTCTTCAATCAAACAGCTGTTTTCAACAATGAGCATTATTAAACAGCTGTTCTTTAAAACTGCAACACAGTAATCAAATCAGATAGTGTTCAAGAAATGAATTTTTATAGGAAGCAAAATGGTAAAGGTTTAAATATGTCACCATTTTGTTTTAACAATTGCTAGAGAGCTGAAATCTTCACAGAATATTTTTAAAACCTATTTAACACGTTCGCTACCCGAGCGACGCACATGTGCGTCGCTCGGAGGCCGCACTCACGGACCGCGCTAAAAATTATAAACCTCACTCTTAGACTGGGACTTGCAAGATTGACATAACCATAGACCATGAATGGTATATTGTTAAAATTAGTCTAATAACTTCCTAATAAACTAAAAATATGTTTACAAATAATAAGTACTTGTTTTTTTTTTAATTAAAGCAATTTTTGATGACGACGCATATATGCGTCTCCCGTCTATAAGCACGAAAATAATAATAAATTCAATATGTTATTTTTCAAATAGACCAGGTGTTGATGATATGCGTCTTTGTACATTTGTCCCTTATGTTAGTTCAAATAGTACATTTTAGCAAAACAACAAGGTTTTTACATGAAAATATTTTTATTGAACATATAATTAGGTTTTACTCTTATTGGTAAAAATATCTTACATAAAAACAGATAAATGTTTCTTCATTTTTTAGTGTGGTAGTCTTGAAAACAGCTTGGCATACATAAACCAAACGGCTTATCATCTGAGTTCTTGCAAGTTGCAAACAAATATAAAATGTGTCACGCCTCTTGTTACGTTTTACTCGGCAAACATAGCACTTTTACTCTCTTCTCCAACTTCTGTGGTAAATGAGCTGCAGGACTGGTACGAGGAGTACGTGTGACAGGCTCCGACTGGATGTAGTTCCTAATGATGATATTCCTATACTCAAGGTAAGTCATTTTTCCATTTAGTTTTGAATGAAGGTAAACACTATTCCATAGTGTAACATCTATAAGATGGAAAAAGATTTTAACGTACCATCTGAGTGACTTACGTGGAGTTGAGTAATAAGATATCATTTGGTCGCTTCGATCGATGCCGCTCATACCCTTTATTGTAATCTACGACCATGGCGGGTTTCATTGTAACAGTACCTCTTTTGTTAGTTACATGGACCATTTCAGGACCATTTGTAGTTGAAATGGTTGTCACGTTTCTCTTATCCCGCCACTTCATCACCGTCACATCACCCTTTTGCCGACTAATATACTCTCCCTTCTGTAACGTAACTTTGACTTTACTACTACCTGCGGGTTACCTGCTCTATCGACTTGTAACGTTCCACATATATTTGTTTTGCACTGAATCAAGTTTTCTGATAGATCGACGCTGTTGTAGAAGTTATCTAAATAAACTGTGTGACCTTTCCCAACGAAATTTTCCATCAGTTTCATGACAACTTGATAAGTGTGGCCTTTGTTTTCATGCACTATCGTACCTTTTCCTTGATAGATAAAAATGTTCAGAATAAAGCCATCAGATGTGCAAAGTTCGTACAACTTTATTCCGTACTTATGAGCTTTATTTTTTATATATTGACGGAATGAAAGTCTTCCGCGAAACAAAATCATAGCCTCGTTGAGAGAGAGGGATTTCCCAGGACTGAATACTTTGTTACAGTTCTCTAAAATGTGGGTTAGGACTTGATCAATCTTGTGGCAACTTATGCTCAGTGCAATCTGTCTCAGTGTCATAAAAGCATAAAACATCGCAAAATGCTCTCAAATCTAGTTCGAGACATTGTATTTCCAAAAAAATTGGGTGGGCATATAATGGATCTGTAGACCAATAGTGTTTTAAAGTTGGTAAACGCACATTACCCATTAACATGCAAAAAGGCCTAGAAAACCTTTTTACTTCATCTCTGTTAACGTCTATCCATTTATTAAGTGCTGCATGTTTTGGTATAGGGTTTCCCCGATTGACATTTGCTCTTTTATTGGTCCATGTGACAATTTTATCGAGGATGGAATCATCAAATATGCTGCCAAATACTTCCACCGGATCATCCGCTTGAATGTTTATTTGTTCCTGTCCTGTAAAATCGAAAGTTTGAGGGACATTATTAGTGTTTGTCCACAATCCTTCAACAGTCACAAATTGTTCGTGGATAGCATTTACTACCATTTCTACATTATGATCCTGCTGTGCTAAATCATCCCGATTATTTTCATTTTCGATTAAGTTTACTTCCATTTCAGCATTTTCTGCTAGTCCTATTTCTATGTCCGTGTATTCTGCTATAGGTTCAATGAAATCATCAGGTAAGTACCTTACGTTTTCCTCACTATCAGTTTCGCTTTCACTAGATGGATGATACTCACTACCTCCGTCTGAAGAGAACAAATCACTTAGTTCAGAGTCATCACTATTTTGGTCACTAATCATACGGTCTATTTCACTGTTTGTTTGTAAAAATGATGAGGATTTTTCTCGTCTTCTGTTTCGTTCCATTGTAAACACTACTACTCTGTTAACACTATAACAACAACAATCTAGTCCGTAGGCCTACTAAACCACGTTATAGCTTTGAGGTTAGGTTTACTCTTATATACAGCTGAAAACAACAGCTGTTTAGCTAACCGTATTGTGACGTCAACTAATCGTCGTAGCCCGCAGACCAAGGGACTCAAATATGAGTCGGGCATTCCCGTAGACCGGTACAAAGAGAATAGAGCTTTAAAATAGACCGTTTCATGAGAAATAGTCTTTTCAATACAATGGTGACAACGGACGCAAATATGCGTCTCTGGTCTAATTTAATGTGATCACCGGACGCAAATGTGCGTCGGCAGTCTGTGCGAAATAAATAGGTAGACTCAAAATATGCGTCGATGGTCTATATTAATGGAAAATAATTAACAATGCGGTAGCGAACGTGTTAATGAATTGTGTAGAGTTTGAAAATGTTCAGTGCCTAAATGGGCAAGTAATACAAAATCAAACATTTAAAACTTTGTAGGACACCCTGTATTATTCATTTGTTGACACATTTTTATACATTATATATATATATATATATATATATATATATATATATATATACAAACCAAAGCTTAGTTATATGACATAAAGTCACCCGTGTAAAACATGATAAGAATCAGATCATTAAATATATTGCTTTTTTTGACAAGACTAAAAGAAGTACACATTTGTATCACACTGGAGTATGCTGCAAGTACCTAAGATCAGAGCAGATTTGGATGGATTTTGTATTAGGTCAGTGAATGATAAACAAAAAAAATGAATACATACTTCTGATTTGGCAACTTGATACAAAACAATCTGTTAGTATAAAAAAACATTTGGACAGATTTTGTTTTAGGTCAGTGCATGATAAACAAACAAAACGAATAAATACTTCTGATTTGGCAACTTGATACAAAACAATCTATTAGTATAAAAAAACATTTGGACAGATTTTGTTTTAGGTCAGTGCATGATAAACAAACAAAACGAATAAATACTTCTGATTTGGCAACTTGATACAAAACAATCTGTTAGTATAAAAAAACATTTGGAGAAGTACCAAATATAGCTTCTTCTAATAACAAAATTAAACTGTTTATTAGTTTAGAAGAGTACTCTCTTTCTGCTGAGTAGGTTATTTTCGTAGGCTGGTAATATGTTGATGAAACATCCTTGATATCTCATTTAGTTTTGCAAAATTCTGATCTGTTAGGTATAAAAAGTGTTAATTTTACTATGATGAGTTAAAAATAGAAAATCTGCTGATTTATCTAACTAACATTCTTTGGATTTCAGTTGATTTAAACACATCTGTATATTTAACTAATGTAAATCGCTTAAATTTAATTAATCATATTTTTATTTGAACAAGTGTTGTTAATTAATCAAAGTTAATTTTTAAAGAGTAACACAGCAAAAACGTTATGCCAACAATGCATTTTTAAACAATATCAACTGTAAAATAACTTGTGTTTCATACTCTAATGAATTCCCATGTGATGGATATTATTGGTTATAAACATGAAAGTGATTATGGATTAGATGGTTTCTCAGAATCAAACCTTACAGAGATTCTCTAGTCTTTCAGAACCACACTTGCATTGGCTTTAACTGGTTAGAAATTATTAGTTGTATCAACTGTGACTTCAAACACATTGGCTAAACAAAAAGGAAGTTGAAAGAGAGAGTTGTGAACAACATTAAGCATGTTAAAAATATTAACAAGAAGAAAGATCGGTTGTAGCAAAACATGCTTTTTAAACTTGACAAAGTTTTTCAAATGTTAAATCATTTAAAAAAATCCAACATAAAAAGTATATAATTGCTCATGAAATGATTTTTATAAAGAAGAAGCAAAATGGTTTTGTAAATAACAAATCTAAGCCTTATTATAAGTCAATACCTTACGCCCTGAACATTTTGGTGATTTTGTTAATTGTGTGTTTAATATATACAATAAACTAAAATAAAAAAATATGGATATGTTCATGATTAGGGTGATTACAAGAGTATGGACATTTTCGTATGCTAGGCTTTGATAGTTAATAATCTTGTAAAATCGCTTCCAAAAGAGATTTGTCGACAAAAACAATACTTTGTCACCAATATCCTTTATAATGGTAAAAAAATAAACAAACAATAACTATACCATAAAGATTAATTGAAAAAAGATACTTGAACTTACAAACAAAGCACTTACCATTAGAAATTAATAGATACATATATCTATCACCCTCAACCTTCTTTTAATAACAATTTTGTGTTTATAGATGTTTCTAAGATGTATTTACTAACTCTAAGAATCTCTTTTAAACTAAATCATATACTTACAGTGTATTCTATTCAGCAACAAACAGCACATGAAACATAAAATGAATTCTTTACATTTCAAAAATGATTGAATTGTTTCGAAACTTAAGTAATATAATTTTAGGAGCCACTGGACAGTAGCAATAAGTATTTTTACAATAACAGCTAATTTTAATTACTGTACTGAATGAATAATTTATAATTTTACAAAGCTAAATACTTATTCTACACTCCGACAAACAAAGAGGGACCAGTGAGTATATTGTGCTACAGTAATTAGTCATTTATTTGACACGATAGAACTTTACAGTGTTCTGTGCATGTCTTCCAAACACTTAAGATATTGTATTACTACACAATAATAATCACAATCTACAAATAAAACTAGAACTAGGTCTGCTAGCCTCACACGTCACTACTCAAATTCCTCTTGTAGACTGTAGAATGCTCTTCAATAGTAGTTGACAATAAAACAATAAAATGAATTTAAGGACTTGCCTCCAGTATCCAGTCTTCAAGTTTATTTTTATAATTGTAAAATTTACATATTGATGAAATGGTGTTACACTAAACAATTGTTAAATTTCCAAACATTATGTTTACACCAGAAGAGTGTTACACCTCACATTTTTATTTTGGGTTGTAAGTTTTATAACACCTATTTTCTTCGTGAACAAATTTGAACCTCATAAAAATTTAACATGAAAGCAATGTTTTTGTTGGGGTATTGGGGTTGGGGCTTGAACTTAGTTGGAAAGTATTTTTAAGTCATAACTCAAACTGTTTAATTTCTTTCTAGACATGTCACACAGCATGTATGGAAGATGCTGTAGAGCTGCGTGTACTTGCATGAAAATTTACGACTGTGACCTTCAACTTCAAGCTGCGCCCAATCATTAATAGCCAGTTTCATAAACTACTGACAACTATTTTTACCCATGAGCAATAGACATACTGAGTTATTGCTTCCCTTAGTAATAAACTTTTATTACCGCTATGGTATATTTTTACTTTGTACAGATCAGTACATACTTCGCCTTTTCCACAACACAATCAAATGTATAAAATCTGTTCAACATAATCGGTAAAAAAAGTAACATTATAAGTAAATTGATAATTTATTTCCTTTTGATTACTACTGCACAGTTATCAGTGTTGACATAGCCACAAAGATAACACTGATAACAGTACAATATTCAGGAGGAACATTCTCTTCAATGTGTAACATGTGGGCATTTTTGTGCAAAATAACAAACTTCTCTAGTCTGATTTGTACAGGCTGTTTGAAAAATGTGGACCAAAACCTCAGAAAATTATTAATTGGCTTGAATTGAACTTAAGACATCATTTGAGCATCACTATTACCTTGCTTCACTTGGTATCAATGCTTTGTTCTATATTTAAACGTGAAAATCGATTTTAAGCTAGAGAATCGTAATTTCTAATTAATGACATTTGTCTATTTAAGGCCTTAGATGAGTATCGAAAGTTATAAAATAACTTAACTTGTTTTTAAAAGGCAGCTGTTTTAAATTTAGTACGTAACAATTTATTATATGCAAATTATATTATTTTGTATACTCTATGGAATGTCAGACATTTTTTATGTGTAATTGGTTTTTTTTCTATGCTCAAATTTTTATGAATCAATTCACTTGCCAGCTGCTAATTGCTTGCAAAAAATAGGTTGTCATCTGTTGGAAATCAGTATTATTGAGTTCTTGATGAAGATATATTTCTGAATATTTTTCTAAGTATTTCAGCAATTAGTAAGTGACAATGGATTTAGCAACAAATGCATAAACCAATAAAATTATGAACCCAGAAAATAATCAGTTAAATAAAAATAAAATATAAACACAATTCAACTTAGAATCTGTTATGGCTTATTGCAGTTCATTCTTTTCTAATGAGTGGAGTATTTAACGTAGTAAAGCAATGAGTATAAAACGCAAAAAAGAAATTCTCAAAGACACTCAAAACAAAGAACAGGAAACCATAGAAGAATTTAGCACTAGTATTATACCTTTTGTAACATATAATGGTGGCAAATATTCTAAATCCTATTATCCTTTCAAACCTTCTATTGTCAATAAAACTAAAAACAAAGATGAACCACAATAATGGAATTATTAAGCCAAAAATATCAAATAAAATTATATATTTACTGACATTACAAATATGCAATGTCAGCTGCTGGTCAATATGCAACAGTAAAGGATGAAGATAACACCCCCCTCCACCTATTGATGGTTCGAAATGACACTTTACTACTTTGTAAACAAGTATATTTATATTTTTGTATATGCATTTCTGCAATAGTGAGCTAAAAACTTTTCTCATTAGGTTAATGTATTCCTTCCTCATTCTCTTTCCAATCTAGTATCAATTTCCATCCTTTGACTTCATGTTCCTGACAATATTCAGTAAGAGAACTTTATAAAATACATCATGAATATTTGATGGGAGAACAGCAGCAGATAATCAATTCAAATGTATTCTACTTATGAATGCGCCCTTATGATGAAATGACTTCCAAATCACCTTGTATTAGTGGTTAATTTGAATGTAAAGACTCTCAAGGTTCTGTTCAGATACCTACAACTGTGCAATACGTATATACACTAAAACGAGTGAAGTACAATAAATCAAGAGTACAGAAATAATTTTAATTCTTTATAATTACGTGCTTTATATATTATTATAAAAATTTCTTTCCAGCACATAATGGTTTTCTCTGAGTATGTAATTCTATTTGTTGGTGATTTTGATGATCTGGATTCTGATTTTAATTGTGTTAGGTATGGTTTATTTGAAATTGTCAATCAACTGAAATAAATCACACATTGAATCGAATCAACTCTCTCCACAATAGCTACGTTATGTGTAGAAAACTCAGTTGCTCAACTATGCTTTGGAGATCATGCCAAAACATTGTGTGAGTTTGATAATACGCTCTGAACGTCTCCGTAACTGACAGATTAGGTTGGTTGCCAATCATCGGTTAGCCCTCTACCTCAGTACCCTGGTGATGCTGTTGCATTCAAGGATACCGTAGTATTGCCAAAGTACTCTATTATTTCAGTCTAGCTGGACCGTGGACTCCAGATTTCAGGAGTCTGTGACAATGTGAGATTTCAGATGCTGCATTAAGCAGAATGTAACTCCAAACATTAAGTCCAGCAGATACAGAGAACATTATTGCCAACTTTTGGTAGTCAACCATAAAAGTCTCATTAACCGTGCTAAACATGAACAGGACTACCTTCGATGTAAAAATTTAGATAATATAGATATTGCAATAAAATATCCTTATTTACTACCCAGCTGCAACACCAATAGATCCATGCAGTGTTTTGTGCCCCACATTATTAACAGACCTTGTATCTTCAACATAACGTTGTACATGCTTCCTAAACGATTATTAAGTTTTTTAATGGCATCAGTAACCTGGTAGCTCGGATAATTGGACTTCTCCTGTACTCGACAAATGGTCTAAGTGACTCCAATCTGCACAGATTTAGTAACCTAATTACAGAAGAAAAATGTTGTAATTACCTGTTATTGTGTATGGATAATAATTCCACGCCTTTTCGGTTACATAAAATACCCTGGGAAGGAATGATTGAATCCAAAATGGCAGTCGGCTGAAATCAAAATAAATGTAACGTAACAATGTTGGTAAAGGATTACACAGAAATATTTAACAAGGACATCATATCATCTGAATTGGATCTTCTATATTAAAATTTAAAATATTCTGAATTTATGGTAATATAATATAATATTTATATACATACTGATCATAAAACAAAATCAGGTCAATAACAGACATTTTAATATTTCTGATTAAAATTATTTACTTACAAGAATCTTTTATATCTTAATCACACTTTATTTTTGTTTCCGATTTCTGGATTTTTAAACAATACCAAATTGAAGACTCTTGGAGCAATTGTAAAATCTTTAAGTATTACTAAAATTTAATAAAAACAATACTTTTCCAATTTTTTTTTTTTTGACGAGGCCTTGTGAAACCAAAGGTCGCTCCATGGAGTTGGCTGATGATAAAATCTTTGGTTTTGAAATACCTCGTCCAAAAAAAAAAAAAAAATTGGAAAAGTATTGTCTTTATTAACTTTTAGTAATACCAAATTGTTTTATTAAATATATTAGAAATTAATCTCCAAGTTTTCCTTCAGTTAGACCAACTACGTCCTATAAAAAAATCCAAATGTTTTATTTAGATTAAGTATGACCTAAACATCCTAACGTGGCCAATAAACTAAACTAATTTTTTGTTCCTTTTTCCACAATTTAACCCTATACATTACAGTTATTTGTTTAAGAACAATACACCTATCTGGTTGGTAAATGTCCATCTATTGTTTCAAATATACCTTATGCAACGGAAATTACCGAAATTGACTTTTTTCTCTGTCACTCACCCTCTTTGGTGTGTATAACATGTTTGGTGTAGTGTGCTTGTATTTTTAAATTGTATGGTTTGCGATTCTTCATACAGCTATTAATAAATGTCAGTTACATAATTGAATTTTTTTTAAATACAACTTGTTCCATTGTTAAAGTTTTTTTGACTTTGGTAAGTTCATTGCCTTATACAGAACCAGAGCATATAGAGTTGGGGTGCCACATCTATATTCATCAAATGACCAACGGACAAAGCATAGAAGACATCATCGGTGCTCCTAATTATGGCAGGTGACCAGCGAACAATGGGGCACGGCGCATAGGAAGCTGGTTTGCCTTAATATTTAAAAAAAGAATAACTAACCCTGTCGTCATTATTTGCAATATTTAAATAGATCTGCTTAAATCTTTTTACTAACACAATTTAAATTGTGAACACAACGTTATCACTTCATATCCGGGAATGCCCTGTTATGATCACTGATGAATTACATCAGATACTTGTTGAAAGAAGCCCTTTTCAAGTCACAAATAGTAATATTCCTGCTGACAAAAGATGTAGGAGTTTAACTTCTTCAAACTCTAAAAGGAAGTTATGGAATGGTGAAGAAATAAGTAGGAAATTTTTCATTTACTCAAGAACCCATATTTTGCTTTTGCTGTAGTCTTTCTTCTTATAAAGCTATATCTTTGTCTGGAACGTGCGGGTTAATGATTGGCAAAACATGTCAAGGTTGTTATCACACTAGATAAGTCACAATCTCAAGTAAATTGTTTCAATCATGGCGGAACTTTCTCAAAGATTATGTTAAGATAAAACCATGGATGACAGAAAAGCACAGTTGAATTAAAGCGGAAACTGACTATTGTTGCTAAGTTTTGAAACATCTTCTAATTATAGTTCAATATTTAAGCAGTTAAGGACTGGCCTATCAAGGCAGCAATGATACAGTATTTAAAGAAATTAATAGCAACTTCTTTAAACTGGTTTAAGACATTTCTAAATTTTATTTTGTGTTGGCCAACCATCTGAGGAAAGTAACTGCTCACGAAACTCACATTCACTACTTGAGTAAACATCCAAAAAGAGCAATAATATCTGTTTGGAACCCATTCCATAAATTTGGTTGTCAAATATGCTGCTCCCTCATGTTCGCTAGCTGTTACATTTTTCAGCATAATTTGAGAGATATTCAACTTTTGTTTTAAGTTTTTATATATAGGTGAAGAATTTTGAAGAATTATGTTACAAACCAGACAGTAAAACCTTTAAGTTACACCTTATGGGAAAGTAGGAGCAATATGATGCTCTCCAACCATTGAAATTCTATATCAAGAAAATGTATGATGCAACACACGAAGCAACAACTGACACTAAAGTATATGCCCAATGGAAGAAATACTGGTGCAGGGATGGCAAAGAAACTGAAAGATTTTAAATTTCTGATTAGTTACATGGTATGCCATCATTTTCAAAATATGCTTAGCTAGCAAAGAAATTCAGTAGGAAAATTTATGCTTACTGGGTGGTATTGACCAGGTATGAAATGTAATTTTTGAAAAATATGAGAGCAGAGAATGCCTTAAACAGTGTTATTACTGATGCAAAAGAGCTGGTTGAAAAATTGGACACTGTCCCACAGATCACCACTGAATCTAAGATCAGACTAAGAAAAGTGAAGAAACAGTTTTATTATGGAGGAAAAGGATTAGTGGAAGAGCTCTACTTCGATCACCTAAACACAAACCTATAGCACAATCAAACAGACATTGCCTTATCTTACTGTGAATTCATACCACATTTCCTAACACATTTGTTAGCTTAAGAATTTTCCTTACTATTCCCGCTTCAGTTGACAGTAGAGAACTGAAAGGGATTTTTCAAAACTTCAGTTAATTAAGGATTATTTAAGGTCGATCATGTAACAGGAACGACTGAGTGGTCCTGCACCACTAGCAAAAGAAAAAGAAACTTTAAACTTTATAGACACGAACACAATCTCAAAGAGATTTCATGAAACAAAAGGCAAGAAAGAATAGAACAAGTAATTTTGCTATCTGTATATTAAGTTTTGTGTTTGTAATTTTATAATGATTTAAATGCATATCAAATATTTAAACATGAATGAGAAGATGACATCTGTACATCATGTAAACAATTTTAGAGCAGAACATATTATAAAGTTCTAGTTCTGGCGAACTGGGTACATTAGAATTCAGTCGCTGAAAATAATAAGCCAAAAATAAAACATTCGCTTAAGAATTAAGTCTCACACACATGCTTACTTAAATTTTATATAGATGTAATTTGTGAATCAATAACACCAATTAAAAGTTTGGCTTCTATTTCATTGATTTTTATACAATTTAGGAGGTTGCTAAATCAGCACTTCATATGGTCCAAACATTTCTCTCAGCCCGGTGCTGGCCGTATACCAATTTTTTAGTTTTTTGACACCTGAAGAAGAGACTAGATTCGTACCTAAAAATGTAGTGTTATATTCTTGTAACATATATAAAAATGGTAAATGTCCAAAATCCAGTTATTTATGAATTACAGTTATTCTAAAGTAATTACTTCAACATTTTTGTTAAATATTTTCAACAAGTATGAAACATTAAATGCATGTATAAAATATTTTCTCTAAATATGTTTTACCAAGCATAATTTGGAAAAAACGTATATATATAATCTCTTAAAGCAGTTTCAAAAGAAAACTACAACATTGTCTAATGTACAATATTTTGTTGTGTTACAACTTTGTCAAGTACACTTGTAAAACATACACAGGATAAAAAAAATTTATATATATATATATATATATATATATATATATATATATATATAAGTATGCAACATTCAGTAAAAACATTTAGCACATTTGTATATTTAGTAAATGTCGGAAACCAAATTTTTTTGTACAAACCTGGATAGGTGTATCCGTTTTTCAGTGTACTGCCCCTTCCCATGTTCAGGATGCTCACATGGGACGTTGACTATCACCTCAACCCCCTCGCCTGACTCTGACTGCTCAAGACTATGTCTCGCAATCATGTACAGCTGACCAACCCGGTACTGAAATACCATTTTATCACCGTTACATTTGTCACATACCATCACATTCAAGAACACTCAATGTCATACATTACAAGTAAATTTGTTAAAAATAATAACATAATTAATACAAATACAAATATTGAACAAAACAAATCTATTACTTGTCTACTAGTCTACTGAAGACTCTTGGAGCAATTAAAAATAATTTAAAACTAGTTCCGTAGTAGTCATAAATAGCAAACTCTTTCAATATTATTTTCAATTTTGAAAGGCCTTGTTCCAAAAATAAAAATAATATTGGAAAAGAGTTGCTATTACTACTAGTAGTCTACTGGTACACAGGCTACTGGAGAGGGACTTAGGGGATACTTGAGTACTTTAATTTTGGTAATTGTAATAAAAATAATTTTGATCTAAGGTCAAGATTTAAAAAATAGTACTGTATTATTTGTGATTGTCAGGACTTCCTAAGATAAGTGGCACTTCCATAAATTGCAAACAGCACTTTTTTTTATTTTTCATTTAGCACGTATTTATTGGCACATAGTAATGAACCACAGTTAAATCCACTATATACAAAATATTCTATATTTGCAATAATTACAAAAATATCAAACACTAGTCCTTCATTGTACAGTATAAACCCACAAATATATAAGAAAACAAAATAAAATCAAGATATTTGCTTGAAATTAGTTTTTATTTTTAGCCCATAAACTTGCATTTAAAAAAAAGTGCTTGTACATAAAAGTACTGCCAACATAATAAATAAAAATGCTAAAAAATAAAAAAACTAAAATATCTGTATTATTTATTTTTAATTTTAGACCTACATAATATATTTTATTTATTTTTTACATTTATAATAAAATATCTTAAAAGTTATAATTATAAACAGATCCTGAAAACTTTAATTAATTTGGATAAAATATACCCAGGTTATATAAAAAAACAATAAATAGTAACTTATGAGAATTTGAGACAATTTTTCATCAATCACGTATAAAGCCACATATATGTGATCTAGTCAAGTATAAAACAAAATTTTTGTTGTCTGTCAGGAATTTAATTCTCTACCAATTGGTATATAGATACCCTAATTCGTCAATAAAATTACATTATCAGTAGTCTATAGCACGATATACAGTGAAACCGTTTTCAGCAAAAACACGAACAGTGATATATCGTTGTGAAACAGCCAAAAGGTTGAAATAATGAATAAATTAATTTCATATTTCACTGCTCACGTAATCCACACACACAAACACATAAATAATACTAGAAACTAAATGACAGTAATAAGAGTTAACACGCCACAATAGTTGTTGAGTAGTGGAAATCATGGTTATTCACAAGGCAGTGAAAACTTGTACAACGGTTGTCGGTGCTGTACTAAGCTATTTTGATCACAGAACACTCCAATAAAATATCGGACACAGAATACCCTCAAAAACATAGATTAAAAAAACATAGTACATAAATATAAACACAAAATGACATTCCCATTTCTAGTATTAAAAAGTAGTTATTTGTGACTTCAACCCCCTTAAACCAAACATACGTATTTCTTATAAGGAGGATGAGCAGAATACGTTAATAACATTAAATTATGATTGGCAACTCCGGTTGTGAACTCCACTGATGGTAAAGTAATAATTTTAATCATCAATAATATAACAATCTATAGATATACTTACAGGCTATATGTATTTATTTAATGTAAGAAACAAAACAGTATAACATTTATTTACTTTTTAATATTTTGAGGGATAAACATGTCTGACAGCTTGTGACACAAATAATACAAGTTGATCACCATTGTACTTTGGCCATTACTCAAATACCGTACCAATGCGTTTACTTTGTTTGAATTAATTTTGAACAATGTAGTTTATTCAATACATTAAAAAGAGAGGGCAATCATTGTAAATAACTATAATTGGAATGTTTTTGTATTCAATAGTTTAGGTATTTTTAATCAAAGATAGGTTCCCTGATTCGGTTGTGGTGGTGGCCACTTACTATATGGCAATGTAGGTTACAGTAAATAACTAAGATTTTTGGGAGATAATTTACAAAAAAGTTGAAATTGAAAATTTTGATGAGTTTAAAATCAAGACAGAGCTATTTCAGCTCTTGAACTATGTTAAATTCGCACATACCTTATGTCAGCAATTTGAAATTTTTTTTAGCACTATTACATAGTTTCAATGTTATAAAAAACAACGAGTTTGATGTATAAGATAAATATAGGCTAGTACCAGGAACATTAAAAAACTGCTGACAATTTTAAACTGCTAATTTAAGTAAAGTACCAATTAAAGTTATAAAAGAGATTTGAGAGACTATTTCAGATCATTAAAAAAAGAAGAATTTAACTATATTTTAAGAGAGAATTTAATAAGCAGCCTACACATGTCATTCACTTGTTTTTATCAAACAGTTCAATATAGTATAAACTTTAATATTATAAATACAATAATCGTAAGCGACAAAAACTATAATTCATCAACAAAAAGAATAATACAATTTTTAATTAAATAAATTTTAAATAACAATAATATTAAAACATAAAAAAACTTATTAAAACATATTAGAGAAACCTTACAATACAGTATTTATATATTGCCCGGATAGCACTGATCAACCGCATTTATAAAATGAAGGAAAGGATTCTCCCCAGACAGATGTATTTTCCTGCAGTAAAAAATTCACAGAATTGGTCTGCTAGACAGTCTGCCGGTATTCCACTTCTTAAACTTCTTTTGACTACTTGCCAAGAATTTTCAATAGCTTGGGTATTTGCACCAGTCAATGGATCAATGAAGTTTTTTGAATGGTTTACAGTAAAATGTACAAACCCATGATCACTTAAATGAAAGTAAGACTTCCAAAAATCTGAAGCTATTATGGTTTCTGGTTTGACATGTTTAAATATCAAAGGTATCAGAGATACCGCATGTCTCTTGTTGTCGGGACAGATCTCGAGTCTGTATCAATGCATCTTCTCATACCTTCAGGTACAGTTTATAATAATCCTAACACCCAAATGCCTTCACCTAATCTCCCATGGTTGTACTTTCTTTTGCCAATTTTACGTTCATCAACTTCTACTACAACCCCTGGATCACCCAACTTTACCTTCCTGTCATCTAGCCAAATGAAACAAACTTATCTACGGAAAGAAAGCCTATCACTTACAGTTTTTCTTGATACATTATACAGCTTGTCACTCCATTCTACCATCAAAAAGTTTTAGTTTGTCTCGTTCTTAGAGAAATAGTACATGAGAGTGACTATATTTCTCATGCCAAACTTGGAACCTTCAAAGAACATGTTGGCAAAAGTGTTTTTTCGTGACATTGTAAGCGTTTTCGCCTCTTTTTTAGCATCAAACCCCACCATGTTTGCACCTCTGACACGAGTCATCACTTCATTTTTGCAGATATCATAAGATGGGTTCTTACGAGCCAAATCCACATCTTGAAGCCACTTGAAACAAATCATGTCCCTTTGTAATATCTCCTCGTATTAATTGCCATTTTCAAGTTCTTCAAATTCTCCATAAGGTACTTATTGTTGTTTATTGTTTACATTAAACATTATTATAATTATTAAGATAAAACCATCATATGTTAATTTTAATAAATTGCAATACCAAATTACTCTTGATAAATAAATTGGGTAGGGTACGATAAGCGGACCCGGTTTTTTATATCGAAATTGGCAAACGATATTACCTAATCATAACCACCGATATAATCAATCGATACTGATTAATTATTTTGAACAATTAACTTAAATAATCTATATCAACAGCTGTAAACACTTTCAAATAATACACGTAATATTTCAATTTTACATAAGTAACATTTGATTACAATTTTAAAATGGCAGTCAATTTTAGAAAACTACACGACATTGCTTTGATGATAAAGACATGTTTTACGTGGCTTCAACATGTTGGACAGAAAAATCCATTATGTGAAATTTGTGGGAGAGAAACAACTGTAACTGTGAGAGGAGCAAATATGATCGTCTTCAGTTTTCCTAATTTTGGTTATAATAATTTGTTTCATCACTGTAAGTAAATATTAAATTCATATTTTAATTTAAAACATATGATTGTTATTGAGGACTATAGATACTTTTATATCGATTGATAGTCTAGGATTTGAGATGCGAATATCAGGTATCGATGGTTACATTCTTCGATATAAGAAACCGGGTCCGCTTATCGTACCCTACCCCCTACCCCAGAATGCCACTTTTAAGTCACAGACAGCCAATACTGCAGCTCTCACACAGTAAGTTAATAGAATAAGTTTGAAACCAACATTCGAATGCCCAAAAAGGGTACGGTCCAATAAGCGGACCCGGTTTTTTTATATCGAAGAATATAATCATCGATACCTAATATTCACATATCGAATCATAGACTATCAATCGATATAAAAGTAATAACAATCATATGTTTAAATTAAAATGTGAATTTAATGATAACAAATAAAAATGAACATAACCAAAATCAGGGAAACTCATAACTTTAACTAAATGAAACAGAACGAAAACGTTTTTACTAAAGTTGTGTCCACCATTACCTTCTTTTTTTTGCATCTGAAGACGACCATGTTAGCTCCTCTGACAGTTACATTTGTTACCTTTCCACAAATATCACATAATGGATTCTTAGGTACTAACCCAACATCCTGAAGCCATAAAAAACATATTTTATCGTCTTTTAAAGCAATTTCGTGAAGCTTCCTAAGATTGACGGCCATTTTAATACACAATGTTACGTGAAATTTAAAATATTACCTTAATTGTATTATTTGAAAGTGTTTACAGTTGTTCATATAGATTATTTAAGTTGTTAAAAATAATTCATCAGTATCGATTGATTATATCGATGGTTATGATTAAGTAATATCGTTTGCCAATTTCGATATAAAAAACCGGGTCCGCTTATTGGACCCTACCCCCCAAAAATAATCAGGGTTACATTGTAAATATTGTGTAATCCTATTTATTGGATTATCTCAAGCAACTTGTTTCTTAACAATGTTTTTGTAAAAGGTAACATTATAGAAAACTTACCTCCTCCACTGTTAACGGCATACATATTCTATATTCTTTTAAAAGAACCATTGAAAAGTCGAAATTAATTGTAAAATATGAAATGAGACTGTTGAAATATATTAGGCCTATTGTTTAGATTTGTAAATAAAAATTATTATTTTGGAAGAAGGTTAGTTTAGTCTGTTAAAAATGTCTAAACTTAGTCATTATTCGGTTAATATCTTTGTTTTACTTGAAAAAAAGTATAATTGATAAATTTTATCAAATAAATTCGCTAAATTTTCAATTTAGCACACACAAAATTAACCTCTTCTCAAACACCGACGACAGAATTGAAATCAGAAATGCGCAGACGACAAGCAAATTCGCTTATTGAGAAGAACGAAAAGTTGACCAATCAAATCAAATCATACAAGCACACGACAGCTGAGTTTTTAAACATAGCAGCCAACAAACTTTTAAAGTTTTTACGAATTTATGATTTATTTAATGTATATGGCTATACATCATTTCACATATGTGTCTTTGATTAATCCAACTAAAAAGATATTAATTAGGAAAACTTTAAATGTCACAAAATAACAATGGCAAGTAATAGTATAACTAAATTATGATGATGTATTAAGAATAGCAACAATCACGAGTGTACATAAACAAGTGTTTATAACAATAATAATAATAATTAGCATTCAACAAAAATTATAGTAATAGCAATAAGAATTTTGCCAAAATAATAACAACCAAAGTAATAATAATAACAACAATTTTTACAATGTTAATAACAAGATAACAACAACAACAAAAATGATAATATTGGTAATAACAATAATTTGTAACAATAACTTAAGTGATAACAACAATTATCGTAAAAATAATGACACTACCTTATTAAAGAATAGCACATAAAACCCAATATTATACGGTTTAACAACAATACAATATTCAACATTCAGTTCAAGTAATGATTATTTAGCAAGCGTCGTCATAAATATTCATATAATAGTGATATATATATAATAGTTTTCTATTGGCAGCGCTCGAGGCAATCGGTCGCTACTCGTTGTTATTCCGCAACATAACCTAAAGTCGTTATCTAAGCTTAACCTATTGATTTATTTTGTTATTCAACAACTAGGTGAAGTTTATTAAACATTCTTGGAAAATGGTGCGGTGCGGTTATTGTGATGAGATGTTGCAACCGGAATGTGATCATGTTGAGTGTCATGGCTGTGGTAACCATTATTGTTTTGGATGTAGTGTTAAGGAAACAACCTTCAGAACAATGAGTGAAGAAAATAAATTAGCCTGGAGATGTATGCACAAATGTAAGGGAAGGTCTACATCCGTGAGTAGTAAATCAAATATTCAGACTCCTGTAAAAATAGGCCTAACCTCAAACTGTGACAATGAGCTTAAGTCTATGACAGCTAGCCTTACCAGTAAGGTCGAAGGGTTTGAAAGCATACTCAAAGAAGTAAAAGACAGCCAAAATTTTATATCAGATATGTATGATGAGATGCTTAATGAAATAAAAGAGCTGAAAAAGCAAAACCAAAGTTTTAAGCATGGGATAGTGGGTCTGAAGAGGAAGGTAGAGGACAGGGATGGTGAAATAGAAGAATTGAGAATGCAGGTAAATGACATGGATCAATACAACAGACGCCTTAACTTGGAAATAAGTGGAGTTCAAGACGCCGGTAAGGAAGATACAATAAAGATATTGGAGAGGGTTTGTGGGGAAATCAATGTTACTTTTGATAGTCAACATATCCAGGCTGCCCACCCACTAAAACAGTTCAACGCTGAGCGCCCACCCACACTGATTGTTCAGTTTACAAGGAAGGACGTTCGGGACCAGTGGATAACTCAGGGAAGAAAAGCCTACAAAAATGCTGCAGCGGGCAAGCCTAAAGTCTATTTTAATGAAAATCTGACAGTGGACAACAGAAAACTGCATAGAGAAACCAGACTTAAGGCCAAAGACAGAGACTATAAATTTGTGTGGGTGAAAAACGAAAAAATCTTTGCGAAAAAAAGTGAAAATGCTTCAATTATACATATTAAATCAAAAAGCGACCTGGACAAACTTGTATAAGTTACAACAACTATTTTATACATTTCAATCATTATGTTTTTTCTATCTTTATTAATGTTTACAATTAGCTCAAGTGGTACTTATGTGGATGGCTTGATTGTTAGGTGTTACTCAGTGTTATGTCTGGGTTGGTGTATATGTCTTAGTATTATTGTAACTAATAGAGGAAGTTTTGCCTTTTCTCAATTAGGTGGCTTACAATGGTACGATGCTGTAAATTATAGTCTAATGATTATTTGCACATTGATCTCCTTTATTACTGAAATTCAAGTACGAATCAAATTTGGAGGAATATTAGTAATGTATTCATGCTATTGATGTAGGAATTTGTCCAAATAATAGCCTAACAAGAAAATGTATATTTGTTTTTAGTGTAATGTATGATAAAGGTTTATCGTTAAAATATTTTATACCTAATGTATTGCTGTAATTATGTGTGTAATAGGAAAGGTTGCCAGGGTTAAAATGAGTACGTATATATGTATGTTTCACTTACAGGCACCAGAGACAGGTCAGAGACACGATCACGTCGAAGGTCGGTAGATAACTAAATTACATGACAGACAGACGCCACATACTTACCGACGATGAACTCTCTGATGTAAACATAGATAAATGCCGTTATTACCCGGATATTGATTCTTTCTTATTAACTAACGAAGCGCTCATTGATTCCCCACTAAGATTACACACAAATCTGCTGTCTATTCGGAAGCATTTTGACGACCTAAGGGCTTTCTTACGTGGGTGTAACTTTGATGTGTTATTAATATCAGAAATAGATATCGATTCATCGCTAACTGATATCTTCCAAATACCAGATTATAACTGTTGGTTTAGATGCAGAGAGTCAAGAAGGGGAGGGGCCTGGCGGTGTATATACATAAAAAATGGTCTGTTTCTCCGATTTTGTCTGATGTCAGAATAACCGAATGTGAGTTCAAGGCGTTTAATGTAAACATTTTTAAAAACCAATGCATACAGATTTTACACATTTACAGACCACCAATCACCAATGAAAGGTCGTTTTTGGATAAGCTAGATATGTTGTTGAGTTAATGTAATAGGAAGGAGAGACTTGTATTAGTCGGTGACATTAATCTTAATTTAAATCATGCTGCATCATCTCGTATAGTTCAATATGAATAGATTTTAACCTCTTATGGGCTCGTGAATTGCATCGATATTAATACAAGAGAAGAAATTCGAAATAACGTTTTAGTTACCGTACATCGTGCATCGACCATATTTACATTAGATCCGATCCTTGGAGGATATTTCCAGCAGTTATTACCTATAAACCAGCTGACCACTATCTTATAGCATGCGCTATGGTTAACGACCAAGGTTCTGGAGGTCATGATGTTTCGAAGCAAACTATTCTAAGTAATATTTCTGTTTATAGACTTTTGACTCAGGTAACCTGGCCAACTGTACATACAGGTAATAATCCAAATTCATATTACGAAAAGGTGTTAAAAATCTGTTTTTAATGTATATGACAGGAGTAAAAAAATAGTAATAACAACAAAGTCTACAGAAACATCTCGCTTCAGAGTTAAAAAACCTTGGATGACTGACTTCATTTTTAAGAAAATAAAGGAACGAGATAATATGTTTAAAAAATGGAAGCATTCTCCAAGCAATTTAAAATATCGTTGTGACTACGTAAAATTTCGAAATAAAATAAATAGACTGATTTTTACAACAAAAAGAGATTACGTTTTTAGCGAATTTTATAACGTCCGAAATGATATGAAAAAGCAATGGAATTGTATAAATGCTATGCTTGGAAATAAAACCCGTGAAAACCTAGACGATAACATATCACGAGCTTTTTTGAACGTTGTCACCCCGGATACCATACAAAGTGAATTTGCAAACTTTTTTGAAAAAAGTGTTAAGGATCTCAATCATGTTTGCCCAGCAAAGCTAACACATTCAACTGGCTCTTTTAGACCTACTCAAAACTTTTACATACCTAAGCCAAATAATTTATTTATACGTAAAATTATCCAGTCACTAAGCAATAAAAAATCTCCAGGAATTGATGGAATAAGAGTAAAGGACATTCAAACGGCGCAGGAAAGGATTTGTGATGTAATATGCAGCCTTATAAGATTATCACTTAAATCAGGAATCTTCCCAGACAATCTTAAAGTTGCTATTATAAGACCAATTTTTAAGTCAGGATCCAGAAGCTTAACCTCAAGTTACCGGCCTGTAGCTATTTTATCGGTCATGGATAAAATATTCGAGAAATATGTTGCACACTATTTAAATAAATATTTGGAAGGAAATAAAATAATTTGTGAAAACCAGCATGGTTTCAGAAAAAATAAAGGGACAGAAACTTTGTTGCTTGATTTTACAAATTTTATAAATTACCATTTAAATTCCAGAAAGCAGGTTTTTGCCATTTTTGTCGATTACTCAAAAGCATTCCATACACTTGACCATGCCATACTTCTGGATGAATAAAAACATATCGGAATTGAATCCTACATGTTAAAGTGGTTCGCAAGTTACCTGGAAAATAGACCATTTTCTGTTAAAATTTTCAATGAATATAGTTCATACAGAGTAGCTAACCAAGGAGTCCCACAAGGTAGTGTTCTGGCCCCAATTCAGTTTAATATATATGATAATAGTCTTTCAAAACAAAATTTTCATGGACATTTGTTTATGTACGCTGATGACACAGCACTCGTGGTGGCTCACAAGGACTTCTATCTGGCAGAATCCCTCATTTCTTCTGATTATAATGTAATGCTTAGATGGGCACACGACAGAAAACTAATTATAAATTCTAAAAAACCCTCGTAATAAACTTTCATTCCTCTCATAATATTCCTGATCGACCTCCAATAGTTAAAAGCCATGACTGTGTTTGTTTATATTACCATAATGAAAACAGTTGTTTGTGTCAAAGTTTAAAAGTGGCTACGGAAACAAATTATTTGGGCATCACTATAGACCACAAATTGAAATGGGAATTACATATAAACAAATTGATAAAAAGATTAACAGCTGTATCTGCGAAACTCTATTACTTAAGAAGTACCCTTCCCGGTTCAGCAATCAAGCTAATTTATAAGTCGATGTTTGAATCCTTGATGCGGTATGGGGTCGAGGTATGAGGTACAGCCTCTAAGTCGATCATAAACCGGGTGGGTATCTTGCAAAGAAGAACACTATATCAAATGGTGGGCGTGCCACAATTGCAGCGCAATTTCCAAATTCCTGATAGCCTTTTACTATACAGATACAATATCTTAAATTCCAAACAACTTTTAAAATTAAAAATCATTCAAAAATACTACTTATCTGATTCGTTTAAAACAAAAAACACAAAAACGTGCTATACATTTAGAAAATTAGATAAATATAAACTGCCGAGATTTTGTAATACATTAACGTTTAGGCTTAGGAAAATAGATTATATTGTATAACCTTTCATATAATTGTACCTGTGAATAGCGTTCTATCTTATACATTGAGAGTGGATTTATATTCTTACAGAATAAAGTGTGTGCGCGCGTGTGTGTGTGTGTGTTGCAGGTGATACATTATATTGAACTATTGTTGACATATTGTAATACATTTCAATGGAATTAGTTGTAGATGGTCGTGAATATAGAATATGTTGATCATGTATATTATACAATGGTTTAATTCAGGCACTATGTTTATGCTATTACTTTATCTGTAGTCTGGTTGTGCATTCCATTGGTAATGGCTGAAAGCACCGACGCCAAAAGCGCGCTTCAACGGTTTTCTTTTTGTTATTAGAACACATTTATATTAGGATGTTGTGTATAGTAAAAATGGGAACCCAACGATAAATTATCTGTAATTTGTTGGGACCCAAGATTGTAGGTTAAAGGTTTATTAAAAATTTAAAAAAAAAAAATAAAAAAAACAAGCTGAGCAGTGATATATAAAGAGGCAGAAACACCTGTTTACATTTAAATTTGATAAAAAATATTAAGTAAAGTGCTTGATTAGTAGTGTAGTGCAGATTGTAAAGACGAAGTTATTATCTAATTTTAAATTTAGATTGCACCGATGATTAATAAACCATCTAAAGGTTCCCATACACGGTCAATATTATTGTGCAATATATTGCACAATGTGATTGAAGGAGCGGCCACACACAGTTCAATATATTTTGTGCAACCATTGCGTAGAATTGTTTTGGAGTGACAAAGGTTTTTGCGTGCTGTGAGTTGCTAGTTAGTTGAAGTTATGTGTGATGCCGATGCTGCAGCATGTGTTGTGATCGCATTGCTATTGAAGAAGAAGAATAGGAAAAAGCGGATATGGATGAAGGAGTGGTTAAAAAGAAGGAATGAATTTACCCATGAACGACTGTTGAATGAGCTTCGTATAGTATGTAAACCGAATGATTTTAAGAATTTTGTAAGATTAGACGCAGAATCATTTGATGATTTATTGCGATTGGTTGAGCCTCATCGCTATCTTTGCGCTATCTTGCTACAGGAAATTCTTTTGAAGACCTGAAATTCACAAGCGCTATTTCCGCACAACCGATCGGAAGAATTGTTGAGGAAACCTGTGATGCTATTATACATAGCTTAAAGGATTATATAAAGGTAAGATCAATACATTTGTTTTGTTTGATCACAAACTTTATTTAGATTCGTATCATTTTCGTACTTGACAAAATGAACTAGACATAGACAATATTCTTAGAAAAGTTATCTGCTAACAGTAATAATGTTATTTTGCTGACAATTTTCCAAGTTACAAGGGTGTGAAATTAGCAAAGTACAGTTGGAGGAATTTAGCTGTGCTCATAGGGTCCTAATACTACCCTTTCAACAAATAAACGCTATGTGTGGCGGGTTGCGTTTACGTGCTAGCCGCTGAGATGAAGGCGCAACAATCTCTTTAACGACTTAATTAAACTCAAGATTTCGATTTGAAGATTAGCATTGACAAATACGTTATTTTTTAAAACACGTTAAACAACACTATAATAACTGAAAAACAAGGATAAGTTTATTATTTGGTATTCTCTTATTATTTAATTCCACCACAATCAGCACTGTCACAAAACAGACTGATTTTAGCGAGTGTGATGAAATATTTGAGCCAATACGAGTTCCTGAAAGGAGGGTTTTACCCTTTGAGTCACAGGAAATGTTTTCGGGACGCAGAGCATAATGCTACCCCGCCACCCCTCCCGCCTATCACCTCGCATTCAAGGTCACGCGCGCTGCTAAAGTTCTCGAACTGCAAGTTGACGCACTTGTTGACGCTGATAATTAAATCTGAGAAATGTTGCAATGTTCAATGTTGAAGGACCCGTTGTACAGGTTAGTAATTGTGTGAAATTTTTATGTTACTCATAGTATGTTGTTGATCATAATATGCGGGACTAGCCAGTGAACTAGATAACGGAGTAGAAGCACGGCTCATAGGTAAATTAATTTGCACCGAATCTCGGCTTAAGGTACCCATCTGTCCCTCAAACAAAATATAATTTATTGCCTTTTTGGCAAACAGTTGCTGCTTAGTGTTCATTTTCTTAAGTTCCACAGCCCAAGCCATAGCTATCTTGTCATAATCATCGGGAGGTGTCTCAAGCCGTTTACGGGCTTTCACTAATAACTCTTCGTTTGCGTTTAACTTAGCCCTTTTGGGGTGTCCACCAGGTTTTGAAGGTGAATGTTCATTCTGAAAAAGAAAAATATAAACTGTACCGTCTATGTAAAGTACATTTTCAACAGAGTTATTTTTTCCAGATACCGAAATCAGAAGATGATTGGAAGTTGACATCAAAAGAATTCTATAAACGATGGAATTTTCCTAACTGCATTGGTGCTGTCGATGGAAAGCACATACTAGCTATTCGCAAACCACTTGGATCTGGATCGCAATACTACAATTACAAAAAGTTCTTTAGTGTTGAGTTGCTTGCAGTTGTTAACGCTAATTTATTATGAGTTCACTATGGTAAATGTTGGAATAAACGGTAGGATATCTGACGGAGGGATCTTGGGCAGTACTAATTTTGGAAAGGCTTTGGCAAATAAAACACTGAACTTACCACGCCCTGACATTTTGCCTAATAGTAACAAAGAACTACCATTTGTGTTCGTTGGAGACGAAGCCTTTGAACTAACCGAAAATTTTATTAAACCATTCAGTCAAACCGGAATCTCTCCAGATGAAGCAGTATTCAACTATCGTGAATCCCGCGCTAGACGTATAGTTGAAAATGCGTTTGGGATTTCAACCTGTCGATTTGGAGTTTTTCAAAGACCCAATGGTAAATGTTGAAAAGGTAAGCACCGCAGGTAGCTAAGACGAAAAGCTGAAAGTAGTTACATTTGTAGAGGTAATGTTGACAAAGAGTTCCTAGAATCGGGCCAGATTGTTAACGGGTCCTGGAGGGACGTTGTCGAACCAGTTCCACTGCAACGTATACGAGGCTGAAATGCATCGAATTTGGCAAAATCTATAAGAGATATGTATTGTGACTATTTCAATAATGAGGGTGAGGTTTCTTGGTAATATAACTTCATATGAAACATTAATAGTAGACATTAATAAAAAGATAAATAATTGTACACATAATTATGCATATGACAGTAATAAACACATATATTACTTAAAGAAGTTGTATTTAATTCGAAATTTGTTCGCAGAGAATTAATTTTCTTAACCAATGCCTTCCTGTCAGCTTCTGGATATCTTTCGTTGTACTTCTACAGTAGTTCATCGTACTGCTCTTTCTTCTTTGTCATGTTGCTGTAGCCCTTGCTCTTATTGTCCCACAATGCCGGTAACGAACGGTACATCTCTATAACTTCCAATAAAAACTTCCTTTCGTCAGTATTCGCCATCACTGCCAAACAACACAACTAGAGCGAAACAAAAGAAGAACACAACATAGCATGCACGCGCGGAGAAATGGCAGGATATTGGCACAAATTGCCCACACACGATACAATATTTTCAAGACTGTACAATATATTAATTTACAGACTTTTTGACTTCACTCAATATATTGCGCAAACAGTTTTTCACTTCCAATGTAGCTCACTCACGGTCCATATTATTGTGCAATATTAATATTGCACAATAATATTGACCGTGTATGGCTGCCTTAATGCAATGTAAATACTATTTAAACGCTGTTATAAAAACTATCTTATTGTACAAGATTGTGAATGTTTGCACATAAGGTAATCGAATCTGGTAGCTCCCTTGACATTGTGTATGGCATTTTTACTGTAGTTAAAGAAAAGCGAATGGATAACACACTCTTCCCCTTATACCAGAAGCATATGCCCTCATACATATTTCTTGATCAGTGAAAACATTAAAATCACTTCAGCACCAGACATTAATCTGTTGGTTTCCAAAACCAACAAATGTGATCATTTCCTTGGTCAGTGCAACAGCATATTCAATTCGATTATAGGACTGTAGGTCCACGCCTAGTTTTGACGAGGGTGTCTGACGTCACTTTTCTGCAAGGTAGGACAGTTAGTCCACGCCGACACCCGTGGACTAACTGTCCTACTTTTAAAAACTGACCTGGCCGTGCATTAGTTTTTTATACCTGCGCTCATTCTTCATTGTAATCAGTGATGATTCCATTACACTCGCACAGCGTAGACTGCTAAGGCAGTAAATATTTACTCAAACAAAAACCCAAGCTATCACATATGAAGTAGATTGCTAATTTGAATTATATTTAAACAAATTCCACACATCACTATATTATTATCTGAGTAATTCGGCATTATCCTAATGAATCATAAACATCTACAGTAATTAAGTATTAATTATTCCTCCTCTTGGTCCATAGTTAGTATAGGCCCTAATAATGTATCTACGAGTAGGCTCTTCACGTAGTACAAGTTAATAGAATTGTTTTATTAACACTTGATTATTAAAAAACCAATAGGTTATATCTAATATATCACATTTATAGTCGTTTAAAATTACTTTAAATATGTAACGATACGAAAACAAAATATGTTATTACTTTAAATAGTGGCTCTTGCCTATAAATAAAAAAATAAATAATAACGAAACGTATTGCCTACAGAGACATACTAGCTTACATAATGCCGCTAACGATAGGTTTTAAATGAACAATATTTAGCAGATATAGAGTATAGAGCTGGAACACTCGTTCAAGTGCTGCAGAATGAGTATGAAGATCCCCGTCAACCCCTCGTCAAAAGAAACCCGTGAGTCGGACGGTAGGTCCACGATCCCGGCCTGGGACCCACTGTCCACCCCTTAAGAAGTAGGTAGGAAATGCTTCCGGCAGTTTTATGACGTGGACCTACAGTCCGTTTACCATTCAATTCAATTGTGGAACCGAAAATAAATTAGACTGGGAGTCAATTTAAACCATCGGAACAGACTCATATTGACCACAGTAACGTTTTAGTTGTATGATATACTTTCGTCATTGGGACAAAAAGGTAACTATAACACTTGAAATGTCTTACACCGGAGGTAGATTACAAATACTGGTAGTAGACGCTTTTTGACCCAATGAGGTCTTGAAAACCAACACATGTATATATTTATAGATGAAGTAAATAAATTAGACCGGAAGTGAATTTAATCAGCCGGAACTGGCTCTTTTTGACCTCAGTAACTTTAAAGTATACCAAGTTATACATTTTTCGTCGGAACAAAGACGCAAACTATAATTATGTTACTTAAAAAATTTGTGATCGAAAGAAAGTTAAAGGAGCCGAAAGAAGACGCTTTATGATTGAAGTTGGTTTATATTTTCTTGATCGGGGCACAAGGCAAACTCTACAGTGGTACTGGAAATATCTTAGACAGAAAGTGAATTTAAACAGACGGAGCTTGATTCTTTATAATTAATATAAATAATATTAATTAGTTTATCGAGACTTTTCTATATAAAGGAAGTGTCCTGAATTATTTATCAACGAAGGAATGAGTTTTCTCTACGACATCAGAGCTGGTGATAAAGTTATGAAAATCTCCATAAGAAATGCATTGCAGCAAAGACATTTTATTTATTAAAATAACCTGTCATAAAGTAATCAACTGTTCTATGTACCGTAAATATTATAATATTACAGAACAATCGTGTGTTAAATTAATTTAAGTACCATTTGAAATGTATTTATATTTATATTCTTGAGAGAATAGAGTAAGCATAAAATAACACGGACACCAACAAAATATATATCTTATACAGTATAAGCATACTTCCATTCCTAAACTGCACAGAATGCCATATACAATAATTATTTCACTATGCACCAGATCACCACCATGCGTTATATCATTAATTGCTATTGTCTTATTCATCCTCCACAATGGCTTAAAATCATGAATCGCTTAATTTGTACTGAAAATCGTCGGAGTAATTCAATAAATTATCATGGAATGTTGGAGGGAAATACGAATCTTATAAAAACTGTTTCACTTTACGACTTCAGGGTGCCAAAACACTGGAAGATGGCATTACAATGTATGGGATTTTTTCCTCATAACCTTTGCTATAAACGGTGTAGAGTTGTTTTTACTGTCATTGTGTTTCTATTGAATAGACCTTTAATATGACATGTCACAAGATAGGGGTTGCAATTTAAAAATGTAAACTTACCCCCTTATACCTCCCTTTGAAAAAGGCGGGGGATAAAATGTTTGATACTCTCAAAAAATCCAAAAAAGTAATTAAATAAGTATGGTGAATAATGTACGTTGTATCTCAATCCGTTTGGATTATATCCAGGCGTGTCAAGACTTACTTTACACCCTTAGATGTAAGAGGTTGTTTGTCCATAACTTTTGCTAGGATCGTCGTAGAGATGTTTTGTTCATGCCATTGTGTTTATTTTGAATTTATCTTTCACATGAGATGTCACAAGATAAGGATCGCAATTTGCAAATTTAAAGTGACCCCCCTCTACCCCCCTTTGAAAAGTTAATCCTTCAAAAAGTTCTTAAAAGTATTTTAATAGGTACGGTTAAGATTTTACATCGATATCTCAATCCATTTGGAATAAATCCAGGCGTATCAGGACTTAATTTACGCCCTATATATCGATTTAAAACCAAGTTTGCACCTTCGAAATTCCTGTGGTCGCTGCGTTGTTTTTTTAATGCCTCTAAGATTTTGTTTTAGTTTTAGGATAATTGCTCCAACATCATACCTAAATAGTTATTTTAATTTGTATTAAATTAAATAAACATTTCTATAGCTTTTTTATGTGCTCTAACAAATTTACGAAGTATTAAAATAAATCTATTTTGCGACATTTTTCTTTTTTCACTTCCTGCATTGACTAGAGTACCATATAACATTTTACGGATTAAATATTAGATACGTTTTTATATTTTGTACAAAACACGGAGTCAGAATTTTAAAAACATAACCAATTCCAAAATTTACAAAGTACATTTTGTAATAAGATATGTGGAACTAGGCAACTACTATCGTGACTACATTTTTGGAAACCACAACTAAGACTAAGTTTAAGTGGGAGCATTGGCTACCGGCCTAAAAATGGCGGCTGTTCAGGTTAAAGTTTCTAAAAGAAACTGTTTCATCTGAGTTATTAGACATCGCAGAGTAAAGTAAAAGTGTGTTATGGTAGTTTAACTGCATCAACAACGTTTTTTCTTACATGTTTTACATTACCTTATAAAGTTTTACAACAAACATTTTGAAAAGTATACAGTAACATAACTAAAGTACAAGTTTATATGTAGATACATAGCCTAACAAATACAGGTGATTACAGTACGTTTACAAACATAATTTCTAACTGTTATGATTCCAAACCAAGCCCAAATTTTAGAACAGTATTTATATGTTAACAACTATTTCTATCTAATGCTTTAATAAGGTTCAAGATTATATAGCTTACAAATCGTTTGAAAATGTTACTATCATAAAATTAACATGCCGACCAAGAGTAATCACACTACCAGTGTTGTACTAGTTGTTAATCTCCACTTCATAGCTAATAATCTATCTTCTGTTCGATTATTCTAGATGACAACACATGATTCTGTCTTCCGTTCACGCTGAAAAAATATGTTTAACGCCGAAACAATAAATTGATTTTATTTAAATAGAAGTAGGGTTAAAAGTTGAAATTTCGTATTTATTTTGAAGCACATTATTTAATCAATATTAACTATAAAATACAATATAAACCTTCGGTTCGCATATGTTAAAACCTAATAACACATCTTGGGATATGCTGTTTCCGTGTTAAAAAGTCTATTCGTTGATGTCTTTGTGAATGTGAGTGAGCAGAAAGAGGGAACGATGTTATCACAACACAAACATCGGTTACACCCTTGATTATGGAACCTTCTGAGAACCATAACCAAGGGTTATACTATCCTCTCCCTTCGCTAGTTTTTGCCCCTTCCAAGGCCTGTTTGTTATTGTCCCTTTTGGACGCGAATGAGGAACTGAGGGTCGAGGGATGGGTCGTAGCTTGAAGCCTCCGTAGTTTCATTTCCTCCGGAAATTGATCTATGGCAACGTGGGTGGCAGTGATACAAATATTTGGAGACTACTTTCTTTCAAAATCAACACTTTTCCTTCAAATTTTAAACTAACATTACTACACACAATTCACGAAATTTCAATTGGGAATATTGACGATTTATATTCAACTGTGCTTCAGCCTTCTAAAATAGCTTTTAGGGAAGTACAGTTAGTTCATGTAGCTTTGCATACGAAGCACATTCCTTTAATAAAGCCCACTTTGCTGGAATTTATAATGTAAAATTAATTAAAAATACAATCACTCTCCAATACACGGATGTTGTAATTTTGACTGTTAATCTTATATGTACCAAAACAATTTATTTGTATTCAAAATGGTTTGTTTTTATATTACAAAATAGTTTTGAATTTATTTTGACTGGCGGAGATTAAGTATAGGAAACTACCTAATGGTCCTAACTTCGCCTGATAAAATAAATAATTAATTACATTATTTTAACGGTTACTTTCGCGGCACATATCGCTGTTGAATCAACTCAAAAATATCAGACATTGAAGAACATGATTTATTTTTAACCTCTTATCTCAAATATGACCTTTAACATCGAATATTTTTTCTAAACAGAAAATTTTCATAAAATATAGAATCATTTAAAAAAAGGAACATTGACATCATTGGACGACCCTAACATTTGTTAAACTATTGAGAATTCTGTTGTCGGAATTATTGGACATTCAAGGGGCTGAAATTATAGAATTGGAAGGCTGAAAGACGAACGAATCGGAGATATATTTTTAGTTCACTAAGATTATATTTGTGTCCCCAGAGCTGGTGTCTACAGTTTCAGGATTGATAAAGTTGATGAAATAATAAAAGTTATATAAACAGTGTTGTGGTGTGTTTATGTTTAGAATTCTATCTAGTATATCGAACGCTTATAAAATAATTTACTAGTGGCTGATTTAAACAACTGAATTTGGTTCTTGTGTCACTGTGTAATGATAAATTGTCGTTTAATGTTCGTTTGCGTTATACTTGTGATACTAATAATTTAAGATCGAGGGTTTTCTTCTTCCAACAAACAATGTATATTTTACACTCACGACCTAAAGTGTAAACAGTTTATTTATGTTTACTTTTCGTTCTCGTCTGCCGAATCAAACAAATAATCCAGTTATAATAGTAAACAAAATGTAGTAATGCAATAATAGTACCAGTTAATTAAACTGTGGAAATATACACTTACGTTATCTATTTATTACAAGGTAATAAAAATATTTATTACAAGGTCCATATTATAGGTTACATGTAGTGGCAGGACCAATTTGTGAAACCAATTTTTATGAAGTTTAGAACACCCACAACCTCTTGAGTGAGCCATTCCGATTCTTGGAATTAGTATACTAATCATTCACTACATTGTTAACTTTTTGCTCAATTAATAATTCATGTAATCCTAATAACATATTGTAATTTTAAGATGTTTGAAGGTTACAAAGGGGCTTTAGTTCAGTTTCTACTCATGTTTTGAGTTCTTCACAGATTACAAAGAGTTGTTTACTCTCACAAGTCTTGCCAGCTCTTTGTAGTCTTGTTTGAAAGCGTGCATCTTTGCGAATTCCAAAGTAGGTCGCAGACTTCTCTCTGTAGCAACAAAGCGTTCCTCAATATCGATTTCTTGCGGCGTCCTTTTCAAGTTCAGGTAGTGGAGGAGGGCTCACCACCGGGTCACAGGTGTCCAGTCCGAACAAAGAACGGTAATTCCGTCCAGCGTGGACTCAGTCGGAAAAGACAGTTCGGTCTATTCCAGAAGTAGTTTTGTACATAAATAGGATAACTACGGAGAGTAGTAGCGTTTCAAAACAATTGTTTCAAAGTTGATTGCAAAATTTATCTATTGTTCTTTGAAACTGATTCCAAAATGTTTCATATACATATTTTTGAGATTTATATGCATCTTTTTCTGCTGTTGCCTTTGCTCTCAGTCATCATCCATCAGTCTGTAATATGATGGAGTTTGGGGAAATCGTCTAAAATTGGACCCCATTTTGAGTTTGCTCTTTCAATGAACGTGAATGGGGCTCACACTCATTCCTGTCAGAATTGTGGTGAAAGATCTGGTAAAGATCTTCATTCAGTTTTAATTATACATATTCATTTCTACAACTTTTTCGCTAACAAAATTAATGTTTCATTAGCAATTAAATAATTCTGAGATTTAAATGCAGACTCATGGCCTTACATTACATGATAATTCATTATAGAAAATTACACATGTAATAAAAATCGTTGTACATAATAATGTTATTTCCAATTTAACCGTGCAGTTACATTTTTTGCGCTAACGTCCTCAAAGAATAAATTCCATAGGATTGGTTCTGTTAGAAATGCTTCCTTAATCCAGACATTAAAAGGATATATAATGGATGTTTTTTAAATTTGTCATTGGCCAGTTCAAGTCTTTGGTGTTTATATTCTGAGGGTTGGGATTGAAGGCAGACATTACATTAAATTATGGCTGTCGTATTTAGCATCTATCAAATGTAAAAAATGAATGGAATTTCCTTTTTGCCTGTGGTTTCTAAGTAGGAGTTCCTGTCCCAAATTCATTGTTTAAAATTATTGTAAATACCTATGGAATATCCAGACATTTTCTCAGAGTCCAATAGTAGTTTATTCTAAATCAAATTATAATATTTTACCTTTTACTTATTAAAGCAATGACAATATACAGCTGGACTTTCTATGAAGGAATATAATGCATTGGTAATTATTTTGTTGTCCGTTTTAGCTTCGCGAAGATGTTGGAGCCTAGAAGAAAACTCTGATTTACATCATAATAGTCCGAAAAACAACGTTAATAGCGAATGTTGTACAAATTAAACAGTAAATGACGAATCATGGTTATTTCTATACGGCTAACGAATTATTTATTGAATTTTTGAAATAATAATTTGCATTTTAACTGTAAACAGTGCAGGCATTTAACATCTAACTTGATTTTGTCAAATTTAACAATTAATGTTATACAAGGTAACAACACTAGAACTAAGACGTGCGACCTTGGTTATATTTGGCAGTAGAAAGCTGTTCCCCTGGGCTATAAGATAAATGAGAGTGGAACTTTACTGTTTTTGTAGTCGCCTTTGTCAGCAGACCAGTCCACCCAGCTGTTTCCTCAATTTAGGACAAAGGACGAGGAAGGATTTATGGACGTTCGAGCGGCCCATAGTCCCTACGGCTAGAGCAAAATGCCCTATTGTGAATTCTGAAACTAAATAGTATGTTCCAAGAGTCGCCAAAGTCAACCTCTAAACACACTGAAGCTTTATCCATACAGATACATCCATTCTGCTATTTGTATATTGTAACAGTTTGCATTAGTTTTAGTGCGTAAAATACAAGAAAAGTAGCCTCAATGAGATTGGATTTCTTTGTAAATTCGATTTAACAAGTTAATAGTGATTGCTTTCAATTAAAATAGACAAATACAAATTTATTTACTATCGAATTAAATAGGTTCAAACCTAAGTTAATTAATGATTAATCGACACTCGAATAAGTACTCATATTTTTGTTGCTGTACGTCTGTATTTTATTTATTGTACGTATAAATCACTGAATTAATAGTCAACTGTTAGAATATGATTTCGCACTATTTAACACACAAAAACTATTATTAGATGGCGCAAAACGATCTCAACCAGCAAAAGTGACAGCAATTTTCATTTGCGATGTTTGAAGTTTATTTCTGCAAATGGTATCGGCAAAATCGTAAAACGTGAAGATCAACCGCCTGTCTTATCGCTGACCATAGGGCCACTTTTTGAAGAGCCTTCCTTAATTAAAAATTACAAATCTAAAATATCTCCTCATATTGTTGTTTTTAATATTTTTTACGTTTATCCTTCCGTAGCAGTTAATCGTTAAATATTGTTCAAATCTGTTCATTTATAACTGTTTTTCTCCATTTTACTTGATTATTATTATTTACTTATTATTAAACACTCTTGATGCAAGTCTGATGACATCTATTTGTTATATTCATGACTGAAAAGCCTTGTTAATATACATAGCTTAGTTGAATTTTGATTAGGTTTTGAAGATAAGTTATAATTTTAGCCTCGCTGTGAATCATCACAAAGCCGGAAAAAAGTGACAACAAAAACAAGATGGTAAGCCACCTGCGTTGCCAACTGTGAAAAGTTTAAAAACCCCGTCCTCTGCAACACTAAATTATTGCACATTATTCCTTATAAATAAAAACTGTAATGAAAACCATGAAAGTGAAGATAGCACAAATGTAACGAAGCAGATGTCTACGGACTAATTCATAAGGTCACGAAGAAGTTGGTAATGTACTAGCCTGTGAACTGTTATTTAATGTATAACATATTACCTAATCTAGATGAGTAAAGTTCGAAATCCATTTAGACGCTTTCCAACAACGACTATTTAATGAACTAAATTAGCGGTCCGGCGTCTTGGACTTGTAAATCTTGTAAGCTCCTAATGGCCAGATAAATTTGGGCTTAATGGCCTAAAAGAGAAATATTTAGGCTACTACGCTTCTACAAATAAAGACTTACAAGAAAATGTATTTAAAAATGTAACGAAAGACTAATATTTTTCTCGTATTTAATACAGTAATTAGACGCCCTTTATAGAAGAAAAGTACTTCAAAATTAACGATACCTCACTACTTAACGGTTTCTTGTAGACAACTTTACTAATAATGTAGTGAAAGGTGATCTATCAATCTATCTACTGATATACTGACTATATCATAACATTCAAATTACAATTAACTGTACCAATGAACGCTGATTTGTATAACAATACCCATCTGGATTACATTAGAAGCCCAAGTTCATTCATGGTGTAATGCAGATTTCAATTTATGCAACTCCAGGTGTTTTTAAACTCACAGCTGTTACATATTGTGTTGATTTTATCAGGTTATGTAACTTCTACCTCCCAAGTATTTTTAAACTTGCAGTTGTTACGTATTGTGTTGATTTTACGTGACGATGTCAATATTTCTTTGGGTTCCTTGCTTTACTCGATCAAAACCAGTTTGATAATATTAAATGTCTGACGTATAATAGGCATTTCTGCGTTGTACACATTTTTAATACTTCCACACATTTTATATTTAAAAAGTGCTTTCGCCGGTTTTGCATAATCAGTTAATATCTATTTATTATATTTATTTATTCATAAGTATCACATTACATCATAATTTTATGACAGGTGATTTTTCATGAAATTTAAAAGACTAAACTACATTAAAATCCCCTTAAAATATATCAAACAACTATAAGTATAATAAATGAAACCACAATTTTATAATACGATACATTAAAAATTATATAAAGGGCTACACATTCAATAATTTTGTTTATTGACTTAAATAATACAAGAGAACATTAAATTAAAATATGTTAAATATAAACGATAAGTAAATAACAATAAATATAATAAATAAACAACAATGACAAATTAGTCTATTAAATATATTGAGTATGGGACGTTTTCTTAATGATATTCTAAAAATTATGTTAAAGAGTAGAATGTCCTTTGCTCAAGCCACTTTTTTTCTGAATTTACTTGCGCAAGTAATGTTTCGAAGATGCACAGATAACCAACCTGTTGCATACTTCCGGCCCCTCACAATGAGACGACCGTTCAAACAAAGTTAGTCTACGATGTATCGATTTTATAATCATCATCAGAAAACGTGTATAAACTAGAAAAATATAATAGGAACTCGTCATATAACTGGTTTAATCGGTTGTATTTATAGTTTGAGATTTTACGTTTATCAGAAAAGTTATATTGTTTTTTATCAATATTCTTCTGTATGCCGGCAGTTGTTCTTCATATTATACTTCAAAACACACACATATCTCCAAATTTTCTAGCATAAACCAATTGGTGAACTTCCCTAGTAATAGTGATACAAATTTAAAGCTTCCTAGAATACTCAAATTGTTTACACTACCTATTATATAATACTGAGCAATACAATTAAACGGTTTCTTACATAACTAGCTGGCTTACTCACTCACTGATTCATTTATATTGGGACCTGAGCTCAAGCTAGAAACTCAAAGTTGGATCGTACGTTGAAACTTGGATTCAAACAGTCATGTCATGTCATGTCTTTACTTCATTTTTAATTGGTCCCTATCCCGAATGCAGGGGCATATTCAAGATATTAGATATGGGGGGCATATTCAAATTGGTACAAAAACCCTTGGTCTGAGCCATCGGGCCAGGATGCATAAGATAAAAGCATTTATGTTATGAAATTGATATCCATTGCCTAATGTTCTTTCTAGATTTATAAACAAAAACTACGTTTTCAAAGAATATTACCATTAAATCTATGACAATTTAATGTCTGCAATCCAAAGGAATCCTCTCAAATACGGTTAACACATTTTCAGCCATTGTTCGCTTTAGATGTCAACTAGCTTTCGGAATTTCTAAAATGCTTCCTTTTGCAGCATTTCACTTTTGTACTTTCCTCCAAGGCCAGAATACACTGCGTGGTCATCTTAAACTCATAAACGTTTACATTTGTTTAGTGGAATCTCCCGCCTAGTCAGTCGAAACCCATTAAGGTTAACTAAAATGTTTCTTCCTCCTCATCGTCCAATGGGAAACAAGTCCGGAACCTCGCGGCCACCTACACTGTTGGAAAAATACATTTCCATCTCGCTGTCCCCAAGCATCCTTGACGTCAGTGATTAGCATCGATAAATGTAAACGGATATCTAAACGGGATGGTAACTAATTTAAAAATGGTAAGACATACTGAAATGAGAACGTTTAAAACTGAATCTCTGAGATTATTATTACAATTCTTTGTATACATCGTAATATTTTTACTCTTTGTTGACAGTGTATTTATATTTTATGCTTTAACTACTTTATTCTGCTTAATTCTTTGTACTTTTAATATAAAATAAAATTAGCATGTTTTAACAATTTAAATTACCTCGTTGTAACTTAAAGTACCATTAAACAAGATTTGAACATAGTTCATGTGAGATTTAAATTGTGGTAGCCTGAAATATACAATGTTTATGATAATGTTACCTGATATGATGATGGTAATACTTAAAACCTAGTGTTCGTTAATATTCTATAGTAATGTTTTAATTGCATTTAACAGTCTAACATTTTTTCTTAAATATGCGTAACTTTTAAGAATTTACTGAATAAATAAATCTTATGCATCATGGGTAGTAATATTGTACCTTATTGGTAATTTATACTATTTTATTATACTGTTATACTCTTTCCTTGATATTTTTCAAAATCATACTCAGTTGAAATCTGTCAGAATGTGTAGTTTACATTTTTTTATGTTTAATATTTTCTTTGGTCATAAAGCCAATGTGTAAAAATTTGAAATAGCATTGCTTCTAGACAACGATAGAGCTAAATAAATCGGGTCTGGTTCGATTACTCCACCGATCGTTGGCCCAACGACCCAAACATTAGTTTATTTTTAAATAAGAGGGTCGTTGGCCCAACGATCAGTAGTGTAATCAGACTGATGTGTTTCATAAAGTAAAGCATAACTAAAACGGGTCGTTGGCCCAACAAACCTTATATGCAATTTAAACAGTAAATTTAAAATCAAGGTTCGTTGGCCCAACGATCCAAAATTTACTTATAAATACTAATAGCGTATATGGTTCGTTGGACCAACGACCCGTTTTATAATTTATAGACGTTCGATTAGTCCACTGGGTCGTTGGCCCAACGACCCGATCAAATAAAACATTGCATTTCAAATGAAAAGGGTCGATTACTCCACTGACCGATTAGTCCACTATGGTCAAGGACAGGCGGCACGGCAGCCGCTCCTCCTGCACTCTAGTAATTTTATCTTCATTATGTGCGTGAATACATTTGATGAAAATATAAATATACTGTATGTATATAATATATAACTATAAATATTATTATAAATTATATATTTATTAAATGAAGGTATGAGGTAACTTGTTCATTATTATTGTTTTGCCAGTAAAGAAAACCAAATTGGTTACTATAAACGTAATATTGAAATAAATTATATATATACATATATATATATATATATATATATATATATATATATATATATATATATATATATATTTCTTCTTCGTCAGAACAGTAAGGCAAACTCTACTATGGTACTGGAAATATCTTAGACCTGAAGTATATGACAAGGACTGGGAATATACGCTATTTGACCAAAGTAAGTTTCCGAGACCTGTATGATCTGAGATTTGTGTTTTCTTTATCGGGATGACAAGGCAGATTCAGCTGTGACGTTATGTATATAATTAACTAGAACCAGAAATGCTCCTACACGTGCCAAACATGATATAATAATTAAGTTAAACTCTGGTACTATTTACCACGAACTTAAGTGATATAGACTTGATAATATAGTACATATTTTATATATATATATACAAATAAAAATAAAACATAATAATAATAATACTGTATATATATATACAGGGTGTACATAAAGTCCTGCACGGGTATAATATTTTCTGAACGATAACAGATAAATCATCAGATTTGGTACATCAATACTACACCTAAAAATCTACTTTTTGAACGAACTATCAGTTTTCTGTAATATCATGGGGACGTCCCGCAAGGAGTCAGAAGGAAATCTTAAATAGGAGCATAGGTCAATATGGACATCATGTTAAAGGGCTTATCTTGCAGAGTTTCATGCCGCAAACCGCACTCAAAAAGATTGATCCAGTACAAAATGGCGGCTGTTCAAAGGTTTTACTTGGTTACATTTTATTAGTAGCCATAACCCTAGTAAAGCAAAACTGCAACCAAACGAATACTGCAGCTAACTACTACATTATGCTTGTCAGTTGTACAGAAGTGAATTATGACGTTAGTTATCCTTAAAGGTTACAAATTTGGTCCTAATATATTGATAACGGGGAAAACCTGATAACAGTAACAATTAGAAATCTCTTTTTTCTCATCTAGAAATAGTTTTTATGTGGATCTTTCCAATTGTCAAATAACCGGAGGTGAACAATTCGAACATTTACTCTGAAAACATTTGGTAAGTAAACATCTTTTTTAAATAAAACATTTTGAATTGGTCATTTTACAAACAGCATAAGTCAAAAAAATCGAACTTTCGGAAAACGACAAAAAACTGTTTTAGTTATTTGCTGTCAGTATGAAAATGTGTTAAAAAATTATATTATTTATCTTTGAGTTAATTTAAACACAACTTAGTAAACAAAATTTGTTTTAAAATTTTTGTGTAATAAATTAAAAATATTTTAAATCATTGACTTATGCTGTTTTTGATCGAATTGAGGTAAAAAAAAATAATAACCAACTATTTTGTTGAATTAATAAAGTTTTATTATAAACATTAAAGCCTATCAATATCTAAACATTGTAAAACATTTTAAAGAACTGTAAATAGATTACACATCAATTTGTTCATAATTGTTCATGATCAAGTCTCCCAGGCGAATATTGCTTCATAAAAAGATTGAACTTCCTCATTTTCAGGTAGGTAAGGTCAGAATTTTAAGATATCATTCATTTTCTTTTTGTTTATAGGGATATACCCCTTTAGAGTAAATTTTTTTCCTGAAGGCAATAACAGGTTTCTGTTACTGTTTCTTATGAGGAAAGTATGACATTGAATGCCGTCAATGTACTCTCTTGCAAGAACTACTCTGGTTTTGAATCTGAGTGTGTTGAAGTGCATAAACTTTGAAATTGCCAAATGGAATTTTGTTGTCTCTTGGAATATCTTTCCCACGGGTTTCTTGAGATATTACATTTTTCTTAAAAATATTAGGCCACCAGCCTTTTACATCAAGAATATCATCAGAATCTGGTAGCGTTACTAAAAATGAATTTTTCGCTGATGATTGTAAAATCAAAGCAGCAAGTTCTTTAATGTGAATATTCTGTCAAACTTTCTAAGTTTTCTTTTGACCACTGCATAATCACGGTCACAGGGTAAAAAATGAGTGACCCCTTATGGGGAAACAATGATCAACACTTTTAAATTGATTCAAAGACACTAAGGCATTAGCCAGTCGGATCAATGAATGGTTTTTATTCTGCCCCCCCCCCGCATCCGTCTGAGAATGTATGAAGATTTTCAACACCTGGCAATATGTTCTTCTAGGTAATTAAGTATAAAGGTGCAGACTTCGTTTGGGCTTTTCCCGGCAACACCTTCATAGTACATATAAAAACACAGCAGTGTTGTCTTTCAAGTTATGTATGCAGAACAAACTCACAGTTAACTGCCGCAAAATAGAAAACTTACTTGTATCGGGATAGTAGGCAGTTTTATATTCTGCATAAAATCAATGCATATTACCACCAATTTTGCCTTCACTATTTTTCACTTCAGTTGTAACTTGCTTGATTTGTTTGGAAAATCTTTTAGCTCACCTAATATGGACAACTTTTTCTGCAACAAAAAACATGTTTTGCAGTTTCATTAATGAACTTACTTTTTATTTTAACATCAAGTGATTCACAGGTGCAGCATGTGTCTAACCTGAGGGCGTCCAAAGTGTAGATTAAAGTCTTCTTTGAAGATTTTAAGATAGTACTTATAGCCTACATCAATATCTGGGTGTGCCTGCCTGAATTAACTTGAACATTTCAAGAACATTGAGCCGTTCATTAAGATGATATTCGTTAGAGCTGTAGTGAGCGATCTTGACTGGGGAAAAGATGCAATATGTGATTTAATAGCAGAAACCACAGTTTCTGGTTTGGCATTTGCAGAAACATGTTTTCCACATCGATCTGTTTTCCTGTGTGAGAAACATAAGCCGAACCAGTCACTCTTGCTCTTTTTATAACTTCAAACTTGTAGTTTTCTTTGTGTCTCTTGCCCCTTTAACTTATAGTAATACTACAATTTTTACTTGTTACCGGTACTTCTAAATTCATCTTACAAACAATAAGTAATAATGACAACAAAGTCAAGCTGACTGTGATTCACATTCACATTCACTACAGCTAACCTTTCCAACTAACTGTAAATAAATGGCATCAGCTGTTGGCTGAGAACAGCTGACTGCTCAGTCCATCTGATTCTAGCAGAAGAAACAACACAAGTCACTGACTTATGCTGTTTCTGAAATGAATTAAAATTTCTATTCTGCTATTAAATAGTGGTAGAATACCGGACTTGTGTTGTTTTTGAATGGAAAACATGTATCTACATATGAAGATGTAAAAAACATGCTAACTCAATTTCACAAAAAAAATGGACTTATGCTGTTTCTAAAATGACCGATTCATTTGAACAGCCGCCATTTCGTACTGGAGCAATCTTTTTGAGTGCGGTTTGCGGCATTAAACTCTGCTAGATAAGCCCTTTAAAATGATGTCCATATTGACCTATGCTCCTATTTACGATTTCCTTCTGACTCCTTGCGGGACGTCCCCATGATATTACAGAAAACTGATAGTTCGTTCAAAAAGTAGATTTTTAGGTGTAGTATTGATGTACCAAATCTTGTTGATTTATCTGTTATAGTTCAGAAAATATTATACCCGTGCAGGACTTTATGTACACCCTGTATATATTATATATTTTTTATATATAATAAAATAATATAGGTAGACCTGATGTATGCTTACTTACGTTTTAAAATTTTTATTGGAGTCCCATCATATTACATCATAATATTGCTTTTACTAAGTAATATAAGGACTTTGGTTTAAGATTGCATGCGAAGCCGCGGGTAACAGCTAGTTTCCCATAAGTTCAAGATCATCCTTCTGATGGTGTTTCCTCAGTTTCTTTCCAAGTTGAAACGTGCAAACTTGAATTTATGTCTCCGTGACAAACCTTGTTATAATTATTAATAGTTTTAATTTGAAATAAACGTTTTCTTTGGCGTCTTCATTGTAGCTTTGTGCGCTGTAATGACTGATGAGAATAGTGACAACTGTCGACCGTAACATGAAGTCGCAGTCAACTAGTTTATTGACATAATTTTATTCAGTTTTCATTGAGCCTGGTGATTTTTTTTTACAGTTAATTTACATCATAAAAAATAGTAAACGGATTAGTTCTTCGGTTTACACGGCCGGTTTCATGACCAACTATTTCGGCCTAACCGTGGAAAGCTACCCTCAGTCAAAATATTGTTCCGGTTTAAGATCTGTTATTTAAGATAGTTCCCCACATAAAAATCTATAAATTGTAAGAATTTAATTGGGTAAGCATCGTTTCGACGTAGTGTGAACTGCACAACTTAGATGTTATCAAATCATATAGCTCGTGTTTTAGTATTTAAGGTTATTATAATTATATTAACAACTATCGAGAAGTGTTCTATGAAATCTTTAAAACCTTCAAATTCGTGTACATTATTTACTTTTACTCTATATCATTGTCCAGTATGACTTAGATAGTGAAGCAGTGGACCTGTACAGAAGGAGAATCAATCGCTTCTATAACCTCATTAATACTACTTGTCTAAACTTTTACTCAAATCAGTGGATCAATCAATCATTAGGCTAGTTTTGAGGGGTTTTTATCGACACTGTGTAGTTTGTATTAGCAGTATCTAATGTAGCTTGATTATGCGAGCATCCCGTACGTAAGGGGACACGTTAGTACTTTGTAATAGTAATTACTTAGTAATTGTAATAGCTACCGCCTGCTCATCCGAGGCACTATTTGGAGCAAACATTTATTTAATGGAAATTAGGCACTTGACTCGTCTCAAACTTGATTTATCAATCTTTCATTTAATAAACAGACTTTATAGTGACTTAATTGTTTAAACAAATTACTATAAAAATTAATCTTTGAGCATCTAGTTTTGCTTTAAATTGTATTTTTTCATATTATATTTGAAATTTTACCTAAATAGATGTAGAGAAACATCTATTAAGAACACCACTCTTCTTGTTGTGTTTTTTGTTTATATGTAGGATTGTCGAGCTCTGGAAATGTAGTAAAACGTGGAGGGGAGAGCGGAACTGCAGGTGTAAAGTACAGTGGAAATATACAATATAAACAATAATATACATGTAGCCTTATTTTCACATAGTTCAGTGCCTAGCAACGAGGATTGTTATTACTAAGACAGTTTGTTTGTCTAAAATTGTAAGATTTTAAACAGTATATCAATAATAGTACTCACATCTCTTTACCATGTATATACAAGTTTTGTTATTTAAAAGGAATCAACCCAATCTTTTCCTATATTGGTGACCTCGACGTGGTCTAAACACGTAATCTTCTGATCTGGAAAAGGTTCGGTTGATGCATATTAAATAATAACACTTGTACATAGGTTAACAAGAGGTGTATTTATTGAGTATAATTGATAGACTGTTCAAAATATTACCAAGTAAACTGTCTATAACAAAAACAACCCTCGTAACCAGGCACCGAACCATGTGGAACTACTGTCACATACACATATAAAATCGTAAGCCTATTTCTAATTTCAAGTATAGTAAATCCCTATGTCTAAATCCATATTCGAACAATATTGTTGGACGGTGTACTGATCCACAAATTTTAACCAACATTTACGTGGTCCAAATGTTCAACCACAGAGACGAAGTTCTAGGTCCAACTCCACATTTATTCACAAGAATCCTAGAGAATTTAGGGACCTATTGACTTTAACCGAAACTGACATGGGAATCCTTGGAATGAATGACGATTTTTTTATCCCCTTTCCCCTGAAGGCAAGGGGCGCAGTTCAAGAGCATAAATGTATTTCGGACAACTTCCTCTGCATGGCAATGGGCGTGGGTGTATAAATTTTCGTAATAATTAACTTACTTATTGACGAAATTTTGCTTGAATTATCATTTCTGCATAAGGAACATTGATTCGATGATGTATGCCATGGGATTTGCCTGAGTGTTAGGAAGAATTTTTACATATTTATCTTATGAATAACCTCGATGAAAACGAAAAAATATTAAATAAACAATTTTGTAAATAGACTTTATTACAAATTAAAACACAGAGTTTTTTTTTTTTGAGGCACAAAATTCGTACAGAAGTCTCAAGTTTTTTTTTACTACTTCTATCATGTTTGTGCCTAAGTTCACGGAACCGTTTATCGAGGGGACTGAAGTATTTCCTTGTTTGCCAACATAAATTGTGATAACGACATGTTCTCTCAATCAAGCGAAGAAGGGCAGGAATATATAAAAGACAAGACAACAGCACAGAGACCAGGAAGTGCAAGGCCACACAGATAAGCTGGCTTCCGGGAACGAGGGCATAATAATAATTTTCGATCAATAACCTAAATTACGGCTGCTTTGAAAATTCTTCCTCTTCATTCGTCCAATATCAAGCACAAAGCCTGGTACTTCACAACCGCCTAAATTGTTTGGAATAAAAAACATTTAATTGCTATATTTTCATTCATATAACTGTCCCGAACAATTATTGACGTCAGTGATTTCCGTTGATAAATGTCGTAATCACCAAAACCATTACGTTTGGCTTCGTCAGCCCTAAAACCCTTACTTTCCAACAAAATGCAAAACAAAACGGAAACCTTTTTTCAACTTCTAACATTTCACTCCTAAGATTAATATTACAATTTTCAGTATGCATTGTAATATTTTCACCAGTTGATGCCAAATTGTATGAATTAACGCTTTTACAGGATCTATATTTTACTTAATTTTTTATATAAAAAACTAAATGAGTTATTTCATTAATTTAAATTACCTCACTGGCCTAACTGTTGATTTATTGAGTCTGAAATGTACAATGCATATGATATTAAAACCAAACCTGATATTATACTTCTTAAATTTAAAATTAAGTTTTCTTTTAAAATCTGTAATATTTTTGTAATTACTTATACCCTGTTGTTACCCTGTTATGAAATAGTTTCTACATACATTAGTATCTAGAGAATATCATAATATTAATTGGAATGGTGAAAAAGTAAAACATTGTCTTGCAAGAGGGCTTAGAAGGAGACGGAGAATGAAGTAGTGGACTATTCCGGTCGCTTATTAAATGAGCTAATTCAGCGACGTGGGTCGTTGGGCTAACGTCTGGTGGTGTAATCGGCCCTCTTTTGAACATCTTAGGATTCATTCCATTAAGGTTCGTTGGCCCAACGACCCCGTTCAAATATTGTTGCTTAATATTAATTCATGGTCCAATTACACAACTGACCGTTGGTCCAACGAACCTATACCACTAAATCAAAACTAAAAGGTTCGTAGGGCCAACGACCCTATATTTAAAAATTACAGAAACTAAACAAATAGGGTAGTTAGGCCAATGAGCCAGTGGAGTAATCGAACCTATGTATGTTTGTAAAATGGGTCGTTGGGCCAACGACACTGTACAAATTAAATTTCTTCCAGGAGGGTCGTTGGGCCAACGATCAGTGTAGTAATCGATCCGTCCGCAATAAATCAACACTGTATTGCCTGATTGTTTTGTATGCATAAGCTACATGTTGGGTGGTGTGAATAAAACAAAGTAATTACTTTTACTTGGGCAAGTGACATTGGAGAGTTTATAAATTTGTTAGGTGAGATGTCAAAAAAATATAAAAAATACCTTGTCAGATCTCAGTTTGATAACTGTAATAATCTGTGTTCAACTCTAACCAAAAAGTATATCGAATATGGTACTCGAGTCTTTGTTCTGATGAATAACATATCATTAAAATCTCCAAACAAAATAGATTGGTTTTCGTCGATTTATATTTGTGTAACCTAAGTTTGTTCATTATTACGAAAGTTGTTTACTAATTATTAACATGTATTACTGACATTCTTTGCGTATTAAACCCCGAGATAAGATGATGAAAGTATTAAAGTCTCGTGCTTTGTAATTATCTAGTTGTTAGTTCGTATTTTTTGTCTATTTTTTTAATTGCTGCACCAAGCCGTGCATGGAACGCTCGTAGCCTACGCTTGAAAGTCAAACGCTCTGCTTTAAAAAAAAAAAAACACGACTACTTGTTTAACGTTCCATGATTAATTGTATTGTTTTATTCAAATAAATATACTTATCTTGATATAATATTATAAATTCGAATGTATCTTTGTTTGTTTGTTTTGCTTTCACACGTAAACTATTCAACCGATTGTACTGAATTCTTACGGCCATTGAGCACATTAACTGGAGTATTGCTGTTTTGTTCAGATAGGGATGCTGATACTAAAAAATTTAAATTCTTGAAAGGTTCACAGAGGAATCCATCCACATAGTTGCTCTTTTCATTCATAAACGCAGTCATAGAACTCTAAAAATGTGGTGCATTTTTACTGAACAGGATACGTAAGTCTGTCAGTTCAATGCGCTCAGCGGGATGGTTCGGAATTTTCCTGAATTAAATATGCCATTATTTAAAAGCCTACAGGCCTAATTAAAACAACTCCCTGTTTGGTTTGTGGTCTACACTCACAAGTAAAGACAGCCAGTAATAAATATTGCCTGATTTCTAAATAAATACAAGTCTAATGAGTATAAATCTAAATCAATATTCACACTCTGTGTACAGGTTATCATACGGTATTTTCAACATCTCAAAATAACTAACAACCGATTTCATAAAGGTTTACATAAAATTAATTACACATTTAATTATAACTTACAACTCTGATTGTTTTGTATTTCGTTCTTCAAGAGACACATGCAACAATCGCTTCATAAGATCTTTACCTTCATTACTTTTGGAATAATGATGAGTTAAAGTGGAGAAAATAAAAATTTAAATCAGAAAACCGTGTTTTCCTCCATGTGTTTGGTTATCACAATCCACAATAACACACAAAATATTTTTTTTACCCGAATACATGAATGAATACTGCATAAACAGTAAACAATTATTTCCGAGGTAATATAAATGTATATTTTAATGTGGTAGACGTTTGAAGTGAGGTGTTTAGCGTGTGAGAGAGATTGCTGACACCCATCTCCACCAGGGAGAAAAACAAACTGTGGATACCCCTATGAGTGAAAGAGAAATATAATTATTTATGGATAAACTGGTTCATAATTCTTTATTTAGAATTGTTTTGTGTAAATTATGAGTCAAAGTTTCCAATATAACCTAGGTGTGATATGTTATAATTAGTTTTCTAGTGAAACTTAATATAGACACATAGAGGCAGACATAAAACACGCATGTATCATGATAATATGAATATTATATAATTGTATACCGGTAACTCCAAAACACCCCAGGAATTATCCGATTTACTTTAACCACATTCTACAGGTGTCTCTGCCAACTCAGGTATTATTCGTATACTAAATCTTTCAAATTCAATAATTATCCGAACATCCGCCATTTTGTATTTTTTACATATATATTTTAAGTTTGAGAACGACTTGTTGTAAAAAGTAAAATTTGGTACATAGATTTATAACCTTAAGGCCTAATTAAGTACAAATACTAATTTGTACAAGCATTATTTTCAAAATGGCGACTTCTTAAAATCTTTAAGCGTAAATATCTTAAAACGACATACCATACAAAAGTCACAGTCGTTATATTTGAGTTAAATAATTTAATTGCAGATGCAACGATATCAAGTTTAAGAATTTCGGTTGAGAAAAACGGGAGATATTGGGCTTTTAAAAAGCCGATCACGAAACAATATCAACAGTCATTACGTGATTTCATTGTTTGTGAACCACAATAAACAGATGCTTTAATGTTAAATGCTCTAATCAGCTGATTATAACGTTACATTGTTGAACTGTAATATCATACACATATCATATTACATTGTTGGCCACAATATTCATATCTATTGCAGGATTTAAGCTTATTTTTTAAACTATATAACTATTTATAACTAAAATATCCTATATAAATTCTGAAAACCAGTCGGGTTTAAATCGGACTAAGATGTAACATACATTGTAAACATTTTTCGTCTAACTTAAAATATTATAAAAGTAATATTTCATAATTATATTCCAAAATTTGAATAGCAATTACGAAAAAGTCTGATAACGTTTAATAAATTACAGTACAGTACAGTTTTACCGACTTGTTATTAACTGGACCAATCACTACCATTGAAATATTTGGTTAAACACAATATCAATATAATTTACATCAACACCGTACTGTAATTATTAAAAACCAGTAATTTTTACATCATTTGTAAATGTATCGAGCAGTGAAAGAGGGGGTGGCGGTATGCGTGCCCCTCGAGCTTCTGCCCCTCCCTTCCCCTATGCGCAAAAAAGTCTTCGCGCAGGTCGGTTTTAAAGCGGTTTATCTATAATACTGAAATAATAGAACATATTTCTAGTACTATGTTTAACGTCTGATTGTAATATTTATTGGAATTACTTTATTCGTTATTAATTATTTTGTACACCCAGAGAATATCTTACACTAAAATAACGTATTAATAGGAAGGTTAAAGGAAGCAGGCTTGGAAGACATGATAGCACTGCGGCCGAACTAGTGGACTAATCGACACTCTGCCCTCTGAGCTAATACAGTAGCGAGAATCGTTGGGCCAACACCTGGCAGTGTAATCAGCCCAGTTGAAACATGTAGGATGTATTTAATTTAGATTCGTTGACCCAACGGCCCACTTGAGTTATTGTTGCTATATATTACGTAGTTCAATTACAACACTAATCGTTGGCCCAACAAACATATACCAATAAGTTGACAAACCTATTTTGTACAATTTTATAGAAATTAAATAAATAAGGTCGTTTATTTGTTTGTTCAAGGTGGTGGGCTAATCGAACATCAATGTATTTATACAGTGGGTCGTTGGCCCAATTACCCTATATGTAATTATATCTCGTACTGGAAATGGGTAGTTAATGAAAAGCCAGTTATCTAAGACTAAAACTAATCAAGTAACGCGAACAATTTTGTCATGGTCAGGTTTTCTAGAAAGAGCGGCCCGTTAGTAAGATGGAAGGAGAAATCCAGATAGGATACAACTTGAATCGGCAGTCGCTTTCAACCGTAAGTTGACCTCTCGTGGAATGTTGGAAAGTATTTCCCTCTTCACACCACCACCCACCGAAACACAGGACACAGGGAGTGTCATGTCAAAAGGAAGCTGATGTTCGCTACCAACACGTGAGCCACAAACGACATGTCAACAATTTGTGTGGTAGTAGACGTTATTTGAGGTCCTCAATGAGTTGTATTTGGTCAGAAAGTCCATAGAGTGTCCTGTGAACGCTGACTGATTTTCTCCATATTTACATTGGAAACTACCTGCGGAATCAGGGACGTGCGGAAGGCGTATAAATACTGCCAATGAGCAGGCAGGCTCCCAAGGACAGGAGTTGCCTCGCCCTTAAGCTTTGCTATGGTGGACACAAGGATCTCCATTATAATACTGCGAAGAACTCCAAGTGTTGGTAGGGTTCACCTTCACCAAGGACATTTGTGATATAGTGTCAATTTCAAATTGTGTGCCCAGCAGCCCGTTTAGCCGTACGGGGCGTGGCAAACTTGGTGGGCATGAATTTGAAACTGATCCGTATAGACTCCGAGAAGACAGGCTTGAACAGCACCCACAACGCAGTCTCGACTGCTATGCAATATATGAGGTGTGATTCAAATAATGCATGGTAGCTTTGTAATGTCCTGGTTCCTTTATGTACTATTCACCTTATAACGTACGAGTATGTACCAGAGCTGAGCTTACTGCAAAGATTGTCAATGTACACTTTCCGTGCTAGTTTTGAGTCTACTGTAATGGAAAGGTATTTTGTGTCCTGCCCAACCTGTAGTCCTGGAAATGTTAAGTTTGTATTATTTAGTAAAATTTATTTGAACTGTCTTGCCATTTAAAGCTAATTTACAGTATGTATGGGGCAGTATTTTTGGTTTTGTTCAAGACGATGTTAGCATTTCTGTTTAATTTTTCAATGATTTGTTTGCTAGTGCGCCTATCCTCTGCCTCCTACTAAGATAGTTCAGAAAACATTATCATGTTTTCTCTTCAATGGTCAGGGCTTCCAACTTTCTTAGAAATTACTTATGATTGAGGGAATCAAAGGTCTTACTAGAATCCATGAAACTACTAAGCAGCCTTCTTCCACTTGATCAATGACCTGCATTTAGGAAAGAAACAGTGTTGCTGACTGTAGTACGTAGTGCATCTTGTTCCAGGTGGGATAAAAGTCTATTCAGGATAACTTTTCAAAAACTCCAGAGGAAGTCAAGATTAGTTATATTGGCTTATAGCTTTTTACGTTGTTAGATGGATTGATTTGTTCTTTTGGTAACTTTAGAAAATTTAAGTTTTTCTGCGAAGATGACTAGTAGGAGAATTTGTTTATAATCGCTGTTAATGGGTTGATAAGTTTCTTTTTACAGGTTTTTACAAGGGCCGATGATATTTCATCAATGTCTGATGAGATCTTAAATTTAAGAGACTACAGCATTTTAAATCTCCGTCTTTGTCACAGGGTAAAAGTTGAGTTTCATATTTGTAATTGAAATTTCACGTCTGCTGCTGTTGTTTTACGTGCCGATGTCTTTTGTTTCGAGACTTCTTTGGCAGCTGTAGCAAACACCTGTAGAGACAGCTTGCTATTTCAAGTAAATGCTGTAAGTATTCCCTATTTGTTATGAATTGCCCTGATAAGTCAAATTTGTCTTTACTAGTCTTTATCTTTCTTTCGCTGTATCGCCTAGCGCAATGCTTAGGATTTGTTCTTGACATTAGAAATGTGTATTAGGGTTTATGTATTTATGTTATGCGTGATTCTTATAGGTGATAGGGTCAGTGTAGTGGGGTTAAAATAAGTTAGGATTCGTTCAACCTTAGTGTTATCCATGCTGTTTGTATGGTCATTAACCCTTTGCACTCTCCTTGCCTGCATTGCAGTCAATGGCGGATTCCCAAGAGCTCTGAATTATTTTATTGCTTGCTGTCCTCTGCACTCTCCTATCCAGCATTGCAGGCGGCCATGGTTTCCTCCACAGCTGGGATCTAGATGCTCCAGTGACGCTATTACAACTATTATTTATTTTTGCCAGTCATTCCACAGCCTGACATTTAAGGGTATTTAAAGTTTAAATACACAAAGGTTACAAAAATTCTATCAATATTGTTTTTTTTTGTATTATATTTGTAATGTAATCAATTTTCCTTGTGTATCTTGGTTGTATTATATTTTACCATGAAATAATTTTAAACTACCATAAACAAATATGTTAGGTTATAAGGAAAAACAGTGTTTACATTTGTTTAAATGTATATTTTGTTTAGTAAATTGATATATATGGTTTTAAAACTTAATTACAAATCTATAAATAACAGAAAAAAACATATAAAAACACATTTATATTAAATTAAAAGATTTATAGATAACATATAAAATGAACAGACGTGCAGAAATAGTTAAATGGCAGTTTTGACAATAAAATGAACATATAAAAGTAAAAAATTATACTTATAATATATATAATTAAAAGAAAAGGCTTATTATAGATATCACGTAAAATTAAAGGAGTTCACTGATAAGCCAGCTGTGTTGCAAGTGTTGCGTCATTGTTTCCTTACATTGTTTTGAACCCCAACATCTGACCGGCCATTAATAGTTATCAATACTGTCCCTTGTTACTATTTTATGCTGAGTTATGACAAAATAGGTCTATAAACACAAGTAAATTAAGTAAACTTGACAATATGTATCTAGCAAGAAAGAAACTGTCAAATAAATTGTTAATATTTCAATTAAAAAATATTTTTGGCTATTGAAAACAGCTAAATTTTGTTAATTGGTTAGTTTTATTTCAGTTTAACATGACTTGAAATACGTAGATACACTACAACTAATTACACAAAATTAAATATAATGAGTCATGCGTTGACTGCAATGCTGGATAGGAGAGTGGAAGAGAAAAATAGATTTTGCCTGCAATGCAGGACACGAGAGCTTATGGACAAACCAAACCATTTAAAATCAGAGTTATGGTGCTGGATCTGCTGGATGCATTGCAGGCTACAAGAGTGATTGGACATTCTGCAATGCAGGCAAGGAGAGTGCAAAGGGTTTAAGACTGTTTATATTTATATCACCCATGATGATAGTTGATTTTTGTGCGAAGGGTCCCAACCGTCTGATATGTCAATTGCTTGTTTGGGATTTTTCTGGTAGTCATGTATACTCCTAGTGCTCGGATTTTCTTTTCCTAAGTCTGGTACCAAAGAGGGAAAATTAACAAAATAGTTCTGATTGTTCTTTACTGGGGCCAAATGTTATATACTTTGGATATCTTTAGGTTTTGTGGTTGTTGGCACTATACCTCTCTTCAGCTTGTCTGCCTTAGAAGTCGTGTATTAAGGAGGTTTCGAGTCCCAGCTTAGTTAACTTACGCTTATCTAAATGTTTGAAATTAAGGCAAATGTGTTTTATTTATTGCCAAAGAATTTGTGGAGGCTTTCAAGTGTGCTAAAAGGATGTTACGCTACTTGTAATTATTATTTCATGGGGATAGTAGCCATACAGTACAGCCAATGGTAGTCCAATACGTAAGACGGTCTTTTATTAGATGGTCAAGATTTCTAAAGTTTAAAAAAATTAACTGTAGGAGTTCCTGTTCTGTGTATGTAGAAAGTCTTATTAATTTCACCATATTGTTCCATACACCCTAAAGAGGATATTTTAAATACAGAAACATATTTTTAATTCGGTTTGTAACGCACAAACTTCAAACGAATCCTTTGCAGTGTCGGAGAACAAATTTAATTAATACTTTTGTTCATAATTCTGGTAACGCGTGTATAGTCCAAGTGCATATAAACAGAAACCGAAACCGTAGATAAATATATGAAACTTGTTATCACAAAAATTGCGAGCATTTCCTTTCAGGCTGACTGCAACTAACTTCTGAGTTATTCATTTGTATAGAGATGCTTACCACGAGTCTACTTTGACTACCATGTTTTTGGAATAAGTAGCTTCCAATTTCATTCTTGCTGGTATCACGATGTTTTATTATCTTTTTCTTTGGATCGAAGGGAGTGAGATCGTAGCTTGAGGGATAACATTCTTTATATCTTGAAACTTTCGATGAATTTAAGTCGAAACCATTGATAGTCTTTTTTCAAAAATGTTTGTAGTTCTGCTATTTAATTTTAAAATTTAATAATTTTTGACGTAGTTAAAAAAGCCTATGATTCATTGCAGCTACTCTCGTTGCAAAGATTCAACTTGTTTTGTGGCTACTCTCATTCCGTTGTAACAAAAAATCTGACCGACATATCCTACTTCTCTCTGACAATACTGTAACTTATCTTTATTAAATACATTTCCAATCTTACTAATCCGGTTCAAGAACTTTTCATGGATTCGCCACGTCCTGATGTTTTTTCCAGCTACAATTATATCACCAATCCAAACTAAAACATTTCCTATATTTCCAAATTATATTTCTACAACATCTAGAAATTCACAATTGCGTTCAAGGCAACATAAGGTAATACAATGTATCTAAAACACCAAAGGGATTGCAAAACAATACTTCCAAGACGAATCCTCAATAATTAGAGTCATGTGATGGAAACCTGATCCCATGATCTGAGATGTAAAATTCTGAGAAACAAGATTTCCCTCGAATTTTAATGAAATATCTTCCGACTTTGTCATGATCCCAGGTGTTCTTATTACGTTTCATTCAGTTCACGTGGGTCAAGGCAAAGTCTAATCGAACCATTAGGGTTTTCTACAAGCACAACCTTGTTTATACAGGACCTTTGAGATATTTAATTTAACTTTACAATCGCATTTATAGCTTGAAGGCGTTCTGATTTTCCTATAACGGAGCTAAAAGAGAATGAAAAACTCGTGTTAGAGGATGAAAATCCTTTGTACCTTATAATATGCAAAGAAATAAAACAGAGATTTGGGAATTTGTCATATCCTAGAAATTGTCCTTGTTATTTTCAATAAATTTGTCAACACCTTTACTATTTGCCCCATATGCACATACAGAACTAATTTTTCGAAAAAGATTGTGAGCAAGGCACTGTAGAAGACCTAAAATCACATTTTCCCCTTTCACAATCATAAAAGGTTCATACGCCGTTTTGGTTTAGTACTCACATTTACTACTTACACGTACTTTCTAAGATTTATTTTATAATTACTTAAATTGGTTCAATTTGACGAACAGCTAATACATCCTGAAAATTGGTATTAATATTTTTACTTCTTTCTTACTTTGTTCACCCGCGTAATAAAACTTAATTACCCTTTGTAATGTTAAACTATTCTGCCTCAAAAAAATCTTCTTGGACATTTTTATCTCTTATACCATGCACGATTTTATCGCGCATAGGTTGGTTCTCCACAGTATCGAGATAAACATCTGCAAAGCTACACAATTTAAGGAAACGCCGACAATCTGACAGAATATAATCAAAATCTTCACTTTCTTGTTGTTACCTGTTCATTAAATAAAGTCATCAAACGCCACATTCGTGCGAGGATTAGCATAGTTATAATGGCTTGGATACTGAAACTAAACTATCCTTATCAGATACTATTAGCAATTATGCGAGTTCCATCATATTCCACTACTCATTTGCATCATTACTTCCCGCAAATACTAAATTTGGAGGCAGCTTCAACACTACTAATTGTAAATGATCATTTTTTTTCAATACAAAACATCAAAAGTATCTGAAACTAAATAGTATACACAATCAATTAATGTATTAAAATATTAAATAAATAACCATCACGAGAGTGATATTTTTTTGATAACTGACGTAGCATTAAAACAACTAAAAAAATAAATAATAACATTTAAAAATATCATACGTTTTAATTAACATTTTGGTACTCTATAAAACATTAATAGCAGCAGGAACATTTTCTGGGTTTCTCAAGCATGGGTTTATTTTACGTTACCTATATTTAGATCAGGGAGTCGAGTGATATGAGGAAATATAGGCATGTTTCTATTCTTACTACCATTTCCAGGGGATTTTGAGTTTTGGAGTCTCTTCTCGAGTGGGTTTTTCGTATCTGTTTAATAGAAGTCGAATAAGACTCGGCTATCTTTAGCGAGTTCATTCCATCTTTTAGTTTGTAACAGGGCTCTCATTTGGGCTCTTAATAGTAAATGTTTTATATCAGATGTGACCAGTAGCTTAACTTCCAAAGATATTTTTTTACCGATGACCTAAAATTGTTTGTGGAAGTTCAGAACGGGAACTATGACAGGACGCTGTAAGAGGACATAGTAAAGTTGGAGGCTTGTAGGAACGGCAAGATCATCAACACTTGGGAGAGCTTTATTGTTGAAAACTTTAGTATTCACTGGATGATTGCACAATCTAGAGAAGCGATGCTATTCTTGACTTTGGTGTGATCTTTTCTTTGGAGCTTAAGTCAACAATATTGTGTTGCGAGCAAGCTGTCTACTTAGATTTTTAGCCTGTTCTACAAGGGGTATCTGGCTTTGGTGCTCTGAAGATGTCTATAGTTGACTTCTTTTTTTCAAATTAAAAATTAAATCAACCAATTAAATCCGGAGTGTTATACACCTTATGCTCAGGCTAACTAATTTACCTGGAATATTAAAGCATTACAATTTTATAATTTATTATCATTAAATACATATGTTCTACAACAGTGTCTTTTTATAAAGTGATATCTAATTATTCAAAGCACTGATTGTATATGAGAAATATACTGTTTTGTTTAATGTAAATGATTTGAAATTAGATAACATTTGCAATAGTTCCACCTTTTACCTTAAACGTTTAATGTTGAAAATTTTGTTTAATCAAAATTTATTTTATAAAGAAAAACTAAAACAATAAAATGCAGATATCATATCAATTTAAGTTTTATATAGATGACTTAGATTGGCTTTTATATAAAAATAATAGTACATTATTATAGTATATTTTCCGAGCGTTCCAGAAACTAAATAGTCGGAATTTCTAGTTCTATTCATGTATCCCCTCCACCACCTCAAATTACTACGCTACGCTGCTGCTCTCTTTCTACATTCTTGGATCTCGATTCTCGACACATTTCGTTTCGTTCCGTTCACCGTCAGAACTTTCACGATTTCGTGTTCAGGCATATCTTGCCAGCACAGTGATTAAGGCATCTGTGACAAATAAAAATATGTTTGTTGTTTTTTGCATATAATTGTGTTTGGCTATAAAAAGTGCGTGTGATAAATTGATTTCTTTATAAAATTCTGTAATAGTATGTGAAATTGTGTTTTGTTATTTAATGGAAATTTAATCGTATACGTGGATAATGGCAATGGCTGACCTTTTTGAATTTGAATTGGAACCTGATGCTGGCAAGGAAGAACACCTTAACAAGGGTAATAATTCAGAAGAGGATGTTGTCATTGAAGAGGTATTGAAGAAAACTTTATTTTACCTACTATGCTTAACTACTGACCTATTTGAAACATGTAGCTTACTGAATATAAGCAATTCTATCAGAGTAGGTTTACTGAACATGTTGCATTACTTTTCAAAATTGAATGATAAAATTAACAAATCTCAATGATTTTGTAATATTGTTACCTTGAGTGTTTGAAATCAAAGATCTGCTAATTGTCATTGTCATCCGATTCCTAGATGCACTCTTTTTGTACATAATTCACCATATGCCTCTGCTTTTTATAATAAAAATTATATAGGCCTAGTTTATCCTTTAGGTGGTAGGATCTTAATAATAACAATTGATTAATCTCAAGTACATATTTATTTATAAACAGCTTACACTAAAGCAGTACACATGGTAGCCTATGCAAATGTTTGGATGAGTGGACTATAGACAACTAAGTTTATGAATAGGCCCTGTACAAAAATAAACAACTTCAATGTTTGTAACATAGACCTATATAGAAATATGCCAACACAATAAAAGAAGAGTGTTTATAAAAACATGAATAATCCTTTACCTCTAGTACTGGTGATCATTTTTTTCCAGGTGGCAGGCCATTTTTGATTGTTTTGTACCAGTAGGTTTAAAATGTTGTAAAACGTAAATGTAACTTAGGTGTATAAACCTATATGTGTAACAGATTTTTTCAGAGGAATGTTGTGGAGATTATTATGATATAAAAAATTACAGTACTACAATAAATAATTCAATGAAAACTTTTGCAATTTCCCCCCTCTTTTTAATATTTGAAAAGTGGTGAAACTGCACTTTGTAAAGTGTGATATAACAAATATTAGAATCTAAAATGGCCAATTTATTCAGAAAAATATATAATAGGCCTATATAAACATAGTTTCAGAAAATGTATAATCGTATTCAGGTTCTCTTGAAGGAAAATTGGTATCAATTTACAAAATCGTGACCATGGAAAGGTATGTTAATTTTTTTTTCCTGAAAACTACAATTTTTCCTGAAAACAATAGTGAAGAAAAAATTCGTCGGCAACAAAAATCAAAGGAGTTACGATTTTTTGAAATCCTCTGAAAACTCTGTTTTTGACAGTACCTCTGGCAATTTTACTGAAATGATGACGTTAATCCTGTCAACGATGCCTGCCCGCTGCGCAGTGCTTCGCACTGCTTGCTCTTTTAGAAAAAAAATTAACTCGAGCTTGCAAAAGTCGAATCCCAGATCACGTGATGCCCCCGATCCTTAACCCTCCAAGTGTTGTTCGACAAAAGTTTGTCGGTTATTTTCCATCCTTAATGCAATAATGGCCGAAAGGCATCAATATAATACAATGATATACTTTCCCCCCAGTTTATATGCACCTGTGATAATAATACTTGGCTATAAATGCCCAACCCATGAAAAAAAGTCCATTTTTCATGGTCACGGTATTGTAAATAAATACCGGAAAATTAAATATATTCTAAAAACCACAAATAGTACACGAAAGACTGCATTTGTTAGGGGGATAATTTAAAAAAATTAAAAAGAAATATAATTCTTACACTAGCCTATATGTTCCTAAAATGTACAAAAGAATGTTGTGCACTAGAAAATAATAAATAAAAATTATCTGACATATCCTACAAGTTTCTTTTGTAAATTTTGATAAGGAAATATTTGTCTGATTATATTCATTTTAAAATAAATAAATAATAATTTTAAACTTTTGCTGAAATATTGGCTTAGTTAGGAGTTTCAGAAAGTATAAAGGAAAACCTAGTTGTCACTGTCAAGGCCTAGGTTTATAAGTAATTAACATTAGGTATCTCATGAAATAAATACTTTTTGTGATAAAATATAAAGACCATAACAGAAGATCAGTTTCAAAATGGCTAGGTGAAGAAGATTGTTCTGGCAAGTTTATGACATCATTGTTGCCAAAACAGTGAAACAAATGTCACCTTTGAATTCAGATAATATTATTTCTGTTTGAAATTGTGTATAAATAGTAGTGGTAGTGTTGACTTGTGTACAATAAGGACTGTCAAAACGGGTGTTTGTCATATCCACATATTGCCAATTGCTAGTTTCAGGGTTAAGAAAAGTACCATGATTGTGTTATAAGAAATGTGCTATTTTGTATTTAATAATATATTTATAGCCTATTTAAAACACACAGACACACACACACACACAATATTTAGGCTAAACATAGACTACACACATACACATATATATGTCTAATAAGAAAAAAAGAATACCGTGATTCTACAACTGAAATTCATCCATTGTAGTAGGAAATCAGGAAAAGATGGTCAAATTAAAACTGAACTTATGCTGTGACACACCCAAGTTCCCAATTAATTCTTCATAGGCTAGTTGGAAGTAGTAAATTGTGCTGTGAAATTCATAGTTAAAGGTGTATCCTAGCAGACGAGGTTTAATGATCTGTTCTGACTACACATCCCCAATTCTTAACAATACAGTATATCCAGGCAATTAATATCACAATTAAATAGTTGTAACCTGTGTATTAACATAGGCTAACGTCTAGATGTTGTCTTTTATTTTTAAGGGATCTTAAAACTAATTACTACTATCTTTCACTCTAGTTTAGTAAAATATTACTATTATCGAAGTTGTTTTATTGAAATAGCCCTCAAAAAATTATTCCATATTGATTCTTTTGAAATTGCTGAATGTGCTTGCTCTTGATGGTATGGAGTCCATAATATACTAACAAATTCCAACACTGATCTCACTTGAGTCCTGTATCTATACAATCTCCATTGCTTCAAAACTTAGACCTGGTCTAAATGTTCTAATGAAAAACTCATTAAGTTGGTCATAACTTAATGGCAATTTTGTCATTTATGGTTGGCAAATTAAACCTAATACTACACATGCACTGTAAATTGTCTAGTGTATTTGAGGAGATTTTATAGATTATATAATCCAGTAATCCTTGATTATATGTAAAATATGAATGCCAATGTTTGTATTCTAAAGTTAAAAAAATGTAAATTAAATTTTTGTTTATATTGTTATTTTATTTTAAAATTTGAATATTAAGTAATAAATATTAAATGAAATAAATATTACAAGTTAAAACCTACTACCCTCCCCCTAAATAATACAAGAAAAACCATCTTGTGTTCATTTTTAACCCTTTATCATCCAAGCCAACATTTTCTTATGTATTTTGAAAGTTAATTTTCCAAAAACTGTGTAGGCTACATAAAAAATATGTGATTTTGTATGCTTTTGGGGAAAAATATCTACATACTTTTTCATTCAATGTTCTGGTTTGAGGCATAATTTTTTACTTAAAATATATTTTACTGCAAAATATATATTTAGGCCTGTAAACAATATATATTTCAAATAAATAATCCATGAGTACATAATCCAATTAGGTGTATTGCTAAAACAAAGTTTTATCATGATTACAGACAAAACCTTTTAGTCTACTTAGCTGAAAATAAACCTGTATGAATTAGACTGCTTTTTAAATTAAATAAACACACTTTTATTCATATTTAAAACTTCACACTATGCATACTATTTATAAAATGGCCAGGCTTCTCTGCAAAAGGCCTATTTACATTTTTGTGTTTTATCAGACAAAAGAGGATGGCAAGCAACCCCATTTGTGCAGACTGTTATGGACTTCTTTCTGCTCTTTTTCCAAACATCTTGAAATTATAATTAGAAGTAAAGGGATACATATAGAATACAAAAATAATATTGTTGTGACTTTTAAGTCATGAATATATATTATGAAAAATGATGAGTCGCCGGCATTAGATCACTAGGGTAGTCCTACTTGCGTAAATCCTGACTGGCGATAAATCACATAGACATGGTTGGTCTTGAAAGGGTTAAAAATGTTATGAAATATTTGGCTGGAACATAACACAAACACCAAAAGAGTGCTTGGCACTGATAGAGGTGACTTGTCATAAATGTGTAGACTGACAGCACGACCCTTCTCAAAAATGCTTGGCACTCAAAGGGTTGAAAGTATTCATATCCGCAAATAAACTATTTGGACATTCAGGTTTAATATCAGAAGAATAAGTTAGCAATATAATCTAGTAATAGGTTAAGATTCTCTCCTCTTTCACAATGATAGTAACATGTTGATCTTAAATAACTCTTGATATCCTACGGTTAGAAATTGTTTACATTGTTACATAAATGTTTCGTTTTTTAATATCTATTAATTTAATGTAACAAGGCACATTTTCAATGCGATGGTAGAAACGGTGTCACAGATTTATCTTAATGAGCGAAAACAATCGGATGATTAATTCATGGGTTTTGACATTTGCATCGTGTAGAGTATTAGGGATATCTTGGTGAACTCAGTGACCCCTTATCTAGCCTTGGACCATAGTTGCCTAGTTATGTAACAGCGTGCTCTGATTGGGCTACTCGGATGACATAAAATACTAATAGAGTTTGATTTTCACTGCAAGTACTGTATTGAGAAATTCCCAGTACTTCAAGGAAACATAAGTACTAACTAGCCAATCTGTCTTTATTCTATTGTGTTGTAACAGGTTTAAATGAATCAGAATATATAAATAGTGTTTTAAAGTTTACTTCTATCAATAACATTGTGCTGCCAGTTTCTCAGGGTCATGACATGTATACCATTTTAGTAACTATCATCAAATGAGTGGTACATTAGAGTAGTCATTTAAAAATCTTAAATATAAATTACTTGATGTAATTTTGAAAGTCACAATGAAAAAGAACAATGTATAAAACAGTAATAAAATTTAAACAATATTAGTTGTTAGGGTAATTTACTAACAGATAGTTGTCACTAATTTTGTTCTATATTTTTAGTCGAGTTAAGACTTCAAAATCTTGGAGAAAATCCAAGTTTGTTCATAACTATCTATTATTGCTTGTGTTTTTATTTCATCAATATGACTAAAATGATGTGCAACTTTATCTAACTTGTACTGAGAAGCATACGTTTCTGAGAATTTATTTTGTTCCAGTGCCAAATAAAACTTACTTCACCAAAGGATTAAATTTCCAGGACTAAAATTATATGATAAACTTTCTCAATATATGAAACAAATAAAGTGTATAAATACTTTTATTAAACAAGTTAGAAAATGGGTTTTGAAATTTAACAACATTGACTTTTACGGATGGAATGAGAAGTAGTTGACAAACTCTTTATTTATGAACATTATTTATGAACATCTTGTTCTATAATATTGATTCACTCAGCAATCAAGCACAGGATAGTTTTAAATAATGATGCTTTGGTATTACCTGAAGGCCACTATTTTTGGAGGAGTTTTTCTGGCTGGAGACCTAAATAAACTACATTATTAGAAAGAAAGGACTTTATTTGACCTACTGTTAAAATTACCTGTCATCAGATGATCAGTTCTTGTAAGGAAGCGACTTTGACAAGAAGGAGGCCATTCTGTACCTATCCACTATTTGTTATGACTATGACTTGTAATTTTCACAATATGTCACAGTATGCCTGGTAAGAAAAACCCTTCAAAAAAATAGTGGTCTCTGGATAATATCAAAGTACCTAAATAATTAACAAAATTGTAGTGGGAGATGGAATAAGATCTAGCTAGTTAAATATCAAAATATTCCACTCAAAGTTCAAAGTTAGACAAACCTATATACAATATTTTTACTACATAAATATGGTAACATCGTAAACAAAACTTCATTTAAAACCAGTTCAAATGTATGCCCAGTTAGTTATCCCTTCTCCTCTACAAATAAAAATTAAATGATATTTTTGCAAATAACTGATAAAAACAATGGTATAGAGAAAACACAATTTTATGTTCATAATAATTGGAAAGCCATATATCTAAAATGAGTTGTCATACAAAACTGTACTAGCAGATTGAGAGAAAGTTTACTTAAGTTTACATTTTAGTACCAAGGCTTGCATTTTAATCAAGATGGCTGTGCATACATCCTAGTGAAAATACTGTAAGTGTAAACTTTCCAAAACGCCAAGGAGACTAGGCTGTTTAGTACTAAGCATACAATAGGTCAAGGATAAACACAGTGATTTTTTTTAAATTAGACTACTCATTCCTTGCAAAACTTAAGTAGGAGAAGGAATTCATAAGTAGTAGAGTCCAGTGAGTCTATAGTGTGAGTCATTAATAACACAGCCAGCTGAGTGAATCATAGTTATTTTTAGCTTAATGTCTAGACAGAATTTGTTTTCAAACAATCCTGTCATCTTTGTTTTTGTTTAGCTCTGATTAAAAGGATTTTTTTGTTTGATGATAAAATGGTTATACTGTTAGGTAACATTGTGTAATATTACAATTACATATAATATTACAATATAATATTACATGGTACAATTTTGAGTTTAGATCTTGTAAGAGATGTATTAATTTTGATTTTTATTAGACTAGGTATTGAATAGAAATGAAGAATTAAGATACAAATCAATAAAATCGTAAATTTGTGTCTATGATGCAACATTGTAAAATGTAATGTTTGTTTTGAATTTTTACAAGCAGTGACACTATTTCCTCAGTGTTTAAAATAAATACAGTTAAAGTTGTTTAATTTCAATATAATACCAGTTTTATTTATTTCTTTTCTTAGTTAAACATGACATGTATGATTAACCTGTACATTGCCAAAAACCTTATTCTGCTACCTGTTAGGAGCTAGTTATACTATTACAATTTAAATTACTACATTTGGCATTGAATTAGTTATATAATTTATGAAAAAATCACTAGCTACACTGTATATGAAATGTTGAAACAAAACTACTGTCCTGACCTCATGTTGTGATGAGACTTAATAGTCAGCATTGCTGTAGGCCTACTATCAGGTGTGCTGCTCAAAATGTAGCCTATTGTTTGTATAACTGCAATTATGTTAGTATGGAAGTAAAACATGATACTTGTTTTTTTATATCTAAATTGCAATGTCATAATACACTGAAGTATGTGTAAATTTATAGGTATAGTAGATTATATAGATTGGTGTATTTGCGAATAAAATAACAACAGTAATATAACAACAATGTAAATAACAAATAAATATAAAATCAGTTAATACAACCATAATAATGTAACAACAATATATATAATAAGGAAATCAGCAGTACTATTGCATGGGATGTTGTAACAGATTATGCTTAAAAGCAGTATCACCATCACTCTAAAATATATAATAAGATATTATGTTACTGCAGCTACAACTGTTAAACTCATAAAATGTTTTTTTCCAGGATGAATTTGATGAAGACCCAAACCTAAACATAATCCCTCCAAAGTAAGTATCAAAACATTTGTTGTCACTAACCAAGCCTTGTTATCATCATATTAGGATATTTTGTTTTAGTGCTAATTCACATTTGGAATCAACCACTATCAAATAATTAAATTAAATTAACCTTTAATGTCACTAACTTGTTGTGATCTAGGAAATAATTTTATTAAATATGATAAATCAGTGGGTAGATTGATTCACAAATTTCAAAACTCCCCACGTATTTTGACCCGACCTAATTACTAATATTTATATATCATCAACGTTTAATACTTTTACTTTAATTTTTCTAATGTAATCAAGTTAGTGTAAAATTACAGTATGCATGATGAATGTGAAATTAAGCAGTACTAAGTGCGTCTTAACGCAAATAAAAGGGTGTAAGTAAATCTGAGGTGGTAATGACATTTCTTCAAATTAACTGTTTAACCTCAGGTGATAACATAAATAACATATTTCTAATTAATTTTACAATTAGAGAATATCAAATTAGCCCTTTTGGTCCATTTGTACACAGGACTGCTACAACGTAGTATCAGAGACATGGGAGGAATGATGAAAATCAAAACAGAAAGAAATTTTACAACTAATATTATGTTCTAACATTGAATATGTTAACATATTGTTCCATGTAACTCTTTTAGGACCAAGTGGAACTTTCCTGCTGTAAAATACCAACACAAGTTTACAGTTAGCTGCTGCAGTTTTTTGTTTTCAATCAATCAAAATTCAAACTAAACATTATAGTAAACAATCAAGGCAATAGATATACTAATATGACATAATATTTTGAAATGCTTTTGCCTTCTAATGTTTAATTTTCGAAAAACAAATTTTTTGACAGATGTGTTTAAATACGAAATTAATTACTATATTATATTTCAGTTGAATTTGTGCATAATTTTATATGTAATATGGAACATTTACTTTATGATAACATTACACATGCTTTAACTTAGTAGATTTTCTCACTAAAGAAAACAAATCACATTAATAAATTTATTTTTTTACAATAAAAAAATGTGTTTATAACGTTTAAGGAAAAGGGAAGAAAATTTTACTGTGGACCATTTAATACCATAAACATTTACAAAATATAATTTGTACAGTTGTAAAAATAATTTCTTTGGAAACCTTATAAAATGCATAATTTACAGATTTGTCTCGTTTATTTGGTTAATATTTTTTGTTCTAAACTTTTTTCCATTTAGTCATTACTTTAGATGTCAACTGTGGTAGATGCACTAACGAGTATGGTATGTCCAGTCAGTATCATTCGGTATAGGCCAGCAGTGAAGGTGTAACCGGTTCTCCTGGTTTACTCAGAACTCGCTTCTTATAGATAACTGGATTTAAAGAAGGAAGTTAATTTAGGGTCTAACTTAGTAAATTTAATATTCACAAAAGGGCAGAGTTTATGAAGCTTGAGCAATGATGTGGTGTTACCCTACACCACACAAAATGTGTATTAAGTTTGTGTAAACACTACTTACAACATGTTTTGGCTTACATCTTTTGTGAGTACTGGTAAATGCCAAACTTAAATTAAATTGGCCGGAAAATTTCTAAATTCAATTTTAAGAAGGATCTAGGTCATGTCATGAGGAAATAGAAAGTTATTCTGTACAGTAATTAGTTAAATAGCTGTAGAACCAATGGAGCAGAGTGAAAGTGATGCCATGTGCAAGGAATCAGTGTTAATAGGACAGTGTATTATTGGTCATATGAACGTGGATTTCATCAGGGATTCAATACAGTAGAAATTTATGATCTATTCAAATTTGTCTCTTTATCTGGAGGAGATTTTCAGTTAAAAGGGTTTAATATGTATTATATGTACATGGTTAGAATAATCGTGCTTTGTGTTTTTTAATTGTTTTTCTTTAATAAAAAAGAAATAAAAAAATTATGTTAATTTTACACTAGCCTGGTTATAATTTGTGAAATCAATATACATACCCAACCAGCCATATCAAAGATCAACAAAACTTGTAGTGTACCAATCCCAATAAGTGTTATTCAATACGGTGTTAATTTGTTATAAAAATGTTCGTTATTTTCTAAATATTTTGCTGAGGGCTTATTCAATCCGTTTATTAAAATCCATCAAGGATCTAATAATGTTAGATTAAAAATTATGGGAGCTTCTGAAATTAAAATTAAATAAAGTTATTATTCTATATCTTTTACTTGTGCTCAGTGTATATGCAAGTAAATCACACAATTATTGAATAATTTAAGGACGCACAGACAGAAAATGTTCGACTACATTTTGTTCAATTATTTAAATACATCTATTGTTCTTAATTGGCAATGAAGCTGTTGAAATACAGTGTAATTAAAATTTTATCTTACAAGAATAAAATCACAAGATAAGCAATTAACACTCATTAATGATTGGATTTCTCATAGAAATAAATATCTTCAAATGTATTGTGTCTCAACTAGTCTGGTCCTAGCTGACATAACAAGAACAGCTGACCACATACCAAGCAGCTGTGAGAGAGGGAGGGTGTGTTGCTCAAGGCCATCTGGTCTACCTCCCATCTGCCTGCTCTCCTGTGTATCTTGTGTCACTTTGGTCATTTATTATCAATGACATTTCCTGGCAAGGTCCTACTTTAGGTGGAGAAAAACTACTGGTCACTCCTTTAGCCTTTACAGTCACTAGATAGAGATGGTTCTATCGGATTTCAACATCCTAATCCTACACTCAGTTTACTTACATTTCTGTTTATAAATAAATATTCAATTATGCGATGGATTCCATTCCAGTACTGTACATCAATTGTTAAAATACCCACTTGCAGCCCTTAGCCCAGATTCTGTTGGTTTAATTTTGTCCACTGGTGGTGACAAACAAGACAAAGGTCAGTTGCTTTTACTGGAAACTAATCAGACGGATTGACATCCTTGACAAGCAACATCCTTGGGAAATGTCCCGGCTATTTAGGTGTTGTTTACAAGTGACAATCACTTTGGGGATGGATTACCCAGAATTAAATTTAAACTGAATATGTTTCCTTAATGCTTTTGTTATGAAAGTTTGTAATAATTAGTTTTAAAATTACGAAGTATTACAGAAAAAAATCAAAATTCCTGTAAGGAACTTATTATAAAACATTTTATTTTTGGAAATTACAATTTAAATAAAATATTAAACATCTCAACTCTGATCTCAACATAACAACTAATGGAATTATAATAATATGGGGAGAATAATACAAGTAGATAATTTTAATAACAAATGTTTTCACACCTAAAACATAGAATCTGTGAAGAGATAATTTAGTTTGAAACTTTAAACGTAGTGCACAGCAAAATTATCATTGTTACAGCAACATTCACCATGCATTACAACAGTTAAAAGCTTATGTCTACATTTTTTACTAATGATTTTTATTGTCAAGATTTCAAGGTGCAAACAATTTACACCTACACCTGTTGCTGTTTTTAGATTTAGCAACGTTTATTATTTTATTAAACCCTTCATATTCGTATTAGTTTCGTTAGTTTTTTCACTTTAAGCTTTAAAAAGTTCAATCGTCCACTATCTTGAAATGTGATATCATATAATATTAATTTTCTCATAATTTTAGACTGCAAGATTAATAATTGTGCCAGATTTAAGTATTTAAAAAATCTTTATTGGTTTCTGAATTAAAATATAAGAAACACATACAGATGTCCAGACAAATAGTAAACTAAGCCTTTCTGATCCATGTCTATATTACAATTTTTTGTTTTTCCTGACACAAAGAATACATCTTCAAAATATGACCGGAGATTTTATAGACGTCCTATATAAGGGCATACATTGACAATAAAATTAATAATACCAGTCAATCAACATTTAAAAATCGATTTGCCCATAAAGAGTTTTTGAATTTCAAGACATAAAATTAGATAAAAATGTAATATTATTCTTTTATAATTGGATCGTTTTAAAGAAACTGCATTTTAACAGTGGAAATGTAGCACTTTGTTCTCTATATTTAAGTCTTTGATCATGAAAATCAATTTTAGACTTGATAAAAGTACAACACTTTAATTTTATTATTGACGTTATAATAATAGTAGTAGTAGTACACATACGTGTAGTGAGTATGTGGTGAGAGAGAACACCACATATACATTAATTGTTTTATCATTTTTGTTTATCTGGTATTTTAATTTTGTTTATTTTCAGCTTTGTTTAAAATATTTCTGAATCCCAGATTTTCTCTACCTTAGAGGTTATTGTTTAAAAAGTGTACTTGATTTGAAAATGTCAAAGATGATCAAATCATAGTGTGCTGTAGAGGTTATCCACGAGGCCAAATGTTTTGATGCAATTTTATCATTAATTGATAAAGCAATTAACTTAAGGTCATTAAAAGTAATTCTATAATCTGTACTGTTGGTAATTTTCAAAACACACATGTTAATTAATATGCAATGAAGATGATAATTTTATGTATATTGTTTATTTAGGTCAATTCAAACAATAATTCACTAAAGCCATTACCCAAATAAGTAGTGCTTTGATGTGTTCACTGCCAGGGTTTACATAGGCTGACTATGCTATTTAGTCCAGTAGTAAAAAGTGGTGTAACTAAGGAGGGGTATACCCCCTCCTCCGAATTTCTAAAACATTTTAACAATATTTATAACAGCAATCTGACTTGTTTCGAATGCAGCAGTTAAATCTTCAACTTTGAATTAGACCTATCTAATTTATTTTAATGCAGATTTATCTCATACCTCTTGTGTGGTGTACTCTTCAATCAGATAACCCCCCCCCCCCCCTAAAGCCGAGTCCTAGTTATGCCCCTGATAAGAACTGTCCTATCTGGGAATCCAAAGTGCTAAGAATGGTAGTCTCTTACTGGATTGCAGAAGTTATATATATAGTGCACAGTTAAAGGGTGTATTTCTTTATCAAGATAGATAGGTTTTAGTTACTTCACTCTGTTTACTCTGGGATGATTCACTGTGTATAAATGTTTGAAATGTCATCGGTCAGTTTACAAACATGACTGTTGCTGATATTCGGCTCTAGGAAGTGAATGTTTAGGCAGTCTAACAAATGTCAAGTGATATCTGTGGTGATAAGCTGTGACTCAGCCTTCATTAACAGTAGTTGTAGGCCGACTACAGTAGTTGTAGGACTGTAGGACGTGGTGGGTAATCGAGGTTGTTGTGGGTAGATGAATTACAAGTGATCGACTGACTGACCATCGACTGAGCATCATGTCCCGCACCTCTGACTCAACACTTGGGTATGATATATTTAAACTAAATATAAACTGGAGACTTATTTTTAACAATCTATGTAAGCCTAATTACTATTGTAATAAATTATACAGTACCTCTAGTTACATAGTACAATGTCATGGTATTATTTTATCCATAGGCAAATGGACAAAAATACAATTTTTTAAAGACACTTATTACATTTTGAATTGTAAACTAACCAAAAAATAATATTAAAACGAAATAAAATCTAAAAATGTATTTATTCATTAGCTGAAAATAAACCAATCAAATCAATAAAATGGTAGGTAATGTTTTATGATCCTCACAATATGCCTTAAAACTGGAATTGTTTTAACTAAAATAGCATGCTTCAAAACAACAACACAGTTAATTTAGTAATACCGGTACATTAGAAACACATTATCATTAATATACATTTTACATTGTACTGGGTTTAGAGGTCCCTGATCACTATGTTTCATCTATGTGTATAACATAATAATAGGTTCTAAAATGGAAACATAAAAATATTGCCATAAAATAGTTTAATTTGAAACATAGCATGAGTAAAGTTATAGAGGGGTGCCATTTTATTACAAAGTAGTTAAATTTATAAAGGAAATAACATGATTTACAACACATTTATGTTAAGAAAATAACAGGAAAATTTCATAATTTTAACACATCTTTTCTTGCCTGAGTCTTGAACATTTTACGACTACTTATATGTCTACATTCTTGAAGCTCTTTTTTATTGGACATTATATATTACTTTAAACAAACTCTCCAATAATATAAAGTTTTTATTTTTGTGAGGCCTTTCGTACTCAATGAGAACATCTTCGGACCCACACAACTGAATAAAAGTAATAATAACAATAGTAACATAAACAATTGTGTACTAAATAAAAACATGTCATTAAAAATACAAAGAGAGCTTTTACATACTCCATTATCAACAGAAAATTATAAAAAAGAAGTTAAGAAAATAAAGGAAATTGCTTTATTTAATGGCTACAAAACTAACATGATTAACAATATGATAAACAAGAAAAAGAAAATTATTGAAAGAAATTCGAGATCAACTTTATATCAAATTAAAAGTAAAGAACCTGAAAAATGGATATCTGTTTCCTACAACAATCTATCTACAGATATTACTAAAAGTTTTAAGAAACATGCCAATATTAATATATCTACATATTCCAAAATTAAATTAAAGAATATATTAAGAAATCCCAAGAATAAAATTAATGAAGAAGAAAAATCTGGAATCTATCAAACTAATTGGAACAATTGTGATTTAAAATACATTGGCCAAACAAAAATAAAGTTAAAACAGAGAGCTAAAAAGGCATGTTTAAAATACCAACAGGAAGAAAGATCAGCCATGGCAAAACATGCACTTCAAACTGGACACTCTTTTTCAAATGCAAAATTATTAAAAGAAGTACAAAATAAAAAATTCCTTGATGCATATGAAACAATTTTTATAAAAAAGGACCAAAATAATCTGGTAAACAACGAACCTGGGCGTTTTCAAAATTCACTGTTACTTTATTTCATTTAACTAAATATCAACTTTATTTTTTTTATATATATACATATAACATACTGTGCTGTCATAGAATATTATCTCTTTGTATTTTTAATGACATATGTTTTTATTTAGTACAAAATTGTTTAACTTATGTTACTATTGTTATTATTACTTTTATTCAGTTGTGTGGGCCCGAAGATGTTCTCATTGAGTACGAAAGGCCTCACAACAATAAAAACCTTATATTATTGGAGAGTTTGTCTAAATTAATATATACTTATATGTCTTTCTAAATATTTTCTTTAAAAAATTGAAATTTCTTGATTAAAAATATCATAAGTCTTAATTAGTTGCAACTAATTAATTCTACAAATCGATGGTTTCCAAAAGAATAGGGTAGGTTTTTAGAGTAGTGTTGAGGTGGCAATCTGTTCTCATCTTCAGTTTTAGATTTTACAGTTTACAGTTTTGCTCCAGTTTGACACACATCTTAAAATGCAAGTTCTTAGTCCAGCTACATAGCCCATCTTCAGCAAGAGGGTTGGAATATTTTTTTAAAGAATTAATATTTTTAAAGTAATCAAAGGTGAAAGTGAAAAATTTGATTTTTATCAAAATTAAATTGTTGTGTATTTGTAATGACAGTAACAACAATAATATCAAACGGATCTGGAAAACATTGGGAGATTGTATTATAACTGTGAAATATTTGATTTCCAATTGTTTGATAACAAGAACTCTTTCAGCTCGGAGGAGACTGAAACTGTGTTGCTGAACAACGTGATCGAAAAGCATGACCGGTTTGAGAAACTCTCTCCAGATGACTTCAGTCTGCTCAGTGTCCTCGGTAAGGGTGGCTACGGGAAAGTCTTCCAAGTCCGCAAGAAGTACGGTCCAGACCAGGGCACAGTATACGCAATGAAGGTGTTGCGCAAGGCAGCCATTGTACGCAATCAAAAGGACACTGCCCACACTAAGGCTGAACGGAACATTCTCGAGGCAGTAAAGGTACTCTATACTTTTCTAACTTAATCAAACATCTTTATAATTGATCAAATATGAAAGAAAATGAGTACATTATGTAGAATTGTTTAGAGATTCATAAAAATATGACAGTAACATATCGTACTCACCATTCCTCATTTTGTTTAATAAAAAATGTAAAAAAGGGAATTTTTGCTAATTTTGGAAATTGTTGTGCTTATTTTACGATGTTGTCTGTAATAATATTATCATTGATATAATGTATTTAATGAATCATAACAATCAAAATAGACCTACTCTCGATTGATTTGAATTATTATGGGTGTTAATTTGATTATTTCTTTTATCCTGTTGTTTTGTCTTTTAACTACTGAAATCCCATAACGTGATGTAAATAAAATAATGATAAGTGACAAAAGAAGTTTTTCTTTCACAATAGTAATCATTGATAAATTTTCAAACTACTTACTGTTATGACAACTGAAAGATTTTCTAAAAGCTGGTATTCCTGATTGTGTAAAAAGTATTAAAGAAATTTACGGCATACACGCTGAGTATTTCACATTGAATGTTTGTTACAAACGATCAACTTAAATGATATTAAATTGTGAATTGATACATGAGTAACACTTAAACAAATCTTTAAAAAAATCTACTTTCCGACATATGAATTTCTGCTTTGATCGGACAGACTAATGTCAACTATCTTATGGTATTAAAGTAAATTCTAGTAATTGAAACTGGGTTAGACTACTTGCAAACATTTATTTGAAACTCATAGTATTCAAGCTTTTAAAACATATTAATACTTTTTTTGGATTGGTTTTGTATACAAAAATATCAATCAATCAATCAATCAAAATCCTTTATTGCTCAAAATAACATTTTCATGCATTAGCAACGTCATTAAAGTATACACACAGGGCTAGCTTAACTAACTTATACAGTGTTACATGTTATGCTAAGTATACATCAAAGAAAAAAAACAAAACTATATTTAGTCTACTATTTACAATTTATGCAAAAAAATCCTGGACACTGTAAAAGGAACCGTCGATGAGGAACTGTTTTAAGTTATTTTTGAACAAGGTTAAAGAACAATCCACCTTTAAAGCATCTGGAAGTGAGTTGAAAAGTTTAATGCAGTTGTAAGTTACGTGTTTTTGAAAAAAAGAAGTAGAATGTTTTGGAACTGGAATGTTTAGCCGGGTTCTAAGTGAATAATCTGAATTTGTGTTAGCTAGTGTCATAAAGTATTCATTCTTTTTTAAAAAAACCAAAGATTCATAAATAAATATGCATGGGAAAGTAAGAATGTTGTTGTTTTTAAATACATTTCTACTTGTATGTAGAAAATGTATTTTAAATACATTTTGTATCTCTAATTCGTTAATAATATAACAACATAACAACATGTTTAATTCTAATACATTTATATTTGAAGCTGAGGGCTCAAGTAATAGATTTTATATGGGCTAATATTTTAGTACAAGTGTTATAGTGCAGATTATACGTTTTATGGTAATTTATATATTGTTCAAGATACGTTCATATCATTTTTATTGTTATTTAATTATTTAAATCTACACTGTATTTAGAAAACCAAAATAAATATCAGTAGTGTTTTGAAAGTTGCAGTTTAATTGATGTGATTGTGTGGAAACAGTTACAGTTGAAAGTAGAATGAACAGAATTTACTGTCAGTTTTCCTGTGAGTTGTAGTACGATGTAACCGTACAAGCGTGGAGTCTAATGAATGAATGAGTAATTGATGTATCACCATGGCCTTGTTAGCGTACTGCGTGCAAGTTCCTACACCCACTAATTGTTCTTTGCATTCGTGTCTCAACTCTGGTTTATTTAGTGGTGTTTATTAATTAGGAAAGAAAGTTCAGTGACTTTTAAAATTTAACCATTGTTATGCAACCATTAAACTAATTAATTTAGCTGGCATCCGTCAGAAAACACTTGTTTACTTCAGTAGAGTCTTTACTATTGAAACTATGAAATGAAACAATCTTTCTGGATATAACCGTAATTTTGGTAGACACGAGTTGTTTAAATTTATTCTTAAATTCTAAAAATCAAGGTTTTTAGGTTCAGTGAAGCCTAAGTATTTCACTTGCTAATCACCTAACTTGTTCCAAATCTTGGTAATGAACTTAATGTCCTTGTGATATGTTTATTCACATATTAAAGTATATATACTTTTGTGTATCAGCAAAAGGTTGGGAACACAGAAAGGAAGTAATTTTGTATATTTAAAATTCATAATGTAACAAACGTAAGGTTTTTAGAAACATCCAAAAGTTTGGACCCTGTGAATTAGAGTCCACAACCTAGGGTTAGTAGAGTGAAACGCCGCCTACCGCATCAGAATACGACGATCCAGTCAGAAATGGCAGCGCATAATGTACTGCACAATGTGTACTTAAAACAACCCGCCATTTCTGATTGGATAAACCTTTTGAGATACGGTTTGCGGCATTGAACTCTACTAAGTGAGCTCTTTCAAGTGAGGTATCACTCGACCCATGCCTTAATTTAAGATTTCCATGTTATCCTCTGTGGGCCGGCCCCCCATGGTTGGCATGTCATGGTAATAGCAAGGAAAAATAGTTTACATAGCCATATGACACTGTGCAAAGTTTATAGGTGTTATCTGCTATAGTTTGTAAAATATTAAGCCGTACCCAGACTTTTCAAACACCTTGTATATTAGTCCATTTGAATTTTTTAATTCTGTATATGTTCACCATCGTTATACAAGGTAGGATTACGCCATTAGTCCATTTGAATTTTTTAATTCTGTATATGTTCACCATCGTTATACAAGGTAGGATTACGCCACACAACGTGACTTGTAACAAGCTTTGCTGAGGTTGTATGCAAAATTCCAAGTCGATAACTCATTTCATTATGCTGCATGTGTCCATATGTCACATGTTATAATGTCATGTGATTGTATACAGTTTGTTTACAAAAATATTTATTCTGCAATGTTCTTATTGCCTTGTGACCCCCTAAGACCAATGTATTTTTACATTTTACATAACTAACATTTGTTAGCTAACTGTCATCCAATTCCCACGATCATCGGTCTTGATGTTGCTTATGTAGAAATAAAGCTTGATGCATGCAAAATGTCAAGTCTGTAGGGCAGGTTGTTCTTGAGATATCGTGCGGACAGACAGACAGACAGAAGTGAAAGTTTTTCAGCCCTTCGATTGATATGTTTCGTTGATGCTCAGCTAACAACTTTGTTGATGTTTATTGCAGTAAAACTTGTGTTGTTTGTGAGAATTGGAGATATTACAGTCAAGACGTGTTTTGAAATGTTAAATTAACTTGTGAGATAGGTGACGAAATGTTACACAACCCAAACAAAGTTAAGATTCACCTAGAGTGTGGTTGTTATCAGCAGTGTTGTCTGTATTATTGTTTGTGTGGTAGGAGCTTCCTATCGGTGCTCTACAATCTACAATCGTATTAGATATCCTGCTGTTATCTTAATCTCCTCTCCACTTAGACGTAATGGGCCAGCGCGATACTGAATGAACGTTTGATCAGTTGATCAGTTATTAGTTATGAGGCCGGTGTGTGCAAATTACCCATTTAAAATAAGTATAACTGTTAAATGGAAAGGATAATAGGCCTACACTGAAAGAAAAAAAAATATTATTTTTGTGTTTCATGTAGGTACCACATGTTTTGGATTGAAAGAGGAGGTTTTTTAACATTTTTATATTGTGGGTAGGCACATATGCCTTAATATTATGTAGATATCTTAAATACATAGAAATTGAAACAGCAATACAATATAATGGCCGTAAATAATGATTTATAACAATCTTTTGATTAAATATTGTTATAAAGCGGTGCCGATGGCTTTGTTGTACCCTTTTATTGCAAAATGTGCCATGGCTGTTATATTATAATTTGCGAAGTTTCTTAAGAAAGTTTTTCAAATGAAATTCTTTATAGATTATCTGTTATAAAATTAATCATTCTAGAATGGTTTTTGGAAATTTAGTATTAAAAGATTTAAAAAAATGTTTGACATTTTACTGACTCACAGATCAATTGCTAAGGATTACAGGATTGATGTACAAAATCTTGTAATTTTTAAACTATAGAATTTGCTGTAAAATATCAGTAATGCAAAGTGTGATGTAGCCTTAAATAATAAATGAGAATTTTTTATTTATTATTATTCTTAAATGTGTTTTTTGTTATAAATTAAAGCAAAGATTAGGTTAAAAGCAAATTTTAAGCATTTTCATTGTTTTTTTCTAAACTTAATGTAAATAGACTACTTTGTACATTAACCTTCTTAATATTTTTTCTCTTTCAGAAATTTAAATAAAACTTGATTTTGATATTGACCTTTCTTTGAAATAATTTTCGTAAAACTAGTTGTTTGAAATATTTATAAACTGTAATATAATAACCCAGTTACATTTGTAAACATTTTAATGGATATGATCTCATTTGTAGTATATGTGGCTAATCAAGGTGTATGTTTGTACTGTTGTTCATAAGGATTGTACCTTAAGGATTTAGTTTGTTTTATTGGATAAAACACATATAGTTGACTGTTGTAATCAATATATTTTTCTTAATTAAATACCTGCTTGGTTTATACGATATTGGTAGAACTCTGAAAGTGTAAAAATCACAAAAACTTTGAATTTTTCTCCAAAAGTTTACTGTTTATTTACTCTTACGTTGTGGTTTTATAATCTTGAAAGGTAGTTCAACAAGAGTGAATGTCATGTTCGGTTTTCAGCATCCATTCATTGTGGACCTCATATATGCTTTCCAAACTGACGGAAAGCTGTACCTCATTATGGACTACCTCAGTGGCGGCGAGCTCTTTATGTATCTCGAGAGAGAAGGAATATTCCTAGAGGAAACTGCATGGTGAGTGTAAGCTGTAGAGGTAACAGAAGTTATAGCAGCCTAATTAAGTCAGAGATACTTAAGGGGGTTCGGTAGGTTAAAAATTAAAAAATTAAACATTTTTTTTTTATTTCAATTTATTTTTCTGTGTTGTTTTCTGAACATTTTGACATAAAAATTATTTAATTCTGACAATGGGAAGTATTTAAAAAAAAATATACAACATATTGTCTGCACAGCTGCAATTTTTACCAGAATTGTATCTATGGTAACGACAATACTATTATATATTTGTTATAATAACTAGCATCCAGAAACAGTTGTTTTTCTTTCAATGGTTGGCTAACCTGAAGTATTGTGCCAATAAACAGCAGACAAGAGAAGTAAGAAAACATTGTTTGTTTACATTCATGAGTTTATTCTTTATTGTGAAAACTCAAAAGTAAATACACATTACAATTATTTTTCTAAAGTGTTGTGTCTAGTGTTTTAGAAGAATATATTATTCAAAATGCCTAGGAGTACTAGTGTTTTCAAGAAAAGGAAACGAGTATTTTGTAAGAAGACAGTAGAAACTGAAATTAGGCCTAGTCCTAATGCTGATGTTTTGGAAGATATGACTAGTCTAGATGAACCAGTTAGTGCTTCAAAAGCAAAACTAGGAAATATTTCCAATAACTACCAATCTATTGTTGATGGTGAGCCTAGTCTAGCCTATGAAATAGTTGATTTGAATAGTTTGTTGAAAATAATTTCTAATATAGCAGTTTGTAAACATTGCCATGAAGCAATTGATTTCAAAGTCGGTAGGCGTGTTGGACTTTTCTTTTCAGGTGATTTTACATGTTCAGGTTGTAGTACAAAGACATTAGCTTCATATGAAAATTGCTGTACTTTACCTGATAACCCATCACACAATAAAATGTATGACCTAAATGTTAGGTTAGTGTACGGTATGCGTACTATTGGAAGGGGCCAGGTCGCTTGTGAAACTCTTTGCGGCGTGCTAAACTTGCCTAAACCTCCTACAAAGTTTAGTGAATACATTAGAGTTCTAGGGTCTACAGCTGAGGATATATGTTTTTCATTTATGAAAGAGGCTGTAGAAGAAGCAGTGAAAATAAATGATGGAAATAGGGATTTGTGTGTTGCCATCGACGGCACTTGGCAAAAGCGTGGACATACATCTCAAAATGGCGTTGTAACTGCTACAGGTGTTGATACTGGTAAAGTTGTAGATGCCGTCATACTGTCTAAGTACTGTCGTTGTAGAGGCAAGTTTACTGGCCATCATGATGATAATTGCAGTGCTAATTACCAAGGAGTAAGTGGGGGTATGGAAGTGGTAGGAGCCTGTAAAATATTTCAACGGTCCGTTCCAACTTATGATGTTCGCTATATTGAATATCTTGGAGACGGCGACTCTAAAGGGTTTGCTAGTGTATTAGAAAGCATGCCTTATGGTAATGACTGTCCAGTTACAAAATTAGAGTGCATTGGACATGTCCAAAAGCGTATGAAATGAAATGAAATGAAATGAAAAATGACTTTATTAGAGGCGAAGTTAGGACTATAAAGTCCTCTCTACCACTTAACCTCATAAAAATTAAACTAACATATATATATATATGAATACATTTATAACTAAAACTTAGTCTATTTATTTACACTATATATTAAATGAATCTTAAAATAAAAACAATCATCAATAATTAGTGTAACTATATACAAATTTACAATAATATCGCAAGACACACACTCGCATTCATTCAACTCGCATGCAATTGCCCTAAGTACCGCACACCAAAGCCGCCAACCGCTATACCCCCTGAGCCCCCAGCATCAAGGCCCTGACCTCCGCCCCAAATATTTATATGGGCACACGCCTAAGGACATTAAAACTAAAAGAAGGTAAGGCAAAACAAATTGATGGAAAAACCTTAGGCGGTCGCAACCGACTAACAGATGCTGCTATATTATCAATTCAGAAATACTACGGATTAGCCATACGCAGAAATATAGGTAATTTGAATGACATGAAGCAAGCTATATGGGCAGAATACTACCATTTACTATCAAGTAACTCTAATCCTCAACATGGACTTTGCCCGAAAGGAAGTGATAGTTGGTGTAAATATCAAAAATCATTGGTCCAAAATGAAAAATATGATCATGAAAAACATTTTCACCTACCACTTGCCATAATGGAGAGGCTAAAACCTATTTTCAAAGATCTTAGTGCTCCTGACCTTCTAAAAAAGTGCTTACATGGTAAATCACAGAATCCCAATGAGTCTGTGAACCAAATAATTTGGACTCGCCTACCGAAAACCGTGTTTGTAAGCATTCACACACTTCACTTAGGTGTATATGATGCCATCAATACTTTTAATAAAGGAAACATAGCAAGGTGTATGGTATTTAAGAAACTGGGATTGATTGTTGGGCAGAATTTTTGTGATGCTATGAAAAATAAAGATATATCCCGGCTAAAAAAGGCTCAGCGCATGATCTCGGAAGTTGCAAAAAGAAGCAGACAATCCCGTGAAAGTGCTAAAAGGAAGTTGGAAGATGAATGGGAAGATTTGGAGGATCCTGATGATCCCAGTTATGGATCAGGATGCCATTAACTTCAGTTACATATTACCAAGTAAGACCAAATGTATATTTTAACTTTAACGTTGATTTCCCGGAATTTAATTTTTTTCTTACTTATGTACCTTTATCTCAGGAAGTATTAGATGGATCATTATGAAAAAAAAAACCACTTGTACATGCCACCAATATACACATTTTAAGCGCGTAACATTGTAAAAAAATCTTTAATAATTAGGCAAAAAAATAAATAACATAAAATTTAAAAAAAACATGTATTTTTTAAAAAATTCTTTTTTAATGAAATTTTCTTAAAAACCAAAATGTTTTGCGCTCTATTTCATGATAAGGACCTAAAAAATAACACATAAAAATTTTACTGTAATCGAACCAGTTGTTCCTGAGAAGAAGGTACATAAAGTATAGGAATATAGCATTGTAAGGATAGGGCCTACCGAACCCCCTTAAGAAAATTAAGTAGAACGTATCACACAGAATGTAGTTTATAATACATGCGACAGAACTTCCAATGTGAGTGTTGGAAACACCTACCTGTATTAACTGACAAAAATATTAATACACTTAGTTATAACTGGTATGCCAATACAAAGTGTTGAAAATGATAATACACATGGATGATGAATTTTATATTTATAGCATACATTTCTAGTGCAGTCATTGAAGCATTATTGCTCCGAATTTTTTTACTGCGAACCGAATTGCATACAATTTTGGAATTAGGTTCATCTTACCCTTAACTTCAAAAGTGAAAATTATTTGAACTCCGCAACCACCCTGGGGGTGGTTGCCACCCCTTTTCGGGGGTGAAATTTTTATTTTTCAAAATAACCTCGGATATCGATAGAAGGCCTAATTTTAAGCAAAAAATCATATATAAAGTTTTTCGAAAAATCCAATAATTTTCAAGTTATTGGCAATTGAAAATTCACAATTTTTTCACGTTTTTCATCGGGTTTTTGCAAATATCTCCAAAAATATACGTTTTATCAAAAAATTTATAAAGAACAAAATTGTAGCAGATAAATAAATAAACAATTTTGTTTTTTTATAAAGTATTCTAAGTGCAATATTAAGCTAGATATTAAAGATCAAAGCCGTTTTTTATTTTGTCTGAAATTTGATCGATGTGGTCAATGCCATCTAGCGGCGAGCAGATGCATTTTAGGCATTCTAATAAAAAAGGGTTTTGTAGTGCTTGAAATAAGCTTTACAATGAGCACTATTAAGTCTTTTGCACGTAAAATAAGTGAGCTGTATTGCAAATAAGAGGAGCATCTAATGTTTTTTTCTTTTAAATCAATGGGTTTCATAAGTGCAATTTCCACCATAATTAAAATTAAACGTATTCCGCCTAGAATTAACTTTATTATGAAGAGTTTGATAGATTGTATCAGTTTGGCTGCTTCAGGACAAATATTTTTCAAAAAAGTCACGATTAAAAAAATTTCAAATTTTTTAAAAAACCACCTTTTTCATAATATCTCAAAAATGACGACAGACACGTATAAAAGTGTAAGATGAAAAATGTAGGTATTTTTCTGACAAACAATTTGGTTTTTTTGTTTTTTTCTGTCAAACAGAAAATTGATGGAGATATGATTGTTTAAAGAGCGCGTTGCAGCGCATTCACAGCCTCTCTTAAGCCCTTTAACCCTTCACCGTTTTCGAAAAAGGTTTTTTACTACATATTGCAATTAAGTATGTTGAAGCTCTTTTAATTACCTTTACAATGGTTTTTTATAAATTGTGATAGCATGAAAATTGTAGGAGTTATGGTCCAGAAACTTATCATATTTTTTTCTACTTAGTAACTGAAGATTTCGGAGTGTGAATATTTGGAGCAATGTGAAAGTACGCAGTATAATAGAGACCCAAAACTATTGTAATGTGTATATATATATATATACAAAATATGGCTCATATATTTTGGAAACGTAGGCATGAATACATACCAACGTTCTTATATGTATATATATATAACACATTTGAGTGAATTTTATATAATTTGTTAATATTTTATTCAATAAATGGCAATATTTTACTCTAAATTAAATTATTTTAAAATATGTAATCATATATATTTACTGTTTTAATTTAGGGGTAGTTTTGAGGGTAGAAAAGCTTAACCTTTCCAGCGTTATTGACGCGGATCCGCGGAGGGCCACTACAAGCTCAAAACGTCATTGCCGTGGATCCGCGTTTTTGCATTCTTTATTTTCTTACTGCTATGTTAGTTGAATATTTTGCTGCTAGATGGTTCTAGTAGTCATGCGACATACAGACGGGTTGCTCCGCCTTGAATTCTGTTACAATGGGAGTGGCAGTTGCTTCTAATTGGCCAAACACTGTCTAGCGGGCGTGGCCCCGCGCCTTTCACAAAGTCATTGACGCGATCTCCCGTCAAGACATCTAGCCAGTTAGTTATTAGGAAGCGTCCGGTACTCGCATATGTATTTGGGTTATCGCTAATTTTCTGTAGTGTCCTATTCTTTTTAAAGTAAATTATTCATATTATATACAGCAGTTTCCAGTATTTATTTAGTGTTTTTTACCATCATTCGTGTGAATGGCGAATCCAGACGATTCGGAATTTGAAGATTCGGTAATTTTGAGCAATTACTTGGTCAACCCCAAACTTTTTCATATTTTACTACGGTCATAAGGATGTTATCAGAAAGCAAGAAACATAATTCAAGCCCCGCAAGGCTGTCCTACAGGTTGCCGAGCGATAAGAAGGTTCAAAGTCCACGCGATAACAGTGGCTTGCGGGAGACGCGCGGAATGTCATTTGTGACAGACCGCCAACAAATAAACACTCTTTGTCTACTTTTGTATTTTTCTAATTTTATTGGTTTGTAATATAGTATATGTTTCTCTATAAAACTGTGTTTCATTCCCATACTTACTGAATAAATAAAAAAATATTGGTGACAACTACACTGCTATTCTACGATATTCTCAAAAGTTAAAAATTATCCTAGGAAATCCAAAAAGGGCTAAACAAATTTTATTCACCGTTAAATAACTCTATTTTGACATACAGAAACGAAAAAAAATTTAACTTTACACATTGGAAATTTAAAAAATTTGTAACTTTATTAAAGATCAGGTATAATTTTTCATGACGCTTAAAGGGTTAAGAATATGATAATCATTTTCGAGAGTGTGGAATAATATTTAAATCCTTTTCATTTTATAAAAAATTTTTTTAAATTTTTTATCAAGGGGTAGTTTTCAAGGGTTGAAAGGGGGTTAACAATTTGATGATTATTATAGAGAATATAAAATATTACTTACTCTATACTTACATCTTTTTATGTCATACCAAAGTATTTTTTTGTGATTTTTTCAATTTAGGGGTTGTTTGCAAGGGTTGTAAGATTTTCAAGGTGTTGAAAATGATTTTAATATGAGGTAATTGTTTTATAAAACACTTTACAATTTCACCACTTACTATTAGACATGTTTTCTAGCGATTAAATGGCTCAATGTCAATTTTCCCATTAAGGGGTTGTTTACACCCCTTAAAAATAATAGGCGGAGTTCAGATCATTTTCACTTTTGAAGTTAAGGGTAAGATGAGCCTAATTCCAAAATTTCATGCAAATCGGTTCACAGTAAAAAAATTCACGAGTAATAGGCAAGAACAAGAAGAAAAATTAAACAATCAAGCATCACTATCCTTTAAAATCAACAATGACTAGGTTGCAGAGTCATAATTGGTGCTGATCTACATCAGTCTTTTTCTTCAAATTTAAATTTATTGTATTATGTACAGAAACGTTAAATATTATTATAATAATATCAGCGGAATTTGCAATTGGGATGTGATGTGTCTGTTGTATTGAACATGTGGAGAAATAAATACCATTTTTTGTGAAAATTTTACAGACTTAAACAAAAAATGATAAGAAAATAGTTTACATGCAACTTGTCATTCAAAAATTAAAATTGTCCTCATAAAATGCCCACAAATCAAGAGCATTAATGATTATTTCCATATACTCCTTCAACTTAATTTTTTCTTAAACATTTTTTCTCACTTTGATCTATTTTGTTATCATTATTGTAGCTTTTCACAGCTTATGCAATGTTTTACATTGCACGTGATGTTCGATTTCTGTCCCTGGGTAATTTTCAGATTCTTATTTGTTTACTGATACTGTTCTAAAACTACGATCTGTTTAATCCAACTGTGTAGAAACTTAAAAAAAGTATCAGACAGTAATTCATAGTTTTCATTAATCAGTTCTAAGGTATCTTACTGTCATCTGCCAGTTCTAAACAAAGATAAGTGATCACAGGAAAATATTTTAAACTATCATGTATTTGAATTTAAAACACCTGTTGAACATGTAGTAAAGCTTACAAGTAATGAAGAGAATTAAAACCAAATACCTTTAATTACTACCAGTAAAAACAGTTGATTTTTGTGTTATAAACATCAATGAATTCTATTAACCCTTCACACGCCGCTAACGAATTTCGTAATTTTCCTTTAACACAAAGACATCTATAAAATATATTTTTCTTTAAGATTAAAGCTAATTTGTTAACATAAATATGTTCTAAAAAGTAATCGTAAAAAACTAATTAATTGATAAAAATCTAAAAATTACTATTTAACATACCGTTAATTCAAATCTAAATTTAAATTCAAATTCGTGGTACAATCTGATGAAACTATAAAATTATGTAAACACTAATTATTAGCGTATTTTCTTATGGAAGGTTTCATAGATAAGGTCTATAATCTTATCTTATCCCATCATCTGGGCAGACAATGGATATATTTGGTTATGGCTCTGTATGAGGCGCAATGCAGGTAAACAAGTATAGCTAGACAAAGGGCCCCCCATCCCCCTGCTGCGGAATGTAGGCTTAAAAAATATTTTGTAGTCAACCGTGATAAGCACAGAATGTGCTCCTGCCATTCCGTAAGCTTTTTTGAGAACTAAAACACCCTCAAAGAGAGGTCAAAGTCGAATCTCATATATATTTGCCTAATGTGTCGGAAGAGTTAAAATATAAAATATCCTGTTACGATACTTGGCATGGTATGAATCGTAAGATACTTGAAGAAACATTAAATTTATCTCAGAGTAAGAGATGTGATTCAACAATACACTTAAAGCCGAACAAGGTAGAAATGTACAGGCTCATTTGCACCTTGTAATCTGTGTGTGTGTGTGTTTTACACTCGGCCTTGATTGATAGATTGTAGGAGCTGAAATTGTATAAGGAAGACAGACGGAGTGAGAGTAATGACCTTGACATGACTGAAATAGCTTTGCAAAATTAATGAGCACAGAGGATATGCACCTGTACACTATCTTCTACAGCATAATATGTTGCCATAACAAAACCGACTTTTGTACTCTTAATTTCTATAGAAATATATTCAATTCTTGTACTCTCAAACTTAATTTTTGGCTTGTTTGTATTTCAAAATATGTCGTACCTAATTGAATTGCATAATTTTTATTTTTACTTATCTTTAGGTAAGTATAGATACTTATCTTTAAGTATAGATTCGCGAGCTAGAAAACATTACATCCTAAAGAGGACTTTCATCTGCCTATCTCAAGGCCTCTAATATCTTAATTAACTAAACCTACAATCATATTCCTACATACTATTGACTAAAATCAGGTCAATACTTAGTCTTTGAAGTGTATTAGTAATAATTTAAGGCTATGATTTTCTGTAAATAATGTATATAATTTTACTGATCCTGATACATTGTGAAATATATTAAGTATATATATTTAAGGTAATTAAAGGCTTATTTTTTGAATAATTGAAAATTTAATGACGGGGGAATGTTGAGGCAGTTCAATATGTTGAACATTATTATGACGTAGGCTTGCATGTTTTCATGTAATAATTGAAAGAGACTCTAAATGGTCTCTTCATCACCACCACTCTTCATCTTCATCTGGTTGCATGGTCTTCATCACCATATCAGATAAAATGTAATGTTTGATAGGCAAAGGTTGGATACATGTAGCAGCACTTTACAAAATTTATTATTGTCTAGATTATGTTTTCATTGTAAATGACTAATGTTTTATTTTGTTCCAGTTTCTTCATGAGCGAAATCACCCTGGCAATTGAACACCTCCATTCTCTAGGTATCATATATAGGTAAGTAAACATCAATCAGTATGCATTTTATGATGTATAATTTTTTAAATTAATTTAAATCAATTGTTGCATGCTTTATTACGTGAGTTAGACGCTGCTTGTATAAAATTATTCTAATTAAACAGACAATTGATAGTTTCATACATAAATTTCTTTACAGCTAAACGTATGACGTGACTAGAATGATTACAAACATTAGTGACAATAACAACTCAAGCTAGCGTTAAATCTTTCACTGTTTATCTTGCTGTAAAATTTTCTTATCAGTTGGAAAAACACTAAAAAGTTTGGATACAGTGATAACACTTTTTAATGTCTATTGCTGTTGAGGAAAATATTGTTAGTTGACTTTAGATTTCCTCTACAATCTGAAACTTGAACATGTACACTTTAGTAATTTCTATTTGAAATTTACATGTTGGAGATTTCTTACCAAATGCACATACACCCTTTGTTAACATATAAGTAGCATATCAATTTGTAGAAAATTAAATTTATTAAATCTTGCTGAAATTATGAGTATGTTTCTGTAATTGTCTTATCTCAGCATAACTGCCTATCAACTGTGGGGTTCAGAATCATTAAGAATCAGAATCATCAGAATCAGAATAATTTATTAGCCACATAGATATTTTATTCAAAAATACATAGGCAAGTGTTAAATTTTAACACTTTAAATTCTTAGATATATCTCAAAAGTCTAAGATTACCCACTTAACAATCTAAACAGCTAAACAATCTTGAGGTAATCAATTAATTATAAATGTGCAATGATGGAATGATTAAGATTTTCAGGTCTCTAAAAATATTTTACACAAAGCCTTTCTGTTTAAGAACAACATAGTTCTTTTGAAGTTAAAAAACAGAAAAAAAACTACTTCCCCATTTTGAATTCAATATCGTGTTATTGATTTAATTAAATGTAACAAACATCAATTTAAATCTTAAAATCAACCAACTTCCTAAGTGTGTGCATTTGGTCCAGAGCAAATTTTTTTTATATACCATTTCTAAGTAAGGTCTCAAAGTCAAGTTTTAATCAATACTTACGTACGTCCAGTTCTTAAGCAATAATCATATCGCTCACATGACAGTTTTTAAGGTAAAATCGTGGTGGAATTTTCAATTAAGTAGATATACACATACACAATACTGAAAGTTGATTATCTCTACAGTAGTATGGTCTGTTTTCAGGGACCTGAAGCCCGAGAACATTCTGCTTGATGCACGCGGTCATGTAAGACTCACTGACTTTGGACTCTGTAAGGAACAGATCGAGGAGGGCAATGTCACTCACACATTCTGCGGCACCATTGAGTACATGTAAGTCCAATGTTGATTATGTACCTAGTTCTGTGTTCTTTACTTTACTGACCCCTTGACTTAAGTAGATGCTGAGGGTCCTGTCAGGCTCACTGACTTTGGACTCTGTAAGGAACAGATCGAGGAGGCCATTATCTCACAAATTCTGCGCACCATTGAGTATGTGTAAGTGCGATGTTGATTATATACCTAACACTATATTCATGACTTTACTGACCCCTTGACTAGTAGATGCTGACGGTCATGTTAGGGTCACTGACTTTGGGCTCTGTAACGAACAGATGAAGAAGGCCATTGTCCCACACATTCTGCGCACCAATGAGTATGTGTAAGTGTGATGTTGACTATATACCTAGCACTACAGGTATATTCATGACTTGACTGACCACTTAATTAGTAGTTGCTGAGGTAACACATTGAAGAGGATTTTGTTACACACATTCTGCTGTACCATTGAGTATATGTAATTCTGATATACCTAGTACTATATTTATGACTTGACTGACCACTTAATTAATAGATGCAAAGGGAAATTGAATTGACACTCGCACATTCTGCTGTACCATTGAGTATACTGTAAGTCTGATGGTAATTATATATACCAAGTACTATATTTATGACTTGACTGACCCTTTGACTGCTGGAGTTTTTGTTCATTTAATATCAACCTCTGCTAGATTTTGTTGCGTTCATCGTCCAGTTCTGAATTTGGTACTTCAAAATAACGCCTTTATAATTTTTATTTTATCGATAATTAATAGTTCTCAAAACTCAAAAGTAAGTATACTGCACTGGATTAGATGCACTAATAAGTATGTATGTTCAACGTCGTCCCAGCAAAACGCAATAGAGCGGAACATTATGGTAAGTAAACAGAAACAACTTTCATTTTACGTTCTGTCGGGTCATTCAATATTCCGTTGTATCGGTTTATTCAATCTCAAAATCGTAGTTCTGGTCCTTTAATTATAGTAAAATTTGTAACCTATATTCTATATACAATACTATAGAATTATTTTAGGCAGAAATGTCCTAAATGTATGTTACGCACCACTGTGTATGAAAAAATTAATCACAAATGTATTTTTGAAAACTCACTATTTTATTTTTTAAATTATAAAATAGAACAATGTGTACTCAACACTTCATTACTCGTACTCTGTTTTTTTTTTTTTGTTTGTTTTTTGTATGTACAATTATTTCAATTTGACTCAGTCCATTTCTGTATACTGGTCACCAGAACAGATAGAGCAGATTGCATTGATCACCTTTTACAATCCATACAATTCAGTTTTAGTGAATTACTTTGTCAGAACTAATATACTAGGTGAGAGCAATCAATAACAATAAGTGCAAGTTGTAAATGAATAGTTTTGTTATTCAAAAACAAATAGTGATGTTAATAAGGATTGTGTTTTATGCCATTAATATTTTCCTTATTATTCCTCACACAGGCCAGTGGCCGTGAGGACGGGCAGAATAAGGTGAAAAAGGTCTCTACTTTAATAGAAGATACGTTGATGTCTGAAACAGATTTTGATATTGGCATGATGTTTATGCTACTTGTACACTTTAATTACATGTTACCATTGCGATATCTTCAGCAACTTAAAATTTATCTCTGATGGTGGGTTTTCAAGCAAAATAGAGAATTTTATGTTAACCCTCTCCCGCTCGCAAGGCATGAATCGGCACGGCCACCACATAGCCACTGCAGCCTAAACGGCACAGATCGGCACGCACTACTTTATCTACTAGAGCCAATAAGTGCTGCTCTCGAGTAGCAATAGTTTGTACTACTACGGGTTGTTTGCTATCAGGAGACCATTTACTTTACTTTTACAGTAGATTTATTCCATTATTTTGCTATTTAAATTAGTTGTGCGGAAACAATGGCGGGTTATAGTCGTACACTTCGTGACAGAGAAATCGATCTCGTTATTAGTAGTGATTGCGACGATTCAAGTGAGTGTAGTGATGTACCAGAGCTTTGTAAAGTGGTTGGTGGCATTGAGGATGTAGTTCGGAGTGATCATAGTGGCAGGGGCAGTGACGGCGAGCCAGACAATGACCTTCACCAAGTAACTGCGCAACAAACAACCCGGTGCCCAGCTGTCCGTGTGCCCCCTCCCTGGTCTCGTACAGTCAACTTCATTGAACCAATATATAGTAAAATAATTAATATATATAATTATAGTTAATTACAATGACAGAACGTATGTAAGTTGAGGCGCCGCGTATTTTGACCGAGCGCGACCGGCAGAGCGAATTAATTGAGGTTACAAACACCGTAAGCGCCTGGAAACAATGCAAGCGGGAGAGGGTTAAGATGTTGGTTTTATGACATTTCAAAAATTGGTGAATATGAAAACTATCGTAACTTTTGTGGTGTTTTCCAAAATTACAGTACTGGCTATTGTGGAAAATAAATTGCACCTTCAGGAAATCACCACTTGAATATTTTTAATTGTTCCAGAATTATTTCAGTTCTATCTCTTGTAAATTCAACCATATGTTTTTACTGACCTCACAGACCTGAAAGCTTGTTATTTCTGAAAGGGCCCAAAATAAATCCACAATTTGGAAGATGAAAAATATTTAAACTTTCCTTTTTGTTTGGCCGCAGGGCCCCAGAGATCCTGACTAGAAGTGGGCACGGGAAGGCGGTCGACTGGTGGTCACTTGGCGCTCTCTTGTACGACATGCTCACTGGAGCTGTAAGTATTGGTTATGTTTATTGTTGTTTTACTATGTAATAACTTGTTTTGTAATAAACAGTTATTACATGAAAAAATGAATCTAATTAAACTTAACTCTTGAGTGCCAAGAACCGATCTTTTCGGCTGCAAAGTAATTCTGAGTAGCACTTAGGGCCAATGATATCCCCTGTCGGTATTTATGAAGAATGCTGTTACTGAATGTAGTTAACAAACTGCATTGTACTTGGTCATTTTTTTATACATAATAAATCAAATAAAAGTAGATGATACATGTACTAACTCTTTTGAAACTTGGTACATTTGTCGTTTATATTTACTTAGTGAACAGGTGTATACAAATAAATTAATACCACAACTACAATTTGTCTCTTACAACATTTCATTTTTTAATTTTAAAAATTTCCTAGTTATAACCTACTTTTCCTCCTGCATAATGTAAAGAAATTCATTTCATTGTTTATTTTGCGTTATGAAAAGTTGTGAATTATTTGGTGGAATACTACACATTTACAAAAAGAGTGCCTAGTACTGAGGGATTTAACCGTGCCACTCCCTCAATAAGCACTTGGCACTTAAAGGGTTAATTAATTGTTTATTTAAGTTAAAACAAAATGTGTATGTTCTCATCCATATCATTTTTACATACAGTAGGCTAATGCTTATAATGTAGAATACGTTTTGAATAAGTATTCAGTAATAGGTATATATAATTGAGCTTCTAATCCTAATCCTAAATGAAAAAAATTACATATCCTGTTCCATTTGTGGTGTTTCACATTTGGAGTTTCATGCAACATTTTGGAGTTTCTTGGACAAAACTTAAGTTAATCAATCTTCTCAGTCTTTTCTTAGTGGAAAACTATATTGTACGAAGGGGTCGGGGGAAAGTAGTGCCAACCACCATGTTCCAAGTTTTGAGATATTCAGTATTTAAAGTTATAAATCCATAAATACGTAATTTTGGCAAAGAAATTAAGTTTAGTTCAAAAGTATTTAGGTCAGGTATTTTTGTGTAATATTCCACTAAGATATTTTAGATGTAATAAAATCCTTTTTATATCCATACATTTTTTTTTATCCGAAAAATTATGGTTAGAATTTTATTTCCCTAAATAATCACATTTTAATTTTTCTATAGTCTCCAGTGTAACTACTATATAGGGTAGTTTGGGGGTATATAATACCAAGCATCAAAACACTTTTCAGTATCATGGTTTAACCCTTTTAGTGCCAACGCCCTTATATATGAATTTGAAAAACTAAGGAGAAATGGGAATGTTGCGAAAAGTAGCAAAGAATGCCAATGACTCATAAATGAATATTCTCAGAAAAATTCTACAGCAATTATTTAATGTATAATAAATTTGTTAGTATATAAACAATCTGAATAAACCAAATTATAAGAAAACACACAATAGCAATATTGTAAGATTAATTAGCTCTTTAGTTTTAAATTTAATATGACAATGTAAAAAAAGTAAAAATCTAGCTTTTTACAAAACTTAACATTACTTTTACAGTTTTTAAAATATACTGCACTTAAATATACTGTATTTTTATTTTTAAAAGTACATAATATGTGAAAATACATTTTTATAGTTTTTAAGAAAAAATTTATTTTCCTGCTAATAGATTAAAAAGTTAGTATTTCAATATTTGTAACTTAAACAAATTGTTAAGTAAAACACTGCAAAATGGCTGAAATAGGTGTGGCATCCTTCAGTAGTAGCACTCTTAGAAATAACTTTTAGTTTTTGGTCTGGTACTAAAAGGGTTAAGTTTCAGATCACACTATTTTAAAGTTTTACCATTTCATTTTATGTCAACATAACTTAGTAAACATGTATTGGTTCTATAGTGCTAACCCTAATAACTAACCTTACAGGTTATGGTAAAAATATGCCAAGCAACATTCCTCTGAAACTAAAGAAACTCAATTAAATCCTTTTTTTTTGTTGGAAATCTGGATCAAAGTCCAAATCATCATTGGTAGAAAAGAATTATATGATTTGCAGACATTTAAATCTTCAACTTTTGTGACACATCTCTTGTTTCATTCTCTGTTGTGATTCTGCTGGATACTGTACTCGACTTACCCTTGAAAGGTTCCACAGAAATGGCTGAGAAAAGATAATGTGTAACTAATACACGGATCAATCTAGTGGAGTTTTTTGGAGACTTATCAGTGATGCTTGGAATCAATGGGCTCCTCTTAAATGGAGCATTGACTACAGTTGAGCCACAAATGATGGTTGGCACTATTTTCCCTCCACCCCAGCATATTATTTCTATGGTAGAGAACTCTCACTGGTAAACATAACCTTGTCAGATATTATCCTTCAACTTTTGAACAACACGTGGTACCAGATATCAGTTACTGATGCCTAATTATGGAATTTTGTTTTTGTGCGTCAACTTTGGTTGGTCCTACCTAAAAATATGTACCTATTATCATTCGTACATTACGGTATGAGTAAGAGTGAATTTATGTTAGTTTTTGGTTTGTGTAAAGTGCATAAGATGTTAATGGAAAATCAAACAACACTGGAAATTTTATTAAAATTGTTTATTGTTCAAATAATCGTCTCCCTTCTCTGTAAAACTGATTCGGATAACTCAGAGATTGGATAAATGATGTTTGAATTAATAAGTTTGAAATGTCTGTGTACAAATGAAGAAGATTTCATGCAAAATTTAAACTCCACAGATTAAATAGTTTTTCAAAAAATCCTGTGAATAGTATAGTCTGTGTTAATGCTCAGCCAAATACCATGGAATAAATATACATAAAGAAATTGTGTACATTGAAAATTTCAAGCCTATAGGTTTTAAATTCGTTCATGTAATGTCCTTCAGAACACAGACAGAAGAATTTAGCAGACTGAGTGAAAGCAAAATGTTCAAAATTTCAATTTTATAGCTCAATTCATTGTCAAGATATCATCCTGTATTACAGGCTTGACTATTGCTCAGCTATATTGCATAGACAGATATACACACAGATACACAGATTTTGTAAGTGTGGAAATGGAGTTTCATACAAAAATTGAAAGTCCATACGTTAAATTAAATCATTCTCAAGATATTCTGTGGACAGTTCAGCTATGCTATCAGTCAGTTCAACCCCAAAGAGGGACTTGCATCATCATAGAATATGCTATTGCCTGTATATAAATGGAGTTATGTGCAATGTCCATAGCTCAATTAGCTCTCAAGATTTCTGAATAAAACAGACAGAGAGGAGAAACATAGAAGAAGAATGGCGCCATTAGTTACAAAATATACAATATTTCATAACATTAAACTCATGTTGTCCATATTGAAATGATGCTTCATGCAAATTCTATAGGTTAATTTGTTCTCGAGATAATAAGCAGATAAACTGAGTGAAATTTTGCATTGTTCTCCGAGTGATGGGTTGAGCAAACGCTCAGCCAATAATAAATTACTGTAACAATCCTTTTAATTTTTTTAGTATTGAATTTGTATTTGATCTAAACCAACTTTGACAAGATTTTATGGAGCTTGAAATTTAAATGTGAGTTGTGATTGTGTGGCATAATTAATTATGTTTGTGCAACTGTAGCGATATACTCTTCACAAGGCTGATGCTAGGTCGAATATATAATGAGTAAACAGACTACTGCTTTATTGATTGGTGAAATGTTGCCTCGAAGAAGATTAAGAAAACTTCTCATAATTAGTAACTTATTTATAATTTGTTATTTTTTTTCTAAGTATTGTATGAATGAAATATTGATAACATTACAATGATTTGTTTGTTTCTGTCATTACAACCTGTCAATCAATCTCCCCTTTCCCTTTCTTTTGATCTCCCAGGTTATCCAAGAGTGGTCATTGTAGACAAAGATTCTATCGTATGGTATAGTGTAGTGTAGTAACAATCAACTATGTTCTACTAGGGCTGTCCAGAAAATAATCACTGTTTTGTTCTACAATTCATTTAACACTTACGTGACTATTAATTTCTCCATTTTACTTGATACAAATGAAATCGTCCTTTACTTGATACAAACTAACAAGGGGGTGATTGGCGACATTTGTGAACATCGGAGGCAACATTGTGTAACGGGTGGAATAATAAACGCTCATATTATTCACACCGGCCGACTGTGAATTTCTGTCTAACATTTTAACAGCTCGTTTGTCATTGTAAGCAGGACATCTCTGTCATATTGGAGGGGTTTTAATAACTTATAATTTGGAACAAATTCCCAAATGAACTTCTTGAAGATGGAAACAAGCTTAGACTATGCTGTATTGTAACACTATATAAAATCTCAATGTCGTTTATATCCCCACCATTTGAAGCATATAATAACAATGATTAATTTTTGGACAGCCTGTCTACTCAGTGTAATGCAATTGGGATTTATTATTGTAGTAAAAATTAATCCAAGCTGTAGAAAACATTCTGGGAACAATAGGATGATTAATTACTTTTAGAATAATTAAACAATTTACCATATTGTAATTATTTAGGGAGTCTTTTGTCATATAAAACTATATGATACATTTCAATGGTAGACAGATTTGTATGAAATAGCCAAATTATTCTTCATTTTACATTGTGTTGATGGTAGTAAATTGAAAACATATGAGAAGTTTTGCAAACGTTAATAGTGAAAATATGACAAAGAAGGTAAAATAATATTGTCTTCCTGCTGAAATGCTCTCTACAGCTTTCTTTGTGATAACTCTCAAGGTCCCCGTTTTAGTCTGGTGCAGTGTCTGGTTCATATTCAATGTATCACATGTGAAATAAAAACAAATTCAATAAATATGGGAAACAACATAATAGTGGTACTGTCTGCAATAAAACAAAATGTCACATAAGTAGTTTATCACTTGCAGTTTTCACATGTGCAATGCTTGGGTGTTTCATTATTGTTCAGTTATTAGCTAGGTCTCCACAGTTAACCTGCAGCATGGATAATCAGAAATTAACTCAAATACAATTAACCCATTGGCTACCAATGAGAATATTGCCTATCAGTTAGCATCGGTGTAATTACCAACGCTGCCAGTTACGCTAAGTTTGTAATTACCAACGCTGCCAGTCACGCTAAGTTTGTAATTTTGGAGTCGAAAAATATTCTTGATATCGACTATTTTGGCATTTGTCTATACTATTATGTTGATGGTCTGTATTATTTTGAAGCTGATTGACTCTCTCGTATTCGATTGTTGTTTACCGTTTCATCAATTGATTATTTGTGTTCATTAGTTGCCATCTGTAATGGCGTCGTGGTAAAATGACATCACGGTAAAATGCTGTAAAATGACGTCTTTTCGGAGAGTTTTAATTCACATTTTGAACATTCTCAATGAAGGTAACAATTAGTGGGTGATGGTAACTTTGATGAGGAAAGGAATTTTGTGTGAAAGTGGTGAATAAATGGCGTAACCTTTAAATTTGGGTGTGGCTAAGGTGAACTAGTTGAACCACAAAATTTCAATTTTAGTGGTAGATGTGATATAAACCCACACTATGATTTCCATTGGAAAATGAAAACTTAATTCGTACCTGAGAGAAATTGTATATGCATTTTAATTGGTAGTCAATGGGTTACTGCTTAAAAACACTATAATTTTCTTATGAATGACATTTGTGCTTTTTAACAATTCAAATATAATTCTCCATCACTATGCTTTTATTTGTTTACAATGCTGAATTGGGATTTTGAGACAATAATAATTATCATTTACATTTTATTAATGTGATGACTTATTGAACTTCAGCCACCATTCACCGCTGAAAATCGAAAGAAGACAATAGAGAAAATAATGAGGGGGAAACTGATACTTCCACCGTACCTGACCCCAGACGCACGGGACCTTGTGAGGAAGCTGCTTAAGGTATGTTTGTTCTGTCAAACTTAATATAATAATGTGATGATTTAAACTTTAGCCACCGTTCACTGCTGCGAATCGGAAGAAGACTATAGAGAAAATATTGAGAGGAAAACTGTCTTTTCCATCATTCGTTACTGCAAGATCAAGGGATCTGGTGAGGAAACTTCTCAAGGTATGTTTCTTTTTTAACATTCAATTTCATATGTGAGGAGAACTAAGTTTACCAAGGAAGTAACTAATGTACCATAAGATAAGTTATACCAGCAAATGTTGGCCGCAAAAGATATCTTAAGGATATTTATTAACAAAAATAATATCTTTCAATATGCTTATAAATATTTGTAAAAGTTGTATTTAAATTAATGTATGTGTTACATGTGTGTACAAGTACGCTTTTTACAACATCACTAAATTATGAGGCATTCAATCTTTAAATGAATTGAGAAATTGTTCAAATGTAATGAAGCAATGCTTACTATGACAGTCATAAAGATTCATACTATGGTAATGTAGTTAGGCTGAGAAAGTAATAGATAATTCAAAATAATGTTGAGTAGAGAACGATTTTGTATATAATGGACAGTGTAAAAAGTATTTCAATGCTATTAATTGCTCAAGCATAGAAATAGTAAATATAATAATAACAACAACAACAAATACGGGTTATATTGGTAAATGAAAAAAATCTTAAATACAATACCATGTTATTGTTCAGAATAATCATAACATTGAAAAGATCTTCTTTTGAGATTTAATGTGTATATAATATTCCTCTCTTCATCAATTAAACATAAAAGTCAAATAAAATTGATGAACTGGACACATACAAACCCTGATTAACAGAACACATACACATTACTTAACCCTTAAAGCACGGCATACAGATGTACGAGGCTTAAGGGAGTATTTGTCCGTATTGTCATATTTTAGTTTATTGTTTACATTATAACTTAAGAAAATGCTGAAAATGTGTAGGCATGCGTAAATGTATTGTTTGGGAAGCAAATTGGATTGCATGTTGTGTGAAGAATCAATAAAAAACCATTGTTATTATTTTATTGACATTTCATATTATGATGTGAGATGTGGCATGTGGATATGACCATACAGTGTGGCCACATATACGTGTAAAATCATTAGAACTTTATAAAAAATGTTTGTTTTTTTATTTCTTCTTCTAAGAAATAAAATATAAATTTAACTTTGGCAAAAACAGAAGATAAAACCTTCCTTGTACATTTACACAGTATTAAACCTGATTAGTAATACATTTATACAACACTAAATCTGATACCTTGTTCATATACACAACACAAAACACAAAGTGTATGATGCGGCATGTAGGCTGCGGCACAGCAATGTAGGTGGATGACTAGTTATATAATTCCTACTAAACGTTAAAGTTCGGAGCCGCATCCTGCATGCAGTATTGCCTGCGATCTTGTTTTGGGTTGTGTTTATTTATTTCTTCTGTGTTGTGTATTTTAACTCTGTGACGAAGCCATCCACCACTGGCTACACAGGTCCAATGATGAAGGGATGATTGTAAGCCTTCAAAACATGTCTCCATAAGGCATACATGTTCATTTGTTTGTTTGACAATAGGCTACAAACCTAATTTGTGTTCAAAACTAATTAGTCAATGTGTCACTGAGGAACAAAACAAAGTCTGTCTGAAATGTATCTGACCTGCGTTTATATATTTGCATTGGTGCTATTCTTTGTCATCCGAGCCTTGGCATCCTTTGAAGTAGTACCCACGTGATTGAACCAAACACTCCCAGCGGTGCTTCCTCATCTTAAAGTAGTCCTTGAAAGTAGATTTTGGAATGGCCGTAAGCTTGTGTGTCACATTACTTTGAATCGTCTCAATGTTGTCGTACCACTTCCTTTAAGCACTGTTTTCAATTTTGAACATCCAAATGTCAGGACTGTACAGAGGCTGATGAAGCTGTACAATCTTTTCAAGACTACAACGTAATATTCTTTGTGGATCGTCTGACCTTTTGGAGTAAATTCATAGTGCACCACACCCTCCAGTAGAAAAAAATAATCATTGACTTTAGATGGCTCCGACTTTGACATGCCTTTTTCAGCCATGGCTAACCCGGACTCTTCTACTGTGTTTGTTGTTTAGTTTCAGGATCGTAACCATAAACCCATGACTCATCAGTAATAACTTTCTTTAGGACATTTTCATCATCATTGACTATTTTCAAGTCCAGAGCTTTTCATTTCACAATGAATGTTTTTCTGCTTGGTTTTTAGCAATTTCGGATTGAATTTAGCACACATGCGAGTCATTCCCTAAATCTTATTCAAAATTTTCCAAACAGTAGTTTTTGGTATCCAGAGATCATGTTCTATTACCCAAACAGTCAATCAACAATCACCTTCAATCACAAGTCGCATATGCTCAATATTTTCTGGTGTTGTTGACAGTAAAGGTCGACCAGAATGAGTGTCACTGTCAACAAATGTGCGGCCATTTTTATATCGGCTATATCATTCGTTTATCTGTGTTGTGCCATACTTTAATCTCCAAAGGCCTTCTGTAATAATTTCAAGCGTCTCCGTACAACTCTTGCCAAGATTGAAGCAAAACTTGATACAAATTCTTTGATGAATTCTTTCTGTCATTTTAACAGTATACAAATGTGATGAACAGAAAAAAACACGTGAGACAATAAACACACACTGTGCGCGACCCAAGGTGTTCACCCAGAAAATACGGCTTCAATTAGTTAGTTCGTGAGGGACTACTAATTATGCTCATACCCCGCAGAGGCCGCTTGGGCACTGGCACGAAGATTCAAACGCAGGTCGGATACTTTTCGGACAGACCTCGTACATAGATCTTTATAATAGATTAGAACAAAATCTGGGAGAACAGTTTCTCCAAAAAGTGAATAACTTTGTATCTGGTTGGTGTTATCAATATAATTAAAGAGTGTAATAGTGTAGTTAAAAACCAGTTTGTGTTACTTTGTACTGGAAATTTGGAGGTTATGCTGAAGAAGACCTTTACAACAACGATGAATATAGATCACAAAAATTTAAAACCGCCAATGATTATTTAATAACGTGAAATAATTGAGTTCTGGAAGTATAGAAATGTACAAGAAGATGTAACTCAAGTAGATTGGAATTCAAATATTAGAATGATAAAAAAGTGCAAATTAGTTACAATTTGAAATACAAATACTCTCTTCCACAAAATACTCAAATGTAGAGCAGTGAAATTAAAGAGTGTAACATATTTTCAAGAAAACATAGATTATATCTAAGAAGAGAACGCATATTTTATGAATCTCCGATTACGACTAAAAGATTCCAGAAATAAAGATCAGCAAGGCATAGAAAATTGCCAACTTGGGAGTCTAAATTAAGATCTATGAAGATCTTATCTGCAGTATGGAGACTAAAAATAAATCATGTAATCTGACATTGAAGATGTGCAAAAGTAGAACAAAATAATTGTTTAATCAAACATATACAGGATAGTTGTATAGCAGATACCTAGTTATACATTTTTCACTGATAACATACATGGTAGATCAGTTCTGCTTCTCAATTATAATGTTAAATAATTTTATTTAATATTAAGTAATAGGTTGTATATTATATTTATAGTGTCATTAAATAGTCAAAGAAATGAAATCAACTGATATATATTTTAAGTTTTTACTGAACAAGACTATAGTTTAACTAATGTTATTGATTTAACTTTCTGAAGATGTTCAGGACGTGATCATTATCGTGGGTAAACTAATGTTATTGATACAAATTCCCAATGATACTTTTAAGTAAACATAAGTAGATAGATAGTTTGCATTTCTAATGTTATTGATTAAACTTCACAATAATAGTTGTAAGTTAACATTATTAGGTAGATTAGTATAATTTAAATAACTAATATTATTGATTAAACATCACAATAATACTTGTAAGTTAACATTATTAGGTAGATTAGTATAATTTAAATAACTAATATTATTGATTAAACTTCACAATAATACTTGTAAGTGAACATTAGTAAGTAAATAAGTACAACTAGTATAAAAGCAAGTTAAGTGTGTAATTGAAAGAACGTAAACAATTCCCTTTCTATGAAAATTGTGTCAATTGGTATACATAGATTGGTAAAGTTTATATAATTATTAGATCTAGATAATTATATTAAATTCACGTAGTTATTATTGTAGTATATTATTCAATGCAGGGCCATACTCAGCATTAGCGGACCTCGGAAAAGATATTCGGTGGGGTCCCATCAACTGTGGCGGGGCCCCGGTAAAATTATGTGAAAAAGCGGTCTGAGTATGGGCCTGATTCAGTGTAATATTAACATTTTGCAGGTTGTCTATAGGCTTATATGGTATTTTGACTCCTTAAACATTGATCTAATTGGTTACTAGAAGGTGTATATAGTGATAAGTAAACTATTATGACTTTCAGTCTTATTTTACCATGTGGGTTTATAGGGAAAAAATTGTTTCGTTGTTGTACTATTTTCTTTACGATTTGATTAGAAGTTTATACAGGGTGTATATTATGTCTGGAAACACCCAAATATATCCTTTAATAATTTAAATATAAATTTGAAACCTCTTACAATCGTGATAGAGATTGAGGCATCTACTTTTTGGAACAATGTTTTTGTTATGTCACACCAACGGGGGACGTCCTGCCCGAGGGTATCGTGAATATTCTTAATGGAAGCCTATACCTTGTGATACATAATTTTTAAAGGTAATAGCTTACTGAATTGAATGCACAAAACCGCATCTCAAGGGAATTATTCTATCAGAAAATAGAGCATTTTTAGTATTGAAAAATTTACTGATGTTCAACAATGTAATTTTAACATGGTTCTTGCCACAAAATGTGTTACACTAATTTTTTAGCATTTTTTTAAATGTTCAATTAAATAAACAAAAATTTCATTTTAAGCTGGTTCTATTAGCACAAATTTGCCAGTTTTTATTACAGTACAATTATGGAAAATACTTATGTTATTGATTTCTTATTACAAATAAAAAATAATGTATGCTGTTAGAAAAGTCTTACAACAAACGTTTTAACCTGCATTTGGTGTCAAAAGCAATTGTTCGAACTGTGTTCCCTTCTAACGGTTTGACAATGAGCCAATCTTGTGTAAAATGATTCGACAGAGTTTGCCTAACATTTCTTCAGTTATCAAAGCAATTTCCTCTATAATCCTGTTTCTTAGGTCTTTTCCAAATTATGAGGCTTTCTTCTATAAACATTGGATTTTAAATGACCCCATAGGAAATAAATCGATTGGTGACAAATCCGGAGATCTTGGAGGGCCATTCGATTTCTCCTCTTCGGCCAATCCATTTATGAGGAAACCTTAAATCCAAATACTCTCTTACCTGTCTCCCCATAATGGGGTGGAGCACCATCCTGCTGAAACCATACATTATCAAAGTATTCTCCTGATGCAATTGAATAGCTGGGATTATTTCATTTTTGGAGCATTATTGTAGTAAAGTTCGGCATTTAAATTTCCCATTGATGAAAAAGGGTCCAACAATTTTGTTACCTAAAATTCCACACCATACGTTCAGTTTTTGTGGTTGCTGTGAATGGGACTCAGTAATCAATGTGGGGTTTTCACTAGCCCAGTAACGGCAATTGTGCCTGTTAACATTGCCATTTAGGAAAAAAAAGTTGCCTCATCAGAAAATAGTATGTTGGTCAGAAAATCTCTATTGTCATCACATTTGCGCATCACAAGTTCACAAAAACTCAACTCTTCTGTCGTAATCATCCTCACTTAACTGTTGGACTAAATGAACTTTAAATGGTTTGTATTTATTAATTTTCAAAATCTTACTCACAGACATAGGGTGCATATCATGTTGCTGTGCAGCTTTTCTGAGCGATGTATGTGGGTCTTCAATAAATGTTTGCAAAACATCTAGTGCATGTTCTTCATCTGTTGCAGATTGTATCCTACCCGACTTTGGCCGATTACGTACACTCCCTGTCATTTCAAAAACGCTCAATAGTTTTTTGATATTGTTGAAACACTTATGGGATTCCTTTCTGGGAAAGTGTCATTAAACAAATTACAAACTTCCCGATAAGATCTTTGACCGATCGCCATATCCTCGCATCATCAACAGAGTAATTCGTTCTCTTTCAGACAATTCCATTAAAATGCCAAATAAAAAACTGAACTACTGTAATTAGATAACTTGTTGACAGCAATGCTTCAGAGACACTGATTAACTCGACAGGAATGATATGACCTTTGTCCATTTTGTAATTCCCAAGCTTAGACCTGTCTAGTGAAAGCTCCATGCTCAACAAACTGATACCTGTAGACCAGATGATTAATAACACAATAATGTTTTCTCATAGGCTAGTGACCTTTGTCTCTTTAAACCTTCCTGCTGACTGGAAAACACCAAGTACAGATTCATAAGTAATCAGAGAAAAGTGACTCATAAGTTTTATTCATTGTAATAAAAAATAAAAACTGGTAAATTTGTACTAATGAAACCAGCTTAAAAATAAATTGTTTATTTTATTTTAATTGAACATTTAAAAAATGCTAAAAAATTAATGTAACACATTTTGTGGCAAGAACCATGTTAAAATTACATTGTTGAACATCAGTAAATTTTCAATACTAAAAATGCTCTATTTTCTGATAAAATAATTCCTTTGAGATGCGGTTTGTGGCATTCAATTCAGTAAGCTATTAACCTTTAAAATTATGTATCACAAGGTATAGGCTTTCCATTAAGAATATTCACGATACCCTCGGCAGGAAACGTCCCCCGTTGGTGTGACATAACAAAAACATTGTTCCAAAAAGTAGATGCCCAATCTCTATCACGATTGTAAGAGGTTTCAAATTTATATTTAAATTATTAAAGGATATATTTGGGTGTTTCCAGACATAATATACACCCTGTATATTTAATACTAAGTAAAAATTTACTCTTAAGTGCAAATAGAAAGTAACAGTACTTGTACTTCTATTAATGCTTGTCTTTTTTAACGTATTTAAATATTTATCAGAAAGTAACACTGATCCGAGCTTTCATACATAATATATTGATAAACATCTTTTCTAGTTTAGTTTCAAGCCTGGATACTATGTTACAAAGAAACTAGGAATATGATTTTTTATTGTGCATATCTTATCAGCATACTTAAAAGCGTAAAAATAGAACTGGGTTGCAAATGAGTGTTGAAGAAAAGAGTGGATAAGTATTTATTTACATGGGAGTCTTTGATCAAGAAAGAAAAAAAAAACATTGTGAAAAAATTTTGATTTATTCTGAAGGATCACATCCCTCCAGGAAACTTGATTCTATTCAACAAGGCAGACGGATTTCTCTTTGCTCCATGTTCTCAAGAGACAAACATAAAAGATCATATGTGCGCCAAATGGCCCTAAGTATCACATATCACCAGGAAACTTACTTCTATTCAACAAGGCAGACGGATTTCTCTTTGCTCCATGTTCTCAAGAGACAAACATAAAAGATCATATGTGCGCCAAATGGCCCTAAGTATCACATCTCACCAGGAAACTTACTTCTATTCAACAAGGCAGACGGATTTCTCTTTGCTCCATGTTCTCAAGAGACAAACATAAAAGATCATATGTGCGCCAAATGGCCCTAAGTATCACATCTCACCAGGAAACTTACTTCTATTCAACAAGGCAGACGGATTTCTCTTTGCTCCATGTTCTCAAGAGACAAACATAAAAGATCATATGTGCGCCAAATGGCCTTAAGTATCACATCTCACCAGGAAACTTACTTCTATTCAACAAGGCAGACGGATTTCTCTTTGCTCCATGTTCTCAAGAGACAAACATAAAAGATCATATGTGCGCCAAATGGCCCTAAGTATCACATATCACCAGGAAACTTACTTCTATTCAACAAGGCAGACGGATTTCTCTTTGCTCCATGTTCTCAAGAGACAAACATAAAAGATCATATGTGCGCCAAATGGCCTTAAGTATCACATCTCACCAGGAAACTTACTTCTATTCAACAAGGCAGACGGATTTCTCTTTGCTCCATGTTCTCAAGAGACAAACATAAAAGATCATATGTGCGCCAAATGGCCCTAAGTATCACATCTCACCAGGAAACTTACTTCTATTCAACAAGGCAGACGGATTTCTCTTTGCTCCATGTTCTCAAGAGACAAACATAAAAGATCATATGTGCGCCAAATGGCCCTAAGTATCACATCTCACCAGGAAACTTACTTCTATTCAACAAGGCAGACGGATTTCTCTTTGCTCCATGTTCTCAAGAGACAAACATAAAAGATCATATGTGCGCCAAATGGCCCTAAGTATCACATCTCACCAGGAAACTTACTTCTATTCAACAAGGCAGACGGATTTCTCTTTGCTCCATGTTCTCAAGAGACAAACATAAAAGATCATATGTGCGCCAAATGGCCCTAAGTATCACATCTCACCAGGAAACTTACTTCTATTCAACAAGGCAGACGGATTTCTCTTTGCTCCATGTTCTCAAGAGACAAACATAAAAGATCATATGTGCGCCAAATGGCCCTAAGTATCACATCTCACCAGGAAACTTACTTCTATTCAACAAGGCAGACGGATTTCTCTTTGCTCCAGTTATGTTCTCAAGAGACAAACATAAAAGATCATATGTGCGCCAAATGGCCCTAAGTATCACATCTCACCAGGAAACTTACTTCTATTCAACAAGACAGATGGATTTCTCTTTGCTCCAGTTATGTTCTCAAGAGACAAATATACAAGATCATATGTACGCCAAATAGCCCTAAGTATCACATCCCTGCAGGAAACTTGCTTCTATTCAACAAGACAGATGGACTTCTCTTTGCTCCAGTTACATTCTCAAGAGACAAATATCCAAGAACATATGTGTATCAAGTAGCCCTAAGTGGACTAGATGAGTAGACTTCTGTGTTTTCTATTGTATACCACTAATCTAGTTAGTTATGTTTCAACAAAGTCCTGTGTGAGTGTTGTGCATCTTATACAATCTAATCATTGGAAATAACCAATGGTATTGTTTTGCTTCCCTCCCCCTTCTGTTTGTGTGTCATTGTTAACACATTCGCTGCTGAAAAAAAATTGACCGGTCTTGGTAAATACGGAAAAATATATATTTTTTTAACTAACCCAAAATGAAGTCAGAGCAGCCAAAAAGATTTTACAAGGTTGTCCAGGTAACCTCACTGCCGGATTTGGTGACGTCATAACTGTGACAACAATTTGTTGTCAGCCACACCTGGCGCCGGTCCCCGCTTTGTCAGTACCGCAGAGCACTGGGTCTATTACTCCCGAATGGCACTGTCACTCACGGAAGACATTGTCAGTTGCACAAATAGTGAATAAAAGAAAATTATTTTGTGTAAAAAATTGAAAATAGTCCATAAACATAGACTGAACTCACATCCGCAGAACTCTCTGAACTTGAATCGGAATGGTCCTGTTCACTCATAAAGTTCTTCCACTAATTCATTGTCGTCCTCCATATTGCCTAAATCCAATAATAAACATACATACACACTTACACGATACACTACACACAATAAACGATACAGCACAGCCAGTGAACCAAAATTACGTATCACGAACGGATTGCAAATAAACAATGTTTGAAACAGGCACAACACGCGTCAAACGGCACAACGTTCCACGGTAACTGCTAGGCTCACACTGAGGCAATGGCGACCAAGCGAGCAGATGTCTGCTATTGTTGTCATCCGCATGGCGCACCAGTATTGCATGACAAACATTGTCGTCACCCGCAGCGAATGTGTTATTGAAGTTCAAATCATTACAGTAATGTCAGAAATAATACAGAAACTGAGAGCCAATTAGCATTGTGTAAGCTCACAGTCCAGTTTTTGTTTTAAATCAATAGAGGAATTGTCTGAGAATGGATTATCAGTCGCTCTAGTTTTGGTGGGGGTTGAATGGGAGGGTAATTTAAGGGTAATAATATAAAACAATAATATTTTCTCAAATCATATTTTTTTAGTTCGATTCACCTAAAACTATCAGAGATGTTAATAATAGTTATATCATGTTAGTCATCAAGACAAAGAGAGTAAAACTCACTATCTTCAGCTAATCAATATGGGTGGTTGACGTTGTTTTAACTTTTATTTATGCCAAAATACAGGGTTTATTGCCCGGAACTGTGTAAATAACTAAAACATATTGTATAACCTTGTCAGACAGTTCCAAAATATTGTAGATGTCCACTATATGTTTCAGAATAATCGTTCCATCATCAGGCAGTTAAAAATTAAAAAATGGCTTACATCTGATGATGGAACAATTGTTCTAAAACATGCAATTGATATCTTCAATATTTTGTAACTATATGACAAAATAGAGTACCCTTTTTTATTAAATTTATGGTCAGTATTATGTGCGACAAGCCAACCAGAAAATCCAATGCAAATCGGATCTGTGCTTTTAGACTATTCCATGAATAGTGCAATTATGTTAAACTGACAAAGTAAACCGTGTTGAATTGATTTTGTAATGATTAATACAATATGATGAAATAATCAAATTCAATGCACATATTTTCATTAGGCAATATGTAGTTGAAATATCACAAAGGCAGTTTTGAATGGTTTGGTCACTATCCTTTCACATAAAATCATAATTGACTCATTTTTTAAAACGTTATTTTTATACATACATGGTTTTTGTAATTTGTTTTCAAAATATATTTTTTAACGGTAAACATCAATAAGGATTTCTAGGACTTACACAAATACTTATTAGATGGAAACAGATTTTTGGTACAAATTATTATATATTATTAAAACCTGAAATAAATGAAAACATTCTCTCGAAATGTTATACATAATGTGTACCTGCCGAATCGTATAAAAATCTTGACATCTATATTACCTCATCACGATTTCCATTGCATTTTACCCAAAATAAATTTGATCTTAGATGAGTTAAAATTTGTATAAGCATGCAGTTTGTACCATTATGTTGTGGATGTAATTGTAACAGATAATTCAATTCAACTTTAGCATTTTGTTTAGAAAGTTAGGTTTTATGTTGAATATGTAGTTTTTTGGCCAACGTTTTATGAAAATATGTACGTTTGTTTGATAAAAGTTGTTTACATAGGCAGAAGCAAATATTTAAAAAAATTGATAGGTCCCAATGCAATTATTTTCTTGGAAAGTTCAATTTGGATTTTATGGACCGCTACAACACTTTCTTTAGCAATAGTTCACAATACTTATTATCAAGTTAGCTCCTGAAGCCATGTTGAGAAGTCAACAGCGGTGAAGGGGTTAATATTCCATTTTCAATCCACACAACAAATACAATGCCACTGTTATGTGAAGATTTAAGAAGACAAACTTTTGGCCTGTATCTGTTCAAACTAGAATGCGTCCGATCTTGATTCAATGTTCTAAACACTGATTGGTTCTCAGTGGTGTTAATCCATTTTTAATAGACGATTCTGTTTGATTTGTACTCATTTAAATTCAATGAGAAGATTTTCCACTTGAGTCATAGTATGCATGTGTATCATCATCCTAGTTTGGAGCTATTGTTGATGATGAATGACTTGAAAGAATAATTACAGTTTGGAATTTGTCATTGTTATATGTCTCAAAAATTGAAACTTGATTCAAAAACTGGTATAACTCTTCTTTAGGTATCGAAACCAAAGACATAAGTTTAACAAAAACAAAAATTAACACAGTCTATGATACAACAGGATCGATTGGGCAAGAAAACACCCCTGTAACAGTGACTGTGTGAATCTATTGTGACTTAACCCTGATATCTAGACAACCCAGGTCATCTTGAAGCTCTTGGTAAACCTCAAGACTTTCCTAAGAGTTAGAAGTCCCACCTCAGCAGATTTTAGAAAAACCATTTTAGATGTTTCTACCTAGTCAGGCCAAAAACTTTGCAATCATATACAATTTGTATACCAGTCTCCTTCGATTCCTTGCAGAAGTGACATATGTCCAAACTCAGAGGTAACCAGATGGTAGTTAAGTAGACAATGTCCAATCAACAGATTGCAGAAAAATCTTGTGTTCGATCTTCCTAGTCAAGAAAAACTTTTGGTGTTTATCAATGTAAGATCTGTGATAGTTTTTGTTTGTTCTAGATTAGAGAAAGTCCCTTTTATACTTATTAAAAGTCAAAAATTAAAAAACCTGTAAAATTAATATTAAGAAAAATAAAGAACCAACATCTGAAATATAAATTTTATTCTATTTATTACATAATTTTATTGAGTAATTTTAATAAGTTACATATTTTGGAATAATAGTATTCAAGTTATTATTACTTTTTTTCTAATATTTTTACATATTCTTAAAGTTTGATTATTCTTATATTTTTTATTTTAAAATTTGTATTATTACTACTTTGGTGTCAGATAATGTAAAATTTCTCTCTTGTCAAATTTGACTTTAGAGTGTACAACACCATGCTAAACACATTGACTGTGGCAGGCACCCTTGAGCGCTCACTGTCTTTGGAGAATAGTTATCACTCAATATACACCAGCAGTTAACACCTGACCTTGAGTTAGACCTTGAGTCTCAGATTACAACACCTGAAGAAGAGGGAAGTTACATCATTGTAACAATTCTTTGTAACATATGACAATGTTATAGAGAAACGAAATTCTTGATCAGATTCCTTTTTGCTCACTTAGATAATGTTACTGCAGTGTTTGTTACGGAAATGATGCATTTATAATTACATGCATGTAAAGGTATGCAGAGTTGGATGGAAGTGGTTATATTTGCAAGCCAAGTTTTTCCCTCGACCGATAATCCAATAATGAAATCTGTGTCTAAAAATCCATTGTGTAAAAAAATGTTCAATATAAACAAACAATATCATCGTAACAAGTGGAAAATTTTGAAGTTCCAGAAATTTTTATAATAGTCATCAAATTTAAATGTTTATAATTATGATAATTGCAAGGAAATATATATAAAGCAATGAATCAAGATTGAAATCTCCAATCAAATAGAAAATCGTTAAAATTCACCTATTTTTAGTCTAAACACAACATTGGCATATATTACGCATAGACACAGATTACGATAGGGCAGCCACTATGCATTAATAAAATGTGTGGATTGGAAATGAAATATTAAGTTTAAGACCTGTATCCAGTACCAAGGTTTTACCAGGACTGATCGCTCATTTAAGGTATGTAAACATTATATTCGATCTCTTATCTGTTGACAAGGAAGCCAATGTTCCATGTAGACATTTCAACCCTAGTAGTGGCAATAATTTCATCTTTGTGGTAGCAACTATGTTTAAGCGCACTATTTTAGTAACAAAAATATACAACAATGTATTTCATACCAGGAATTTATGTCACCATGGAACTTTTATAACTATAAGGTCATGTCTCAACATTTGGTCATAACTTAAACTAGTTTAAAAAACTGAAAAATCATGTTTTTGTGCTAAATAGATTTTACACAATGAGGTAAAGCCAAGATAATAATTTTACATTACCAGAATAGGTTTTACCTGGCGATGTAATAAAACTCGTAAAAGAAAACATGAACTTAAGTACTCTCAGCTTTGTAAAATTTAGGGATGTAAATAAGTCCAAATACAAACAAAAAATGTGTTAAGATAGAAAATTTTTTTGGGGAAAATATTTGAGAATATTTTAATTAACAAACTATATTTTAAATAGCATGAAAGTTGTTGAATTTAAATGAAGTATTTTGTACTATCTCAAAAAATAATAACGAATTCTCCATTAAACTTGTTTTAATATCTCAAAGAGTATAAGATCTCAATGGTGAGATAGTTAAAATGATCATCCCATAAAATGATGTTCAATGTTATTATTATTTTGAAAAGTAAATATAAATAAACAAAATTTAACTTGCAGAAAACTATAAATACACTTATGCTGAGAACAAAACCCGAGTTAGTGAAATGTAAGTAAATTTAAATGATTTTTCATAAAGATGTGACAATGCAGTATGTACAGATTTTTAAATATTAATAACTAAAACTATCCTATACAAAAAAATACGGTACAAGACAGATCATTGCAAGCCTGGCCGTTTGGCTTAATTATGTATTAATAATAATTTGAAGAGACCTCAATTAATAATGTTATCGCAAGAAACTAATTTTCTATGCTGATGCAAAGTTTAATAATATACATCAGGCCTACATGCATTAAACAACAGTTAATTTGCCACAACGCAGGCTTGCAGTGCTGTTCTCTTACTACGATTTGGTTTATCTGACTCTGCCTCTTTAATAAAGGCATTTTTCATTTCATAAATGAAACACAAATTTTAAATGTTTGGTTACATTAAACGGCCACTCACAACTTAAAAATGTAAAATAAAGCCTACAACCTAACGTTGCACACTAAAGTAAACAAACAAAACGTTATACTTTACTTTGATGGGTGTTGTAGCTACTAGGGTTGAAGTGAACAGTTGTGTAATGAGTTGTTATTTGGATGAATTCAGTGTAACCTTGTTATTAGCTATGATTTACCAATTATTACTAGTCCCTTTTCTTATCAGTCGTTAACATTTAAAATTGAGCCTTTGTCACCACTAAACAGTAATATAGAATATTTTACCACTAGTGATGTAGAATATTCCAATACTGACTGAACAAGGTTTGAGTGTTTATAAACTTAGGGACTTATATTTACTACTACTACTACTACTACTACTACTACTACTACTACTACTACTACTACTACTAATAATAATAATAATAATCATCATCTGAGTGTGGTAGTATTAAAAGTTTATTTATATATCATAATTTCATTGATTATTTTTAGAAAAACAGTAAAAATAGTTTGAAGATTATACATTCTGCTGTATTAATTACTAAACACGTTCACAATGACAAGTACCCCATTGAATACACACGATCTTTTACAACTGCAGTCATGTACCTGATTGGGTACACACCGAGCTTTCGTAAAGTGGATCATGCACCCAATAAGATACATGTTACTTTGAATTTTCTTTTTGTGTTTTTACTGTATGCCTGTCTTGGAAGTTTGTTAAATTTGATAACACTTAAATAAATACCTGACTATCGTGTACCCTGTAGGGACACACAATTGCATAATTGTTTAGGTACTCCTTGGAGTGCATGGAATGAAAATATGTATTAAAATCATTATTTAAGTTAAAAATTGCGAAGCCTACATTCTTTTCTCGTTATACTTAGACGTTTAAAGTAAATAAACTTATTGCGTTTTTTACCGTTATTATTGAAAAATTTGACAGCATATACAATAGCGCGGAAATTAGCCGTCATTGTGAACGTGTTAATGGAACTTCAGATTTGTGAAATTGGTTTGTATTACCATAAAGGCTTAATTTTCCCACATCAACTTTTATAATATGAGATCATAAAAAATTGTTTTTCTTAAGGCTTGTTTCTGAAAAATTTGTTCATGAGTGGGAAAATTTTGATGCACCATTAGAATAGGGTATTGGTAAGTGTGAGTCTCTCCAGTAAAAAAGACTACATTATAGTAGCATCCCGTTTTCCTTGCAAATCCATGTTCTCCGGAAAGCAATAAAATTGACGGATGAGCCCTGCAATCACGAGGGTTAGTTTATTGTTCAGTAAACATTAATTATTTAGTGAGAAATGAGAAAGTTTATTGTCTTTAAACATAAAATATGCAATCGACAAAGTCATTCTATGCTAAAGCTTAAATCCCACTATTATATATTGTGTACATTAACAAACTTGTCTAGCGGGCTTAGTCAATGTTACAGGTAACAATTATTACATTCTTACATCAACCAGGCTTAGCTCTAATTTAGCTAAAATTTAAAAATTTAACAACGATATAACAGAAAAATTTACAAAAGGATAAATTGTAATAGATAAATTATTAACAATTAAATAAATAAACAGGGGGTACTACACTAATTTTAAAATCTTAAGGTACTAATATCACAGGCCAAATAACTTTGTACAGAGTAAAACGCTTTATCTTTGAGCCAATGTTCTAAAACTGCCTTAAATCTTTTTAATGTTACATGCCATGCCTCTTGAGGCAGTTTATTGAACATCTTTAATTTCGTAATACAGTGACTACTTCTAGTTTTTTCTAATTTCATTGGTAACATTTCTATCATATGGTTTTTCCTAGTAGGATATCTGTGAACTTCTTGTCTAACCCTGAGTGTTTGTAAATTTTCTTTAACATCAACCAAGCAACAATAAATGTATAGGCTAGGTAGAGTCATTATCTGTAGTTCTTTAAAAAGAGGCTCACAGGACTCTCTTTCTGGGACATTTTTTTATTACCCTTAGGGCTCTCTTTTGCCATATGAAAACCTTTTGAGAACCACAGCTATTACCCCATGAAATAATAGAAGCAGTCAGACTAGTGGTGATCATCAATACTGTTTTATGATCACTGTGCCGTACTGTGCCCACTGTGAGAATGGAGTGGGTAATAGACATGAGGAGCAACTACTTGCTTATCACAGGTCTGACAAAGTTTGTCATCAGTTGGGTTTGGTGATGATTTTCTCCATTTGCTTGTCTCCTTAGGAAGTCTGTTAACAAAATATGAACACAGTTTTAAACTCACTCAGAGATATTTCACATTGTTTTCAATCTCAACATGATCATGGCCTACTTGGTCTTGGGTAAATGTGCCCACCATTATCGGGCAGAAAGATGGTATTAGTTCTTACGTGTTAGATTCCAGCTGAGATACCATATACAGGTCAGCGTTCTTGTCAAGCTTGATGACACTCAAGTCCTTGAAACCACTCATCACTTGCAGCAGTGAATCCATCACAGAACGATCAGCTTAAAACAGTATTGATGATCACCACTAGCCTGACTGCTTCTTCGACCTATTGAACACAAGATAGTCCTGTACAATTCCAGTAGCCTTAATGATTGCCTTGGCTCAAGACGAATTTCAAAAGGTTGTTCTTGGCTATGGATCTCAACTTTAGTAGGCTTATATTTCTTTTTCCTTGAAGGTGGGTTGTATCCAAAGCCTTGCAGTTTGGAAGACAAATTTGCAGAGCATTATAATCTGAGATAGCTCCTAGAATGAGGGTCTCAGTAGGACAGTGCTGTGTGTATTTTGTATGACTATCGGTTAGATCTGGAAATGGTAAACACTCAATAGTATTTTAGCAAGGTAAATGCCACTTTCCAAATGATGAGCTAATCAGTTAGGTTACAGAACTTAGGCTGATTGGACTCTTATAGCCTCACAAACTCAGGGAGTGCTAGAGATCTTACCATCAAAGAGTTGCAAGTCTGTACAATGAAGTCTATCCTTGCCTTGATTATACCCTGTGCCTACAACACGTCATTCCCAGAACAGTCTGATCTGTGAGTGTATCTTCACTGAGCAAGGGTACCCCTGAGGCTGAGAGGCAAGAGGTAGGATAGACTCCTTAATTTCTTGCTATAAGACTGAATGCTATTTACTGATAGTCAGAAACCACGCCAATCTATAAGAGGATTGCCAGCAGCTCTGAGTTACCAGATCAAGGTGTTTCCCTAATCTTCGTCGGCATGATCAGTCTCAAGTACTTGTAGATAAACATAGGTTCTCCTAGGACTGTGTTGCAGTTACAGTCCGAATGTCTTGTTCAGCTCATGGCTTTGAAATGTTTATGTTGAAATTACTTCATTTTTCTCCATAGGTGGGAATGTCCAGTTACATAAAAGTTTCATTTTCATTTTAAATTCTGACATCACCAGTTCTGTCAAAACTTTAATTTACTTGTACATCAAGAAGGACATACTTGAACATTTGTCTTTTTATTAATTGGTATACAGTAATGGAGGTATATGTTTCTCCATTAACTTAAAAATTTAAAAAATACCTGGAACAATGTATGTAGAATTTTATAAACTGTAAAAAATTAAGATAGAGGAGTGAAATTAGTAGCAAATAGTCCTGCTCTTTGTAGGTCTTATTTGGGAGATTGTGTGAGGATAGAACACATTATATTAAATTTCTTATACTAGTATTCAGTGTTTTGTGGTGGTAGAAGGATAGAATTTGTCTCTCTACAGTGGATTTAAGCTGGTTAACGCAGTTGAGATGGTAATCCTTTGGTTGAGAATCCACATTATATGAAACTTCTTATACTAGTATTCAGTGTTTTGTAGTGGTAGAAGGATAGAATTTGTCTCTCTACAGTGGATTTAAGCTGGTTAACGCAGTTGAGATGGTAATCCTTTGGTTGAGAATCCACATTATATGAAACTTTTCCCTGTAATAAACAGTAATTATTTACATTTCCTGATAAATGGCTATCTAAACTAGTATCAAAGTTACACTGTATGAATCCAATATACTCATTTAAGAATGGATGTGTAAAATACAGACTGTGGAGTATACTCTCTTCTGAGGTCTATGAGAGTAGCCTGTAATGAACTGTTTCTTACAGAGAACACCGAGCCAGAGGTTGGGCTATGGACCAGAGGACGGTGAAGCGATCCGCAGACACAATTTCTTCAGTAGTACAAATTGGACAGCCGTCATCAACAAGGAGCTTGAATGCCCCTTTAAGATCAAATTGAAGAGTGCTGATGACGTCTCCCAGTTTGACACCAAGTTCACAAGACAGACACCGGTGGACAGCCCTGACGAGTCCATGCTGAGTGCGAGTGCTAATCTAATTTTCCAGGTACAGGTTGAGACATAGAGCAAGGAGTAACAAATATTCCTATAACATTTAGTATGTATGGATGATGGAAATATCAGTCTCAATAACATTATGGACCTAAATAAGAAAATAAATTGCGAATTAAAAATTCAACAAGAATAAGAAGCAGTTCATTATTGCATGAACCTAAAAAATATTCTTGTTTCTTTCTGATCCTTATCTAAAACTAATTCATTTTAAGTTTTTAAAAATAAATTTGACTTGATTCCCCTTGCAATTTCATTTTTTTCGTTGTGTAAAGTTTTTGTACCATGTGAGTGATGTACCTGATTGATTAGTGGTATTTACATATTGACCTTAGGCTTTTGATTTTAGTACCAGTTTGTCAAGTTTCTAAAAACTGTTGCCACTAAAGAATATTAATTTAATAATAGTACTAATGGTTCTTAATATATCAATTAGTAATGATGTTACATATATAAAGATATCCATTCATAATTTACTTATATCCAGATTTTTTTCTTGTGTTGACTCCTCTTTCAGCCCAAAAATAAATGATGAGTGTCAATGACTCGACTAACTGTTAGTTAGAAACTTTTTGATGTCTTCGTAGAAATAAAGTTTTAATGTGTTAGTAGCTAGATTGGTTTTGGCAAATTACTTACATGCAGATTCCAATGCAAACCCATATAATCTTTGTAAATGTTTGTTGATGTACTAAGAACTGATTGTTTTTGCAGGGATTCACCTACATAGCACCTTCCGCATTGCAAACTAATCCGGTGGCAGATCAGTGGACCGGCTCGGATTTCGTTCCATACACTCGAGCGAGATCACCACGCAAGAATTACTCGTTCTCGACTGCGCTGTGCAACCCCTTCGAGAACCACCACATGAACTCTGCCCCTTCTGATGAGATGATGGATGTCTCAATGCCGATCCATATACAACGCCCTGTATAGCAGGGTCTTCTTCTAGGGTACAACATTGGTGCATGAGGGAAGTCGTCCCGACGCGGTCATAAATCAATTATTTCTTTATTACTCTTGATCATTTTAGTTTAATTTTTGTAGTTAAATTATTTGTCGTGAATAATACTAGGCTTGGTTTGTTCCGCCAGTAAGTCGTATAAGCTTTCACTGTTTTATTGTTATCGTAAAGAATTAACTAGGGCCTGGAAAATTTTCTGTAAGGATCGCGACGAGATTAACATTCGACAGGAAGTAACTGTAAATAATATTCTAACCACAAATCATAGGAAAAGCTTGGTTTTTTTAAATCGAGGGAAATGTTGGCTATTATTTTTCTATATATTTTAAATAGGTTCTATTGGTAGTATTTTGAGTATGAACACCCACTCAATTAATATCTGGTTATAAGTTTCCAGGGACCAATGCTCATGTTGTTTAAACACACTGCCGTAGATTTGATTTCTAGGAATTTAATTTCAATAGGCGAAATGGCACTAATCCTACGAAGTATTATATTTGATCAATTAATTGCTGCCTAGTAGCCAACAAGATTAAAAAATAATAATTATCTTAAGGGATTAAAGAAAATTATTTAAAACATTTTAAAGTAATTGACAACAAATATTACATTAATCTCTTGGTTTTAAAGTTTTATAGGAATGTCAATTTGAAAATAGAATATCATGGATGTATCCTCGGAAATAGTTTTAATTTCGGTTGTAATAATGTTAGTTTTGTGTTTTCTCTTTAATAAATAAATATTTTCAGGAGGGTGTTCGTTTCGAGTTTTGATATTTTTAATCAATGTTTGTACTTATCCGATTACATAATATTATTTGAGTATATGACAAGATTGCACAATATTATGATATTCGTATGCTAAATCTATGATACGATATTTGCATGTACGTCGCAAATCATGTTTCTAGTGTACGTTAGTGTTGTTTATTGTTGATTTGTTCCCTTAGTTTTATAGCAGTCTAAACAAACCAGTGGAATGTAAACTCTATATATAATCTGATAAGATACAGTGATATTATAACTTTTAGCCGTTAATTTTTACCGTACTTCTAATTTACTGTACCAGTGGACATTTTTAGTCTGTTCATTTAAACAGCATGTATTGTTTGTTGTAAGGTTTTTGGTAATGTATAATGTAAGGCACGTTGAAGTTGAAAATATTAAAATGTGTTTACCGTTACCATTAAGATTACAGCTGTTACTTTTTGTATTTATTATAACTTAGATTTGGGTCGTTTTTCGGGGATGATGAGTAATTAATTAGAGGCTACGAATAAGACGAATTGAAGGGAAACCAATTAGTCTCACTGCTAATAATTCACTACTTCCTCAGAGCAGACGAGAGTGTAGGAAGTTCACAAGAGTTAAAACAAAATGCAGAATGCCTCACACACATTGTACTGCACCCTTCCCAAATGACACCAAGAAAAATATTATCTTTTTTTTAATTGCTAAATAAATTAGTCAGACAATTAACTCAATTTTCAACAGAGACCCAGAAATTATACAATAATCAAAGTACATGCATAATAGATGAATCATAGTGAAAATACATCCGCAAAATCTGTTGAATTAAAATGCATAATTAAATTCTAGGTAATTTTTAATATGGCAATGCTTTCACTTGAATCAAATTTTCATGTGGGTTTTCTTAGCGAGTAATATTAAGATGAAATAAGTGTCCAATCTTTATTGTACAAAAATTGTGCTAGACTTAAGAAGAGATAATCAGAAATAAAGACAATATAAGAATAATTTGTGCATCACTTGTATAATTTCTATTGCTAAATTTTGATAACCTTTTAATATTACTCTAACTGAAGGAAGTAAAATCTTGTCTTTGACAACAAATCTGTCACTTACTTAAAAAACAACAAAAGAAGTAAAATTGAGTACCTGAGTGGAATTCCTTCCTCCTAATTAATCCATGATTACAACGAAATAACACATACAATAAGGATTCTTTTCTTATTTTAGATCAAATCCACGATATTTCTTCTCGTCAACCCACAATGATCTTTGTAGTGAACCTGAGTTCACGAATTTTGTGCTATCGGATACTCGATCTTTTAGAGATTTACTGGTGTGATTTAGGAAACACATTTGTTGTTGGGAAAAGATAATGTGTTTTTAACTTATGCTAAAACAGTTAACCTATAAAATACTGTAATAAGTTATGCCTAGTGCTAGTGGTAAATGATAATTCTTCTCTTGTCTGCTCTGAGGAGAATAATTTCTGACCACATTTCCAGACTAGAATCCTCCTCAGAATTTATTTTAATAGTGTGGGAAGTTGTATAAATCACAAACTTCCCATAGCTCTTATGACATTAAGGAGGTCAACATTATAAATTATTCATTCTTTCAAACTTTCAACATTTAAACTCAACAAAGTAAATCACTAAAAAGAGCCGTATTCAGCTCGAATTGATTGGTATACATTTTTAGTTAGAATTTTACATACGATAAATAGTAACGGCAACTAATTCTTGGAATTTCTCTTTTCAGTACCTTACAGAACTAGTTGTCTGTCTGTGTGTTGGATTTCAGTACCTTACAGAACTAGTTGTCTGTCTGTGTGTTGGATTTCAGTACCTTACAGAACTAGTTGTCTGTCTGTGTGTTGGATTTCAGTACCTTACAGAACTAGTTGTCTGTCTGTGTGTTGGATTTCAGTACCTTACAGAACTAGTTGTCTGTCTGTGTGTTGGATTTCAGTACCTTACAGAACTAGTTGTCTGTCTGTGTGTTGGATTTCAGTACCTTACAGAACTAGTTGTCTGTCTGTGTGTTGGATTTCAGTACCTTACAGAACTAGTTGTCTGTCTGTGTGTTGGATTTCAGTACCTTACAGAACTAGTTGTCTGTCTGTGTGTTGGATTTCAGTACCTTCTTGGATTTCAGTACCTTACAGAACTAGTTGTCTGTCTGTGTGTTGGATTTGCTACTCAGAATGTTTCTGTTGTGAAAAAAATTTCAAATCTAAGTTACTTTCTTTTTTAGACTATATCAGGTGATCAATGAAAATGAATTAAATAGATAACAACGTATAAGTGAGTGTGGTATTTTTAATGTTAATGGAAACCTACTCTCTTGAAGTGTCGAATTTGATCCTGTTCAGGAAAGCTCCCTCGGTAAGTTTACGGATTATGTGTGATGATCAATCACTTATCTTACCTCCTGCCCTGAGTCTACAATAAAAAGTGTACTTTATCAATTAATAGTTATGAGGTAATGCCGTAAATAGTAACTCTCTATTGACTGTTTATTTGCTCAGTAGTAGTATTGATAACTCACATTGATTCAGCGATTACAACTCTGTAGCGTTATTGTGTAACGCTAGGGGTAACTAATTATGACGTTTAATCGCAGCTCTATCGTTAACAGCTTTGTTAACATTCTTTACATATATTTTGTATGTGTTTTTACCAGTAACTCTCTTGAGGTTATCCAGTATCTGGGTGTGTTCAGTTTAGTTGTTACACCTTGTTGTGGGGGTAATATGATTTTTGTGTAAATAACGACAACGCATACCAGTAAATGTAAATTTTACTGTACGTATAGATTTAACGCTAGGAATTTCCTGTACAAGTTCCCACTTGTGTATCCTTTATGTCTTCCTCGCCAACGAGAGTTCTGTTCAAAACACTTGCACTTTTAGTGTAAATATCTGATTAATTAAGGGTGAAACTTATAAACAAATTGTAAAACGTCTCAATTTGGTTCTGTTTTCTGATATTCCTCTGCAGTTTTTTATGTCGGTAAGCTCTCGTTCTCATGTTATTTAAAACCTAGCACAATTCTTGTTCAGTACTGAATGGAAGGCTAAATTTTATTTTAAAATGTGTTTATGGAGAAAATCTTCCAAACAGAGCTAGTTTAATTATTATCTATTTAGTATTGGTGCATTTTTAATGTATGTATAAATTTTTGTTACTATATATTAATCAATGTCATACTTAATTAAATATGTGCATTAATTGCTTATATCACGTAAATTTGTCTTTAGCTTTTAATTTCTATATGTTACAATGCCTGTGTCCTATTATATAAATTGAAATTAGTTCTTTAATTGACTTATTTAGCGGCTAAGGCTAGACTAATGCCATAATTTTCTCGCTATTGTTTGGAAAGACTGTAGTGTGTGTGAGGCTTTGGTTGTCTTTGTTCGTCGGGTTACTCGTAGCGCTGAGGGGATGACAAACAGTGTAAGCTCGTCTAGGACTTACTGTCGTAGGTTAACAATGTTTGGGTTTCTTTTCCATTTATTCTTATGGTAATATATAATTATGTGTATTTGGATCAGTCCTGATTTGTACGTTTGTGTGCCAGTGCGTGTGGTGTGCTCAACGTTCCGTTAGTAGTTTTGTCGCAGTTTCCGAATAGTTAACTGGATCAACATCAACATGTTAAAAAAGCTGTAAATATTAAATTTTGTTTTCACAAAAAAAAAGGATATTTCACTTGATGCAGATTTTTTAGAATTTTGTAAAATAATGTTAATGGTTTTATAAATTTATACATCGGTATTGTAAATGAATTTGTCTTTGTGTTGACCCTTAAAAGCTTGGGAAGTTACATTTTATTTTCGTATGATGAGTCAGTAAATGTTTTTATCAGTGCATGGTGAGAGCATTGTCTCTCAAGGTATAGTTCACTTACCACACTAGAGATCTGTTACTCATGTCCAGTAGCTGCTTGGCAAACTCAGTGAAAGACCAAATAAACTTGTAAAACCTTTGCCCTGTGCTTTATTTCTCACGCCACAATTCTACAGTCATATACATGTTTTTTAACCATTTATAAGATTGATCGTAGAATTGGATACCTGAGGAATTGTATATGTCGCTAGTTTGAAGTAAGTAAATAAAGATGTATAGCTAACAAGTTAAGTAATACGGGTCTTATATAATGATAAATGTATAAAATTTTACTTGGTTTACAAAATTGTTTACTTTTATTGGCCATCTGTTTATTTCCCCATCAATTCTAAACCAGCAGACTGCATTTTGTATACTTTGAAGATGGTGAGAATGAGGCGTCTGCCAACCAGGTCTCGAAGGTCCAACTGTGCCTTTGCAGGGACTGCACGCTCAAAGAGTAATATTTTCAGTTGAGAAGTCTTGTAATAATGAAGAAGAAATTTTGAAATATCATTCGCTTTATAATTTATTGATTACAAGCACGTTTTCATCTTTCTCAATATGTAAATATAAAATCATGCGAGTTTGTAGGCGAGTCACGAGAGGACCCCTGGTCTGTTGACATGCCGGCAAATTCTAGTCGCTAATCACCTCTGTTGAGACTAGCTATAATCGTGTGCACTAATTTTGCAGACATAATTGACTTAAGTGCCTGCAAAATAAGGTGACACCACTCCAATATACAGCTGCACCATGTTCTGGGCTAGAGGTCATCTCGTGACTTGTCTACAGTAGTTTTCTGAACAAATACAGATGACATGTTTATAGTCATTTTCATATAATATTTTTGTATGATATTTCTTAAGAAAAGACAGACCCATCCGGTAACACTAAATAGTGTCAGCTGCTTTTAATATGTCAGTGAGCCTTGTATAATCAAAAAACTTTGTAAGAAATTATAAGCAGAGTTGATGTTTTCATTTCTGAAGTATTAAGAGGTCTTTCGACACCCTTGATTGTTTTGTGCCTAACTGAAGGGCATTTTAGACAACAGATATTAGTTGCATATCTATCAAAATTAGAAAAGATATATGGTGATTAAGTTTTCAGTTACGATAACAAACCATAGAGAAGGAGACGGTTTCTGCTTTGTCGTTTTCACAACTTTATTACGTACTGGTTTCAGTAACTGTTAATTTGTTATCTGTGATGTATAATTGTGGAAAACCCATTAAAATTTGTATTGAGTACAACAATTTGGAAAACAAATCTTAAGTGATTCTCTTATGCAATGTCAAGTGAAATACTCTGGGCTAGGAGTAAAAGATGTCTTATTTTACCAGGCGAAGTTAGGGCTAAGAAGCCCTCTCTGCCCTTACACATAAGACATATTCTAAGCGAAATGCACACTTTGGTACGTCAGTGTTATTTATTAATGTAATCCTTTTTTTTATTGTCACAAGCGTGATGAAAGCAGTAATATTTGTGTTATAGTACCAGTACAAACACAATAAGTGTAATAGTTTCAAAAGAAAAACATTTTTATTCTAACAGAATAAATGATTAATTATGTTTTCAAATTGTAATTTTTAGTATATACTTGTAGCAACTTTGATGTCTTGAAAATGTGATACCAGAGAACCAAATTGATTTATATAAGGAAAATAAAGTTTCTGCTTTTTATAGAATATGAAGAAATTTCAGCTAACTTCTTTCTTTTTACTCAATTTACTACAAAACCCTGAAATAAAAACAAATTATACGTATATTACCATGATCATAACCAAACTATACACTAATCTTTGAAGCTTTAATATTATCTGTTAAACAGATCTTAAAAATCTTTTAAAAAGTAAAAAATCTTTAAAAAGAATAAAAATCTGTTAAAAAAGTAAAAAAAATCTTTATTTTGGTAACCAAATCTTGAGAAAAGTACTGAATTTGGATGTAATGTTTCAATCTCTGCAAAATAATACGAAATATTAGTGTATAGAGACAAAAAATATTAATTTCATAGTTTTTTTTCAGCATGGTTGCAGCCTGCAAAAAGGTCTGGAGTTATAGATCCTGACTTGAAGATCTATTGACAAAGGAAATACTTTACTTTTGTATCGATAATTCAACAATTTATAAGTGGAATAAGATAAAATTCAATTACGCCATCTAGCTTGTAGCAGTTGACCACTTAACACTGTAATGAGATGTAGTCAGATACTCAGATTAATGAGATGGCGTGTTACCATAGTTGTACAGACTGTACATTGAAATGCGGGGAGTTACATAAACTTTTTTAGACTTGGGTTGACTCAAGTTTTGGCATGTCAGACTAATTTTTTCCTGTATAAAGTCTGAAAATACAAGTTTTGTGAACTATCAAAAGGGTTCAAAGAAATTACATACATAGGAAGAAAATTGTGTCATTTTTATTCTTAGCAACATGAAGAGAAACAATAGTTATAGTTTATAGGAATATATAAAAAGAAATATCTTTTAATAGAATAGTGTGCCTTGAGTGAAGCTTAAATGGTTGTTACTCATATATGCAGCAAAGTTGGCATGCAATGGATTCAGTTTGGTTATAGATGTCTGGAAGATTTTGTTTTGGAACAATGTTTTTTTTTTATATTTTAAGAATTGCTATTCATTTTAGACTGTCAAAAAACACCAACACAATTATTTTGAGATATTTTTAGTTGTGGAGAACTATCATCAATTGAGATGATTAAACTGGATAACTAAAATAGAAAGTGTTGAAATTTCACACTTATTACATTTGATGGGTATTTTTAAAGCTGTTAACGGTAAGAACTGCATAGAAATACACCTTGGAATATGATTGTGAGTTGTGCAGCTGTCATCAACGTTAGAACACTTCCCTCTGATGCTGTGTATATATATATATGCTATTGTGGAATGCTTTATATAAACTGAACAAGACACATCAAATACTCATTTATTTTGTTACATTTTTCTATCTTCCTCAGATTAATCAAGTCTTAGGTGAGGTTTATTTTATTCTCTTACAACAAGAAGCTTAGAAAATTACACCTAGTCCTAAAAGGACCTTGGAGCTGCTTCCAGAGTGACAGGATATTTTGGATGGGTAAGGTTGGGAGAAGGGGCCTCATGTCGAGATTCATGAGGAAAAGTTTAGGGCACTAATCTCAAGTCATGTCTCCTAGAAAGAAGGAGAAGCCAGATCTGAACCTGCATCTCCAGTAAAAGCAGGCACGGGTGGCACACCCTTGTGTCTAAGATGGCAAGAACCTTTGACTCCCAGGGAACAAACCCCACCAACTCCATCAGTCATCTCCCTCGGTGAACTAGACCTATCCAATTACTCTTGTGCCCCAGAATCTTGACATTTGCGGTTAGTGATGAGCTGCTCCTGGACATGCATAAGGTTGCCCAGATTTAAGTGACTCATGTAAGTTTTTGCTGTACTCACTGTGGGTTCAACCGGAAGGTATAAACCAGCCAAAAGTGATCCCTCCTGGTGAGTGAGGTTAGTTTATTGATATTGATTAAATGGTCATCTTGAAGTAGAAGCTGGCCGGCAAAGAATGTCTGTCTCCATTTAATACGAATAAATCTTTGACCACAATCCTCCACAGTGAACTGAACCTATCTAACTAGGTACAATGTTATATTGACACATGATTTTACTGTGATCACTTGTCGATGTTCTGAGAGATGTCAGTTTTTGTTGTATTCAGTGTAAATCTACTGGACTGGTATAAACCAGCCAAAAATGAAAATGTTTCTTGAAGAATTATTACTAATGGTGTCACATGTTAGTCAGGTTTCATTTGATATGACATAATTATTAGAACTATTCTGATTTTGTCATGTAATCAAGTAAAATAAAAAGTTTTAATAATTGTTTTCATAATGAAAAAGAAAATATTTTTCAGATTCAACATAGTTTTTTTGACGTGACAACGTCTTAAATTAGGTTGCGGCTCGGAGTCACTCATGAAAAAGTGTAACGCCCGGTAACGTTACGATGCCCGTCCAGTGGGTCCGCTGCACGGGATAAAGCAGATAACTGTGGGTCCGCCGCACGGGATAAAGCAGATAACTATGTTTATTCGTGAAAATGTGGAGTGCTTAGATTCGTCATTTACAACAACTACAACAATAAAGGTAAATAATTGTACACTGATATTTCATTATCGTAAACTATGATTGATTGATTAATTGTTAGATTGACACAAAAGTTGCGAAACTGAGTTTATAGGTTATGTCATACTATTGACAAATGTTGATAGTGTTAAGTAAATTATTAGTTTAAATCACTCTGCAATCAATCGTAATTCAGTCGATTGAGAAGAAACAGCGTGTATTGCTAGTCAAACATTTAAAATAACAAATTATAACCTAACCTGTCATAACAGTGCGACCAAACAAACGAACTAAACCGACCAATCACCACGCGCGGAGTTAGAATTTAACTGTGTTTAGCAAGAATTTCAAATTCCAATTTTAGTAAATGTTTTATTCAACTTTACCATTTACAATAACAAATTTTAATTAATTTCAAATTATGTACAATGTTTTAGTAAACAAAATATATTTCTATAGTTAAAATTTGTGCAATTCTTATTTTCATTCAATTCCTTGTTCCTATTGTGCAATTTAATAATATTCATATCAATAAATATTCTACCGAGAAAAAGACGTTGTCACGTAAAATCTTCGCCCGTAAAACCGACTTTACAGGCAACCATATTTTTTTTAAAGACTGCCTATGTCACTGATTTAATGTAACAACTGTTAATAATGACATATATAACAGTGTTTCGTTAACCAACAGTTTCTGATCTAATATTACATTTATAGCAACACTACAAAATTGTGCCACTGCCATAATATTTTGTTTAAAATGTTTGTTCAGTTTTGTTCACCGTAATTTTGCGCCTCTAGTGATCACCATTCACATAGTTTTGGCATTTTCCAATAGACTTCAGCACCTTCCTGTGTTCCTTTATAAAAGTGTTAGCTCTATTATTGTTCACTGCAGTTGTGTTCATGGACAGCAATAATGTTTAACCATTGTGACAATATATTGATTTATGTTGTATGGTCATTTGAAACGTTTTAGTATGGAATGAGTGTATCAAACGATGGTACTGGTTTATGATTATGAATCGGATTCTAGGAGTGATAGACAAGTGGAGTGCAGTTTCATAGCACCAAATGTTGTAGCAGCTAATCCCATACCACATAAAGCAAAATAATCATGAATTTAGGTGGTGTGCTACTATATGCTGTAGAACTAGGTACTGTGCGACGATCCCTGATTCGTTTAGCTGGTGTGCGACTGTTTCAAGTTTTAGTAGCACAGCACTTGGCTACTTCGTATTGGTTCAAATCAAGCCTTGGGGACCAAGCGGTTGGAGGAGAAGTACAACGCTAGGAGAATCCAATCTCGCCCTTCACCTCTCTTATGATCTCAAACCAAATAAAATCTTTAATTGCTCGCAACAATTTCTTCACATTGTATGGCAAACGTCATAATTATTTCTAACTTTTAAACTCTCATACCACACAACTACCACATTCAAACTGACATAATTTTCATACATTCCAGTCTCATTCATCCTTCGCCAATTTCAACCCACTTACAGCGCTGGAGTCAGTTATCGAATTGGGCGGTCTCCCAGTTAAACGCCAGAAACTCGTCAACGCTGTAGAATGCCTTTGACACCAGAAAACGCTTAAGACGAGCTTTTGACGCTTTGGGTGTTTTTCATAGAATTTGGCAATCTGTTGATGAAGTGAACACCTGCCTGCGAAGGCAAGTGCTTATAAACTACCGTTCTGTGTCTTCCAGTTCGGTAGTTATCTCTGCCTCTAGTCTCATACCCGTGTATGTCACGTCCCCTGGTAAGGGCACATTTAGACAAACAGAACAAAGATGTTTCTAAAATGTAGAGACTGGGCAAAGTCAACAGTTTCAAATTTTTGAATGCTGTCCTGCACGACTCTCTGAAATTCAACTTTGCGATAATACGAATCGCTTTTTTTTGTAATTTGAACACCCTCAGGAAATTGTTGCCTGCACAGGCTCCCCACAACACCACCCCATAGGAAAGGTGGGAGTGAATTAGCCCATAATATGCCGCAATCAATACCTGACTGGGGCAATACCGGGCCAAGGACCTCAAAACATATATTCCTGAGGACAGTTTGGTACACACATGGTCAATGTGGTTATTCCATGTCAACCCTCGATCGAGGAGTATTCCAAGGAATTTTGCGGAGTAGACTTCTTCCAATATGGAATCTGCCAACATGACAGCTGACCCACATTGGGAGTCCACTGGGCGCAGTGATCTACTATCACTGTTCTCTACAACACAGTGAGCAGTCGACACCATACGAGATAGACAATCTGTATCGCCTCGCACAGGTCGGCACATATGGTATGTAGCGGTCGTTGATGAAATGTACTGAAGGTGCAAACATTTTTTTACCTGGTTTGCAATTATGTGTGATGTTGGCCAAACCAGTTGTCCTACACATAATCTAATTTTGTTCTCTATTTTTCGTCTAATTTCATGTAAACTACTTAAATTAAAATTTTAATTGTTAATAGTTTTTATCGCCATTGGAATGATAAAAACTAGATATGTTACTTGTATTTACCATGCATCAACTTGTACTTTGTCTGACAGAACAAAGATCTTGATTCAAAGGTGGGTTGAAAGAAGAAATAAAAAATATTGAATCAGATCTTATAAAAATGGATAATCTCAGTCTGTTATAAATAAATGCAAAACAAATCATTAAAAAACCCCTTCCTCCCTGCCCACAAGTCAGAAAACGAAAACGAAGAAAAATTCCATACATGTCAACCCGTTATGTGCTGAGATTATTGGAAAAAATTAGAAAAGTAGGCAGGAAATACAGTACTAGAATTGCTTTTAAAACACAAAACACTCTTAGGCAAAGTCTCAAAAAACTAAACCAAAAAATGACACACTGAACTGAAAAAATTGTGTTTACAGTATAACACGTTCTTGTAATAGAGAATACATAGGCAAAACAAAAAAACCACTAAAAGTGAAATTTAAGAACATAAAGAAAAAAGGTTTATTGGAAAAGTATAAAATTGCTTTGGTTTATTGAAAATCATCACTTGAAATGGAATGGAACCTATATAATACGCTGAGAGGAGAATTTGTTCAAACACAAACGCATTGAGGAGATAGATTTACATATGGAGATGCTTCTGGGCCATTCTTTTGACGATCGACGAGGAAAGAACAGATGAGTTATTAGGAGTAATGAGTATAGAGTAAACCCAACTACTTGAAGGTGACACATAAGGTAGATTTGCAGGACAGGACAAGCAAAGAAAAAGAAGTTAACTTTAATCAAAGGAAAACTAAAATATAAACTCCATGTGTTAATTAAAGAGTATTTCTATAACATACTGATAAACTTAATCAAAACTTGACCTTTAAACTAATAATACAAGTAGGAATGTAAAGCACAAATACTACAGTTTAACAAAAGAGGATCTTCATCCAAACTTTTTTTAAAGTAATTGGTAAATTTTAAATGGAAAAAAAAACATTTTAATTAATTTTTTCTTGGTAATGCTCAATTTTGGATTTTGTTCAGCAATCTTTTGATCTTTTTGGAGTTCATGCTAATGAAAGTACCATTCTCCAGTTCCAAGATTTACCTCTTTACTCATAGGTGGTAGAAATGGTGTAGGATCAATGTCCATTTCTGTCTGTGGAAGAGGTTCAATTCCTTGTAACGATGAAGGTGACTCCTCGGTGCATACATCCATATCCATTGGGGATGCCTAACTTGGCTAAGGCTTCAGGATGTGTCATCAGGTGAGTCTTACATTTTGGGGCAAACAAACATCCAGTTCTTTCAGGAGAGGGCCATGTATCACAAGAGACAAGTCACTAGTGAGAATGGTCTCCAAGTAGCCAAGTATACCTCGTTTGGTGCTGAAATACATCGCAGTAGGGATTTCTGCTCAGATTCTGTGATGGTGCGAGTTCTGTCCACTTTCCTTACAATTAACTTGTCTCCCATCTTCCATTCTGTTGACTTGGCGGAAACGCCATTCCATTTACGCAGTCCTTGAGTTCAGGTGATGATGGACACCCGTGACTATGTACTTATTGATGTTCCAGTGCCAAAAGGTCTACAATCGGACATATGAATATGCCATAGTTTTTAAAAGTTTTGTTTTGTTAGATGCTTATTATCCAACATGTTGAGTGTGACCCACTTGTCATCGGCAAAACGGCCGATTTAAAACCCACTGGAAGAAATAAGTCCATGGCTGTTAGTTAGGACCTCTTCTTTGGACTCAGTTTGCTCCAAATAGAACTGCCAGAGTTTTACAAACTTTTGTTAAATTTGCATTGCTACTATGAAAACACGTTCAATAACACTAATCAACCAAAAGTAAGATAAATTTTTTATAGTATAGACTTTTTAGACAAATTTTTAAGATATATTTTAACATTTTAGAGGCAGTTTTTGGCTCCAGTAAAGTTGTGTCTTTTGACACACAAGGTGTCACTTCTTAAGCTATGATGTGTAGTTGTCATACAGACTGATCTCTAGCTAATACGATTCCTAAAAATTTGTTAACAAGTGAGGCGACTGCTCTATAGAGTATAAAAGGAAAAAAGTTTGCTCTAATGCTGCTTAGACTTCAGTTGCTCTTTTACTTCTTACCTCCACGTATTTTGTTCTTTTTTCAGGTAACTGCACTTTTCCAGTTCTGGATTGTTTTACTAAGCAATCTAACTGCATTATTCTAAGTAAGGAAATCCTCAGCAGCATGACACATTAAGAACAATCACCCAAAATCATTGGCACTAAAAAATATTGCTCGATTGCGCAAAATATAATATTTATGAGCAATCTTAAATTATTCGATAAAAAGTCCAAATGACTTGTTTAAATTTGACCAAAAATACCCAGTTAGTGAACAGTTAACAATTATGCATCTGAAATAGCAAAACTCAAATATGTATGTGACAATGTCAACGAGACACAATGATTAAGACTTTAATTGTTGGAAAACAACTCAAAAACAGTCACAGATAAAGCATTAGTTTTAAATGTGTTAGTTTTTTTTATTTAATACGAATTATCTGGATTTAATTTAAGGCAGTATTGGTGACAAAAACAAGTCACCAAGATGAAGTACAAAACAGTACACGTCAACGAAAATCGGCAACTCCGAGTCGCGCCGCTGCCTGATGAAGCATACCCGTCACCAAATTTTTTAGCTTACTTTACTTCTATTTTTGCCTCACTTTATTTTTTCAATGCAAAAATCACATTTTTCAAACCGATCTTTTCAAATAAAATACTAAGGTGTTCTTTCTCAGCTACATTCAATAGAATCCGGAGTTCCTCAAGGAAGTGTACTTGGTCCATTTTTATACTTACTATATATCGCTGACCTCCCAGAAAATGAGCATACTCAAATTCCAACTTTCGCAGATGATACTGTAATTTTGTCAGTCCATAAAAATTGTTTGAGCGTCTCATTACTTTCAACGGAGCTTAGATACAATTACTACATGGTTTAATACATGGAGAATCATTAAATCATAACTATTAAATCATAACCACCTTACGATAAATCTACTTGATAATTCTAAAAATATTTACATACTCCACCGAACTGCTATCCTAGATTTACCTTTAGGTTCTTGAATTAAATTATGTTAGTGTTAACAATGGTTAACATCTACCTCAAATATAATTGTTATTGTTATTTCTGTATATAATATTTACTTATTTTTCTTATCCCACTGAAAAGATTGTAAATGAATAAAATATTGTTAAAAAACTTTTCTTCTAATGCCAAATAGGTTATGTAATAAAGTAAACTCTGGAAAATACGTAAATCTTTGTTATTCCATTACATCGAAGGTACCAGCGGAAAATTAATAAAATTTATTAAATACGAATTATTTAATTTATGACAAACACTGCCGAAAGTATTGAACCTTCTAACTCAGAATGTACGGTAACATTAAGCCACAAATATTTGTTGCTAAAACGAGCGTTTAAAAAATTACGTAATCTATAACTTATGAACGTCGCGGACAACAACTGCACAAATTTTAATACCAGATTTCGTAATATTGGCGTGTTAATAACACACAATTATATAGTATTAGGATCCCATATGTTACTTGATGATAATTTACTTTATGTCATTACCTATTGTGGTAATTTATGAAATATTTTGCGATATATGACAATATCTTCAGTACAACATCTATTGAACTTATTCTACATACGGTAATGTTACATTATAGTTACCTCCACAAGTGTACGTCTGTCTTCTGGTCTTAAACTGTTAATATAATCCACTGAAATATCGGAAACAAATCCTTAGAAATAATTCAAGTTATCTTATTATAGTTTCAAATATTGTACTATTATTCCTTTATTTTGGCTCAATGTAAACAAACACATGTTACTAAAAATATCAAAAACGATTATTATTATAACTTTCTCCATGATTATTCCAAGTCATTTATTGTTTTCCTAATAATGTTAAATAAATCCGTTATTCTTTGTTTGAAGGTTATTTTTGACGATGGAAGGATTGTGAAGGAAATAGGATTTTCCGGACATTTGCCATCGTTCAGTGAATCATTAAAACTGAACTACAGAATACAGGTCACAATACGTCTGCATTCGTCTACTAATCATCTACGTAGGTACCTAGTTCAGTTTTAATGATTAGTGTTGTGTATAGCTTTTTTTATTAAGTGCATGTTTTAGAGTTAGTGAAGTTGACAAACAACATGGTGGTTGTGATCCCTGACTTAGGCGTGCCACAACGCTTTTGAATGATTTGTTTATTTTAACCTAGTTTGTAATTATGTATTAGGTTAGTTCTTTACCCGAAGAAGAGATCAGATTGCAGATCTCGAAACGTAGTGTTACTGATTTCTTGTTTCACTGAACGATGGCAAATGTCCGGAAAAATCCTGCTTCCTTCAAAAACCCGTTATGTTAAATGAACTTTTATTTATGTCTCCCCAAATTCAATACGTACACAAGTGCACCACACAAGGCCACAAGTTAATTGGCGACAAGTAAACAAGAAAACAACTTACTAGAACATCAATGGAAGTAAGTGATCGACTATTTACCAGCCCATCAACATAACCTTATATGCTTTGCATCTAAAACCTTACATCAAATCAAATTAAATATGGATTCAGAACAATTCAAGCAGTGTTTAGAAATGCAACAAGCAATGATCATAACTTTAGTAAGTAAACTATCAACATACAAAAGTCTAGTCCAAAATAACCAATCAGAAACGTAACAGGCTGTAGCTTATGTCCCAAATTTTGACAATATCGATCCTAAAAAAGAACGTTTTCAAACTAAAAACAACGTTTAGAAAATTGCACCCAGATGAGAAATGTAAGGTCAAATAAAGAACACTGTGCTAAGCTATTACTAAATTGAATTGTTCTTAGTAATTTCGACAAAGTTTCATCACTTTCTGGACCTAAGCTACCTAATGAACTACCCTATGATGAATTAATCAAACTTGTAACATAACATCTTATAGCCTAAGGAAAATATTCTTGTCTCTCCACACCAGTTTCTATCAATCTATCAAAATGATCAGCAATCGATTTCAGAGTTTTTAACCAGTCCAAGAACATAACATAACAACATAACAAACCGTGACTTCACATCTGCCTGCGATTGTAAAACATTAATAGCAGACATTTTCCCATGGACTCCATTCATACGTGGAATCAAAGGCAATTCTATCCTTGAGCAACTCTTACAATCTGAAAGAATTCAAAGATACTGTATCGAAAGCTAGCCTTAGAGGCATCTAAACTCGACTCTAAACTAAATGCCAAAAAGCATATTCGAACCCCATCATTACCAGGTATCAACCAAGTTTCTCACTCATCTAGTCCCAACCGGACGTTACCGTTCCCAACCCCACATTTTACGTTCAACAGGTCAAATTCTATGTACATTCCTACTTAAAAGTCTCGAATTAATTATAATGCATTGGGAATTAGTGAGCTATTTTTACGTTGCGGAAAATCAAACCATCTATCCAAAGAATGTCGTACGGACAAAAACAGTCTAAGATGCTCCGAATGTTCTAGGCTAGAACATGTCAGTAAAGTTTTCATCACTTCACTTATTTTCAAAAAGTCCGAATCCAACAAACATTTAACAACAAAACAACAAAGTACATGATGTACGAAACAATTAGTATGTTGAAAACGTCGCGTTGCAGATATTTTCCCGATTGATCCATCACAAGAAAACGATCATTTCCATGCCTTGGTAAGTGTTAAAGTTAAAGTGTACAATTTGAAGTAGATTCAGAGTCAGGATACACATTTCTATCAACATGTTCAACCAACTGAATCTAAACTTACCACCAGCCTAAAAACATAACATTTAGGTCATATACCTAAAATGTGATTACTCCATGGGAAGGTAGAGAAGCTTATGTGCGTTACAAATCGAATGCTTTCAAAGGTGAACTTTACATCATACCAGACAACTACCCGCCTATATTAGGGCGAGTATGGATCCGCAATCTCAAAATCAAAATCGACTTATTTGAGGTCGACCCTAGCGGTATTCCGCATTCATAAAAATTTTAAATAATATGAGGTAACTGTTTAACAAGAGCACCACCTAACGCTGAAAACTCAATGAACATTGAAGTAAATAAAATTTTCGAATCAACAATAGAAGTCATTACCACAATCAACTGAACATATGAAACCCTTCTATCCAAGCTACTTCAAGAATTATTTCAAGACAGCAAGGAAGATTCCGGGTTCTCCATCTCTAACAACATCATTTCCAGAGGATAACGAGTCGTTGTACCAGCAAGCCTTCAAGATTCAGTCCTTAAAGAACTTCATCACATGCACATAGAATCGACAAAAATGGAATAACTTGTTCGTCGGTACGTGTTCTGGAAATCGATCGACAAGGACATGGATAAAGTTGTGCGAGAATATGTCGCATGTGCTTCAACAAGAAATACACCACCCAAAGGACCTCTATACCCTTGGGAGGAACCAGAGAACAACTGGCAGCGGATTCACATTGACTAGGCTGGGCGTTCCAGAACCATAACTTTCTCGCTATTATGGATGCAAAATCCAAATGGGTGGAAATGGAAGTATGCTCTACAGCTCTAACTTCATCATCGACTCGGAAGTGCCGATAGCCGAGCGGTCTAAGACGTTGGACTTTGAGTCTCAGTTAGAGGTAGCGCAGGTTCGAATTCTGTCTATGACCGTTGCACGTTTTATCAGTACCATCGACCTTGTACTGTATCGACTCTCCCCCTTATTCTGTTTGATAAGATCCTCGAACAGGCCAGTGGCCCTGGAGGACGGGCAAAATAAGGCTTAAAAGGAGATAGGCTTCTCCTTTTTTTTTAAAAAAAAAAGGAAAAAAGGAATGCTCCAGAACGTAATTAGCACTAAAATTCAAAATTAGCATAGGTCTCAAAATTGGTAAAGAGCAGAATACGAAAAATATAGCTTAAAGAAAGAGTGACAGGAGTATTGCACACATTGATCTTGTGATTCCATAGTAAATCATATTACATATGCAAATTACAGGTATTTTACGCTAGTATCATTTATTTCTAATAACACGTACTTGTGATCTCAAAATGTTTATGCTTCCATGCCTTTCAAGGCATATTTCGGGCGTCATAATTAGACAAGGGTTACAGAGCGCCTTAAATAAATTATTGAAGCACCAATATCAAGTCCCAACAGGACAGCTAGTAAAAAGCCAGGTTTTAGGAGAATAATGAAATTGGAGTCTTGCTTAACAGTCGCTGGCTGATAAATAATGAAAGCCGATGAGGGAGGTTCAGACCGTTGTACTCAGCAGAGGGAACTTAGCTTTGGTGATTTATGTGTTCTACTGTCATTCAATAAAGTAACAACAATGTTGCTCCTTTCATTTCGCAACAAAGACTATTGTTTTGCAACTAATTAATTTTAGTTTATTCAATGTTTTATAAATGAATAACCAAGAACTTACTACTGAACGAACTAATATAACTTTATTCGATTAAAGAAAAGATAAAAATACTACAGTATCATTGGAGGAACTGTTAACAGTGCGTGCCGACTGACAGACCTAGTACTACCATATCAATGATGAGACCTTACGAAACATTGGCAATTTTTTACTGGTAATAATTATTCGTACTAAACTAAACGTTTAGATTTGGATTGTCCTTGGACATTACTTACCTATGATTATATTTGGAAATTTATTGCCATCGCCGAGTATTGAAAAAATCCGTTGAGAAATATTACTCGTTATATTTTTTGGGCAGTTTTCAAAATAACTATTTACATTCTCCAGCAAAAATTATTCAAGTGTCTTCTACCATTCCATATGTTTACTTCTTAACGCGGTCTTTTTCACCAATACCTTCCTTTTCTTTGTCCATCGATCTCTTCCTTGGGCGTCCTCTCAATCTCATTTCAAACTGTCTTGAGTCTAATATCTACATGTATACTTTCCCTAAATAAGTGTCCTCCTCCTAATTTCATTTATCTCTATTCTGTAATACGCATGGTTATTTTATAACTTCAATCTTACTATAAATCATGACAAAAACATCGTTTACTGAAAAATTGTAAATGTAAAAATCGTTACAATGTTTAAAACGTCATATGAAAAGGATATCATCTTTTTAATAACCTCGTTTGGCCTTCACTAAATAAAAAGAATTGGAGAAAATCGATGCACTTTGTATACAAGCAGAGTACAACAAACAACGAAATGCATACGTTTTCTGAAACTTGTGTAGGCTTTCTTATCTAAGGGTTTTATTTTTACTTCTTCGGTAGCTGTAATTCATTTCCCCACCAACAAGCCAACGGCATGAAAATGTATTGTACTGTATGTATTGTATTTATATGTCCTGTACTGCTAGTCTTTGTTCGTTTTGTATTGAAGTATAATTAGTTATAATGGCCTTTTAAAGAGACATTTTCAGCAACTTTATTTCTTTGATCATAATCATTAATTTTTAACATTTCAGTTTCAGTACAAATTTAGAGTTACAATACATATAGAAAGACGTAATAGAACAACTGATTTGCCTACTGCATCAATCAAAATCAAACAAAAATGTAATATGTACTTTTATTCCGTCATTAAAACATAATATAACATTTATTGCACATAAGTTATATTTATGTACAACCTCTTTAGGTTGTCGTCTATTCTGTAAGCAACAGCTTCTGTTGAAAATGTTTGTGTTGTATTTTATTTTAATCATGTTTATTTATTGAGCTTTATTTAAGAATTCACCGTAATTGTGCACATATAGCATTTCTAAGGGAGAATCTCTGCGGTATTATTTATGAATCGCAATCAAACCCTGAACATATATTGGCGGATCCGGAAGTAAGCAGAAGAAGCGATCCCTACGGGGCACTCTGGCGGGAAATATGAAGTGTTTCAACGCGTTTATTGGGAAGCGTGCCACTGCCAACTTTATTACGTCATGCGTATCCACATTTGTGTGGGATGTACAACTATTTAATAAGAGTGCCGGCAACCTAGCGGTCTAAGACGTTGACGGACTTTAAATCTGAGCTAGAGATCCTGTGTTCAATCCTGTCTGAGACTGTAGCACTTTTTATTAGTAACATCGACGTTCCACTGTATCGATTCTCTCCCTTATTCTGTTTGATAAGATCCTTGCACAGGCCAGTGGCCCATCTCGGACAGACAGAATAAGGATGAAAAGGAAATCGCCTCTACTTCAAAAAATCATTAATCCGTTTAGCAACGGATTAATCACAAAAGGAACTTCAATAAAAATGTTTGTTTAGACTCTACCTATCAGGTGTCCATACTTAATAACTGAATACTGTATACTATGTGAAAATTCATACTTTAAATTGATGCACTTTCGTTTAGGTTGTTTTTGGTTATTTTTTCAATTACACAAGCCTTTCAAGACTATCCTGAAGAAAGAAGAATGAAACGTAATTTTATGATCGTTAATTGAAAAATTGTAGGCGTTTAAAGCTCACTGTCTTGTAATCAGGCACAATATGCAGTTTTAAAGGTAAGGAAAAGTACAGTGTGTTCACGAAAGATAACTGAAAATAATGAAATGATATTAACTTAAAAATACAATTTACTTAAGGCAATGTTCTATTAAAAACATTTAGTTATTACAAATTATATGTGATTTAAATTACTTTTATTAAAATACTTGTCATTATCACTGAAATCATCATAAATATGCTGTAAAACGTCGACATCTTATCATCAGCTGATTTTACTTACCCCCGATTACAAAATCGCTCTAAACCCAATGACTATACATTGATTTTAGAGTGTTCCAAACATATTTTCTAATTTTCTTTGTTATATTATAAACCTCTGAAATAACAAAACAAATAACCTCAACTAAAACCCAATTCTATCAATTAACACATAAAATATCCGTTACAACACTGTTATACATTTCAACCCTCCGTATTTGGAAATTAAAAGGTCTTCCGCAAAAGCAAATCATATTCACAATTTAAAATCTTATTCTTAAATCATATCTTAAAAGATCAATAAAATATATAGGAGTAAATATAATAAAAGAAACAAATGCCATCCTGCATGAGACCATCATAAGAAGCAGCATGAGCCATTGCATCGGCGGAAGTGAATATGCTGCCTCGTTCACGTGTACAGGTCCCGTTTAAGAATTCTCTGCTCATGGTACTGTTTCATCAAATTGTTGTAACACGAATCGAGATAACCAAAAACTATCATCTTCTCACTTACTTTTTACATGGATGTATGCCTTTGAATGTAAGATTCTCGCTCAGGAATTTATCAAAGGTGTATAAGTTGTATGTATGTGTGTATCATATAAGTGGGTTAATAATTTCTGGAACCATCGTTCTCAGAAGAAGCGCAATGGAGGTACAGATTGAGATATCTAAAATCGGGTTTAACCATCGAACCCAGAAAAAAAACAATCAAAAATATTTGTTACAGGAACTTATTCGTATTTGATACATTAAAAAATAGCGGATCCAAGATGGCCGCCAAAGCTCAAAACTGGCCATAAAAGGTAGCTTCTATTTTATGAACTCATAGTAAAAACTAACGGGTAATTCTCAGTTACTATTGAGATTTTTCACGTATTCAATACGTTATGGACACGCTATTTATAGAGTGAGAAGTATACTCAGCAAGCAATCGATTTTGGCTTTGGAAAATATTTTTTTGTTACATTCACAGGACATTAAGATAACTTCCATGAATACAAAAATAATTCAACAAATTTGTCTATGATCACTGTACGTTAAGTTACGCGCATTTAAAGTTGACAATTCATGCCATTTTGTAATCGGATCCAAATGGAAACAACTGAATATACGAATGTGAACTTTTACTGCATGTACATTAGTCATATGACTTTAGGGAGTGCCTTATTTTTCATTAATTTATTAAGGAAAATATATATTATTTTAGTTAAATATAATTTTTTTAATTGCAGTTTTCAAATATTTTTTTCTTTTTAACGAAATTAATATATTTTATTACAAAAAATTAACTCCATAAAATTGTATCTCATGTACATATTATAAAAATTTCACATTTTTATTTTCAGCTTTTTAAAATGTTGTATTATTTGGGATCTAATAATCGGAATGGTTAAATATTTAACAATTCAAGTCCAGTAAGAAAATATCTTTAATTTGATACCATATCAAGTTATGCTAAAGACATTCCGATTCCTTTCAAAAATGTGTTGCATATTTTTGACTTTTTGGTAACCACGAATTTCTTAAGCCCACAAGTTTCACGTTTCTAACTCATTGTGTAGTGCCCAGTAAGCTACGTTGTCAGAGATTGAGACTGTCACCCAGTAGCTGTTCAGCTTTATCTATACCAATGTTCATTGAAAGTTAAATATCAATTTAAACTAGAAATCTTTTGGGGTTTCGCTCATTATTTGGAAACCTTATGCAGCCATTTAAATTTATAACAAATATTCACGTTCCGTTCCGTTCCGTAAAGTTTACGTATACAAAAATTACAGTTTTTAATTCAACATTCTGTAACCCATAAATCTTCCTTTATAATTCCATGCTTTATAATTCTTCGATAGGAGAATCGTCTATCGTACAATATTCAACAAAAGTACAACAATAAGTCTGTTACTTTAACGGTGACAGTAATATCATTGTTTTCTAAAACTGGCTCTGCACATAAATCACGAAGCTCCGTATACATCTTAGTTTCACACATACCTTCAACATATTACAAAGTAGGGTCTCGCACAAAGCACAATTTATGAAGCGCAATTCAGCCAAAGAGCATAAATCGGCCAGCTCTGGAATGTACAAGAAGCGGCCCCCAGAGAGTCTACCGGGTGGTGATGAAATGTTTCTTCGTTTTTATTATTGAAACGCGAGCCCTCTGTTTTCCGGCGAATTTTCAGCCAATCGTCGCAAATCTGTTTAGAGTTTCTTCCACGAGAAAAACTGCAAATACGCACTCGGGGCCGTTTAAGAGTTGTCGACCAAATATTGAAAAGGCCGATCAAATGGCAGCTGTCAGGATGAGTTTGTCGGATGCACTATGCATAACAATGGCACAGTCAGGGTGGGCAACCTAACAGACACAAAGGTGAGTATGCAAAGTATGTGCAGTGATTGACAAATAACGCCTGTGTGGCATCGGCGACGAGGAAGGGTTGTTATAATCCTATTGACACCACTTGCGGTCTATATTATAACACTGAATAACATTATCTGATCTGTCTGAAGGGACGATGATATTAAGGTCGGGAGAAGGTTATATCATGTATATTTCATATTATATGTAACAGTCCCTCAGTAAATTGAAATATATGTATGAACGTATTCTCAATATTAATTGTTCTAAAAAGTTTTTACCTCCATATTTTCAATTTATACGAGTTAAAAATCTAATTAAAAATACTTACTCTGCATAATTCAAACCTTGGTCTATTTAAGTTAAGCACAATGAAAAAAATGGATGATATCTTTTCAGCATATTTAATGCCAATCTGAAATCAATGCAGTGATACAAGAATATCCAACCGATGACGTACCTCCGTTATTGGTTGTGGGGTTTGATTGAACTACATATGAGTCAAAGAAAAGTGCATTTCAATAGTGTACAGATTTTATGGACAGAGCCTGTTCAAACTGGAGGTCTCATGTTCAAATTTCTCAATATTTAAGTGTAAATTTATGCCAAAAGATACTTGGTTTTAAATCTTGTAACAAATACTTTAACGAAGGTTTTTTCTAGACGCTCGAAAAAAAGGAAATATTGAATTTACAATAAATTAAAATGATATATTTAGTAAAAGTTAAAATAGCTATGAGTAAAGAATGTTTGTATAGGATTATGTCATCAAAGTGCACCATTTAAACGCCTGTAAAAAAGAAATACTTTTTAGTTCTTGGATTATTTATTACTTTAAGTCCTGTATTACTTTTAATTCTCTTTTATTACACTTGATTACTTTTTTCCTTTAACATTTGTTTATACCCTTTTGGAGAGAGCGCTCAATAACTGGTTTCCAATGTTAAAAATTAAAACAGTATCAAGTTTTGAGTTAAACGTTTGAGCAAGAAAAACAACTTTTTTTATTTTTTACTCTAAAAAATGTAAAAATTCGGTATATTTCCATGAAACGTTAACATATTTATCAAGTTAAGAGTAAATTTCGTCAGAAACTGGACACGTTTTAACATTTTCAAAATCAGAAGTCGATGGATGTTACTTCAGACCTAAATTGCCAAGGGATGGGGCCTCTTTTTCAAATCCAGCACCAAACAGTGTTATCAGGATTGACGAATATATATGATGAAATGGGGGATATACATAGCATTGATAGATAAAATGTAATGCTCAGTCAAATGTTTACAAAAAGGGTTTATACACGCTTGACAGAGTTTAAGAAGTAATTTTAGAAACTGCTATAACCGACATTGGTATTGTAATGTTATTATTACCAATACTTATCATTAAATGTCAAAATGTAGTCTATACTGTTAAATTTGTATTATAAAACAATGCTGCATCTATCAAAGATAACGTTTACGTTACACAACAATAAACAGCGGATTTTTTAGCACCATTTAATTAAAATTTGAAGAATTAGTTGTAAAGTAAACTAATACAAAACAAAATAAAACTTTTAATATAGTTGTTTTTATTTCAATCATGTTAAATCATTATTGGCGTTACTAAAATATGTTCATTTATGTACTGACTAATTTGTCGATATAATTCCCAAAAAAATAATATGGGAACTGTTATGTCAATAAAGAGATGAAAAAGATAAAGCTCTCAATAAGATTAAAGATGGCCACAATGACTAAGTTTAAAATTTAATGTATTTTTTTTAAAGACTACGATTAAAAATACCCCTTGACATCCTACGATGAATATTTTTTGCAGCTAATAATTTGAAAGATTGCAGCTAATAAACTGTAGATTCAGAATTTGTTAGTTTTGTAATTTTGTTTCATACATGTATGTGTAATGCGGTTTTAAAAAGCACTAAAATAAAAATGCTTTCAAATCAGTGACTTAGACATGCAGTTATAGGTCTAAAATATTTCTGTAGCTGTACCTGAATTTGTTTGGGGAGGCGGTGTCTAGATGATATCTGAGCCTAGTAAACACCTATTAGTTCTTTTGTTGGCATATTATTAGAAAGTTGATGTTTTTGCTTATTTGAAGATACACGATTAATATACATTTCCATAACAAAAACCATGCACACAGATTACAGGAAAGATCCAGCATGCAGTCCGCATGCAGCTGAAAAGGAACTGAGTATACGCATCATCACCGGCACTGATATACAGCTAAATGGACACATCGCTAAGGTTCCTTGTAGTATAAGATAATAAAGTTGTCAACGTTTTTAATTGTTCTGTTGATATCGGATTCTTGTTAGACGAAGCAATAACAGAGCATTATATGACGCTTTCAAAAATTATAAAGATTTATTCATAAATTACTAAGCAATTTGTGTATTTAATTCTAGTCGAAATGGGCCACTGTGTAATTAGTAGTAATTACAAGATTTAGTTTCAACTGTTTCCCACTCCATAATAATTTGAAGATAATTAAAATATAGAGGTCTACTGAAACCCTGGTGGAGAGTAGTGACCTATGACTGGCCAAAAAAATTAGCTACATGTAGTGTTGCGCTAGGTCCCACCAATGGTAGTACTAGGCCTGGCCGTCTTATAGCGTTGTGCACATTTTCCAGTTACAATGATGTACTTTCTCTTTTACGGGAGTTTAATATTTATTGGGAGAATTTGTTATCCTTAATAATTTATCATTTTTAAATATAAATAAACAAATTTGTACGATACTAAAAATTGAGCGCCATTTTAGCTATCAATAAATCAACAAATCTAAACTGGAACTTTCTCAAGATTTTTTTTCGATTTTAATAGAATTAGAAATATTTTTTACTTCCTTTGAAATAGCGGAACCGCATCTGTTGAAGGTTGCACTCTTCGGTATAAATTGTAAACCTGCACGTGTGTTATGCATTTAAATAAAAATCAGTTTGATTACCTTAACACCGATAATAGTTTTAAAAATATTTGATTTATTCATGCCAGTAAAATATGAATATAAAAAATTCTAAAGTAGATTTCATTTAAGGTGTGCATTTTAACATTTTAAAACATATTTTATTTAGTTCACACCGAAAATAATAATCAACAGTAGCACTGACTTGTACACTGGCAAGAAGCTTACTATTTTAAATGATTCCATAGTATAAATATGTACAAGGAAATTTGAGGTGCAGAGGTCAACGGTAAAAATGTCACAACCTATTTCAAAATCTGAAAAACAAAAACAAATTTTAGAAAATTTATTTTGTTTTGCAAATTTTGAAGGCCGAAATTCATCATCGCTGAATTTTCTCAGAATTTAAGAATGTGTTTATGGGAAGGCTAAAGTTTAGGTTAAAACTTATTAATTATAGAGCATTTTTGGGAGAGAGGAGGGTTAAAGAAATGTCATTTTTTGATAACAGTAGGAACGATAACAGTAGCTGTAATATAAAAGTAATTCTTTTTAACTGTTAAAACTGTTAACATTCGTAAATTAAATAAAAACAAATTAATTAATTTTATTGATGATTACATATATTTTGCATAATGTTTAAGGTAAATACTTCCAGAGAAGAAACGATAAATAAATCGTGTCAGAATGTACAGGTAATATTCCATTCCGAGAAAACGTACGTATCGTTACATTATGTGGAACTCTGGAAGCCCACATTAGTTATTACAGACATATCCAATAAGTGAAGACCGATATTTAGGTATATTGAATAAGAATTGAATAGCGGCATTAAGATGCAGCGGCACGTTTTAAATATTTTTCTTGTAAATGTGGAATGAGTTATCGACGGAGGAACCCCGCGGAATACACAAGTTGTTGAGAGCTGTGTTGTACGCATATTGAAACTTGAGTCATTTCGGCGTATACTTACATTCCATATACTTACATTCTTCCCTGCACCAACACTAGGATGAGGTGGTTCCGGGAACATTTTAAATGTCTTCAACTCAAACTCAGTAAAGCGTAAGTACTCAATCTCGCGGTAAATGTAATTGGCTGAGCGTTAGCGAAGCCTATTATTCAAAGGGCTAGAAAGCATTAATTTTCGTCTGTCCGTCCGACATTATCTAGATAACAAACTAACCCCAGACAAAATTGTGCACGATGCTTCATTTCTATATAAGAAAATCGAGTTCGATTATGGTGTAAAAGTGTAAAAGTCACTCCATGTGATGTTGCTGAGCGTTAGCGGATATTTTTAAATTGGGTTTATAGGTAACCATGAAGGCAAAGAGAAAATTGCAGAATAAATAAATTTGTAAACAAACTGAATGTGGAATTAGTATGTGATATAGTAACGCATGTAGCCTAACTATCCCTAGGATATCTCGATATAGATTTTCATCCTGCCTTTAAATTTTTATTGGTTATAGGGAGAAGAGGTAGATCGATATATTCTTTTAAAACCGTATGTTATAAAATAGCCTACAGGTTGTTTAGAAAATGTGACCTGGTGTGAAAAATATGAATGGATTTGTTTAAAAAGGGCATCTTTTGCGATTATGTAGCCTCATTGCATTTAGGCTACTTAGTATAGAACATTATTATTAGAGTATCCAAAATGTAACAAGAACAACGGAGTTTCAAATTGATAAAGATAGCTGGTTTTCAGCAATTCAAAAACGCTCTGATGTATTAGTTGAAGTACTTAAGAAAATTAATGCATTCTTATCGAACATAAAAAATATACGATTTTATAACGAATTGAACATTTTTCCCTTTACTAAGATGTTTGGCACCATTCATTTTCTATCCATCCGTCTATACGCGCGAGAGCGCGCGCGCGCGTGTGTGTGTTTTTTTGTTTGTTTCCCGCTAAATATCTCGAGAACTAATTACTCTATGACCTTGGGTGTATTTAACATCGTCTAATGAAATACTTCATGTTTCCAGCAAACAGTGTACCTCGAGGCTTCATGTATAGTGTACAAAGCCGACCATTTGGACAAATAGAAAGGATTTATTATATTTTCAGTGTTTCCACTTCAACTACTGCAGGAACTGACCTGAAAGAAAACTATACTATACAAAAATGAAAACATCTTAAAGAGTGATTCTAGTACATTAAGCATGTATTATGAGGAATATCCATTAAAATGTATTATAATATCCATATGTCGTGGTGTGGTTTTTCGCTATTTCTCGGACAAACGGAAATCGCGTTAACGCACCAGCTACAAACAGCTTGTAAATATATAACAACGATAAGACGCGTTGTTGATATGTCGAAGGCATATTAACGATTGTCTGATATCACGTGTATGCCAATTCCCTTGAGAAACTTCTATTTCACTAAGCGTCATATTGTAAAATCTGAGCTTGTAAATATATAACAACGATAAGACGCCTTGTTGAGATGTCGAAGGCATATTAACGACTGTCTGATATCACGTGTATGCCAATTCCCTTGAGAAACTTCTATTTCACTAAGCGTCATATTGTAAAATCTGAGCTTGTAAATATATAACAACGATAAGACGCCTTGTTGAGATGTCGAAGGCATATTGACGACTGTCTAATATCACGCGTATGCCAATTCCCTGAGTAAACTTCTATTATCACTAAGCGTCATATTGTAAAATCTGAGCTTGTAAATATATAACAACGATAAGACGCCTTGTTGAGATGTCGAAGGCATATTAACGACCGTCAAGACATCACGTGTATGCCAATTCCCTTGAGAAACTTCTATTTCACTTAGCGTCATATTGTAAAATCTGAGCTTGTAAATATATAACAACGATAAGACGCCTTGTTGAGATGATCGAAGGCATATTAACGACTGTCAAGACATCACGTGTATGCCAATTCCCTTGAGAAACTTCTATTTCACTTAGCGTCATATTGTAAAATCTGAGCTTGTAAATATATAACAACGATAAGACGCCTTGTTGAGATGTCGAAGGCATATTAACGACTGTCAGACATCACGTGCTATTAGTATGCCATTCCCTTGAGAAACTTCTATTTCACTTAGCGTCATATTGTAAAAACTGAGCTTGTAAATATATAACACACGATGTAAAACGCCTTGTTGAGATGTCGAAGGCATATTAACGACTGTCAATATCACGTGTATGCCAATTCCCTTGAGAAACTTCTATTTCACTTAGCGTCATATTGTAAAATCTGAGCTTGTAAATATATAACAACGATAAGACGCCTTGTTGAGATGCCGAAGGCATATTAACGACTGTCAGACATCACGTGTATGCCAATTCCCCTTGAGAAACTTCTATTTCACTAAGCGTCCATACTGTAAAATCTGAGCTTGTAAATATATAACAACGATAAGACGCCTTGTTGAGATGTCGAAGGCATATTAACGACTGTCAGACATCACGTGTATGCCAATTCCCCTTGAGAAACTTCTATTTCACTAAGCGTCATATTGTAAAATCTGAGCTTGTAAATATATAACAACGATAAGAAGACGCCTTGTTGAGATGTCGAAGGCATATTAACGACTGTCAAGACATCACGTGTATGCCAATTCCCTTGAGAAACTTCTATTTCACTTAGCGTCATATTGTAAAATCTGAGCTTGTAAATATATAACAACGATAACGCCTTGTTGAGATGTCGAAGGCATATTAACGACCTGTCAGACATCACGTGTAATTGCCAATTCCATGTCAATGCCATAGTTGAGATGTAAATAGACAACGTGTATAGGCAATTGTCCCCTTGAGAAACTTCTATTTCACGTGTATGCCAATTCCCGTCATATCATATTGTAAAAACTGAGCTTGTAAATATATAACAACGATAAAACGCCTTGTTGTCGAAGTCGAGGCATATTAACGACTGTCAGACATCACGTGTATGCCAATTCCCCTTGAGAAGAGAAACTTCTATTTCACTAAGCGTCATATTGTAAAATCTGAGCTTGTAAATATATAACAACGATAAGACGCCTTGTTGAGATGTCGAAGGCATATTAACGACTGTCAGACATCACGTGTATGCCAATCCCCTTGAGAAACGTTTCTTTTGTCGGTAATCGATATTTCGGTCTGAGAATTTCTATAATTACCGCGGCACTGGTCTCAACAGTTCGAGGGCAACAATGATCCGCTCGGTCGCCACTTAAAATCGTAAACAAACACTCGAGCGGGCTGAGAGGCTAGAGAACGTTATGGCTCAATGGACAGCTGTTGTAGCGGTGTCAACTCGACAATGCCTCTCTGTCAATCATCTGGAGCTGGAGACTGAAGAGCTGTAGGGCTCCAGTAACCCTTCCACGAGGGCCAACAGCGGGGACAACAAGGCGACTGTGGCGTGATCAGGTGGCGAGTCGCTCAACTGCAAGACTGTTACTCACCACACATTATAATATCCAGTGTTGTCGCATTAGCTTAAAAAATTAAATTACCTGCAGTCTTTGACTTTTCAGATAGTAGCCTACCTATACACTGCATCCTTTTGTGGCGGGAATTTAGTTTGGTAAAGCTAGTTCTGTTCTTTAAAGCATAGATAGCGCTACTATACTAGCTCTTTTTTTATGAGTTCCAATCCATTGTAATTGTACAGCAATTTCATAATTGTTATGAATTAAATTTAAATTCATTATTATTATTATTATTTAAACGCATATGTGGCAGATACGGCCAAATACAAAATAATTGAATCGGAAAAAGTAAGCGCTCTGTGGTGTAATGGCAGCACATTCACCCGGCGAGTGAGAGATCCGGGTTCGACTCCCGGCGGAGCAAGTACTTTTTGTGATTCAATGTTTATTGAAATTATATATATATATATATATATATATATATATATATATAAACCACAATATTCAAATTCAAATTCAAATTCATTATTGTGTAGTATGACAATTTTTACAATAATTGTATTACACTCGTCAGAAAAATATGGTTTGTTGCATATCTAAATAAAACAATATTTCTCAAACTTTTCACAATTTCTATAGCCACTTTTAAATTACTAATCGGAAAAAAAACTCACCAACCGAGTAAAAAGCTTTCTGTATGAGATAGTTATATAATAATTTACTTTATAGTTTATTTTTTTAATATTATGCAATATTATGAGTATGTGCCATGTGGCTTGATGGCACATTAAGGTTTTCGTGTGCTTTCATATATATAAATGAATGTTTGTGTGTTTGTCCTTTATGGAATCGTGAACTATTTGAACGATCATTATGAAAATTTGTATGTATATGTATTTTTCCACGGAGAAGGTTTATATGCTATGCCCATTGATGTAACTCGCCACCAAGTGACGCTGCAAAAGATAATAGTCTTTAAAGCGCCTGCACATTATTAACTGCAATTACCTGACAGTTATGTATATTAAATAACCAAATACTATTTGAAGGCGCTAAGTTATGATGGGGAATTTCTCTTTAAGATAAATTTCTGGTTGAACTTAAAGCTTGAGTTGTAGACTACTTTATAATAAAGTAAAGGTACGTGTACAATGGCTATAAATATACAGACACTTTCTTGGTCGTGGCAACAAGGCAAACTCTACATCGGCGTTGGAAATCTAATTGACTCTTACCAGAAGTACACATACACGGGCAAACGGCAAAGCTTACGTAAAGCGTGCGAAGCAGCGGGAATCAGCTAGTTGTTGATATAAGACGGGTTTAATAGTTTTCCGTGATATATTTATAATCGTAGTTTCCTGTGTTTCCTAAACAGTGCACAGCCACGTGTCATGGCACAGGTTTAAGCTTGTCATGCAATATGTTCTCATTAGATTGATACATACTCAAATGTACAGTGTATTGCAAACACTGAAATGGTTAGTAATTAATTATACATTAACTATTAACGTTTTTTGGCGTTTGAAAGGTATTCATATATATTAAAATGTAATACATTTTTAAAAACAATATGAATAGAATTATGAATCTGTTTCAATGACGGAGAAATTATTTTACCCATTTTTGTGCGTTTTAAAACACAATGTTAGGATGTTTTTTTTAGTTAATTTATTTTAATTTATTATACTTAAGATAAATATTTTACTTTTATTAAACATTTAACATACTTTAAACCTTTGGTACGTAAGTATTTATTTTGATTATGGGGAAAAACGTAATTTACTCTCAACATGTGCTGAGTTGTAGCTAGTATTTTTACAAATAGAAAACTAAAAATTTCAGAGTGCTGTTATTTTGTATTAAAAGTAACTGCAATGCCGGAAATAAAAACAGGGCAAAATAATGTTGTGTTAAAGTAATAGGCCCTATATTTACATCGTATCAGAGCCTTTTTTATAGTTAATTAATTAATTGTCCCCGTGTTTGTTTGTGAAACCAAATAGAGGGAAATGTGATATCGTATGAATGCAATTAATTATATAACTAAACAAAATTAAAGTTTACGTATACAACATCCATTATTATGTCATTAATTCTAGTTAATTATAATGATAATAATGCATGTTACTTCCTGTTTTAAAAGGAATGATTGGACAGGTAGGTTAAAATGGAAGTTAATTTGCATAAAAAATGGTACAGTGGTTCCATAATTAAAATACCAGGGACAAAGGAGCTGAGAAATCTTAAATATCCATATCAGAATTATTACATTCACTGGAATTACAAACATATTTTCAGGTTTTGAAAATATTTTATTATTCCTTAGTGAAACAAATGAGTTCTATGTTTGATTGCATATGTATAGACTTATTAACTTAACCTCCGAACAAACTTAGCCCAAAATTGAAATTTATTTATAGTAGAGCTTTTTATTTTTAGAGTGTATAACTAAAATTACGCGTTTTAAAGGTAAGATGTGTTAATAACCATTTATGTTTTCAAGTGTATTTATTTACAACTCACTGAAGAAACTAAATTCTCCTGAGAATTAATATTTTAAAGTGACAGAAGGTTTAATTTTAATTTTGGAACTTGTACAATTTAAACTATAGTACAAGCCTGGGTTAAGGGTATGCTAGAATGTTTCGACAAACAGAATTTGGAAGCCTCCATCATTTTCCAGGAATACTATAACCCGAAACTGTTCAGTAATATTTATGCAACCTGGATAGATATTAGGAAGATACACAAGAAAACATTTGAAGCCTTTATGAGGAGGCTATAAATTTGCTAATTATAGGCTGGAGTCCCGAATAACCTTTCTCAGCAACTGACAATTTTGGTAATTGGGCGGTATTAGCAGTTTTGAGGCTTCTTGTTAATAAGATTTCTTCCTTTATATACGTTTTATACGAGTCTTTCATTATAAAACTAACATTAGTGGATTAGAAGTTGACAAAACGTATACTTGTCTATTACTAAAGTACCATTACTACTTTTTTTGCTTTAAGTCTCAGCCCAACTCAGGTGGTATTCCGCGGCCAGTGTCTATACAAGGAATGTCTGTTTCTGGGTCCTCTTAAGATGAGTGTATCCTTTACTAAGGAAGTATGTACTAACATCTACCTTATTAGGCGGGGTTTTATTCAGTTGAGCTTCTAGAGGGAACCATATCGATGACAACAAGAAAATCTCTCTTTCTTCTTCTGCAGCTGGTGGTGGCGCATGTGGGTAAAACATTACCAGTCCTCCTATAGTGGATACAGTCACGGCTCTCTGACAGATCACGGGTTCAAATCCCGAGGAGGTCCAATCATGAGAGGAATAATAGTCACAGTGATTTAAACAAACCAAGAGTTGAGGCTTAAAAGAGAATAATAATAAAAAAATTACCTAAATCTATTTCTGCTACTTTTCTTGCCACTGTTTCATTCTGTGGCTGATACCTGAATGGATACCTCATCAATAATTTTCTTGGACAGGAAGGACATGGCACTCCCAGAAGTTTCAAATACTCCTTGATTCTCTTCCGACCACTGAGCAATTAGACAAATTCAAAGTCAAGAAGGTCACAGTTCCCAATAGCCAAAGAAAGAAAATTCCGAAGAAGAGGGTAGAATCCGATGAATCCAATTTATTAAGTGGAATCCTTTGAAGTTCTATACCAGTTTACTAAAATTCAATATGTGTATATAGTTTATTTAGAGCTGTGAGAGAAAACAATTTTGAACAAGTGGGCTTTCTTAAAAACGTAGTAACTGGACGATAAGTATGTAAGTACGTGAGAGTTGAGGCCATTGTTGGCGTGAGATGGAGTATAATCTTTAAAAACGTTTAACAGCCACTGGAATACAGGTTTTCAGAACGGAATCGAAAAAGTCTCTTCTTTCTTTAATAAAACTGCTGCTCAAAGGTCAGTTATAAGAAATCGCTAGTATGAAGAAAGAAGCCATTCACTGAATAAAATGTATTTTAATAGTACATAATTTTAAAGACATCACATAATTTATTTCTCAGGCTGACTCAAACTTTAAACGGTTAACAAAAACGACAAGTCTTTACACGAGGAAGCTTGGCACTATTATTGCAGGAAGTTGATTCTGTTTTTGATCAACTCCTTTGGGTTAGAGAGGGTTAGTCACATATCTTATAAATGAGTTTAGCTTGGTTAACATCATAATCAAATGAATGTAACCAAGTTACCACACGTCCTTCGTATTCCTTCAGTGAGGCTGTTGCTTTGTCATAAAGCTTCTGAATTGTTTCTGCAGACTCTTTGATATTCTCTGTTGCAAGCCTCTTGACCGATATCTTTTCAACGTGTTGTATCTCCTCTGTTTGCACCATATCTGCACTATTTGACGAGGAAGAATGATGAACGAGATTTATTCTACAGAAGTCACCAGCACTCTCATCTGTGGAAGACCAAATGGATTTTGAGTGAATTTGATGTTCCGATGCTAAAGAAACTTCTTCAGTTTCAACCGAATGCTTAAAACTGATCAACGGTATGACCGCATCATAGTTTTGCACAAGTTCACGTGTTGATTCACCAACAAAAACGGACTCTTGAATGTCAATCAACGTATGCATCAAGGTACTGTTTTGTCTAACGTACTCATCATGTTTGGTTTGTAGGTCATCCCTGTAGGCTTTGACACGTGTTCTATAACAACTATTCTGAGACTGACAAAGGTCCACGGTTTGTCTACAAAGCTCGTCAAGTCTGTTTTGATTGTTAGGATGTGCCAATGGTAAAACAACTCCTTTTCGCATCTTGGCTCTTGCAGCGTTCCCTTCCTCCTCTTCATCAAGCGTCGTCTGTAAGTATCCTTCCTCCAAAGCAGAGAGACTCGACATGTATACTTTGTGGACATCTCTTAGCTCACATTCGATGAGCTCATTAACGACTGACTTCAAAGTCATGATCTGCGTGAGAAATTCCTTTGCTCGGTTTAGCCAAACGATCTCGCACTCTTCATTGTACGATAATAACACGGCTTTGATCTGTTCCATGTACTCCGCCATCAAGTCCGTCTCTGTTGGTTGTGTTTTATCTTTCTTTTTGGAAACAGGAGAAGGTTTCTTACCCTTTTCCGATTTGAGTTGAAATGTTTCTACAGTTGACTGTAACAAATTTGAGAAGGTTTTCAAAATAAATCCTTTGACACGGGAAAGAAAGTTATTTTCTTCTCCTATGAAATCATTGTTGACATGTTCGAACAGTGAAGTCCATTCAGGAGAAGTCGTCTTTTTCTCATTTATCTCTGATAGGTTCTCATCTCTCGCACACTCTAAAGATGTGATTCCTTCAGGAAATTTTAAATAGCAATGCCTTATGTCAACTAATGCTAGAATTTCATCCACAAATTTATCTTCCGCTCTTTTCAAGCCCCCTAAATAATTAATACTAGTTTCCAACGGCTCGCCCAAAGCCTTCAACTTATATACCTCTGCCCTCAGGCGCATCCTAGTTATGCTTAGTGTTTCTGTAATTTTTTCTTGCAATTTAACTACATTAAATCGTTTTTGCAATTTTTCAATAACAGTGTCCACATAGTTTCTAGAAATATCTTTTATCAATTTGTCATAATTAGTAAGCAGCGTTTTCCTTTGCGCGACAGAGTACTTTTCTGACTGTTTAAGCTCCTTATTCAAAGTTTTAATTTCTTCCGGACTATAATTTCCCCCGTTCTTGAAATTCTTTGCGATCTTTAAAAATTCCTGATTGGAATGTTTCACCTTATCAAAGTTTTTCTCACAGTTTCTTTTCGCTTCCGTTATACTACTTTCTAACAATCCTGATAATAAGTACCACTCCTCTTCTACTTTTGAAATAACGTCTTTTATCCTCCTAGTATTGTCAGTAGAGGCAATTTCACTTTCTGTACAGTTTAAGTGTTCGTAAAAATCAGCCAACAATGTTGACTGCTTGGTTTTTACTTCATCATATTCTGCATTCAAGTCTGTCACAACTTTCACTACGCCGGCGCAGTGGGAGCGCAAACGTGTATCATGTATAATAAGCTCAGCTGATCTAATTTTCATCAATTCTTCCAAGTCATGTTTGTGCTGTTCGTACAAGTTATTCAAATGACACTCGCATTTATTCACAATTTCCTGTTCGTAGTGGCCCAGCCATTCTTCCGATTCCTTCTTTACTGCCAATTCGCACGTGGGATAATATCGCTCTAGAATCTCGTACATACCTAAAGTCCTATTATCGACAGCTTTCAGATAATAATTGCACATCTGAATTTGAGGGTCTTCAAATAATTTAACGTATGAATCTTGCAGATCATACGAATATTCCGAATCGAAAGATTGGGAAAACCAATGTAGCTTGGGATATTTATTAAAAAATTCCACTATCTCAGAAATCATCTGTTTCACCAAATTGTCTAGATCATTCATTCTAACTGATTCCACAGTGTCTAGTTCATATTCATACGTGTTTTCCCAATTGTTCGTCAGATCGGTGCATGCTTTTTTTAAAGTTTCGGCCGATACTTTCAGTTTCTGGAAATCCTTTGCCTCTCGTACAGCCTTCATTAGATTTTTAATTTTAATATTTTTATTCTTTTCCTGCTTTTCACACTCTGCATAGGACGCCTCCAGTTTCGTCTCCAACTCGTTATGGACTTTCTGCACTCGTGCTAAATGGTTCATCCAAATTGACGTCAAGTCCACCATAAAAGACTTAAATTTTTCGACTTTTTCAGTCAATCGTAACACAATATCCTGCCAGTTGCTTTGCAAACATTTAAGTTCTTCACATTGAACCTCTTGCAGATTTGACAGTTCTTTTGAACATTCTTCAATTTCGGCTACGGCATTGTTACTGAATGATCTATTTTTGAGTGGTAGGAGCGTCCTGTTGAGATCGTTGACATGTTGTTGAAAGCTTTCCAACACAGATGTAATGGCTGTTTTCAAAAGGCCTTCTACGCTTTTGCAGAGCTGATCCAGGGACCGCAACCGCGCATTGAATGATTCTATCCAATTTTCCCAGAACGACCCTTCTATATCATATTCTGTGGGGAGCTCCAACATTCCCGCAAACTCCGACAAATTCATCACCAACTCATTAGTTACTTCCGCCATGTTGTCTCGCACCTTGAAGTTCTGTTGTGTCAGATCGTACACCACATCCGTAATCATATTCCGACTCTGTTTTGCCTGTATTTTTAACCACATGAGCTGCGCTTTTTCTAATGCAAGAGGTCTTATTTGAGCGTTGAGTATCTGTTTAGCCTTTTCTATGAATTCTTCCCAGTCGATTATCAGTTTTAATATTAAATCTTCGTAGGATTGAAAGTTTTCCACAGTTTTTGAGTTCAAGGAGGAAATTTCATTTTGGAAAAAGTACTCTACGTTTTTCAAGCTTAAATAGCTTACATTTATTATTTCTTGTTTATAGCGGGATAAAACTTGTCTCACTTCTTCAACGCGCTCGTTTTCAAGTGACTTTATATCCGTTAAGAGTTCATCAATTATTGAAATACCTTGCAGATGACGTTTTTTATGATTGTCGAAAGCGATACTCCATTCTTCCAAAGAACTAATATCACGCACTTTAATTTCGTCAATCTCGCTTTCCAAAAGTCTTAATTCATCTTTTGCACATTCTATGTACTGCTTTACGTCTTTATCCGTTGCCAAATTTATTGATGAGATTTCACAACGCATAATTTCTATTGTGTTTTTGTGTTTTTTCTGTTTTGAAGTAATATATTGCTCCAAAGTCTCGGAATGCTTATCCAGAGGTAGTTCCATAGGCAAAGACACGACTCCTAGAACATCCTCGCAAGAAGAGCTTCTTTGTAGAGTATTTTCACACATATTTAATTTAATTTAAGATTAAAGTAAGCAAGGAATTAACATAAAACATTAATCCAGTTTTTCTAAATTTATATCATAAAAACAATATTATGCTTCATAACAAAACTTCTACATTAGGTTACATTCATGTTTATGGCAATCACATGTTTTCATTAGACCTTTAATAATCACAATCGAGTATGTTGTTATTATTAATGCTAAAAATAAAAAATAAAACTGTCTAAACAAAAATGCTCATAAGATGTTTGATGTTAAATCAGCTGATCTGAAATTCGTCATCAAGTTTTGCAGTAGGCACAACTACATAGATATTTTTTTACTACGTTAGTTCTTAATAAACTAAATGGCCATGTTACGTGGCATTTAACATGGCAATGTAAACATGGCTAAAATTTTTATCTTTAACGTTTTTCAAGTATACAGTTTGACGCACAATACATTTTTAAAATATTTGACCGTTTTGTATTTTCCTTCCAGAAATCCAGAAATCCAAATCCAGTCACATGATTTCCTAAAAAAGCGTTTCAAATTTTCCTTCTTATTTAAACGAGACAGTATACAGAAACTGGAACAATAAAATGGAATTTGTATCAAAAGATAATTTTAACAATGAAAGAGATGATATGTTTGAATGGTTCTTCAATTATATAACACATTGTATGGAAATAATTCAGTAATAAGGACATTTGAAATCGTCACTACGAATTATAATCCTAGACACTGTGTTTTGCGATTTATCAACCGAAGAAGAGAGCAGAAACCAGTTCACGAAACGTCGTATTTATATCGTAACACAAAGTCAAATTCTTATTTCTGTTATTCTTTCAAACAGTCAATAACGAGCTTTTAACAAAGGATTGCATTAGATCGATTACGTATGAACTCTCTTAGATTTATAGAAATTATAAAAACCTCATCTCACTAGAGTCAGTATTATTTTATTGTTTTAAAACACAAAAGTGTGGAATACAATTTTAATAATCGAATTAACGAAATATATCGCACTATTCAATACCAAACCAAAGTATTTGTTACATTAATGTGGGTAGATTGATTGGGAGAATATAAGCCCCGGAATGAAGTGTTAACGTAATATCCAAGCAAACGTTGATTTGCATTGAAGCGTTTCAATATTTAAAGAAACGAGTACAAGATGGGGTTTAAGCTCGTAGGGGGGGGGAGGGGTGTTTTCCCGGGGCTCTTATTATTGCAGCGTTTGATGGAAACCTCCCGCCCTCCAACACAACTCAGAAAACAAGCAATAACAATATTCATGCAACTTCAATTCACCTTTAATATAATTCTGTTTCACCATTACGATGTCGGTTATAAATTTTAAAACATTATGTATCATTTTAGTTGTTAAATCAGTTTTAACTTTAAAGGAACATTTATAAACTTGCTCTTTATTCTTCATTCTGCTTAGAGTTGTGACTTTAATATTAAATAATTCAACACATTTTCTTTATAAAATAAAATTATAATACTCAAAAATAAAGTATTTGATCAATAACACAACTCTAGATCATGAAAATCTGTACATAGAATTATAATCTTTGCAAAATATTTTCAGAAATATACGAAAGACCGTTAACAGTTCTATTATTTACCAATCATACAAAATATTGGGAAATAGGGCTTAAAATTTTGATCTTGAAGTAGAAGTTCACGGAGACTTGGTTTCAAAGTCAATAGCGAACATTAATGAAAAACGTTTCCGATCATCAAAAATTTCCTGAACTGCTGCTGAGGTTTGGTACGTTTAAAACCGGCCTTGCCTGGATAGTTTCTATGAAAAAAGTTATACCAAACAATTATGAAACTAGTTGCATTGTAATTATTAACTAAGATCTCGATACATTTCGGAATTTTCTGAAATAAATGACATCAAATTGATGTCATGTTCTTCAAATACTCACTAAGAAGTTTCTGATCTTTACCCCACTGGCCTGTAGGTGTATAAATTCAGTCTTATGGCATTATTAACAAGAGTTTAACTGTTTGAAACCTGTGTTCCTCAGTTTTGTCCAAGTGAGAGCATAGATTGGTATCCCTCTTTAAGCTAAAGAGCCTCCGGGACTGAATTAGTAAGACTGGATGAGATTGAGATTCCTCATCATTAATGACCTATAAATGCGTAGGTATAACTGAACCAGTCTATACTGAGACCACAACCAGTGGAGTCACACTGAAAACCTACAAACAGTAAACTGATGTAATAATATTGGATGGATATCCTCAAAAGTTTTCCATGATCGAATACTGACATATGATAGTGCAGCAAAGCTGTCCCAGGTAGCTGAGTGGTCAGCGTCTCAGCCTCCCAATCCAAGGAATCCGGGTTCCAATCCTGATTAGAGCACGGAATTTTTGCATGCTAACAAATAACCATATGGGCCTAGCTTGAAGTAACGTCATAAACAATTTGTGGTGTTAGTTTCTTATTAACCATCTATAAATATGTATACACGTAGAGTATTAGATCAATGACATTCTGTCCTAATCGCAGATCGAAGATCTCAGTGATCGCGACAACCTGACTTCGTAAAAGGTGTTCCCGTCATCAGATACAAAATGTCTGATTCTATGACATTTGCCTTTGACAAATGCCTTTTTCAGTCTTCGTCTCCAACTTAAGATTTCCCACTGGCTTTTACAGTCAAACATTACAAAAATAAGGAAGTGGCTCCTGTGCGGGTGATAACTTTCAATGAAAATCACTTAAATATAATTGAGAAAGCGATATTTTTTAAGAACTGTAATGTAGCCAACATTTTAATAATTTAAATATCTTTAACGTTCTTTTACATTGAAGGTCCTATTTTCAGAGCTTCCAATGTCAGTGAAAAGGCTCTTATGGTCTTATCTTACAGAAAATGCTTGAAGCCACTGGTATTAAATAAATTGTGTCAAGATAAGTGTGAATTCCTTGGCTATTTTCTTTGTAAATTCATTTAATTCTTGGAAATGTATACAAGGAATTATTTAACGTAGCCATGGAGGGAACGGTTGATTCAATGTGAATGACAACTTCCATAGTGCAGCATCTGGAATTTGAGGGTGTCGCAGACTCTACTCCTGGAATCTAGAGCCATGTCATAGATCAATCGTTCAGACGAACATGACTCCAGGATTCCGGGAGTCGAGTCTGACTGCGTCCGATTCCAGACGCTGACTAATAGGAAGGTAAACTGGAGCTAAACTCAATATTCACAAAGAATTATTGAGGGGAGTTGAACGGTCCATAAGACCGCATGTTAAAATAAGGTAAATTTATGTACCTTTTTCTCAGAACTCATAGCAGGTGGGAGGTTGAAATTTTTTCACAAGGTGTAGGATGATGTACTGTACACATAGCTCTAGAACTTTGTAAAATAATTAGTACAACCAAAGAAATATTTTTTTTATTTTTTTGAACTTTTTATTTTTTTATTTACAGATAAAATATTTGTTTAAATAATTATTTATGAATGAAATTAGATAAAACTAGAGGTATATACTTCTATGAGACTATTTTATACGCAGAAAAAATTTCAGTTGTGTAGCATTTATGGTTTCTGAGAAAAAGGTACATATACATTAAAAAACCACATTTTTCAGAAATGACGAAAAACAAAAAAATCAACTTATATTTAGTATTATGTCACCTTTAAAAGCCTCCAGGGCAGTAGCTGTCACCCATTTCTTCTTCTTCCCCTAATAGTTGTCTTCTTTTCTTAATTCTTGCCTCCTTAGTCATTGATTCTGCTTTCACATCTGCCTTCCTCATCCTGATTTCATCAAGATTTTTCAAAGCGCTTATGGTGTATCTGCCGCAGTCCTTTACTACTAGCTCTTTTAAAACCTTTATTCTTCCTATGTTTACCTCTTTAAAAGTTAGTACAGCATCATGGACACCTAGATCAAGAGTCTCTCTTCCTACGAACACATTTTTTGGAATTCGGTTCCACACAACATTGTTAAACGTTTTGTGTTTGGCCATGGAGGCACTTTTTTAGAAGGTCTAGTTTTGACAAGTCCCTATATCTTGGTTTTATAGCTGTCAATAGAGCTTATGGGAGGGAATGTTTATGACTGTAGGTATTTTCTTTTTTGTCTTGCTGTGCTATCCTGTATTTACACCAGGTGTTGGGTGGTGGAGGTCAAAGTTGATGTAACGGTTTCTCAGCAGTCGACAACGTATGAAAATATGTTGCCCATACTGCCGTATGCATAGCTGTCAAGTCATTGCAGTTGTCTCTAATACTTTTGCCATAAAAGGCCTGCAGTTCATCAATGACTTTATCTGTCAATTGACCTGGTCCTTTCAATGGCTTTCCATCTTCAAGTGGGGTACTACCAAGTTGCTGTTTTAGCTTTCTCAGCCTAGAGCCCATACGTTTTTCCACATGCCCAATGCATTCTAATTTTTTGTATCAGTTTATTATATGGGTTGATTTGATGAGGAATAAAACAACATAAATTTTCACATACATTGAACAAGCTTTTGCAGCCAACTAAAACATTACTATATGAAAGGCACGAAGGCAGCTCGTGAAATACACAAAATTTGTTAAGCAATCTTATCTTTGAAAAATCATAGAAGCTAAGACGAAAGACTATTTTTTGTGGGGTCTGCTGTAAGTTGTTCAGAAATAACCAAATATTTAAAAAATATATATTTTTAAAAATTATTTTTTTTTTATTTTGACGTTCAACTTCCCTTTTAATAGCTTAGTCAAGAGGATTCATATTTTAACATGGAATATTAAGCTATTACAAATTGGGTAAAATTGTTTTAGGCAATTGGTAATCCCCAATTCTTTAATTTTTTTTTGTTTACCATAAAACTAGATAATTAGCGCATTGGTGTTAAAGCATGCAAAAATACTACATAGTTTTATGAGTTTTTTTAATAATTACAAAATACTAGTAGAATCCTCAAGCTTCAAACTTGAACCATGTGTATATCTTATCAAATAACAACTCACTGAAGAACGCGATTAAATATAAATTATTAATAATCAATAAATTATTAATTACAACTACTATTAATTATAATTTTTGATTTGGAAGACTAATTTAGAACACAAGCTGTACATACCATATGAGTATAGAAAAATCTGATTGTACTCAAAACACTTGTACATATTTCGTTACAGAATTATTCAGTTTTCCTTTTTATACAAGCGCTTAGTGGGCCTAAAGGGACTCAAGCCTGGAATACATAAAAAAATGATAAATAATTTTTCAACTTTAACTGCAAGATTTTAAAAAACCATTTCTAGATAAAAGTGTGCATGATATCAGAATTGATAACTTAATAAATAAATAAATATACAATAAAGGACTTGCTCTATGTGATCTCAATGCAGTAAAGCCGTCTGGATGGTGTGGCGGAAATCTCACTACCGACCGCGGTGCTATTACACTTCATTTTAGATAGTGCAGTAATAACATCGCTTACAGATTTCCAGCATTCAATTCATGAATTTTCTTTTTCGGGTAGTTGTAAACTTGGAACAAATGTTTCCTATATTATTTAATTTTGGGAAGTCATAAAATATATACGTTATATACGTCACTCTTTTGCATGCTCACGTCATCAAAATAATTAATTATTCATTTGGTTTTCTGTAAAGCATTTTAAATATGTCTCTGACTGATGCTGCGGTAATTTATAATAATAATAGACAATTTACAATTTTGTATAGCATCCGTCAAATCATCAAGATAAATTATAATAATATTATACACTAGCAGTAACCCGTGGCATCGCAGGGTTTGCACCTATATGAGTGAATTATAATTCCGCAGGTTTTGCACTTCTGGTTCGAGTGAATTATATTTCCGACGCCAATTTTGAGTTTGCCTTCTTGCCACGACCAAGAAAACATGTTGAAAAGTCATGGATATTTATGGCCATTATAATTTACTTCGGTCTTAGTACTTTTTGTTACATAGTCGATTTTGCCTTTTTCCGATTAAGAAAATGTATGTACTTGTGTACATGCAAAGCTCTGAGAAGACTACTTCTGTCAAAAGACATCTAAGATCCCCGTTTCACACTGCTAGCAGTTACCCACTACTTTTTACACAATTTATTAGGCGTTGCACGTATATGAATGCTGCTGCTTCAAGTGAATTATATTTCTGACGCCAATGTTGACTTAAACTTGTTTACCGATCAAGAAAATATGTATCACATATCAGAGAAGCATAGGCTACTTCTAACAAAAGACAACTACGATGGGTTTTATAAAAGTCTTTAAATTTATAACAAAATTTAGATAGTAACTTTGTCTTTTACAATACCGTACTTAATATTTGATAAAAATGTACAGTTAAAAGTAAATGGATTATACTATTTACGTGTTTGTTTGGTCTCCATAATATGAAAATTTTTTATTTTAGAACATTTGGTATGGCACGTGTTCAAAAGCACAGTTCAGCGAACTTTCTTCTAACATTGTACTTGCCGACTGCTTTCAAAGAGAGCCTTAGAATTCAAATTTTGACAATTTATCTTTTAGGGAAATTTCTAAGGTAGGTGAGTATTTATTTATCTAATCGCTGAAATCTAAAAACAGCGTGAAAGCTAATGGTTACCCCTTAGATAATTTATTCAATATAAATGTAAACAAATTGAAAATAGTAGTTAAATTAATTAAACACATAGTTGTGCCGTCATAAAGCAATATTTACAGAGAACAGTTGATTACATTTAATAGCCTCTTCCAATTAATATTTCACAACTTTAAGGACCAATATGGGATTTTTTGCTGTTTTAAATACCAGTGGGGCGTAGCCCGGAGGGATTTTCGAAATAAAAGTAGGCCTATATTCATACCTAAGGTTGTTCATTTAATATTTAAGTATAATCAGTTGAATAGTTTACGCGTGAAATAAAAACAAACAAACAAAGGCACTTTCGCATTTAAACCATATTATAGGATTTATAATATTAGGATAAAAATGCCTTGCGTTCCTTGCCCCGCGTCAACTCACACTTTCATCGACATTACAGGACGGTCTCGTAGTTGTACAGGGCCGGGAAGTTGTCGTACACGCAAATACACGGAAGTTTTCTGAATCGATCTCTGAAGGATTCTCTGATTCATATGGTTCGTACTATTTTCTACTGATGAAACACCTCTGGAAATAAAGGTTAGCAGAATCCCCCCCCCCCCCAAAAAAAAGGTATGCCTGTGATTTGTGTGAGTACACAGGCCATAATAGGCCATTTCAAGTAGGTGGATTCCACAAAGTTCTACCAATATCCTCAAAGCATAGGTGTCCGACGACATTCTAGTGTATACTACGTCCAGATGTTTTTCCCAGGAGAGAATTTTATAAATGTGAATTCCTAGGAACCTAATGCTATGCTATATATCAGCTATGTTAAACTGACATAGGGTAACAAGGTGTGAAGTGAAGAACTATAAAAATACGTTAAGCTCCATTTCTGTCAAAAAGAGGAACCATCCTTAACGGAACGGTTACCTCGTAGTATTTTATAACCTCTTCCGTCTTGTTTGAAAATTACGTATAAGTAATAATTTAAATGGTTGTAAACTTAAAAAAAGTATTCTCATGGTGCTCAAAACAAATTAGATTACTCTTTTGGAATATTTTAAACAGGTTCTCAAATAGTAAACAGGTGTAAAATAAACCTTTAAAAACATACCTTTCAACACGATGACTTACGGCGTTGAGGCGTAAAGATCACTCAATAGAGGTTCAGTGAAGATGTTAAATAAATTTATAATACACTACATAAATTACTAATGTAAAGTTTTAGTAAGAATACGTGTGAAATCTCTCTCAAATTCCTTTTAAACTGAACTATGTCTTAAATACATTTTAGCCTTATAGTTTCATATTATGAACTATGAAATCTATAAAACTATAACTATATTGTAACATATACTAAAATAGTTTTAGTTAGCTGATGATCAGTAATACTTGTAAATAACGGTTAGAAAAATATACATAACCACCGGTGAGATACCTTTTTCTTGGCTTAGCTAGTATTAAAATACTCGTATGTAATTTTTTATGTTTTTGAGAACTGTTTAAAACATCTATATAGAAATTCAAATTGTATTCTTACTCTGTGGAGCACAATTTACGGCATATAATGAACGAGTGTGCAGAATTTCAGATCCATGCCGTTGTGATTTTTGAAATAGACGTAATGAAAAGTAGACGATATCTGTAAACATACTAATAAAATATGCAGTAAGTTAGGCACCTAGGTCATTTTAATAATATATATTCTATGTTCACATCTGTGTATACTGCTGACAATGCAATAGTAGATATTCTTCGGCAATGAACTTTTGAGGATTTTTCCATCTTCTGTTCACATATATAGCAATAGATAATTTGTTATCCACCAGTGAACATTATTCAATCCACAATAAAGACCAGAAAGTTACGTCGGAATGAAATGAACTTATCATTATCAGTCTAGAAAGTTCCATTTGTACAAGAAGGCATTCCGGGAACTTGGCCGATAATGAAGACGTAATGAAACATTGAGCCGTTATCTGGAAGTTACACACTTGAGCCTCTGTTCACGTCAGGAGTGGTGGTGGGTATAAGGATGGTGAGTGTGGATGGAGGAGGGGGGGTGACACACGACACTTTCGCCTTCATTTACATTTCTCTTGCAATAACCATTTTATTTGTGTCACATAAATATCCGAGGGAATCTGCCGCGGATTATTTTATGCGCTGGGATTCAAGGAGCTTTGAAAAGGAAATAAAACAAGTCTGTAGAATTTTGTAACTAGGACAGACAGATATTTTGAATTTTAAAAACTTTAATATATGTGTTGTAGTTATTGCCTAGTAGTAAAGACGTCATTAAAGACCAAGTCGTTCTCTTGGCATGAAAATAGAACTAATCTACTATTTAAACAAAAATAGCATAAAACTAGCATAAAACTCCGACTACTTCCTTTTCTATGCTGACGCGTTTTCTTAAATTTATAACTATTTCATAGTTTGCTATTGGTAACTTAGAAGTGGGTATTTTCCTCATTAAAAAGATGCAACACATTTGTTGCATCTTTTTTATGAAAAACATTTTAATCTCATTAGATTAAAATGTTTTTCATTAATTTAAAATTTTTTGTTAAGAAACGTCAGCGTCAGATTTCATACAACGTACATAACAACGGACAGCTTAAGAAAAATACATTCATACAAAAAGGCAAAAAGTGTTTACATAATAGTTGAACTTTTCTTGAGGTACACCAAATTTAAAACGTCAAATGTTATGTATGCTCTTGGACTTGCTGCATCCAAACGAAATGTGCTTCGAAGATGTGTATTGTTGGTAATGGTCCAAAGGCTTGAGAATACCTTGTTTCTTGAGTAAGAATGCTCCATGACAAGTCATTCAATGGCTCTAGTCTCTATGGGTGACCTTCTGAAAATTCATTCGGAATAATAATGTGTTTTACTCGCACTCTCATTCATCACAAAAACATGTATACGGAACACTTATGAAAAAGGTTGCCATTTTAAGAGCTTGTTCAAGACCTTTTGCTGAGCAACAAAAACCTGTTGAACTTGAAATTCTATCCAAGGAAGTTATAGGATTTCTCGTAACTTGCTCCAAATCCTCAATTAGTACAGATTCATCTAAGACTCGATTATTACCCCGTCTTTACTCACTAAAGACCTAGTTTCTCTGACTTAGCTACTATATAAAGTATTCTGGAATTAGGAACATGTTGAAGAGTTCTCTGGTTAATCGTTTGACTGTTCAGCAAGCACACAAATATGCAAACCCATAAAAAGACAAAGTGTACATGAAAGGTGTAAATCATGCCTTGACTTTGTTTACCTATGAAATGAAATACAACTACAACTATTATAATTTTAGGTGTTTTTATAATATATTGTGGTTGGGAATTGTAAAAAGCGAATATAGCCAGTTAAGAATACTTATAAATAATGTGTGAACTGGACAAATTAAATAAATGAACTAACTTTAAATATTAGTTTTTCATATTAATTTTTAAAATTGGTCCAAATTGGTTTTTGCATTACATTTATAATTTTGAATTGTGGAAATTACGACAATAACAGGAAAAAGGCATTAGCTTATAAAATAATTTGTAATGTAATAAATATTGAAACTTTATACTTGTTATTAAGTTCAAAAACTCGCCTTATGCTCAATAAATTGATTTGGGTTAATGGAAACATATTTAGGTAGATTTTGGACATAAAATAGGGGGAGAAAATTGTTATGGAATGCTTGTAACATTGTGTAGCATAATTGTTTTTGTATCTCAAACGGTGTTTTTGTGTATCGATTGCACGTACATTCCCAAAGAATTTTTTGATCACGAAGGAATACCGAAACAAGTTCAAACACGGTAAATATCGATCTTATAAATATCTTGACTAAGTTCCATGGCCGCTTAGATTCATTATGGAGGTGGTTCCAACTTAAAAAAAATAACAACTCAGTTACTTGTATGACTGCAAAAAAGTATTCTGGCATGATTCTAAAATTTCTTAAACCTTTTCTATGTTAATGTTTGTTGTATTTGGAACAGTTTTCAAGATATTGAATACATAAATCCCATGAGAATATTAATACTATTTAAGTTGTCAAGAAATCTACCTGTTTCTTCCAACTGAACCGGAAAGACTATATTATGTTAGTAATCCACATTATAGTAATATTAAGTACGTTAAAAACCTTATATCGTCTAAACATTGAAAACTATTGGTTATTTTAAAAGCTATTTTTATCCAGTTATGCGTAACTGAATAACTACTATTATCCAGTTATTTTTAAAACTGACCATACTCACCTTCCCCTCTTGTGCATATAGAAAAAATTCAGTTTCATAGCACACCTCATAACTAGGGTCAACAAGAAGAGGATCATTTTCAAACATTTCCTAATCAAGTAAAATCATTACCAAAACAGATCTGATCATATCCACGAGAGTAGCCTATCTGTACAGTTTGACTATTTCAATGATAAACAGTTTTTATTAAAAAATGTAATAGCACAGTTTTAAAGTATTCCTGTGGCTGAAAACGTGTGTTATAACAATAAACCTAAGTACAATTTTCACAGTTTTAAAGATCAACAGAGTTAAAACAGTATTAAAATGAACATAATTAGAACAAAGCAGAATTGGTGCATTTTACCCTCCATTCAAAACTAAACTGAATTTTAAACGAATTGAATAGGTGTTCAAATGTTCAATCACTTACTTGTTCAATGCTCATCTCGGGATTTCACAAGACAAACAGCACAAGAAATCACTAAACAGCAATGAGCTGTCACAACAACAGCGTATTTAGTATTTAAATGTTCAATCACTTGTTCAATGCTCATCTCGGGATTTCACAAGACAAACAACACAAGAAATCACTAAACAGCAACGAGCTGTCACAACAACAGCGTATTTAGTGTTTAAATGAAGCCATAACTAAACATCGCGCTTATCTCCAAGAACACTCGCTCACTGGGGAGGTTCCAACAGTCGCAACACATGAAGGGGGTAAGGTTACGTGTCTAACACCCCACTCTTCAGCCCTCATTTACACTCATGGAGTCTCCTTTATTACATTCCCGTTAGACGTTCTGTGCTAGACGGCTTACTGTGAAAGGCTCTCAATCATTTCGCGGATTTTATCTTATACTGTTTGGATTAAAAGAACACAAGGACGTCCTTCTAAACTGTCAGCAACTTCTGAAAAGCAAAGTTCCATTTTATAAGAAGAAACTTGTAAATGGTGTCTATGGTTGAATTAGATTATGGTGAATTTTGATTGCAAGTACCGAAATTGACTCAATATATAAGCTAAGAAAAAATTGGAACAAAATATATTTGGAAATTTTATTATTAAAATAGTCTAATCAGTATTTTATATTATGCGATCGCATTTCTTAAAAAAACCGTTCTATAGAAACACACTGATATGAAAGTAGTTTCTTTTACCTGAATTGATGTAATTATTTATACAGTAAAAGATTTTTACTTGTTTTTGGAGAGTACGGTGTGAAAACCAGAGTAACTGATGAGATTAGGAAATAATACCTAGTACTATCATATAATATGTTGAGATAAATATTATCGGCTGAACTGCTTTTTTGGAAGACTTATCAATAAATACGATAGTGTAATAGAAAGATGTGGCGTATACTGTTATAAGTCTGGTATAACGACTTGGATTGTAGATATTAATATTACAGAATATTAATATTTAAATTATCAATGAAACATCCAAGACGATATAAAATATTTTTTGATTAGTAAGCTCCGAGTGAATATTCCGTACAATTTATTACTAAATTGTTAACTATTAAATATTATCTGGTATGTCTAAAATAAAAATCACAGTTCTAAATTAAAATAATGGATTTATTTTACACTGGCAAATTAATAAGTTCAAAGTTTCAGAATTTTCATCACTCTATTTTCCACAAAGAATTGACAAACCGTTTAGTAATTTTAAAAGGTCCTTTGGCAAGATATAAAAATATTAATCAAATATATCAAACTAAAAATCAGAGCTCTCTTCTAAAATAAAATAATAAAGTTTTAAAATAAAAATCAAATACCACTTGGAAATAACTAAAATAAAAATGTTCACTTCTAAGTTCACTCACAATTCAAAAATAAAAATTTAAACTTCTCTTTCCACTATTTGAACCTTAACTTTCAAGTCTCTGCAATTCAGATTACAACTCTCTCAAACAATTATTAAAGTTCAATTAATTACCAATTAACAATTCACAATAAAACAGTTCCAATTAAATATTAATAAATTACCAATAATCTCAATTAAAGTTATTAACGAAGTTCAATTTTAATTCACTTTTCTTGCAAGTATGAACCAAATGTAACTTGTTTGATTTTATTGTGCTTTATTGTTCATCAAGAATCAGTTATGCAGATTGCTCTGTAGTTTCTAAAAATTTTAATTTTTCCTATAAAAAGACAACAAAATTAATTTAATATCAGATCAGGAAGACTATTTCAATAAAACGTACAATAAATTTGGTGCTTACCTCAAAATCCCTCGCGGAAAAAAATTAAGAAACGGCGCACTGTAATCAACTTAACTCACGAAAATTACCAAAAGAAGGGCGAAAATTATGAGCGGGCGCTTAAATACTTCCCTTTCCAAGCAACTTTCTTTGCAGGACATCCGCGGTGTTCTCTCATTGGTCCAGCTGTATTAAACAAGGAGAACAATAGCCGTAACAAGACAAGTTCTGATCAATTCAAGGCAGTGAACCGCCTTCCTAACAATTTAAACTACCAGTAGTAACTTGCCAAAGGATTACATACCGTATTCGTTTTTACCCTAACATCTCACAATCTAATTTAAAATTAAAGCCCAATATTTCGTTCCCAAAACTTTTTCATTTAATTTAAGTTTTAATTAAAAAAAATAAACCAATGTAACATTAAAAACGCTACATCTGGTCTATACCTTTCTGTAAAGTCTGTCTGTTTCAGTGCTGCCCCGCGCTACTGGTAACGAACGAAAACATCCCTCGAGATATATCCTATCAGTAACATAGAAAAATGTACTTTCATATCATTGTGTTTGCATAGAAAACTTTTTAGCTTAATACCACAATGTTTGTGTAGAAAATAGTTTAGTTTCATATCGTACTGTTTGTATAGAAAATTGTTTAAGAAATGCGGGCGTATGATAGCAATTACTATAAACGTAATAATAATAGTAACACTCTCATCAGGATTATTACTCTAACTAACAGATTTAAAAAGTATAATAGCTTTAGGAACTGTATGTAATGCTTGTTACATAACGCAATCAACTTGAAAAGATGACAGACTTTTGGACAATTGCCATTGATATGTTAGAAGAATATAACAGAACGTTTATAGGATTGAAATCTGATTCCTTCTTCAGTAGTTAAGGATATAATACGTAGCAACCCCAAATGAATATATGTTGATAAACTCGCCAAAGTCAAAATATTAGACAAAAGAACAAGTTGTACGTCGAGGAAATTCAAAAGAATGTGAGAAACTGAGGGAAATATAAAAATCTGCTCATACGGTAAGATGTGGCACATCTGAAAGTATACATTGATTGCTGAGAAAGGGGGGACAGACGCTTGCTTCGAGCCTATAGTTTTTGTTCTTGGCCTAAAAACGTATATTTGTGTGTTCGAATTTTATTGGTTGAGGTTAATTGATTGGTCCAGTTTGCTTGCTTAGACTTCACAGTTAATTCTTTGTTTAATATTTGTCCTAAAGTGACCTAATTTCATAAGAACACTTATGGATTAAAATTTTAATTTTATGAATGGAGCCTCAATTAGTTTATGTGAAAAATGTTATTTTGCGGTTTACATGTTGTATTTATTTTATTGCGTTCTTTTCATCTCACTTCATGTGTTGATTATTCTCCTTGAATTGAGTTGATGCCAGAGCTTTTCGCTCAAAACTGTCCTTAAATATGGTGGCGAAAATGGGTGACAGAGAAGACCCCATTGCCATTCCCTAACTTTGACGTTATATTTATCCTATACTTCGTTATCCATATTTCTTACAGTAACATAATTTGGGGATCAGAAATCCAGTTTTTTCATTTAATGTTTGATCTAATTTTAATCGAAATTTAATGAGTTTTGATTGGTCTGAAATCGGTACCTACATTAGTGAATAGACTTTCAAAATTAGATATAACTAGGCTATCGGTTTCAGGCAGTTTTAAAGTTATGGGCAAAGTCCTCAGAACATTTAATAAGCGAGACGGTTTTACCTACAAGTGGTGTCAGGATGTGTAAGAAAACTTTAGATTATCCCTACACCGTGAATTCCAGGAACACCCTGGAGAGTGTGGTTCTGTATGGAAGTATTTTAGCACAGGTATACCGGTATAGTCATACCATACAAAATGAAAAATCTTTCACTTCTGTTCAGCATTTGCTCTCACTAAATGAACATGAGATCCGTGTCCAATTTGTGAAGAACACGGTGGACGAACAGACATGTAACAAAAAAAATAATATGTTGAAAGAAAGAATAGGAAGATTAAGTTATACTATGAAGTCAGTGGCGTATATAGAACATTATTTCGGGGGGGGGGGGCTGACATAGTTTAGGACGTATAAAATATCCTCCCAAAAGAGTTGCTCGGGAATTTTTCTCACGGGAATTGATGCGCTTTAAGACCACTTAAATGTGTTCTATCTTAAATTAAACTTCTGGGTACAATTTTAATGTCTGTCTATCACAATTTCGGGGGAGGGGGGCTGAAGCCCCATGAGACCCCCCTTATATACGCCCATGCGTGAAGTTATAATAGATCTCTTCATGTCTCATAAACCTGATAAAATCGTGGTAGAGTAAAACAAAAAAACTGTGTGCAACACGAAGCGGCGGTTTCTTAGATAATTTGAGCAGAAATATACGGTCACATTACTGTAGACAGTGAGGTGTGAACTATCGCATCATGATAACACACGGCTGTACAGTACAGGGTGTTCAATAACTCACAAGTGCCTCAGTCTACGACCGTAAATGCCAGTTGTAATGATATAGCCTTCGTTCTCAAGAGTGGGGGAGGTGAGAGGAAGAAATGTTTCTTGCTCCATCTCCTTAACCTATGTCATTTAGTTAGACTTTATATCTTGGCTGTAACATTCCACATTACTAAAATGTTTGTAATTTTCTTGCCAAATAGAGTGCCAGCTTAAGAACATTAAATACGTCTATGGTACAGTTTGGTGTTGGTTTGTGGGGGTTTACAATAGTTTTCTTTTTGTAAAACATTTATTTATTTAAGGTTTGTTATTGATGATGGAATGTTAAAAAGATATAGGATTTTGGATATTTGCCATAGTTATACCTATGTTACAAAATGTATAACACCGCGTTTAGAGGATTTAAATCTAATCGTTTACGTCTTCCCATCTGACGTAAACAATAGGTTTGAATCCTCGAAACGTTGTATTATACCTTTTTGTAACATATATAGCTATATTTGTTACTATGTCACATCTAAATATGCCATAAGATTGCACAAATGTTTGTTTAAAAATTTAATAATTATTTTAAAGACGAAAGAACAAGTTCTTCCCAAAGACGAAATTCCATTGTACAAAGGATACGATATGCACCTTAGGAATTATAAATTCCTAGCAGTTACCAACAGCTTCGCATGCAGTTTCATTTTGAAAAAAGGACACCTTGAGCATATTATTTTTAAATGGGATTGCAAACAATCCTGAGATAAGTGATAGTTACTGAAAGATGTTCCAATCTCTTGATCCATTTTAGATTTAAGTTTAACGATGGGGCCTTGAATTTGGAGAATGAAACTGAAGTCCCACTGAGATTCCTGGAATTTTTGTACAACATTTCATTGAATATTGGTGGTATATTATTGATTAGCTCCAATAATTTCAATAGCAACCGAACTATTTTAGGTCAGTGTGGAGAAATCCTAAGTCTAAAAGTCGAAGACCTTAGCTTTTGTAATAACGCACTTATCATGACATAAATACTGTTATTGTACCGTAGTTGATTGAAATCCTAATAAAAACTAATTTATACAAAGAAAAGTAATACGACACTTGTAAAGAGTCATTGATTTTGATGTATGAATGACAACAAACATTTAATATCACCTGTTTTAATGTTTATAAAATACTATCTATTCTATACTATTATATACAAATCTGATGGTGTATCTCTATGATTGTGTTACTCATCACATAAAAACTACTTTACTGATTGCGCTGAAATTTTACATGGATATTCTTAAGTTCCCTGGTTAAACATACAGGCCTATTTTTGCCTATTTCAAAAATCCATCCGAGCTAGGCCCCCACTGATCTCTAAAGTGGCGAAAATAACATTTTGGCCACTAAAGTTGAATTGCAGCTAATTTAAAAAGTATAACAACAATTATTTATTTAGTATTCTCTTCTTCTGTGCTCAATAGCGGTTGCAGAAAAGTTGAAATAATAAATGCTGTTACTATCAAGCTTACTCTATGCTTTCAAGACTAAATATAAACATAAATTTAAATAATTATAAGTTGAAAATATTGGTTAAATAAATGAAACATATGGTCGTGCTGTCATAAACCAGTGTTTACACACAAATAGGTGGTTACATTTAACAGGCTCAATTAATATTCCGCAACTTTAGAGACCAATAAGGCGTAGCCCAGAGGGATTTTCCAAATATGATAATATGTTAACCAGGTACCCTAAGAGTGTAATTTGAGTAAACCTACTCCTACCGCTATGACAGCCAGCCAGGCTAATGAATTGTTCCCGCTCGGACAAAGTTCGACGTTAGACATGAATGAAATGCTAAACTGTTCCTCTTCCCGATAACAACAACGACTTCGTGAATCCAAAAAAGCGACATATTACTAAAACTGCAAATGCTTCTCCACCTCCTAAGAAGTACTACCTCGATGTGAGTGAGATTCATTCAAAAAACCAATTCAAGATACTTGAACCAACCCATACCAATGTTGCAGATCATAGCTACTGTCTTCCTTCCTCACAACAAGGACATGAAATGGAACAAGGATCTCCTGATGATAGAAAGAAAAATAAATCACGATCTAAGATCCCACCAATATTTTTGCGTGACGTAAATAACCACCAAGAAATAATAAAAGATATTAAGTGTAATGTAATATCAAGTTTCACCAACTGAAATCAAAGCTAAAATCGATCAAGATAAACCTAACAGAAATAAATGACTACAGGAAACTAACTAACTTTTATGAAACAAATCAAGTAAAGTTTTTCACGTTTAAACCTTCCCAGGACAAAAACCTTGAAGTGATCATTCGTAATGTTCCCTACTCTCTAACTGACGAAGGAAGAAATCAATCAAGAGTTATGTGACATGGGTTACCCGACCATTAAAGTATTAAGATTGTTCAACAAAAACAAAAGTCCAATGCCACTCTGTTTTGTAGAGCTGGAGAATTCGGAAAGTGGTCGTGATATTATGAACCTTGAACAATTGTTTCACGCCATAGTTAAAGTGGAAATTAAAAGGAAGTCAAAAAACATCCCACAGTGTCTGAGATGCCAAGACTTTGGTCACACAAAAAAACTTCTGCAAACTGGACCCTCGCTGTGTGCGGTGCTCGGGGATCCCATCTCTATTCAGACTGCCCGGTCAGTAAAGAAACCAAACCAGTGTGTGTTAACTGCGGCGGAGGAAACATACTTCAAATTACAGGAGGTGTAAATACTACCAGGGCATCAAGCAGAAATTGACCGGTCGCAAGAAATCCTCCATAGGGAACGACCAAGAATCTCGTCCACAAGTTACAACGACACGACCCGAAAACTCAAACGAACCTAGGGAAAACTCAACCAAAATCATCTCCACCTCGATCTCTCCGTTGAATATGAACTCCCCCAGCTATGCTGAGGTGGCTCATCCGTCGTACATTCCTTCAACTGCAAACTCCGTAGAGGATCCACAATCTCTGGAAGCAGGTAAACATCTCAGGTCTTGACGAAATAATAAGCAATGTAGTAAAAATACTCATACCCCAGTTGAAAAAGGTTATTCAGCAGGTTATTGCTTCTTTCTTTAAAAATGCCCGTGACTAACAATCAGGCCCCAACTCTCTTTAAAAACTTAATTGTTCTCAATTGGAATGCCAATGGCTTGAAAGACAAAAAACATCTCTTCACAGATTTCCTAGTAAGACATAATATAGATGTTGCATGTGTCACTGAAACTCACTTCCTGCCCAATGATAAATTTAAAATAAGTGGCTATTCTATTTACAGACAGGACCGAGTGGCTCCTCATGCCTCTGGGGGTGTCGCAATTTTGATCAAAAGAAACATAAAACACCACGAATTTCTTGCTCCCCAGTTACAAAGTTTAGAAGCTGTTTTCCATAAAAAATAATTTTACAAAATGGACTCAACTTTTCATTTAGTATCAGCATACTTACCTCCTAACAAACGTTTTGTTGATGAAGATTTTAATAGGATTCTCTATAATAATAGTCCTACTATTTTAATGGGAGATCTAAACAGTAAAAACACTTTATGGGGATGTCGCACTAATAACCCAAAGGGTAATAAATTGAATGACTACTTGATGCGTACAACTATTAATATATCTGCTCCTGTAGAACCAACATTTTATCCGTGGCAGAGAAACCAGCAACCTGACATATTAGATATTGTTTTGTTTAATAATTTCAATGAACCGATAGTACAGCAAACCTTATGCGAGTTAACGTCTGACCACTTACCAGTAATTGTAACTTTTTCAATTAAACCCGATTTTACCAATCCTCCATGAAACTAATAAATGGTAAAGTTGACTGGGCTGTATTTCATAACGAATTAGAAACTAATATTATCTTGCCGAATTGTTTACAGTCTTTCGAAGATATTGACAACTGTGTACTACAATTCACTGAGCTGATTAAAAATTCGGTTAAAAAAGCAGTCGCTAAAAACAATCACAAACCATGTTTTGTCCTAATCGCCCTCCGCAAAGAATTCTTAATTTAATTAAAGAAAAACATGTTTTTAGGAGACGGTGGCAGAGACACAGGCATCCAGAAGATCGCATGCAGCTTAACAGGCTCATCAGGAAAATAAAATCAGAATTAGATATTTTCAAAATTAATGACTATCAGAAATATTTGAGTGAAATAAACCCAGGCGATAGTTCAATGTGGCTGGCAACCAAAAGAATTCTCAGAACGCCTTCTACGATCCCTCCCCTTCAACAAGGCCAGGAGACGTACCAGAGTGACTCTGAAAAATGTGAGGTTTTTGCGAATTATTTTGAAAATGCTTTTTCCCCTAACCCTACTGTTAATTTGCAAACTGAAGATTGAAGTCAACAGGTTTTTTTAAATAGCACAATCTTATCTGCTGAGCTTCTCCACTCAGTATAATCTCAACATCTGAAATTAGAAATGTTATCCAATACCTACCGTTGAGGAAAGCTCCTGGGTATGACTTGATAACAAACTTAATATTAAAGGAACTCCCGCCAACAGCCCATCAGCTATTAAAAACTTTATTTAATGCATGCCTACACGTTGGTTACTTTCCTAAATCCTGGAAACATGCTGAAGTTATTGTTATCCACAAGACCCGGTAAGCCTGTTAGAAATCCCTCTAGTTACAGACCCATCAGCCTACTACCCACTCTGGCAAAAGTATTTGAAAAGCTAATACAGAAGAGACTATGCAGATTCATTGAAGATGCTCAATGTATTCCTCCCCACCAATTCGGTTTTAGGGCAAAACATTCTACTACGCAGCAACTTGCGAGGTTAACACAAACAATAGTGCAAGGGTTTGAAAATAAAAAGACACTCTTGCTGCTTTTGTTTCTGGATGTTGCTCAGGCCTTTGACAAAGTATGGCACAAAGGCCTTCTGTATAAGCTATTTCAAACTGGACTTCCAAATTACTTGCAAAACATCATAGAAATCATTTTTAGAAAACCGGACTTTTTCAGTAAAAATAAATTCTACTCATTCCCACTGTTCGACAGATCCGGGCTGGTGTGCCACAAGGCTCAATTTTAGGACCTATCCTGTTTAATATGTTCATGCATGACCTACCCATTCCAGCTCATTCTACGCCTTGCTCTTTTCGCTGATGACACTGCCTTGATTTCCCAACATCAAGACATTGACACAGCAGTTGACATGCTTCATACTGATACAGAAAGACCTACTGTTGGATTGGTTCGTTAATTGGAAAAATCGCACTTAACCCTCTAAAATGTGAAGCGAAAATATTTTCGCTAAGAAAATTTCAATCCTTAAGGAATATAGAAATTCAAGATAACATCATACCATGGAATGAAAATGACAGAACTGTTAAATATTTGGGTGTCTTATTAGACTCTAAACTTACTTATAAACAGCACATAAATTCAAAATTAAATCAAGCAAACACAAGATTGGCACAAATGTACCCAATTATCAATAGAAGATCATCTCTTAAACTTAAATGCGACTCTTTTAATCTACCAAGGAATATTCAGACCCCTCTTAACTTATGCTTGTCCAGTTTGGGGTCCTTGCCTCCATAAATCAAAAATGAAACAAACTTCAAGTATTCCAAAACAAGTTTTTGAGAATAGCAACAAATTCTCCATGGTTTGTTAGAAACCGACAGATTCATAATGAATTAGAAATTCCGACCATCTGTGACTACATCCGAAAACTAAGTGCTACATTTCTAGAAACTCTGGACCAATCAACAGGTGCTGTCCATTTTAACATTGGCCAAAGAACTGTCAACAGAAGACTGAAAGCACGTCTTGTTCAAGACATTTTATTATAATTTGAAACTTACATTGTTTGTCAAGTACTAATTTTATTGTTTATTTTCTGTTAACTATATTATGTTATAGGGTGTCTCCATTGGGAGCAAACCCACTAATGTTAATATTTCTATGTTCTTCTGTTTCTCTATGATTCAAACTTCTGTGTATAATTATTTACTTGTAGTAATTGAACCAGAAATAAAGCTTTGAAAAAAAAAAAAAAAAAAAAAAAAAAAATGTAAGTTGAAAATATTGGTTAAATAAATTAAACATATGGTCGTGCTGTCATAAACCAGTGTTTACACACAAAAATAGGTGGTTACATTTAACAGGCTCAATTAATATTCCGCAACTTCAGAGACCAATAAGGCGTAGTCCAGAGGGATTTTCCAAATATGATAATATGTTAACCAGGTACCCTAAGAGTGTAATTTGAGTACAACCAGTCCATTAGTTTTCATGAGAGGAACACACAACCACACAGAGAGACACCTCTCGGTCTTTATATAACAGTATAGATGAGTGGTATATTGATTTTAAGTGATAAGAATGTTAATTTTATGCACTGCTGTGTAGTCTTATTATGTCAGAATATGACTAATATGGCTTCAGTGAGCTAAAATAGAATCTGTAAAAAGGCTTAACCTTCTGAGGTCCTAAACTGTCTTGTCTAATTATAAAGTCCCTGTAACATTGTGTTTAAATGTACTGAATGTGTTTTAAAACAGGAAATGCAGTTTTGTTTACATAATAGTCACTTATAATAAAGAGCATTATTTTATTTTTATAATAAAGGGATGTTTATTTTTGTTATCAATTAGTATTTATATCAGGTTTTTATCCAGCTTGCTGTAAAAAGTGTGATTCTGTGTAAAAGTGATCCTTTCCTTATTGATCCTTCCAGAGTTCACGACATTCAGAAGCCAAATGCATCTAAGGACGGCAAAATTTTTATGGAACGAGAGCTGGTAGAAATCAAAACCTCCCCTAAAACTTTTCCAAGGAATGGTAAATGCTTCTACAGATATAGTTCTTATTATGAGCGAATATACCGCAATCTTGTGCCCTATAATCCAAAGATTCTTATATCACTCAAAGGTCATAATAAAAGAGCCATTATTGAAATGTGTATGGGTTTCTACAAGGAACATACTTCATACTTTTTTCCTTTTTAGTATCAATTAATTGTTTTATTATGATGTTTACATTGATGAAAAACACTAATATAATTTTGAAAAAAAGCACGCATTTAACGTATTTTACAGAATCTAAATGTTTAGTGTCCATTTCTATTACGTGTGCAAAACTACAGTTTTATTTGCTATACTAAAATTGTATTAAATTACATTCTGATAAACCTTTATCAAACAAAATCCGTAACTAAAAGTAAAAGTTCTGAAGAAATATTCTAGAGATTTTGAGGTGACGATGTGCAATCACGGTATAGCTAACCACCGTAACATATAATATGTAAGTGATATGAAATTCAAATTAAATTGTAGCTTTAATTTTCCACATTAATTAATAAATTACCCTTTTTAACGGATTGGTCGGTATTATAGAAAAAAACTACACAAGACATTCATTCACAGTCAATCTAGATATCTCAAAGTTATACATAGCGTTTGGATCAAACTATACTCAACCAAATAATGTAAAAATTGCGTTAGGTGTTCAAATACCATAAGTGAAAAATAAAATAAGACAAGTTGGCTTGCACAAAGTATGTGGAAGCGTGCAGAAGGCAGTTATTAGGGACAGTCTCGGACTTGTTGAACACTGATTTCCCAGTTATTTATGGCCCTGTTTGCAATTTCCCTTTTGTCAAACTCTTCTCCCGGCTTTGATTTATTTTACATTCAACAACAACTACGATAAATTACCCACCGTATTATTACTGCCAGCGTTCACGCGACGTATGGTTCCATTTAATGTTTTAATCAAGTTTATATTGGATGATGGGATTTTCCTTCCCGATGTTGGTACCAGTGGTAGGTTGGCATCTTGATGTGAAATATTGATGCTCCTATTGTTGGCATGGAACGCGAGTCGCTATTGCTCGTTTATAGTAACAGATTCGTCTTAAAATAACATATTGATAAAATATTATTCTTAATTTGTTGTACAAATACAACAAATTCAAGTTTGTTTCACACATGCTTTCCTCTTGAAATTGGTGATTGATAAATGATTTAAAGAATGAGTTAATTCATTTCAAGAACTACATGGACTAGCATATTTTAAATTTATCAATAAGTCCTTATAAGCTTATAAAAATATTCAAATATGCTACAATGAAAAATCTAAAGTTCATAGTAAAACAGGAAAACGTTTAAGAAATTCAACTCCAATTATTTATCCACCCATGATATTTAAATATAAATTTTGTTAGTACAAAATATTTATAAATGCATTAAGTAAATACAAAAATTCAGTTTGAGAAAATGAACCCATAAAAATTACTATTATTTTAACACGTTTATAATTGGAGCTCAAAGTAATAGTCTAACTTAATGAAACCAAGACTAACTGTATTTTAATAGGCTATCAAAGGCTTATTACTAAAATCGACATTAATACTGCTCCAAGACTGATACTGAACAACAAAAAAATAGTTTACAATGAAAAAGTAAAAAACCTGGGAATAACTATCAACAAAAACCTGGGATGGGCTGATCAGGTGTCACTAATGTGTAATAGGGTTTTTGCCTGTATACATGGCCTCAAGCGATTTGCACAGTACTTGCCGTTGGATGTTAGAGTGATGTTGGTGAAAACTCTAGTTTTACCTCACTTCAATTACTGTGACGTGGTGATCAATGACATGACTGTTGACCTTTCTAATAAAATGCAGCGTGCACAGAATTATTGTATTCGGTTCATTTTCAATTTACGACGTGATGATCACGTATCTCCTTATTTTGAGCAATTATCCCTATTAAAATCCAAAGAACTTAGAGATCTTCATGTACTTAGTCTGTTGCACGCACTAATCCACAATGGTTGTCCAAGTTATTTGACCCAAAGTTTCGTTTTTATGTCTGATATTAGTGCACGTAGAACTCGTAGGGGTGCATCTTTATTATCAATTCCAATTCATAGGACAGCCTTATATAATAAATCTTTCACTGTTTCCGCGTGTCGATTGTTGTCGGGAAACGCTCTCCCAGACAACATCAGAAGTATTGACAAGAGCGATCGCTTTGGGGCGGAGGTTAGGGCCTTTCTGCTGCGGACTCGGTGGTTCTGACGGTTGGTGGTTCTTGTGGTCACACTTGGGGTAACTGTATGTAAGTTGCGTTGATGGGGAATGATTGCTGTTAGGATAGGATAATTTTATTAGTTGCCTGTTGCATTAAAGAGATTTATGTTAGAGTTTAATCGAAATGGTTTATTTTAATTATAATTGGTATATATACATTATTATGTTAAATCCAATATGTAATTAACTATTAAAGTGATTTAATTTACGTGTCAGTTACAATGTTGTAATAGTTATGATTATATTTTAATTTGTTTGTTTTGTTTGGAGGTTAAGTGGTAGAGAGGACTTTTAAGTCCTAACTTCGCCTCTGTAAATAAAGTCATTTTTCATTTTATTTCATTTAATTTCTAACCATTATACAAGTCCAAATGTCACCGTCTGGTATACAAAGTGTAGAATGAAGTTTGTTTGTAAAACGCAACGTTTAATCCACAGATACAGCCTGTTTCAAAAGGATAGAGTTGAAAGTGAAATAAATATACCTTTAGGTTTTGAAACTAATTTTGTATGATAAAACATCAATTCTCCAAGTACATTTAAATGTGCAAATGTCTAGATGTTTGTGTGTTTAAAATTTGTTACTGAGATGGATGATTTCAAAGAATAACAGGAGTGCAAATGTTCTTAATTTTGAAACTATACAGATTTAACAGTGCACGTACATTTAGCATGCGTTTTCATACAATTTGCACGAAAGTCATGTTTTTTGTATATCAGAAATATATTTAAAAAAAATATAATATTACGTTTCGAGGATTACAATCCATCCTCATCCTCAGTTTTTAGTACCACATTATGCTTTATATTTAAAACATAAAAATATTTAATATATATATATATATATATATATATATATATATAAGAAAAAGGGATTATGATCACAGTCAAAGAGGGCAGAACCTGATCTCACCTAATCTAAAGCGTTTTAATTTTATAAGGACATTCAAATCGACGATTCATTCATTTTTTATCTATACAGACCCTTCATGGATTATTCTTAATAAAATTACTCCTGGTAAAAATCCATATTTAGTGTTCTCATTATTGAAAGTTTTAATTCAACATATGTTTATTCAACATTAACAATAAAAGAAAACGTGAATGTTCAAAGTTGAAATGAATGTTGTTTGATAAACTAAATTATTGAGATAGAGATAAATATAAAGTTGGAATTCTAGGACAGAGCAATAAAGTTTCACCATGAAATGTCAAATAATTGTAACGACTGTATATCATGCAAAGGTCGCTAGTTGTAGGGTGGTTGCCGGGGAGGGGATGGTGGGGGGAGGGGTAGAAGATGAAGAGATGATTTAAGCAGCAGGAAATTGCATCGCATTATCATAATTTACAAAGTTACTATTTATGTTCTCTCTTCGTACATTTTCTTTCCACTTTTCTCTTTTCTTTTCTATTAAGGGCAAATGTTTTTAATGATCATATATTATGCATACATTTCTCATCTTCTCGTAGATGGTGGATATGGGGGGGGGGGGCGAGGTGAGGCCTCTCTGTAAGCGGATGGGTGGTTTCAAGATGAACTTTTAAAGAGATTGGTTATCAATATACCAGTCAACTTTGAAGTGGAATTGTACGACGTGAAAATTACTGATCGATGAAAGGGAATTTTATATTGCTAAAAAATCAGAGCTGGTGGACCTTTAATTCCGTATTAACTGTATTAAGTGAATTAAAAACAAAATAATGTATTAAGTGAAATTCGGTGATTTGACGATCGCTAATTTCTAGACAAGTAGGATAATTAAGCAATATTGATCCCAAATTTAGCTCTACAGTTAATATTTTATCTCTATGACACTCAAATCTTTTTCGGTGCAAAGACCCACGTCCGAATTAAATCCATAATTCTTTCTCACTAGTCTAAAATTAATTTCAATTAGTTACAAAGCCTCAAGTTAAAAATAAATTTATCCAAGTGAAAATTTGGCAAATAAACATCAATACCAAGCACATTTTAAATCTCTCAAATCTATTAGCTGATCGTTAGCGATATTACTTGTGGGACCGGAAAAAGTTTTTTCCGACTGTCCGCCCGCACGATATATTGAAAACGAGCTGAGATTGGATATAAAAATAGTGTCACTGTTTTCTGTATAACTGAAAAATGGCAAGTGTCCAAAAAATTATGTTTCCTTTACAAACTGTCCATAGTAAAATTGAAAAATAAATTACTATAGCATGAAATTACTAAAAAGTGTGTAACGATTGATATATATTTTATACTCGCCTTCGGCTCGCTTTGGGCTACGGCCCAAGGCTCCTAAATGGGATGTCGGCCGAATGTGGGGCTAAGATGAATTAGGTATTTGTTGAATCCGGACATGAGCTGTCCAAGGGTTAAAAGAAGACCGTTTTTTGTTTAATGGAACAGTTCTCTGTCTTTACCTACTACGGCTATTGTGGAGTTGTCTCTCTATCGTTATGTACTAATACTATGTAAAGTCAATTTGGACCATTAGAAATAGTAAATTATCACTTTTACACCTTTGGATTGTTTAGTATTCTTAAATCTCTCTGTCTCTATTTATAAATTTTTACATTAAACTAAATGTGAGCTGTAACTAATTTTTAGCCACTATAAGGGTCAAAAAGTTTTTCAATATAAAAACCTAAGGAATTGGAAATCAAATATAACAGCGTTTTGTCGCTTAACAACAAGAGATAAGGCAAAAATTCACTGGATATGTTTGCCCCTATTTTTATCATCAGACTCGAGCTAGCTCTAACGGTTTACCCACTATCGGGCGTAAAAAAGAGGCCGGAAAGGGTGAAAAATGTGCGAATTCTCGCAAATGTTTGAGGGTTTAAAAATAAAAATATCCGGTTTTCAGTTTGTTAGAAGGAAAAAGGCACCTACGTGCCGCCAAATTTCACGTTTCTAGCACTTCTAAAAGTACGTTAGAATCTGTATCTATATTTAAGTGAGCGATCAGTCAGTTACACATGTGGCTCTATTTATACAAACACTTGCATAATATATCCCACATAAGTAAATCTGTGAGAGCAATCTTTAATACTTAGCATAAAAACGACCTTTTTATTTTGTAAGGTAATCAAAATGTGAATAATGAGACTACGAGATATTGTAGAGCTATTTGTTATTACCCATCATTGCAGCTGTGGAATCTCTAAAGAATCCATCAAGGCCACTTAATGACGTCCTAATGTCGCTGAGAGGTCGTGAAACTCGACTGGTGACGCGGCATGTCGTCTGCGACTGAGGAAATAATTCCAAATGTGCTGAACATGTGGACTGCTTGTGACTCAAAACCATTGCTGTCACCTCTAAATCGTTTTCCTGCAAATAAAATCTTTTACTTTGTACTACAGTTATGTTTTCGACGACTAGTATTATACAATGAAGTTAAAATGTAAGAACGAAGAACCCCAAAACAAGTCACCTTACAGCTCACAAGACCTTACAACAGTAAAAAGAATAGGCCATGAAGATTTTACGTATGCTTTATTGTGGGATAGGAACACAATGCAACTAATATTTAGCCCTACAATGTTTTCCATTGTAGGCTATGTCCACAATTTATTTGTTTGTGATGCTGTGCTTGCAATAAATGTTAATCACCAGCACTTGGATTTTACTGTGTGACCGTAATCATAAATTAAGTGCTGGATGTGAGAACTATTGGATGTGAAGAACTATGTGACAACATAAATAGAGCAATCAATTTTGTTTGTACGAAATATACATACATAGTTGAAAAATATATATTGCACAAATTTCCTACAATATTGTCCTATTCTTCAAACTGTCATAGTCCCTGGTGTGTGCCCATCCACACTATACTGCACCCCAAGTCACCCTGTACCATCAGATATATACTTGGGTTTATGACTTTCAACTTGTTCTGCTGCTAACCACAACTAGGCTCTGAGGCTGGTAATTGTCAGAGTCAAGGACTTCCCAGAGTCGAGAGCTATAAGGAAGGGAGACTTTCCAAATGCCAAGTGTTACCACAAACTGGGAGCTTCCAGAGTTCGGGAATTCCCAAAAACCGGAAGCTGTAGGAGGCCGGAAGCTCTCATAGTTTGAATGCCGCCAGTGGATAACAGCTGCTAGAGGCCGAGATTTCGTAGTAGCTAGGATCTCTCAGAGTTCACATCCTCCAAGTGTAGGTTGGTCCAAGAGGCCGGAAGCTCTTAGTGGTGGGAAGCTCCCAGAAGAACTCACAGGATTCGGAAAGTCTCATAGTTCGAATATAGTTCCACAGGCTGGTAGATATCAGAGATAAGGTCCTAGATCCTCTAGAGACTGACAGTTATCTGAGGAGATTGTTAGTGGTAATTAGCTCCCAGAGGCTCAAAGAACCCGCAGGATCCAGAAACTCCCATAGTTCTAGTACTTCCACAGGCTGGTAGCTGCAAGATATCAGATCCTAGAGGCTGAGTGTTGTCAGATGTTGGAGCTGACGAAGGCGGAAGTTCTTAATGGTAAGGAGCTCCCAGAGGCTTAAAGAGCCCGCAGGATCCAGAAACTCCCACAGTTCTAGTACTTCCACAGGCCGGTAGCTGATAGATATCAGATCCTAGAGTTCCTAGAAACCAAGAGTTGTATGAAGTTGGAGCTGACGGAGGCGGTAGCTCTTAGTGGTAATTAGCTCCCAGAGGCTCAAAGAACCCGCAGGATCCAGAAACTCCAATAGTTCTAGTACTTCCACAGGCTGGTAGCTGCAAGATATCAGATCCTAGAGGCTGAGAGTTGTCAGATGTTGGAGCTGACGAAGGCGGAAGTTCTTAGTGGTAAGGAGCTCCCAGAGGCTGAAAGAACCCGCAGGATCCAGAAACTCCCATAGTTCTAGTACTTCCACAGGCTGGTAGCTGCAAGATATCAGATCCTAGAGGCTGAGAGTTGTCAGATGTTGGAGCTGACGAAGGCGGAAGTTCTTAGTGGTAAGGAGCTCCCAGAGGCTGAAAGAACTCGCAGGATCCAGAAACTCCCATAGATCGAATACTTCCACAGGCTGGTAGCTGCCAGATATAAGATTTTTGAGTTTCTAGAGACTGAGAGTTGTTTAAGGTTATAGCTGACGAAGGCGGGAGTTTACAATGCTCCAGAGTTAATGTAATATATATTACTATGATCTATTACTTATGATCTGCAATGGAAGTCTACCTGAATATTATGGCCAGTGAGCAGAAAAGTCTTGTCATAATTTTCTTGTATCCTTAATCACATGCCTTAAGAGGTTTTTGAAACCTTAATAATATGATTTGAAGGTGTTTTTGGAACCTGAATAATAAGATTGAACCTGAATGATTTCAATTCTTGAAAAGTAGTGTTCTACAACATTAAGGATTGATTAAAAAAGATAGTGCTTGGAAACATGTTATACTTTCAAATCATCGTTTTGTAATAAACATTAAACAAAGAACTACTATATACCTCCGGCATCTTTATATGTCATACGAAATAAAGACTTATAAAGAAGTTTTGGTCTCAGCTATTCTAGGTGCCCTAATAACGTTTGAATTGTTGCCCCGATCAAGAAAATATATACGAATATGTTGATATGAAAAAGTTTTATTCGGTAAAAAGCGTTATCTTCCGGCCAATGTCATATACTTCAACCCAATTTCAATACATGTTTGATCTTAATTTAAACGCTTTAGTTTTTCTATTGAAATCATTATGCACACGTGTGTCAAATTTAAACTTTCTACGATATCAGGAAGTTGGAGAGTTAGAGATGAGTGAGTGAGGGATTTACCTATTATATATATAGAAAGATTATTCCAAAGCAGTTAACAGTTTTTCTTTATTTTTACGTCTTCTTTTATTAAAGCCAGTCTGCTTGCTGACTCATTCTTTCACTCCTTTTTATGCCGCCATTATGTAGATAAAGTTTTGTATTATTTTCATGGTATGTTATATTAAATATTGTCTATGTCTATGTCAATATCTATCAATTTTAAGTATTATATTTGTTCAACTTGCTGTCTATTACTGAACTATTGTAGGTTTTCTACTATGGCTTTTTTAATTTTGTTATTATTTTTCTGTTGTTTTTATTTTTATTGTTTTGGTTAACTTCTTTGATTATATTTAAAAATGGAGCATTCTTCAACAAATAAATATACATTTTGATTACATTTCCTGAGTAACCAGTTTTCACACACACAAAAAATAGATTGTATTTTCAGAGAAATCTTTATATATAAATTTAATGATTTCTCAGAGATCCGTCATCGACTGACACACTTTCGAATGAGAGCAGAACGATTTGACGATTGGACTCAAGAGGAAGCAACATAAAGAGTTCGTATTGAATAATGCAGCTTGGGGAAAGAGGAAGAGCGCTGTGTGCTTCCATCTAGCGGGACAATCCCCAACTAACTCAGCCGAGTCGGCTAGGCCCCATTACAGTACTTTCTGTTTAGTCTTGCGATATTGTTATTATTCAGAATATTATCCAAATAAGTTCCAAGAGCAAAGCCCCCCGCGTGTGAGAAGCTATTTACATTGTAAGTTATGTTAATGCTTACAAATTCCCATCACAGTGCTCCTCCTCCGAAATTGTTTCCATTATCACCCTTTCCTGCTTCTGTTCTATATGTCGGTCGGTCTCGGTTTACATTATCGTTACACAAAGAGAAAGAGGAAATTCGCGTTTAATTCTACCTTCCAGAATATAATATTCTATAGGACTTTATTTATACCTTAAGCAGAACAAGTTGGTTGGTGGGCGTAAATATATAATTTTGGAATATCAATGTTTGCTTGCTTTGAAATAAAATTACTTGAAGTACCTTTATTATTAAGTTGTAGCATCACTGCAGTAAACATTATTCATACAGACTAAAAGGAAACTGTAAACATCTGCTAATTAAACATCTCACTACTAAACATCTGCTATTTAAGGCACCGTAACAAAAGTTATCCTCAGGTGTAAGTTGTACCGTTAATTAGTTAGATTTTATGTAATGTAAATTTCACAACCTAGTCAGCCAGTACAATTTAATATTATTATTTTTTATCCAATGTTCCGGAACTAAATTATCGGCGGAGTAACTACCTAATTGGCACGCGTATGAATATTTTATTCTAACCCTTTGTAGCAGCCCAACTACGTGACCGATTAGACCTCGAGCGCCTTGTCCGTAAGTAAAATTTATCTTTTCGTATTATTAAATTAGCCCTTTGATGCCAAACATATAAAAATGAGTGTAACGTAAAGTAAAGTTGTAAATAGTAAAGTAACTTACCCTTGAAGATCTTTTATTTGCTTGATTGAAATAGATACAAGTTGTGGCGTCGTCCTTCTGACGAGCACGTTGTTGTAATAAGTTTTTTGTATCATTAAATGGCTAATACCGTCTCGAATTTGTTTTAGGCGAGCTCACGGATCTCACGTGTCTCACGTATCTCACGGATCACGTATCTCACGTATTGTTTGAGTAGATGGCTACCAGTTTCATAACTTCTACTCCTCTTCTAGTAATCACCGACTAGAAATAACCGTTCTTAGACTACAGCTTCAATGTCTCGTGCCAAGACGCCGACACCCGGGTTGTGAGTCTACACATTGCGAAGGGAAGTAAAATCTTAATTTTTTATAAAGTAAAACATCGTAGGCATAATTCCATAGAACATTGGATATTTTAGGCCCACCTATCAGATATACGTTTTTAGTTCTTGTACTCTAATTAGCAGCAACGTGGCAAGGCATACATTTAATTTACCATCTAAAAGTGGTGCTTGTAAGTTTCACGGATTAAATTGAACTTATAAGTAAACTTTGCTATTCGAGTATTTATTACTACGACCTCAGAAGTCACCACCCCCATGTGTTATCGTCATTCGGTACAAAGTTAAAAAACTAGTGTGCTCTTTAAAGTGATCTTTTTTCTGAAGGTACTGTTTATCGTATTAGTTATTTCAGAGTTAACTCATCCAATGTTGAGGGACGAAAAAATCGAGCTCTTGTCCTCTATGGAGCGAGAGGTTGAGATAGTTCTGTTAGTAAATAGTTTAAAGGTAACAGTTAAAGTTATGTGGCGCAGCCCTAGTGTCGGACCTCAGAACTAAATGAAATGAACCCCGGACCTCGGCTCACCTTGTCCGTATGAATGTTTTATCTCCTGTGTAACTAATTCAATCAAGAGTAGCACGGCTCTCGCTCAAATTGCTAAAACTGAACACAGACTGCTGTAAGCAAGCTTTTCTTATCAGGCACCCATCCACTGCACCATCCAAGGCCCTCTGACTTCTCATGCACATAATATCGTTCCCATAATGCAAATAAAAGTATGAAGTATTTTGAGTTCTTTAAACCATTTATTACATGAAAGTCCTAAACCCAGTTTGGTAATGTTTGAGATTGAAGATTTTTGGTTTTTTCAAAATTTCTAGACTCAGAAGATCTACTCCAAAAGACCATCCAATATTTCAGTAGCGGATACATACGAGTATAGTATACATACCTGCACATTAACATTATTATTATGAAACGTGTTTGAAATGTATTATGAACAAAGCCTCGATACTTTTTTGGCTCAAGAATAAAACAATATTCACCCAAATCGTGGGCTATAAGATACATTGAAATGTTTTAATACAGGAAGATTTGCAATATTTATGTAATATAATTTGCATGTTTTATCATCATAAAAATGAGTTTGTTGGTAATTAAATTTCAGTAGTGAGTATTTGCAACAGTTTAAAACTGACAAGGCTGGTACTCCTTAAGAGTTTCCAGATTCCAGGTTACTACGCTTCAGTAAATTAATGTTTGTTGTTAAATTATTATAATTTACTTAAATCTATATTATATTTGACTGATTAGCTGTATTTTGGAAATGTTATGCAACTTTTATAGAATACCGAAAATTCCACAAATAAGTATATTTGCTATGTACCACGCTGTCATAATTGTTCTGTTGCAGAGATCGGTGGCCAGTCAGTAGCCCAATCACATGATTGACTGAGCGTTAACTAAGCTATTAATACTTCAAACAGATTTGAAAAATATATGTTGGTCCACACAATATCTAGAGAAATTCAAATTCAATAAGCTCTGCACTGTCTTTACTATTTTAACACTGCCATTTATCTCAAAAATTCTTGAATCCCTGCATACGTAAATATTAAGGTGTAAGACCAATTAAATATGCCATCCAATGAAAATGACAGCTATCAAAGATTTATTTATATACAAAGGTAACAAATTTGTTAATATATTTTGAAATATGTCACGAGACGATTTACCATCTTATACGAGTACAGTATTAGCCAATGATAGGCATCTGGTCAGATCGTTAGTACAGAATAACATTAATATCAGAAAATGTCTTGAAAAGTTGCTGTTTTGCTACATCTAGGATACATGGTTTGCATTTGAAATTACGGGGTCAAGATTTGTGTTGCAGTAATGCAATAAATCTTGCTCATGTAGAATTTCAGACAGCTACCAGTAGGCTACCTCAATTTGAAGCCTAGATAACAACCGAATAGATAAGTTTCACTAACGTTCAGCCAATTCCCATAGAGGGGCATGACCGAATCGTCCAACTTGATCTTGTACATGTAGTAATGAGGTTTCATGCAAAATTGTATAGCTCATTCTTGAGATATCCTGTGGACTAATAAACTGACAAAAGATGAATTTTTCTAGCCTCCTGAGTGATATGCTGAGCCCGACAAAGATTTTTTGAGTAAGAAAATATGTGTTAACATGATGTATGCAACATTCTACTATGTATGTTAGTGTTACTACACTAACCTGTCGTGCTGGCTGGTGACAGGGACAATATCCAGGTCAGGGTGCCTATCCACTAAGAGAATTCCTTTTTAGAAAAACGGTCTTTTTTAGATTTTCCGTATCTGATTTTGTGAGTTTTGGTGTCATAGGATGGAAATTATCACAATTATTATTATTATGTATTGCAGAAGGATTCCGTATTGCCATCCATATTATGCAGCTCTTTGCAACCTCTCTTGGAATTAATGAATTTTTAGAATGCTGTGGGATACACAGTGAGAGCTATAGAGATATTTGGATTCCACTAATTGTACATTAATTCCTTTGGGAATGCTTGGAGAGATTTTACCATATTACCATTTTACCAAAGAATAAACATAAAGACTTCCTCGAGGATCTTAAGAGTCTGATGTGGAGAGATAGGAGTGCGAGTGAAGATTTATCAAAATAATTATTACAGATGTCACTATAATTTAGGCCTATCTCATTAATCAGGTTATGGTACTCATTTACACATTTTGAAGTCTTTGTTTTTCAGTTCAGGAGCCATGATAAGGGGAGAATTGAGGATATAATGAGGATTAACTACATTACTAGCCTGTTCGACAACTAAGAACATCTTATCACGCAGATAAACATACACATTTACTGTTTTGGATCTGTACGGTGATGTGAATGTTTTCAGACACTCAAAGAATGAACTCAAGGAAGTTCGGGAATATCTCTTACTCCGATACATGATATGTCAAATGTAATTTATCTTGGAGCAACAAAATAACGGGACAAAAACATTTATTCCAACAATTCCTCGCGTATGATTCAACATTTTTCTGTTTTCAGGAACGTTAAATAAAAAGCACTGTGATAAAAACATGTTTTACTTTTAAAAAAGTGATTCACCTTAAAACCAATCGCACCAAATTAAGCGGGAGACGAACTGGTGCTTTATGCAGAAGGAAGGGAGGTGACAATTTAGGTAGCATTGAAATAACAGTTTTTAGAATATTATTGTGTACTTCTAACAACTAACTCCATTGAACTGGATCCTAGAAGAGAAATACATCCTGTAGCTTGCGAAGTAGAATGTCAGCTGGATATAAATGTTGCAGTGAAATACGTTCACAGCCATAAGTGTAAGAGAATTCTTTAAATTGCACAGGAGATTCTCACAGTTTCTTTCTTTTTTTTCTCTTAAGACAAGTAGCTTATAAATTGCACTTAGCCTTGTAAGAACCTTTGCGCTGCTTCCGGAGTGACAGGATATTCAGGACGGGTAAGGTTAGGGAGTAGGGGCCGCCTCCTATCGAGATCCATGAGGAAGAATTAGGACACTACATCTCAAAGTCATGTCTCCCCGGAAGAAGGGGAGGTCAGCTCTGAACTAGCCTCTGCAGTCAAAGTAGGAAGGGTTGGCATACCCTTGTTGAGGCTAGCAAGAAACCTCTGAGGTTAGGGAACAAACCCCACCAACTTCCAACAGTCATCTCTCATAGTAGGCTAGACCTATCGAATTGCCCATGAACCCCAGAATCTCGACATTTGCGGTTAGTGATGTGCCGCCCCTGGACATCCATAAGGTTGCCCGGATTTGAAGTGACACGTCGGTGTTTGCTGTGCCCAGTGGTAGGTTCAACTGGAAGGTATAAACCATCCAGGAGTGATCCCTGCTGGGCGCAATCCCTTTCCTACAGTTAGTACAAACTGAAGGTAATTAAAACCAAACTTCTTCAATTTGAAAATAGACGTCTATAAGTAAGAACTATCCAATTAAACGAGTAAAAATGTGTATACCAATAATTAAAAATTACAGTTTTACGGAAAAAATGGTATGATTAGTTCTATAATCACTCTAATAGAATATGTCAAGTATTTTAGAATATATAATTAGCAGACTGTTAGATAAATTTGAATTCACTTCTTATCCAGTATCTTTTGTAGGCTACTGAAATAATTTTTTGAACATAAAAATGGTACATTAGTTCTATAATCACTCTAATAGAATATGTCAAGTATTTTGGAATATATAATTAGCAGACTATTAGATAAATTGAATTCACTTGTTATCCAGTATCTTTTGTAGGCTACTGAAATAATTTTTGAACATAAAATGGTACATTAGTTCTATAATCACTCTAATAGAATATGTCAAGTATTTTGGAATATATAATTAGCAGACTATTAGATAAATTTGAATTCACTTGTTATCCAGTATCTTTTGTAGGCTACTGAAATAATTTTTGAACATAAAAATGGTACATTAGTTCTATAATCACTCTAATAGAATATGTCAAGTATTTTGGAATATATAATTAGCAGACTATTAGATAAATTTGAATTCACTTGTTATCCAGTATCTTTTGTAGGCTACTGAAATAATTTTTGAATGGTTTTGAGGATTGCATGTTATTTACTACGTTCGACCAGGAGAGATTTCCATAATGTAGTCTGTCCGGCTAAAATTTTATACTGGTAAACATATTTACTGCTGGTGAGGATGGAACTTATATAATGCTAGCAGTTAGCCGCAGCTTCATGAGTCCATTTCCTGCTCAATAATTTTGACATCAGAGTCATAGGATAAGTCAAAGGATAAGCTTTCATAAGCTTATCCTTTTTGCTATATTTACTTTTAGTAAATGACACGAACACTTGTACGACATATTTTTATAAACACCCATGAAATAAGTCTAATTTCTGTGCAGGATTTAAAACCTTTTGATTGAATAAAATAGTTTTATCGACTTCAGTAACACTTTTTATTTCCTGTGTTCCTTTTTATTCCACTATACCATCCCGGGCATGATGTTCCTGAGATAGTTTTCTCTGCCTTCTAAAATTGTACTTTTTGTATGATGCATTCTTTTTAATTAAATTTGCAATGGTCACGGGCTCGGTTGTTTCTTCATATTGTAGTTTCGGGGCTAATGGTTCATTGAGTCATGTTCATGTTAGCTACTGTACACATATCCTACAATGTCAACGAAGATCAGTTTCAAGTACCTCGCATGCACACATTTAGAATTTATTTTATTAAATTGAAGTTTACAGCAACGTTATTTTAAAGCAATAATATCCAAAATAGACTACATAGTTTGAATACGTCAGAGTAGCAGTATATAGCAATATCCAGCGAGGGCTAATATTTCTGTCATTGCTAATTTTAGATTATTACCTTGCGAAACGCTTGACATTTTTCGTTAACGGAATACACCTATGAACACTGACACAGCTAATTCTGTTGTTTATTTATAACAGCTGCTGTTTTTGTTCCTGAAATATATATATATATATATATATAGAGCATTGCTTCACAACCAACTCTTGACTTGATCAGCTTTTCAAAAATATTAACAAATTTATTTTTTACAGTAAATCTTCTTTGACATATATTTTTCAGAGTATTTGTGGGTGGTATCCTAATCCTAATACTAATTATGTTATAAATGCAAAAGTGTCTTTGTTTGTTTGTTTTGTTTTCACGCTTAAACTCTTCAACCGATTGTACTGAAATTCGACATGGACATTCTTACGGTTCCTGGGATGAATATATAGGCCTATTCTTATTTCGAAAATCCCTCCGGGCTACGCCCCACTGGTCTCTAAAGCAGCAAAAAATCCCATATTGGACTCTAAAGTTGTGTAATATTAATAGAATTAGCCTGTCAAACGCTGTTCTGTGTAAACATTTTTTTATTATTTTCAATTTGTTTACATTTACTGGGAACGATGATATGTCAGGAATAACAATTCTATTCACGAATTTTTAGATTTCGACATCTACCTATCTTACAAAATGTCATCAAACATATTATGATCAGAATTTGTACCCGAAGACGCCCTTTGCAGTAGTCAGCTAGAACAATGCTTGCTGGACCGTGCTTTTGAACTAATGTACCGATTCCAGCTCTAAATGTTCTAAAACATACAATATTTTTCCGTTTATAAAGAAACAAAACCGTAGTGTCATTGTTAATGTATTTTAACTGTACATTTTTATCACTTTTTATTAACTGTAGTAATATTATAAATATGAAAGTGCTTTTGTATATTTGTTTTGTTTTCACGCGTAAACTATTATGCACCGGAATTTTACGTGGTCATACTTACGGTCCGTCAGATGAACATAGAACTATTCCTATTTCGAAAATCCCTCTGGACTACGCCCCACTGGTTTATAAAGCACCAATAATTCCCAACTTGGTCTGTTGTGTTGTATGAAAGAGCCTGTTAAATGTAATCATTCTGTGTAAACATTGTATTATGACAGTACGACTATGTGTTTTATTAATGTAACCAGTTGTTTTTTCAATTTGATGACATTTTTATAGAGTCAAAGCATGACAAAAGTAACAATAATTCTTATTTCAACATCGTGGCACCAAGGCAATTAATATTATTTGGGATGTTACCTATTCTGGATGTAGGCCCACTAAATTGGAAATCTGTAAATGTAAGGTATTTAATTTGGTCTTCTTAGACATTGTGGAAAAAAGTGGAATCACAAACCAATACACGAGAGACCAAATGCAATTTTAATGACAGAAAAACGTCGATGGGACATTGCATCCATTTCTCACTGATGACGTATACGATACTGATAACTTATACTATACCTAATACTGATATAGTTGCTGGACTGGATCGAGGAATAGTATGATTTTTGTTGATTGGGAAACAATAACATGTAATTTACTACATCATGTATCACATTTACATATGCACATATATTTATATGTAGATGGATGACAACTGTCACAATGTAAGTATTTGCAATGTGTCAGTATTGTTGATTTTGATTTTAGTTTAATTTTTAATAACAATAACTATATCCACACAATTAAAAAACTGTACTATTTTGAATCCAATCGCATAGCAAAATTATATATAGGTCTATCTATATATTGCTTCTTGGAAGCAAAATAGTAACCTCCAATTTTGGGTTGGAATAGAAATTATTCGAACTAGAAGTGAAAAACCTGAAATAAGAATTACTCGCAATGGTGCTGAACTTCTGGTGCTCTTAATAATGAACACTTAAAATGGGTACCCACCCGATGCATGATATATGACTAACTGTGTTTAAAATATATCATAAGACACTATCGTATAACACCAAAATTGATTTCGCTAAGAAAGTTAGAGAAATCAATCCGAGTTCATCTAGATTGATCTAAAATAGTTCAAGAGTTACTAAAATCATGGGAGCTATACTTTTAATACAAAGAATGTTGCAATAATTGTGGGCGAACCAAGGAGTATTAGCTAGTTTAGTAAAAAAAGATATCTATATTTTATTTTTATACAAGCATAACCCTATGACCGAAAATAAAGGCATAACAATGTCTGAGATTTAATAGTGTTCTTGAGTGGCTAAACAAAGATGGCTTTCAGTAAATACGTTTTTAAGACTGAATACGGTTGAAATAATAATTGAAGAAGTTTTTAGCTAATCCAGGTTTATTACAAAATACGTTTAATAACTGTCGTCCGCATGAAGTAACAGATAAAAATAAAAATGTCTTAACCAATCTTGGAGGTGTACGAATATTGAAAATGAAATTTTATTTCAGTTAAAGCTATTTACGGTCTTATACTCGGCGATAAAGTTAATATATTATTAAGAATTTTCAATTGATAAAAGTCTTATATTTCTTTTAATATAGCGCCTTTTGCAGATATATTTAATTATGTACCTAGAATTACTTAAATAAATAAACTCTGTACATTTTAAATAATTTTTTATTGCTTTTATAATATTATACACTGCACAATTAGCTGTTTTCATCAGATTTGGAAGAAATACAAAGACTCCTTATTTAAATTTTAACAATTTAATCACTGGAATAAAAAAGGACGGCGTAATTTAAGTACTTAATTGATATACTGTATATAATGTAAATGGTATCTATTGCCATGCTTTGGAATAGCAGCGGAAGAAACAAACGTGGTATAAACGTATTAGAGGGTTATATTAAAGGTATATAAAAATTACATTAGTAGTAATTATGGGTTGTCAATATAAAAGAAGTATTTTCATCACATGCATCAATTACTTACGGAGTTCCACAAGGATTTATTCTTTGGCCAGTACTGTTTTTATTTACACATGATATTTTAGATATTTTATTTGTATGATACTGTTTTGAAGATTCATTAAACGCCTTTGCTAGCGTTTATCTTTGGTTGGCCGTTTACTAAATTTTAATTTATTATTACATTTAAAATAAATTTTAATGCCTATATTTTTAAAAATTGTATTGCCGGTATATACAGTCTATATATATATATATATATATATATATATATATATATATATACTATATATATATTATAGACTCTATATATATATATTATATATCCGAGTATATATATATATATATATATATATAATATATATATATTTACTCGTTTTATTGGATAGTTCTTACTTGTAAGACAACTATTTTTAAATTGAAGAAGTCTTTAGTTTTAATTACCAAAGAACTACAGCTGGTACGAACTGTGGGAATCTGTTGTGCAATTTAAATAATTCTCTTAAATTTATGACTGAGAAGGTATTTCCACTGCGACATTTTTATCCAGCTGACATTATACTTCGCAAGCTACAGGATGTATTTCTCTTCTAGAATCCAGTTGAATGGAGTTTGTTGTTAGTAGTATAAAATAATATTCTAAAAACTGGTATTTCCATAAATAAACAATTATTGCAATTATACTACCTAAATTCCCTTCCCTTTGTATAAAGCACCGGATAGTATCCCGCTTAAGTTATTGCGATCGGGTCTAGATTGAATAAATTATTTTAAGTGAAACCTTTTTTTAATTACATTTTTTATGTAACGTCCCTGAAAATATACATTTTTTATAATACCATAAGGAATTGTAAAGCGTTACAGTGAAATCAGAACAAAAAAAGTTAATTACAATTGTGTTTTTATTGAACTATATTCTCTAATATTTCCTCTTTGTAATTGTATATATATACATACATAATTACAAAGAGGAAATATTGATTTATTTTTATATATAAATTATATATATAATTTTTTATACATTGTATGTAATTTAATTATATAGATTTTTCACAAGGATTTCTAAGGCCTTTTTACTAAACTTTCCTTTGTTATAGTACTTTCTATAATAATCCTCAGTATTATTTTTGGCATATTGGCAACACTACTTGAAATGCACCATGCCTTCTATTAGCAGCCGGCATTCTTTCAAATCCAGAATTATTGAGAAAATGTCTAGCAGGTAATACTAAAAAATCTTAACCCATTCAAGACGTTGGACGGGCAGTTTCCGTCCTTCACTACGCGCGGCCCAACGACTAAAGACGGGCCGCGCCCGTCCGCTAGACACGACATCGACGTAGTTGAATATATTGCCGATAGATCGCAGAGGCATTCACATTTGCTGCATATTTTGTTCTCAATATTCTAGTCTATGTTTTTCTTCTTCTTCGTTTCTGAAAATCATCTGATATTGCCTCAAATCATCTTGGCAAAACAGCTTTCTTTCGTTTGTAAACAGTCAAGATGGCGTCTCGCGACCGGAATGATGTGTTCGTAAAATTCGGATGATTTTACGGCTTACGTTGCTAACGTTTTAGATGAAAGTGGTGATGAGGAAAGTGGCAGTGAACAAGATGACATGATACATGAAAATAATGAGATGTCTGATGGTACAAACGATGACAGCAGTAATAATGAAAGTGACGATAACCCACTGGCTAGGCCTTATGATTTTGCGTGGTGTGTTGGATCAAATACTGTTGTACAATGCGTTTTCCGGCAATCATGGAATAAATACTATCATTTGGAGGCAGTTAAGAGAAAACTGCACTGAATCAGATGTGTTCAATCACTTCTGTGACGATACCTTTGTTGCTCAGGTAACCCTTTGGTTGGCCTCCCGTTTGTGGAGAAACACCACTGCCCCTTCAAGGAAAGTTTTGGGGGCATTTTATTGAAAAGATATCTCCAACCACCAAAGCCAGCCAGGCCCTCAAGAAAATGTAAAGTTTGTGCCTCACAGGGAAAAAAGAAGTGAAACAGTGTATCAATGTAAAAAGTGTCATGTTTCACTTCATCTAGAAACATGTTTTGAAGTGTTTCACACCCAAACCAACTTCTAATGAAGTATAAAAAAAATTTTTAAATAGTGTAAATACATGTATATTTAAAAAAAACTAACATTTTGTGTTCATACAATAACAAGGAATAACTAAGGTTAATTTATAATATTCATAGCATGTTATACAGAAAGTGTTATGCAAAGTGCACCTGTTCTTACACGAAATCAGAAAGTGTTATGCATTGATTTATTTTTATATAAATTATATATATAATTTTTTATACATTGTATGTAATATAATTACTGTATATAGATTTTCACAAGGATTTCTAACGCCTTTTTACTAAACTTTCCTTTGTTATAGTACTTCCTATAATAATCCTCAGTATTATTGTTGTCATATTGGCAACACTACTTGAAATGCACCATGCCTTCTATTAGCAGCCGGCATTCTTTCAAATCCAGAATTATTGAGAAAATGTCTAGCAGGTAATACTAAAAAATCTTAATAAATATCTCAACAATGTAATTTGGTTCCATAGTTAAAAAAAAGTAGTTTCTTAAACTAAATGCACCAACATTATGAGAACAAGACGCTGTGATATCCTTCAATTATATATATTCTAGTGAATGTAAAGTTGTAGAAGGTTTATAACTTGCATATAATTTTTTTTTGTTTTGTTTATAATTTGCATGCGACTACGCAATAGCTTGGACAAAACAGAACTTTACTAAAAAGGGAAACTCGAGGATCAATATGTTGAGGTAGATGATTCGGACAATCCATCATATTCTGCTGGTGCCGATTAAACAGTAAGTTTCACAAATTTATTTATATTATTCTTAGTTTTCATGATTTTCCATAAATTGGAATCAAAATACTGATTACAGAAACCAAATTTTAACGGAACATTTCAAATTCACGAACTTTTTTGTTTTTTTCATATACTAAAATCTTGTTCAGGGAACTAGATAATGAACTCCTATTTTATTTATTGATCCAGTCAGGTTAAAATAAACAAATGATATTTTAACCTGATTGGAATTACGTGTTAGGTTAGTTATTCACCTGAGGAAGAGATCAGATTGCAGATCTCGAAACGTAGTGTTATTGATTGTTTTGTATCACTAAACGATGGTAAATGTCCAGAAAATCCTGTTTCGTTCACAATCTTTCCCTCAACAAAACAAACTTCAAAGGAAGAATATGAAACACGTAACTCTCCAAGAATAACCATTATGCCATTCTATATGTGATCATTTAAATAGGTTATTTATTAACAATTTGTATGAAATAAAGAGCAGTTGGCGACACTGGACAGCGGTCAGTTAGCCAGACTGGGGACGCGCGACCAGCTGATCGCCACATTTCCCGCGCAGACTAGCAGTCAGCTGATCGCGGCACGTGCCTCCCGCACCCACAAGAATGCAGATATGAGTCTCGACTCACATGAGTCTGAACCTAACGATCAATACGTCATTACTGTCGCTATAGAAACCAACCCCTACCCGCACCCACCCCACAACTTAGGGGAATGAATATTTTTATATTCAAATAAACCTTGCTAAAAGTACTTATTCCAGATACCTCGCTTCCATCCCTCGAATTGAATATAACATTATATTGACGCTACGCTTTATGAATTTTATGCCTTGTATGCGATATGAGGAAGAGTAAACATTTATGTTTTCTTTTATCGGTTGCGCCAGTGAGTCTTTTAAAATGAAAATAATTATGTTAAGTGTACAATTCTTTTACGTTTTTATTGAAATTTATCGAATATGTGATATTATCAATATTTTCTGATCCATAAGCAAAGATGGAACTATTATATTAATGATGTATTTAAAATCCATTTATAAATTCAGAATAACATCATCCGTATAGATTTACTCTTTACTCAAACAAAGATGTATAAGATTTTTGTTTCCACAACAAACATACTATATAGTATTATTCCGATGCTTGTTGTTTTTCAAACAAAGGGAAATATATTAATTAAGGTTTGTACAACGATGGGTAGAATAAAATATTGATGCATATTTCATTAAACTTGATTTTGAATAAAGGAAAGTAATCTAATTATATATTTAATATATGTAAATTAATAGGGGACATTTTAGGAAGTAATTTATAATGAAGCGTAATGAATGAATCTATATTATTAATGTAAAAGATATGAAACATATTGTCTACATTTTGTGTTTTGATGTGTTTATGTTCAGATTGTAAATTAAGCATATTATTAAAACAGCGCTACTAGTGTTTTATTATAATGCATATAACCACTTACAAGGCTGTTTGCAAAACTTGTAGACCAGTAATGCTATACCACCAAATTCGCCCTGAGCTAGACGATGTGTTAAGAAGGGAGGGGCGGGAGGGTCGTCGGGTTTCAGAAAATGCCCTAATTAATTGAGGGTCTTCATTATCAGTTAGTTACAATACAAGCAGAGCTATACCTAATGGTTTCGACCGAACTTTTCACTAAGTAATTTACTTCTTTATTTCATTAGGTTTGAGTAACTAATGATAAGTTTAACAATAAAATGCACGTATACTTATTTTCTTCGCTGAATATTCTTTCATACGTAGATTTTGGCACGTTCCTTGTGATTTTTGCATTTTTTAAACTAAAAATGATCAAACAGACACGAATGGACAAAATAGATTTCATCTGGAATGTAATCGAGAACTTTTAGATTGAAAATAAACAAGGTTATCATCTTTCCAACAACATTAAAGAAAATTATGATCGCTGGTAAGCATAATAATTTTGGTTCTTGTTAAACCTGACTTCCACGATGGAAAATACACCTGATCTCGAGCAGCACCTGCAACTCTGGTTGTCATTTAATTTCACTTTATGAAGTTCTAAGGCTGGACATGCCAGGGAACACGTCTGTTTGTTAAGCTGCATTGTGATCCCTGACTTACGCGTGTCACAACGCTCTGGTTGGATTTGTTTATTTTAACCTAGTTTGTAATTAAATGTTAGGTTACTTTTTTACCTGAAGAAGAGATCGGATTGCAGATTTCGAAACGTAGTTTTACTGATTTTTTTGCATGACTGAACGATGGCAGATGTCCGGAAAATCCTGTTTTCTTCAAGCTACATTAATTTCGATTACGAATAAAATACATTTTTCAGTTGAATTGAATAAGTACGGCTACAATTATATGCCTGATAAATATTTCATAAAAAATAACACAAAAATAATATTGCTTGGTTAATATTTCATAAAAGATGTCTTACAGTTATATAAATGTTCTCATATTCTTTTGTGTAGTCGCTTCTTATTTAGTCTAACTACAAAACTGCTTCAATGCTCATTTAAACCCCTTCATCATGTAGGGTTTATAATTTCTTACCTACAGGAAAAGCTACATGCTGTGGCTGTTATTAAGTAAATAAAACAGTTTAATAGTATATTTAATAATTTACATAAAATTGAACTCCACCAATCTTTGAATGAAGTGATGAACACTGTGTGGGCAGGATTAAAAAGAACAAGAATATAAAGGAACACAACTGTACAACCAACTACTGTACTTGCTACATTTCAGAATGAAACGGATGATGCGTTAATATTCTTTGTTTGATACAAATATATGTGTAACAATTTTAAATGCAGCATATATTATGTGTAGCCAATACAGAGTACAGGCAACATTGTCACGTTCTAACATACGTTGGAATTTTGTAACTCTGAAGAAGACATACAGGAGCTGTTGGGATTCTTTGTAAGGAAAGGATGGATATGGGAAAGGGAATTTTTCGGGATAAGTGGCGCTGGATTGTTGGAAAGTATGAAGATGACTTTAAGAGAGCTCAACAGTGCAGAAATAGAGCAGTGGAAAGAAGAAAGTGAAGAAGGAGAAAACAAGTAGATAAATGAAGATGACGGTATTAAAAATGGTACAGATCATATAAAATTTGGAAGGAAAGCTGAAAAAAGGTGAAAGCGGCATAATGCATAGATAAATGAAGTGAGCTAGATTGAAGACACAATTGAAGGTTTTGGTCTAACACCTATCATTTGGAGCATACAGGTTACTTAATGAAAAACTTTAATTGCATCTTAATCGTAAATGTAACTATAGGAAACATGTTCTAAAATGTGTTAGAGGAAAGTGAAATTTGACGTGCTTAAAATTAGAATAATTCAAATGTTAATGATGGATTCCGCAGTCAATCATAAAGTATAATACACTTAAACGTGCTTCCGTATTGAATTTACGTATTGGTTTATACATGAGGGAGATTTGAAAGTCAGGCTCTAGAAATGGACCTTATAGCCTCAATGGATGTTGAGATCATGTCTTTTAACAAAGATCGCAACAAAGAATCAGATATACAGTAAAAATATCTCCCAACATACTCTTATTATGAAAGAATGTTTCCCAATACTAACTACAAATTATATTTTGAGTTGTATTTTGCGTGAATGGTACTTTGTGCGTGCGTATTTGCATAATTAAAAAACTGTGTGTTTTCTACCTGAAATGATTTCCAAAAACTAAAATTGAAAATGTGTTTTGAACAGCCAAAAAGATTTGTGAACACTTCACTGTGAGAATTAGTTAACAAGAATTCACCATTATTACTAGGAATCAGTTTGCTGTTCTATTTTAAAGAGAAAATGAATATAACCTCAATTCAATTAACATTAATTATTTTTTGAGGACAATCTTTCAGCCCCAAATATGGTTTACTGCTTTGTAAAAAAATAAAAAGAACACTGATGAGAAGAACGAGAGCATGGAGCAATCTGCGATCCAATGGTAGTTTCATCATGTACGGGCTGTAAAACGAGCATTATAAGACGTCGTTAACAACGTTTTATGTCAACTAAAACTTGACAAAGATTGCAATAAAAGTTGAAATTTCTTGTGCTTACAAGCCCATAAAACGCGACAAACTTTGTTTATAATTTAAACTTTATTTTCAATTTATCTTTGTCGCCGAGTTACCGACAGCGAAGGTAAACAAACACTCAGTTTGTCTTTAACAGAGATGCACTCACTATAAATTTTGGACGACAGGGATCAGTAAATAATCGTTGGCTGAGCGTTAGCGAAGCCTATCACTCGAGGGTCTGAAAAATTTTCATTTTTGTCTGCCTATCTGTCCGCTTGGTATTTCAATTGTGAACTAACCTACAGATGAAATTCTGCACGAAGCTTCATTTATATATAGGGTATCCCGTAATCTCTGGACAAAGGTATACTGCGTTATTGCTCAGGTCAAGACAAACATATTTCACCATATGAACGTGGGTCTCCGATGCTTAGTTTCCCATCTGTCTGTTTGTCTATCTGTGTTTTTTATAAAACAATCTAAAGACAAATAAATAAACTATACCAAATTAGGTTCAAATATTTATAATAACAACGCCAGTAACTGAACAAATATAAGGAAATTATCTTTAATATTTTCAAATTGGCGGGCATCGAAACTTTTAAACTTTTGAATATATTAAAAATTAGCATTTTCTTAATAATTGAGAGGATGGCAGTTTTAGAGGATTTTTAAAATCTGTTGACACCAAAATTATTTAAAGCGAATAATAAATAACTTATTTAGAGCAGATTTATTGTAACAGGACATGGGCCACATTGAAGTTCTCAGCGAATAGCCAACAATAAAAAACGGAATAAACGGCAGATCTCAGAGAAATTAAGCATCGGAGACCCATGTTCACATGGTGAAATATGTTGGTCTGGATCTGAGAAATAATGTGTATACCTTTATCCAGAGAGTAACGAGACACTCTGTGTAAGGAAAACTGAATTCAATAATGATGTATGTTACTCCATGTTATTTGCGCAAGCTTTATCGAACATTTTAACGTTGGTCTTATGGGTAACCATGATGGCAACGCGAAAATCGCAGAGTAAATAAAATTGTAAACAAATTGAGTACAAATCGTACATTTCAACACGTGACATAATATCAAACGTAGCCATGGAGTAGAAAAGAGCGATAGACTTAAAATGTTGCATGCAGCCTTAATGACGTCATGTGATAACACGTGGTATAGAGTACTCCTACCGTATAATGAGTCCTATTTGTGTTTTAAGTGTATATCTAAATTAAGTCACTTCACAGTAAAAATACAGCTTTATTTTTATATATTTAGCCTAATGAAAATAGCAGACGTGAAATTTTGCATTCAGCCTCAGAGAAGCCTGTTATGCGACACGTGTTGTGGAGTACTGTTACCGTTTAATGAATTGACCCATTTGTGTTTTAACCTTGTATCAAAATTATGTACAACACATTAAAGAAATAGACGGGTTTATCACAGAACGAATAAGAAGATTTTAAAATTGTTACAACTCAAAAGTAGAGTACTAAGCTCAATCCTCGGTAAACGAAATCGTCATCATCTATTGGTTGAATCCGAGGGAAAGGGTTCTGAGAGATTACCCCTAACTTCAAGTGTGGGGAGAAAGAAGGGGGAGGGGTCGGGGGGAAGAAATGAGATGTATTTGAGAATATGAAGAGGTTGGAATACAACGTCACTCGTGAATAGTGACTATTGATTTTCTTTTGTGCCTTCCTCTGTTTGAATTGGAGTATTTTCAATGAAAGCCTCCATTATCCAAGTGTTAAATTAATTTGTTGGGTTTCCTTCTATCCTAATTAAAGCAGATTTCAATTTGAAACAAAAATACATTGTTACTTCATTGACACGTACCGTCTCTACTCCTCTTGTCGTCTTACGAACTCTCCGTAGTAACATTATTAGTATCATTGCTCTGGATGGCTTATGAGTAGAGTACGGTGATGTTTTGTAATTGTCATGTTTGTATACATCAATTGGTATACTAGTATAAGTATTATATTTTTTCTCTACAGAAATATTTCATAGAAATCTGCCTATATAAACAGCCTTGATTAAGAATTAATTGGTAGATATTTTGCATTTCCTCCGATTATGCCCCTCAGAATCCAAAATCACCATAATTCGTATGTGTGTGTGTGTGTGTGTGTGTGTGTGTGTGTGTGTGTGTGTGTGTGTGTGTGTGTGTGTGTGTGTGTGTGTGTGTGTGTGTGTGTGTGTGTGTGTGTGTGCATGTGCGGTGTTATGTTACATAAGCTTCTGAACACGATAACTAGTGCCGTAATTTCTAAAATATCCAGACTAAACTTGGTATGAAGGCAGTACTTGCACATGACTTGGTTGAGTTATTTAATCAGTTTAAACCAATAAATAGTTTCAATATGGCGGCCATTCACATTTAATATAAAGTTTAAACCCAACTAATGCTCAACATAGACCCACAAGGATTCATTTTTTTAAATATAATTAATAATTACAAACAACTTTTATTCATTATATTTTTTGAAATTCCAAGATGGTGGCCGTTCAAAATTTGGAAGAGGACTGGTTATATACGAGTTATTTTACATTACAGCACAAAGCAAAAAAATATTTTAAATTCTCAGGTTATTTACAATAAAGTTTGTTCCTACGTACTTTTGATATCACGAAAGATTTCCAGATAACAAAGTAGTATACAACACTAAGGCAATAATTGTGACCATGATAAGTACAGTAGTTCTTTTCTAAATGTGGTACACAGTAGTATTTAAACGTAGCTTGGCGGAGTATTTTAACCATTTCAAACCAATAAAACGTTTCAATATTGCATTATGTATTTTTTGGTAAACTCTTTATGTCTGGTATTTCACAACATTGATCAAAATCGACACTTTTCTTAAAATCGTCAAGCAATTTCAATCAACATTTATTGTTAATTATTTTTCATCAACTTTTAAGATGGTGACCGTTTAATAGAAGTATGCAATTGAACCGTTATAAGTGAATATGTTTACAAGGGTAATTTTGGATCAAACGTAACTACATCAAGCCCGTTTTTATAAAAATCAAGTTCACGTATTTTCGAAGAAATGTGAGTGCGTATCACAATAAATTGTATTATAAGGTTTCAAGATTATGCTTGCAATATAATCACTATAATAACATGATTTGTGTTTGAAAGTGTTATGATTATATTAACACATCAAGATTGTGAGTTATTGTCCCATTAGTGCTGTGCAAATTAAATATTCAAACCAATAATATATCTTTACTTTGACATTTCGAGATGACGGACGGCCTCATGTGAAATTTACCTTTCTTCCGACTGAGCCAAAAGGGATATTTAATTAACAGCTGTTACAACCTGGATTTTTAATACTTTACCCATTTATTAGCTGATATGACAGCTTTGGTAAACTGTTAATTTGCTATTACAAGAACTTACTAACCATTTACTCTATTTCACAATGCCTTATGAATGAAATTATTTGCTACTTTTAGCAATGTTCATTAATTTTTCAAATTTCATAACTTAGAAGAGCAAGTTTAGAGACAGTGTGCATGGAATCGTCAGCCAACATGGTTGATATGATTCCTGACTTACGCATGTCACAACGCTCTGGTACAAGTTTTTTTTATTTTAACCTAGATTTTATTTATTTGTCAGGTTATTTATCCACCTGTGGAAAAGGTCAGATTACAAATCCTGAAATGTAGTGTTACTGATTTCAGTGTATGCATTATTGAATCATGGAAAATGTCCGGAAAATCCTGTTTACTTTACAATCCTTCTTCACCGTCAAAAATAAACTGTAAATAAAACTTGATCGATATTCAAAAGTCATTTTCTACAACTTAATATCCCAATTTAGGTGTTCAGTTATACAAATGGGATATTTCTGGCATAAGTTAAGTTATAGTGTTTGTATCAGATAACCATAGGTTTTAACGGTAAATGTCGTTTAGCCAATAATCTTGCACAGGTACAAGCGACAAATTTTTATCGGCTATATTAACCACTTTATTGGACGGATAAATTACTCTGAATTTGATTTTTCAACTTTTTACGAATAATTGATACAACCCTCTTTGTTTAGCTTTAAAAGTGTCAAAGAAAAACGGCAATATGCCTGGTTAAAAACATGATTACGTTTGTAATTTAATATTATTTGATAATGTCTTTAATCTAAAATGATAATAGTTTTACCTATACATGTATTTAAACTAGTATATTGCCAATTATTTGTGTCACACTTTAAAATCAGAGAGAAAATCGAAAAATTCATAGACATTTTGTAAATTAGAGGCTTCCTACGGACAAACAACTCAAAGAAAACACCTAAGCCTATTGCAGGAAAAATTAATTAGCTTTAATTAAAAGTATTCCTGAGATTGTTGTTTTACTGTTCAGTTACATCCTGAATTGGCAGGCTAGCAGATGTATAAAATGTGTTGTATAAAGTTATTCAGTGTATATTTGGGTATATATTTGAACAAGGTGGTACTGTTGATATTATTTTCACCTATTTTTGTATCTACATATAATAAATAAATAATAATAAATATAATAGGCTATATTATAAAATCTAATGAATATATAAATAAATAGTAAATAATAAAACAATAACATATACTTAAACATCTTATTTCTGTTGTGTGCTGTTTATTATACTATAATTGTTAATTTATATTACTCAACACTTTGTTACATCATTTAGACATGAATTAATTGCTGAACTGTAAACAGTTCACTTGTTGTTACACTTTAAAATTGTAAAATAAATTGTAACACATGTTTCTTTGCGATTGTTATCTGTACATTTTAGTAATGTCCACTTGATTAACACTTTGGCTACCATGTGACATAGAGCCATGTATTGGAATTCCCATCACCCAATATTGTAACCTCTGTGTAAAGAATGCGTCAAATCTGTATTGTGTATCTTTATATTGGTGTAAATTAATACACCCCAAATTCTTAACGGACCTTTACGAAAATCAACATGGGCGGAAAGTCCAAATGTCAGTTTGTTTTTTGAGTCGAAGACATCAGGGCCTCAGAATAAATACGTTTTCTACATAACTACTCAAAACGCTTGATGGTTGGATAGCTCTTAAAAAAATAACAATTTAACTAAGAGGACGAATCATGACCAATTTTCTTTTTTGCCCAACTTTTGCAGAGAAGGTTTTTTCAGAGACAATCACAATCTAGAGAACGAAATCGCCTATTTACTGGAAGCTTCCAGTAATCTGGAGCGTCTAGAAGCCTAAGTGTCCCCTCGGACGAGATCTTGTAGAGGCGAGAATTTCACAGTGACTGGAAACTCCAAATGGATGAAATATTCCAGAGGTAAGAGATTCGTTTTCTAAGGCCGAAAATTTCTAGAGATCAGAAGTTTTCTACAGAGTGAGGGCTTTTAGAAGTTGTAATATTCCAGGGACTAAGAGTTCTTCAGGCTCTAAAGAGCAAGGATCTTCAGGTTCCAGTAGCTTTCAGACATAAATAATATCCGGATACCCAACACATGCATTAAATATATCAAAACAAATCTTTTAGTATAAACGTTGAAATGTACTCCATGGGTTCAAAGCATAGATTTTAAAATACATAAACAGTCCTAAAGGCTAGAGATTCCTAGATTCAAGATGGAATAATATTCGGACAATCCTAATAACTATTAAGCATGAGTAACATACGTGGGCGCCAAGAGGACAAGTTGCTCCAGAGAAAAAAATCAATCCAATCATTTGGAAGTTTCAGGCCTCGAATAGTTTCCGATTACAGGAAGAACCTGGAACCTGGGAACCTTCTAGATGTACCTCGAAAGTTTCAATCGCTGGCCAATCAAATAGGACTTCCTGAAATTGCAATTCACTGGCCCCAGCTGGCTCCTGGCTTTTGAAAGTTTTGACCTTTGCAAGCATCGATATTTGGAGACTCCTGAAAATTCTCGGACTCTGGAAGGTACCGGAAACTTTCCAAGTTATTTATGTCGTATGTGTATACGAAAGTGTTGATTATAAAATAACTAAATTATATTCTGTTAACACTGTGTCGAAATTCAAAATACAAGATCTTATTGCTCAAGAGCCATATAATTAAGATAGACTTCAGTCGTATACCTTAACACCTTAAGCGCATGGAGGGTTTTTTATGCTTTAAGAAGCCATTAATTCACATTAATGCACCCGTAAGTTACAAAAAGCCAGATCTTGTGGACTACGACTGAAATCCACCTTAATCTTATGGATGGTGAACCTTAGGGACTTGTACGTTCAGTTTTAATACAGTTTTAATATAATATAATTTACTCGTACGAATGGTGAGGAGGACTGCGCCATCAGGCATATGGGTCATGGGATACGAGAAGTAAATAATAGGAATTAAATAGAATAACAGGAATACCAAGTACATCATTGCCTTTTACCACAGTGTTAAGTCCTCCAGTCAGAATTTATGAAAACCTCTTCTAGTGTGAGTTACAAAGATTTGATTAATTAAATCCTTAATATTAAGGTTCCCATGGTAAACACCACACAACTTAAAGGTAAATGCATAATCATTCCTATTGAGCAATATATTGAATTGGTGTTTTTGAACCAATTAATATTGGAAAATGTTTTCATCAATCCTGTTGTATTTTTAAGCGATCATTCAGGTAAGGGGTTCTGTTATTGTTAATTTAGATGTAAATATATTATTTCCTCAACGCCATCGTTATATGTTAAACCAATAGAACACGAATCCGAGTATTGGAATTTATATATCCTTCTTCAGAAGTATTTGCAGAATTTATCCCTTTGTTTTGGATAATTTTTAATCTTTTCTTGTTCAAGCTAAGTCCTTAAGGATTTTTGACATCTGGAGAAAAGGGTATACCTGTTATTTTTTTTAATCCTTCATAACAAAATGTATTCAAAGACTTGCTCAGTGCTTGCTTTAAAAAGAATTTAAAGAACTTTTCAAAACTATTCATACTCTTTGAAATTCAAATTATAACAGGTCTTATAACTACATTCCGGAAAGTTCTCTTGATGTCTTTAGTAATTCATAAAAAGTTAAAGACCATGAAAAGCAAATGGTCCAAATTCAGTTAATAGCCAGGAAGATCTCGGAAAGTTTGTCTTTCCAGATGCATTCAGAATGCAGTTAGTCGATGTAATGCAACAATCTCAATTCCCATCGGTAGGCATTGCTCCAGTGGGGACAATGGCATTGCATAGCATTGAAAACCTCTCAGCTCTGCCATTGCACTTAATTGCTTCCGTATTTCTAACTAATAACCGCCCCAGTTATCCGAGCACACGGCGACTTTCTCCCGAGATTTGTGGCAGAACCGACCGTTTTCTGCCCTTTAAACAATAGACTTTATGAAGATCGTGCGCCAGTCGTCTATGTGTTAATCGAGTGTGCATTTGTAGTGATTACCTTTGCTGTGTTATCGCTCTTTTAGATATAACACCTACTTTAGATGTAAATCGGGATTAATAAATTTAAATGGTCTGATATGGATTTCAAGCACCACTGGAAATAAATGAGCAAACGATACGAATTAAAAACCACTTGCATCATTGAACCGCTGCCCATATATATTTAATTTCTAACAAGGTCAACACAAGTGGGCTGCATAAGGTGGAAAAACTCCCGTATACAGCGTCAGGTTTATTCCTTAATTTCAATGTTCCATAAACGTGACTTATTTATTTTATTAAGTCTGCTAACACATATATTGCAGTTTATCTAACTTCCCCACCTCACACCATTTTTAAATGTTTTGGAATGTACAATCTTTTGCACTATATATCTACTTTATTAGCATTTTATATGTATTACGTAATCATTTAAGTTATGAATTAATGTAAATAACGTAGTGATTTAGTATTAATTGTCTGGAAATTACATGTGTACCAATAATTTTATTACTTTAGTTTTTACTACTCCGTTCACACATAGTGCAGTTACAAACGTCCACTGACTACATCATTATTATAATTAATTTGGACCTTTCTTTTTTTTCCTAGGTCACGTATTATGAAAAGCCTAATAAGAAGGCTATATCGGGGTCATTTTGAGCTTCAAAAGTTCAAGTTCGAAAACTACCAAAAGTAACCAACACTAAATCAGACATATCTATCTCTTTGAATCAGCAAGAATGTGTTCTGGAATAGTAGAGACAAAATTCTATGGGATAAATGCCCGTTATTATTTATTTCCATCTTAAACAATCTAATTTTAACATAACAATTGAATTCAAGCACTAATGCAATGATATGATCAAAATTTAACCCGAATATGTACCAGTAGCACTTTTTAATCAATAATTTATGATTTAAATGCCATTTTGTTAATTTGTATCAATAATTAACCGTTATTAAATTCAGATATTATTAAACTAAAGGACACAACTTAAATTTCAAAATAATTTATTTCCATTTCATTTGTTGTACAAGCAAGTACTATTATAACTGGACAAATATTTATTTTATCAATGTTACTTTATTCTGTTTGCTCTTACTTCAGTTTGTCAATAGGTACAACGATCTACCTGAGAACGTTTGTGTCTAGCTCTACCTTTAATTACGCCAAAAAAACCATCTATAGTTTTGACGTGACAACGTCTTAAATTAGCTTGCGGCTCGGAGTCACTCATGAAAAAAGTGTAACGCCCGGTAACGTTACGATGCCCGTCCAGTGGGTCCGCCGCACGGGATAAAGCAGATAACTATGTTTATTCGTGAAAATGTGGAGTGCTTAGATTCGTCATTTACAACAACTACAACAATAAAGGTAAATAATTGTACACTGATATTTCATTATCGTAAACTATGATTGATTGATTAATTGTTAGATTGACACAAAAGTTGAGAAACTGAGTTTATAGGTTATGTCATACTATTGACAAATGTTGATAGTGTTAAGTAAATTATTAGTTTAAATCACTCTGCAATCAATCGTAAATTCAGTCGATTGAGAAGAAACAGCGCGTATTGCTAGTCAAACATTTAAAATAACAAATTATAACCTCTAACCTGTCATAACAGTGCGACCAAACAAACGAACTAAACCGACCAATCACCACGCGCGGAGTTAGAATTTAACTGTGTTTAGCAAGAATTTCAAATTCAAATTTTTAGTAAATTTTTTATTCAACTTTACCATTTACAATAACAAATTTTAATTAATTTCAAATTATGTACAATGTTTTAGTAAACAAAATATATTTCTATAGTTAAAATTTGTGCAATTCTTATTTTCATTCAATTCCTTGTTCCTATTGTGCAATTTAATAATATTCATATCAATAAATATTCTACCGAGAAAAAGACGTTGTCACGTAAAATCTTCGCCCGTAAAACCGACTTTACAGGCAACCATAATTTTTCTTTATTTTTTTATGTTAGAATTACTCTGGCAAGTAACGTTTTTTGAACTTGAGAATAAAATGTTATAAATGTCACTTAAGACTAGAGTGCCAATTATTTTACTATTGTGCATACAGAATAAAAGTTCTAGAATCAAATATCCCTTCCAGCTTAATCAGAAGAAAGATGGACTGTATATGTGCCTGTCATCACGGAAATATCAAACTGACGATACATTATTAGTTTAATCGTTTACCACAACACTGATAACTCTTAAGGTTAGCGTTTTAATATACCCTTAACGTTTTAAAACTCCATTGTTTTGAAAGCTTACAAGACAACATATATAATGATATATATTCCTTTGTAAAAACGAGGAATTGGTTTTAGTTACAATCACTTTGTAGTTATGCTTGGAAAAAGAATAAAATTGCTACTACAAATTTGGCACGGCCGCTATCTGAAAACTTGACGACATAGTATCACACTTAAGAAATACATTGTGTGTAAATGACTTGAGAATTCTAAAACACTATTTTTTCGCTCTACTGTGTATAATAACTAGAATAATTTCTATTCTATAATTTTAGAATAGAAATTATAGAATAGAAAACCCGCCATCTTGAAACCTGAAGATACATAGCAGAAAGTGCAAGAGCAAAAGTTATTTTTAATGATAAATTTTAAATTTTTAACGTGTCATTGGGTATATATTTTGGAAAATAATCGAGTTAAAATTTGGCATTGCCGCCATCTTGAATCTTTTAATTCAGATCTGGTAATGAACTCGTCCAAGCTATGTGGAAAAAGCTATTTGTGTACTATTTAAATATTCTAGTATATATGTAATATTAATTTTCTTGCTATGGAGATATAGTGATCTGGGGAGCCATGATCGAAGAAAACACAAAAAAAGTCCCGGGATTGGTCATCATGAGGGCGACTGCAATGGGCAAACTAAATCTACCTAATTCTATTCACTGTATATAATATCACTATATATAAACTCACTTAATACGGATTAATTATACCACTAGTTTAACTCGAAGAATTGAACTTCCAAACACAGCGGTTTGTTGAACCACCCAAAAATCATTAATTTCAACCGGTTTTGTGAAATTCAATCAAAAAGCACGCACACCCTGCCAATTCCTTTAGCAGAATTAAGTTGGAATTGCTGTAATAAATGGGGCTGAAATGGGAACCTATTATTAATATTGATGAATGGGTGCATATTTGATCACTGGAACGATTTTATCTTATAATGAATGGAGGGTGATCGGCGATAATTTACAGTTGCGATAACTTACACAGCTATTGTGTTGCTAATATGAATTTGTAGCTAAATACTGAATTTGATTGTGATAAGATCACAATCTGTACTGTAATTTGTGACAAACAAAATATCATGTACCTCAATGTAAGTTTATTAATAAACACACGAGTTACGTAATCAAATTTATAAAATAAATGGGTTTGTTGGTGTTTGGCAAAGTTTGCAGCCACAGTATGTAGTTAGTCTGATGAAAGGAGGTGAAAACTATTAAATGGAACAGGTTCGCTATAAATTATTTCAAATTCTACCGAGTGCATTAAAACAAATTAAATATTTGTTGATTCATGCAGCTATTAAACATTTCTGTTTTCCCGTGTATTTGCTCTTATATGTCAACAATTATTTTTATGGAAGTTTATTACTACACTATAAAAATGAAACTAATATGAAGCTATCAAAATGTCAATACGTTATTATTATTGTCTCGCTTGCATTATCACAATATTGCATACGGAAAATAAGTGACTTTAATCTATTTTTAATTATTTATAGTTTAGTTAATAATCTATACAATCTAATTTAAACTCAATTAAAACAGCGTAACGCTACATATTGAAATATCCTCGATGTGCTTCCTCTAGCTTCAAGTAATGCAATAAGGAAAACGGAAACATTTTATTACGAGTTTTTTTATTTTCTGAATATACAAATGCTAGATTGGCGATATTGTTTTACGGGTACAGCGGCATCTTCAGGACATGTGGAACTTAGAATTGTAAAACCAACGGGAAGGAACAATTGAAACTAATTATAAAAGTGTAGATATGGATTAAAGCGAGGACAGAATCGTACTGATCCGTCTAGACTGAAAAAATTGTGATGGTTCGGCTAAGAAAATTCTATAGTGGTCAAAATTATGGTACTCTGTGGTATATTACGTATCTGCTTGTAGTTGTAAACGATTCACCAGAAAACTGTTATCTGAAGTTCTTAGGTTCCCTAAATATGTAATGAGAATTTATTTATTTCGCAACCAAGTTGTTAATAATATAAATTTATTTGAAAAGAGCAAGTTCATTAAAATTTGTATGAATTATTTAATTATTATTGTAGCATAGATGAGTGTTTTCGGCAGTGAGCTAATTATGAATAACTGTATCGGCTGTAGCCATTCCTATTCACGTACCAGAGCACGGAGCAGTCTATAGCCAAAAGCTATGAGAATACTTTACTTTAGAAACAGATTATTTTAAAGCTATACGTATTTCACGATGATCCTCAAATATGCCAATGTTCTGTTTTTAGATATCAATAATATTTATTTATTTATTTGTACACTGCAATACACCTTTTTAGATTAAATTAATAATGGAAAATGGCTGACAACATGTAACATGCAGATACAGTAATATAACAATAAATACTAATACTACAATATAGCAATTAGTTTTAAATTTAACAAAATAATACTATCTACTGTAAAATCATTAACATAAGGCACCTTTAATAACAAGCGCAAGTGCTTCAATAACTATAAATTAAATTAGAAAATTAGATAATACAAACAATAGACTAAAATGGAGGAAAACTTAACAGCAAAACAGTAACAAATGATAGAATTTGAAAAAAATAACTAGGTCTATAATATTTACCAGAATAATAATAAAATAACAATATACATAATAATAATAAACAACATAATATTTTTATATGAACAAAGATTCAGAGGGCAACTACTTGATCATAATTATAGTGGCTAATCTGTTTTTGAAGACAGAAAGAGAGGAAACAAAAAAATCAACTTCAGGACACATGGCATTACCAGTTCTCATTAGTCTAGGTATAGTACTGTGGTAGTGGTAGTTTGTAGGATGGTGATGGTTGCAGAAAAGCTGACAGTGTCTGGATCCACGAGGAACTTGAAGATTAACCTGGCGAAGAATCTCCGAACACTCGATGAGAACATTCAATAATTTTTGCAAGAAAACCATGTCCATTAATATTCTTTGGGATGCAAGGGTGGGTAGTTGAAGACTGTATTGATTGCACATCATTATCCCTAATAGTTTTAATAACGGTCTGCCTTTTACAAAATATCGATTATCTGAACTAGGATTAGTCCCATCAACTTCGGATAATCGCGACCAGACGGTTACTCAAGCTTAACGAGATAGTTTGAAACCCGAAAACGACGTGCTATCCAGGGGAAAACAGTTGATCAAAGCACTATTGTGAAGAAGACGATGTAAATATCATAACTCATATTTTCAGCTCAATCACTTTCCACATTCTCTCATCTGACACATCCACTCATGTACGCGACTATTGTTGGTTCCCTCGGTTTGCTACATTGTGAAGCCAGCAGATGTACCAGCCGATATTTACATATGGCAAACATCATTTTAATAACATCATAATGGAGTCACGTGGGCTAGTTATTTGCATAACCACCCTGACCAAGGGCATAGAGGCCCGACCCTCCCTGGTCGACCTATATATATAAGTTCCCACCCTTTCACCAAGTCTCCCTTTGTTCCAAGTTGTAACTGTAGGGATCATCTAAAATGATCTGGTTGGAAATTCAATCACAGCTGATGCGTTGATTCACCTTGGATACTCGTGTAGAAAATTTGGAGTCTTCTTTAAACTAAATACATTCTTTTCGATCTTTTTCATAGTTCTTGTGGGACCTAATTCTCTTGGAGAAGAACAACACTTTCGAGAGACTAACTTAAATATATCGATCGTCAGTGACGCATGTTTTGATGAGAGTTGAAATGGGATGGTATGGAAAGGGTTAAAGATACTAAATAATTTTTACACGGGTCATCACTTCAAGATTGTCACGCTTAAACAAATGGCCATTTTCAGTTGGCCTTAATTTTCTTTGTCTCGCTGGTTGATGCTATATTACAACTATTTTGTATATGTCGGACGGTTACTTTTGGGTCAGTCAAACTCATCAAAACAAAACCGAGAATAGGGTCAGTAAAATTATCTACCATTTTGTATTTAAATCTTTCACCTACCCTCCCATTAAAACCCTCACCAACACTAACGTGTCTAACTATAGATTTATTTCTTGCAGGAAATTCTTTTATAGATTCCACAGCAAACGGGGTTGTGTGCTTGCTTGTAAAATGCGAATTAGCTCTTCTTATAATCTATGGAGGATTTTATTAATATAAACATGTCACCCCCTGAAGCTATGCTTCATTTGCATCCCGTAAAAAATTCATATACCATAAACTCTATATGTCTGTAATTTGTAACATTACCCTACTTTGCATAACTGTGTTGTAGCGGATATCTCAAGGCTTGACGAGATTCGAGCTGACGTCTCACTCAGACTGCTGCCGCCAGCGCGGTAATGAGGGACTACAAGAGGCGATGAGAGCTGCAAGGTTGGCGGTCCGGCAGGTGGGAAACATCTGGTGTCCATATGCCGCCGTCTCACGGTCCCTGGGTCTCCGTTAGGCGAGGGAAGAGAGGCTGCGATCAGGATACGGTACTTGTCTGGACCACGGCACGCGACCAACTCAGGGAGAAAAGGTTCTTCTAGCGACTAGAAAACACTAAGTTACAAGATTCTTAATCTATGCCATAAGTGAGTGAGATTAATTTTAGCATGCTCATGGAAACTTAGTACTTTAATTGTTGAACTTAGTTGTTCAGAGCTGACATTCAAACAGTGTTGTGCTGGTATCCTGCATCTTTGAGTATATGGAAAATTTTTATAAAAACTACATACAGACAGATGAGAAACTAGGCATCGGAGACTCATGTTCATATGGTGAAATATGTGTGTCTTGACCTGAGCAATAAGTGGTATACCTTTGTCTAGAGAGTTACGGGACACTCTGTATAATCTGAGAACCACATAAATAACAATGGAATGCTGTCCGTTGGTAAGTACATTACTTGAGATCGGCTGGACTAAACTGTCCATCTTTTTAATTTTCATAACATTCCAAAATTTCGATTTCATAGAAGGGTTTTATAGAAAAGGTTGAACAGTTTTAGCAAACCATTTGAACGATCTCTTTCATATGGGCGTTTTGTACGAACCAGGAACATAACTTTCGATTCACACTATGAATATTCATAATTCTAATTTCTATGAAAGAGTTAAAAATGATTAGTTTGGGATAAATATACAGTGGCAAAAGATCATTTAAGGCATTAGACCGACTGATGAAAGATCTACGAAACAATCAAAACCGGTTTGGTGGCGGAATTCTGTTGGAAGGTGAGTTTCACCAAACATTGCCATCACAGGCAACGCCAGACGATGAACGAGGGCACCCAAATTAGTTATAAATATACGTTTTGAGATGCAGAACGACCAATATATAGAAGTTTTTTTTAATGCAGTTTCTAGACAATGGCAATCGCAAAATCTCAGTTAACGTTTTGGCTGACAGCATTACATCTCCTGTAGATCTCATCATAGTATTTCTAAGCAAAATTACAAAAATAATGATTGATTAAACGCACGTGCTACATTGTTTTGCGAAAATCAATGATGTCGGTAGATTAAAAATTTGAAGATTGCTGGTGAACTGATAACTTGAACATTGTTGCACTGCGTAACTAGCCAAGTTAATGTCACCTATGAAACAGATTTTTTTTTTTTTTTTTTTTTTTTTTTTATTTGCTTGAATTATTCAGAATCCCACCTCGAAAAGTTTAATATTGGTCCGACTGAGAAATGTCAACAACTATATTTTTGTAATGGTGCCAGGTTAATAGTGATGAAACTGATGAACAAGTCTGATAACATATTATAATGGAGAATACGATTTGATATCACGAATCTCAATAATTCCAAAATACATACCATTTGAATGTCGAGTTTACCTGGCGTCTGGTAGTTGACGCTGTCTCAGTCTTGACTCCTGGAATCTAGAGTCATGTTCTTTTGAAGAGATCCAAAGAAAGTTGGCGCCGAAGAGGCTCAAAACGAACATTTACATCGTTTGTACATCAGCGACACCTATAAATAGGTGAAGTGGCAGTCTCATTGTCTCATCAGGTGCACAATTGATTACACTATGGTGTATCTGACACGATATCTATGCAAGGTGGAGCAACATAGTTTTCTACACATAACGTAGCTATGGTTGAAAGAGTTGATTCAATTTGAATGTAGAGTTTAGCTCCTGTTCACCTTCTTTCTGCTGCAGCGTCTGCTATCTGACACTGTCTCAGACTTGACTCCTGGAATCTGGAGTCATGTTCGTCTGAAGAGATCCATAGAAAGTCGGCGACTAAGAAGCTTGGAAACTCGGTTGCTATATATTTGACGTTAAACATTTTGCAGTTTCTAGTGCAGTTATCATTTACAATAACTATAAAAAATCAGTAGCCATTAAATATTCTTAACAAACTATGATTCTCTTTGCCTGAACGATGCTTATTACATGGTAAGCTTCTAAAAATGTTCCTACCTCACTTTAAACAAGCGCAAGGAAATTTTAAATAGCCCTCAGGTGGTGATAACTTACTTGGCCTTGGCCAGTTTGTAATGAAAGCTAATCACAATGCTATTCGTTGTTATACTAAAATACAACTGCAGTACACATTTATTGTGAGATACGTAGAGAGATAATTGCACACGATTAGTAACTTTTGAGCTGTGTTTATTGAAGGGACGAAAATTGTTAATGATGACCATCGTGACAACAGGTAAATGAACTCTAGTTTAGGTTTACATCATCAGCTGTTCAGGACAAAACGGCTGAGGGAGCAGAACATCGTTGGTGATCTGCCAGAAATCAGCCATTCTTCGCTTCACAACACATATGCTTTGAACCTAGAGGTTTGTCAAAGGTTTGTGTTACATGAGAGCCTCACCTGTTGATAGATGTCCGCATCGAGCAACACATAAGTCTGCTTTCAGCCCTAGGTGTGCATGTTACTCTGCAACAAGTGTAAATATACTGGCTGTAGAGATTTACAAATAGGCTAGGTTAAATTATTAGAAAGATAGTGATATTGTCTTTGAAATCTGCATTACACTACTGATCAAGCGCTTCATATTTAATATTTACTAGAAAAAGATTAATATAAGAAATGTTCTCACTTTAAGCTTACTCTACATATAAAGAAAATACATTCATACGCATTTCTAAAAAGCCTACTTTTGTCAAAAAGCATTATTAAGATGAGTTCTATAACAGTCTTATAATTTGTAGTTAAAGTTAGACAGTAACTTTGTCTTTTATATATGCACTATACAAATGACCAACTACTGCATACATAAGTTTGCTAAAATGCGCAGTTAAAAGTATATTTTGTTGTTGAAACTTCCAATTTTATTAGGTTTAATTAATAAACAATTATTTTCAAGAATGATCTATGGATTGAAGACTATAAGTGGACACTAATTTAAAATTGTAATTTTTATTAATTAAACCTCTTATAGTTTTATGATGTTACAATGTTTGCATAGAAAATTTGATTATATTTAACAGGCTATGACTTTACCAACGCATTTTTTTTTATGAATATGTTCGCAACTATAGCAAAAACATTGCAAATATAACATATATAAATAAACCTAATCAAATAAGCAAATATAAACATATTTTCCAAATTTCATAGTTTTTTTTTTGATATTGACTAGTTAACCAGTAAGTCAATCATAATCAGTCAATCAGAACATCCCTTTATATAAAATATACTGTGTCCAATAAAGTTATGTAACACTTTTAAATAATTTTATTTACAAAAGTATATTCAGAACAAGAATGATATTAAAATTGGATTAAATACCACTTTAAAGAGTTTTACGTCAGTTTTATCTGAGCTTGGCACGAGCACCATGAATTGCCCTGGAGACGTCCTGAATTTTGATCTCCTCCCATGTTTTAAACGGGACTTCTGGAATAATTGATTCAATCGAAGCTCTGAATTTAAGTGTTTTAAGTGTTCAATATAAGAACGTTATGAAGATGCATATTTCCAGACAAGTGAAAGGTAGCCTCAACACTAAAAACAATTCTGTTTATAAAATGTTGATCCAGTTCATTTTCATACAGAATAACAACAGCAAATTCATTTATCATGTGGCTTCAAACCATACAATATTTGAGGTTTTAACAAATAAATTTAAGTCCTTTGTTCAAACTTGGTGAACTGTATGCTTAGGGACATTAAACTGACGTCCACGTTGCCGCTCAGACTTTTTTGGACTTCTTTCAAAACGGGTTTTTAAGTTTTAGACGGTTTTATTCCTGTGTATAGCGTACCTGTATTCGTTTTGTGTAATAAGCTGCCTGTTTCCATAACCGTCTTATCCCATCAATAACCGCTGAGTCTATCAAACGGATTTTCATGAGACACTCGACGAAAATCACACTGCACTGAAATCACAGTATAAGTCTTCGCTAGCCACAAAATCTACTGAACTTTTCTTTGGAAAGTTTCTATCATACTTGTTTCCATAAAAAATTTAAGTATAGGTGAGAAAACTAGGGTAATACAGCTAATTAAAATAAAACTTTATAAATAACTGTTTACATTTATATCTGTTTCATATTCATGCGATCAATTATAGAGTAGCTTTATTCAATTAAAATGAGTAACATGATTTTGTATTCAAACTGTATATATATATATATATATATATATATATATATATATATATATATAAAACATAATTTAAAAAAACGAATTTTACAATAATTCATTAAATGGTCTATTACTGTATAATTTATCAAGGATTTATTTTAAAGACTATACTGACTATACTAAAGACTATATACTAATATATATAGTATATAGTATAATATACATATTATACTATTACATATACATACTATATGCATAATATACATATTATGTACAATATTAAATGGTATTCAGTATTACTGCAACAGTGTTGCCAACTCTCGATTTTCAATCAAATAAAAGCTTTTCAATTGACTCTATACTTTTAAAATGTTGATTCTCAACATACAATGTTTTGTAACTATTTTCTTGAATAAAAACATACTTAATAGTTTTGCTTTTTTTCGTTGAATGTTTATTTAATAAACAGATACTGCATTTTTTGTCTTATTTTTCGTATGTGTTAATTGATTTTTGTAACTGTGTGTTTCTTTATTATTAGCCTATTTTACATCATTCAATTTCTCTAAAAGTTTTTGTTTAAGTTTCCGTGTTTATTACCTATTAATGAACTTAATGTACTTCAAATCTATACAAATCATGTTTTAGAGACCGGATTTTGCATGTTTTGTCTCATGTCTCAGAAATGGGTGGTCTAACAGTTCAGGGACGTATTTTATTCAATTTTGCAGTTCATTTTACGCAATATAACGTAAATTTAACAACTATCTTTACTTCATAAAAACATCAGTTTCGCTTTATTTCCGTCCTTTCCTAGAAAATCGGGCGAAATATTTTGCTAGCCGTAGATCTCTACAAAGCGTTTCCGTACATACGTTTATATGAACTTTTTTCATTATTTTGACGAGAGGAAACCATCTAAGATGTTTGTTGGGTTATTCGTTGGACACCGTGTAAGTATAGTAATTTGAGTTTTAAATATTACAATTAAAATACTGCTATTTAAACTCAAGTACAATTATTCTAAAATGGACCAGAGTATTGCACATCGTCCAGTGACCATCAATAAACATAGTCAATTTTAAAACTGATGTCCCTTGATGCACCGTCTGTTCAGGAAAACAATTTATTGTAAGCGAACTCGTAGGTAAAATGGAAAAAGGAAACACTTAAAAAAAGAAAAAATTATAAAATGAAAAACTAACAAAAGTTTCCCAACATGATTCATGACAGCCAAATGTTTTCAGATAACTATCATATTCAATAAAATATACATCTTACTATCCTACAGAGTTAAATAGTAAACCCGATTACCTGTTTCCCTAAAGTAAAAACATTCCATTATCGATTCAATAGAGAAAAAACCTCATTATTATATACAATTAATAAAAAAGAACGAGTGAAGGAAATCTAAATACGTAGTTTGCTCACTAAAACAACAGCACAATTCAACTAAATATCTGCTCTCTAAATTAATGTACGTCAATTATTCTATAAAATAAAGAAACATTCCTAAATATCTGATTCTGTAAAACAACAGAACACAAAGATTTAGTGAGTGTGATATTGACTAAATTAATGCTCCTCATTATCCTGTGTAATAAAATAAAACACCTTATTATCTTATTCAGTATAACAACAAAATTATTTAACCAACTTCATATTGACTAGTTTAAGAAATCTCATAATTTTCAATAAGTTAAAATACGGATACAGATCACCTTATTCACTATACTAACATTTACCCCAAAAGGAGTTAGTAAGCTACAATAAATTAAATTGTTAGCGTTTAATTTGTTTAATATGTATACATATATATATATATATATATATATATATATATGTGATGTGTGTGTGTGTGTGTGTGTGTGTGTGTGTGTGTGTGTGTGTGTGTGTGTGTGTGTGTGTGTGTACAAGAAAGTAAAATTGAAATAAAACCTGTGTTCACAACTACACAGTTTTAGTTAGAATCCATTTTGACACAGATTGTTGGAGAAGCTCTTCCAGCGTAGTGTGCAACTTGACTCTTGAAGTCAACTCTTTGGTATTTTAATGAGACGTGATTTATTTCAATGATTATTACTAAGAGATAATTGAAGTCATTAGTGAAACCAGGAATCTATTTATAATACAGTCCAGAGAAGTCCACAGTGAATGAGACTTTGAATTTAAATGTTTAAAACCAATGCGGATTAAATATTTATTCTTGAAATGTTATTTTTTTGCTTAATTTTACTTCTAATTACAATTTTCACCTCCTTTTTTAATACAAATTAGATAATTATTCTTAGTATATATTATGTAAAAGGTCAATTATGTGTTCAAAATTATTTTTAATGTATACTTATGTAAATGTCCTGAAAATGATACTCCAGAATGTAAGTAATACATTTGTCTACAAAAACAAGACTAGGATTTTCTGTCTATCAGGGTTTCTAAAATCAAAATTTTAAAATTCTTGATTAGAATCAAAACTTGTTGATAGTAATTAATGTTTCAAAGAGTTCCTACAATGTTTTAAAGTGCATTGTTTGCTATTTTATAATCATTAAATTTTTTAGGTCGCTGACCATGACGGTAAAAAATGTTGAATTTTACTAATAAAGTCAAATTTAACTACACATACAATGTTGATTAGCGAAATAGTAACGTAATTCATGTTCTAAAGTAACATAGATTATTACCTGAAAGTCTTTTTATTTGTTTATTGTTATATTAATTTTATTTCCTTGCTATCGTCATTATAAAAATTAAAATTTTACATCAAGCAAAACAAATTTTTTATGAAATAATTTTTTTAATGTTCTCATTAAAAATGTTTGTTTGTGGCAATGTTCCGCATAGCAACAGCATCGACAGAACTAAATTAAATTTCAAACACCGGTTAATAGAGTTGGTATTGTAAACTATGCTAATAATAACTAATGATTTATTCATTTGATTATACTGTAATTCAACATTGTGCACATAATAACAACAATTATCAAATAATTATGCGTATTTGGGAGTTCTAAAATATTCATGTATAGTTGAACATGTATCTATATAGGTATAATTGTTTGGAATAAATTAGAGTTCAGTGTCCAAGTTTTTATATAGCCTATTTCATGTATAACCTACACAATGCATGTATTTATTGCTGTTGACACACGTTCACAGTGCATAACAAGTGTCATTCATGTAATTATGTGTCTTTCATACTCAGTCTCTTTTACAAATTGTTTCATTGTGTCATCCCTCATTCTTTCACTTACACTTGCATTCAGATCAGGCTTTTCTGGTTATTAATTAGCTACCCCAGCGATTTTCCATGAACTCGTCCACTGAATAAATCCATTTAACACGAATGGGGCTTCGTGTAATTCAGAGAAAGGTTTAATGTCGTATGTTTCTATTATGTCTTCAAAGAAGTCTTCTGATCACTGTGAAACTAGACCTTTAGAATCGGCTAAATCTATGTCGCTGGACTTTTTAGTTGTCAGAAGGCGTGGTTTGATATTCGGTGTATAACTAGACACATTTCAAGAAGCTACTCTATCCCTCAGTTGAACGATTGAACCATATTTACATTAACAAAAACATGCGGAAAACACTTAAATGTGTCGACCATTGAACACTTTTCGGTGAATAGGTTTTCATTTAATTTGAAATTAAATTTCTCGGTTTTCACTTCAACTTCCTCTCAACTTTCCATACATATCAAGTGGAGAGTGTAATCGTACTTATGCTGAAACTAAATTATCTGTTAGACAGCTTGGTGTGATTGTTATGGAGCGGATACAATTACAAAAATAAAACTTATATCGTACAAAAGGTTAATATGATGGAGGGATCATAAATAAAGAATAGTCGGGTAGCAGAATGGTGGTTTCGGTGGGAGGGCGCCAAAATAGGTTCTTTCAAGGATTGAGTTTCTATTTCAGACTGACTGTATTGAATGGCTTTTGGTAAAATTCTTTCTGAAATTTCATTAATTTCTGCTTAAAAACTAAATGTTAGTACGTAACACAGCCAGGCAACACAGTGTATCCATCCTCGTTTATAACAAAAACAAAGAAATGCAAGTTTAACACTCCACTGGTAGTTTTTCTCAGTGTTCAGAACCCTCTTAATATGTGAATTATTCAAGCAGTGGTCTTAAAAATTACAATAGCATTATGACATTATTAGGTCTTTCATCTTGTGGACCCCAAATTTTGTGTGTTCACTCTACAATCAGCAAAATCCATGGAAACTAATAAAGATTAATTATAAAATATTGGTTGTCTTTTAATTTATTTCCAAGGATACGATTGTCTTTTAGCTGTAACTTTGGCGCGAGTTAGTCGATTTTCTGCGAAGAGATTCAGGAGAATTTACAAACACAAAAAACTACTTTTGAAAGTAAGTGCCTTTGATTCAACTAGAAGACACCGAAGGATTAAGAGCAGATTTCCAAGTGCCTTAAGAAAAGAAGAAAGAAGTTTCTGGAAAGATACATAACTTTTTCGTTCACCAGCAGGAGATCCTTTTTAGTGTCGACACATCGAAGCTTCAGCCAGATTATCTCCTAGAACCTCACGAAAAGGGTCAACCTCTCGAGAATGGAGATGTTCCTCCTGCTTCTTCTGCGCCAAGTCTCAGAACGATGGGACGACCTGCACTGGTGCCCAATTGATCAAATGGTAAATCTGTGTAAAAACATCATTGACTTTTTCACTCAATAAAATATCTTCTATGAATTTTGTGTTAATTTATAAAACCTACCATCTATACAGGCCATCCAAATCAAATCAAATCTCGTTTATTTTCACAAAAAAATGAAAGACAAGTAAATCTTTGTATTGAAAGGGATAATAAATGTAGCATTTGGGTATCTAATCATTATAAAAATACAAGTAATACACTTTAAAATAATTAACACTAAATAATTAACGCTAAAATAATATTAAAAAGTCTTATATCACAAGAAATAAATCCATGTAATGAAATAAAGAGATTAATTAGAACACACACACACACACACACACACACAACACACACACACACACACACACACACACACACACACACACACACACACACACACACACACACACACACACACACACACACACACACACACACACACACACACACACACACACACACACACACACACACACACACACACACACACACACACACACACACACACACACACACACACACAGACAAATATATATACATATACATACAGGGTGTACATAAAGTCCTGCACGGGTATAATATTTTCTGAACGATAACAGATAAATAAACAAGATTTGGTACATCAATACTACACCTAAAAATCTACTTTTTGATGGAACTATCAGTTTTCTGTAATATCATGGGGACGTCCCGCAAGGAGTCAGAAGGAAATCTTAAATAGGAGCATAGGTCAATATGGACATCATTTTAAAGGGCTTATCTAGCAGAGTTTAATGCCGCAAACCGCACTCAAAAAGATTGATCCAGTACAAAATGGCGGCTGTTCGAAGATTTTACTTGGTTACATTTTATTAGTAGCCATAACCCCAGTAAAGCAAAAACTGCAACCAAACAAATACTGCAGCTAACTACTACATTATGCTTGTCAGTTGTACATAAGTGAATTATGACATTAGGTATCCTCAAGGGTTACAAATTTGGTCCTAATATATTGATAACAGGGAAAACCTGATAACAGTAAAGGAAAGTCTGAAAAGTAGATTTTTAGGTGTAGTATTGATGTACCAAATCTTGTTTATTTTATCTGTTATCGTTCAGAAAATATTATACCCGTGCAGGACTTTATGTACACCCTGTATATAAATATATACACATATACCCAGTGAAAACAGCATTTAATTTGCTACATAATTTCTGAATTATATAAAATATGGGGAAAGAGCCTACATGATCCTTAATGGCCTGTGCGTAGAATCGAGATGAAATTGTTAGGATTATAATTTTATCTTGAGCAGTGTGTAGATAAATTTTATACATTTTTTTATTGAAAGAAATTATCTGAAGCAAAATAACTTATGGGTATTATTTATGAATTCTGATAATTAGCAATATTATAGAGAAAGTAGACAAAAACAAATTCAAATATTGAGTGAACAAAAGTTAATAAAAATAGGATAATTACTTATGTAAACAGATTTTTCTATCTTTAAGTTGGAGAGGAGAGGAGAGGAAAGGGGACAATCCCGTCAGTCAGTTGTCAGATAGTCTATGTGTCCGACTGTAGTCAACAGAGATAAGTGACTGGGCCCCCTCACTTCTTGTGAGAATAAAAAACTCCTTGACATTTTCCTTAAAAACCTCAGGAGAGGGAGAAGAATCCGCTCTCATCATTGAAATAGAGGAATCGCCTAGGACATGAACAGAAAGTGTTTCATAATATTACTAAAACATTCAAAACGGGACTTAATGTTTGGAAGTATAAAGATAGACGGGAAAATGCTTGTGACTAACAGAAGTTTCGCCATAAGCCACAATATTAAAAGCTACCAGATTATATCCCTATAAGAGCAATGCTAAACCTAAACACTAACGCTCTTACGGGTCGGAAAAAAGTTTGGTAGAACTTTCATTTTAGATATACTCAAAATGTATCCCGATTTTATTTAATATCTTTAAACATTCTTTTACTTTATACAAAAAATATACAAGAAAAAGGCGTTTGGTTGTGTATTATTCGTGTGTTTGACACCAACCATAATTAATTGTGCTACAAAAATATGTACGAAGCAGTATTTGAGGTTCAACACAGGTCATGCGGGATAAAGGTCAAGGTCGTTTCAGATGTCTACACATATTTCACATCACCGATATATCGGAATAATAAGTTGACAATTTTTCACTAAGCTCTCACTTCATTACCTAGGCCGATAAAAGCTAATCAATTAATTAAAATATTTGCCTGTTAAAAGTAATAAGAGAAATACCATATATTTTTTTCATTTTATAGGTGTATTTTTTGGCCATAGTGTAGTTTGTAGGGCGTAGGGTTGCAGTCAGTTAGGTATTGTGCCGTAAACTTGAATCGAACTAGTCATCATAGAAAAATAGCCTCGAACGTTTGGTTTTAGTGGCAAGGTTTTTTTTAAATCTAGAAGGGTTTTTTAATTATTCAATTAGAAAGGACGTAATCTATTATGTCCCCACTGTCAATCCTGAGCAACACAAGCTGTCAGTAATTTGTAACGTCACCGTCTAGATGGTGCAAATAAGGCATAATTTTGGACTTTTATAACATTTCAACACATTTTGAACTAAGTGTCCTTTATTCCTTGGAATCCATTATTAATAATGGTCTTACTCTATTCTACCCTGGGTAGGTTTAAAGCTATTTTAGAATTAAATTACTGCCATTATATTCCGGTACGAGACTTCTTTACTATTCGGAACCTTATAAACCAATTATATTATTTACTGTCAATATATTTTAATAATAATTATAACTATAGAAAAGTATCACTATGATTATAATGAATAAAGAATTGACATTTCTCATATTTCTGGATAATTGTGGTCCTGATGTATAAGTAAGAACACCTCTTCTTCTGGATTTCACTTGATTGTGTAGTCTATGTGTCTCAATACCGAAGCGAATTATCACTTTTTGTCACCGATATTTTATCCCTTCAAATGGTCATGGGCTCCAGATTCCAGGAGCCAGTGCCCTTACTCCATACTTGCGGTTACCCGCCACTTCGCACGCAATTTCGTACGCTTTATTTCCGACGCCAATTTTGAGTTTGGCTTGTTGCCACGGTCAAGAAAATATATCAAAAATGTATATTTATGGCCATTTTAATTTACTCAGATTTTAGTGTTTTTTCTCCTGCCTTATATCACCGATCAAGAAAAAAAAAATATATATACGAGTACACCCACCAATCTGAGTAGCCTACTTCTGTGAAAAGACAACTAACATGGGTTTTATAGAAGTTTTTTTAATTTATAAAGACTTCTATACTAACTTAAAGAACTTAATTTAAGAAAGTTAGATACTAACTTAAAAGTAAGTTAAAATATATATCTTTACTAAAACTTTTCATTTTATTATCTGGATATTTTCTTACTCTGTAATCAATTGCGTTACAGAAAAAGTTGAAATAGAGAGGGTTTTTACCATAAAGCTTACTTTATGCTTTAAATTTGAACAAGCGAGACAAATATTTACGGATAGAGTAACAAACAAACAAACTCACTTTCGCATTTATAATATTAGTTAGGATTAGTGAATATCTTTATCCTGCAACAAAATGCATTTTGATTTTATAGCACAGGATCACTTACAGGATACAGGCAGGGCTAAATCAGTAACACAGTCCTCTTTCGTAACACTGCAATTTAAATTACTCTTATATATTTTTTCTGAATCTTAAAAATTCTAACAATTTTCTTCGTGGTACAATGCCTTTTCATTCTGTGATACAATAGATTAAGAGGTTGTATATAAAATCAAACTAAGCTGTCCTCAAGACTTATAAAGAACAAAATTTGGTTTTGTTACAAAAGGCACAAACGCCAGGTGAAGGTCTAGAGAAAACATTGTCCATTTGGAACGCCAGATCAACCCGTTATCAAGATGTATGTTCAGGAATTTTGTGGAGTCTGCTGTCACTAAAAGAACATTCATCAAGGTGCTTCTTTTTTATTTCAAAGTTATTATATGCTTGAAGCATTTTATTTTAACTGGTTTCTTCAATATTAATTTTTGCAAAATGTGCAATGCAGGAATTAACGTCTATTAAATTTGTTATATTTTACTCACTGATGCATTTTGATTAGAAAATGTTTGGTGTCATTGGCACATTGAGTCATTTGAATTTTTACATACACGAGAATCAATACGAGCCTAATAAATGATCCCTGTAAAACACCGTATATCATTTACACTTTGTTTTATGTCATAGTTCTTCTGTTTAACCAATGTCTCATCAATATTTAGCTATCACATCGGGTTTATAAGACTGAGTATTTCTGTTGACCATGCACCATTTAATCCGGTATCCTGCATGTTGTCTTATGTGTAGTAAACCTGCATTTGAACAGAAATGTATTTAGTTTCTTATTCGGAATCTACTAATCAGCTACTGTAGCACCGTTTCATGAAAGTCTGCACATATGATTTCAGGTAATATGGTACTGTTGTAACATGAAGAATATTGTTGGAATTACAGAACTGCTTGAAAATGAAATAAGGAAATTATGTCATTCACTAAAAACCTTTTGGTAATCCCTGTGGTAATCAAAAGAATATGTCATGTAATACCATGCTATTTTTTCAACAATAAGTTTTTTCAAAGGATAAATTCCCAACCACTTTGGTCATCGAATTACCTACCACTAACTAAAAGTGTAAAACTTATAGTCAATATGGACACGTGACCGTGTTTTTCATGATCCTTTTTTCTCAGCTTCATGCCAACTGAACAGCAATGGGCAAAATTCTCAATTTCCACATCCAACGCAAGGTCTCCAGACAAAACGATAGAACTAGGCATTCTGACAATTCCCGGGCGTCCTTCATGTAAGATATTTAGCACTGTTCGGCCCAAGCTCTCTGGTAACATTACTCGAGCCTTACAAAAAAGTATTCCATCTTTAAAACTCAACTCTACCCGCGTATAAGACACTTTTCAGCTTTTATTTCTATTCAGGCTAGAAATTTCTCAAATCAAAAGACCTTTCTTTTCTATCAGAATCAGTAGTGGTAAGATCTCGTTGAACCTTTTCTATTATGTTTAGATATTTTCAGGCGAAGTTTGAGAATTCGATTTCCAAACTCTTTTTGAGCAGTTTTTTTTATTAGTTGTGGAAAGCAATGATTTCCCACTCTTTTGTCTGAACTGGATTCTTTCATTTTGATCTGCCTTTACCGGTTGGATCTTGAATGTGTAACTTCTTAGCAACATCTCAGAACCAGTCAAAGAAACACAATATTATTTCGATGCTGAACAGATTTTATCGATTTGTCGAAACTTTTTATGTACAAAAAGTATCAGATGATCTTGGTATTTTCAAAGACTATAAAGTTCGGATTAAGCTTATCCTAATGCTGTCCAAAAGATTTGCAAGCCCCACCAATCACGTATGCATTACCAGCAGTTCAATAGGAGATAAACAGGCTCGTATGGGAAGAAGTATTAGTACAACTGGATCTGTTCGTTTGTTTGAAGTTTGTTTTTGACAATGGAAGAATTGTGAAGGAAACAGGATTTCCCGGACATTAGCCATCGTTCAGTGATACAATAATACACTGTTACACAACTACTGTGTTACAGATTGTGACTTTCGAAGAACCTTTATGTAATTTATTGTTATTTTATACCTCTAATCATATGTTCATCTAGTAATTTGTTCTAAATGTAATGTATAATTATAATAAATGTATATGCAAAATATATTCAGCAATATCAACAGCTCATTACAATATTTAATTTACATGCAAACGTTTCTGGTAAAAAAATAAAATAAATGTAAAATGAAGGGAAGAACGAGGTCCAGAAACTTCAAGTGGAAAGAGTTACTAATATCGTTAAGATAATAACAGTTATTTACAAAGCATAAAAGGACCTTTAAACTTTAATTTTTGTGTTGCTACTTCATGCCATATTCATTATAGAATAAAAAACTATGAAATGTTCTAAAATCAATACTGGATCATTGTTTGGTTGTTTAAAGTTAATACGGTTCTCATTACGCATTAAAGTTTTATTTGAGTGTTTAATAATTATTTGATTTAATGTTTAATTTTATAAAGATTAATAAGTTTAAGCATTGTACTTAGAGAAACTCCTCGCGGTCCTTTAATAAGATACTAAGATACCCAACTCTTATATAAGTTGGGAAATGTCATTTTACTGATCTTGATCCAAACATTTATAAATAGTTATAGCTGTAATTGAGTCGACCAAGGTCACGTATGAAACATGTTCCGAGTCAAAGTAAATTATTAACTTAACGATCTAATAACTCAGTCCAGAGCAATATCCGTGTTCCACATTCTGCTGCATACATTTAATAATTCCTGTTTGTTGGAATAACGTATCTAATCACAAGAACCGCGGAACACGACAGAACAATCGTTATTAGCCATGTTAGGTGCACGCAAACCCATTAACTTGCATTGATAATTCAATCTTGTTCCAGTTATTAATAACGTATCGCTTATTACCTATTAATTAAGCCGCTCAGCGTACACGTTTACAATGGCAGCATCCACTGTTTTCAATTAGCCAAATAAGTATTTTTAAGACACCCATTATTTATTTTACAAATTATGATTATTACTAGCATTAACATTTAAAAGTGAGTTTTGCATCTAAGGGTCTGCATTAAAATACAAATTATTTAAATACATTTGGTATGCCAAAATCATCATCAGATTATTTCAGGCCTTTTTATAGGAATTAAATTTAGACATTTTTAGTTTCTGACCATTCATTGTACCTTAGCTTGAGAATTCTACCATTAAGACATCTTTTTGTTTTTAAAGTTATAACAGCATTTTCAAGCAGAGTGGTAATTCCCCCAAAAAATATGGATATGTTCAGAAATAAATTAAAAAGTAGGGAAAATATTTATGTCCCTAGACCATTCATAACCTTTTATAAAAAAATGTTATGTTTATTGCACCAAAAATGTACAACTGTTACCATATGATTTAAAAAATGTAAGCAGTTTTAACAAATTTAAGAAGGGCATTTTAAAATGGCTGTTTACCATAAGCAACATAGAAGATCTGCTGAATTAAATATAACTTAATCTTAGGTGATAAAAGTATTATTTATTGTTTTTTGGTCATTGTATCTGTTATATAAATTTTATTGTATTGTTTTGTAAATTGTATTTATCTATTTGTGTCTAGTTTGAGTTTTACAAAGACAAATTGTTATTTAAGACTGCACTGATTATATCTAAAGAGTATAGTACCATTATTTAATTCTGATGACAGCAGGTTATGCTATTAAATATGAAGGAACCTCATAACAGGCTTGCCTTTGAGGCCCTATTGTTTTCCCTTTGGGTGGGTTAATTTTTGGCATAGAATGGAATTATTGTAAGCAATGTATTGTTTATACCTACATTTGAGGAAAATAAATTTTTCTTGATTCTTCTTGATTATTGATACATGAGTAAGTGCCCTGAAATACAATACAGGTACAAGCTCCATAATTTGTGAGCTGAAACTATAATCTACTACCCCCTTATTAATTATATAGTTTTCAGAACACTGTCGGAACACTTTTTTCTGGAGGCTTCCCCAACCTGCTGCACTAAGAGGGTGAAATGAATATCATGTAATTAATTATGAGTTCATTAAATCTATAACTGAGGCAAATACTGTACAAATTCACATTTATGTGCTCAGGTGTTGTTATTTAAACGTTGTTAAAAAATTGTCTTAATTTCTTAATTTCGATTTTCGAATTTTTTCTTTCTTTAGACAAGTAGTCTTTTCAAAATTATGGTTAGAACTAGCATTGAACTTTAAAGGTGAGTTTTTGTATATAAAGCATTAAAAAAACATTTTGATACATTTTGTATGCCAAAATAATCATCAGGATATTTCACGTCATTTTATACGAGTAGAATTTAGAATTTCTTATATGATCAAGTGCACTCAAACACAACCACAAGGAGTTCCAGCTCCACAATTGTAGAAAATCTATAACCCATAACCCCTTATTATTCTTCGGAAACTGCTGGAACACTAGCTTTTTCTTGGGGACATCTTCATTCTACCACACTAAGAGGGGTGCAACAGATGTCATATGTAACTATTATTCCTTAATTCTTCAAATCAAGCAAATAATGTGAAATTTCACATCTTCATGTTCAGCTGTTTTTATTTGGGCTCGGTTAAAAATACGCCCAGATTTCATGCTTCACATTTTTGTAATTCCATTGAGTTATCAAAACATTTAAATTCGTTTTCTCTCTTTTTAGGAGAGTTGACTTGGCGGGCTAAAATTATAAAGCGACAAAAAACCCGTTTGCATAAACAACCGCCAATTTAATCTCTCTAGCATAGGAAATGTCTTAAATATCAAACTTAACTATCTCGAGAACGGATTCCTTTTTCAAGATCCGTATTTACCTTTTCTTCTGATTGGGAACGATGAAAAAAGTCTAAAAAAGAAGACGACATTCTGACTATCAACCACGCTATAGTTTTGGGTGGAGGTCGAAATAAGTCGGTATAGAAAGGGGTTAAGACAACAAAAAACTATTACTTAGAGCTACCCCCATAGCTACATGGGGGGGGGGGGGGAAGAATTGCATCAATTTGAATTTTGAGTTTAGCTCCAGTTCAGCTTCCTCTTAGTGCAGCGTCTGGAATCTGACCCTGTCACAGACCTAACTCCTGAAATCTGAAGTCATGTTGGTCTAAAGAGATCTAAAATGTCGGCAGAGAAGAAGTTCATAATGAACTTGACATAGTTTTGTCATAAGAGTAATATAGTGTAATCTAGGTGTAATATGTATTGTCATTGTCTCAGAAGGTGCAGAATCAAGTGCACTACTTCTCAAGAGATAACTTTGAGATCACGCATAAAAATCATCGTAGTGCACCTAATGAGACAGTCTTCACAAAGCTTACACTATATTTCTCTATTTTGAGAGTCCATTTTGAGCTTCTTCGTCACCGAAAGTTTTGGATCACTTCTGACGAACATGGCTCCAGATTTCAGGAGTCTATACTGTGACAGTGTAAAATTCCGGACGCTGCAATAAGAGGAAGATAATCTGGAGCAAAATTCAACATCTACATTATTCGGTAATATTTTTAGTTTTTAAATACCTAATACCAATCATTAGAAACGTTAATAATAGTTATAAATCTGCCAATTTCTAGATAAAGTGACCGAGTTGTCATTTTCAACCAAATAATCGATCTTCATCTTCATATGGCTGACGGTTGTCGGTTTTAACTTTTATTTTAACGATAACGCTCAGTCTCTATCTGGATGGCTAACAGGAGAATGACTATTGTGTACATTCATTAAATTTTAACATCGAATTAAAAACAAGACGTATATGAAAGATTCAGCAATTTTGTTTTTATATCTTTCGCTATTCCATCATTTTGGCCACTATAAACTTGCGTCATTGACGGTCAATTTCTTTATTAAAGTTAAAAATCTTTCTCGATTTCCTGTAAAACCAGTTTGGCGGCTAAGTTGCGTAAAGTCATAATGTAAATTCTTCCTTGCAGCAAAACCTTTCTTGTTTTATTACAGTAACAGAAATATATAATTGACCAATAATTTTAAATTTATTGCTCATGACCAAAGTCAAAGATGCCATCTTTAGATGGCATTAACTTTCATTAACTTCAATGATGACTATCATTGAAGTTAATGAAAGGTCTTGTGCAATAAACTTAAAATCATTGGACAACTGTGTATTTGTTTTACTCAAGTAGTTTTTGCCATTGCTAAACAATAAACTTAAATAAGAGTTCTTTTCATTAAAAGAACTCTTATTTAATAAAATATTCTAGTTTTGTTTATTGAAAAATTCATTTTTAAGCATTATTGACATTTTATGGTTTACTATTTATGATAACGTTTTGCATCACTGGAGACAATTTCTTCCATCACTTTTGTTACTGACATTCCTGTTGTGGAAACTAATTTCGACGTCATTAGCTCTTCCTGACCTAAAAGGAATTATCTCTGCTAAGACGAAATTTATTTTCCAAAGTCAACTTCCAAACGAAAAGCAGCTATACATAGAGTTATGTATAAACAATAATCGTCTATCAAAACCTATGCTCCTAAGCAAATTTAAAAAATCAATATCATTTTACGAATGTTTGGTTATTTTTCACCATCATCCTCTTTAGGATACAAAAATTCACCTTAATAGAAAATTTATAAAAAAAGCAATTACAAAATTTGCAAGTTGCACCATAAAAACGTTTGGTTATGAATTAATAGTGTAGTAATTTTAAAAATGAAAGGCAAATAATTAAATATTATCACAATTTGAAGTGGTTAAATATGAAACCTTATTCACATCCATTCACAAATGTGAATGTGTGTTTATGGCATCAATCAGAAATAAACTAATTACATGAAACATAAATTGAATATCGACTTTAAAAGATCTACTTCCTTTCCTTGAACTTAAAGATCAATTGCAGCATCTAATATTTTTATTGCAACAATTTACATCACAATTAATTTTCTTTTTAACTTTTAAGTCACATTGTTATGGAATATTTCACATTAAAGTGTTTTACAAAATTTGTAAGTACCACTAACGTTAACTTATATAAGGTTTTTATCAAGTTGAAGTAGTTTGGGAACTTTTCATATTACATCGGGGCAAGAGAGACGAGGACCTACATTTATTCAATTCTGCCTCAACTAGAACTGCTTAACATTGAACTATTTTAACAAGCATTCTGACTAACTAGTAGTTTAAGTTATTATTCGTTACTTTAGAGTTGTTAATGGTATAAACTTATGTAGAAATGAAAATGTGTTATAATTATTATTATATATAGTTGGCTTTTCAACGGAGTATGCTTTCATTACGCATGGTAAAATTTGCTTCTGAATTTCCAACCAGGCTTGACATCAGATAAAGTATATTCTAGATCTATTTGTACATAAGATCATGAGAGAACCCATTTTATTCATTCGCTATATAATACGATCAATTGTTTATAACATTTTAAGCGCATCCTTGGTGCTTCATTGTTGCAGGTGCATCGAGATCAATTCAGGTGTGGTTTACAGCTGTTTTTGTTCATGGGAATCCTCTTAGAGCAAGCGTCTGGAATCTGGAGTCATATTCGTCTGAAGAGATCCTAAAAAAGTCAGAAACGAATAAGTCAGATAACGAAGCTCAAAATGAACGCTTTAGATTTCATCATTTCGACAGCAGAGACAACTAGACTAAAAAATATAGTGTAATTTAGGTAAAGTGGTATTCTCACTGTCTCATTAGGTGCATAATTGAGTGCACTAAGATGTCTCTGACACGATCTTTAGGCACGGTGGGGCGTTTGAGATCTCTACACATAACCTAGCTATGGTGGGAAGGAATCATCAATTGAACTAGAACTGAACTGAACATTCTATTGAATCAACCCTTCCCACCATAGCTACGTTATGCGTAGAATGCGAATTCATTGGGAAAGTTGTGTGTTTAATTTTAAAGTAATAATAGGAGAATGTTTATTCCCACAATGAGGATCCCTTTTTGTTGGTTTATATCTACCAGTAAAAACCCAACCGGGTGCAGCAAAAACCGTTATTGTTAGTTACTTACATATCTGGACACCCTCGTGGAACTCCAGGAGTGGCACGCCACAAACCGCAAATACTATGAATTAGGAGGAAGGATAATAAGTTGATCTAAAGATCTAATTTGTTATGAGCGATGATGGTTGGGGTGTATGGAGTTCCTATTGTGTTAAACACTTCGGAACCCTTAGACATTGTGTTTAGTAAGCCTAAACGTGTTAGACACTCCTTCAGATTCCCTCCCAGATTTGACAGAAAATAGTCTCCCTCTTTTCCAAGGTGGCATAACCGACATAGTTTCCAATGTCCCTCCTCATGTTTGTTGTACAGTGAGTTCTCTGCTGGAGATGGCTGAAATTCCCATTACCCATTCTGCATGTACTGTCACTCCGAAACCCGTGCAGAAGCTTATTGCTGAATAAAACCTAAACAAATATACCTATGTTTTGAAGTAATAAATCGCTGAGAACCTTCATCGTTATTATAACTTGCAAAGATATGCCAAAACTCACTAAAAGTTTTACACTTTAAACCCGTTACAAAGTGAAAGTCTGAGTGCCAATCCTGCTGCGTCTAGCTATACTAGGCTTTGCGGTTAATACTACCAAATACCATAGACACAGAGTAGAAACAAAAACGAACTATAATATGGACCTCAACATTGTATTTGTGAGCCAAAGGCAGCATTATTGACGGCTTAGAAATGCTTAGCCACTTTCACTCATGTACGCCACTCACCACGCACTCGTCAGTGGGAACATCAATTATATGCAGATCATCACGTTTACACGTGTGGTACTGGATTCCCCTAAGAGATTCCACCACCACCCCCGGACTATAGGCTAAGGCCCTTCTTGGACGTTACCTCGAGCAGAAATTTGTCAATTATCCTATTTTATATTCTAATAGTATTACCTCCTTCCTGGTCCTACCATTCCCTACAACCACAAAACCAGGGATGGAAAATCCAGATATGAAAATAGCCCCCCCATCGCAAACAGAAGCTTGGAAAAAGATACACTTCTGGGAGGCATGGTCATCCCCCACTGGAAGAATATACCAGAGCGATAGAGCAATTATTTGGAACTATTACAATGGGTTTTATTTTTTCAACGTTATTTTGAAAAGACCGTGACTAAAATGCAAAATTATAATAAGAAGTACACAAATTGCCAAGCGGTCTATGTCATTTTGTACACTTCTGCAAAGTTTATAAGATAACACACATTTTTCAAAGTAATATTTCTACTGAATACCACCAATAACTCATTAGAATACACAATAAAAAAGCAATAATTGTTAAAACCACATGTTATAGTTTACCTGGAAATCGTCGGAGTTATGCATTGTAATTGTGTAACCAACAATAATTGATTGATCCAGAATCTGATATGGTAATAATATACTTCATTGTATTAAAATAATTGTTCGGCGGATTAATTAATTGGAAATTAACTGTTCAGTGTTAATGACCGAGTCCTGATTGAATTATCAATTGACTCAATTGTGAGCACGAGAGTCGGCAATGAATTAGTGATGGTTATCAGACAATTTCAACAATAACATGTAGTGACTTAAACAATAGTTTGCATTTGTACACAACATGTGGTATATTTTATATTTCTGAAAATAGATATGTTTTGTTTCAAAATAATGTGTTTTATCCAAGATACAGACTTTCAAAGCAACCAGAAAAATAAAAGGATTTGGAAGACTAGAAGGATATCTTATTAAACGAAGTTTTTTTATAAAGTTCAACAATGGCCAAGACGACAACGATGAACTTTTATATGTAACATCCAGCAATACATTGCACCATACGGAATAACTGTAATATATGATAGTATGATTGTTATGACCGAGTCAAACACCCACACTTCCGGTATAAGTGTGGTGATATTCGTTAAAGAAATTGGCTTTTCTCAGTTATAATGCTAAATTTCTGTAAGCATTGTCCGTAAGTATTATTTTTCGTTATGTAATAGTTATTAATCCAAGTGCTTCTTGTAAGGAAAAATCTTAATGAATACCACTAGTCTTCTTTAAACCTTTTGGTGAAGAAGATCAATGTATTGGCTTAACGGTAAATAAATTGGGGTTGCTTTTCGCGGGGCAATAGTCAAAATTCATCGTTAAAATTCGTGTTGAAGAACTTCGTGGCAGCATTCACTTCGTGGCCTACGTTTGCAGACAGCGTTAGAGATAACCAGTTTTTCATGAGAAGTTGAAGGGAAGTATTTCATTAGGAAATTGATTTGAGAAATTTGCGTCGATATAAAGGAAGTGAACTGCATAGTTTAAGACTATGTTTTATAAAGGATATGCAGTTTATATAAAGCCAGTTTACACAAAATATCAGTACCTAACAGAGTGTAATTAAGGAGCGTTATAATAAATTACTAATATTAGCTCTGAAACCTACATTGATTAATTAGTGGATAGCCCATGTACATCAATATAACATGATTGATAATTGTTTCATTGATGATGATAATGATGATGACGATGATCATTGATGATTGTGTTATTCATTCACTGTGTAGTAACTTTTGGATAACTAATCCATATATATGAGAGTTTGGTTTTTCAGAAATATTTTTTCTATAAAGCTTGTGGAAAAATTAAAATGTTGGATAGTAAATCTGAATGATTTAAAATGTTTAAAATACCACCCAAATACAATTCTCAGTTTAGAGTGCGTTTTTATTACATTGGGGAAAAACATTCTTGTTTATTTCATAATATAGATTTATAAATTGTACATCACCCACCTCTACCTTTTGAAAAGGAAAAAAGAAAAATATAGTAGAATGTAAGGTACATACTCTTAGTCTTTTATTATTTTGTCATTATAAAAAAGTTAAAAGAGGCATTTGCACCATTTTCGTCAGTATAAAATTTACTACAGAATGTTTGATACGCATTAAAATAATTATGTCAAATTTATTTTATATTCATATTAGTTAAGTAATATTGACAAAATAATTTGCTTGCAAGGAACCCTTGTGTTATAAGATGACGACGATATAAAATATGAAGAGAAATAATTACATCTCATTAAAAGAAGTCAGTTGAATGAGAAGGTCAAGCCTCATCTGATTATATCACGGTCTAGTCGTCTGTAATATAGAATTTATGATTTTATTTTACCTTGTTTCCATATTTTTATATTGTATGTTACGTATAAGTGTTAAAAAATACAAAAAAAAAAAAAAAATAAAAATACCTTTCGAATCCGATATAAGAAGTGTGATGGATATTTTTCCATCCTTTAATGAAGGTGTGTACTATGTAGGCTGAAAAATAAGTATACCTGTACAATAAACACTCTGGTTGCATTAAATCTTCTACAAACCGTGCCATAAAAAAGATATTCCATTCCTAAGTAAGTTCCTAAATGTTTCACTGTACCTTAGAAGTCGTCTACAGTAACGCATTGGAATTGAATAGAGGAATTTCAGAAAGTTAATATGAATTATTTTGTAATTTTAAACTACAATAATTCAACATACAGTATCCAATACATTGAACGACATCGCGAATTATAAGCTCTGAATAAATATTTGAGTTTCTTTATGCTGTAAAAAATTTGTAGGATTATTAGAAGATTTTCTTAAACATTCATTCCCAGCTCTTATAATACAATAAAACATGATAACTGGAACCTGAAAGGAGTGGGAATAGATGCAAACAGGCTTAAGGCACATACACAAAAATGGGTTAAATATAGCATAGACATTCGTCCATGATATAAATCATCCGAATAGTGCAAGAATAAGTGTTAGACAAGGAATTAACAAATTAAATATTACTTTATGAATTTTATCAAACAAATAATACTAACCGAACTGCTCCATTTTAGTAGGACAATATCAATTACATTTTGTAATGTAGTCAACCTACAAAGAATTGAGTTTGAAAAGGAGAATAAGAAGTATTGGGTTGAGAAAAGTTTGGAAGAGAATCTGTACGGGTTGTTAAGTTTAACGCCAAAATATATTGAATTCTTTTTCAAGTTAAAGTTTTGTCAAAGTTGGCTTATTACTTGGAGGAGAGGTGTGGCAGTTGGAACAGTTATGTAGTTTCCTGTCTGGCGCATAGATTATTACTCTGCACATGGATTTGGTAGTCTGAACGTCACTATATCACTTTATATTTAATTTAAATTTATAAGTCGAGAAAGTCCTGGCCACAACAGCTTTGACAAAGGTTCTCGGTGAAGTCAATTTATAAATTTAAAATCTGAATTCAAGTTGTCCCAATTGACAATACAATTGAATTTGGTATTTACAAGATATGAGTACGCCTCACAATGTGTCACGAAGCAGGTTTCGCTGAGGTTGTGTGCAAAATTTTAACTTTAATACTTCATTTCATTCTCATGATGTTCAGAATAGAGACAGACAGATAATTATACAGAAAACCCCCCTGGGGTACAACAAAGAAATGGTGCCAGCCAACGGTGTAATAGGCCAAAATTACTCTGAGTTAAATTCTATGGTTGGACATGAACGTGTTCAATTCTTATTTATACACAATTGAATTAGTTTATTATGTATTTATAAATGAAGTTTCATAAAACATTTTAAGTCTACAGATGAAATTTTTCTCAAGATATCTTGCCAACATTACAGTTCATCGAGTGAGGTTTTCTAACAGGGTTTCAATAATAAACTTTTACTGAGGTAGGGAGGGTACTAAAACGAAAGAGAGGGATGAAATATAATGGTACCACCGACTTTTAGCATTAAATTTCCACTGTATTATTTTGTTATGCACAAAATAGTAGTTTACATGTTTTAATGTCACATGTTGAAATCTCATACGATTGTACTTAGCTTGTGTAAAAGAAATATTCTGCTATTTTGAGGTTCCGATCGTAGTTACCTATACGAACAATGTAAAAGTATTTGCTAATGTTCAACCAAATTCCATGAGTGACATACGCCATACAGAAATGAAGCTTCATGGAAAATTCCAAGTCTCTTGGTTTCTTGAGTTCCAAGGTTCTTGAGATTTCGTGCGAACACAGACAGACAGAAATTAGATTTGTTGTACAGGTGACAACCAATGATGGTGTACATATGGCAGAAGTTTGTCAAATTTTTGAGTTATTCATTTTTTTTTTAAAATATTTTGAACATAGCTTTACAAAGTGTTGTCACTTCTAAAAATACTGTTATACACGTGTCTCAAGGTCCTACATCCCCAAAAATCAGTTTGCTACATTTTTTTGAACATATGGACTATAAAGTTATGAATATAATTTAAGTCAACGTCACAAATTTTAGTCATCAACGTCCTATTAAAGGTAAATAAGAATATTCACTCATTACATAGATAACAACATTTGCCAATAAGCATATTACAGAATCAAGTTTATTGCAACAATTTTACAATTTTATTTTTATATATTAGCCTATTTTATTTAGGAAACTGAAGTATATAATAAAATATTACTATTCAGCCAAGAATAATATAATTAGAACATTATAAAGTTAGAAACCGCAAGACTAAGTGTGAAGTAATAGGTTTCGTTAAAGAATAATGAGGAAAATTCATACAAGGATGTGCATCATCATCGACCTCAATCTTGCACATGTAAAAATTATGTTCCATGCAAGATTTGAAGTATATCTCAGTTCAGATCTCAAGATACAGCCAATAGACAGAAGAGAAATTTTTCGACTTTTGAGAAATCTTCACTGCAGCTCAGCCAAATCCCACCGAGTGACATGTACCAAACTAGATGTTGCCAATATAAAAATGAAGTATCATATAAGTCCGTAGTTCAATTCTATCCAGAGATATACTGTGGAGAGACATACAGAAGTTGAAGTTTGCCAGCTCCCGATGGTCAAGCTTCGTTGACACTCAGCCAATACAAATATTTTTTCCAAATCACTAATAGTAAAATCTACTATTAGTTTCATACATTTCATACATTAAAAATGAAAGCCTGTTTACTGAATAAGATATGTGTGTAATTAAGTTACAAATCAATACTATGCTTACTGCCTGAGGAATTATTAAAACAATTAAAATAAATTAGTTAAAATTCTCTAGTCTCGTATATTACAAAAGGTAAAAAATAAAAATGTATCATATAAAATAGTAACAAGAAGTACTACCGTTACTTACTGATATACTAAATTCTTCTATGTGTAATATTTCTAATAACTTTGTATCCAATGCAAGACTGTTAAAGAATAAAAAGCAACATTATGCAATGTAAGGGAAGCAGTTACAAGGACAGGAGAGTAAATAGTATCAGTGTAAGGAGAGGTAAAGGGTATAAAGTGATGCCGGGACACAATAAGGGACGGGCCAGATCAAACACCCTTGCACTGGAGACAAACAACCCCTCAGGGCCAGCTTACGCCCCTAATCTCTCCCTGTGGCACGAGCCAGCCCTTCCGTCTCTGTCTCGCGTCTCAGGCCTAGGTCAACTTTCTGTCTCCACTTTGCCGTTACTTCACTGATAAAATTGTTTGAAGTAAAGTCGGTGTTTTTTGCCCTTCAACGCGTTCACGACGACGTGTACCCGATCGGATACACACCGAGCTTTCGTAATGCGTGTCGTGCGCCCGATGGGGTACACGTTGTTATGCAATTCCTTATTGTGTTTTAATTGTTTACGACTTTGTGGTTTGTTAAATTAGATCCCTCCCTTAAATACATCGGACTATTGTGTACTCCGCCATCAAACATACGATTGTTTAATTTTTAAGGTGAATTAATTGTTTATATAACTCCTTGGAGTACACGGAAAAATTTGAAAAAAAACATTGAAATAGTTTTTTTGCATAATTGCGAAACTTACATACTGTTATAGTTATACTTACAAGTTTAACGTAAACATACGATCATGAATTTTGGCCATTATTATTTTAAAAAATCGACGGCAAATAGAAAAGTCCGGAAATACACTGACGTCGTGAACTTGTTAAATAACAGGTTTAACCTTTTGAAAGCCTGCTCCTGTTTTATATATTTTCACTTTGATTGTTTATATTCAAAGTACGCGTTTAAACACACCATTGCCGTTATAAACCCTTTTGAAGAGACTCAAGTTTAGCTTAAATTTGAAAAGGTCCCTCGTATAAACTTGACACTATAAACAACCCATTATAGTTTCAACACATTTTTGTTTTGAAGATTTCCGTCTCTAAGTTATAAACTCTTCATTTAGATACCTGAAATCTGATAATTTTGTCTGCGGAATAAATCATCTACTTGACACTTAGATAAGAAAATAGATAAAGTAAACAAAAATTGCGAAAGCGCTGTCACAAACCTGAGTGAAGCAACTAGTGATGGTGGTGCATACGCTATTTTACAGGATAAAAAAAATACCATCGTTGGTAAATAATAAATTTACGGCATTGTACAACACTCGTACGTACTCATCAATAATTTGTCGCATTGAGTAATTGTTTAATGTCAGGGAACCCTACGATACAAAAAAAAAGAAAGGGCAAGAGAACCCCGTCACCGCGATCTTGAGGTTCTATTGTGCCTTTAACCCTAAGGGAACCCTAAGGTGAATTTCCAGTCGGTAAAAAGTAGTGTAACCCATCCGAAGTAGATTTACAAAAACAATACTCCATTTTAATAACACTGAATTTTAATACCCAAAAGGGTATTAAAATTTTAAAGTATAAAATTTTAAAGTAATAAAAATTTTAAATTTTAAATTATAAAAAATTTTAAAGTATAAATTTTAAAGTAAATTTAAAGTAAATTTTAAAAATAAATTTAATAATAAATAAATAAATTTATTATTTTTTTTTAATAAATTTAAAGTAATTTTCTAAATTTTAAAGAAATTTTAAAGTATAAAAATACTTTAAAATTTCCCAAACTGTAGCGATAAATTTTGATCCTTCACTTTTAGGCTCGTTTTAATATGGCTATATCACTTTATCTGGTGCCTTCACAGTTACGTACTACAAAACCTGTAGTGACCTTAGAGCCAGTGATACTGTTTACAGGTTCAATGGCTAAAATATTCATCGGTGCATAATCCAATCACTCAAACATTCTCTGATTTCCACCCACCATTGTGATGGTATCTATCCTGTTGTAAAGCAAGCAATCCAAGAAACTATACGGTCGAGGAGAGCGCCAACATGCAAGTATGTCGAGGCTTCTGATCATGTGTTCACTGCGAAGAAAAAGAACTAAGAACACCAAATGTCTTTTCAAGGAATAATGAAAATATTCTGGGAAATATAAATAACTTTGGGAATAGAAATTGATCATAGTTAAGAATTTTAAAGGTTATGTATGAAACTCTTCTATATGATTTCCCGATCAATGCTTGACACATGAGGTCAGTGGATTTCCTCATATTGTTAATATTTTAGCCTGGCCGGTAGAGGGTAACACTACATGGTTAAAAAAAGTAATACGAATGTACAAAAACTTGCATTTAGCAAAGCGTTGAATGTGAAAATGCGAATGAAAATGTGTCATGAAAGGTGACATGCACTATCCAGTAATTTCTAGTATTAGTAATTGCATATTAAGCGCTCTATCTTTTTCAAATAAGATTTTGTTAATACATTTTAAATCCAAATCCAGACGGATCACTGAGTTTACTAGTATTCAACAAAATTCCCTAGTTATGTGTCATGTCCCACCAGTAGTAGTTCCTAGGTCTGGCCGTCAGAAAGTGTTGTGTACAGTGATTCAGTGAGAATTCAAAGTCATATTATTTGCGTACAAGCCTTTAATGTGGAAATAGCTTTTCTAGTTCTTAAATAGTTCTTCTTGTTTAAATAGTTAAATAGTTCTTGAATCACGCTGTGACCAGTTGTTGCAGTGAAACTTACGTTCTTTTAAGTAGTTAGTATAAAACTTTGGTGTCGAACGATGGCGGTGTAAAGAGTTAATTTTGAGCTTTTTTGTTGTCCACTATTTTGGGATCTCTTAGACGATCTGATTGCAGGAGTCAAATCTATGACTGCGTCAGTTTCCAGACGCTGCACTAAGAGGAAGGTAAACTGAAGCTAAACTCAACATTCATAATTGTTTTAGTATAGAAAAAAAAAAAAAAAAAATACTAAAACCGGAGTAATTTACAATGGCCATAAATAAACGCTTTAGGTATTATTTTCTTGATCATGGCAACCAAGCAAACTCAGAATGGCGTCGGCAATTTTATTTACTTCAATCAGAAGTATCCGTACAAGTGTAAAGCCAACGAAATTGCGGCCAAAGCCGCGGGTAACTGTTAGTATCCTACAAATTATTGATAATCGTTGCTAACACACCTTAAATAATATTTAATCAATAACTGTAAAATTAGAGTATATCTTATCCAGTATTTAATCATGTTTTAGTGGAAGTAAATAAATAACAGAGTTATGGCCTAGCCGAGAAATTTGGCAAGAAACCTGATCAACTCGCCCAGACCGTCTCGCCATTTCTGATCCAAACTTTGGCTAGTCCTCCATCCAATCCCAATTAGTGCAACGGGTCCACAACACTTTTAAGTGAATTAAAAGATGTTCTCCGTTCAAAGAATTATGCAAATAAACGGACTTTGATCACTTAATTTCCTTGTCCAAACCAATCTCAATCGCAATAACGAACGAATCCCATCCCATCTGCATAAATTGTTGGTGGGAAGTTGGCGTATCGAAGTTGTAGGTTTGATTAGGGAAATCATATTAGAGTTAGTTTGGCAGCATAAATATTTGAAGGGAGCTGCCGGATTGCATTGCTACTCGAATGTATGCAAACATATTCCTAAACATTTCCCTCCCCCCCCCAGTCGTCTTGCTATTGATCGCCCAAGTAGGCGCATTCCCTCCGACATGATATATGACCCAACTTTATTTACTGCCCTTAAAATATATTTCTCTTTTCGAATTCCCTCGTCTGCCCAAAGTTGTATTAGTTAGAAGGGAAGTTTCAGCTAATAACTCAAGATAATGTCTTCGATGTTTCTGTAATGAGCTTTCTGAAGATAATTATTCAGTATTTATGTTGAGCCCTGACTGTTTCAGAACGATCTGATGAACGCTTTATTTCAATAGGGTTATGTTTGATTGAAACGTGTCTTAATGTACTGTGTTACGATTTAAGAATGAATCAATACAAGATTAGGAATTTGTGTATAAACTGTTATATGTAGTGGGTTTAAGGTAATTACTTTCATACCGATATTTTTACTTTTTAAAGGTTTCTATACAATTATCAATCCACCGTTATATCATCACAATCATTTCCTTGGTCTTAGGTCATCACAAGTCTCGAAGGCAAAATGAATCATCGTTGTAGTGTAGTATGCGTATTTAAAAATTATAGCCATACCAACTCATTCCGTAATTAAGATTAATGCAAACTGTACTGGGAATATTACTCCTCATTTGCTTAATCTTAGTGAATTCTTTATTTTATATTTTGATAGATAAACATCTGAAACCTGAACTCGAGTTCTTTGGCCTTTCTTACAACCAAAGGAAAAGGACGTATTTGGATATCAAACAACAATAAATAACCATGGATATTGTTTATCCTTTCGGTGGAGTATAAAATAATTGAAATAATTTAAATTACTCGTGAATATTAATAAAAACTGTCTGTTCCCGAAAACAGTAATCATTAAATAATGAAATTAAAGAACCAATTTTTTTTGTAAAATATTGCGAAAGCACTAAAACTATAAATTTTCAATTGTGAACATCTATTAGATAGATTATTCTCCGTATTTGGAATGACTGCGAACTCATCCCTGATTCGCAGTGCTTTCCTTTCGACACACTTTCTGCCAGCAGGACAGACCTTGAGATTGTAATAGATAAGGAACTCCACTACTGCAACTGATCTGAGGAAGATTAGAAACTAATTTCTCACGTAACGACGTTGTAGTCTCTTATGTGAGCAGATAAGAAATGCGAGCTGGATGACAGAAGGGTTTGCCAAAAGGTTTTACTGCCAGAAAGCCAGGAGTCCTTTTCAACGGCATGACCAAATTTAGGCTTTCCAAATTTAGTCGGGCTGGTCAAAAGACGATCAAATCAAATCAAAATCACAATTATTTCCACAAAATGTATAATTACTTGAAGAAACAAAATGTTTCAGACCCGTTAAAAATAAAAGGGCAATAATGAATATAAAAAACCGCCTTATTACAAAAAAAGACAATGAATACATATAACAAATTTGAGAGACGATTTAAATAAAGATAATAAGAATTTATTTTAAATTTGCTACTTACATTTTGTAGAAAAAGAAATATTGAAGTTAAAGAGCCTACATGAGCCTGAATGGCCTATGAGTAGACTAGAGTTGAAAATATTGATTTGTTTATTATTTTTCTTTGATCGAACAGTGTGTGAATTATTAACACACACACACACACACACACACACACACACACAACACACACACACACACACACACACACACACACACACACACACACACACACACACACACACACACACACACACACACACACACACACACACACACACACACACACACACACACACACACACACACACACACACACACACACACACACACACACACACACACACACACACACATATATATATATATATATATATATATATATATATATATATATATATATATATATAAAACACGCTATGCTTAAAAAATGTATGGTGAATTTGATAAAAGAACTATAGTAGATAATTAGTTATTGTAGAAAAAAGTTAACAAAATAACAAAGTAACGAGAGTGAAAACATTTCTGTCAATAATAGGATGATTATTGTAAATAAAACAATATTTTCTTCCCTCTATAGTTTTTAGAAGGGAGGAAACGGTTTAGTCAGTAAATGTATGTCTGTATTCAACAGAGATAAGTAACTTTATACACCGGAGTAAAGGCTTTCAGTAGCGTAATGCCTCTTTACGTAAGAGACAAATGCTGTCCAAGGCATGCCAGAGCTAGTGAACCATCTTCCGTTTCACCCGTTACAACTCATGGACCACATGGCATAGTTTATGCTAAAGCTAAACTGTCCATTAGAGATGGAAACGGCCGAACGTTCCATTATCTCTGGATTATACAAAGCGATCGTTAGTGTAAATACATACACAGTGCTTTTTACCAATTTTAATTTAAAGATGAATTTCTCTCTTTCATACAACATGGCCCCTCCAATAAGCTATCTAAATAGAATAGGAGGGGGGGGGGAGAAGGCTGAGTCGGTCAAAGTAAATACGCCTTCACTAATTCTGGCTTAATATCCTATTACGATAAATCTCTCGGACAACTAGCCTCTCGGTGTGGGATGCATGCGACCTTATAACACCACGTCCTCCGATTTGTGTGTATCAGAATAATGCATGTTTATTCTTTTATATGCTGGTGAATTTGTGTCTAGCTTCTTTTACACTACCAAATATTCTAGGTTGGCTACACTGAATTATTTTTAGAGGCAGTTTTGCCACTTTTACCCATTTTGGTATGAATTTTTCAAATATCGTAATTATTAACTGAGCTGTTAACCATAAAACCGGATTTGTTTTTACATTTCTAATGATACTTCAAAAACTAGTGGAGCCATAATAGCTATAAATAATACAACATTTTTAAAATATTAAATATATAATAAATATTAAACTAAACTAATTAATAAATAAAAAGTCTTTTGCTCATAGAAGCGTAAAATATTTCTTCCTTAAATATATTTAAAAATTTTATAAGTGGATTTTTAGTTCACACCATACCTGTAGTCCTAAATATACAAGAAGAGTAAAAGGCCAGCTTTGCGCCGAAAGTATTAGAAGTTAAATTTTCAAACTCTTTTACTTGCGTAAGTGTTATTGTTGCTTTGAAACGTACTTCAGAATGTTTTTAAACTACCATAACAATTTCAGGTGAATTTGTCAAGAGGTACAGAAAACTCCTTCATTTTGACTGTAGTATCCATCTTAAGATAAAAAAATTATTCATTAATTTTTTTAGTTTTACAATTAATAAAATACATTAATAAAGAAAAGGACTCTGATGAGTTAAACTTTAATAAGACCTACTTGCCGGCAAATGAGTTAGTTCATGCTATTTTGTTGAGCGTTAAGCAGGCAATTGTTGTAAAAATGTAGTAAAACCACATTGTCAATTTTTAATTTTAAGCAAACGCCTTATGTTACGTACATTTTTAAATGATATGAAATGATAGTGTCTTATATTAAATTTTGGCATCTTTAAATAGGCTGAAAGAATTTCTTAATATCTGCAGAAATTAAAACTTAACATTTTTTGTTAAAGGTTTTTATTACAATTCCGTATTTTATTTTTTAATGTATTACATACACTGTGTTGTAATACATTATTACTTACTTCCACTTGAAAAAGGAGGAGAATACTTCTCGTAAAATCATGTTTCAGTGGCGTAACATAGAACGATAGCAATGTTAGTAATCCTGTTACGCACACACATTTATTTTGGTCCAATTTATTTCGTCGGTTAGGAAACGAAACTGCGGGTCATCGCGGTTGTCTCAGTTCGGTCACCGTAGAATTAAAAATCCGGTTCGTGGTTTATCGGTAGCTTAAGCCAATACGTTTTAATTTGCGGGCTCACGTGAGTAGGCTGGAATGCAAACATCCCCCTCCCCCTACACCCCCGGCTCTTCCGCCGCAACTCAAACAGTTGGCAAGATAAATTGAAGCGATTCGGCACATTGTTTCTAATATTCAGCCCTAGATATTGACTGATGCCGGAATCTTACTCATCCCAGGCATCATCATTCGCTGCATTCCTACACAGCGGGATAGTTACCTAAGTTGAGTAATGCTGCCAGATCGATCTTGGAATGGGTTTCATACAGGTCTGTGGTACAAGACATTGTCTCTCATTCCTGTAATAAATTTGATATTGATTGTCAAAACCTTCTAATAAAGTTTATTATCTCAAATACCATTCGGAACGTCTGAGAACTCGTCATTCGCCTCTAACTCAAATAAAAAGGAAATATTTCTGTATTCCGTGAATTTTAATTTCATTACTGTTTTTTTCTCAAAGATTAATTTCCAAAATATTTAGTAGATTACAATTTTAGTTCAAAATTGTTTGTGACCTAATTCCTCATCCCTTATCCCCTTAACCGAGTCCCTTTTGATTATCAATTTTCACATTTGTGTAACACGTCTTAATTTGTAAAGTACCTGACAAGCCTTCTTAAATTAATGTCCTTTTTCGTCTATCTGTGCAATAACACTTGGTAGAAACATCCTATAGACTTTGATCTTGAAATTAAGTTTCTCTTCTTGGTTTAAGGAATAACTATTGGTTTTAGGGGTTTATAATAATGTTTTTCTCAAACCAGCACAACAACCTGAGTTTCTATCTGCAAAAAGAGGTCTGGATTGCCATCTAAGTTTTTTACGACACCCTGATTAGTATTTACTTAATTACTGATTATTATTATTACTTAATTGTTACAAGCTGGGATCGGTTTTATAAAGGCATTCAAATTAAGGAGCATTCGTTGAACTTAAAGAGAGTATACTCTTATTCAAACTTTAAACTATTTTATAAACGTTAAAATATACAGGGTATAGTCGATATTTTACTTTTAACATTCCTATCCCTGGTCAAATCGGAAACTCGGGTTCCTGGAACGCTCAAGGAATACCATGGATTGCTGTGGTCAGCAGGTAATTTGGAGAAGGTACAAGAGTAGGAATTCGAAGCATATAAACCCTTGAAATGTTTCTACATGGTTGAATATTGTGTAATTAAATGCTACATTTAAAGCCAATAATGTCATGTGATCTCTATAACTTTACTTACTTATCATATAGATGCAATTTGCATGATTAGAATTTGAATGAGAAGACTTCCAATGTTTTAAGAGTATTATGGAGGACTGTATATGTTCTCGTTTGTTTTAATGGTCACAGTCATTTAAATATAACTCTGTCAATTTAAAAGAGGATATTTTATCTTCAGTTCTCCAAATGACGGTCAATTATCGCAAGATGACCAGATGAAGCAACGTCGAGCGTGGCTGCTGCTTGAATGGGTGACCTCAAGCGATCCTCTCCTTGCAAGCAGCCCGCCTGCCCGGCCGTTGGAGGTGGTCCGGAAGTAACCCTTAAGCTTACGATCTCCAGGTTAAGTGTAGAGAGGGCTTCTCAGCCCTAAGTTCGCCTGGTAAAATAAGACATCTTTACTTTACTTTTAAATGTAAATTTCCGTCGTTACTGAACTCTGCTTGCTTCCAGTATCTAGAAGCTCTGAGCCCCCTAGAAGTTTCCAGAATTTAGAAACTTTGGGCCTCCTATAAACTATAGTTTATAATGCTTCTATAAACTCTGGGCCCCTAGAAGCATAAAATATATGGAAACTCTTGATCCCTAGAAACATCTAGCATCTAGATACTCTGGGTCCCTGGTAGCGTACAGAACCTACATCTATCTGGGCACTAGAAAAAACGAGCATCTAGAAGCATCCTGTGTCTAGAAGCTCTGTCTTATAAAAAATTCCAGCCTAAAGTAGTATCCAGTATAAGAAAAATCTCGGCCTCGGAGTTTTAGACCTCTATTAGTTTCGGCCCCCTAGGAGCTCCGAGTTTCTCAAAGCTCCAAGACAATGCTTTTGTTTTATGGCATCTCCTACACCAAGGTACTTATCAGTTAGGAACACCTGATTGATTGTGCGTAAGAAAAATAAAGAATACAGTACTTATATACATAAATACATATTTCACCCTCGGCTTGGGAAATATCCCAGCCAATAATGTAACTGATGATAAAAATGAGGGGAAACAATTTGAAAACCTCTTATAACAATCTAGGTAGGTAGTATTTTTACCAACCACTAAAAATTGTTAAAGTAACTTAAAACTAATTAAAGCAACTTCCTGAAATTTCTGCTGAATTTACAGTTTACTTTAAAATTCTTTGGAACACCACTATTTTGTAACGGATGAACCTTTTGGTGTGCGGTTTGTGGTATAATTCTTTGCTTCACTAGCCCTTTAAAGTAATGTGCATTTCAACCTATGCTTACATTAAAAATTTTCTACTGACTCCTCGTGGACTGATCCGATAGAAGAGTAGTTGGTCACTGAATACATCCTAAAATAGGTGTTTGTGTACAGTATTTGAAGTTTCTTGCTTTATCTGATATGGTTACAATAAAATTAAGCCATTCTTGATCTTGCACATAAGTTGTTCTAGTAATTAAGACCTTTAAAACGGTATGAACGTCGACCTATGCTTACATTTAAGATTTTCCACAACATCCTTACAGACCGTCCCCCTGAAGTGGCGAAGAGCTACTGATTGCATAAAAAAAATCAATGTTATGCCCTATGTACGAAGTTTTACAGTTTCTACGTTTGCGAGTACAGAAGATATTAGACCGTTTCAAGACTTTTCAGCACTTCAGTATTTAATGTAGCATCGGGACAGGATGGAGAGCAGAGATTACGATTTCTCCAATGACCTCAATCTCAGACATGGAATGGGAAGTTATTTACTTTGTCATAGAATTGAGTGCCGATCCATTCGAGGCTGTTTCACATAACATGGCAAATATCAAAAAAGTTTAAGTGCATAGCCTCGGTGAAATGAATGCTTCACTAACAATTGGCACGTTCTCGCACAAAATGACTAAATAAATCTACGAAATAGTCACTAAATGTTAGGTTCTAATCCAAAAATTTTAAAATGCGTTATTTAAGTATTAAGTATTTATTTATTAAGTATGCGTATGTGTTTCAAATACACTGGCTCACTTAAAGGGATTTAAAATGGTTATACTGCACAAGACGGAGTATTCTGTTTGCGTGATGGAGATATACAACCCTTCAAATTTAGGTGGATTTTGTATACAAATCAGCCTATTATAATTATTGTCTTCATGATATCCTTTAAGGAAATTTTCCATATAACGTGAATGAAGATGACCTCCCAAGACCAAAACCACCTGTCGATCCAAAGTTTATACAACCAACAATATTTTATACTGTAAATTTTTGTAACTATTTACTTGACTGAAAAAAGTGTTTTGTGTATGGTTTTTACAAAGAACGTTCATTTAATAAACATGTATTGCATTTTATATCTTAATTTCCGTATGTGTTTATTTAACTAAGGATTAATTTTTAAAACTCTGTGTCAGTTTATTATTAGCCTAATTTACATTATCCTCTTAGTAATTAAACTATCTAAAAGTTTTTGTTAACACGTCAGCGTGTTTATTACCCATTTAATGAAGTTAATGTATTTTTAATCTTAACAAAGCATGTTTTTCGAGACCGAATTTTTCATAATTTGTCTAATACTTCAGAAATGGGTGGTCTAACTGGTCTGGGACGTATTTTATTCAATTTTACAGTTCATTTTACAAAAATCTTGTTTACGCCTTTATATCCTTCCTTTTCCACAAAATCGGGCGAAAATCTTTCGCTAGCCGTAGCTTGCTATAAAGCGTTTTTGGACATACGTTTAATAAAATCTTTTCGATATTTTGATGAGAAGAAACTACCTGAGAAGTTTGTTGGGTTACCCGCGAGACACGCTGTATATATCACTGTTATAACAGCTTCTAGAAACTTTACCTGCTCCAAAAAAAATTTGAAACATAAAAAATGATCTTATAAATGCTGGTCAGTTCGGTACGCCATTTCAATCCAATATGGCGGCCTTTTAAAATGTACATATATTAAAATCACAACATTATTATTTACACACAGAGAAAAAATAAAAAAGTCCACTGTAATGCTTACATTTCCTAGATTCTTTCTGACTAACAATTATTTTGTATCCAAACGGTTTTCACTATATCGATTACAAATCCCATAAGATATAAATTACTAATATTTCTATAGTCACAAAATCAACCTACTTCTTCCGGCTGAGTTGGATGGACTATTTTATCGGATAACGGAGTTGGAAATAATATTCTGTTAAATTTGAAGATGATATATCACTGTAAAATATGGATTGAAGAATAACTCATTTTATATTTGAAATGAGAACCCCATAAGAAACCCTCAAGTAGACAAACTAAAGTTCATAGAAAAGTTTCAAGGATGTACCCAAAGTTTTTTTATCCTTAAAAGTGAATTCCGCAAGAGACGAAAATATGTTTAACCCATCAACTGCATGAAGTCTAATACCACCCATCACCGCAATGGAAGATTTCCATGCACCAGTGCTTGATGTATATTTCAAACCCTTGGATAAAACATCCTCCGACGTCGTGAGTGAGCGGAACGCGGAATCAAGAAGACAAATGAGGTCGCAGATAACAGTAGAAAGTTGTGTATTAGTATTGGCACGAAGGGGCTTGTAGGATGTATGACGAGGCACGGGTCACTAGTTACATAGTTTATAGATAACAGTCTATTATGCTATCTCAGTATGTTACGAAATGCCTTTGGGATAGAAGAATCACGAAGATCTGGTTAATTCAACATAATGTGAATTGCGAAGAGTTTTGGGTCAGAAAAATGGTACTCATATCTTCAGAGGACTGTAAAAGCCTAGAATTATAAAGGAAGATTATCAAGCGATACTGCGAGATGTTCGAGCACAACTTTAGGAAATGAGGACATAAGGACTAAGGAAAGACTTCATGTGCTTCTCAAATGTATCTCACCTCCTTTAAAGTATGTTTGTCCATGTGTTTTTCCTTTTAAAAGGCTCATATCAAAATTGCCACGAAACACGGTACCTGTTTTAAGATCTTCAAAGGGATGATAACGAAATTTAAATAAACAATATCACTTCCCGTTTCAAATGGCGGCGGCGTTTAAATGCTTTCTGAATTAAATATCCAGAAAACCATTAGTATTACAAACACTTACAAAAAATTAAGTTTTGTTGCAAATTTAAAGACAAATACAACGGTATTATTTTAAATTAGTTGAAAACTAAAAAAAGTGTTTCAGGTATTTTAGTGGTTGGGTATATATTATTTCTCGCGGATAGAAAGGGTACTCTTAGAACCAAGTGTTGATTTATTAAATTTGGGTTTTAGGATCATTAACAGCTGTTTCAAACTAAAACAGCAGAATGTACATAAACCCAATAATTAAAACCGTTTCCTGAAGTTTTAAATCCTTCATGTTATATTCATATATCGTGAAAAACCCTGAATAATAGAAATTCGTATATTTTTAATTCACAGTTTTTGCGAAATTAACGCAAAAACCCTAGTTCTCAACCACATAATCTCAAAGATAGCCACATATCTTCACAGGTGCTTTGTAAATTTTGAAGAATAGTACTATTACTGTAACAGTTACTTTTTTATATGTCGCTAAGGAGCTTCTAGAGACCTAAGGAAAAATATCTTTTTTACTCGGCAGAACACAAAGATGACTTGAAAATACTTTGATAGAAGAAAGAAAAGAAGGAGAAAAAGTCATTGTGGGGTAATTGTAGAACAAAACAATACTGAAACAATACATCAGAATTAAATGACCATTCCATACCATCCATTATGTAATGTTATTATGAATCAAAGCACTCTAAGATACATTGCTCTTGTGGAGTGTCTGCTTGGCACACACTCAATGTATTGATCTTTAATGCTCCATTTGCTCCATGAACGAATTAAAACTATTTGGTTCTATCAACCAACGACTGTGCACATATAAATACAACACATTAAACAATGTATACACCTTATTACTAATTTTCAAGCAAAATAAATACAAATACGCTTTATATAAACCGCAAAATGTTACAAGGAAATCAAAATAAACAAGATCTTTTGGCTCACTGGACTTTCGTTGCTGTTCACAAGACTCTGATACATTCACAGTTCATTGAGTAAATCCTTTTTAAATAAATAAAATTTCCAACCGAACCTATAAAAACTCTGTTGGTTTCCCAATCTAGAGATAATTTATTCGATTCCCGGAGAAGACCACAGAATTGGCAGATCCCCCAAAGAATATACGTTGTATCAAAACGCATATATAAGTTATTCTGTTTTCTTAACAATAGCAGACATAATTCTAGAGAAAATTTAATTTCTTTACCATAGCCTTTTAAAACACTAAAACAAGCAGAAACAATTTTCCCTCATACTCTAAAAAGTGAATAAAGCCCGCTTAACCCATATACATCCAAGACGTTAAAAGTCTCCGACAACCATCTAGATTTTCACATTGCCCCAGTATTGGATCTATGAGCACACGGATTAATGAAATACTCAAAGTTTTTTCCACGCATACGTATTTTATAGAAACACTGTAATTCGGTAGTACAATTATTGGTAATTTAGGTTGTCGTATTAAAGCTGATGAGTAACTAATTAGGTGTAAATTTTTGAAAAAATCAAAATTCTATTCCAAAAATGACAAATCAAGTGTGGGATCGGCTACTCAAATCGCGACTGTGGCCAGGAACGGGGATGAATGAAAGGGCAGAGGGTGTTGATAAGGCGTGTGGGTTAGTGGTGACAGGGTGGTTATTTATAAAGTGTGTCCGGCCAAGGCAAGCCGCAGACCTGGGGCGACGTAGTAGGGTGGGGGGAAGGGTGGGTCAGGGGTCTAGCCACCTGTTGAATGACCCTTATATAACGCTTCCCTTCCCTTGTAAGCAAGCACATGTTCTCAATCTTGCCTTTCCAAACGGGAGTTCGATTGGCTCTGATATAAAATAAGACAAAAACAAAAGAAAAGCTCATTTTATGTGCCTATACTATTTGTAAAATATTTGCGAAGATATACCTTTACCCTACGCAAATTCTCCAATATTGCGTATATTTATACCTTTTTTAATCTTTCAATATCACAAGAACTCTAGCAGGATCAGATTAAATTTTCTTCCTCTTCGACAAAAATCCGAAGCAGAGTATGGAATGATTCGACAGAACTCAATGAAAGTCTTTATCGAACTGTCTGTAACGCGGTAAAAATGTATACTCCTTGTTTCCATTTGACCTTATGAACTCTATGATCTTTTTGACTCAGCCGTGCATGAACACCATGTTAAATTGTTCACGAAATAGCATGCCATGAACGTAGTCCTTCTTGTTAATTCTTACTGTAGCTGTAAACAATTACAGCAATGCAAACAGATTAACGACTAAACAAGTCTCCATGGCAACACGTTGTCATTTGATACAATGAGCCTTCTAACAAAAATTGCATTGAGGAATAAAACGGTTCAGCTATAATTGGAAAGACATTAAAAGTAAAATTTCATTAATAACGCGAAAATAAAATAAAAACCGGATATCTATATATATATAAAATGAATGTTTGTATGTTTGTCCTTTATGGAATCGTGAACTATTGGACCGATCATGATGAAAATTTGTACGTATATGTATTTTTCCACGGAGAAGGTTTATAAGCTATGCCCATCCCTTTCCCGATTCAGGATTCCGCCCCACTGGTTACAGAAATACCCATAAGAAATGCATTGCAGCAAACATATGTTAACGTCTTTTCAAATTTTTAATCAGCTGTTCTTTGTAAACATATATTACACTTATAGTTTTAAAGCATAGAGTAAGCTTAAGAGAAACGACAAATTTTGTTTAAACTGTTTTTGCAATCACTGTTAAACATAGACTTTACTATCCAGATAATACAATTCAAATTTGACGTAAAAATTCACCTTTAACTGCAATATTTATTTAATATAAACCATGCTCATGCTTGATCAGAAGAGTAATGCAGATATCATAATTACTATCTTACGTTGGCTACAAATATAAAGAATGTTATAAAATCAACCTTAGTTGTTTTTTTTGACAGAAGTATGGTTCTCAAAACTCCGTGTGTACATATTCTCTCGATCGAGACAACAAAGCAAGCTCAATCGTGGCATCGGAGATATAACTAATTTAATCTAAAATTTATTATAGTAAAAAAAAAATTTACTAAGTAATATAAGGACTTCGGTTCTTAAGATTTGCGTGCGAAGCCGTGGGTAACAGCTAGATAGAGGCAGGAATATGGTACATACCTTCATAATACGCCCAAGAGGCTCACGATGGAACGACTATCAATTATCTCAGCAATGTTTAGAATGTGATAGAAAAAGAATAAGTGAATATAGTGTACTGTTTTCAACGGGAAATTGCGTGCGAAGCCGCGGGCAACTTTTGCAAAAAATTATTGAAATGCGCAGCAAAGCGCGCCGGGCCCGCTAGTAGTTTATATTTATAAGAAATCTTTTTCTTATTTCTGTTTGAGGAACCTATTCCCAAAGTTTGTAAAAGTATTTTTTTAAACACCATGCACAACCAATTTACTTGTTTCTCTTCTTCCATCTGCACAGGTTATTTTGGAACTTTTATTTAAGGATATACTTAATGATGGTATCTGCAATACCTATATTATAACAGGTTAAGGACAAATAAGAAAGTTTGTATGCAGAACCATGCATGAATTTGCAGATTTAAATTAACTTTACTTGCTACTTACTTTTTATTATTGCCCGTACTACAGTACATACCATTATTTTAAAGTCTAGTAGTGAAAATATAGGAAATGTTAGAAGAATAAATCTATACTAATAAATCTTATTAGTAGAAATATAGGAAGTAGTATAAGAATAGGAAATATTTAGCTTCAATGCAGCCTTATTGAGAAACATGAAAAGTTAACTTAAATAATTACTATTAAAGTAGTGTCTACGAATTACTTCTTGCATCTGACCAAGTGTTGTGGGAGCTTGGCATAGCTCTCTTAGTAGCATCTCTTGAAAAAAATGAAATTTTATTGACATGTGTTTTTAACATGCACTTTTGTTGCTAAAAAATTAGTTCAGAACTGTGTTTTGATGATATTAGTTTCTACTTCCTAAGGATAATGATTTTCTTTAGTCGTATAGATATGTCTCCTAATCACATTAACTTAACTTTTTACCTTTGAAGTATAAAATGTTTTCGTATTTGAAATCAATACATAAAGTGCAGGGCGTCCTCTTGCAGAAGTATAACTTATAAAATAGACTCAATATACAGTGCAGTAATCCCACCCCACAGGACCCTCAGGGTATGTCGTCTTTCGACTACACGGAAGGCCTCCCACCTTTCTTCGGGAGGGCTGGCGACCCCGGGCTGAAACCTGAGCCTAGCTGTGAGACTCTCCTCACAGTCCTTCTAGAAGCTAAGGCTTTCTATCTCTCTTTCTGAGGATCTTAGCTCAGACATCTTTATTATCTTTTCTGGCAAATCTTCCACCCACCTCTTCATATTCTATCGACCCCACTGGGTGTCACTTCCTCATCTTTTTGACGCGGCGCATACCGGAAACCCGGGGAGTGTCCCTGAATTGTCGCAGGGGACTGATGTGTGCTTGCACTGCCGATGGTGTTTTCTCATGGAATGACGCAGGAGACCATCCCCTTACGGGCCCTAACAGGAAGTGGCGCATGGACTGCAAGTGTCCGGAGCTCTGCATTTGTCTAAGGTCGGGGGGGGGCTTGTGGGGGGGGTGTGGTGAGGGGTGTGGGGGGGGGGGGGGTGTTGTGGGGGGGGAGGGTTGGGGTGGCGGGTGGGGGCGGGGTGGTGGGGCGGGGGGCGGGGGGTCGGGGCTGGGGGCGGGGGGGGGTGGGGGGGGGGGTTGTGGGGGGTGGTGGGGGGGGGGTTGTCGGGGGGGGGTCGGGGCTGAACTTGGTGGGTGGTGGTGGGGGTTGAGGGGGCGGGTGGGCCGTGTGGGGGTGGGGGCGGGGGGTCAGGGGGGCGGCGAGTGGTGGGGCGGGGGGGCGGTGGGGGGGGGGGGGGGGGTGCGGGGGGGTTGGCGGGGGTGCGGGAGGGGGGGCGGGGGGCGGGGGGGGGGGGGGGGCGGGGGGGGGGGGGGGGGGGCGGGGGAGGGGACGGGGCGTGGGGTGGGGGGGGGGGGGGGGGTTGGGGGTGGGGGGGCGGGGGAGGGAGGACGGGGGGGGGGGCGTGGCGGGGGGGAGGGTGCGGGGGGGGTGGGGGGGCGGGGGCGGCGGGGGGGGGGGGGGGGGGGTGGGGCGGTGGGGGGGGGGGGGGGGTGGGGGGGGGGGGGGGGGGGTGGGGGGGGGGTGGGAGGGGTGGGGGGCGGGGAGTGGTGGGGGGGGGGGGGGCGGGGGGGGGGGGGGGGGTGGGGGGGGGGGGTAGGGGGGGGGGGGGTGGGGGTGGGGCGGCGGGACGGGCGGGGGGCGGGGGAGGGTGGTGGGGAGGGTGGGTGGGGCCGGAGGGGGGGGGGGGGGGGGGGCGTGGGGGGGGGGGGGGGGGGGGGAGGGGGGGTGGGGGGGGGGTGGGAGGGGTAGGGCGGGGGAGCGGGGGGGGGGGGGGGGGGGGGGGACGGAGGCGGGGGCGGGGGGGGTGGACGGGGGGTGGGGGGGGGGGGGGGGGGGCGGGGGCGGGGGGCGGGGGGGGGGGGGGGGGGGGGGGGGGGGGGGGGGCGGGGGGAGGGGCGGCGGGCGGGGGGGGGGGGGTCGGGGGGGGGGGGGGGGCGGGGGGCGGGGGGGGGGGGGGGGGGGGGTGGGGGGGGGGGGGGGGGGCCGGGGGGGGGGGGGCGGGGGGGGGGGGCGGGGGGGGGGGGGGCCGATGGGGTGGGGGGGGCGGGCTGGGGGGGGGGGGGTGGGGGGGGGGGGGGGGGTGCGGGGGGGGAGCGGGGGGGTGGGGGGTGAGGGTGGGGGGGGTGGGGGGGGGGGGGGGGGGGGGGCGGGTCGGGGGGGGGGGGCGGACGGGGGGGCGGGGGGGGGGGCGGGGGGAGGGGGGGGGGGGAGCGGCTGGGTTGGAGGGGGGCGAGGGTTCGGGGGGGGGGGGCGGGGGGGCGGCGGGGGCGGGGGGTGGGGGGGGGGGGGGGGGTCGGCGTGGGGCCGGGGGGGTGGGGGGGGTGTTGGGGGGGGGAGGGGCTGGGTGGGGGGGCGGGGTGCGGGGTTGGGGGGGGGGGGTGGGTTGGGGGGTGTGGTTGGTGGCGGGGGGTGGGGGGGGTGGGGGGGGGGTGGGGGGGGGGGGTCGGGGGGGGGGGAGGGGGGGGGGTGCCGCCCCAGGCACGTCAGGTTTCCGGTGCTGTGGATAACGAGGACGTGGCCCCAGGGAATCTGGGGTAGAGGCTCAGTCCTCGAGGGTACACCCTTCCTCGATTTTCCGGGCCGCCCTTGTCGCACGATGCGCTGGTAAACCTAAAGTATGGAATTGCAAAAACCCATCGACAACGATAACCAGAAAGGTTGGAGAAGTGAATTCCCCCCCCTCTCCTTCGGTGTACTGCAAGACCTCGTTTGGCTAAGAGTAGACGTTTATTAAGGTACCCCTCCTTCGCGACCCTCAATCACGAGACTCCGCCCCTTCGGCAACTTCTGCATGGCCAGCTTCCTGTGCCTCACAATAAGAACGGTTACAACCGTTATTGTCTCTATGAGTTCAGAGTCGGATGAGACACCAGTCTAAGTCAGGGAAATATTTTTTCCCTTGGCTTCCCCCGATGGGAAGAACCGGAGTATAGCGGCGGATCACCATATTCACGGGGTAAAGAGGATGAAAGACGTCCTTACCGACATGCGAGGCAGCTACGTCCCGAGACAAAAGAGCCTAAGCACGGCAGTCAGGAACGCAGTGATCACTCCTGGAGACGTCTCTAGATCTGATCGGTTACATTTATTGCAAGGTCTGGAAGTTATCGATGGAGAGACTGCAGAGAGAAAGTTGCGAAAAAGAGACTCAGGCCCCATCACCATCTATGGTGGCAGCAGCCCTCTACCACGGCTGGGAAAAGGAGCGGCCGGAAGTCCCCCCCTGAACAACCAAAGGAGGAAAAGCTGCAGAGAGACGCCGGAGAGCCAGCTTCTGTCAAACGGATACAGAAGAGAGCGAGTTTCGCCCGTGTAAGTCCTCAAAAAAGAAAAAAAGGAAAGCGAAAGGCCTTAGATAAGAGTCGGAAGAGGCAAGACCTACTCCACCTCCCCCCCACAGTAAAAGAAGCCGGAGAAACTCCCCGCGTTCCAGGCCTGTGAGGCAAGGTTGGTGATTGTCAAGCCACAAGCTGGCAAGTCATACGCCGAGATTCTTGTTTGCAATGATTGCTGGAGTTACACCCGAAGAGTCAGGCATCCGTGGTAACGCCACATAAGGGAAGACTGTTCACGGGAGGAGTATTACCTGGAAATACCCGCAAATGCCTACGACCAGAAGTGAAAACACCAGAGGCGATACAAGAAGGCGGTGGGCGACAGGGGCGATGTTTCGCTTCCATTTGTATCCTAAGGCAAGGCTAAGATCCAAGATCTGGATGCCTTGACCACCGAAGCCGACAACTCGTGACGCCCTAAGCAGGAGTTTCCTGTCCTTGTTGGCGAAAATTAGGGTAACCCTCTTCAAGCCTAACCGGCAAGAGATCAGAGGAAGGCCGTGGTTGAGCTGCTCTAAAGTGACCCCTTGACATACTCCAAAAGGGGAATAATCAGGTCCGGGTGGTCGTCCTGCCGGATACGGGGCCGTGTGGATGTGGACAGATGCTTCCGCTGTCCTCGGCTTACGTGTCACACTAGGAGGAAACTGTTTCCGACCGGATAGGAGAGTAACTGTATTTGGAAATGCGGCAGCGCCCGAACACAAGGGCGGCGGTTATGCAACGTGGGGCTCCTTCCTTGCTTCTTATGTACTCGGAAACCCGGATCAAAAGACAGATCATGTTCCAGGATCAGGGCCGTGCGGTGTTTTCAAAGAAAGCCCTAGACGACAGTGAAAGCCCGTGCTAGGCCAACGAAAATGATCCGATTTAACCAGGCCAATCTGCAGAGATTCACGCTGTCGGACGCAATCCTTGAACAGCAGGCCTGTAGACAAAGCCCAGATAGTGTATCGTCAGTGGAACCCGTCCGAACCAAAACCAGCTCATCTTTGGTTTTTTTACGATGGACTCGGCACTGCTGCTGTTTGATCGCAGACAGTCGTGGGTTTCCGCGTACTGAGTCATGGTCCGGTGACGGTTATGTCTGGGTTAAGTTGAACGAGCGTACCATTTACAGTGTGTACCTCTCCCCAATTTAACTCCGGTTCCGCGCGAGAGTACCTGGAAATGTTGGAAGCCGCTGGAAGACAGTCTCCGAAGCGTCCCCCTGGCGTGTTTATAGTGGCGGGTGACTTCAACGCCCTGCGTCGAATGGGGTAGCCCGTGACTAACGGTAGGGGAAATACATATTTTTGGAGATGGTCTCGAGACTCGATTTGGAAGTCGCGAATAGAGGGACAAGCCGACCTTCCGAAGCACTCCCCCTCGGTGAGATCAATACCAGACATTACGAATGGTATCGGCCGATTTGTTTTCCCTTTAGTAGCGGAATGGCGAGTGATGGAACGTCTACAGTCTAGTGACCACTAGTTCATCGCTTTCCCTCTCTCATCGAAAATCTGCTGCCGCTGCTGGCGAATACCCGAACACTCATGCTGAATCTGGCAAGCTGGACAGTTGAAAAGCTTGTCGAGCAAGCTAGATCGTAGTATCGATGCTGGTGTTCCGGGGTTTCCCGATTCCACTGAAACAGCTGAGGTGATGCTTATAGTCGACTCTTCATGAAACTGATAGATCAACTCTTGCAATTCGTCATGCCGTCGGAAACGACCTTACCGGGGGCTGTCGCCATGCCATCTGGAGTACGGACTGAAATTGGCCGACTTCAGAGAAACAGCACTAATGTGCAGAACGTAGAGCGCAGCCAAGCTCGAAACTCGGCTGAAGCTAATAACTAGGTCGGCCAGAGCACAAGGCTGCTAAGTTTAAGCAAAGCACGATGCTGGCGTGTGAGCTCTGCCGCAGGAAGTGAACGTCGGACCCTTGTTGAAGAGGATACAAACTTGTGCGAAAAAAAGCTAGGAGGACAAGGAAAAAGCACGAAATATGCCTGCTGGAATTGATTTCGACGATCGTGTAAGCTCTCTTCCCAAGTCCACCCTGTAAGGCGGGAGGAGAGAGTAGCGAGACACGTTACCGATACGTTTCCCATTTTTATACTACTGAGCAGAGGAGCTTGTATCGGCGGTGTCTACCTATGCGCACAAGAAGCGCTCCTGGACCTGATGGCATTTCCAGCTGAGGTTTTGAAGATTGTGGCGGCGAGTTTATCCGCTCTTGCTGCTGAACATGTGATATTGCCATGTTTGTGTTTAGCTGTGTGTGTACCCGTCGCCTGAAAGGTGCTAGTTGGCGCTGATCAGCAAAGGCAAATTAATCCGAACTCCGCCGTCGGCATACAGGCCACTTTTGTAATGCTTGACAAACCAGCGGGGAAGCTCTATGAAAAGGTTGCTGACACCTACCAGGTATGCCTGTCGTCCTCTCGAAGCCCGGAGATCTCTCTCCCCGTGTCAGACATGGCTTTCGAAAGCGACACAACTCTGAACGCCCTTATACAGAGGTGAATCAGTGCGTCCAGCAGGCCGAAACAGCTTGGTCACCAGGCTCGTCCGATTGTGCTGTTGGTTACAATTGACGTAAAAACCGCGTTTAAAGCTCTGCTCTGTGGGAGGTGACATGCTGGAAGGCGTTGCAGCGGGACGGTTCAGTGTGCCGACTATCTCCTGGACATTGTGCAGACTACCGGAAGAACCGAACGGCTATTGTATGAAACCCAAGACGGAAGGAGAACAAAAGAGGTCACATGCCGGTGCGGAGCTCAACGGTCTATCTCGGCCCCATACCTATGAATGTTTCATACGATGTTGCTTGGCCTCGAAATGCCCCCACTGACGTCTACCTCGTGGTTATCTGAATGACGTGGCCTGCAGTCATGCAACGGCGAGGACGCCGACTTGGTCACAGTTACGGCCATAATCAGTAATTAGGATATCGGGTCAATGCCTAGATACGAGGCCATGGACTTGAGCTGGCGGTCTCCAAGAACCGAAATCGTTATGCTCACACGACATCGACGGAGAAAATCCCCACGTCTGATTCTCTCCTATGAATGTGGGGGGTGTCCGAGGTTCGGACAATGACTGCGGTCGAAGTACCTGGGTTGTTTTACTCCTGACTGCCGTCTTCCGGTATTTGGAGCACATTCAGGGCGGTGTGGTGACAAAGCCTCTAGGTGGTTATGTCCTCTGCGCAGGCTGATGGCTAACGTAGAAGCCTAGTGTCAAGTGAAGCGACGCCTCATCAATGTCTACTGTAACTGACTCAACCTTCTGTATGGCGCAGAGGTTGGGGCGGTTTCACGAGGATAAGGCGATACAGTCAAAAGCTGTTTATCGTACAGGAGAAGAGCGGCACATAGGGTCGCCTGCGCCTATCGCACCGTTCCGGTTCAGCCGGGCCGGTCGTGGCTGCGTGATTCCTATTGACACTGCTGGCCATCGAGAGACAGACCGTCCTTCCGGAGGCTGCCGAGCGGGTAGAAAGGATGCCTTGGCTGCTGCCAGGCGGAAGACTTCTTCAGGTATGGCAGCGGAGTGGAGGAAGGATTGGACGGGGCCGCTGGACCTTTCCGTCCTCAATTCGAGAGCTACTATCCTGGATACGATCGTGGCCACGGGAGATGATTTCTACCTGTGTCAGTTCCTGTGACAGGGGCCTGGTTTTAACTTATGGAAGTACCTCAACAGGATGGGAAAAGTCAGGTCGCCTCGGTGTGCTTACTCGCCCGGAGGAAAAGATGATGTTCATCAACACCTTCTTCGCTTGCGGGCCGCTTCAACCGAGGCAGGGCAAACGCTCGCCACCACAGTGGGTGATGTTACGGCAGAGAGACCATTGTGGAGATGATGCTGCAGAATGAGGACGCCTGGAATGCAGTCCACCACTCACTACATGCGATCCATCATCAGAAGCCGTGAAGACGGATGCCTGGCCAGACCCCTAGCTTCCGAAACAGTAGTTTTGGTCCTGGTTGAGACATAATACACACGGACCAGGCAAGAATGTCATCCGAAAGGTGTTCCGGCCTGGCTCTCCCGTGGCCCGTAGGGGGTTTTAGTGGGTAGTCCGCACGGGAGTCCCACACTTCCGTGCGCAAATGCACTTCCCCCCTACGTAAAAAAAAAAAAAAAAAAGTGCAGTAATCTGGTACGGTAACTATCCAGGTTTCTCACAAGGGCCTCAAGGGCTTCTTTAGGTTAAATCACCACCAAGACAATAAATAGTAACCACTAACGTCACAATAGGAGGTGACCAGGTTTAGAGCATGGTTTGCGTTGCAAAGGGACGGAATGAAAGTCAGACACACCGTAGAGATTTTTAAGTATTACTGACGTTTACACCAATTAAGAGTTTAGGATCATTGGGTTGCAACTGACTTTGGAAAGCTTTTGGATGAATTGGTGATAGAGTAAAGTTTTGGAACTGGGAATCTCTGAATTCGAAACGTGCTAGAATCTTGGTGACCGGTTAGGATTAATGGTGGGAGACTAGTTCAGGGTTTTGGATTTTATGGGTATCACTGATTTTTAACCGATTATGGATATATTAGTAATTATTTGTTATCACTTACTTCGTATCTTTTTATTTATCTTGATGACTAGATAAAGTTTTGTTATTTCTTTGGTATCACTTATTTCGTACCTTTCATATGTCGGTAACTTGTAATGGTTTTCGAATTTTTGGGGTACTACTTATTTACAAAAACTATGAGTGTGACGAGAAAGCAAAGTTCTTATCCAAAGAATTTCTGGGTCTGTTTCTTTAAGGTAAGATTTGTTGTGGAAATAGGAAATTTTTCTTAATATCTGAGGCATTCTGAATTCTTTAAACATTGGTATAGATCAAGAGATTTGAAAATGCCTTATTAGTGAACCGCAAAAGAGAATTGATTAGGAAAGATCAGTATTTAAAGTTTAATAATTATTATGATGAAAATTCATACATCAAAGAAATTCTAGTAGGTGTTGAGGGAGCTTGAATAATCTGTAATTTGTCAGTTATATCACTTAATTAGAAAACATTTCGATGAGAATTGTTTGGATTTATTATCTTCATCGGGGTACAACCACATAATTATACAACAGACGTTTTGCAGTAGCGGGCGGAACGAAATATTGCTTATTTAACACTATAACTTTGAAACGTTACTATAATCAACATCTTTACAATGTGTTGAAGGTGTAACTTTTTAAAAGAAGGTACCAACAATTTATTAGGATATACAATTTATCCTTCGCTAGTGTGGAGAAATCATCAAATTCTACAGATTCTTACCCAAAGTCTAATCCATTAGTGCCAGAAGATGCAACAATTTAAAGTGTCGGTTTGGTACTAGAAGTATTTAAATTACAGTAATCCAGATGGAAAAGAGGGACAGAGACTGTATTGTTTTGCAATACAACATTTAAATGTGAAGCAGAACATCGGGCAGGAAACGGCTACACAACATTAATTAGTTGGTTCTCTCTCTCCCCGGAAGTAGTGAAACATTCCGGAACTTCAGTCAGCTGATGTGGTCACAGGATTGTTGGAATAAAACATTTTGTTTGTTGATTTCATTTAACTTTTTTACCAGTTCAATGAATTGTACAAATGCAAGCTCTCGCGGGCGAGCGCTACTCTATCAACTATGTACATTGTCGACAATTTGAGTGTTTACTTTATGCGGTATCATTAAAGCGGAGCGTTGTTTTTGTTTTGATGCCAATGTTTCTTTGAAGTAATCAAATTTTATGTGTTGCAAAAGTTATCATAACACAAGGCAAAAAACAAAAGGATCGAGACTTGAAAATGAGAAAAATCAAGAATTATAAGCTTCGAAAATGAAAGAGGTCACGGAAATTCAAAGTACATCTAAAGCTTAGAGTTTTAAGGCATCAGAGACAGGAAGATTCATCTTTGAGACGAAATTATTAAATAAAGGTATGTGGATATCCCGATAAGTCAAGGGAAGATCACATGGCCTGACGAGAAATCTAAGAAAGACATTTACACAATAAGTAACTGGACTCCTGAGAGATTTTGTGTTCCTCTGGTACCAAAGGACAAAGATTCTAAACACCAAAGAAATTCGGTTCTGGAAATTTAAGGCTTGTGGGGAACTCAAAGAGGGATGAAATGGTGAAGGGGTAGATTCGATAATCCTTTACATCAGAAACACGCGTACTCGAAAAATCTATATTTTCAGTGGCTCATAAATTCAGACATTATCTAACAGATTAAAAAATAAAATTATCATACTGAATTGTCTGGCTTAGGACTTTTGGAATAGCCCATAAATCTGAGATCAGACAGAGGGCTGAGATTCTTATGGCACTCAGAAAGTAGGTTACGATTTTCAATATACGCAAAAGAATCAAAGGTTTTCCTGAATTCTCTGGAAAAAAACAAGATCAATGACTGTCGTAACGAAGAACTCACAGAATATTTTGACACAAGAATAAAGAAACTCAAATGAATGATTACTAAGAAACATGAAGTAGAAAAGTACAGAATCAAATAAGACCATACCGTTTTAGTAACAAGAGAGAACAAACCACATGTAAAACTTCAGATTGCATTATGCGAAGGATGCAGTGGTCTGAGTTTATAAAACGTCATAAAGTCCAAAATCGATTTCTGTTAACAATATTGTCCCATATCAGTATGAAGCCTGTCTTCCATTTGTTATACTTAGTGTCATAACTAGTTATTCTTTCCTCTCGTTAGAGTTAGGCAAGAAGTAACAGTATTTCATAAAAAAAACATTACAATCTTCGACCACTTCGCAAACCTGGCTATTCATTTGTAACACATACGAGTACTGATGACCGTGATAGGTACAATTACACCAATTGTAACACGTACACATACTAAGTAGTAATATTATATAAACATTGTAATATTAATATGAATTTAATATGATATGCGTGCTAACAATAATAAATAACTTTAACTCTCTAGTGATAAACCCATATTTTGTTCCTACTGTACATAATATATTCCTATTCAATAGACTCAGGAGGACAATAAAACATTGAATTGATGTCACCAAAATAGTGCGATAGTGGCTGCTGCGTTTTAACCCTCCCCCCTCTCTGCACCCCTGCCCAAAACGCCACGTTTATGTTAGAAAAATACTGATTTGTCTCAATACCTGTGGTAATAAACAAACATTATCAGCTGTTACTTTAAACAAATACACATATTCATTCATTTGTTTTGCACATGCCATAGCGAGAACAGCTGGTGGTAAGAAGCGATCTGGCAACACCGCCTCAAATTTCATAGGATCATACTACCGCTGTTGTAGTCACTAAACAAAACATTGTATATTTAATACAGTGTATTGAAGTAAACAAATTTATTTAATGTACTATATTTAGAATTTTTTGTCAAAAGACCTAGGAAACTCAAAAGGGTGGTGGTTAAAAAAGATAGAATTTAAGACTTATAGTATTCAGAGATAAGAGAGGATATAAACCACCTTTTCGTGAATCATACAGTCTTTGAAGATGGAGTTCACCAATTCTAAATAACGATAAATGTTTTAGACAAAAATACGGTTCATCCCTCTTTACAGTATAGCCAAAATATACCTGAACTAAAAGAAAAAAAAACACAAATCTTAATCCAGAAAGCAAATATCAGAGAAAATATTTATACACATGTATGTAAACGATTCAAGTCACCTAATAAATGGGAACACAGAATAGAAATATAGACAAACTATGAATTACCTGTACATGACAAGAGATAGGTAGATTCTGTGAAATTAAACATTTGGCCATGAACTTTCAAGATCATGTGTATTCAGGATCAGAAAAGCTGTGTAGAACATACATATATGGTGTGTAAAATGTGATAACTTCTCTGTGTAACTGAGGTGGTAAGAGGGAGGACACCCTGTGTGAAGTGGTCAGCAAACTGCGAACATGGTGAAGAATCAAAGTAATCACTGAAGCTTTTTCATTTTTAATACAATTTTCAGGGCAAAATTTGGTATTGAATTTTAGTATTGCATAATCACTTGGAGCTAACCTGATCGTCTTAAAACACGCAGTCGTCATTTAATTTGGAGCTTACATTCAGCTCCTTAGGGAACACACGAGTGAGGTTCTCCCACGAGCCAGATTTCTGTAATCAGAATAAGATTATCATATTGAAAGGTTGACAAGATTTCGGGCATGTATAACACAACTTTTCCCTGTGTTACATTTTGTAACATAGGTATAACGGCAAATATCCGAAATCTTGTTATCCATTCAAATCTTCCATCATCAATAACAAACTAAACAAAGAAATAATCATATTATCTATCCCATTTCCTCTTACTTATGCACTTTCACTCTTTTTTCATTTATGGCAATACATAGAACAATTATTCAAATTTAAGTTTTGGTATTTGTTACTAGTATAAAATAGGAATGTGTGGCACAAATGCAACAACTCTTTTCCTTAAAGCTCCTCTTTTCGCTGGCAAAGATACCAAGAAAAACGCCCTTTCTCAACTCGATGGGCTAGACAAATGAATTGTTTTGTCTGAGCCTCGCCTACGGCTTATCTCGAGAAGGAACTGACCTTTGCGTTAAGCTTCATTTTTATAAAAGAAACTTTGAGTTTGACCATAGGATTTGGCTAAGCATTCTCGAAAGTTTTTTCATTGGTCTTATGGATAACCGTAGTGGCAACAGAAATATTGTTGAATAAATAAATACATTTTTTACACAAACACAAAGTAACAATTATATGAAATTTAAACATGTGACATGAAAATAAATAAAACAAAATCGGATCAGTTACATTATTTATAACTCAAGTATGGCTGTACCGATTATAATGACCTCTATTAAAATATTGTAAAAGTTTACGGAAACAATCTGCTAATAAAAAAATAAAGATTTGTTTTGCAATATATAGATTAGGTATAGACTAAGAATGTAATAGTTATATTACATAGGTCTTGTTATATGTAATAAACATATAAGTTTACACAAGTGTTCTGTGATAAACATATAGTTTTATGGCAATACAATTATATTTTTAATTAATTTAACCACTATTTTCAATTTGTTTACAATTGTGGTCTTGAAAGCATAAAGTAAACTTGGTAGTAATGTCAATTCTAATTTCAACTCATTCTGCAGCCACAGAGTAAGAAAGCCACTAGATAAGAAAATTTAAAGGTTTAGGAAAAATGTATTTTGAACTGTAGATTCAACCAAATATTAAGTATACAATGCTTGGTCAGTAATGTAAGGCAGATAACAAATATAAAGTTACTGTCTAATTGTTAACATAAACTTTAAAGACTCTTATAAAACCAATCGTAGTTGTCTTTTGACAAAAGCAGACATTTCTGAACTGTGTATGTACATATATTTCCTTGATCGGAGAAAGAAGGCAAAATAAACCTTGTTACAAAAGTAATAAACCGGTATAAATTACAATGGCAATAAATATACAGTTTTCGATATATTTTATTCATTGTAGGAAAACTCAACATTGGTGTCGGGAATATCATTAATTCGAACCAGAAGTGATCGTGCACGTGCAAAGCTACGAAATTGCGTGCGAAACAGCCGTTAACCACTAGTAATAACATATGTAACTAATTAAATTAAACGACTAAAATTTTGCATACTTTTATGCCCTAATTAAGAGGGTTTGTTCTTATCTTAGTTATCTCAAGAACGAATAAAATGGAACACAAATATATTTATGCTTACAACTTACAGGACAATAAATTTAAAAACATGTACTGCATACACAGAAATAATTGAATTGCTAATTTTAAAATATTTAATATGGAGTCCAGCGAAAAATGAATTTAAAATTTTGATTTTCACACTTTTATACCATTTGGTACATACAAATAATTGCTGAGCTTTAGCGAAGTCCATCACTCGCGGGGCTTGAAAGACTAGATTGTGCATGAAGCTTCATTTATATATGAGAAACACTGAGTTTGATGATGGTGCATGTCACTTCATGGTATATGGCTGAGCGTTAGCGAAGTCCATCACTCGCGGGGCTTGAAAGACTAGATTGTGCATGAAGCTTCATTTATATATGAGAAAACACTGAGTTTGATGATGGTGCATGTCACTTCCTGGGATATGGCTGAACGTTAGTGAAGTCCATCACTCGCGGGGCTTGAAAGACTAGATTGTGCATGAAGCTTCATTTATATATGAGAAACACTGAGTTTGATGATGGTGCATGTCACTTCATGGTATATGGCTGAGCGTTAGCGAAGTCCATCACTCGCGGGGCTTGAAAGACTAGATTGTGCATGAAGCTTCATTTGTATATGAGAAACACTGAGTTTGATGATGGTGCATGTCACTTCATGGTATATGGCTGAGCGTTAGTGAATATCTTTAAATCGGTTTTATCTTGGTTACCCAACCATGATAGCAACGAAAACATATTATTTATAAACTTGTTTAAAATTTGTAAACAAGCTCAATACACCTACAAGAGATTCAAATATGTGAATTTTGACACATATAGCCTAACTATTCCAATAAATACAGCATAATTTTATAGTGACGTGGTGTGTACACTTTTAAACACGGATACGAAACCAAATCTATTGAACGAACAACTGAATATATCATGTGGCAAAGTATGGCAAGAAATATGTTATATCTATTCGTTAAATTTTGCATTAAACTTCATTTCTACAAGAAAGAGTTACTTGATGCGTCATTTTTACATCATATCTTTTGTCTGATTGCCTTTTCACCTATCCGTACGCAGAACATCTCGTGAATGAAATTAGCTACAGATTTGAAAGTTTGAAACTTCAGCTAAGCATGTTACCAAAACGTGGTGTGGAATACTTCTAAATTGTCTTATAGAGTAACGTTATATGTATAGCTCCTGAATATAAATTAAATAAATAATAGATCGATTTAAAGAAAATGTCGAGAACAAGTGGTTTTCCTTCCCTTTTCTCTCTATATACCTGTTTGAGAATCTAAGAGAACTCATTATTTTACTGTAATAATTAAAACTAAGTAAGAAACAATGTTTTTTCTCTTTCAGTAACAAACTTTTGAAACCCTCCAAACCATGTGATTACCGTTTAAAGTTTGTTTCACAAAATCAACACGATGACAAAATTGCTTGCCGATTTTTTAGGTTTGGTAAAAGTGAAGGTTGGATAGAATTTTGTTCTGTATACAGAACTACCCTTATCTCTTAATCTAGCTCTGAGACGGCAATGGGGTCATAAACGGGGATGTTATACCTAAGCATGTTTGTTTTTATATGCACGGGTGGGTTTGGTGGTAGAGAGGGGGGAGGGTTGCCCTAGCAAAATATCTTACAGAATTTATAGAAACAGCTCGTATTTGTTTACAGTTGCTTAATTGTATTTATAGTACTTCGAAGTTTTTATATTTGTGGACCCAATTTAATTACATCAACGAACACCACACCGATATATCGAAATATTTTTACAGAGATTATTACGAAATTGCTATTGAATTGTTCAGTGAAGGAAAACAAATACATGATCTGCTTATACTTTTGACTTTTATACCTTCGCTTAATCAATGTTCAAATACTCTGTATTAAAGTTGTTTCGTGGAAAGGCATCTAATAATTTTACACTCACTTTACAAAAGAATGTCTTCGTTTGTCGAATGTTTTATTGCTGTAAAGCCAATCTAAATATTTCATGTAGAAAAGAATATTGTTTCCTGGACGTATTTTAAAAACTTGATTAAATTTTCCCAGAAACAACAATTTATATGTTGAAAAATATTATTGCCTTTTATGAAAGTTTAATAATGGCCACTAAAAAAGCTTTAGTGATGATTACAGAGGTATTGATGGCCTTTGTCTGTAATCTTTCAAAGTTTTTATTTTTATTTCAATAATTATAATCACTGAATTAAAAAATTGTTATATTTCATTAAATTGTTATTGAGTTTAGTTATGTTAAACATAATTTTGATTATATTTAGTAGACGGCTGAGCTTAATACATTGCTTATTTCAGTAATATGACTCCACATTTCTTTAGGTAAATCAGTTGCTATGTGGTATATACTAGATATTTGACTTGTCAACTACCAGCCGCGCATCTGGGAAATCATCTCAAATCCATAATTATTTTCTATCATAAACTTATACGATTATCTGTTAATAGTAACTAATACTAATAGTAGAAAACTCTACATTGATATTGCATAGAAGTTATAAATCATTAATCTTAACAGATAATCGTATTTTTAACAATCCATTATCATTGAGACAATAAAATGCTTCACGAAGCATTTATGGATTTTAAACGGTCACTAATTATAAAGCAGTTGTAAACTTGATCATCATATTAACGGAATATCATAAGCGCGGTCGGCATCTAACTAACGCGCCTACCAAAGACAAGACTGTACCAGCAACCGTCTTATTTTTTCTCATATAATTTTAGTGCTTTACTTATTTTTACATAGTGTTTTGTAAGTCCGCAATGCATGAGGTGTCAGGTATTATTATTGGATGATCAAGAAAACATCAGACATTTTCAATCTGAACTGTTTTCAACTCAGTTTATAGACAACTACGCATTTTAACTTTTAAAATCCAACAATTTTTGGATGCCTTAATATCGCATCTTTAAAATGTGATATCCTGTAAAAGCTTACCATCAAAAAGAGAGATTAAGCTTATGCATGGTTTATAAGAGGCAAAAATGAGGAGCAAATATTCAAACCATATTTTTTTCAAAAATGAAAAATGGTTGAGACATTGATGCATATATGAAATCTATGCTGAACAACACTTAATGGAAATATAATTTTCAATCAAAACATATATTCTCATATTATAAAGCAATGTAAAAGATTTATGATTCAATCAAAGCGTTTTCTTCAAAAGGGCTGTTCAGTCAAACAGTGATTTCTCCAGCAAGCCAAGACTGGAGTATCTAGAGGGGATCCCTTCTGTTAAGCATATTCCTTTTTAAAATTGATCGACCAACCGGTTGACAATCCGTTGAAGGAAACACAGGTACAGGAGCCAATATAAAACAATTTAGGTGCTCTCGAATGTTCAAGAAGATTCTCCTTACAGGTTCGATTAACCCACTAATTGCAGAGCTACTATGTATGACCTGTATACTGAGTTAGATTGAGCAAGCCGAACCATAAATGCAGCATTATACCAGATGAAAGTGCAATCCTGGGGTTATTACATATCGGTGGCTAAACGTATTGCAAACAGGTCTGAATTACGTAATTTAAACTGTTGTAGACTACGAATGCGTAATCGTACTGCTCCATCTTAGGTCGGAGCAATAGATTGTTGGTTGCTAACATCTATGTAAATGTTAAAATCACACCCCTTTTAAATTATTTCCCCTGGATGCATAAAAAGGTGAAACGTTCTTTTCATCGTTCTCTCAATTCGAAGTAGCAAATTTATAAAAATTCCCACAAAACTGCAAAGATAGAAAATTTGAAATTTTTGGAGGGTTTACTGTTTACTTACATTACTATAATAAATAGTAATGTAAGTAAAGAGCTGTAGGAATTGAGATGTCTTGTAATGATTCGTGACTTAAGGAATTATATGTTTTAATTGAATGAAGTTTAAGAAAAAACGTATGTTTTCTTAAGGAAATTAATATCTATGACTAGTACTTTATAACATGTAAATACTTTATAAATGACATCTATCTTCAACTGTCTTTTGATCCTGATTATTGGATGTCACAAAAGTCTGCTTCAAATTCCTGTTACTCATCGCGGGATTGTCAATTTTTTATTTTTCTTGTCTTCAAAAATGGTTATTTAGGGAGCTGTGATAAAAAATTTCTTTAAGCGATATATAGCAACAAAAAACCAATTGTACTGTCTTAATGACAGAAATGATCTTTAGTGATCATTTGTAAGGGGAGGGTTAGAATTGATAGTGCTATAGTTTTGTACTTTACAGAAAAGTTATCGAAAATCGCAAACAAACTGTTGAATCCATGTGAAGAATTTCCTAATATGATAAAATTAGTCCTTTTTAAGTTATTTCTATAACAATACTTTCACCGCTATTTTTGTGTTTTGTATTTCGGTAGATAGTTCTGAAACACCCTGTATTTATAAAACATATTATATGCATGTGTATTATGTACAACACAAAAAAACTTCAAAACGATACAAACTTTGAGGAATTGAAATTTATATGAACATGTTTTTAGGTGTCTCAGGCATTGAATATGGGAACCATATAACATTTTCAGAATAAGATTTGGCAGAATAATATTATGATGGCCGAATAGATTAATTTGTGTAACATTTTTCTCTGTTATTCAAAGATATAAACATATTTAAACGATATAAAACTGTTACCTGCTACATTTATATAACATTTTACTTGATTATAAGCTGTGTAGAGCAAAAATAAAGATTTAAAATAGTGAAGCTTTTACGTTTAAGAAAGCAACATATCGATGTGTAAACCGAACCGAAGATTTTCATACTCTCAGCATCGTAAAAAATGATCAAATCTTATTTACGGAGCTCTATTGAATAATTTTTATCGTTATTCTTTTATGTTTTAGTTAAGCATTAAATGCATAAAAATTATTCAATCTTCCAATCAATTTTCGAACGTCATAAATAATTAAAGCAAATTGTTACACAAATATACTCGAATTTGAAGTTTCTCAAATTCTACCACAAGGTTTAACATGTAATTAATTGATTTTAAATAAAAGAATAATGTTTCAAAATTTTAATATACCACGACAAAAAACAAGAAAATAAGTTTTTTCATATGGTCTTCAGCTCACGCTGGATTTATTAAAAGTATGAACCCAACGAGAGAAAAGATAATCGGTGTCAAAATAGATTTATTTTAATGTTCAACCCCTGAACCTATGTACTTATATAAGTAAATTCGTATGTAAGCTCAAACACATAATCTTCTTCATTGTATGTACCTTAATTGTATAAGAAAACTAATTTTTGTCCCTGTCCTTATCAAATAGTATTGACGCGTTTGAAAAAGTATTCAATTATTATTTTATTATAAATGTTTCATCTACATTCTTGTAACCAACTATTTATTTCTGTTTAAAACTCAAAATAGTTTTGTTGCCCTTTGAAGCAGATTTACAATATTAGTGTTGTAATGGTAAATTGTTTAATATAGTTAAATATATCTAACTATCAATAAAGAGAATTTCATTAGTTTACTCAATCGTTATTGAGATAAGTATTCAAGAGTAAATATTTCCTTATAAATAAATAATCATTATACTATTATTATAGTATAATAACCTATAGCAATAATTAATAATAATATTATTATTATATATATAATAATATATATGTTTATATATAATTTATATATATGTATATATTTATATATAATAAATCATGTTTATAATAATAATAATAAACATAATAATAATAAATTTATTAAATAATCCAGTACGTGCAGCACGTGAATGAAACTATAAAATCTAGTCTTACCGATGTAATCTGAGCCAGGAAAATCCCAGTTATTTTAAAACTACACTATATTTTAGCGATTTAGTGATATTTCAAATAGGAAACGCAATACTGTATGTTTATCTCTCAGTGATATTTTACAGTTTTGTGAAGAATCAGGAATCAGGTTTTGCTCGTGCAGAGTGCTGAGGGTGGGGGGGGAGGTTGAACATTACACATTCAATGTTGTATAATACATTTGATATATTACGACTGCTTCACTGAACTCAGAGCCGTTCGATATATCATGCAGTTCTACCTTGCTTTTACCTTTATTTCTCAAAATTTTGCATCAAATATAACCTTATTTATTACAGAGCCGCGCATGCCACCACGCTGCTCGTTATGGACGGGCAGGTGATTATTTGTTACCCACTGATCGAATGATGGCGAGTCCTTGTAGTGCGGCTACTCGGTGGTCGGACTTTGAGATGTCTAGGAGTCGGGCTTTCAGTTTTATTTTCCGATTGAGACGTGTCGGACAATTTGAAGTCCTTATGAATACTCAACATTAGCTCCGCTCCACCTGTGTCTTAGTACATCATCTGGACTCTGACGCTGTTACAGACTTGACTCCTGGAATCAGGAGTCATGTTAGTCATGTTATATTGTATCAGGAGTGATACAAAAATGTCGGCGACTAAGAAGCTCAAAACGAATTCTTCACATCGGTCAACATGAGACACCTAGACTACACCGAGCTAAGAGATCGTGTCAAAAAGTCGTAGTGCACTCATTTGTGCACCTGATGAGACAATGATAATGCCTCTTCACCTAGATTACACTATATTTTATGTGTTGTACTCTAGGTATCTTTGATGCCGAAACGATGTAAAGGGTTTGTTTTGAACTTCTTTTTTTCCAACTTTCTTTGGATCTCTTCTGACGAACAACACTCCAAATTTCAAGAGTCAAAGTCTGTGACATCGTCAGATTACAGATGCTGCACTAAGAGAAAGGTTACTTAGCTAAAATCAACATTCACTTTTAATCAACCTTTCTCACTACAGCTACACTATTTGTAGTCCATAGTTCTCAGAGAATACATGGTAGTTTTAGAAGAGGCGTGATGGCGTATAAGAAAAAATGCCAGTTTTTAAATAAAAGTTTACAAAACCAATTGAAAGACAACCTCGATTTTAAAGATAATTAAAAATGTTAGATATTAAATTGGGCAACAAGTTATGTAAATGTGGCATTATTATAAACGAAGCGTCACTATAATATTCTTTTTGTAGTGTACCTGGCATAATTGTTTCATCTTAATGTACATTACATTTATTCATTCTGAGAATATTGTAATACATTTTGATCCACCATGTTAATATGTTATGGAGAAGGTGGTGAACTCTTAAGCAACTAGCGAATACTATATTTCACTAGGAATTAATATATGAGGGAATGAATTAAACATTTCAATTAAATAAATTTCTGTTTATTATTCTCTATTAAAGTACATATCTAAGTGGGTGAAATGCAATAGTTGAGTCGGCTAAATGCAACTACTGGGGGAGCCAATTAAAACTACCCATATGATGTCTCCGAAACTGTTAGAGTATACACTTTACTTATTAAATTAAACAGAAAATTGTCATTCCGACCAGTTGTTTGTTTTTATTTTTATTTTTTACTTGTGCCAATAATTATTACATAATCCTTGCTTTCCTCAATAAAAGTGGGAAGAATAACCTTAAAACATTGATCAGCATAAGGCCGTAGTCAGTTCGTACCATTAACGAATCGGCTTTTCAGTATTGGTCATATTAAAAGCTAATAAATAAAAGTTGGTCTAGTACAAAACCCAGCGAAATTCCAGTATGCCAATCAACCGTCAAATCGTTGTTACCAATGTGCTAAAAGTAACGGCTACAACCGTTTTTTTTACGTAACTACGTGTAAAATCTATTTGATACGTCATGGTACTATAAAATATAAACTTATATTTTACAAGCTGAGTTGAAAACCTATTAAAAAGATGAATACAAAAGTTCTGGACTGTTAATTACTGTTTTCTGTGACAATGTTTGTCAAATTTCAATATCTACTGAGGTTCTAATGATTTCCTTTTATATACAGCTTGTATAAACCAGAACAGGTAAACTTGTAAGTGAAATTTCGAAGAAATATGTCCACCAAAATTCAAAAGAAATCTTTAAAGTACTAAATATGGATGATGGCTATAAGTTATTACTTTACAGTTAAAGAGCAATGCAAACTAAACCATTCAGGTAATAAAACAAATAAGTTTATTTTACACTCTCCATAAATCTTGTAAATAAGTATTGACTTACAATAAAAGTCTCCGTGAATATCCATTTTTAATAGAGTATAAAATATCGTAATATATGGTGTAAAATCTTCCGTTTTAGAATGTAGTTTAAATAAAAATTATAGTTTCGTGTTCGTTAAGTACAAGATTTCAATCGTGGAATTCGTTAGGGATATCCAATTATTATTGACTATAACAAAACAATGAAATGTTCAAAGGTTCAAAATAGTTCAAGGTTCATCATTTTTTTAAATCAAGAACTTTTCAGTTCAGATATTGATGTTTAACAAGAATAAACCCTAAAACAATGATTTTCTCAGAATATTTTAGTTCTAGAAATTTGAATGATGTCTTATTTTATAGGTACACCCGCAAAGTTACACTGTGTTTTGTAAATTTGGCATTATAAATTGTTTCCTAACTAAAATAGCTGGCATAAAGTCGTTTATTATAGCTTTTCAATAACTTTGGGCAAAAATAATTCGGTCCTCGTAAAACCGTTCAATTACATCTAGGCAAACTCTATGATCAAGATACGTTTGCCTATCACGTGTTTCTGATGTTTACAAAACCTTTCCTAAGGTTTAAATGCTTGTATTAATTCAAGCAGATCTCCTAAATTACAATGTCAGTTGTTGAAGTTTTAATAATTTACACAGGCAGTTTGATAGAGATTAGTCACAATTTATTACCCTCTAAATTGTTAAAATAATAGATGAATAATTTTCTTTACGTTTAAAAATTGAAAAACATGGTTTGTAAACACCTGCTTCAGTATTATATTTAGGGTACACGTGTCTACCAGTGAAAATGTAACCCCTCTAATATTGCTTTATTTAAAAAAAATACCATTCACCAAGTTCAAAACTTTTCGTGGGTTTTATTGAAGTACACCGGAACGGTAATGTGATACAAAATCAGGTCCAATCAAAATCCACGAAAGAGAAATATTTCCGAAAATCAATTTACCTTGGATGCAGCGGTATACACCGTGTATAAAGAGAGTTTCAAATTAAGGCCGAAATGAATATAAATGGAGCAACAATAACGTTTGGTTCCAAGAGCCTATTCAAGTGGAAACCCAATTCTGGTTAATATTTTATTCAGCAATGTTCTGTAGCTATTCGTGTTGCAGCCGGCGCTGTTCTGTACTATGTACTTTCGTTGTTAAAAAGTTTAATTCTTGGAGGTGATTTACACTGTAACTTATTTTCTACAGCGTTGGTGGTCTCTCTTATGGTGACATTATTTACTTAATTATTAAATGCTTAATAAATAAACAGACTTCGCCGCAGATAAATTGAATGTCTGAGTGTAAGTGAAGTGTTTCTCGCGTTTTGTTTGGAAAAGTCAACCTATTTGTTTCCCATTTCCACCAAGGTAAATACACTGGTCTATTATCAGTGATGTCTACATAATAAAGGCCGAACAGTTGGGGCTACAGTTTTAAAATTTTACAAGATTAAAACACACGAAAACAAGAATATATGTCGGTGATTTTACCTCCGCGGAAAGGGCACTTTTGTACCCTTATGGACCCTTACAATCCATAAATACACCAACATGGTGTTTGCTTTCGAACTTCAGTTTCATCTCCTCACACAATTTCACGATTAATAATTATAAGTACGAGACGGGTACGAGAATCATTTTGAATGTATTGTTGAACTCAGTACTTATAGAGCTATTGCCGGATATTTTAATGACACCGAAGTGTAACTCGCCCAACACGACAATTTATTAACTTAATTAATTTACTGAGAGAGAGATCCTAAACTTTTCCAGTATTTAGATTAAACTGATTCCAAATCCTGTTTCCCACTTATATAAAATTATTCTCCTAATACAGCTTCAGAGCGACGTCGAATTTTCTCTTCTCGACTCCTTGGGCATCGTGGCAAGATCGTTTCTATTGTCATCATGCCTAGTTATAGTCCCAGTCGTTTTCCTGGATACAAAAGTTTAAACACTGATTAACTACGAGGTAATATACTATAAATATTACTGACCAAATACAATTCATATCCTCTCTAGTAAATACAAATATTGATTTTACATTACAACGTCTTAAAACAACTTTATCTAAATTTATACCTCGATAAAACGAAGGAAACATCTATCTTCTTAGACAGCTAGCAAGAGAAAGAAGGCTACGTCATCCTGTTCATGATTCCTTTTTTATAAAGCCACTGAATTGTTCCTAATGGTAAATAGCCATTACTATATAAAATTACCATTTCAGTCCAAGTCATCCATTCATTCAATTTCTTTGGTTTTCATTTAAATTATAATAAAATTATTACTTAAATCGTTGTGCAATGCTGTTACATACAAAATATAATGTACATTCAGACACAATTTAGGGCAAAACGTGGCGATTGGAAACCGTTATATGCAATAGTCACAGTGATTTACATAGTTACATTACTTACTAAATATGTTGCATAATTATTACTGTATGCAGAGGCGAACAAAATAAATCTTACGTTGTTTCTAAAATGATCCTTTTTACCGCAGTTCCGAAAAAGTATTAAACGAATACGTTGAGCGGTAATGTACAGCAAAAACAAATAAACATGGGGTACTTCTTCAAGCTATTATAGAAGTAAGTTGTCATTTTAGGTACGTTTGACCATAAGTTGTTATGAGTTTTATACTAGTTTAACATTTATCGAAGACAGTAGTGAACATCAATAAATCACTTATCTGCTGTTTATTTTTGCAATGTGGTCTATACGTGTGAGCCTTCTACTAATCCAATGTTGAATAGTAGTAAAAAATTTGTTTGAATGTTCAACAGCTTGAAAAGTAGTCTGCAGATAATATTTTAAAGTTAAAATAACTTCGCATCTACGTTTTAGAACATGGAATAGTTTTAATATTAATGACGTCTTCGTTAAAAATTGGGTTTTATTATTTTCTTGTATTTTATTCATTAGAATCCAAAATTAGAAATGTATTCAGTAAATAGTGTTGTTAATTTTAATGATTCTAATGAATAAAATACAAGAAAATAATAAAACCCAATTTTTAACGAAGACGTGATTAATATTTAAAATTATTCAATGTTTTAAAATAAAACATTACATTTATTCAGTAATACAACAATCGGGTATAATAACACTCGCATCAAATCATCGTTAAGGTTATTAAAATATTAGTTAAAATGGAAAGTTAAAGGAGTATACTAAGAGTTAGAGCCTCACTCACGTTTACAATACAATACATGTTTAGTATACAATATATCGCCATTTAGTTATCATAAATCGAATTAAATGAAACTTGGCTTTATTAGATGCGAAGTAAGTTAGGACTCTTCCACTTATCGTAGTACAATTAATCGCAATAAATACACGAATGAGCTGATTCAGAGTTTATTACCTCTATTTCAGGCTAATACCTCAAATTCTCAAAGAATTGGTGATGAGCTCGCTCAGTTACCTTACAAAACTTTAGGATGGCGTTTCTGATCATTTGTCTTGACTTTTTCTGAATCTTGCTATGTTTGGGATTCTGTCCACGAACAATTATATATATGCCCAAAAATTTCAACTGCTCTCCTCACGCAGGAATTATTTTAATAGCTTAAAATTGTCATATCTTCATGGACGGATTTCTTTCCGCAGGGTCTGAGTCCAAGAACATCATTCAAAGCGTTAAGGTCAAAGCGTTTGAATCATAGATCTCAGTTGTTTTTGGAAACCACACTCTTATTTATGAGTTTATGAAGACAACCGTTAGAGTTAGAGGTGAAAAAAAGACTACTAACCGGATTCTGGGAATCGGGCCACGTGTAAGTTTAGGTTTTATTAAAAAGGACCTTTTTGTGGGTAACATCGCCTTTAGTTTTATGTATATGTTTTCTTTTGTGATATTGGAAATGATCAAAGAATGGAATTCATTGCTCGTGGTTTATTTTCTACAACATCAAATTTAATTAGATGTAATAATAATAACAATTTAGAAGAGATAGGAAACAGAATATGGAAGAGTGGAAAGTTTTTCAATATGGTGAAGAAGATTGTGTGGAGTTGGAACATTGGGAAAGAATCAAAAGTATTGATGTATAAATCTTATTTCCAACCAATTTTATTATATGGAGCAGAGACGTGGACGTGGACTAAAAATGATTCAAGCAGATTGCAAGCTGCAGAAATGAGATTTTTAAGAGGGATAGAGAAGAGTACAAGAAGAGATAGAATAAGGAACGAAATAAGTAGAGAAAAATTGAAGGTAGTTTCTCTGCAAGAGACAATGGAAGGAAGAAGAATACAGTGGATGGGGCATGTGAAGAGGATGGGAGATAATTGAATGCCTAGAATAGCACTGGAGAAGGAGGAAAGAGGAAGAAGACCAAGAGGAAGACCGAGAGGAAGATGGGATAACCAAGTGTGGAAAGACATAGAGAGAAGGGGACTACAGAAAATACAGGTGGAGGAAGAGGAGACCTGGAGTGACAGACAAGAGTGGAGGAGGCTGTGTACGACGACCCGTGATAACGGAAACGTCTGATGATGATGATGATGATGAATAATAACAATTAATATGAAACACTATAGTCATTGAGTCAACATATTATACGATTCTGAAATGCAGATAGAACACACGGATCTTATAATGCTTTATTTAAAACAACCAACAGTTTTCAGTTTAAAATTCCGACCCTAAGGACAAAATTGAAAACGCGGCCGTCTGAAAGGTGAACGAGCAATTTTGCATGCTCCGGAGTTATGAAATACGACGTTATAAAATATAACACACGACATGGGTTTTAGAGATGGGGCATTATGAACTGAGCTGGGACTGATAAAAATGTAAACCGATATTTTATGTGGAGAGGGGAAGTGGAGAGGGGAGTAGGATATCAAAATTCATCGCGACGTCACAGCGTATCGGGCCGAAAGGAAATAAACATCAGTGAGTTGACAACAGTGTGGAAATGTGTCCGGTATTGGCCAATAACACTCGGCAGTGGTAGGGGACACCCCTTCGTTCCTCTCTCGACCGTATTGCGTAATTTAGGAGACTCAAACACACATCGAGGAGTGCTGGAAGTAATTAAAATTCCGTCCGTTTTAACATCATAAAAATAATTAAACTTTTCCCAGTTTTTAATTTAATATAAAATTGTTTCTTTTTTAAAGAAAGGTTAGTCCGATTTTAATCCTTATTATTCCCGTTCCCATAGGCCACTGGCGATGGTCTTATCAAACAGAATTAGAGGGAATCTCTATACAAGATCGATGGTACTGATAAAAAGTGGAATGGTCACAAATAGGATTTGAACCTAAGCTACCTCTAACTCAGACCCAAAGTCTTAGACCACTCCGCCATCGGTACTCCCATGGTTTATAGCCATGGTGGTTGTGGTTATTAACTGTGTTCACACAAGTGTCTACAGAATGAAAAGGACGGCAAGCAAACAATTTGCAGGTACCCACATCTGGTACCCACATTTCACCAAAACTCCCAAAGTAACCAATTACAGAATTTTGGACTTCGTACAATAAATCCGTAGTATTTTACTGTTAAAATACAAATAAAATATCTAGCAAGACATTAAAAAAATAGTACTTTTTAGGCAGATTTGTTATAAATCTTTCATATATACCCAAATTGTAAGTTTCCAAGTGTACTCGCCATTGTTCGAAAATGTCAAAAGGCTGTCAATCCTACAGAGATTTATAAAAAGAGAGATTTATAAATCAATGATGTCCCTAAATATATTATGATGTTTAAATCTCCAACAACTGCAATCAGAAACACGAACCACAACGTAGACACTACAAACTTTTATTTAAACATTTTCCATCTTTCTGTTGGGCGTTTACTCTATTATTTTGTTATTTCAGACAATATACGTCAAATAGACGAACTGGAACTTTGATGACTCTTGAAACCTTTGATTTAATTGCATTCAAAGTTATTATTAGTATTATTGCAAATTAACACACACACATAAATAAACATATACATATATATATATATATATATATATATATATATATATATACATATTATACATATTATATATATATATATATATATATACAGGGTGTCCAAAAAGTCCCACGTCGGTTAAATATTTTTCAAAATATTTAAAATAGAGCTACAAAACCTTACACAAAGTTACTGGACATAAAAATCTATTTTATCACATATTCAGTGATCCTCTATTTCCTCAGGGGGGCGGAAACCCAAAACTGTTTACAATTGAATCAGTCATTCAAATGACCCTCAAACACCTCATGTCCATTTTTTAATGTTAGTAAAGTTACAGTCAAAAAGCTCATCAGTGTATTTTGTTACATTAACCTAAGTTGCAAACTCTAGCCATCTTTGAACGACTGTCATTTTTCACTCGGTTATCCGTTTGAGGTCGGGTTTGCGGCTCTGTACTCTACTAATATAGGCCTTTAATTTGATATGCATATCAACCTATGCTTACATTTAAGATTTTCTTCTGACTCCTAGCAGGCCGCCCCCCTGAGGAAGTACCGGATCACTGAATATGTGATAAAATAGATTTTTATGTCCAGTAACTTTGTATAAGGTTTTGTAGCTCTATTTTAAATATTTTGAAAAACATTTAACCGACCCGGGACTTTTTGGACACCCTGTATATGTACTTACATAATTTATAAATATACGTAGACAAGTAAGTGATATTTTAAGATCCATACAAATTAAGGATTGTTCTAGCATTATCAGTTCTAAACAATACTTCACATTTATCAGCTCATCCAACGGTTAGCTTAATGTACTCAAACCACTACAATTCAATGTCGTATACCGAAATCATTTCCTTAAAAGACTGGCTGGACTCGATTAACTAAACACTATCATACAACGAGCTATTACACATGTCACGTATTAGAGAATCCAATTCCAATACACTTTTGCCCTAATAAAAAACTAGCTTTTAATGCAACCAAGCCTCCAACTCACCTCAACTCCAATACATCAGCCAATATATGATAGCTTCCGATACACCTTCGGCTGTAAATGCACAAAAATTTTTGCATCCCTGCAGTTTTATATGTTTGCGGAAGTCGTTTCACGTGATTTTAGAGTAGGTTTCAATTCACAAGGTAGAATAACTCTGATGTTTCATCTTTACTGTAGAATCTCTTATAGATTATTTCAGTAGCCGAAGTATTTGGTACAATTATTAAAAAAAAACTGCTAAGTAACTTTCTTTGCAGGTTCCTTTTTTAACTGTTAGTATGCAATTTTAAAGGAGAGGTGTGGTAACCTATCGAGAGACTAGCGCTATTTACGAACGTAACTTATGCATTGTCTACTTATTTGAATTTTCAGACAAGATGTTTCGTTTCTTGAATAATAACATATTTATAAATAAAGTCAACATGTGTTTATGTTGTATGTGGTAGGTTCATTCAGAAGAATGTTTATGTTGCTGTAGAACAGAGGCTGTCAAAATGAACAATGTTTTGAATCATAAAGTACTACAATTTAAATACAGTATAACTCAAAGTAGGGGGTTCTGGGACTTAAGTTAAACTTTAAATTAAAATAAAGAATTTTGTTTTGCTCACGACACATCTTGGGTGTATCAAATACTATAAGACGAACAAAATTTCTGATTGGCTATTTTAAAATACATCGTTTATGGCTGAGCGTTAGCGAAGCCCATTATCACAAACTATAGATATATGCATCCGTTTGATCATTTCTCTGTGATAGAACTTAAGAGGTTTGAGAAATTCATTTATGTACGTCTGTCTATTTATATATCCGCACGATATCTCCAAGAGAATCTGACTTAGAGACTTCGAGTTTTGCATGAAACTTCACTCTTATACAGGGTGTTCTGTAAAGGTGTTCCAATACTTTGGAATTTTGTTATAAACATAAAATGAACAGAACATTTCATATTAAGGTGTTTCCTAAAATGAAATGTTTCATCGTTCAGTTTTCCGTCTGTCTGTATGTATTTGTTTATCAAACAAATTATGTCTTTGAAACAGTTATGCTAAGGTTATGAAACTTGAGAATTGTATTAATTTTTAGTAGACCTTTTTAAAAATAAAGTATTAACAAAATCCTTTTACTCGTTTCAAAATGGCGGAAGTTTGTTATTATATATCCGGACGTTATATACCGCACAAAAACTAGCACGGCTCATGATCAGTTACTTTCTCAGAGGAAGTTTCTCTATGGATTGATGAAAAACTAGGTTGTGTGCTCATTTGATACAAATAAGCTCCTATATTATTGTCGTCATATAACACTACATATAAACAACGTACATGCACATAGGCGTGCTTACATAAACACACCCGTTAGTAAGGGGAACAAGAATGTCAGTTGTCCACGAAGTGATAAATTGAAATACGTTCCTCACTACGTTACCAATTTTTAATTGCTATCAAAAGGTTGCTGAACACAATATTGTTCCAAGAATATTCATTGTTTTCACAATATATTTCCTGAGAGCACAGTCAAATATTTTATTTTGTAAAAATTGATGAAAGCTAAAACATAGTTGTAAAAGTAAGATTTTAAAGTAATTATTGAAACACGCATGTTGAGGTCACACAAATCTCATTGAGTGTTTAGATTTCGAACAAATTATTTTTAAATTCCTCTATGCATAAAAAAGTAAAGAATGGAGCGCACATGCAATAAAAACTTTGATTTAGTGTTTAATATCTATTGCAATATTGTAATCTGCATCTTGTTTGGAGATTAAATTATTGAAATTATAGATTCTGTAAGCTGAGTTATTTCTTAACTGAATTATACAATAATAATAATAATAATACATTTTATTATTATTGTATACAAATTTTACTTTTCTCTATGCTGTATTATTGGGTCTATTCTTCTGTTGGACTAGTAAATTACGAAAGTTACAAGACACTGCTGTATACTTAGAACAATACCATCTTTTTCCACGTGAGTTATTAATTTGCTTATAATTTCAGTACACCAAATATGAAATTAAAAACGGTATCTTTGTATTACCAAACCCCATTTGAATTTGCAGGATGGAACACAATTTTAATTACATCCATCGTCTGGAAAGAGCTGTATGATTCAAGTCGCCAGGCAACAATAGATATACATTTTTTATTATACAAAAATAAATTTAGAAAAAAGTCCGAGTAATATTAATCCGGCATAGCTGTATCCATGGCTCGATCAGAGGCTATCTATCTCTCAATCGTCCTGAGTGTCTGTATTGTGCACCCCTCCCCCCCTACAACCCCTAACAATCCATTTACTCTCCCCCTCCCGCCCCCGCTACTTATAAACCCGTTGTTATACTTCCCCTTCTCCTTTCATTTTTAACAATTCACTCCCTCTCATTCGACAAATGTTTTTCTCTTTCTATGACTTCACATCGCCTCGTGAGATTTGCTTTTTGAGATAATGCGTTTTGAAAGCGCTACCTCGTAGATGCTTTTCACTTTTTGCCCGGATACTGCTCCAAAGATGTCTGCTTAATGGGCGAAAGGGTGGACTCTCGAGTGTGAAATTGTGACTCTAGTAATTGAAACACAACGCGAAACACATTGTCACTCAAATACGGCGTTTAGTCTTGGCGAGTTTGAAGGCAGCGAGTGATTATTTACGCGAGTAAATTGTTCCGGATAATGTTAACACGCACACCAATGACGTAACGTGCTACATTTTTGTTAATGTAAATAGTATTTCAGACTAACACCAATGGGCCAATTGAATACATAGTGCACTCGCTCAAAAGTACTGATGTCACAGAACCGCATTGTCTAACAATGTGATAATGTAATTGGACTATAAAAACCTAGGGATAGATCGAATTCAATGCAGCAATTTACGAAGTTCCAGGCACCTCAGTTTTAAATACTACAAGTTAAGAATTAAGTTTTACATACTACTACAAGGATCTTACATTCGTCTTTTAAATATATGTTTTATTTCTCAAAAGTTTTTGCATCAAAAACTGGAAAATTGCCGTAACGAAAGATTTCAAGTTAACTGTTTTAAATAGATTAGGGGTTAAGCAGTTATAAAAACAATTTTAAATATAGTTTAAGTAAATTTTTACGTTGTTTGGAATTTTTCCACAGCTTTATTTTGTTCTTGATCGTAAAGAAAGCTTTAAAATAATTTTAACTCCAAGAAACATGAATGTAACAGAGACCGTGGATCACAGGTTTTAGTATTGAATGTTCCTTAAGACTGACGGATCGTATGTGTATCAATTTAAAGTATCTTAATAATATAGAATACTTTAATAATAATGAATATTAAAATTTACTAGCCATATAAAAATCAATACTAAACCTAAAACAGTGTGTAAAAAATCCCAATAAAATGTTCAGCAAGACATCAAATTTAAGCAGATTTCATATAAATCTTTCATACAAGTTTATAAGTTATATTATAAGTTTCCAAATGTATTCGCCATTGTTCAAAAATGTCAAAAGACTGTGATCCTGCAGATATTTATAAAAAGAGCTATAAATTAATGATTTCCGTAAATGTATTATGTTCTTAAAATCTCCAACACGAACCACTTCAAACTTTTATTGGAAAATTTTCAATCTTTCTTTTGGTGCGTTTACTCTATTATTTTTACAATTTTAGACAATATACGTCAAATAGACGAACTTACACTTAGATGGCTATTGAAACCTTGGATTTGATTGCATTCGTATTATTGAGATTTACATAAATATGCTTGAAATTGAAAATCGTTTTCCTTTCTGGAACATTTCAGGGATAGTAAATTCCAAAACAATGTTGTGTCTTTAAAATTGAAGTATTAATTAATAATTTAAAATCAAAGGATTATAAATGTTCTTCGAATATTGAACCTAATAGTATTTGTACCAATCATACCACGACATACTTTTTTAAAATTTAACATACATATATAATAAAACTGACACCATCTCCATGAGAGCATTATAATTTTCGAAGTGCTTAACTCATTGAGGATCATTATTATTAAGTAAATCAAAACCAACATTTTCAGTTCTTCAGTACAACCTTCAATATTTTGTAAAATATTATCACTTCTCCTATTATTATCTGTTTTACGTTTGTAACAGTGTTTGTTTCTGGCATTGTTGAAAGTGCCCAAACCCGTGGCTGCAATAGTTACGTAATGGTTCTTGATAGTTCCTTGTAACGAGACAAGTTGTAAAGATGGAAATTTCTCTCAGTTTTGTAATTGATGTAAAGAAAACTTGTAAATATCTCTCCATCCAGATCAGAATAATACGCTGAGAAAATTTACATAACATTTCTAGCGCTCATATGATCATATGAAGATCTTTGCTGTAAAACTCAAAAGTTACAGCAGAAGAACGTAGCTCACAAAGGAAAATTATTCATAATTGTATGAAATATCTTTGATAAAATCTTGGTTAGTAATTGAACATATAGTCTTTAAAAATATAGTGCAACAGTAAAATAGTATAATTTACTATTCAAATTTGTATAGCAGAGAAACACTTATGTTTCCTACATGATCTATGTGTGATAAATTATATCATCGCATATCCACATGCATTGATACTATTAGAATGAACTCTCCAACATGCATAATTACGTTTCCTGTGGCTTCACTTACGTTTTCCTGTATTATAAAGGGAGTAACAAGTATAATAAATAGTCCTGAGTATCGCTAGTATTTCTGAGTTAAGTATTGCAAGTTGTACTGATCACTCCTGCATCGTGAAGGCCACACTTATAATACGGCATACTTATTGAGTGAGGCAAACAGATCCTGGAAGGCCTTGTACGACTTTCCGGCGGCGTGATACTTGAATGGGACAGTTTTGTCAGAGATGAATTTCTACACCCCTTTAAGACTAATAGATCAACTTTTACAAAATGATGTATGTTTTACTGAGGAGGGTTATTTAACATAACCTAGGAGGATATCTCCAGGAGGGTTCACTTCTGGTAGGTTTACTCCTTCAAGTTGGACCTACATCACATACAAAAAAAAACTAAGTACCACTTGCATTTGGGTAACTCTTATAGATGCCTAGGAGTAGGACGTTACTAATCTGAATGTCGAGATACTGGGGTAAAAGGTTTTCACCAGGAGAGGACTGAATTTGTCTGCTGAAGATGAATGTTTGGAGTGGGCAGAGCTCACTTAGTGTTAAAGGCTGTTGCTAGCTTAACCATTATGGAATGTTGTCCCCTTCCTGCTATGACCGGAAGAGGCTATAACAAAGCTTGCCATCTCTTCTTACAAGGTGAGATAACCGACATGTAGTGCCAGGTATTCCTTCTCATTGAATTTCATATGAGGCGGCCACTATCCCCAAATACTGAATATACTGCCATTTCACAAGGTTCCTTTTTTACTAAGTGCAATGAGATGTTTATCATCTCCTTGTCATAAGTGAAGTAAAGCATAATCTAAATCCAAAGTATTTCAATTGGAATCTATGGGGAGGTGATAAAGTACGCATTTGTAACAATTTAAATTAGCAATGTGCTCTCTTGCAGTCTCTTGAGTATGATCTCAACACTAATTTCACAGAGTTTATTAGGGAATTTTATTGTAGGCAGCCAGACAGATGTCTTCCGGATTAAACACAAGAAGACTCTCCTGCACTACCTGATATTAAACATTGCGCCACGTAATCTATATTTAGAAAAGGTATTTACAAAAAAACTATTTAGTTGGTTGAGAATAACCTTAAATTTTAAAGTTCAAGAGGCATAAGTACGAGGTGGGATTTTATGATCTTGGGTGTATCCAGTAGTACTAATAAACATCCTAATCGTATTCTTTACATCAAAGTAAACAGACAGGATGAAGTACCGCAGGACCACACATAACATTACGAAAGTCCTACCAAACAACACATAATTAAATGTCATATGACTGCATTTAGTTTGTTTACGATTATTTTACTACGTGATTTTCTCGTTGCCATATTTATAATATTGAAACAGTATAAATTACTAAGTAAATTATTTTTACCTTCAGTATTGACGTTTTGGCTCCAAAATAAATAGAGTTCATCCATGAACTAAGGAGAACTATGCACCAAGTATTAAGTATATAGGAACTTCCTATTAAAATTTCCCTCACGGACAGACAGACATACGACTCAACACAAGACAAGATGTCCTTATCGAGTCCTTAATAAAGGAAAATGTCATATGAAATCTGTGTTCTAATGCTGTTTATACGTTTTTATTGATATTTTAATCATTTTTATATGTAAAATTTGTTTAAGAAACAACACCGAAACTTTGCATTCTTCTTTTAGCAAGTAATGTATAACAAATAATTAGGGATTATTTAAAATAATTACATTTTCCGTTAAAAAAACAAAAATTTAAAAATTATTGAAAGCAAAATTTAAATGAAATTTTAGTGAATTCACATAATATTTGGACAGCTGTGGCGGTTTGAATATGTGGCATTTTATACAAGAGCTAGTATAGAAGACTACTAACACTAGGTCGATGAAATATATAAAGGCTGGTGTTTAGTTGTGACTAAATGCTAAAGAAACTGGCAAAACCAGGTAGAGCTGGTGTGGGTACTAGGGCATGAAGGCATAAGAGAAAATGAGGAGGCAGACTCACTAGCAAGAAAGGGGGCTAGTTCTACATTAACAGGACCGCAACCTTTTTTGGGTAAACCATTTAGCTATAGCAAGGATTTCATAAAGAAATAGGAAAGAAAATTAAAGCTTTCTAATGGCACAACTCCTAAGGATTAAGAATGTCAAAGCTATTTATAAACCCACTACGGGAATGTAATGAAATGGATTTCAACGTACCATAAGAAAAACAAAGACTTGATGGGAATGTGAACAGGTCTTGGACCTCTCCGGAAACACCTTATGAGACTAGGACCGAGTGACTCAGAAGAATGTAGATTTTCCAATAAAGATGAATAGTCAGTAGATTATTGGGACTATTGCATTGGGCTTGTTGGACATAACTTAACAAGAAAAAAAATTCATTCCAAGGAAAGGATAATACTATAAAGTAAGTATTTTTGTTGTTCGATAAGACAGACTTCTTTATCATATTAAAATAAAGTACAACATACAGGAATCTACCTTGAAAGGAAACTATCAATGTTAAGTATTTAGAGGCTGCAACAAAATGCCAAATTGGAATCAGAATATCTTGGTGATCGATAGTGATGAAACTGATACGGACTCATGTGGGGTCCGAGTGAGGGGGAGAGAGAGCCAATCAAGTAAAAACATAAGTCAATGATTTCACGCAGATATGTTGAGTAGAAGTCTACTCCCTTCTTATATCACAGACTGAATGTTCCCTGAAAATCACCTAACTAGCCTAGTAAGCCTATTCTTCTTACCTAAATGCCAATTACTTACCAAACGAAATTCGGTCCTTTTACATTTGCTCAATTCCTAATATGCTTCACTCTTTTTGACAGATTCGTCAGTGATGCCACTATGGTAGCACTTTACCAAGCAGGGATCACTTCTGGCTGGTTTATACCTTCCAGTTGAACCCACACTGGGTACAGCAAAAACCGATGTGTCACTTAAATCTGGGCAACCTTATGGATGTCCAGGAGCGGCACATCACTAACAGCAAATGTCGATATTCTGGGGCACATAGGCAATTCGATAGGTCTAGCCTGCTATGGCAAATGACTGTTGGAGTTGGTGGGGTTTGTTCCCTAACCTCAGAGGTTTTTGCAAGCCTCAACAAGGGTATGCCACCCCCTGCCTACTTTGACTGAAGAGGCTGGTTCAGAGCTGGCCTACCCTTCTTCCGGGGAGAAATGACTTTGAGATGTAGTGCCCTAATTCTTCCTCATGAATCTCGATAGGAGGCGGCCCCAACTCCCTAACCTTACTCATCCTGAATATCCTGTCATTCCGGAAGCAGTGCAAAGGTTCCTACAGGACTAAGTGCAATTTATAAGCTTCTTGTCCTAAGAGAACAAAAGAAATTGTAGCACTTATGATAGAAGTTGAATAAAATTAAGACACGTTTCAATTTTCCGTTCTGTGGTTTCCCCATGTATGCATCCATTCCTTTCCACAAGATGTATAATTCCGTAAAATGTAAGTATTTAAGTGATTTACTAATTAAAAAGGAGGACCTCAAAGCTGAGCAGAATATTAAAATAATTAATCTTAATAACCAAAATTGTTGTTTTTCACACAAATATACGTCTTAAAATGTGTTCTCTATAAGCTTAACATTAAAAATAAGGTTCAACTTGCGTATAAAAAAAAATGAGTTCTCTTCCTACAACTCAATTTATTACATTGAGGGGCTCCATTCCCTTCAAAATAGGACAGCATGAACATTATCTAACATGGAATAGACATTTCGTTACGATATGTCCGAAAACTTAGAACAGGATTCTCACAAATACTTCTCTTAAACGTACTCCTTTTCAGTTCGGTTTACAGGCTGTGCAAGATTTCAATTTCTTGTTAACTTTCTGTTCCTTTGTTTTATGGATATAGCAGATAACTTGTAAAAATTAGCGCTTTATCAGCTTCTTTTCAGGTTAATAATCGTCTTTTTTAACAGTTTAATCTACATAGAACAAAGATTGTAGTACTTATTACAATCTTACAACAAAAACTCACGCTTCTGGCAATTTCGATCTCACCACCTTCCCTTCATTAGATACCCATAACTCTCGAATGGTAAAAGAAAAATATGATTTTTTGAAAACACAACTACCTTTTAAGGTTAGCCACAAGTTTCATCATCGTCAATTTGTTTGTATTCTCAGAACGCTATCAGTGAGGTGGCAGTGATTATGAAGAAAGATCTACCCTCCGATATCACACGTTGTATGATTCTGAAAGCTCAAAGTTAACCTCCATCCCCCATTCTGTTTCCAACCCCTATATTCACGAATGGTGGGTTGGGGAATTGAATACTTCAACGAAGAAGTTTTAATTTATTCTAGCAAAGTTTCCCACAACAGGCCATAAAGCCAAAATACCAATTTTTGAAATATTCGACCACCCTTGTTCTTCTATTTCCCTTGTCATAATTTTAGTCAGACTTGATGATTTATGGGATATATGTGGTATGGTTGTAGAGTTAAGTTAATATCTATTATTGTAGGTATTATTTAATTTTACAATATTTTAATTTTATTCCAATAACTTAAAATAACGATATATTTTTAAGTCCACAATAAGGATACACACGTATGTGCACAAATGTTATTGACTCATTTGTTATGTATTGACTTTTAAACTAGAGGTGGTTTTATAATTTAAAGGCCATGGATTTTTCCGGAAATCAAGTCATTATTACACAAAAAATCACAACAGGTAAAAATGTTTGTAATACATAAAGTGTTGTTTTAATTCAATTAAGCTTGGCTACAATACTCAATTCAAAATAGATAAATGATAAATATTGTTTCTACGTATAATAGTCCATACCTTAAAACTAGGAACCTACATTATTATTAGTTTACTCGAATAGTATAACTCTGGAATTAATCATGAATCTCTAATCCTATATTCGGAGAATTCACATCTATATTAAGCCAAAGAAAAAGTTTGTTTGTTGCCCTTTGCCTGCTGAATGAGAGAATGTTTAATTTAATTTCATCCTACTCTCAAATAAACTATCGTTAACAATTTAGTAATTTTATTTGTGATGAGTATATTTCAAATTATTTACAGTGGTTCAGTTGATTTATGTTTTTTTATAAAACAATGGAAATTCCAAAGGTTGTAACATGTTCAATTTAATATGTTAGTTATTAATAGACTATTAATATTTTTTGTTGAAAAATAACTGTCTTTTTATATTCCTAACGGTGTCATTTTCTAAAACCTTTACTTTAATAGAATTCTCCACAGAATAAAAAATAACCAAACAAATCTCGTTAATAGTTTATTATACAATTCACTACTTATATTAAGAAAGCATCGCAAGTGTTAAGAATCGGAGTAATTTTAAGTTTGTACCTATTTTAACAGTTTCAAGTTGTTGTTATGTTGTACAAGCATATATTAACCTTTCTGTGAGTATTTCAGATTTGGGTTATGAGTACATTGATCTAAAGAAAGACTTATCTTAACCCTTTCCATGAAATAGTTAAGTTGGGGTAAATGTTTTTAGATTTATCACTTGATCCGCAACATTTAGTGTTTGTGAATTGCATACAAGTTGATTGAATAAGATTTATTAATAACACATCGCAGAAAATTTTAATAAATTGTTAAAATGTTGTCCTTTGCTGGTATTACACTGCAGTTTGTTATTGGTCGAAAATTGATACATGTTATAAAATCTAAGGCTTATCCTGATTTATTCTATATAAAAAGGAAAATAGGAATCCGTAAATCTATTAACCCAAAAAAATCGTGTCAGTGTCCTAGAGTCCTATGGCCTCTAGCACCTATGGAAATTTGGCCATGTAGCCTAGCTCTTATAAGGCCTCTATTGTTATAAGCAATATATTCAAAAAAGGCAAAGGGAAGCTCAAAATACAATAAAAGTGAAATCAGTATTATAGTTAAAGTATTCAAAGGAATTGTTATTTTTCTAATTACTTTCAACACCAAATGCAAAAACAATTATAATAGTTCAAAAAAGCAATTTCCTATCATTCTGGAACAGCCAAGTGAATAATTTAATATCAAAACTTTGTTTCAAAAGTAAAAGCAAAGTGTTAATATTAAAAGTAAATACAAGTTCCTAAGCAAACTATAGTGTAGGTGACCTGAGCCATATAAAATGACTTAGTAAACAGACTTAAAAATTCTATTAATTTTATATCGTCAAGGTCGATTAAAGGTGATAAAGAGAATGATAGTCTCTTGTGTCAGAGGGTCCAGATAAATGTCTTGCTATTAAGGGTTGATGGTGTAGTAGTCGGAGGGTGGTGAAGGGTGAAGGGGGTGTCCGTGTGTAAGGGGTCAGTATTGCGGCAGGTCAGTGTCAACCCTCCACCCCCTCCCTCCAACGACTCAACCCTTCGCCGGAACTACTTGTTACTACGGCATGTTTACACCCCTCCCCAACCCCCCGCAACCAATCCCCCACTTCCTTCAACACAACATTCCTTGATGTCACCTCGTGCCTTTTAACAGTGTTCAGCTTGTAAAGGCTTTTTCCAAACTCAAAAGAGGTGTCAATATCGTATAAGGGTAAGGTATTTTTGTTGCAATGTATAGCCCTTTTATTTGTATTGCTTTTCATCAATATTAAACATTGTAAGTACAAAAATCGGTCCGTTTTTTTGTCATTCTTATCCATTCAAACGATGGGTGTGTTATACAGGAGCCGCGAAATCAATGGCGTCGTTTGGAGGGCACCAAACGGGTTAAAAATATCAAACGATATCTTATTTCACCTATCACATTTTCTTAGCATTGTTCAATTAATACAAATCATCTAATACGAAAATTAAAGTTTGATCAAATTCTGCCAACCTGACAAAGGATTCAAATAACCTAAAGGTTATTTGAATCCTTTTCGATACTCCTAATTTCGACTCCCATTTAAACTAATTCGCTAACTATATATTTTTTTGTATGGAAAATTAGATTTTGTGTTTATACAATAAAAATTTGGCCCTACGATTTTAGACTACAACATAGCATCGCACAATTTCTTTCTGTAAACATGGACGTTATAGGCATCTATTTTATTGGAAGACAAAAAGTACTGTTTTAGTTTGATAAATAAGAGATATTAATTGGAGGATATTTTCATCTCCAGATAAAATTTAGTGTTTAATCTTAAATTAGTTATAAATGTTCGAAACCTTGAAGGCGAAGAGTTAAAAGTTTCTAAGATAAGATAGATCACAAATAAATGCGAAATTCAAAGAGAAATTTTATATCTTCTACAATTTTGTATACTTACTATTGAATCATTCACGGCCATTTAGAACCCTAAAGTTAGAGTTTAGAGATTTATCTTTCTGATCACCTCAGATGTATTATAATGAGATCCATAGAACAATAATTTTAAAACTTAATCATGCACATTGACGTAAAATATTATTTCATAATTTAATTAAATTTAATGCAAAAGACTATATGAGAGCATGCTGCTATTTTATGAGTACAATTGATGAAGACCAGAGCATTATATTATTGGGTTGAATTGAATTAGAACATAGTTACAGCAAATAGTGGATAATTTCATTCTCTTCAATGCTGTCACATTTAATGTTAACTACTATAATTTTTTAGTTAAGGCTGAATATTCATGTCTAATGTGGTGTTGCAATTCATAATAGATAAAAACTGTCAAAAACGAATACTTATTCTAAACAGAATTCTACTTTCCAAAATATTTATTCAATATACTAGCAGTTACCCATGGATTCGAACGCAATTTACTACTGAAAAACTGGGACACAGGAGGCATACTTATTTTGAATGTCGTTATTACTCTCATGAGATAACTGCTACTCACTTGAAGATATTCCAAGCTCATGATCCATTTAAGATTTAGATTTTTAAACAATCTTTATTCCCACCTGTGAAATAACTAGAATTTCTCTCTAATATTCTATGATTTTTTTGAATACAATTTAACTATATTAGCACAGCTTGGACAGGAATCATAAAGTCGAAAGTCATTAGCTTTCAGTTAACGTACATACAATGTACTACGTATGATGGCGCTCATAGTAATGTTTAAACGGAAGTAGGCATATTTTAGGTACATATTATTACAGTGTTCATGGTTAAGAGCTTCAGATGTTAAGCGAAATTGCATATAATTTTTATTTTAGGCTTTGCGCGTGTATGAGCACTTCTGGATCGAATTAATTATATTTCCGATGACATGATTGAGCTTGCTTTGTTGTCCTGATCAAGGAAATATGTACGGACGCACTTCTGAGAACTATACTTCGGTCAAAAAAATTATGGTTGCCTGTAAAGTCGGTTTTACGGGCGAAGATTTTACGTGACAACGTCTTTTTCTCGGTAGAATATTTATTGATATGAATATTATTAAATTGCACAATAGGAACAAGGAATTGAATAAAAATAAGAATTGCACAAATTTTAACTATAGAAATATATTTTGTTTACTAAAACATTGTACATAATTTGAAATTAATTAAAATTTGTTATTGTAAATGGTAAAGTTGAATAAAACATTTACTAAAATTGGAATTTGAAATTCTTGCTAAACACAGTTAAATTCTAACTCCGCGCGTGGTGATTGGTCGGTTTAGTTCGTTTGTTTGGTCGCACTGTTATGACAGGTTAGAGGTTATAATTTGTTATTTTAAATGTTTGACTAGCAATACGCGCTGTTTCTTCTCAATCGACTGAATTACGATTGATTGCAGAGTGATTTAAACTAATAATTTACTTAACACTATCAACATTTGTCAATAGTATGACATAACCTATAAACTCAGTTTCTCAACTTTTGTGTCAATCTAACAATTAATCAATCAATCATAGTTTACGATAATGAAATATCAGTGTACAATTATTTACCTTTATTGTTGTAGTTGTTGTAAATGACGAATCTAAGCACTCCACATTTTCACGAATAAACATAGTTATCTGCTTTATCCCGTGCGGCGGACCCACAGTTATCTGCTTTATCCCGTGCGGATCCCGTGGGGCGGACCCACTGGACGGGCATCGTAACGTTACCGGGCGTTACACTTTTTCATGAGTGACTCCGAGCCGCAACCTAATTTAAGACGTTGTCACGTCAAAAACAATTAAGGTGGGTGTGATAACATTCTTTATATTTGAGGCCAACGTGATCGTAATTTTGATATCAGCATTACTCTACTGATCAAGCACGGGTGTGGTTTATATTAGCTAAATCTTACAGTAAAAGGGGTGTTTTTACTTAAAATTTCAATCGTATTATCTGGATAGTAAAGTCTGTGCTTAACAGTGATTGCAGAAACAGTTGTTACCTTTAGGCTTGCCTTATATTATCCAACTATAAATTTAAGAAAATTTAAAATAGTAATAAAATTACGTAAACATATAATATTGATTTGCCACATTATATATGTTCATAAAAAACAGCTGATTAACTTTAAACAGGCTCTTTCACTTAATAGCATATGTTTCTTATCCCGAATTGCGTCCGTGACTTACTGTTTATTAACCAACGTTGGTGCTTTGAAATTATGTGCGCGCAAATACTCGCGGACATACTGTACATACACGTCAAGGACCCTTCGGACTGGCCTAATTTACAAGAAACCAATTTGAATTTACAAATTGAAGTTGGTTTCTTTCATAAGTGATCTACTCAGGGATGAGCGAAAATATTTTTTTTTTAATTGAATTTCTTGTTGAAATATTTTAGTATTTTCTTCCCGACATGTAATATATTCCAAGTTTCAATAGAATTTCGATGCAAAGGTCTTTATAAAAATTAGTTATAATTTCTATAATGACATATTTTTGTATTCCAGGTGAATTTTCTATGATATTCTAATATTTTCTATTATATTCTATAGTAATTTATTGTATATATTTTGCTGTTAGTTATACAAGGACATTTCAGTGTTTAATATTTTATAATATACTTATATAATATTTATCTTATTACAAATTAATTTATATAACAAAGTACTCACATTGTAGACTCCTGGACTCTTTTGTTATTTCTTTTATTAATTTAATTGTCCTGAATCAGGACACAGAACATCGATTAAAAATCTAAAATTAATAAAAGAAATAACAAAACCAATGAACTTAAATGCTTGGGAAACACTATACATAAACAGAAATAAAGAAAAACTCATGAACAATGAAGAGGGCCCTATTGAAAATTCCAATCTTCTTTCTTATAAATTTATTAAAAAATTAAACTCTAGTCAAATCTAATTTTTCACACTGGCTGAAATATTTCCAAAATTTTTGTATTTACATTTTTTACACCATATGTTATTTTAATATTAATTGTAACAAACAATGTGTAAATATTTATTTGTGGAGTTGCCTGAAGATGAAACCTTTGGTTTCGAAAGGCCTCGTCCAAAAAATAAACAATTTGAAAGAAGTAGTGTTTTTATTAACATTTAGTAATATTTAAAGTACTCACATGTTTCCGTAAGTGCCTGTCGTGTGTTAATTTTAAAGCCTTAAGACCATTTAAACGCCTCCGATTCACCAAACAAAGTTACGGGAAGCTCTTCTCTCTTATATAAAGTATTTAAATAAGATACTGATATATTTTCGGGTGAAATGTTAAAGGAATACACGGAAACCTATTGAAGCGAAAACAAAGTCACAGATAACTTTAATAGTTGTGGAAAAATAACAAAGGATTTGGCAGTTCCTTAAACGTAACAGTTATTTTAAAACGCAACTGAATGTCCAAAAGTAACTCAAGTCCTAGCATAGGCTGAGTTTATTATTTAAAATGTTAATTAGATCAGTATAATTACGAGATAAAAGACAGTTTTTATCGAATTAAGGTTATTTGTTGTTTAGTAACAACTAATGTGTTTGTTGCCACTGCTTTTGACATTTAGAATCATATCAATAGCATCTAAAATAACCGCTGTCTTTCAATAGGAGACTTCCATCGGTTCACATCACATTAAAACTCAATTAATTCAGGGAGAAACATTACTTAAATGTTAAGAGGACATTTACTGACGTCTTTACGTTATTCCGGCACATAACCTAGAACCAAGCAGAGTATTCAACCTTTTACGAGGAAAATGAGGTACCCCAGTTAACGCAAAAGAGTAAATTCTTTGGAACAACTGGAAGTTTTATAGTTTTTGTAAAATGTTCTGAGCCAAGGCAGTCGGTCAAAATCTTAAACTGAGTGAATTATTTTGAATACATTAATTTATAATTCAAAATAAAATATTTAATATTTTTGAAATTTCTATAAGAATTTGAAGAAGAATGAATAAATTCGTAGGAATCCAGCAATATGAACATTTTGGATAAAGTTGCTAACAATATTTAATATGTAATCGAGACAGGACTCTTCTGATATATTTTACAGGAGTGTTTTTACTAAATTTATAATGGAAAGTTTAAGTGGGTGACCTATCATTGAGACAATATTTTTAATATGAATCTTTTATACCTCCACGAGTAGTTATAGGCAATTTAAAGTTATAAAAAATATGCTATTATTTTACCACAATCAAATAAAAATAGCTTAAAAATACAAGTGTGATTTTTAAATTATGAACATGCACTTCAAGTAGTGACATGTTTTCAAGGAATTCTACCTTAAGGATATGACATTTTTGTATATAATATATTTTTTAATGAGATTTTTTAAACAACATTTCTTATGGAAATACAACTTTTTATATTAAAAACATGTTAATCCCTATTGTTTTCTTTCATGTACATACTGTAAATAATTGATATCTGTAACTACTACTGATTTTTTGGCCCTGATTATAAGATATACCACTCCTCGTAGAGGTATCAAGACGTTTTCCTATTTTTCGTTTCGTCTTCAGAAGTACTATATTGAAGTGCTGTGACCTAAAATTTGTTTAAAAATCAATAGAGAAATTATATAAATACTGATTGCAGCATTTTAACCAGATAAACCTTACAACGAGTACAGTACAGTAAAACCGATGACGTGTCACTTACATCTATGAAACCGAACAAGTTTCCAGTCCACAATCAACACAACACTAAACGCAAATGTCGTGATACTGGGGCAAAGAAGCAATTCGATATAAAGAATCTTGGTTCTAATAAAATTAATAGTTTTTAAATATATAATCGAACAAATTGCTGTAAAATATAGTGTACAATCTTCCCATCAAAGTCATGTGTAAGTAACTTCATAAGCTAAAAGAAGTGTAGGAGGTAAAACAATACATGTGTTTTAGAACACTAAAACATTTATTTTATTTACGTTTCTTACTTATTGAGTCATAATTTTCAATAACTTAATATGTGTTCAAATAAATAGGATAAAATATGTGATTATTCACTTGAGTTAGTAACTTACTGTACAAGAAACATCCGTTTACACATAAATTTGTTTACCTTGTTGGTTGAGCGCTATCGAAGCCTTTCACTCGTGGGGTTCAAAATTTTCATTTCTGACCGTACGAACCAATCTATAGACTGTTAGCATTAAGCTGCATTTCTATACAGGCAACGCCGAGTATGATAATGATACATATTACTCCATGATATTTGGTTGAACGTTAGAGAATATTTTTACGTTGCTCTTATGAGTAACCATAATGGCAATGAGAAAATAACAGAATAAACAATAATCGCTGACTGACTTAATTATTTAAAAAAAATAGCCTAATACTTTTGGAAATTTGCCATTGTTACATATATAACAAAATGTAAAACACAACATTTTAGAAATCGAAATATATCCTCTTCATTACATCATGAAAAAGAGAGAATGTAGGAAGAAAAAGGAAAGAGGTCAAACATACCAGAAAACTGCTTGGAGTCCAGACAGAAGAAAATGAAACCACAAACACGAGCATTCAATAGCAGTATCACACGTCACACAAGCATAGGAAAAAATGGAATACTTTGCTATCTCTTCTTTTTATATTTCTTATTTCAGGAACGCATTATATCCTCGCCTGACGAAGAGGATAGACTTTAGCCCTCAAAATGTTGTGTTATACATTTTGGAACGTATAACGATGGAAAATTTCCGAAACCCTATTTAAAACCTTCTATAATTCTACAATGAATATTCCCAATGTCCTAATTCTGAATACTTCTTTTCTGACATCAAACATTAACTCAATATATTCCCATAAAAATTCTTCCCTTTAATTGAATGACCACAAATCTTGGCACCACAATCTTGGATGACTACCACAAGGTGTTGCTGCGACGAAACTCAACGACCAAAAACATTTGACTACGAAGCGTTGCTTGAACCCGCATAAAACAAACCAAAACTAAAATTAGCATCGAGCAGAGACAGCAATAAATTAAGAACTGCTTCACAAGAAGGGTCAAACGTGAAAAACTTTACAGTGGATTTTATTCATCTAAATCAAAATGTAAGAACTGAACAGTTTGTATAATTTACTGTACAATATATATGTACACATACTAACAAGTAGTATAACTTTACTTGTTTATAGTATATTATAATATATAATATATTATATTATTATTATGTATTAGAAATTCTCTTCTGAATAATTAATATCATTCACAATATTAATACTTGCGGACAGAGTTCGCGGAATTTTGTGTTCGTAGCTGAGACTGGTCATGAGTAAATATACGTATCAGTATGTTATATATATTTCAATTGCTCATCATACAATTTACACTACATTTAAGGCAATTATGTTACCTTCGATTGTACATTAAGTACTTTAACGTAAAAATATTGAAATTTGTTTGGTTTTTATATCTAAGAATCTTAACCACAAAACCAGTGATGCCACAATAAAATTGGCCTTAGAAGAATCGTACTTTAAATTTTGTTAATAAAACTGTGATACTTGATACAATATTATGATGTATATATTTTTCTGTGGTATTTCCTTACCAGAGTGGCATTTTTAATGTAGACATAAACTAATAGAATGTTGCAGATTTTATTTTATAAATTTATTTATTGTTCATATGTTGTAATTTCGAAAAACTTAAATTATGGAAACTTCATTTGAAATTATTACTTTACCAGTTGCACACAATCGAAGGGTTTGTTTTTTTATGAATAGTCATTATGTTCATCATGAACTTAATGGGTTTTGATGAATAGTTTATAGGGTCTCGTTTGATTTTTGAGTTTTTTTATAAATAGTTATTAGGTTCATTATGAACCTAAAATAAAATAACGTTAGCTACCTTTCAGTGTTACTGAAACTGTCACACTGTACCATCCCTTAAAAAATCCAACCACTTTCCCTGAAAAGTGTCAAGATTGGTCATGTACAAGATGTATAACTTGGCCGAATAACTCATCAGGAAGTAGGTGTGGTGTGGCTCTTAAACCTCCAAGATTACAGGCCAGGGTGCTCTATCAATTAGAGGCGTCACTTCTAATTAATCAGGTCTACCAACTGTAACGGATAAAGTGCCCTCGACTAGCGCGAAATATCCCTCACTCTCCACTCAGGTTTGTTTACATTCTTGTTTCTCAAGACGCCATATTTCCCTTCATTAATGCCAGCTGGTTTTATTATGCTCGCAATATTTCCGCTGTGATAGGTATTCTAATTGGACACCTACCCTCTAGTTGTTGATTGGTTAACCAGCCCCAGGAGGGTGGTTTGCAACTCGACCTCAACTTCTCTTTAATTATTTTCTAAATTAATAAGGTAAGTAATTTATTTGAAGTACACAATACCAGATATCCATGGAATATTGAGGCTTTTATGGTTGACTGTTGATGTTGTGATTACTCCTATTAAACTTGTGATTTATTATTTATCTAGCCTAGATAGTTTACGACATTTTCCATTATTTTAGGTTAAACTCCATTATTGCCTACATTTTAAAGTTAGGTGACTTGATCATGCTCTGTTATGTGATAAGCTCTATTTGGAGGGGTGTCGTTTTTTCGTCACCTGAATATCAGTCACTCCGATATAAACAGCTAATTTCGATATAAAGTGAATAATAACGCCCCAAACCCTGTATTCGATAAAATACCAGTTGAGAACTAAAAAAAACTTTATAATCTTGTTCAATCACTCTTGAAGACCATTTCGTGATTTATATTTACATTTCAGTACTTAAAGTAGCTCAGAGAAAAAGATTTGATAGTACGGATGGCCGAGCGGTCTAAGACGTCGGTCTTTGGTGCTGAGTTAGAGATACATATCGCATCGCATGTTCAAATCTTGTCTGAGTCCGTTGCACTTTTATCAGTACCGTCGACCTTGCACTGTATTGACTCTCTCTCTCTCTCTATTTGATAAGACCCTTGTACAGGCCAGTGACTTATAAGAACGAGTAGAATAAGGCTTAAAAGGGGGGATCGGTCACTAAAACATCTGTGTTATTTCCATAAAAATTACACCTGTTAGGATTAGCTTATACTCGTATACAGCTTATACTTCGTTAGAAGTTCACTCGTATGTAATTTTATCACTATTAAAATATATTTCTTTTTATTGTAAAATAGTTATTTGTCGTCATCTCAACGGATATTTATACAAATCCAGGTTGACAAAGTAAAAAACAAACAGTGTTTTCTGATTGAAGCATTGAAAAATACGCAAGTGAAACCTTATGATTGTATTTGTAATAGAGAGAAACAAAAACGCAATACATTGGAATAATAAACAAACATAAACTGTAATAATACTATCAAAATTACTGTAACAATGACAGTAAATATTTATGAGCATTCAACAGTTAAAACTAGGAAAATAACGCAAGCATAGCAACATAAAAATGACAATTACACGAGAAAATCATTTCAAGCCTGGATGTTTAGCTTTATTATTAATTATTAAATAGATCTCAATTAATATTATTAGATACATAATAAGTGTTATAGCAAGAAACTTATCTTTTATACTCATGTGGAGTTTTAAACAATATTTCTCAGTCCTAAGTGTATTAAACTACAGTTTATTTACCACAACTCAAATTTGAAATGATATGTAGAGTACTATAGTATTGGTTAAAAAATACAGAAATAATAACATAAAATAATATTGAACGTGCACAGAACTAATAATATTAGAAATATTATAGATTTTCATTTTTGTTTTGTTATTTTTTATCCATTTTATTTTTATCAATACTGTTTACCGTGCTTCCGAGAAGGTAAAAATTCTCTCTCTCTCTCTCTCTCTCTCTCTCTCTATATCTCTCTCTCTCTCTATATATATATATATATATATATATATACAATTTTTTTCTAATCATGTCTTGTTTGCACAATATGTATCTATGAAACTATATCATAAAACTTCCTTTAAAACTGCGAATAGCTTGATAAACTCATAAATTTGAAAATATGTTATATATATATATATTGTTTCAATGTAGTGATTGAAATTGAATAACCAATACAAGCTCCATCTTCAAGATATGACATATTATTGAGTAAATATCAATCTTAAGTTAATGTTTATAATAATATTGTTTGCTCATAATGAACATTCTGTTTTGTGGCGTTCAGTAGGTACTTATGAAGTATAAAATAGTAAAAAAAGAAAAACATTAACATAGAGAGAATACAGTTTAATTAAATACATAACTGTAACATATTTTCAAAATAATTAGTGACTCTTCATTTAGAAAGGGAAAGTGAGTTTTATGAGAAGTTGTCGCCATCGCATCTTTTATGCTCATATTCATTAAGAAGAAATCCTCTCTTTATTATTATTCATCCGGCGATTCAGGACAGACAGCTGTTGAGTAATCAGACCGTACTTTTGAAATTGTATACTCTGCCATTAAAGTTCTCTTAATTTACGCTTAATCATCAATTATTTTCACTCCAAGGACATTATTATTAAGCTTTTGTATGATAGATATAGATTAGAACAATTATTAAATAAAGTAATTGTCTGACTTAAATAATACACACATGCTCAAATACCTATATGACTTTGTACTTGATACATAAAAAAACAGTTATCGGTAAAAGTACAACGTTTTTTAAACATAAGTAAATTATGTACAATGGAACATGTTATGTAATAAAAATCAAAGTAGTCTTACAATGTACCTTTTAAGTTCGGTGTTTGTCCACATTATTTCTAAGAAACAATTTATTAATGCTCAGAAATTAATTTGATACAAATTCGGCTCATGAAGAGTGTGATTATGTGTACAAACTGCAGGAGATACGTATCTTAATATCTAATCAATTAGACCAGGAAGATAACTCAATTAGCATTACTGATAAGACAAAGAGAGAAATTTGGTAGGTTTATATACTACCGTCATAACAGAACATTTTTGACATGAAATTTTAAATATGGTAGTTTTTTTATTCGTCTCTGGTTAATATAACTATATGTAAAACAGAATACATTTTGAGAATGCATTTTGATGTTGATCATTGATGTTGTGTATTTGTATCACTATGAAATCTAATCGGCTGTCAGTACCTTAGAGATTGTTCAAACAAACTGTTCAAAATTGCCAGAGAGAGTAACCTTTTTCAAACGCTAAACATTGGTTGTTACAACATTTTGTTTTACTTTTGAAATATGAATAAGGTACTCTCCATTATGATGGATTCAACAACCCTTATATATAACAGCTAAAACAGGCTGCCAACTTGCATGTGTTAATATTAAGGAAGAAAAACCTCCACTTCTTGCTACTAACACCACTAACAGTTTAAATTTAATGAACACTCTGGGCAGTAATAACATTAGGTTTTGATATTGTAGTGTAAAGTTTGAATCCCAGACCTATGAAAGATAGCAATTTTAATGTGATAAAATATGTGTTGTTTTATTGTAACATTCTGCTAAACTTAATTTTTTAGGCTCTGGCAGTTTATAGGTTGTATGGGAATACAAAATTGCATGAATATTATATCTAGCGTGCACATGCAGAGGGTATGACAACCCATGTTTTCGTATTAGTAAGGGTGCAAATTATTTATTTATTCTGCACAATATTTTCAAAACTGCTCCGTAGCTACAACTGGAGACTGTCGTTAGAAAAATATAATCATTATGTACCAGTTACATTATTCGGGCAGTTTATACACAGTGAGTTCAATGTGCGGAATTTATTTTTAGGAAAACAACTAATAAGTATTCAAGGTTTTTAAGAGCAATTCATCTGGTGACTGCATCACGTTTTGTGTTACCTTAAATTTGGCGTTGTACAATAATATTATTTGTCGTACGCGAAAAGTAAGATTTTTCTAAGTTATAACGGTTTTTGGACAGTTAGTTTGAAAGAGTGAATTCACCTGTAAATCGGCGGCTCTGCATTATATATACTATTTCTCAGATAGGATTATAACTGATAAGAGAAATTCCTACCTAGATGGTATTCAGTCAGATCAATAACTAGAATCACATAACAGAGTTCGCTAAATCGCTTGGATCAATTTAATGAATGGTAGTACTAGGACTGACCGCCGGAACACGCTGTGACCAGTTGTTTCAGTCATGCTTCTAACATCTAACAAGTGTTTTCCATTCGTTAAAAACAAAAACAAAATGAATAGCCATTCAAAGACATAGTGGAATGTAATTCACGTAAATTAGAAAAACAAGGTAGAAAATATGAGACCTGTGGGATTCCACGTATATTACGTTCCTTTTGTTTGGAAAAGGTGCATTCCAATAAAAATATTTCATTACATATGTAGAAAGATTCGTAGAAGTAGGGCCTATGTCTCATGGTTTCTGATAACCCCTAGCTGTATGATCGTGACTGTAACATCAAAAAAGCTTCAAACATAATTTTAAAATTGAGAATTGGAATTTCCTCTTAATGTAATACAATAAAATAACAAGTTTCAGTCTGTTTCAAAAACTTTTCACGAACTTTTTAATAATTTAACAAATGGACTACCCCGTATCTTAAAGCAACTGAATTACCAATTTATAAATCTATATATATATAAACCAAGACATTAATGAAATTTTAATGTTAAGACACTGTGAATGATGTTATGAAATAAACATAATTACTATATTTTATCCTGCACCACAACACTACATACTTACAATTTAAAGGTACTGCTAGTTGAAAACAAGTTGTATTTTCAATATAAGTATTAGAAACTTAGTCTGGTAAGGAAGTTATAGTAATGAATGTAAAATATTACCATAACCGATGTAATTAAAGTTGCATAAGAACCTTTCATGGAATATAATAGAATTTCGAAAGCGTGTGTAATATCTGAAGATGTTGTATAAACACTAATACACACCATCGTTACACATTCATATACCACCAGTAATGGCAGTATGGTGGGGGGGAGGGAGGGCGCCTCAATTTGAATATAAATGGAATATTTAGAGCTGTATGTGGCCGTCTGAATATCACCTTATGGCTGTTTGTACGTTTCGCCATCTTTTAACTTCTAACAGTCAAATGTGAGTTTTAAAAAAATTAGCCAAAGCAATAGTATATATGCTGAGCAGTTTTCTTGGAATACTTTGTAGAGCGTACAGAGATAAATTATTGTGAAAACTTCTTTAGATGATTTTTTGTCAAAGTATATAAGAAATATAAAATTTATCTGCCTCAGAAACTTGATTTAATACGATATGCTGCCGGTTTTCGTGACCTCAAGTCTTTAAGTACCTACTTGGTCATTATCAAAATTTTTATAAGTTAAAATCCTATTAAATCAATGTGTAGTTTTCTTACTCTTTTAATATAAACTATTCAATTTTTATTAAAACTATCTATATGCTTTTATTTTAGTGAACCTTCAATGAAGGTTTACTAATAATTAATAGTGAATTTTGAAAAATATACCTAAAATATAATTGAAACACTTTTAAATTAAGAATGATAATTTTTCAAATTAAATGTTAGGTGTTAAATAAGTACTCGTAATTGTTAACATAAAATATATTTGGATACCAAAAAATCTACATCTTATCGATTCGTATGTGTTTATTGCTATAGTTTGGTGTTATAGCTGTAACTTTTTTGTAAGTTTGTAGAGCTTGCTATATGGGGTAGCTAATATGCTATACATGCTATGCTAATGCTATATATAATGCATTTATAAAACACTAATTCAATGCATAAAAAATACTTCTAATATGTTAATCGAGCTTTTTAAGAACTTCACAATTTGGTTTACAACACACGTTAAAGTTATATATTAGTCGTCTCTTGTAAACCACAATATCAATATAGAATCTCAAGTTACGTGTACTTTTGTAGACGGTATGTACTAAATTGTAGTAAGTGCCGCCATGTGAGGAAGAATTTAATATCTCACTTTGAATTCGGCAAGTTGGAGTGACTTTACTATTATCTGCATTCCACCACCACTTCCCTTCTCCTTCTGTACGTAGTTTTAATTGAATCTAGTAAACAGTAAGAAACAGTACAGAAGACAGCATTTTTACAATGTGGCATCAAAATTTAATTATCGAATTAGTAAATGTATTTCAAATATTTGTTATAAGTTTTATATGGCCGTTTTCCAATATATTTCCAATGTTTTCTGATTCTTACTGCGTCGAAATACTGCTAAGTCAATTAAAATATTGATATATTTTGGCCTATACGTCGATCCATTTTTAGTCAACAGATGTTAAACCGAAACTGCTTATAAAACAAGTCTGCTCGTAAAGATAAGATGTGATTTAGCTTTAACGCGATTGGTCATAACTCAAACAATCAACGAGAAATATAATCAGAGGTCAATATGTATCAATATAATATCGTCACAGGCTGCCAGTTTTTGATAATTTAACGCCATTTTCCTTGTTGAAATTATCTTGTGTATTGGTAATTTATATGATTTCACTTATTACCATAGGATAGTGGAGTGGAATTTTCCATTGTTTGTCAGTGAAAATAGGCGATACAAAACCAGGTTACCAGGCTTGCGGCAATTTGCCGTTGTTTTAAATGTACAGAAGTTGCAAAGATTAAATGAATCTCAGTCGACTAAATCTCAATACGTACCATTACTTTAAGATCGAGAATAAACACGTTAGGATGATGTCTTCAGCCATTTACTTCTCTCTCTTCTCACTATTTCCTTACTGTTCTCTTTGATTCAGATGACTGCGCCGCGATACCGCAGGAAGTGCCGATAGTGATTGCTTCCCCTGTCTCTCACGCTCCCAAGTGCGTGCGACATTGGTTGTGCAGTGTGCTGGTGTCTCGTTGTGTTCTGGTATATTGTTTGGATTCAGACACTCATGATATACATATACTTACAGATACAAACTGTTTTTACGTACAACTGCTTATGCAAATGTTGAGCTAAGCTCCAGTTCACCTTCCTCTTAGGTATAGCATCTGAAATCTCATGCTATTCCAGACTTGACTCCTGAAATTTGAAGTCATGTTCGTCTGAAGGGAACCAAAAACAGTCGGTGACGAAGAAGAAAGAAGAAGCTCAAAACGGAAACCCCCGCATCGTTTCGACAAAAAGTACCCAAACTAAAAAAAATTTGAAAATACTAACAAAAATCACACTAATTTGTTATCATGCACAAACATGTATATCTGGAATTTTTTAAGAATACAGTTTACAGTCAGTTTATCTAATTCAGAATATATGTTTTATCCCAACTTTTAAATCTCAGAACAAAAGAAATTGTATGAAAGTCAAAAGAAATGATTAGTTTAGAGTAAGATACTTTATGTTGTTATTTACAATATTGTTGTTGTATTAATAAATCTTAAACACGATGAAAAATATTAAAACAGGATGCACGTAACGAATATATATATATATATATATATATATATAGAATCAATGTTTGGTAAATGTAATATTGGTAAAAGTATAATTTAGACTGGTAGAAACATGAATCACCAGTAGAGTGATAAGGATTACAATGCGCTTCACACACCATTAGTTGTGACAAAGTAATATAGATAACTTTGTGGAAATCAGAAATATTCATGATTGATATTGAACTTACATTATAAATTTTATACGTAAGTTTCTGATTAATAATGATAATAGAGAATAAAATATTATGATTTTTCACTAGAGAATAAATTAAATTAAGGCTTTGTCAAAATTTAATACGCCGTCAGGCTTTTTTATTCATATTATTTCTTGATACATTTTATTAATTAAATGTGACTTTACGAATCTCTGATTACATATCGAATTAAAAATCAGAGACTTGGAAGCTACAAACTCACTACTTAAAAAAAGTTTATTATGTTGTTTAATCAATGATTATTTTCCTCACTTTTCATCAAATTATTGCTTTATTGGTCCTCGTTCTAAAATTATTGCTTAATTGTTTGTTCTAGAATTAATTTTAAATTAATATGGTGTAATTATCATTTATAAAAAGTTATAAAAAATTATATAGTTTATATACCATCCCAAGTACAGTTCGTATCTAATATATAACGAGAATTAAATACTATCTAAAACAAATATAATTACAATGTAGGTGAAATAAAATTGCATCAAATAATCAATAATAAGATATAATTTAGAATCGGAGCAATTTCCTCCCTACTACTAATCTACGATAAAAAGAGAAACCTTAGAAATAATTAAGAAAAAAATAATAACTCCAATAAAAAAAGGTAACGTCGAATTGTAAGAAAGCTTGCAGACTATGTAGAAGAATTTACATTTATCACTGTTTTTCATGTTAGTCATTGCTTGTTTTCAGCCAATTACGACACAGCTACACCACACTTGTAATATGGTATGTATTATAAGAATTTTCGATTTTAAATCATTTTATTTACACAAGATTACTGTACACTAAATTTCCACAGCCAGATCGAAATATTTGAAGAATTTGCATAACAACTAGAACTTCACAGTATGGAGTGTTGTCAAAAAAGTATAATGGGAAAACATTATGCAATCGCAAAACCGATAATACTGAACCATAACCGTAAAGCAACAATATTACTCCTAACAGATATGTAAACAAATAGCCCCAAAATAATATGAACAAGGACAATAATATTGATAAAAAACGTTAGTAATATTAACACAAATACACTGTGATAAGTATACAACGTTAACAACAGATAAATATACAGCTTAACCAGAGAAACTTTTAGAAAGGTTAGGCTAGAATTTGAAAATAGGTTTTTTTCTTGAACAACAGTGGCTACCAATTTGAACATTTGATTTGAAGTTTACAAAGGATTTACAACAGTATTCGATGAGTAATTTTGTTGATATTAGCAGTTGTACAATAGTTTGTAGACTAATAATTGTAGTGTAAGAAATAAAACATTATTGGCTGCTAATACCAAACGGCTTGGCCGATTTTAATTTTTATTACCAAAATACAGCATTTTTATGAGCTTCAGTTTGTGTTGTCACGAGGTATTAGTTGCCATTTCAAAATTTTTGCTTTGGGTACGGGGTGCATGGGGTTGAGCACCCAATTTTGAAAATGTTTTGATACTTGGGCGTCTATACCTACTATACGTCTTTTAATATGAGTTTGAAATGTACAAATAAACACCCTATATAGTATTAACACAACAGATAAACAGCAGATAAATAAATAAGGATAAGAAGACAACTAGCATAGCAACAAATAACATAAGATGCAGCTATGAGTTCACTATCACAATCTGTACGATCTAACAGGATATATTTGGCTTTCCTTTATAAAGTTGAGTAGCTGTCAGCAAAGAAGTCGAATTCATTATAAATTACATCGCTGAGATGTAGGGTGCTTGGAAGTGGGCTGTTGTCATATGCAAGACCCTGGAATGTCGACCAAAGAAGTGACTTCCAATGTACGCCTGATTTCGTCTGAGGTGGAGATGGGAAACATTTTGTTCAGCATCTATGTCATCACGGTACATCCCGAAAATAGTGGTCCCGGCGGGCGTCGCACTCCCAGCAACCTTAAGAAACTCCTCTGGAAGTACTTCAGACAACTCCCGTCTTGCTAAGTCTTAGCTTTGCATCGAAACCAGATATTTGCCGAGACATACGAGAATTCTCGTCTCATCAAGGCGTAGAATGATTTTTATTCGGGCGACCCCTTTACATCCTCATGGTTCGAGAAATCAAACCAAGACTATTTCTTGCTTTAATATTTTTCTTAAGCAGCTGAGAAGCGATACCCAACGTTATTTATACGATGGCCAATCCGTGCCAAATGATCGGATGAGAGGAACAGATTATGCTGCTAGTATCGTACTTTGAGTGTAGAGACCACGTTTTAGCTAAATACCACACAAGCCGTACCCTCTTCACACATCTTGTCAGATTTACTGCACGCTTTATAACGGTCTAACTATTACTTTGTGGCAATGGTCAGTCAGCAGCATATAAGCTTTAGAGCATACATATCAAAATGCTCATTGGATATCAAAATATCAAATTACTTTTGTAATTCATTTTATGGAAGGGAAATTTTATGGGTAGAATTTTAAAGAACTTAACATATCTTATGATTTCAAGGGAAAAAGTATCTTTCCATGAAATTGAATCAGTGACATTGGATTCTCTTAAGTTAAAAACTTGCAAAAAGAAGAAATGAGACAAGCAGTTCACCATGGCATTATGTATTTTAATATGCACAAGTTTTAATGTACCTAGCCAATTGTCACATATTTATGTAGCCACGTGCAAAGCGATCAAATAAATTGTTTGTGCTATAGTTTACCAAGAATATAATAGACATAGAGGAAACGTTAGTACACATTTCAAACGTTGTCGATTCATAGAGTTATACAATCAAAATATATTCTTCACTTTTTCTTTAGCCCTGACTCAACCTTGGAGACCACTCCAAGGTTCCCAGAAGCACATATCTATAAATAAATGCGTCATCTCATAAGGTGAACGTAAGAAGGGCTGTCTTACTCTTCTTAAGGTGGTACAATCGATTTTGGTTGAGTAATTAATAACAAATTATTGTCATAATCTTTCAAGGTACCATTCTTCAATGTAGAGAAAGAAGAAAAAAATGTTAGAACACTTCACGAGGAATTATAGACATCAGAAGTAGTCGTTTTGGGCTATTTTAGAATTTGGCACAATTGAAAACTGCGGATGATAAAGATTTAAAACTTTTACAGTAAGTATGTTATATTTTGTATTTTTATTATGTTAGTATTATATTTCAGCCATTCACATGTTTTGTTGTAGAAATTCTTGTTTAGGTTAAGTTGTTATAAGTTAATTATATGGATCTTGAATATAAAAATGGTGAAGTATGTCCGTTGGAAATAAATAAATACGACCTGAGGGATTGACATAAGTTTTATATTAAAATATATAAGTTAAATTTTCCATCATATATACAATATTCTTAAGAAATATTAATTATGTATTAAAAAAAAATTAAAAGCATGTTTCTCCCTTTGGGGGAATCATATCTAACATTTGGTGTTATTTAATTAAAAAAAAAAAAAAACGAATTCCGATAAAATCTGTGCTGATTTTTAAAGACTCCTAGCGCCTTCGTATTCTCAGTCTGCTTCCTGCCACGCAGTTCGTGGAAACGAGCATGTGAGCGCTCCCTCTTCCCCCACCACCCGCAGTCTCCATAACCGGCCATACCCCTCCAGCCCCTCAATTTGTTTCTCTCTTCATTCGCTATGACTCCGTTCTCGCTTCTGTCATAACCAAACAAATAGTTTTAAAACAAGGCTAATCTCACTGAGCGTTGGCTCGTGTTAAGATAAGCACATATATTTAATTAAATTCCGAATGAAGATATTAGTACAACTACATGGAGGTCAGAGTTTGCATAACTGGCACAAAGACAGTTTTGAAATGTCCAAAAGGGGCCAGATGTTAAAAATGAGCAATGGGCGCCAATACTTAATGCAAAGTTCTCTGAAGTTTGCTAGACGATACTTAAAAAAAGCCAGATGTCTGCTAAATAGTAAAAATAGCATTAAACATTTTTTCCCCTTCCAGTGAATCCGAAGATAACAACTTAAGACTTGAGATGACATCATAAGGAAACTTCTAAAGGATTACGTCAGTAGACCTTGTTACATAAGATATGTTACCTCGAGGCTCTCTGTGTATTTATGTATTGCATCTCGATTCTCAATCTTTTATGTATTTTACGTTCAGACCGTAAACAAAGCGACTGGATTTCTGTCTTACATAAACCATGCGTTGATTCAAGAGTTCATTGGCAAATCTAAAAGTACTTGTGGGAGGTTTAACCCGTTTAACCTGCAATTTTTAAACCATTAGCAATAGTAATAACAGATAACAAAATAATAATGAACGCTATACACTCTATAAAAATTCATGCTACGGCAAGCTTGTCGTCATGGTTTTCAGTGGGAATCAATGTTTAGTATTTGTGTGACTAAGCCATTTAAAAAACTACTGGAACTCTATAGGATAATCATGATGTAACAGTATTTCAAATAAGTGATATAAATACGGTTGCTGTTCTAGAACGTATGGGGTATTACATTCAAGACTGTTGCATAACCAACATTGAGATGCAATCAAAGTTGTAGTGTGATTTAGTTGGGATGATCATTTTTATCCATCCCTTAAAATTCAATAAGTCTCACAATAAGTGATTATTGCAGTTCTTTTGTTTAAAGCTCACTGTCTTTAAAAAAGAGCTGAATAATAAAAAGTTTTACTTCAAGGTGAAACAAGGTTTGCACAAAATTGTTGATACTGTCTTCTTGCTCCGGTGTTATTTCAATGTAAAAATATATTTATAAGTTTGTAATATTTTGGTTATAATGATCATCATCGAATTACGAATTAACCTAACCAACTGCAACTGGTAATACACCGAATTAACGTAATTTAAATAAGTAATTAGAACTGAAACTCACAAAAACATTTTTACCAACTTAAAAAACATCATTAATATTTCGCACATGTAATGCATTGCTAGCTTTTTTGTGTTCTCTTAGGACAAGAAGTTTAGAAGTTGCACCTATAAGGAAGGACCTTTGCCCTGCTTCCGTAGTGACAGGATATTCTGGGGGATATGTAAGGATGGGGGTAGGGACCGCCTCCTGTCGAGATCCATGAGGAAGAATTTAGTGTACTAATCACGTCATGTCCTCTTGGAAGGAGAGGAAGCCAGCTCTGAACCAGTCTCTCCAGTCAAAGCAGGCACACCCTTAAGTCTAGGCTAGCAAGAACCTTTGACACTTAGGAAACGAACCTCACCAACCCCAACAGCCATCCCCCGCAGTAGACTAGAGGTATTGAATTACCCTTGGCGCCCCAGAATCTCTTTTATGTTTGCTGTAGAATACATAGACATAGGTAATAGTTTTGGATCATCTGTGCTATTCTGATGAGTACAAAAGTATTATGATAAAAATCGTCCTTGAATTGAATTGAAATAAGTCAGGAAGAAAGAAGTTGCGCGCGTCATATTGAGATCTATTGTGCTCTCCTATTACTAACTTTCTGCGTAAAATCACACTTGCAATAGTGTGCCATAACTGCATTTTCAAGAAAACTAAAACCTTGCATTGGGACAAGGTTTATAGCTCTTCTGTTTCAACTTGATGCCAACCCATGACTTAGCTCTTCTATTTATTGCATTATACCAGGGATGCCGGAAGAGTTCTCCCTATCTCGACTGAATATGCATGTATCATCTTCACTCAAACCAAACCTTCTAAAGTGTACATTAAGTTTGTAAATTCTTTATACATAAGCTTGCCAAAACCGTGTTCAAGCTTCAACACATAAATAGTATACGATAGTAGTGGAATATACCGTGTAATGGTATGCTCTTAAGTACCTAGTACATACTTTCTATAGTTTACGTCTTGATGTTCAAACCCGACGAGATATTTTTTCTCAAACTTGTATTTCCTAGTTATAACGTCGTTATGAAGCTTTATGAGGTGACCGTCTAGTAGCAATTTGAGCTTCACCATATTTCTTCTAATGAACCTCAATTTCCCCATTATGTCTAATCGTGCCACAGCAGTTCCTTTCACCGTAACTGATAGATATGAGAGGTCCAATAAAACCTTCACGGCTGCTGTTGGACGAGATTTCATTGTCCCTGTAATGGCCTCACTGACTCGCTTTTGCGCCATCTAGTATCTTCCTGTTATTACTGTGTCTGAGTTTGTTAGCTCAAGCAAAGAAATTCTGATTCTCACTGTCTCCATAAACGGGGCTGCATACCATATTCTACCTGAATTTCCAAACTTCTTCATGGATGAAGCACTCGTAACGTTTTTGTCAATTGATAGGTATTTCAGCACTGAAGTCCACTCAATTATTTCTCCGTTCTTAAAATCAGTTTCCTCTTACTATTAAGCGGTTTCAGATTTCGTGGGGTGAATGATGAATCCCCCCATAGATCATCATCCCTTTATTTAGGATTAGATTAATGCACTCTGTACAAAACAACAGAAATGACTTTCAAATCTGCCTCTGTCCGTGATGACGATGTTCTCAACCCCAACCAGTAAGGGTGACGGTAGTCTTCCATGAGGTCATCCTCTTCTTGTAGTTACTTGGGTGGCATTTCCTTCTACCTGAGTTCGACTCTCCTAGTACTCAGCATGTGAATTATCATCTGCATAATGTCTTGCTCACCTCTCTGCTCTCCAAAGTCTTCTGAATTGCTTCATGAGAGATACTGACGGATGCTTTTATTACATTCAGGAAGGTGAATATATCCTTTTCTTTGTTTTCAATTCAATTCCATTCCAGTATTGAAAATTCATCGCCATGTGTATCACATAAGCTCAATCAGTGCAATATCCATAGAATGTCCTTCTCTATGAGCATGCTGATTACAATACACTTATATCCTTCCAAGAAATTATGTTCTAATATGATAGTCTTAATTGTTTCTTAAATTAAGTCTCAATTTTTCTTAATTGTTTTTAATAAAGAAGAGTTTTGGCCGATCGGTTGAAATTACTACAAAATGTTATTTTCCCATTTATAAACAAAGGTTACTCTGATCACTTACTTATGGCCTAGCGGTATGTTGCCAAGCGCTAGGCTGCAACAACTCTTCAACTTAGTTATATAGGATAACCACTTCTTTTTCCAGTCTTAAGTAAGGCAGGAATCATGCAATTAACGGCTACCAATTTGTTGACCAGACAGAATTTTAAAATTTGCCCACTCAGTCTGTGTGATTTCTTGATCGATTTAGCGATTTCCCAATATTCTTTAGAGGAGTTTTTATTATAGTCTCTCCCTTCTAGCACAGCTTCATTTCCCGGAAAGTGGGTTTCCAGGAGGGTAAACCTCTTTGGTACTCATCCTCTGTGTACTCGTCTTCTGATTTTTAGAAGCACCATGGGCACCTGAATTCTTACTCTTGCCTTGGATTTCTGTAGCCAGCTGTAGCGGGAATTGATATTATTTCCTTACAACATGCCTAATGCTTTCTCACTGAGATTGCTTTATTCCTATACTTCTTATCGACAATCCAGTCATGATTGGTCTTGTAGCTGATGAATGAATTCCTCACTTCTCGCCGAATCCTGCCTGTCGTTTGTTTCATCAAGGAACCTATTTGTTGTCCTACTTCATTTCTTCAAGACGTTGCGTATGCCTCCAACACTGCCTCTTTCAATTAATTAATTAATTACTCAAATTAATTTCAGATACCATCCTACCCAAAAGTTATTTCGAGCTTGGCTACTTTATATAATGTGCTGTAACTGATCCAAACTCCTTCAGGGTGGTATTAGTTCAAAGTTGGTCTTTAGGCCAAAATTATAATTCAATCATCGGAAAATTTAGTTCATCGGATATCCTCCACCACCAGATCTGGTCATCAGCAGTGGTAAGCGACTCACGCAGCAGTACTACACCAGCCTTCTCGGGTTATCTGGTGGTGTTACTCCTTTTCCAGTGAAATATCCAGCGGCTACTACTATATTGGTTAGTACTTTCTATGAGTAACCTGCCATCAAATTGACCTAATATCCCACGCCCGAACTGCACTGCGACAGAATAACGGTGTAAAACATGGTGTTATGTCTGCTGAAATAGTAACTTGTTTACCTAAAGTGCATTATTTTATAATAGAATGATCCCTAAAACATTTATCCTACACTAAGTGGCAGCCCTTTAAAGTTGATTGATTGATTGATTTTTTTTTTTTTTTTTTTTATTTCCCAAAAATATGTACAATATTATAATACAATCTGTACAGTTAATTTCTAGATTGTTACAATACCGAACAATTTTGAAATGTGAAGAAAGAATAAGAAATAATCATCATAGAATAAACAACATAAAATAAACATCATAAAAATAGCATCATGTATAAAAAACATTGTCCTCGGGAAATGAGCCTGCATGGGCTATGATGCCTGTGCGCAGTCTCGAGTTGTTCACGCCTGAAGAAATAACGGACTGGATTAATAAAAAAAAATGAATATAAATATAGTACAAAATAATACACCATTACACACCACACACATACATACACACACACATACACATATACATATATATATATATATATATATATATATATATATATATATATATATATGCATGCACATACACATGCGAATATGCAATGAATATATTAAAAGGAAAAAAACCGCGTAATTTTGCTTTGTACCTGTTTTAAAGCATTAAATATTATTAATTTTAAAACATATACATATTAGCAACAATGGTAATTAAGCAGGGTCACCGCAGATTATAATAGGTTATTGATAATGAATGATGATGGGATAGGAGTGGTGGCTGTTTACATGTCAAACTGTCCGTCTGTAGTCCGAAGACAGCACTGCCTCGGCCTCCTCAATAGACAATGATAATAACCACTGGTTAACCTTCCTTTTAAAAATAATTGTAGAAATTTCACTGAAAAAACTAAAATTTGGAAACTGTTTACTCATATTTATAAAAAGCACGTGAGCAAGATAGTATGAGTTGGTGTTAGAATAAGATTTAGTTAATTGCAATGGTAGAATTCCTGTTGATCTAGAATAACGTGTGTTATGGGTGTGTTGAGTTCTTACAAATAAATCATCTAAATTTTTATACATGTGTATTAAAAGAGATTTTATAAAAAGTTGTCTTATTGTAAACATTTTAGTTTCTTGAAATAAAATGGATGTTGAAAACCTATGACATTTTTTAAAAGCTACTTTCAAAATTGTTTTCTGAACCGTAAAAAGAGGATCAAGATTTGATTTATAAGCTGCCCCCCAAGAAATTATCCCAAATGCAAAAAGAGATTGCACGTATGCATAATATACCATTTTCATTTCATAAACAGTAAGAATATCCCTAAGGTTCTTAAAGGCAAAGATATACTAAAGTTATATATTGATCTCTTATTTGGTACAGTCGCCATTAATAATTAAAGCTTATAAAGTGTGACTAGTGGCATTATGTTCTAACAATAAATACCTTTAGTATGATATGCACACTACGCACTCCTTACCCCCCTCCACACAATGTAGACGTGTGATTGCACAAAAACGTAGTTAAGATAGACATTATATATTTGAAAGTTTTTAAATATTGCCTGCTATAGCTTATCAAAACAAATAAGGGTTTTCACGAAATTTTACACACTCTGTACCTATTTGAAACTAACTTTTCAGTTTTGGAGGAGCTACTTGTTGATTTTGTCTAATAATATGAAATAGTGTTAAGTTAAAACATTAAACAAGTGGTATCATACAGTAGATGAATTTAAATATTTGTACAAAACTCTAAAATGTGCAATCTATTAAGTAACACTTTAGGAACAAGCTTTCTAATTAAAATACTTTCTGATGAAATTGCCCAAAATTGTCTTATGTCATAAGAAAATGTTATATTTAATAACAGTGAAAGAGAAGAGTGTGATGAGGAAGGATGTTAAATTGTACCAAGTCCTACCAAGTGCGAAAGAATTTAATATCCCGCCGAGTTCGCCAAAGTACCCCGCCTGACTTAACGGGAACTTCCATAGTTTGATGATATTTACATTCTTGCATCTTTCCACCTCAGATACCATCACTCCGACAGCGTTATAACTTGCAATTGTTCTGGGTAAATATTAACCATATGCGACCTACCCTTATATTGTAGCCCTTCCAGATATTTTCTCATGAGTGGTTTTCTACTTCGTAGGAAATCTGTGTTTGTCTGAAAATGAAAACTTTTCTTTTAAACGTAAAACGTTTTTACCCGTATTATGGAGGAAAGTTTATGGTTGAGTCGAGATATAACCAAAATCATCCTCGAGGTAACTTTGTAGTTTTTGCAGTAAAGGTTTGTAGTTTTGTCCTACCATGGATTGGGAAAATCATATCATCATTACCGTCGTTATTTACACAATAGGGCTTAAAATTAATTATATCCTCTCACACACAATGACTTATCATAACTAAATTACTAAAAATTAGTATTTACAAAATATCTAATTGTATCTACTTAATTACTTTCAATAACATTACTTATGGAATAAAATAAATTATTAGTGCTATTTTATTATCTTAAAGGCAGTCCGGTCTCCATATAATGTAATGTTAACTAAATGTCACTTTACTAACAAAGTACTCGTAATAGGCCTAGGTCAACAATTTTTGTTTTGTTTTGTAGATAGGCTTAGTGTCTAGTGATATACACAAGATTTTGCATCTTTTTAAATTTTGAATTCTTTAAGAATTTATCAAAATAACTTGATTTTTCGAAATTATTTTTAAAATAAATATTTTATATCTCTGCCTCAATATGAAAAAAACACCAAATACCCGTGTCTGTCACTATTATATATTGATATATACCTGTAAAACAAATGGTAAAGATATCTTTATTAGTTCCAGAGGTATGTGACGTCTCGTATAAAAAAGTAAGTTTTCGGAAAACGCGAAAAAACCATTAAAGTAACTACTATTAAAGAAAATGTATGGCTTTACTCACTCTTAGTGGTGTCCAGCACTGAAGAAGGGTTGTCAGGATCTTCTGCTTCAGCATAGAGGTCCTCCAACTTCCTTTTTGCAAGAACTCAGCTTGTCGAATCTTTTTTTCGGCTTTGTATAGCTTTTTCGGCTTTGCATACTCGCTCCCAATCGAGACGCTTCATAAGTGTGTTTATGATTCATTAATTCAATATTTATTTAACTTTTGATTTAAATAAATACATTCTTTATTGCTTTTACAACAACATTGTTAGCAGCAGTGTATAAACATTTGGAATTTTGAATAATAGTTAATAATATAGTATTTATCTAAAAGTAACAAAATATAGTTTAGTTTCTTGTAGCAATAAGGTCTACAGAAGTTTTATTATCTGTTAAAAGATGTATCGCTCGTATAAAAAAATTATGAATTAATTAGTTCATTTAGCTTATAAGAAAACTTTTATCGAAGAAGACTTCTCAAATGATGCCTGCACCAGAAAAACACTGCTATTGTTAAAAAAATGTGTATTTAGCACTAATAATTTTTTTCATTTTTAAATTCGTTAAATACAGGATGTTTCATGACAATAACGAATACTTAAATAATGGGTTTAGAGCAACAAAACAATAATTTATTTAACGGAACAATCGTACATGTAATTGTATTTTGTTTTCGTTCGTTTGTTTTTATAATACAACAGAGGTTTTTGCTAAGAAACAAATTTTAGATTTGGATGACCTGCTGGTATAGTATTTGGACACGTAAAAAACTATTTAGAAAAGTAACTTTTGCAGAGGATTTTAGATTTCTTTACTATTGCAACAATATGTAAAGTTCAGAATTTCTAATCTTCGGTGACTTATTTGTATTCATCCGATCCTAATAAATTAGGTAATATTGCTTGGCTACATAATTAATGAAAATGTGTACATAAAATTAAAATATAGTGTGTTTTAGCATGTGGACTTTATGAAACATTGCAGCAGAGTACTGCGTTCTTCTTTTCAACCATGTTTAAATAATTATTGTTTCAGAATGTGACACCAGAAGAAGAGAGCAGATTCCACTTATCAAAACGTCGTTTCTGTTTCTGTAACACATTGCTATCTTATATTTCCATAATGTTATTATCCTTTCAAATAATCCATTGCCCATAATGAACTTTAAACAAAGAAATTTTATTATTACATTAGATTTCTCATTATTTAATATTTATCTTCTCCTCATTTATTAAAGTTTCAACTAAATTAATAGTGTGGAAACGATCGTATTTACTGAAACACAGGCACGACTGTATTGTGAAACAAGACACAGGCCAGAACAGTATTTTGCTCCTCAAAAACACTTCTTTGGGGTTTGTTTATTTCTACTTATCCGTGGGCTTTGATTCACCAACATTCCCCTCCACCTCACTAGCCTTACAATGTTCGTGCACTTCTGATGTTTCCACGCTGATAAGCACATTTAATTGGATCTTGGTCTCCTTTCAGATAACAATTTGTGAAAAGGTTGTGATCTCAATGTCAGATTCTGCTACACTAATGAAACTGAAGGTGTATCTTGAATGAACTGGTAGTGCGTCGTTTACATTTCAATTTAAAATAAAACGATTAAACGCGGTATCGTTCGATCTAGATTAAATAACGGAATACATTTCTTTTGTACTCAGTAAAATGATAGATACATATCATAAAAATTGAATTCAATGAATTTCAGATGGAGAAATTGAATTTCATGTTCTGATACCATCTTCAGATATTTAATTGAAAAATATGAAATGATAGGTAATTCTTCTGATAATATTTACAAAATTAATTTGTAATGCCTTGGTACTGGCCATAATGTTTCCCAAAATGACAGACACTTTTTGCGATTTTGTAAAAGTTTTTATTTTATAAATGTCAAATGTTACAAAAAATAAATTCAGTTTACAAAAAATAATTAAATATCAAATAATCTGAATTTCGCTTGTAAAATTAAATTTGTTACTACAAAAAGTAGTAAAGAATAAATTTTTCTCCAATGTATAGCATCCTCACAGCCAATGTGAAATTTATTTGAATAAATCCAAAATATACAAAAGTTTTTATATACCTATGTAACTCACAAATGATCAAAAAAATATTTCAATAACAGTGGTTTGTTGATACTTTTTAAACTTAAATCTAAAATGGATCAGGAGATTGGAATAGCTTTGAGTGACTATCGATTATCTCAGGACTGTTTATTATGTCATAGAAAAAGAATACATAGATATATTGTCCGGTGTCTCAACAGGAAATTGCGTGCGAAGCCGCGGTTCACTGCTAGTTTTATATATAATTATGACAGTTTGTATTATATTGGATGAACTCATTTTTTTCTAAAATTTAAATATGTGTTGGAGAAAAGATACATTTATAAAAGTTTATTTTACATGAAACATTTTCTATGTCAACATGTTTTTCAAAGTAAAAGCTGTAAAATAGAGGCTAAACTTTTTTAGGAAATAATTTTGTTTTCATCAAAAAATATTCATAGACTTATATAAAGTACATTGATATAAGTTAAAAAATATATAAAACGTATTTTTATCTTTATTATTTTCGAAGTCAGTAGGACCAGGCACAATTAATTCACTAGGCAATGGTTCATCCAAGTCAGATAAAACTTCATCCTTATCTACCAAACTAACATTGTCTTCTCATTCACCACCGAGTACATTCCTAATGCCACTAATGTTCAAATTAACACACATTTTGAAATGTTATTACCCAATAATAAAAATATTGAACATACATGAACAAAGGTTAACCTGTAGGTAAAACCTGACACAGATTTCAACTTCAATAATTTATAAAACACTACACAAGCGTTTATTTATAACACTAAATTATTAAAAATCTAAAAGATACAAATAAATAGCAAGCATCAGATTACTATTGACAAATGGTTTAATAACAACCGAGAAATCACTATGGCAACCACACGATGCATAATTAATTAAGTCTTATGTACTAGGTGAGTCGGTGATCGTCCAACAGAACAAAATTAAAATAATAATTTATCGTCTTTAGTGACTATACTGTTTCTTAAAGAAGCTTTTCTTTGTTTTGATATGATTTTCATTACTTCCAGACAACGATAGAGTATAAAGAATAATAAACTTTAATAAAGCTCTTTTCGACGCATTAGGCATTTTGAAATGTTACAAAACATTTATTTTCTTACAGGCTATTGAAACGATGTTTCTGAAAGCCAAGAATACACACCAATAACGACACTCACGATCGTGTAGAACGTAAACTCTCCACAGGGAATGTTGACATACGGTAATACTTACGTGGAAATTACGCGAACAAATCGCGATCGGAAATAATGGGAACGTCCAAGTTTCAAATGTTTAATGACAAATTTAATGGAACTATAGAATGATTTACGGTATTGTATAAAACCTTGGATCTTTACCTTTAAAGTTACGTATATTTTAGTTCAAACAAAGTAAGTACTAGGCTTGCTATGAGAGATTATATTACAATATAGTTAATCGCTCAAAGCCAGTTGAAGGGTTAAACTTAAATAGGGAAATTTCCTTTTTAAATGTTAAGATTTAGATTTGTACGAAAACGTTAAAGAAGATACTAACAATTTGCCATAACAGTCAATAATACTCATTAAAGAACAACGACAAATGTGATAATGCCCTAAGGACTAATAATTTAAAAAATACATTTTCGGTATTATGTCAATAGATTTTGAAAAATATAAAATGCAAGGAACTCGAAGAGCATAAGAAATTTTTGGCGTATTGAAAAACCTTTAGTACTTCTCAAAATTTTTTAGTTTATGAAAAAATTTGAGTCTTCTGGTAGAGAAACTTCCTACTGAAATGCTTATTTTAAGGATCTTTTAAGGTATACATTTAATTAATATTTTATTTTTTCGGACTTTTTAAATAGGACATGTATTCTTTATCAATTACAAAACCATTGAAAATATCTATAAGAACAAAATAAATAAGAAAACGCCTTACACCTCCATTTTTTCTGTACCTTTTTTTAACAAATATAAAAAAGAGAGATAACATATTGCAAGTTTTAAATTGATAAGCACCTCAAAGAGAGCAAAACCTAAATGTTTTAATACGCCAAAGAAGTAGATATTATTAAACTAGACACATTTTCACAATTATATTTTTTTATCATCAACCATTGAAAATTTTAGGTGGTAGCAGGCTTTTTTATTACCCTGTATATTCTATAAAAACAAATTCACAGAATATGTGTCAGGATAGGAAAGATAAAAAAGGCCATTCGAGCACAAGAACCTTAAGTGTCATAAAGTGTACAATTGAAATATTGTAAAATAATTGACTAATAGGTTCTCAATATATTACATGTGATCAATAATTTGTATTTATTAAAAATGAATTATTAGCCTTCTAACTAATAATAAAAACGTTCAGGGAGACTTACCGTAATGGAATATTAGGAGATCGTTGTTTGTGGGTCGGGGATGAAGTATTTAAATCTCCGAGTAGAATCCCAGATACAATTAAGGAATATATTTTACATAGAATATAAAACACTGATGACAATAGAATTGTTTTATCAGCAATACATAAATCACAAGTCTTGTGATAAGGATGGCGATGCGCTTCACGCGCCATTACTTGTGACGTACTATTCAAATGATGGCATTGTGAAAATCGGAAGTATTTTGAAATAAATCTCTATAAATGATTTGCTTCTTTTCGGAGTATAATTTATTATGTTTTATATAGACGTAAGATAGACTTCAATGTATCCATTAATATTATATTTGTTTTGCCAAATTGTGTATTAATCTTTTCACCACTATGATGAATTGCTGATGGATAAGTATTTAGTGCTGATATTACACCACAATACGAAAAGGGGAGAGTACGATAAGCAGACCAGATTTTTATATCGATATTGACAATCGATATTACTGTATAATAATTATCGATATAACAAATCGATAATATACAATACATACTGATATATACAATCGATACTGATTAATTAATTTACAAAACATGTATAACTTGTATAACTTATATAATTTGTAAAAAAGGTTTTTCAGATAGTAAAAATAATATTTTCTTTTTAATAATTGACTTGTTTGAATTCAACATGAGTCGATATTAGAAAGCTAAATGAAATCGCTTTACAAATGATTTTGGTGTGATGTTGAAAACGCCATTATGTGGGCAACCACAGTCACAGATATCTGGAAGGCAAATTTTAGGTTGATGAATGCGGTTTTTTTGTATTTTACCCTCAACCGCAGTGACAACTTTGTACACCCGGTACTTGGTGCTCATATTCTGACAGTCAAAAGCTCTTGGAAGGCCGTGGCACAAAGTTAAAAAAAAATGCATACCAACCTGCTTTGCAGATCATCTTTGTGAGTATCTGCCAGAAGAGAGTTTTGGTTTTTGGAGAGGATGCTTGCAACCATTTCTTGAAAACGGTTAATCATTGTTACACAGAAGAAAACATATAAATAAATCCGCACCCTCGCTTTTTCCAGTTCTAATGTTTGATCGTTATGGTTTCTTTATTATTTACGGTATTTTGTTTATATTACACTAATTATTTTAATTTCAAACACGAGTGTTATTATAACTATATATAATTGTTGATATCGATTAGTAGGCTCTTACTTCATTTACGAATATTATGTATCGATAATTATTCAAATCGATATAAAATCGATTATACGATTCGCTGATCGTACTCTGAACGTCAAAGTCTTAATTTGTTAATAATATCTTTCCTGTCGAATTCTTTTATCGTCATCCGACTACATACATAGTATTGAAAAAGGGCCATTCAATATTATTTATCCATAAAAATAGTTGACATAAGAATTGGATTATAAAGCACCTAACAGATTATTATTGTGATTATTAGTGTACAGTGTAAACTATATGAAATATAATATATGATAATTATGTATTAGATATGATATTATAGTATCACTATTTTAAAGATTGGGCAGTTGGGCACAGACAGAAATTAAATTATTCCAATCCTTCGAGAGGTAGGCTTCGCTAAAACTGTATCGTAAAACCTGTAAAAATTTAATTCGTAAAAAAAATTTAAACTCGTAAAAATTTATGTAAAACCTGTATCATAAAAACTGCCAATTTTCTGCTAATAACATTTTTATTGCTACAATTACTCGTATTTGCAACTGCCAAACGAAATACATTGACATTTTTCAGTAACTAGTGTTATGTGATGGGTAAAAACCAAAAACATTGTACTCTGTCCGACTTCAGAACTACAAAATTTGGACTTTACATGATTTAGAAATAGTTACGGAAGTAAGGTATCTTGCAATTGCCATTAGTCATCCAAGAAAACGTGACAGAAAACTCCAGTTAAATTGTAAGGAATGGTGAGTAAGGACGAAAAGTAACATGTGTTTTGAGTTTCGATCCAGTGGTTACAGTGCATCAAAGAACGCCTATCATTCAGATCTACCAGTTTGAAATTTAATTTCAGCAATGTAAACATTTGAGACGCTTCAAAATATTCTATTTATTTATTTGAAATATTTGTTAAAAAATATCCCATTTTAAAAAATGTCTGAAAAATGTAATTTTATGAAAAACGTTTCCCCAGAACCCACTACTCATATTTAACAGTTTTTTTGAACAAAATCAAAACATTCTTGAAATGAGAATTTCTGTAATTTTCAAAAACAGGTTATAAGGCAAATGCTACTTGTAAAACAACTAATGTGCTTGAACCTTGACTAAAAATGAGTTCTTGATATATCAGTCGGTATACGTGTCTTTTTGCGGGCTTGTGTTACTTCTAATTAGATATTACATACGGTACACTTTATAAACAATGGCAGAATAATTTATCACTAATACATTTTTAATAATGAAACAATTATAACTACAGCTTACAAAAATAGCCACAAACTGAAATTCATAAGGCCACATACAGCTCTAAATATTCCATTTATATTCAAATTGAGGCACTCCCCTCCCTCCAACCCCCCCCCCCCCCCCCCACCAGCTAACGGTATATGAATGTGTCACGGTAGTGTATAGCAGTGTTTATACAGAATCTTCAGATATTATACATAGTGAATGATGAATTATATACACTGTCTTCCAAAGAAAACTGACAACTAAGCCTAACGTAAAATTTAAATCGCTAACCAAACTTATCTCGAAACGTTATTACATGTACAATGTATTTTATTTGTATAACATATACTATTTATTTACTTCAATATAATATTTTAATTACTTGTGGATGGATGCCTTTAGGCTTTTTTAAAATATTTATCTACTTCTTTTAATAAACATAATTGACAGTGAGAAAATTAGCCAATGAACGAACAACACTAAATGATATATTTAAGTCTTTTATTAACTTGAACTTTAAAAAATTACATGAAACGTCCACACATTGTATATTACGGAGATAATTGAAAGTAGGAGAGGTTTTAAACCAATACTAATTCGTAAAGATTGAACAAAGAAATAGAATAAGCCTTTATGGTTTTATATCCAGATATCCAGGATCGGCTGGATAACGAGATATTTTCTGCGGTATTTTGTTCATTTCAGTTGGCAGCTTTGATTAATTATCCGCCTCTGACAAAATGGATTGATCCCCACAATGAGGTTATACTGCTGGTTGGGGTGGTAAACGTTCCTTTTCTTTTCATTGCTTGTTCGACTAAGTTGATTAGGTTCATTGAATATTATTTGTTATAAGTAACGATGAAATAGCCTTAAGACTATTAGTTTTGACTTGTTTTACAAAACAAGAGTTCATTCCTCTACCAAATTAGAACACGTTTGCTAGGCTTCTTTTCTAGATAAATTGCCTCTTTATTCCAAGCTACAGTATTCTTATATTTACTCTTTTATCAAAAATCAGGTCCCTTTCATCTTCTCCAAATAACCAGAGAATGCGGATGTATCGCTGTACGTCTCGGTACCTTACTCTCTTTCAAAATTTTCTCTTCCCTGTGTTTTGTGACCTTATTTCTCATAGTAATAATATTGCTTTTCTCTTAACAGGTCTCTTGTATATTGGATGCGTTTTTTATCCTTTACCGTAGTCTGTACTAGAGGTGAGACGGTATTTCAGTAATCAGTACTTTGAAACGGTTACTTTTCTTCAGTATCTGTAATTGTTACTAAGAACCAAAAATACTGATGACAGATACTTTGTATCTAGTACTCCACATGGTTACAAGGTACATATATTTTATCATACTGATTACTTTACTAGTCCTGAAGTACTCATATCCTCATTGATACCGAATACTGAAATACTGATTTGAGGCTGACAACTTCAAAATAAATACTGCGATCATAACGCTCCAACTGCAAAATATTGCTCCTTCACAATTTAAATCACTTATCAACCACAGTGTCAGTTTGTTTTATTTGAAATAAAACTAAACAGTTTGTATATTAAAAGTTTATATATGTAAACTATTATTAGATATTTTATGCATTTAATTCAAATGAGATCTTATTTAATTTTTAGTTATACAAAACTGTGTTAATGTACCAAACATGCACTAAAGGTATTTAAATTACTAATTAAAATAGAATTTTATTTTCATAGCCTTAAAGAATACCCAGTGTAACAGCCCAGTTGACTCTATTCAAAGAATCAGAAGTTAAATTTATCGTACAATTCATTAATTACATCTCAAAAACTTTATAATAACAATAATTTATATAAATACACTTTTTACATAATTGCTTTTTAATTGTGAATACTAATAGATACATCAAAGCATTTGCAAAACCGTTTGTTCGATACTGATTTTCAAGTATTTAGTATTTAAAGTGTTACGATTATAACGAATAACGGAAATACTGAATTCGAGTATCCAGTATTTGTACTCAGTATCGCCGAGTAACGGTATCAGAAGTAACGGTTACAGGTTCTTACTGATTTTAGCACATCTCTAGTCTGCACCGTTTTTTCTCTAACAGTCATTCTGACTACTGCCTTTTTGGTGTTGACTTTCTTACAGTACTCGGAACCTCTGTCACAGTAAAAGCAGCTGACCTTCACTATTAACAAGGCTTGGTCACGTGATCGTATCTTTGCCACCTGTAACACTTGGCAGGTCAGCGAACTCCACAGCCATCTGTTCCTCTTATCACATTCTTGACTTTGATGAATATTTCACCATAACGTGCATCATTCATCCAGGGGTTCTTCCTCATTCTTTTAATTCCTTTGTTTCTGTGTGTTCTGCATCAAACCTCTTTTTGAATACCGTCCTCTTTACTATCTTTTGCCAGCTAAGTCATCTTGCAACACTGTTTCTTCGATCAATTGTCTGTTCCAAGATCACTTTGATTTTCAGCTCACGTAATTATTTTTTCTCCTTCTATTTTACTTTTATCGCCACTTTCCAGCAGCTTCTTCACTTTTTGTTTTCAGTAAAACTCTATTAATTATACTGTCGACCCTCTCAAACCTTCAACTAATCTCAGACTATCTCGACAGCATCTTTAATTTGTTTATCTCTTTACTTTTCTCTCTTCCCAGATCATGAAAAGTTTCAGGGTTGAGAGCACACAACTTCCTATCTGTCTCCTTGTGCACTCTCGCTTCTTTCATTCTTCCCTTCATAGCTTCACACTTTCTTGTATATTCCCTAGTTCTTCTTCCACTGCGTTTTTTACGATTTATACTAGTTCTTTTCTATCCTCATTCATTTCTTGCGTGCAAGCGTTCTATGTCCTGTATTGTTTTAACAATTTCTCTTCTAATCGACCTCTTCAGTCCTTTAAGTGAATCCATCTATTATTTCCCTCTCCTATCCTCATTCATTTCTTGCGTGCAAGCGTTCTATGTCCTCTACAGTTTAACAATGCCTCTTCTAAACGACCTCTTCAGTCCTAAGGGACTGAAAAGGACTTAAAAGTGAATCCATCCATTATTTCCCTAATTGTGTCGATTTCGTCCACTCCAAAATAGAAGCACCGCTTAGATTTTACTGATAGGGTTCTCATAAATGTCTCATCTGCAAACCAATATCTCCGGTTATTACCTTTTCCCTTCCTGTAATTGGATTTTTTTAGGAATTTAGATAATGACAGCCTACAAATAATACAAGCAGTAACGATATTACCTTTCCTCAGGCTCTACGTAAAATGTCCGAAAGAAAAAAATTTTTAAAGTTTATCGTGGTATTACATTTCTTTCTGATGTTGCTAAGTTAAATTTTGACAAAGAAATTAGCCATTTAACTTTTTAACATAGAGCGTTGTTTTGAAAAACCAATAAAGGTCCTTTGACACTATGAAAGTTAATTTTGTAATATTTCTTCAATTAATTACACGAAATGCGATCAAACTGAAGAACGATGATTGCCAACCTTGACCTGATCTACTTATAAATAACACTAGCTTCCCATTAATTACAACAATCTTAAGAGTACGTGACTGAATCAAATAGAATTTTTAATATTTTCGTCAAGGAATTACAATCACTAATCAATCCCTAATTAAAATTCTCTCTTTATAATTTAGATTCGTTAATTCCTCTCCCAAGTAGATCCGGAGTATTGTAATTATTTTGCTTTCATAAACCAACCTTTGTTCTATATTTTCATTTTCAAATAATACCTTGTCTTTCCTCAAGAATTACTAGTGAAAAGAAACAATATATTTTCTTAGGAGCTATAAGAAATTCTCAAAGGAAAATGTTCTTTCTTCTTCCTAAGATGAAAAATACCAAAATCAAAACACCTTTTGAGAATTCTTTAAATGTGCATGCTGGTGGATATAATTAATTGAAACCACCGTCTGATTCCTCAAAAGGTCTGTCTGTCTTGTATCACGGGAGAATAATAATAAAGCAAGGGTTTCTTCTTGATTAATGCGAGCATAAAAGAAGTCACCCTCTGATGGGTCTCATTTTCTGCTCGAAAAGGGAGCTTTTACTTGGTGTCGAAATATGTTTACAAGCTGTGGTTAACATCTCTTCGCCTTTCATTGCACGTCCAGGATGGTAAATTTTTGTAAACTTATATTTCGTAATTTTAACCAGTAATAAAAATATTATTCACACTTATTGTTTCTAATTGGATTTTGAATGCTAAGTAAGGTTATACAACGTTTTGAGACATACACAAAAGAAAGCTACTCATTTAATTTCATAGTTCTCACAGTTAATTGGCTGAGCGATAGTGATGTCTTTTCTGCCCGACTGTTTGCCAAGTTCCATACTAGTTCTTATGTATTCAAAACTTTGCAACTGTTGACTCTGCCCAGTCTCTACATTTTAGAAACATCTTTGTTCTGTTTGTCTAAATGTGCCCTAACCAGGGGACGTGACATACACGGGTATGAGACTAGAGGCAGAGATAACTACCGTACTGGAAGACACAGAACGGTGGTTTATGAGCACTTGCCTTCGCAGGCAGGTGTTCATTTTATCAACAGTTTGCCAAATTCTATTACAAACGCCCAAGGCGTCAAAAGCTCGTCTTAAGCGCTTCCTCGTGTCAAATGCATTTTACAGCGTTGACGAGTTTCTGGCGTTTAACTGGGAGACCGCCCAATTCGATGACTGACTCCAGCGCTGGAAGTGGGTTGAGATTGGCGATGGATGAATGAGACTGGAATGCATGAACATTATGTAAGTTTGGACGTGGTGGTAATGTGGAATGCGAGTCTTAAATTTATAATTAATTCTGACGTTTGCCATACAATGTGTAATTGTGACGAGCAATTAAAGATTTGATTGATTTGCCACACACACGCGCGCGCGCGCGCGCGCACACACACACACACACACACACACACACACACACACACACACACACACACACACACACACACACACAAACACACATGTATACGGACTTGAAATTTTTCACAAAGCTTCATTTCTACATAGGCAACATCGAGTTAATTGATAATGCAAACCATTCCACAGTATTTAAATTAGCGTTAGCGAACATTTTTAAATCGGTGTTGTGGGTAACCATGGTGGCAACGAGAGAATACGGGAATTAATATATTTGTAAACCAACTCAGCATAACCTTTGAGATTTTTATCTTTTTAATAACGTGTGTTATGTAGACTATAAAACCTCAGCGAAACACGTATTGATCTGTACTGCTTCTTTGTTATTATCGTGGTAGATTTTATGAAGAATTCTGTTTGTGAAGTTAGCAATATTAAAATATTTTAAGTGCTTTATGCACTGCATTGAAACTTTTTGAGCCAAAGGGGAAAAACAAGTGTTCCTTATGAAATAGCCATTCTTGCTAGAAAGACGGTCAAAATTAAAGGAAACAACTGAAGCGAAATCAGTTCCAAAAACCACATTATTTTTATTCTAGGACTTTACAACTTTACTAAAGAACAGCGATAATTCGTAAGGGTAAGCCAATGCCAAATTTAAAGAAAATATTCCGACTTTCACTCTTCCTGGACTGTAGCTGTTCATTTTAATAATTAACTGAACCTTTAAATAATTAATAAACCATACATGGATGAAAAAGGAATGGTTTTGAAAATTTTGAGTATCAATTTTGGATAAATAAAAATCACACACAGTGAAGCAATGTCGATGGCGACCACACAGATTTGCTCAAGGATCACAATTCCCGCTGCATGCATAGAAAGCCTGGAGATCGGTCGTTTGTTGCGCCAGCGTGGCGTAAGTGTTAATGCCTGATATCAAAGCTAGAACCAAGCGGTAATGTCTTTGGATAATTAAAGCCGGACGTGTTCGGCAATTATCACTTCACAAGCGATTTATGAAAGTGATATATTCAGAAAGAGAACACAATTACGATTTCGGTACGGGCGGGGACGTGACGGACGACATAATGACGGTCTTTTCGTTCCGGCGTGTTGGACATTCTGGGTGAAGGTGGGGAGCGTCCAATGCTGGCTTCAACTGACATCAAACAGCTGATTTTGTCGCTTAGTTGTTTTGTCCAGCTAACACTGTACTTTAAAGGTGATTAGTTCTGCTAAGATTGTAAAATTCTTTAAAATCTTGCTATGTATGTTTTACGTTGTAATTCTAGCATAGTTAATAGGTAATGTATAATTTGTAGTGGTTATAATTACCTTAGCTTTGAAACAATCTTAACTATAATTTGCAGTATCCAAATTAACTAGTGGTACCTGAAGATTTAATACGTAAACGCCCGTAACTTGAACTTAAAAATTTTGTAAATAAATACCATTTTGAAGAATGGTTAAAACAGTGTTTTGTATATTGTAGGTTTAAAATATAACTTATATACTTTCATTATGAATTCTGCTAGGTTTTAATTGATAACACGGGTCATGAATAAGGACCTATTGGAGAGAATTTCATGAAACTAATTATGGAATCAGTTTTAAAACGCACTTCTCTCGTCTTAGTTCGATACCAAATCTAAAACTGTTATATAATTCTAATTAATTCGGTAAAGGACTATCGGATGGCGTCAGTTATGTTTTAAGAAGCGGCTGGGTCCTTTTTAGTTTCTAATATTACTGGCTTATCGATGGTCTTATCAAGCAGGAGTAGTGTTTATCTACGGTAAGTGTTACCAGCACAAAAATTATACTGTGTGAAAGTAGAACTTGACTACAAGTCCGTTAGTAAAGTTAAGTGCTACAATCACAGACATGATTTGTAATTCAGTCGCTAAGTACAACGTTGCCAACTGGCTGCTCTGTTTTTTTTGTTTTTTCTTTACTCGGTAGAAACAATCAAGGTAGTATTTATGAATGATTGTTTATTGCAGTTAAGGTATTTTTCACTTGTACATAATGTGGTGAATACAAATATTCATTCATTCGTAGAATCTTTAGAGATTCTTTCTTTTCAACAACCATTTTCTATAAAAAGGAACTAAAATTACAAAGCTTATAAGTACAGTTCTTTAAAGGCTTTCTAGTGTGCTCCTTACTGATCAGTTTTTGGATGTCAGTCTCTTAAGAGAAAAGCTATTCTAGTTCCATTCATTTCGTGCAGATTCTCCGGTTAAACACTCCAATACATCTTAGGAACTTATATGACTGCGGAGCCGCTGATTCCATGAAAACATTTCACGTTTTTTCTAGGTCATAACTCTTGTTCTAGTTACAGTGGTTATAACGAATTGGAACAACATCGGGACAAGGGACGACCTTGAATTATAAGGAGGATCCAATTAGCTTGCACCAAAGACATCAACTATGCATTCCTTGGATTCAGGATTGGATGATGTCCAGATCGTACGAGTTTGAATGAACTGCATTCCAACGTGGATAAAACGTCGAGATAAGGCTGGTACTTAGAATTCCAGCGTCAATTGTCGTGTATTGGTGACTGCTAAGAATGTCATCTAAATCTGCATAAGCATGTCATCTGAGAATAAAATGCTACTACAATCGTGGGTGGTTCCGGCTTTCAGATTTATAATAAAATGATTTATCGCTTGCATAGTTTGCTACAAATATATCGTAATATGAGGGACATCTCAAATTTACCAGATAAGTCCGTATAATAACATAATATTCAAGCATAATAATACCAGAATGGGAATTGGAAGTTTATATTACCAGATATACTCAGAGAAGGCGAATAGAATATTGTGCGATCTATTGAAAAGAGCAACATTATTAAAACTGTGCAATCGATTTTGGGTTTGTTAATTTTTTTATTTAAGAAACAACAACCTCCAAAATAAATTTGCTGAAGACGCAAAACATGGAAAATAGTTTTGAATATGCACGAGTATATTATTACCTGAAGCACTTACAATCTCGTGGAATGATATAAATGTGTTAAATTTTTTACTGCACTCAGAAAAAGCATTCTAAAGCGTCAGAAAAGAATTTTTAAAGATAAAAAAATAACAATTTTCGAACACTAATATTTGCTAACGAGTTTTACTGTTTTTAAAAACGTCTTTGTCAGCATATTTAATACCACAAATACTAATAACAAAGGTTCGGCGTCTACGTGATATTATACTATCTTTATGTGTTATATTAATTTATGATTCTTTAAGGATCATTAGTATTAAAATCTACATGAAATTGACACGCATTCTTTACGTATGACTAAAGTGCAACAGGAGTGGGGGTAGTGACTGTTCACTTTCATAAGTGTTAAAAAATAACAGCGGTAAAATGAACAATAAAACCACTAATACAGAAAAACGACAATATCTGATACAGTGAATATATTTTGTGTGTTCTTAGTCATTCTGCATTTTAGAAATAAACAATATTTATTCATTGTAAAACGATTCAAAACAAATGTTTAAGTTTATCTTCACTACTACCTGATTAACTTACGTTATATTTAAATTAAAAACCCAAACTCAAAATTCCGTGTTACTCTTTATAACATAATAAAATTGGTATTTGGTCTATTGCGTTCAATTACTTTGCAGCTCTGGTTACCAGAAGATACAAAATCGGTCATAGTTATATTTGTTTGTACTAAACATAGTACAATTATAATTTCACCGAATAAACGCTTTAAAGAATCAAAAGAGGGATATTTCACTCAGCTCGTCCTACATTGGCAAGCCTGATAAATCAAAACATTTCCAATTGATGAAGCACTTCACGGAATCCTTTTAAGACTTTGTTGTTTCAAAACAACACCATTGGAAAATCTAGTATTGTAAACTCTACCTCATCAGTCGATGGAGGCTAATCCAGACCACATCGCTAAATTTTACGAGTATGTGTCTCTGCAATTAGAAACTTCGTCTAGCGACTTATAAAATGTTGACATAGTTAAAACAAATTCCTTAATACACACGTCAGGCGAAGTATTTAGTGCATGTAGATGTAGAAAGGATAATAAGTTGTGCATTAATATAATAATTTAATAAATGACCTTTTAATGGCTAATTATAGAAAAGAAATCGCAAATATAGTTTTTTTGTGGGGGGGGGGGGTTAGTAAATTGCAATAAAGTTAGTAACTGCAATTTTTATTAATATAACAGTTTTATTCTTATCCCAAAATTTTCTCATTTTGCTACTTAAAGATTAATTTTGTATGTTAGTCTACTACGTATGCAGTAGCGCCTCGTCTCAAAGGTAGTCGAACAGTGAAATGTAGAGAGTCTCTTATCTACATTATTATATAAAACTCTTATGGTGTCTGTCTGTGTGTTGCAGTCTGTGAGTCCGCATAAAATCTACTGGACAGATTGTACCGAAATTTTACAGGGACATTCGTAGGGTCTCTGGTTAACAAATACTCCTGTCCCATTTCGAAAATCTCTCCGGGCTACGCCCTACTGTCTTGAAGCTTTATTATCCGTTATATTTATAAAATTGGTCTAGTTAGCAGATAGTAAATGTGTTTTGATTCCCTGATAAATTCTAGAATAATATTATAATTTATATACATTTAAATATGAGATTGTAATTGCTTACACTTTTCAAATATCATGTTACATACAGAATATTATCTTCGAATGTATATGTTTTTAATGGAATTTTAATCAACTACAGTAAATTGGTGTCATTTGTTACATCATAAGTGTGTTAGCTGAAAAGCTAAGGACTTTCTTTAGTCTTCCTGTAGATTTAGGTTTTCTCCACAATGGTCTACTTATGAGGTACTTATGAAAAACAGTTTCACTCTCCGATTCCAGAGATCCGAATCTCTTTATTCGGATCACTTATCTCGGGATTGTTTAGAATGCCACTTAAAAAGAATTTGCTCATGGTGTCTCTGTTTTCAAAACTGAACTGTGTGAAAAGCCATGGGTTCACTCGTAGTTCTTGTATACAATGGTTCTTATCAGGGATTCATTTAACACCATTGACATTTTCAATAGAGCGTCAAAAATTTTAGAGGAAAATGGGCCATACACTTTTACAAGTTTCATTGGCCTTCCAGGGATTCGAACCCGTGTCCTTTTAGTAGAGAGCCGCAGCCGTATAATCCTAGGTTATGGCGAAAGGAAATTTTGGGAAAAGAATTTAAAATTTTATACCCGATTTAGTGTAATAAAACTAGTAATAAATTTACATATTTTGGTATTCGTGATGTGTAGTACAAAAGCATCATGATGTGCTGGCTGTCTGGGCTTGATGATCAGGTAAATTCAAAGTTGCACAAGATAAATGCACCATGATGCAATATGGTAGCTCCAACTCTTTCGAGGCTGGCTCAAGGGCCAAAAATAATCATTCAAAACTGATGTAAAATGTTGGTAAACCGGCATGGTTTGCGATTAAGGTAACGGTGTGTGAGAGGTTGGCACTGAGAAGAGTGAGTTCCTACACTGAGTTATAAACATACCGCGAAATGCGTCGGGTAATACAGACCTTTACACTATTGTGGACAATATTAGTCTTTTTTATCTCATAGTTTATAATAATAACGCAAAATTTAGTAATACGAATCTTTAAGAGGGGTTTAAGCACGAAACCGCCTCTTAAATAATGATAAATAGCAGTTTATATAAATCTATGGTCCTTACAACTCAAGGCATTTCATGGATTCAAGTTAACATGGCCTTGCAGGTTGAAATTCAAGCCATTCACCATAATTAAAACGTGTTTTTGCAGAAATTCACAAAGATTCAAATGTGAATAGTTGAATTTGCTCTCAATACAAATAAGATTAAACAAAAATGTTGAAAAATGGACTTCGAGTCCAATATAAAAAAAAAATATCCAAACTGACCTCATAATTTCATACAAAATGGTTACAGTATTTGTATTTACAAAGGAATGAAACTAGTATAAACAAAGAAAAAAACAATATTTTAATAGTAACACGTATCCTCGACTTTCATCACTCGAATCATCTGTTGGCGACGAAAGTTTTAAACAGTGAGGATTATCCATCTAGAATCCAGAGGTCTGAACAAATTCTTCCTCTCTTTGCTTGTATGTCTATATGTCTGTCTTTGGTAGCATATCTGGAAAAGGAATTGAACTATACATTTAAAATGTTGCTTGAAGCTTTCGTTGTACAGAGATTGAGTAGGATGATTGTGCATTTCTCTGTAAGGGATTTGGCAGATCGTTACCGAAAACTGTTACGCAGGACTATGTCTCGATGACAAATTGGATTACATATTTACAATTTTGCATAAATCTTAATTTTCACATAGGCAAGATTGAGTTATATAATTTTACAATTCCTTCGAAAGGATTTCTCTCATCTGGCCATTCCGACAAGGATACGTCCTTAAATACAGGAAATCAAGTAGTACCCCAGGCATGATTGCAGGGAAACATTTAATAATATTTGGCGGTGTTTAGTATAACCCTTAATACCCCACAATTTAAAGTGAGAGTACCAAACTCATGCGTAAACGTACTACAGTGTTATTTGGCTACATATTTTGTCACAGTTTAAGAAGACTTTTCTGACGATGGGATGAATCCGTCAGAAAGCCGTCGAGAAACTCTTATTCTCTCGAACCAGTTATGAGACACGTGATCTGCTCTATTCCCGCATTGTATATGTACAATGAATTGAATAGGTGGATATAAGGTTTGTGACCAAAGGGTAAATAGAAAGAGGCAATGACGTGAAGCACGGAGAAGATAGAGTATATTCAAATCAAGTCATAAGTTTAAATACAACTTGACGTAATGCACATTGTATCCGACACGTTGATATTATTCCGGCCTACTACTCGGAAACGCTTGGCCGGGAATTTGACTTTATAAACGATTGATATCTTTGCAATATCGATGCATAGTACAATTAATTAGTTAATCGAATGTTACATACACGTCGTAATTTAAAAGCCGTTACTCAGCTGTGACGTCACGTTAATAATGTGAAATTGCCAGAGCGTGAAACGTGTTGCACAAAACTATGTAAAATACTTGTTCTATATCGTGTAACAAACAGTATCACACAAATCGTGTTGCATAAACGCTGCGACTACGGAAACTTCAAAGGATAACAGGAACACAGCAGAGCAATGTGGATTAAACTGAACTCTGCGCGGATTTGTTTAAGCGCTCAGCGACGATATCACAAGAATTTAATATCTCAGTTAAAATTCAATGTAGGTTTGACGCAGCCCCCTCCCTCCCTGCACATACTTGGATACAATATATCAACATTCTTCCGTAGCTTCAGCTCCTCCTAAACTTGGCTCCTTCAAGCCACAACCAGTTGAATCATTTCAAGTGGAGAACCTTCTTGGATATTCAAAGAAAAAGATAGGTTTATCCGAAATATAAACAGGTTATTTTTTAAGATTTTATTTACATTGTTGTGTATTTACAGTTATTGGCTGAGCGTTAGCGAAGCCTATCACTCTAGGGCTGGAAAACTTCTGCCTGTCTATCTTTCCACACAATATCTAGAAAACGAAGGCTTTAAATTTTGCACAAAGCTTCATTTCCATATAGGCAAGACTGAATTCAATAATGGTCCATATATTTATTGGAATTTGGCTGAGCGTTAGCCCATAGGCAACCATGATCACAACGAGAATATTATAAAATAAATAATTTTTAAGCAAACTGAATATAAGCTAATTAAATATGTGACATAAGACATTTAACCTACCCAAACTCATACAACATAACATTTTCGTCAATGTTTGTAGCATAGAGTAAAAAGAAAAGTCTATAGACTTTTATTATGTACTGTATATACTACTATGAAACGCAACTTAATAAACAATAATGTGAATGTATGTTGAGGTAAGTTATCTAGAGAAATATATCTCATGGACTTCATTTTTACATAGCTAAAAATGAGTTTTATGGTGAATGTCTCTCTATGGAATATGGCTGAGTCCCATTGAAGCCTATCACTCCGTAGGCTAACACGACATCCTTTTGTTTTCAGGAGGGAGGAAGTAAACATTTATTTTTCGTGTAATTGTTTGCCTATTTTATCTGTCTACAGAAGATCTCGAGAATGAAATGAGCTAAAGACGACATTTTGAATGCAACCTCAACAAAGCCTGTTACGCAACACGTGATTTGGCGTACAGCTACATTATAAGCTAATATTATAATTAGAAGTGTTATAAACACTTAATTTAATAAGGAAGAATTTGAAATAGTTTTAGACTATTACAGAAATGGAATTCAATGATAGTTAGATTTAAGAACTTTTATTTCAGTTGTTTAAAAGAAATATATTACGTTTACTCATAAAAAAAATGTATTCATACTATAAGTATGTATACATTGTTTGTATACTCTATGAACTATCCACGGAAAAACCGATACATTTTTTTCTGAAATGTAAATTTTTTTAAATAACGTTTTTGTTTGCGTTGAAAAACTTTTGGATCTGTTCAAAAATTGAACTGACGTAAAATAATTATAAAACTAAAAATTAATGAAAACTTTTTTACTGGAATGTGAATCCTAATGGTGGTAGGAAAAGTTGTGCATGTTTGCTTTAATTTGCAATTACAAATTTTGGAGGTAAGAAGAGTTTTAACTTTTCCGATTTTGGACTATAAGTGCTAGAACATTTCTTTCAGACACTTATCATACAGCATACCGAAATAATCCTAAATTACAAAAAATTAAATATGAAAATGTACATTTGTGTCTTTACAACTGCAGTTAATGTGGTTTAATAGATAAAATCAAGCAACTAACAGCTTTTACTTCCCCATTTTAAAACTAGGAAAGGTAACACATTTTTTCTATTAATGTATTTGACTTGCAAAAACATATAAAATAACGTACATTATTACCCAAGTTCATGTTTAAAGAATTTAAGGATTTAACCCAGACCTCCTGAGTAGGCTACAATAAAAGCAAAGGAACATATTGTTATCCAATAGCTTAACTTGATGGGAAACAGCCTAGTTAACTATTTCAAGCTAGTCTTTTTTTACACAATATATTTAAAACAACTTACATAAAATATCTTTTTAAAATAAAAAGAAGAATGTCTCAATAAGGAAGGAAGGCCAAACAAAACTGCAAAGCTGTTTAAATGTGTTCGGTTGACTGTTAAATAGAGGAAAACGATGCCCGTTTCTACTTCTTTAAACTAGTCTTATGTGGGATGATGCTATTTTAAAGTGAATACAATAGCAATAAAACATCCGACATTTATTTTGTGTTACGCACAAAATTATTTTTCTTTTAACAAACAGAAGGAAATATGATATATAACACTTATTTATACTAAAATAATCATTCCTTAAAGAAATTGAAGTACAATAATACTCAGGGCCATTAGCGAGTATCGTTTAAACAAAAAATACCTTTTTGAAATAAAATACAAAACATTTAAATACAATTGACATTTCAACTAATGACGAGAAAATCTAGACGCTCAGAAGGCTAAAGCCTGTTTAGATTTTCCATTTTTAACATTAAAGGTTACGTTACTGAAATTGCCCACGCTCACACATAACTAAAAATAAAATACCAGTGCTCATAATGTAGCTATGGTAGGAAGGATTGATGGAATTGAATTTTAAGTTTTACTCCAGTTTACCATCTTTTTATTGCAGGGTTCTTCAGATGTTCGTCTGTAGAAATTCAAAAAAAGTCGACGACGAAGAAACTGAAAACAAAACACATCGTTTCAACATCAGAGACACCTATACATAGGTGAAGTGGTAGTCTCATTGTCTCATCAGATACACCTATACATAGGTGAAGTGGTAGTCTCATTGTCTCATCAGAGACACCTATACATAGGTGAAGTGGTAGTCTCATTGTCTCATCAGATACACCTATACATAGGTGAAGTGGTAGTCTCATTGTCTCATCAGAGACAACTATACATAGGTGAAGTGGTAGTCTCATTGTCTCATCAGAGACAACTATACATAGGTGAAGTGGTAGTCTCATTGTCTCATCAGATACACAATTGAGTGCACTACGATGTTTCTGACACGATCTGTAAGCACGTTTGGAGTAACCGAGTTTTCTACATGTAACGTAGCTATGGTAGGAAGGGAAGGAATCAATCAATTGAATTTTGAGTTTGATTGAATAAAAGGAAGGTGAACTAGAGCTAAACTCAAAATTCAATAACAGTGCTAAAAACACAATATAATGACCCTTATCACTCAAAATCAATATAGGCTACCATTCATACAGAAGTAACGTACGTAAAATAAAAAAAAAAACATTACACATACATGGACAGTTCTCGTAAAAGAACTACAACAGATCTAATTTTATACTTGAATATTGAAGGTCATTTTCAAGGTTTTGAGAAGAAAGTAACCACTCTTTGAGTTTAAAAAAGTTTTTAACTATTTGCTTTTTTTATATAATCAGGAATTTTGTTATAGAATCTAGGCAAGAAAACTGTAGGATTTCGTAAAAATTGTATTGCATGGTGTATTATGAATTAAAGTGCTGAAGATTATTATCACTTTTATTGTAAAAACAGTCTCAATACTTTATAAATAAAAAACTTTTGAGAAGTATAATTAAAAAAACATTATTTCTGAATTAATTTTATTATATATACGAGTAGATTTTATATATATATATATATATATATATATATATATATATATATATCTTATAAACATTTTATCAACTTTTGTTATTGATTTATATGCTAGATGTTTTATTTTAGAATATTAAATACGAAGAAGAGGATAGATTCCAGTGCTCGAAATGTCCCGTTATGTTTTTTTATTTTAAAATATTACAATTATAAATGTTTTTAATCTTGTTATCGTTTAAAATCACCCATAGTTAACTAAGAACTTTAATATAAGGAATAGATAATACCTATTGTTTTTTTACTTTTCTACTAGAATTTAATATTCCAGGATAAATAAATTCATGAGACTGTGAATTTCAATACCTTAATTCACTCTAAGTATGACAATTTTGTTTTAGCTTTATCACAACAACCAATAGTGCCTCAATCGTACGGAGAGAATCTTTATGTAATCATTCAATGTTTACTAGTTAATTGATTCAAAACCGTCCTCAAGAGTGACACAGGATCTCGTTAAATACTGGGGTACTGCGTATGTGTCTTCATTTATTGTCAAATTTTACACGAAACGAAATTTATACGTCTTTTAAAGACGATATTCATTTATATTGTAATGCAGCTGTAAAATGATGAAAACCTAAAATATCCCAATTGTTTCTGTAATTTGGGTTTCATAACAAAAATGCAATTTTTTGAAGTAAAACTCCTAATTTTTCAGTTAAAATATCACACATATTGAAAATACGTTGATTAAAATAATATTTAGGGTTATTTTTTAGTTATATTTACAAGCTGAATTTCAGAAACTCAGACACCTTTTCTCTGTTATTGATTTTAACCGAAATTTATTCAGAATTCGATTTTAATTTTTTATACAATTTCAATACATTTGAATAAACACTACTATGAATATGCAAAGTTAAGCCTATCAATAATAAAACTTTTCAAAAATTAAAAAAATCGTGATATTCATAGACCACATAAATATACCAAATTTAGTAAAAATAAAATAATTAACTTAGCCATGATCTATTTGAACACGCGCACGCACATTCATGTCTGTTATAAAATAAAAAGTATACATTTTAACCTGGTTTAGATTATCTAAGAACAACTGTTCATTCAAGTTTTTAAAACACTACTTATTACACACATTTATCACTAGTATAATACAACATACTATAGTAACAATATAAACTCATTTCATCAGTTTATCATTTGAAAATATCAGCACAGTGGATTTGTTGACATTTTAATATCTGTCATGTTTGCAGCAATGCTTCACTAGCAGTCGTGCCATCTTACTTTAGTGTGTTTACTACACAAGCAGGATTGCATTTATTAAACCCTTTACAACCCACGTTTCATCAAGCTCCACGAAAGCAAGTTTTATTGGCGATCGTAAAATTCGCGGAATCAAGGAAAATATATTAGAACAAATGGTATAAGTGAGGAGTCGAGAACCAGGGGCCAAGAGACCGGAATGTGGACCGGGGCAAGAGTGAAATAAAAACAACTTGTTTATATATTATACTCCAACTTCTCTCCCTTTTCATTTGAAAATGGCGCGCGCATCCGAAAAGCTATTACAGTAAGAAAACAGACATATAAAAGAGCGAGAGAGAGGGAGAAGATGGGGGTAAAATCAATACCCCCAGGCAGCTAAATCACGCTTATCAACAACTGTTTTTAACCCTCCTTACATTACCGTCACTGAGTTTTAAATGTAGTTCAACTTGCCAGTTTATTACTAAGTCGTTGATTAAATGCAAGTTATTATGGCTAGTAAAATGTTTAATTAATATACTGAGATGATGGAAGTCGAAGCAAGGAATCAATGTTGGAATCTGTTCTGCAAATGGTTTGGATTTATTGGACTACTCCAATTTGCCGATTGGATGAACGAACGATCCGAGTGAATGTCCTGACAAAAATTGTTTTCGACCTTAGCTCATTTTCTCTCAAGTCGTATATTGCAATAAGTATAGATTTTTTAAAATAGATTAAGTGATGAAAATGAAATGTTAAGAAGGTTTAATTACGTGATAAAAGCCATGGATCATATAGACTGTATATTTAGTACGTGAAGAGTCAGCTTATATAAGGTTTCTAAACTACGAGTCGGTTTTAAAGATCATATTTTTATAGTTATTAGATGTAAACACAGATTCCATACCTACTGTTTGTAGTTAATTTTAATATTAATGGTTCTAATTCTATTAACGTTACTTGTATACATAAGGTAAACTAGAACGTGGTTTTAGTCTAACATGGCATCAACAGTCAAAACAAAACAATTGATGAATAAAAACTAGACACTGTTTAGCTTGCACGCCTGGGAAGTGAGAGAGATCCGAGTTCTTGCTCCGGCATAATAAGTACTTTTTGTTTATCGATCGCTTTTAAGTTAATTTAGGCTAATATTATTTATATGTCTTTGGCTTAAAGACAAATAGTTAAATATATATATGTATTGATTTTTCTTATCTCTTGAAAGAAATTAAATTAATAATAAATTAATTAATAATGATTATATAATAATCATTGATTATCGTATGACCTCATATTTCTAACGTGTACCAGTTTCATTGGCTTCGCCAGCATATTACAGGTATATCTAACATTATAAAATTAATTCTTCATAGGCATAGATATATATGTTTCTTTTCCTGGAGAACTATAAAAAACAGAACTGACTAAAACCTCGATGATATGCATATGTATACATAATATTGCATTTCTGGGGGTTGGTTGAATGTTTGATGGGGCTTGAAAGCTAACTGCAGGCATCGATAGGGTTTACTAGAAACATTCTGTCTCCGAACTAAGTCATGCAATATACAAGATCATTGCTAGCCACCTACTTCAACTCCAAAGCAGCATAGACAAAAACCGGTTTTGCTAGTAAGCTACAAGTGCCCCCAACCCTAACACATCATTAATATACACCGGCTTTGCTAGCAACTGCTATGTTCCCAATTATTTGGCATCATCAATATACACCGGCTTTGCTAGCAACTGCTATGTTCCCAACTATTTGGCATCATCAATATACACCGGCTTTGCTAGCAACTGCTATGTTCCCAACTATTTGGCATTATCAATATACACCGGCTTTGCTAGCAACTGCTATGTTCCCAACTATTTGGCATCATCAATATACACCGGCTTTGCTAGCAACTGCTATGTTCCCAACTATTTGGCATCATTAATATATTACGGCTTTGTTAGCAACTGCTATGTTCCCAACTATTTGGCATCATTAATATATTACGGCTTTGCTAGCTTATTGTCACCAATCTTAAGGCGAGATTCATATACACAGGCTTAGCTAGCAACAACTATTAGGCATCATTGATATACACCGGCTTTGCCAGCTAACTATTATTGTCATCAACCCTAAAGCGTGACTGATATACACTTGGTTTGCTAGCATCCTATTGTGTACAGAACTTCAAAGTAGTCATACACAAATTTTACTAGCAGTTTGCTATATCACAAACCTTGAAATAACGTAGAAATATGCAAAGTGTCAGCCATTGCGTGTAACTAAAAATAAGCTTGTGTTTTAAAAATAAAGCCTTCTTTAATGTGTTTTATGCATTTGTTTACGGAACCGGTTATATGGTTGAAAACAAATATAGAAAGGAATTATGAATTGACACGCTTACGCAGTGTTCGGGGGAATCTTCTCCCATTAAGCTCACATTAGTACCTATTATAACCATAATGTAACCGAAAATGGATCAAACTAATCTAAATGCTGTGGTTCTATACCTTGCAGTTGTAGTAGACGAGAAAAAGATACTTTTAATACGTACTAAACTGTGTTTCTGGATTAGAGCCAGCCCCGCTGACTCTTCCCAATGTCTGACAACTTTATTCGGGCATTTGTCATAGAGTCATTCACAGTCGTCATTGGGATAACCTCTATGCTAATGGGATTTTAATTGATTACACTAATCGTTTAAGAAGGAAAACAATCCAACCATTTGCAAATATTTAGTTAAACTCCACGAGAATTGAACCTGTGACCTCTAGGTTGGAGGATCACAGTTTTACCACTACGTTATGCTGAAGGTCAGTTGGCATTGAATGAAGGAGAATGCACTGTAACGTATACAGTACATCATGGCGCTTAACACCTTCACTGCTGGTTTACTCCGTGTGATAATTAGTACTCTTAACCGCCAGTACGCACTAGGGCGTCTGCCGCAGTCAGTGTATTACTGCGATTACCATACCTTGTATGGAACTTCGTACATTCAGTATCCAAAACATGGATATTGAAATGGCACCGGACTACATATTATAGGAAGATATCGACTGACCATTCCATGCCCGTTTATTCGTGGTAACATTGAACCATGTCACAAAACATGTCCAAAACTTGCACTCAGTTTTAATTTGCACTTACTATAATGTAATTCTGAAAATTTGTACTTTTGCATGTACGAAATTTAATAAGTTTATCTTTAACAACTTCAAGGCAGCATAGAAATAAACCGACTTTGATAGCACCTATTTTTGAAACCAAACTTTAAGGGATCATCTATATAATCCGGGTTTCCTATCTATCTACTATATCACCAACTCCAAGGCAACACAGACATGCCAACCGGCATGATGATAAGCATTTTAGAAAGCCTAGTTTGCTTTCTAAAATAAAAATTAGGGTTTTAGTACACCGCTTTAATATTGTTTTAATATATTAGATCGGGTTTTTTGTCACTGGTGCGATCTAAAATAATAATTAGATAGTAAAATCGTCTTTGCAATCCACTACTGATAAAACACTGTATACATAAGTCTACATCTAATCTAATCTATATAAGTCCCGCACTAACTCCTGGTAACTCCTGAACGATTACAGGTAAAGCAATAAAACTTGATACACCATTACTGCACCTATAATTCCACTTTTTTGAGTAACTACTATTTTTTGTCATGTAAAGGAGATGATGAAAAAGCTATCAATAAAAACTACTTAAGCCCAGTATTCATTTATTAACTTAACTTTCATAACTTGAGCCAAGACAAGAATATTAAATCATATAGAACAGGACCTATTTTGTAAATGTTTCGAACTTTAAACCAACGTAATTTTTTAAAGAGTTGAACCCTTTGAGGTCGGATTTGCGTCATTGTACTATACTAATAAAGACCTTTAATTTGATGCACTACTCGAACTATGCTCTAATTTAAGACTTTCTTCTTACTTCTTGCGGGCCATCCCCCTTACATGACAAAAAAGGTAGTTACTTCAAAAAGTACATTTACAGGTGCAGTAATGATGTACTAAGTTTTATTGCTTTACCTGTAACCATTCGGGAATTATCAACCACGTGCGGGACTTTTGTTGTTGATATACCAAACCCTGTATATTGTTGTACAGTGCTTGATCAGTAGTGTTATACGGATTGCAAAGACGATGTTACTATCAGATTTTTATTTTAGATGGCACCAGTGACAAAAAAACCCATCTAATATATTAAAGCAATTTTAAAGCGGTGTTCTAAAACCCAACTTGATGAACAAAACATGTTCATTTTTTGCACGTAAGGATATCGAGACAGAATCTCTCCCTTAACAATTTCACTGTAATGAGAGGAAAAACAAAGGTATGGCAATCTCTATCCCTTATATCTCAAGCAGAATACAAGCAACGGAAGTAGATGCATTTTGACTAAAATAGTCTTTTTAATTGAAGGAGGAGCTCTTCTTATTTGAAAACAAATGATTCTATTTTAAAAACACACAATTCTCCAATACTTTTAAAATATTTACACAAGGCCTTTCGACCTCTAAGATGTCATGAAGTGAGAATCAAGCAATCTTAAACAGTATAAATATTTTATTTATTTTAAAAGTAATTATCAGCTGAATAAACATTAATGAAAGATTTGTATAGTTAAAATATTAAAATAAATAAATATTAAAATTTATATATATATATATATATATATATATATATATATATATATATATATATGTATATATATATATATATATATGTACACACACTTTTAAACCAAATCAGGTTTTAAAGACGTATATGTACAATATATATGTATATTTATATTATATTAAATATATATATTATATTATATTAATTATATATACAGGGTGTCCCCCACGAGTAACCCGACAAATTTCTCAGGTGTTTTCCTAACCAAAACTTTTAGAGAATTTAATTCCGAAGGTAATAATGTAAAATAGGCTAAATATAAACAAACACAAAGTTTAAAAAACTAATAATTATTTAAATCAACACTAACTAAAAATAAGACAGAAAATGCAATATATGTTTATTAAATGAACGTTCTTCGTAAAAACAAAACATTTAATGATTTTTTTCAGTACAGTAAATACTCGTAGTTTCAAAACATTTCCAGTACAAGACATTGTAGTTTAAGATACAAAATTTTAAAAATACAGCGTCAATTGAAATGCTTTTAGTTTATTGAAAATCGAGAGTTTCAATATTGTTGCTTCAATACCTGAATACAAGTTATTATTGTACAACTGTCCAACAATTCATCTATTGCAGTAACTCGTCTATTATCTTTGGTTTGTGCAGTGAATGTGTATTTTATTATTGTATTGTATTGTTTGTACTTTATTCGTGTAATTTAAAGGCAAGATGCCATTTACATTTTCAAAAATATATAAATGGCATCTACTCACGTAACATTTGCATCGGTTTTCAGTAACTTACTAACAAATGGATCATTTCCATCCGTTAATTTTTCGAGAGAACGTCCTGTACGCGAATAAGATAATATCATTGACATGATACAACGTAGTCCTCAACTTATCCCTCGCCGACTTTCAAATAGATTAAACATATCTCGTAGTACAGTCTGTAGAGCATTGAAAGAAAACAACTTTTATCCATATCACTTACAAAGAGTTTAAAATCTTCATCCAGATGACAGTTACAATTTTGTCGATGGGTTTAAAAAAAATATAAGTAATGTAAGTTGTCTTTTATTCACCGACGAACCTATGTTTACAAGATACGGAATTCTAAATTTGAAAAATAATCACCAATGGTCAACTGAAAATCCAAAAGCAGTTGTAGAGCAAACTTTCAAATTTGAATTTCGATAAATGTACGGTGTTTTATTATTTGGGACCAGTTAATTTGCCCATTTGTTTTTGAAAACCGCCTTACTGGTCTTGTGTGCAAAGACTGTTTAGAGGATCAACTGCCAGTTCTACTTGAACTGTACCTCTTTAAAGAAGATACAAAATGATATTCCAACATGATGGCGTACTGGCATATTATTTATAAAATTTGGAGAGCTACATAATGGGGTTACTCGTGGAACACGTATACTACTTTTACCTCTTCTAGAATTATATTTTAAAATCTGTAAGTAATAATTTAATAAATAATTTATAATTGAAGTGCTAATGTATAATTTTATTAATATAAAGTTGTATGACTAACGCATCCAATACAATTGTAAGAAATTATTTACTGCAATAAGGAGAATTTTAATTTTAATAATTATAGAAAAAAAATGATTTTATAACACCGGTTTATTACTTGGTACCATTTACAAAATGTCAAAGGTGAAATAATATTACAGCGATACTACTTTTGTTTTTACGTGATGTGTATGGTAGTTACTGAAAACAAAATAACAAATTTTACCCAATAAAATAAAAGTTGTTGAATTGCACATAACATTAGTATACTGTATTATTTAGAGTAGTCAATGAGTGATAAAGTGAGGCTCGACGCTTGGTAGCGGATGACTCATGCACTTCCTCCCCACCCCTTATTGGTGATACACTTCTGATCTGGCCTAACTTGCCGCTCGCCAATGTCCAGTATATTTCTTTCTTTGGTCTGTGCACTAGACATGTATTTAAAAATAGAAACAAATATTACCCCGACTTTGGTATGCTAGAGAAGTATTACACGAAGAGAAGTACGAGTTTGTTGTTATGTGTTTCTTATCACACATCACAAATTTATTTCTGTTGCTCGTTTTGATATTTAATTATCTTAATTATTGTCTTTGCCATGTTTACCTTTTTTATTGTTAACCAACTCATATTTATTCATTGTTTTGTTTATTATTTATTTTTAACCCTGTTTGTTATTTAATTATACAAGTAAATATTATTAGTGTTATTAATGGTTAATACTAATTTTTAACTTATTTAATTGTACCACTGGTGTAATTCCGTTGGAAGAATAAATACATAAATAAGATATTGGTTGGCTATAGAAGTAAATTCCATCCATACTATTCAGGTAGCCAAGTGTTTAAGTCTCATCTGCAGAAATGTGGACTATTCACCGTCATGAGATCCATACTGAGGAATTCACTTCTCTAATTAGGAACGAGAAATGCGAGCATCCCATCTAGTACGAAAGAATGGTAATAGCTGTCCACCATCAAGGAGAGAAACGTTGAGACTATTTTTAGCAGATTTAGCCGTCGCCTAACAGGAGCACAAACAAAGGAATCAAACATTTCCAACTTTCCTAACTGTTCTAAGAATAAATTGGAAGATAGCAATTCAAGGGCAAAATTTTCAAGAACTGTTAGGTTTTCAAAGGATCTTTCTCTGTCTTATCAATTAAACGTCCACACACTCCTAATTTCATTTCAACTTAAACTTTAGGACATTGCATGAACCATCTGATGTAGAGTTGGGAAGAGAAAATGTTGAATCACAAGAAGGATGCCCACCAAACATATGCACTGTGAAGAATGCCATTAAAAACTCCTGCCATTCACCATCGTTAGGCATCATTGATTTTGTGTTTCATCTTTGCTACATTTCAGTTGTCTCAAGTTTTCCTATGAAACCAAAGTTTTGAAAGGTCCAAAAATGTTGGCAGGTGGAATTTGGTATACACTCACCGACAGTAATTTGGGGCTAAATGAAGAGCGCTAAACCGTGAAATAAGTGGACAAGGAGCAATATGCGTGAATCAAGGAACTGTCCTCACAGCTATTTCTTATTTTAGTAAACTTCCAGCCCTTACAATAAAATGTCATTTTAGTAACACAGACTTTTACAGGAAACTAAAGATATCAGACAGTTACATTAGAAATACATAATATTATTGTCCAATCATTTAAAAATCTAAAACATGATAACGTAGTTCATCATAATTATGCCATTGTCTGGTGTGGATGAAAAAAGAAGCAGAAAGGCTACTATAATTTTTTATAAGTCAAAAACAATTAATCGCTGAATAAAAATTTAAATATTTCAAACCAATGGCGCAGTGTAGCAGGTACAGCGGTAACCAGATCAAGTAACGTCGTGCGTGGCTGCTGCTTGGATGGGTGACCGCTGAGCGATCCTGGCCTTGCAAGCAGCCCGCCTGCCGGGCTATTGGTGGTGATTCGTAAGTCACCTTTAAGCCGTTGGTTTCCAGGTTAAGTGTCAGATAGGGCTTCTTACCCATACCTACATCTGGTAAAATAAGACATCTTTACTTTACTTCAAATGTATCAGTAAAGGTATGATAAATACACATACAAGATTTCTGGTTAAAAAGGATTTTGATATACTCTTTTATGAAAGTAAAATTTTTAATTGGTCCAAAATTAATTTTTACGGTTTTACCTTCATGCTTTCTTAATATATAATGTTCCATAAGCGTATATATTAAATAACGTTTATGGAACACTAGCTGCTCCTCCCTTAAGTATTAATGAAATATCAGAAAATTGTTTCTGAAACGAGTATTCAAACAAATATTCCATGGCTTTTTACTGCGTTAAACAAAGAAGAAGAGTTTATTTCAGAAGTCAATCCCAACAGGCGCTCCACAAACGTGTTCCTAGGGTAATAACGGGTAACGTGTTCCTATAGATTTTATATATAATTCTATATATGAATAATGTGGATTGCTCAAGTAAGTTAATTGATGAAGAACGGACAATTTAAAAAAATGGCTATTCTACCTGTAAAATTGTACTACAAGTGTTAAAAAACGAACCCACAAACATAATAATAATAACCGAGTTGGGTTGGTGATGATTTGGGGTAGTGACTGTAATGATGCCTTATACAAAACAAATTTAGCTATGCACTCTAGAATTATCTTAGCGTAAAAACAGTCACATAGACGACGTACAGCTTCCGATGAGTTTAAGCGGTAACTTACCTTTATCCACTCAATTTTGTATGTAACAACTATAACACTTGGCAAATGTCTTTCAATTAAAAGCTCACGTAATAGACTAAAATAATAATAATGAACCGATAAGAAATAATTGTGTGTAATCAGTCAAGATGGAGGGGAGGGGGTGGTCTGGGCGGTTTTGTTGCGGTGGGGTGGGGTTACCCCTGGCAGTGTTAACCTAAGTAGCGCCACTTAGTGAATCAATTTGTCGGCTGATTTCAATATCGACTCAGTCTCGAAATGGGGTTTAATTTGGAATTAGCAGCCACGGAAGCGACCTCTCTCTGTGAAATAGCTCAGAAAATTGTCACGTGCCAGTCCGATCTTCGCCAGAGGCTGAGAGCTGATCTGCAACAGGCTGTTGCCTTTAAGTCAGCGAGTTTTAGATGTTTTGTCAGTTCAACAAAATTTCAACGTACTTTACCGTCTACGCCTTACTAAGAAAGATTTACCTCTCCGACCCCTATTATTCGGTACAAACACAACTATAGAGACATAGATGATAGATAAACACAATACTGTATAGGTTTATATTTTTATTTTACAACAAGATGCTCTAAAAGAAACAAAGTATTTTTTATGAACAATATAATATTCGATAGGAATCTGAATCAATCTTGGTATCCCTTATTTGACGTATGTATTTTACCGTTGCATATTGTATTAAGTTAGAAAACATAGATTATTTACATGTTTTTTAAACAATACTATAAGGATATAAGTTATTGCATCATTGATTTGCCCTTGTGGAAGAGGAGGATCTGTTCCAGTATAAACGGACGTGTTCATTTTGTGTAATTTTTTAAATAATTTTTTCATTTGGATTTTCTGTTTTGTTCCTTTTCCATTCAAGAAAAATATCGAATTGCTCTCTATTTCTTTTCAACGTTGGAAAAAAGAGTAAGCTGAATAAAAGTTACTATCAATAACCTCAAAGCAAAATTACAATTCCTGTCATGTCAAAAAACAGTATCCTGGCGTATGTATTGACAGGATACTAATAAACGTATTTTCCTCGCAAACTTTGAGTTCATATAAAGCTCTGATTTACCACACCAGTTAAATAAGTAAATGGGCTATACACGTAATCTCCACGCCATTGCGTAAAAGTATACAACGTGTACCTGCATTCTTTGGTGTCTGTTATAGATTTGTTCCTGGATTAGTAGGTCAGAAATATAGTATTTAAAATGAAAACACAATTTATTATATATTATGCTTTTATTTTTACAGCATAAAGTTTGCTTCGTATTTTTGTTTCCCTACTTTAAAATTTACGAGTAAAGAACAAATCATTACATTTGGGTGGGCATTTTTATGGATCTTTCTGATATTAAGACATATGCTGTACGGAACGGAATGACTTTGATTTGGATAAAAAAAATCTTTCTGCTAAAACTTATTGTAAAAATACATTTACTCTCATAGAACTAGAGATCGCTCATAAAATACTTTAGTTTGGTTTGCAAAATTGTTTAATGTATACGCAGAACATGCTGTGCATTATTCCAAATTTGTTTCTTCTATCTGAAAGATTTGAAAAAGACGATATATCTATAGTTAACTTTATGAAATTGCATCCGAAAATGTCACATTATCCAGGATTAAAAGCGCAAATCTCATAATTAGTGTTGAATGTACGAGAATATAAAATATATTTTTTATATTTTCATTAAATAAGCTGTAAAATGATACCTCACACAATTAGTATTTTCAAAACTTTAAGTTTTAATTGCTGTAAATATAATATTTGTTAATACAAAGTGGTGCAGTAAATTCAATTATATTTACTTGTATATTTGCTCGTCAAAACGTATTGAGGTTAATAGATTTAAGACATCGATGTCCTTATTAGATAATACAAAGATATTAGATTGGATTTAAGTATTTTTAAATACCTGGGTTATATAAATGTTACTAATGACAACTCAAGTTTTCAATCATCAGTTCAAGCAACTGTAATATTACCTCTTACGGCAATAAGTTACTTTAAACACTTTATCTAAGATCCAGTGCTCTATTTTATAAAAATATACTTTATAACTCCATTAATAAATGTACTGGATGTAAGAGATGTTTGAAATTACTTTTTAAATGTTTAAAGTACAGTTGCTTTGCCTCTAACGAAGAAGTCTTATCTTTGCTAACCACTACGAAACTTTGAATCAATTTTGTTTAAAACAAATACTTTAAGGGAAGTTGGTATTACTGTTGTGTTCCACAAAACAGTAACATTTACATCATTCTTTCTTGAATAATATGGGGATTCCATGATGGTAACTGGAAGTAACAAACGAAATAAAAAACCAATAATAATATGTTGCATTTGTTTTATTAATAAGAGATAAAATCGATGTTTAAACATGAGAGTTTATAGTTTTTTGAGTCGTTAAGTGTGATGTCCAGTATAACCCAGCTTGGGTAGGGTACGATAAGCGGACCTGGTTTTTTATATCGGAATTGGCAAACGATATTACTTAATCATAACCACCGATATAATTAATCGATACTGATTAATTATTTTGAACAAATAACTTAAATAATCTATATAACAGCTGTAAACACTTTCAAATAATACACGTTAGGTAATATTTAAATTTTACATATAAGTTTGATTATTAAAAATGGCAGTCAATTTTAGAAAACTACACGGCATTGCTTTGAAAGATGGTAAGACACGTGGCTTCAACATGTTGGACTCGTACCGAAAAATCCATTATGTGAAATTTGTGGGAAAGAACAACTGTAACTGTGAGAGGAACAAATGTATGGTCGTCTTCAGTTTTCCCAATTTTGCTTATAATATTTTTTTTCATCACTGTAAATATTAAATCCATATTTTAATTTAAAACATATGATTGTTATTGAGGACTATAGATACTTTTATATCGATTGATAGTCTAGGATTTGAGATGCGAATATTAGGTATCGATGATTACATTCTTCGATATAAAAAACCGGGTCCGCTTATCGTACCCTACTTTTAAATTTAAAACTTTCTCTAATAGGATTTTTGCGGGAAAAGAGTTTAAAAGCTGGGTCTAAATTTTTAAACTGCAACCACATGGAATATTGTTTTAGACGTTATTAAATGCTCTACATTTCCTCCTCTCCTTCAATCTATAACAACTGGTTGAACTACAAATTACCTTTAATTCCGAACATCGTAAACGTTTTAGTGGCAATTACAAATATTATAACATAAATATTGTTTCACGAAACTGTTCAAGCAGTCCTTTACTACTATATAAAATACATATGTATGTTTACTTTTAAAATGTAATAAAATATTTTTATTGTTTACCAACTCGTATTGTTTACAAATGACTTCGTGTTTTCAGATAAAACTATATGTGTACAAAAATATGAATAGTTAAAAGATCTATTAACATTATCTGGGGTAATTTAAAATAAAATGTGTAACAGTATTCGTAACAGTAAAAGTTAATTTCCTTAATGTAAATTTGGTAACAGTCTAACAGTTGACACTACATTTACCCCAAGGGAGGAACTGATCATCAGTTTGTGGTTGGAGGGGTGGGGTCAAAATAGAATAGTGTCGAAAGGGTTAAATATTATATTAAATAATCATTTTTTTCAAATCGTGTTTTTACAATACAGCATTTAAAACCTCTGTCATACTCGTAACTAGAATTTAAATCAGCGTCAGAAAACTACGCAAAGACTGATTAATTTACTAAAAAAAAAATTAATAAAGTAACTTTCTCTCATTGGCTGATGGTATTAAACCTATTATTTCCTAGCCTCAAGGCTGAAGTGTACCGCGATAAAAATCCAATCCTGCGAAAAATAATTGTTTATTATTGTTAACACTTTCGTATGTATTAGATTATTCTAACGGTAATCGCATTTTAGTATTATGTTTTAGTTGGTGGTTAATTTCTAATTTACATTCTCAATTGTCATGCTATGTTTGTTCTAGATTTTGAGATGTAAATTTGGCAAAATCTCAATAATGTGACTTGCCATGATTCATAATCTAGCTGACTTTTCACATTTGTGTGTTACATGGGCAGGAGCAATGGCCCGAGGACACAGGCCGTAGTGCATTGACAGTGTTACCGTCTTATCACAGCCAACCAGGACCGGGCACGGCACAGGCGTTCGAGCGTTCAACTCCGCTATCTATATTACTGGCTGTCCACAAATTACTCTATCAAACTTTATCATTTGATTTTCAGGTGAAAACAAGAAAGAACATAACCACGTCAATGACATTTTAACATTGGAATATTTAAAGTATTACTAACACTAAAATATATATGTTAATTTAATATACTGTGGAGTTAATATAAATTAATTCCACAGGATGGCTTAAATTAAGAAAAACATTAAGCAGTAAATATAAATAAATTAATAATACAAAGACCTTACTACCCACTATATAACCAATAACCATCGTGTACAGTAATAACAACAACAGTAACAATACCATATATAATACGATAACATTAATAATAAAAAATATGATAACAATAACAATAATAGATATATAACAATATAAATATTTATGTAATAGTATTATTTAAAATATAAAAGTAATAAATAAATAACAGTGATGCATTAACGCGTGCAAAAAAATGGAATGAAATAATGTAATGAAATGTTGTATAATGTACAGTCCTATCTCCCTTGGGTTACAGTTTGTATGTTTGTTGAGCAATTATACCTTTGCCCTGAGTAAAGATATAAAGCTCAAACTTTGCAAACAGTTTACCTAATTAAGACAACGTTTTTTAAGTTTTAAGTAGTCATATCAGGTTGCAAAATGGGGGCCATACACAATTTTCAAACTGTAATAACTCAATAAATGGGAGATTTTCTAACAATTTTGAAATGCAGATAACTGTAATTCTATTTTTTCTAACATTTTCAAACCAAATTTATGTCGCTACGTGAAATAATAACGAAAAAGGGTTTTTCTGGGCGCCTTTCCCCATTTAAAATAATCGAGTTTTTAATGCTGTTTCATTACAGCTGATTAATGAACAAGTTGTAAACTAACAGCTGAATATTACTGCTCATTGTTCAAAATTTGTACACTTGATATATCATTTGTTTCTTTGCAGTACATATTGGTTGCCGAATTAATGTTAAGTTTTTATGCGTTTTCACCAAACATTAGTTTTAATATTAAATTTGTGAATTTACCTAATTTCAATATTGTATATTTTTCTTTCTGTTAATAAGATATTTTACTGAACACAATACTATAGTAATTTTTGAACTAATAGATTATTAATGTAATATAATCTGATACAATAATTAGTATTAATACTGAAAAATAATGAATTAACCATTATTATTAATTAATTATTATTATTATTATTATATTATTAATTAATTAACTAATTGATTTTATTTATTAAATCGACTCATTTAAAATAAAATACAGCAAAATTTTGTTAACTGAATATTGTATGTTAGTAACAGGTATTATGACAGGTAATAAAATACGTAATTCACCCAAAAATATTTAATAACAATTTATTACAAAAATAAAATAACTAGTTACTAATTTCTGCTTAATGTTTTTAGTGTGCAACGGGTACTGCTAGTTGAATTGTAGGAATGAATGAATGAACCTTTACTCTCCGTTTTACAACAGTACTACATCAATTCAAATACATACAAAAATTAATGCATAATGTTGACTTAAATGTAATATTAGTTCATCTTTGGCAATTAAGATAAAACCAGAAAGAAAATTAAAATGCTGAAATGAACTACTGTAGAAGTATTTTTCAAAGAGTAACTTACATTCGTTTTTATACGTAACATGAACTTTCTATCAAAACCAACTATTGCTCTCAAACTGTTGATTCAGTTTATACAATTTTTGTTATATTATACCAATCAACTTCACAACTGGTTAAAAATTACTATTTACAAATTATTATATTTTAGATATATGATAATATGTTAAACTCTTGTTTGGAGATTTTGTTAGTTTCGCTTGGAACAAAATATTGAAGATCCAAACCAATATTTTCTCCTCAATTCACTTGTTATTAGAATCAATAAAAAGGAGCATAGAAATAGGTTTATGAAAAGCATTCTGTGGCAAATTTAACAGAGCTGTATAAATTATATATAATTCTTAAGTACTAATAAGGAGGTTATACAGGTTGTCCCAGAACTCTACAAATATTTTCAGGTATTATATCTGAACTAAAGAAAACCCAAAATATCATATTCAAGCTCTAGAAAACTCACTAATTAGCAGAATAGCTGTAATTCAGTTGTTTCACTTAATTATTTTAAACTTGAGAACGGCTTGCTTTAATAAGTCAGAATTATAACATATGATATTAGAAGAGGCCTAACATCAGAAGAATTACCATTTTTTTAAAGCTTAATTTTCAAAGTGGTGGATTCCTGACATCTTTAAGTGTAAATATCTTTAAAAATGACATCAAATAAAAAGTCACAGTTATTATATTTTAATAATACGATTTAATTCAAAATTCAACAATATCAAGTTTTAAGAAACTCTGTTGATAAATAAGGGAGATAATGCGCTTTAAAAAAACCGAGTATTAAACAATATTCACTGCCATTATGAGACAGCACAGTTTGTGAGCTACAACAATCACCTGTATTAATGTTAGCTGCTCTAATCAGCAGATTGTAACATTACATTGTTGGACTGTGGTCATGATATCCTATTGCAGGACTTAGGTTTATGTTGTTTAAAGCATAAAAATTAAGAAAAAAAACTCTTTCAGTGACATAACAAAATGGCGCTTACTCCTGTAATTATTGAGTTTTGTAAGATTAAACATAAAATTGTGATTTTTATTTGGTCCAGGAACAATACTTAAAAATATCAGTAGATAGTTCTGGATCACTCTGTATACACATAGTAAATCATTTTTAAGAAAATAAAGGATTTGTACATTATACCTGTAAATTAAAAATGATAATTATTATTGCCAAACGTTTACAGAAAGTTATGAATTCTCAATCTCGTAAACAAGATATTAATTTAATATAACACATAGTATTGTAGTGTTCCGTTTCGGTAACTTCCATTTAAAAACATACTGAGAGTTTTTAAATGTAGTGGTAAGCTTGCTTATGATCTGAAAATTTTGAAATAAACGTGATCCATATCTCTTTTTAAAAGCCTTAGTTGTAATAAGTGTTCTCTAATAATCATAAAAATCAAGTCTGATAGTATTTATTTTACGATCAAAAAAAATATTGGTACATACCTTACACTAAACTTTCCGTAACAACTAACAAGTTAGTAAACTAACTTTCAACAGATTTACATGAAGTGTACAAACAGCATTACAAAAATATCTTAGAGGAACGAGACAACAAAAATAGTTATGTTCGTAATTATTTTAATTTATGATTATTAAGGCCAAACATTTTTAATAATATCTTAAAGTTTTTACCTTTATTAGGGCTAATTAACCGTGATTTAACCGTGAACAGTCATCCTCTTTTATACAGTCACAAGACCAAAAATCTTGGACTGACTATTAAAAAAATCTTAGTTTGCCCGATGTTACTGAGACATATGGCAGGGTATTCGCTGGTATCCCATCATAGTCTTAGGCAATTTGCTATTTATTTACCCTTTAATTTAAAAATAATGCTAGTGAAAACACCCAACATGACACTTTTCGAAGTTTCAACAAAAAGTTAGACACGAAAAATCAACTGAGTAATAAAAATCCAATTACGAAAGTACTAATGTTGTACAACGTTGTACTGATGCAAAATGAAAGTCATGGGTTAGTTCCGGCAGTACGCCTACTGACGTCGATATCCTTCCGGTAAGTGTTAGTGTTCTATAAAAACACGAATTTTTTGAACATACAAAGAAGTCTGTGAGAAGCTAAAACGTTAGCTGAGTTAGCTATAAAACATAATATTTATCCACTGCGACATGCGTGCTCGTGCACCGGTTCTATTAAAGATTGATATTGATATTAAATTTATATTACGAGAACAATTAATTAACTCGATCTGTTTATCCCGTTATGAAGGTTTAAGCAGAACTAATGAGTTTTCGGTTTATGTTATTTTTAGTGTAAAACTGTAAGTCAATTTCCAAGGTGCCCGGTTTCAGGTGCGTAAGGGGCGTAGCTCATTAGAGGTAGAATAGTCTCGCTCGCGCTAACCCCAGATCCTCTTGAGACAAACCCTCGAAGGGACGGGACCCCTTTTGAAATAGCTTGGAGCTTTATTTACATGTTGGTAAACGAATTAACTACCTGCTTCCCAAAAGTAATACACAAAAAGAAGATATTAATTGCCAATTCTGAATTCTTTTCGTATCAATTTAATTGAATATTTATTTACTCCTCATTACAACTATCGTCCTATAAAACATTGCTGGAAGACAGTAAAATAAGGTGTGTATTAAAAGTATGGATACACTCTATTTAGTTTTTTATGGATAAAAATCCTTCATCTTTCTCAATTGGTACTGGATCGAGATAAAAAGCTCTAGTTTCCACTGTTCTTCTTCTTTTATCAAGACCTTTCAAATAAGGTATCACTTAATGCTCCCCCAAAATCCCATTTTGGAGAAATGGGCATAGTTGTAACAGTGACTCAAAATTTCACTTGAGCTATTTCCTAGAATGGTTTCTCGAGTTCCATTCCTCCTTATCCATATTTATCCTTAAAAAACTTAACAGAGGTATCCATACTCTTAAATCACACTGAATAAGATTGAAAAGTAAACAGGTTTTACTGTGGTAAGAGTTGCATTTAAAAATTTATAAACTAGAAATAAAAATGAATCATTTAAAAATATTTAAAGTTATATAACAGGTAAAAGAAAAATAAATTTTAAACTCATTATTGGTATTTGTATGCGTTATTCACATTATTCGTTTTAACCACTTCACACAAAAGAGTACACAACATTTGACTGTTCGATTGTTGAATTTAGTGTGGGTCAGGGGAATTACTGAACATTGGCATTAATAGTATTTTGTCATATTTTTTTATTAAAGTATTTGTAACTAACCTTCCGGCCTGTTTAAGTAAATAATTGTTTCATCCTCATGAAGTCATTAATAAAAACCACATCTTAAAACGAGTAATGCTTGGGAAACTTTATATTGCGTATTTATTAATTAGCCATAATGAATCATGGAACGCGAAATACAAAACAACTAATAAAAACTCACATTCATTAAAACACAATGTTTTCAAATATTCACCGAATATTACTGTTCATTAGTCACATTATTTGTTGTTCGTATGTCTATGGTAATAATGCTTCATCCGCAATTTCTCTCATACTAATAAGCCCAATTGTACTTTTAAAGTTACTAATTTTTTAATCGTTTATTTGTTTAAGAAGTACCCAACCCGATACACCGGCCGTGACGTGCAAGATACATGTGCAGTTTAAGGTGAGTACTAACCACGAAAATTCCGTTCTTGGTTCTATTGATAAGCTACTGAAAACGTGTTTCGAGTCCCAAAGGCATCCAAAATTTTAATTAAAACCTTCATGAGACTCCCTATAACCGAAGGTGTAAATACTGATATAAGTTGGGTAATAATACTGGGAAACATGTAAGACGTTCCTAAAATGGTTACCATCTAACCTGAAGGTCTTGGGTTTGAATCATGTTCGGACATGATACAATCAGGTGAGATTAACCTGAAGTAATGTTATAACTTCCGGTTCCGGGCTAGAGTTTCTATTAAACCAAAAACGCTATTTCCGTAACATCACTAAAATATGTATGATAAGAAAACTAGATTTGCGTTATTCAACATTACGGTTTATGACGATGTTGCAGACCAACATCAATAAGATTTCTCTTTATAAGTAAACGGATATATTGAAATTTCAGAACATTTTAATGCTTTTTAAAAAGTAGTTGGTTCTTACAATAATACATAGCACTTGTTGCTATGCAGCCAAGTCACCTCAAAGGTAGTTTTTAGTGTTAGGGTCTCATAGATTTGTAACTTTAAAACCTCAACATTCTCTTTTCTGTCGCGCAGTTTGTACACGTATAAAAATATTGTTTGCAGCCAAACCTTTAGAGACGTGATATTTTATTTGCACTCGGTGTTTGGAACGGTTTGTGCAACAAGAAAATTTTTCATAAGTTAGGGTATCTAAAAAAATCTAGGAATATTATTTCCTAATATTTAAGTGTCAAACGTGAAAATATAAGATCACTGGTTATAAGAATTAGTCTCACATTATTAAAACGTGTCGTTCCTTCCGATAGTTTCTTCTATATTTGAACGGGTTTAAAGATTATAATCTCATTATTAGATCCTATTTAATGGTTATAAATGAAATTTAAGTTAATTCACGAATATAACATAGTTTGTCTATAGATAACGTTTATAACGATTGTCTAATTGGCATCAATACAGATCGTTGAATTTTAAATGATACAGATATCGTTTATAGGTTAACGGTTTATTAATTATTTATCAAGTAAGTCAACTTGTGACTCTCCACGCGATGTCTTCTCCAACTTTAACATGGTGTACGCAAGACATTTTGGTATTGACTCATATCGATTACTCTGTTGAAACAAACGAGTTATAAAATTGTTGAACTGTGATTATTCCATCTTTGGGATTAGTGCCACCATAATTGGTTCATGTAATTGTGACACTTTTTCACGAGTGATCGATAGTAAAAACACGCAGGAACAAAAAAAGGATTTCGGAACATTTTTAGCTTCTAATCACATTTTAGAATTTGATCACGAAACTCTTTAGACAAGGAATAAAAATTATGTATGAAAACCAAAACAGCAAAAATATGACTTTAGATTCAAATGGTGTTTTTGGGAGACATAAAAGCATTTTTATTTTCTTTGAAATCACTACTTATCATCACGCGGTACTAAACTGATCTTTTCAAAATTTTATATTGTAGTTCTTGTAAATGTAAATGGCATAGATAAGTTCTCCGTTGGCGAAGCCATATGCCAGTAATATTTTTGTACACCATTATTCTGAACCCCTTGTTATTAGATGGATTTTAAAAGTTGGCAAAGTTGTTCTATGGAATCACTGTAGAAAGATTGTACTCGTACGTGGCTTTGGAATCAAGGTGCGATAACGATTTATACATCTATGGGATCTAAACCAACATTTTTGTGGATGTTCTGTAGAAGACAATTATAACTAGAACAGGTTTTCAGAGCATTTTAAGGTTAGGAGGTCAAAACTGGTTTCCATAGTTTACATAACTTACGAATGTGTTGGCTGGAACCAAATTTGATAAAAATTATCTATGCAACAAAGATTATCTAAACATAGTGTGAGGCCGATAGAATTCCTGGATTATTACAGTGTCTACACAACAAGCATATAATACAGGAGATTCGAATTAATTTCACGAGAGAAATCACCAAAGAACTCTATTTTACTTTTGTTTCCAATGACTAAAAAACTCTTTTAGTAATAAAAACTACATTACACATTTTTGAAATTAATCCAAAATATGAATGATTTTCGATTATTCCGAAAGACTCCAACGTACATTGGGGTACGATTATACTTTCTATCTACGAAGGCATTTTCTATCTACATTCAGGTGTACTTTAAGATTTAAAATTTTAATATTCATAACAACTAGAACCTTACGTATTGAAAGAAATGCTGATAATGTTAGAAACTTATAATAATTAAAGGTCTTAAACATACTGAATGGACGCTAAAAAAAGTATTTTCATAACTAATAACTAAGAAATGATACGAAATAAGTCAGTGTAAATATATGTTTATTCTTACTCTACTTTTTAATGAAGTAGATTATTGGGTGGAATTTATTTTGAACATTATTGTCATACCCGTTTAATATACCATTTAATAACACATAAAAAGTAGAAACATATTTTTTAATCATTCTTTGAGGGCTGTTATTCATTCAAACCAGAATTCGGGGCCGACTTATAACGACACCCAAAATTACAAAAAATACGGTTGAAGATAAAAATATGAACTTTTTACTCTAAGTACATAATAAATAACTGAAGGGAGTGATATTTTTTAGTAAATAATATATTAGTGAAAAATAATGCTGTTAATAAAAAGGTCTTTTTATTATATTAAAAAATCTATACAAGTCATTATTAATTTACTAACGTAAATCCCTGACCCAATTTCTCAGGTAGGCTTAAATACTGTACAAAATCACATATTTATCTTCATCAGATTTTATTGGGCCTGCTGACAAAATTGCCTACATTTCCTATTTTAAACGTTGACTCGTTCTATTAGGTCTATAAACTAAGAAATTTCACTTAGTCCTAAAAAGAACTTTGCGTTGCTTCCTGAGTGACAGAATATTCAGGACGGGTAAGGTTGGGAGTAGGAGCCGCCTCCTGTCCAGATCCATGAGGAAACATTTTCGGTAATAGTTTCAGTCATTCTCCTTGGAAAAAGGGGAGGCCAGCTCTGTACCAGCCTCTCCAGTCAAAATAGGCAGGGGTAGCACGACCTTATGTCTATGTTAGCAACTGCTTTCAACACTCAGGGAGCCCCGCCAACTCATCCCGCATCCAGCACAGTAGATTATACCTATTAATTTACACTTACCCCCCCCCCCAATATCTCGAAATTTAGTTTAGTGATATCTACTTAGAGTTTAAGTGACAAAACAGTTTTTGCTGTCCACCTGAAGCTATAAACCAAACAACAGTCAACCATCCATAGGTACATGTTGGTATTTTCAGAAAGTTTATCTTATTTTGTTTTTTCTCAGTAGTTAACCTTTAATAGAGAAGTAGATTGAAAATAAAAAATAGTTTTTCAACTAAATATCAGTATCACCAGCTAAACCTCATCTCTTATTTCTTTGTTCAGGAGGCTCTGGCAATGACCAACAACGTCGGTAACACGTCTTCCACTTTCCCGATCACATGGTCAGTGCTGGTGCAGCCTGACTGGAACCTCGTGATACGTCTGTGAGTTTATTGGCTCGTGATGTATTTTTAAACGCAGTTCAGAACAACAAGGTAGGAGTACGCGACGCAACGTGCTCGCTAAAGGTTGTATGCAAAATTCCCAGTCTATTGACATCTGCCACTGTGTCACATGTAAAAATGTCATATGATTATTCCCAGTTTGTTTAAAAATGTATTTATTCTACAATGTTCTTATCGCAATCGTGGTTACCCATAGACCAAGTAAAAATGCGCTAAAGCTCACCCTCAGCCAAATCATTTAAAGCGACATCTCTTTCTCTCTCTCTCTCCCCCCCCTCTCTCTCTCTCTCTCTCTCAAGAAAGGAGTTTTCCAACGGATACAAAAAATGTTTAAGGAAACTAGCCAATCTCGATAAAAAATATTTGTAACTGACACAAGACAATGATGATAAATGTTTTCTTGACTTCAAGTTTAAAACTGTATAAACATTACTTTATAAATGTTACATTTTTAGGGTGTGTTTATATTTATTTGTTTTTTGTTGCTAATTTTAGTGCATTAGAATACGAATCACATAATAATTTTTATTTTTTATTGACTTGCCTACTAAAGTGTTTAACTGCTTTAGAAAAACTTACAAAATATTACAAAAACTTAACCACTGTATACCAATCCTAATCGATAATTTGGAGTAATAAAGAAAACTTGGATAATGTCAACCTGAAATTTCCCAAAGTTTGAGATACTTTTTACCCAGATAGACTCAAATTCTCAATAAACAGACTCATTTTGTTAACTACAATCATTATTCATAGTTATCAATTTTATCTTGGATACAAACTGATAATCTTAATGTTTGTTCCATATAGGTCAACGGGTCAATTGATGTAATACATTAATTCGTTTACTGGAAATACCAATAAACATCTACTGCTTCTAGATATTAGCTTTTTAATACGTGAGTTTAATTATAGGTTATATGCACTAAGTACTTAACAGTGTATTATAAATATTGAATTAAAACTTAAAACGAGTTCTCTATAAACTTGTTAGAAGTTCTCAGAACTCAAAGGATGCAAAATTTAAATGACTTTCAACATGAGTTTCTGAGTCGTTTAGAAGTTTAGATTATGAAGGTACGTTGCATACTGACATGCATTTCGTGTCTGTTGCACGCTGAATAAGATGGTAAAGTAATTCGAATATTAGAATATGCTCTCTGAATACTATTAACTAATTACATGTTTGGGTACATCTTAGAAAATCATACTTATAGTATATACCACATTCTCTGGTATCACAATAAATGTTACAGAGTACCTAAGCAAGTGAACTCATTTTGTGGTAATTTGTCAATACGAGAAGCATAACGTTACTTTGTCATTATCTCGGTAGCGAAAATACATTACTATATTATTAAATTTTAGATTTTTAACTAAATTATAATTAAAAATTTACATTTCAGAATTGTATTCTATTAAATGGCTATCAGACAAGCAGTTTTAGGTTCTTACGAATCCAGGCCAGTAAGTTTATGAATTTTTTGGTAACGAAATGAGTTAATTTCAACAATTTGTTGTCAATTTGAGTTTTCCTGAGTAAAAAGCTTCTAACCTTTGGTTTACTGATTCCAAATTGACACTACTAAAGTTGAATTTGGGAATAGAACAAAATTAATTTTTCATCTATCTTTATGGCATACGAAATAAAAATAACGTCCTTACGTAATTAAATTTACATTAAAAACTAAATTGTTAAAAACTAATTAACATTAGTTTAATATTCAAATTGAAATGAAGCGAGAGGAAATTTTAAAAATGGATTTGTTTTATCCTTTAAACTTGATTGATTGCTTCATGTGACCAAAGCTGACTAAAGTTAATACAATTTTTAGGTTTCTTTTAGATAATCCAGGAGTGTAGCAACTAAAATGTTGCATGGAGGGTATAAGCACTTCTGGCTGGTTTACACATTTTAGTAGACTCTAGACAGGGTACAGTAAAAACTGATATATCTCATGAATCTGGGCAACCAGATGGATTTCTAGAAGCACAACACTAATAGGAATTGTCCCCTATATTATTGCTATTGTTTTTGTGTATATTTGGATAAACCGTTTACTGAAAGGTCCAGTTTATTCCGAAGGATGACTGTTGAAGTAAGTGGAGTTTCCATAATTGTCACGGCTTTCAAAAACGTAAACATGAAGGAGTATTGTTTTCTCTAAACACTTTGATTGGAAGAAGCTGGAACAGAGTTAGACTCTCCTTCTTCCAAGGTGATATGATAGATAATGAGAGCCTGTTGTAATAGTCCTCATGATATATAGACAGGATGCAGCCCCACCTCCAAAACGTAACCATCATAAAAATTATATCACTCATCCTGAAAATATAAGCCACATTGAGTTCTTTTATGATGATATTGAAAGTCATTCCTCGGAATTTTAGTGAGCATTGGAGTTCATGTTTGCATTGGGTTTTATGGGTAAACACGAGAAAATGGAGAGTAAATACAATTTTTATAAATAATAAATAAATAAAGCAAACTTAGTACGATCATACGAGATAAGTATGTGATATTATATTAACACATGAAGCCTAATAATCAAATACACATCACCTTTCGGTGACTTGGTGAATGGAAATTTATTATTTAAACACTGCTTGGAACCCTGATTGATAAACAAAAATGTGAATGTATCGTGCGGCAAGATATCTAGAGAAAGATTTCATATGTAGATTTTAAATTTTGCATAAGACTTCATTTCTATATAAATAAGAATGGGTACTATTATGGTGCATGTCCAAACACGCATTTGGCTTAGAGTCAAGCCTCTCCAAATCTATCACTCAGAAGGCTGATATAAGTTCACTTTTGTCTGCTGCCGGGGGTTGTAAAAATGTTTCATCCAAATGATTTTCTGTCTGACTGTACGCAGATCTCGAGAGTGAAATCACATATAAACTTTAAATTTTGGTTTCAACCTCAGCGAAGCGTACTCATATCGTGTCCTAAGTGAAAAAATCTTTTTGTAGGACAACCATTCAAAATGTTCTCTGGACGAATGCGAGAGTTGAACTAAGGAATGCTAAATGTTTCTTTGTAGCCTACACAGGAACTAGATTAATTCATCTTCAAATCGGAAAAATAGCGAACGTAGTAAAGATTTTCTAAATTATTCCCTTACATCACATTATGCCAAATTTTGAGTACACGATCGTGTTTTACAAAACTCATACAACACATTTTGAGTGGAACTTTAACACATTTGAACCCAACGTAAGGTTGGTGTTCTATACAGTTATTTCTTTTCATGAAGGAGGGTGGGGAAAATTAATTACATAAAAACAATAAATTAAAAATATTATATTTAAGAAAAATTAGTTTATTTACTTTCAAACTTATTACAGCTTCAGCACATTACGTAATAAGGGCTCTCTAAGAAATTGTGTGGAATTCGATTTAAGGGCTCCGCACTGGCCTTAGATATTTCAATAGGAACTATGGTTATTTTAGGAGCTATTTAACTAAATACCTTTTTTTGCATAAAAGTTAGAGTTATCTTTGTGGCACTTTTTTTATAAATTGTTTGACTCTCTGAATTAGGTCTCCAACAAGTAAAATAAAACTGACTATCCCACATGTGTTGATAATGTGAATGCAATTTTATCCAAAGGTCCAAAAGGTTAAAGTAAAGACCTTAAATTTGAAATTATTATCGCAGATGTTCTGTATGCAATTTTAAAAGCAGGTACCTATGATTACCACTGACTAGTGGTAAAAACTATTTGTAAAAAAAAGGAAAAATTATAATTTAAACATTGTAGTTCAATTGACTTTATAGGACTACGAGAAAACATTCAAGTAAAAAACGATTCATAGTATTTTGCACTTATCACGTTATATACTTCAAGTCTTCATATCACTTTGAGTTAAATTGTGTGTGGTTAATGCACATCGTTGATGGCACTTTTAATTTTTTGAGAAAACAGCACAATCCCGAGTACAATTGACGCAGATATATTATTAATTTAAATCACCTTATTAAACTAAGATAATACCAATTTTTTATCCTCATTGCTAGTGAGTTATAAACTATGGGTTTTTATTATTGTTTTATAAATATAAGCCTAATTGCTACGTAAATTTAACCATAGTTCGCTATTTTTTTTTTTTTTTTTTAATAAAAGGATAATAGGATGTCGGACATTTGCCATCGTTATGTTTAAAAAATGTACAACACCACGTTTCGAAGATTGAAATCTATTCTCTTCTTCAGGTTTGAAAATAATTATCAGAGGCATCAAACGTACTCGAAACTGCTTGGACTTCATCCAAGATGTTTTTTATTATTTCTAAATTTATGTTTAAATATAAAAATATTTTTAAAAAACTAGCTTTTGTATGAACTATCACTTTTGGTCATATTTAAAAATATCCCCCAAAGAGGGTGGGAGTGCTACTTCAAATGTTTCATATGTATCCCCAAAAGTGTTTAATAAACCAAAACGGAGGTTCCATTTTATAAAATAATCTTTCTTTTTTAATTTGAAACTATTTTAAATACCGCAATTAAAATATTGGAAGTTAGACTTGCTTATTAGGACGGCTATTAGGGTAACTAAATTAACTAACGTGAATGAATGTTAATATATGAGAAGTTAAATTACGCAACAATAAAAATACTGTAGAGAAAACAAACCACTGAAACTGGAACAATTGTGAATTCGCAGCTTACCGTAAATTGATAGGTCATCATTAATGCAAGTATCGGAAGCTGGCAAATATCTGTAATCTTCTGGCTTGAAGCTTAGCCCGGACTAACCCTCTTGAGCCGGAGGCCGATTGTTGTTGTATGTCGACTCCGACCGGAAGTTCTTATCGTATTGGCTTACCAAATATGGCAAACTTTATGGATTTCGTTTTAACCGCCAATGAATATTGTTAGGGATTTTTTATTTTACAAATTGGTTCTCGCAAACGATAATTAATCATGTCCAATGCTTTTACTAAATCACCAATGTTTTCCTTGAACAACACATAGTAAAATACGATGATAATAAAGATATATTTTTTATTTCTTTGAAAGTTTTGTTACAAAATATTATTGGTTAAGCCTGTATTTTAATTTTTATCAGAAACATTTATACTTACATTTTTATTTATTTTACGTATCTGTTAAAAAAACTAAGAACGTGACTTAGTCTTATAACTAATCGTAAACATTAAAAAGGTAATTTTCCATTTTGCAAGTACGTTTATTGTCAGCCAACTGTTGTTATTTACTTAAGATTTATTTTCGGCTTTCTTAAGGAGATAGAAGTACAAATTGTACTAACGTTTCAGCAATTTTGTTTTGTGTCTTGTCTGCAGTGGTACAGATAGGTTTTAAATTGAGTAAAGTACATAGATTTCCTGGCGTGCACTTCAATAATATTAATTTTATTTGTAGTTACATTAAAAGTTATACTGCAACATTAAAAAAATAAATAAATAAATATTCTGCAAGGAAATTTATTCGCCTAATCATTAAATACGAGTTAGCGAGTTCAAACTTTGTTTCTTTATCTACGTGGTGCAATGAAAGTTAAGATTTCAGATTTATTGGGTGAGCGTCAGTGAAGTTTAAGATTTCTCGCTGGAAAAATTTTATTTCTGTCTGTAAATCTGTCTGACTGTCCGCAGGATATCTCGAAAAAAAAACTGATATATGGACTTGAAATTTTGCATGAAGCTTAACTTATATATTATAAACACAAAGTTTGATGATGGCGCATGCCATTCCATGGGATTTGGTCAGGCTTTATCAAAAACGTTTACCTCATGGGTAACCACGATTGCGGCGTGAAAATGACATTTTAATATGTCCCATATTACCACACATATCCTATTCATAAAGCAATAAAAACAATAATTCAACGGAAAGTCAATGACAAAAATCGGTGCAAGATTTTATTTCAGCGCGCTCTTGCGTCATAGTACCCTTCCTATTTCACCCGCACTTTTATTATTTAACACCTGCTATGAAACCTAACACAATGAACATAACATATATTATGTGGTAGGATACCTTAATGTAAATCCCTGCAGGCTGTAATTTTTCATTAAACTGTATGATGGTGCATCTTAAACCATGAAATTTGACTGAGCTTCATTGAAGCCCACCACTCAGGAATTTTCTTTTTTATCTGTCTGGGAACTAATGTAAAATTTATTTCTCTTTATGATGTCTGTCTGTCTATCTGAGCAATCTCGAGAATAAAATGAGGTATAGGATTGAAATTTTGCTTGATATATGTGGCGTACTCCTACCGAGTGACATAAGCAAAGGCAAAGTCATAACAAGTTAAATGTAAGTAGTATTAATTAGTTGATATCCAAACTGACCTGTACGAACTGAATATCAATTGTGTCAGTTTAAGCTGCAATTGACAGAGCCTTGAATAAATAGAGACGCGTTTGTGACCTTGCAAGCGCAGATGTATAAGATCTGATGTAAGATGTGAAACGGGGACACGGCAGATTTCGCATGTTTCCTCGAGTTATAGTACATTTTAAAACTTCAATGGTTTCAAATACATCAAGCTGGTATAAATAAAAATTAACGGTATAATTAACATGTGACAAACTCCATTCGAAATGCAATTGATTTCCTCTATTCTCCTCGACCGTACTACCGAAACAGTACGTTTCCTGAGGTACCGAGAGTGGGCAATCCCATAATTTCAACTATACTTTCATACAAAAATTAAAATTAAAACTTTCTTTGGGGATTACGAGAGCCATTAATTTATTTTAAATTGTACTATAATAAATAATTGTGAAATATAGTTAAAATTGTGATTTATTTCTTTCAGTAAACTCTTCTTTCCAAAATCATTATTTTAAAAATAGAAAAATAACCTATATGATTTTTAAATGTTAAAAATTAAATACGGATGCAAAATTTAAAACACTTTTGGAATTAGTATACGATTTATAAGAAATATATGAGAAAAAGTTTATCAAATTGATTTAGACACATAATAATTGATAATTTTTATAGTTTTACTCAAAGTTTAAATTTAATCTTTATCCCCTCTATATTCGATTTTAAAGATATATTTGCTTTATGGATTTGTTATAAACACATAATGGGAAAAGCTTAGTGGAAATTGTTAGGCCTCACAATATAAGGATTTTCATAAGAACACTCTTCGATATTTACAATAAAAACATTACAAATAAAAGAATAGAACAAAATTGGTGTAATACCAATATTGTAACCATGAATAAATTTGTTAATTCATTCAAAAAACTTGATAAAATTCGAACCATGGTTACAAATATATACACGGCCATAAAATAAATTTGGTAGTTTAAAACATTAAAATTGTTTTGTATTATGAGACTTAAGAATCAGTCTTCAATACAATCATAAAAATTCCTTATGCACAAATTCAGTACTCCCTTCGCACTTTGATTATGTAAGGAACATGTAATAAAGCCGATAAAACAGATTTTAAATTGGCTATTTTGTAATATAAATTGAATTCAGCTCAGTTGGATGGACAGGCGAGTTGACAATTATTGGTAGCGATATCGCCTGATATTGACTGGTGTCGAGTTGTTACTTCTGGCTCATTGAATGAATACTGGACATGATTTCTCTATTAGTGCCCTTTCATAATCAAAACTTCTAAATTGTTGATAAACTCGACGGGAAGCAAATTCTAAACACAAACTTGAAATCCGTTCAAATGGAATAACATTCATCGTTTAGTTTGAATTTAGTTCTTTAGTAAATTATATAAACAATTCTAATAAGATTTTAAAACTTCAATGGAAACCTTTATTGCATATTTTAACATTTCAGACGCTTATTTAAATCTCTGACATTTTCAGTTTCCAAAAAATACATTATACATAAATAAAAACACACTATATACACATAAGTTAGAATAATGTAAAACATATATTTTTCTAATTTAATTTTTAAATCTACAAGGGATTTATTGCTAGTGTTCAATGTGTATTTTAAACTCATCATTTATAAGTCTTTGCTGGATTTTATTAAAACTTGTAGATCCCTTAATTGATTAGATAGCTGTATTAATTAAGATTTTAAATTTCATTATCTTAATTCATTCATGATTTAAACAAACTGTTTAGTAACATATAATATTTTATTTCCTAACACTGGTTTATGAATTTTGTTAAATTTGAATAAAACAATAGATTTCAATTTTTTTGATTAATTAATCTTCTCTGATATTAAAAAAAAAACAATACTTATGGCAGCTTTTTTATAATATAAACGTGTTTTATATCCCAAAAAGGATTTTTTTCGTAAATTACATACAAAATATAAATTTGGAAAGAATATTTCAAAAAGTTTGAGAGAACACTAGAAAGATACTTTGCGATTATTTACTAAGTAAGTAATTAGCAAATTATTGATATTTACTGAACGTGAAAGGACAATCTACTGCACGGATGATTAAATGTGTATATGATTATTTTCAAAACACTTTAAACTTATGTTCAAATTTTGAGTTTAAAATACTTGAATGTTTTATGTGTAAGCAAGACCATCTTCAGTTTTAATTATATCTTATAAAGTTTTAGTGTACTTGACGAGAAATAGTATAACGACGTTAATTTACCTCCATTGCCTTTAAGATGTTTTGATTATATCGTGTTTAATTTGGCCAAGAATTAAATCTAATATTAATCGTGATCTGGCATCGTTTCCCTCGTAGTTAATTCAGCTCAATTTTCCTCTCCCAAACATTACTTTCCTTATGTTAATATTTATTTCATTGTACAAAAATTTTAAATCCCCATTTCCTGTGTTAAAACAGTCGATTTTAACACAAAAATGAATAGTAAAATATTGTTGTGTTTTTGCTTTTGGAAAAATAATTACAAGATTATGAAATTTCAAATAATGTTTTAAAATATTTCGTGTGCTTTTTGCATTACGATGAAGAGAATTCGGTCTCTTTATCTCGATTTCTGACGGTTTTTGAGGCCGCATGTCGCGTAACAGGATTCGGTTGCTTAAAAAATGTCGAATCTATAACTCAATTAACTCTCGAGATATCCATCGGACAGATAGATAGTACATCTGGAACCTCTTTTCTCCAAAAAGAAATTAATCGAGGCATCATAAATTCAATTTCCAGACCAACCGATCTGTCAACCGTCAGTCGAAATTAGGCCACTTTGATTGTCAATTCTGAAAAAATGAACTAGCAAAGAAACCTAAGGTATCAAATAGATCAGAGATTTGTAATAAACTAGTACTGAGTAACAGTATGGTTTTGAGAAGTTCATATATAATGAACCAATAATACAAATACCCAAGCCTCCTTTTTACCATTATCTTGTTTCTGCTGTGACAATCATCATTTACTATTAACCTCTGGTCAGTTCTCTGTGGTTAGTAGTCGGTGAGTGCAGGCATATTGTAACCTGTATTCTTGATTGCATGTTTTAGAGTTAATGTACATGGAGTTAACACTTAATACGGTTGTTGTGACTCCTAATTTAAGCGTGTCACATCGCCCTGTTATGATTTGTTTTTTAACTAGATTTTAGATATGTGTTAACTTAGTTATTCACCTAAGGAGGAGATCATATTTCAGATCTCTAAACATAGTGTTACCGATTTTCTCCTCTTTTCTTTCAGTACAAATTATTTAGCAATTAGCAAATCTAACGAGAGTCCGAATATAAACTTAAGAATATTACTTGAAGCGAGTAAACCACACGAGTAATGGTTGATACTAACATTCCAATTTAGGAAGTAAATTTTCCAATGTGAACCTACAAGAAATAACACATATGTACGTATAACGAGTGCGGCAAAGGACAGTTAACCGTTGTAGGCCGATAAGCGACATTGTATATCCTTTATAGTCTATTTATTTTAACTTAAGGATAATTGGGTAGTATACCATCAGTCACCTGTTTTTTTTCGACCCTCGTAATAATACTTGAGATTATTATTAAACCTTATTATGGAATACTCCAAGGAGGTAACCTTGGATCTATAATTTTTATTACGTATATCAATAATATTAGTACAATCATAAAAAATAATATGGATTTTATTAAGTTTTGAGTATTCTGAATGTGTGCGTTTACCAGTTTAATATTTGTACGCTAGTGTTAACTACCATTAATTGCAATCTTTCTCTAGACCTACAAGTTTTCGTTTCACAAAGTTATGGAAATTTATTTGAAATGTTTCCATGTGATTGCAAAATATGAACAATAGTCTCCGGATACCCTAGTCGTCGAGCAATGTTTAAATTAGATAAGAGAATAAGAATAATAGATTAAGAAGAGGCAGGTACAGTAAATGATATACCACGAAATGCCCACCTTAAATCTGTAAGTAACATATAAAATATGGAAGTTATTTATTATATTATGCTTAACTATTAAACTACATAGTCTACTTATGCTACGTCTAAGCTTCTCCATTTTGTTTTACAGTCTGTGCCGAATAATAACACTCATAAATATAAAAGGGGTTAGTATAATGAAGGTTGTTCTTTAAATTAATATCTATATGATCTATGTTATTTAATGTCTAACTTACCTTAATTTAAAAAAATAAATTTTACTAGCACCTATAAAACACTGAAAGTTAGGATTCTCCTAGTTTCAAAGAGAATAATTTATTTTTTAACATGCTTTTATTTTGGAGGTTCAAAGAAAAATATTGTAGTAAATCCTCTCAATTTAATCATATATTTATGATACACCTTAAAACGTTGTATAATTAACCTCATTGAACTAATATTTCCTACCTTAGAGTGGTAGATCTTTAACAACTATATTTTATGTTTTGTATGGGATAAATTAGTTTATGAGCTTAAATACATTTAGTGCTTCAAATGTTGATATGCTAAAGTCATATTAATTTCTATGCTTGTGTTACCATTATTAATAATTGTAACAAAATTATAGCACTTAAGATACCTCCTTGGGGTATTCCGTAATATGGTTTTATAGTAATCTTAGTTATAATTCGGAAAGTTTAGATTCCGAAAGAAATATAATATCAATATGTAAAACATCATTTTCCTTTTATATAAACTGACAGACACAGTTGGTGGGACGTCGCGTGCAAAGTTGTCCGACAGTTGACAGTAATTTTGTGTCGTTAATAAAACAGCGAGACGTCATCTGTTTGGCCAGTAATTAACCGCTGTTTTACAAGTGATTGCCGGTTCAGGGCTGTAATTACAACTGTCTTCAACTCCGAGGTTATGGTTTAGTTATAAGCCGCACCTTTTTTCCTTCTTCGTGTTTGTATTTATTTATTTAATGTCCTCGTGTGTTTAAACAACTTTTTTTAATGCAAATAAATTTTTAGCTGCACTCTTTCACGGATTTACAGAACTTTTTGTCTATTTTATAACATTATGAACTCAATACGTTTCTTGACGACCTGTTAATTGCTGTTGTTTCCTCATCAGATATTTTAAAAACAAGAATTTTTGTATTTGTGGAGTCGCCTGATGAGGAAATCTTCGGTTTCGAGAGGCCTCGCCCGAAAAATAAATAAATTGTAAATGTTATATATTCTTTACATTTAGTAATATTTATAAGAATTAGTACATTTAAAACTACATAGCCGTTGCTTTACCAAAAGAGATAAAATATGTGTTAAACTTTAGTCCCATATATACGGATGTGTTCAGTTGTCTAAGCCTACCACTCTAACACATATATAACTTTACATACAAATTATACAAGCCTCGGTTCAAACTATTTTATTTCTGGCGTGTTTTAATTTGTTTCCTTGAGTTATTTTATTATTTGCTTATTATTATTATTTCCATTCCCACGGTAGGAGCCAATTATATGCAGAAACAATACAATCAAGAAGGTGAAGGATAATCACTTATCCTACTAGCATTTTTAGAAATTGATAAAATTGTGAAAAGTAACAAAGAAAAAAGCAAGAAATGGATATATTGAAGAATTATAATTCTATTTTTATAATTAATATAATTAATTATTATTAATTATTTATTGTTATTATTAATTATTACTATTATAGTAATGTTTTAGGCATTAATTTTTGATCAGTTATGATTATTTTTATTTATCACATTCTTTATAGACGAAATTATTCTGAGAGACAATGAAACAAAAATGTGAGTTTTCATTCATTGGTAGAAGCAAAAGGAGTACTCATGTCGTATTTAAATTCGATATGTTGTTACTAAATGCCCTAGAACTTTTTTTGGCCACATAAGATATGAAGAAATGATCCGTGATGTACTTCAATTTAACAACTATTGTTTGATATAATTGCTAAATAAATAAATAACTGGAGTTCATTTCTAGCAAATTACTTCTTGTAGTCGTCTGAAGGCTACTATCTGAAGACTGTGAATGCCATAGAAATGGATGTTTTATCAACAACATTATGCAACTCACACCGTGAATACCTAGTGCCGGTCAATGATAAGTTCAATGTATCCAGGTGTTTGTTTTGCACTGTGATATAACCAGTTTCTCAGGGGGTTCACCTCTGGCTGGTTCAAACCTGCCGGTGGTACCAACACTAAGTGGAACAAACACCTCTATTGTCACATCTGGGTGACCCATGAATATCCGGAATGACCAAAATGTCCAAATATCTGGGTAAAGGAAAAAATGATCGGTAAGTATCGTTTATTGCAGAGGATAGTTGAAAAAGTGTGAAGGGATTTCTTAGTGTTAAAGATTTCAGCAAACCTAAACATGATGAAAACTTTTTTCTTTCTCCACTTTGACTGACAAAGGCAGGAACAGAAAGCCCCCCTTCTTCCCAGGTGGGGTAGGATGGATCTCGGCAGAAGGTGGTTCCAAATACCTTCTTTGCCCATCCTTAATATTCCGTTACTAAAGAAGCAAGTGAAAAAATCTAAGAGAGACGAGAGGTTTCTCAGTTTCTTGTGTTAAGTGAATATAATAAAATAGCATACCTGTGGCGATTTATCACTTTTATGATCATAGCAACTTTGTTTCAGGTTCCAGGTGTAATCGTAGGCAGAGCCATATTGGATGCCTTGCACTTCTGGACATGTACAGCTAGGAGAACGATAAAGACTTTTCCTTACAAGTGAAAGGTAAGATTTTTCTGCTGGAGAACGAGCCGGAGCAGTGAAACTTGAAAATATTTGAGACGACGAGTACTCCTTAGGGATGATGTATTCCATAACTCGCCTTCCGGTACAGGTACGACTACGAGCTTTCAGAACGTTATAGCAATATGTGAGAATCTGTGACAATGTCGTCTTCTACCAATGAATAGACTTAAGGGGTGTTCAAAGACATCCAAGCATCTAGTTAGACCATGAGCCCAAGTCCAAGTTCCAAGCTCAGACTTGGGCTTAGTTAGTCCGGTCATGGCGGTTACACAACAAATTCAACAAAAGTAATGGGTTGACGCCAACGACCTTGGAGATTTAAGTGAGAGGTTACTTCAACTTCTATTAGAGAAACAATAATTTTGTAGGTGATATGTTGAGATCTGCTACTTAGGGCACACCATAATATTCTCGTGAGAACAATCTATACATTCAATACTTATATAATCGAAACGAGCTAATTTAAACACAAGCGTGAACTAATTAGGATTTCTGAATTTTCAGAAACAAATGTTTGGTAAAAAACAGAATTCCTACGTCTTTATACACAACATTCTACAATATAATGTCAGGATGCACAAAAATTTGCAAATGATGATAAAAAAATCCAAAATTGACAATATAAAAAGAACTTATATGCTATAAAAACAAATATAGATCTGAAAAAAAGTTTATTTCTGGCTGGTTTATAGCTTCTAGTTGAACATATACAGGGTATAGCAAAAACCGATGTTTCACTTATAGGGCAACCTTACGGATGTCCAGATCTATTCTACTAAGGAGGATTACTATCAGAGTGTATACCTGTTAGTGTTAAACCCTGTTGCTATGACATGAGGGAATGGTTGCTGCCTGACCGCTTTGACTACAGAGGCTGGAACGGAACTGCTTCTCCTTCTTCCAGGCTGAAATGGCTGAGATACTGTGCCCGCTATCCTTCCTCATGGACATCCTGAATATCCTGTGACTCCAGAAACAAGAGCAAATGTCCTCTTATGGCTACGTGTATTGAGAGGTTTCTCTCCTTGTCCTAACTGAACAAAAAAGACAAGCTCCAGATCAGAAGAAACAAAAAAACCATGATAACGCCGAACCACATGATGAACCCACCAGCAGTTTAAACCGAGCAGGAAAATCTTACAAGGCAAGTCTCTCATCATCATGACAACCTGCTTCAGAGCAAACTAAGGGTAGGGCGGTGAGGATTTTAGGAAGAGGAGCTTTTAGGGCTGAGTGCATTGAGAGTACCTCAGCTTGTCCTAAGTGAACAAAATGAGAGAAGCTCCAGATCAGAAGAAACAAAAAAAAAACACGATAACGCCGAACTACATGATGAACGTACCAGCAGTTTAAACCCAGCAGGAAAATCTTACAAGGCAAGTCTCTCATCATCATGACAACCTGCTTCAGAGCAGACTAAGGGTAGGGCGGTGAGGATTGTAGAAATATGTATAGACAGACAATTTCGCATATTTTCCATAACTCTGTGAATGCAAACAAGACAAACACATTAATTAACCAATAAATGCATACAAAATTTAGTTAAATTAATTAGTAATGAAATTTATCATATAACCCTCAGTCGATTACGGGTACAATGACAGTATAAGTCAAAATTTGTATGCATGTTATTTTTATACCCACTAGTTAAAATCGTTTACTAACCATGCTGCTGTGATTATCTTTTTAAACCGGGTAATGAAAAGGGGCTGATTGAGTACTTAGCGGCAACAAAAAGATGCAATCACATCGCTGTAATATCTACTAACAATAAACTGAGATAGACTTAATGAGGCGAGAGATATGAGGCGGATAATGTCGAGTTACAGAGATACCAGACGACATCGATGCCAACTGTCTCAGATAACTTTTCTGATTACTGTATATCTCTTGGACTAGATTAAATACGTTCTCTCTTACTAACAGAGCCAAGGAGACTGACACGTTTTAATACACATATAGCAGATAGCCATTGTCGCTTCCATTGTATCCCATCTTCAGAGGCCGCAATATTGTATCATATACGATTAAAATCATAACAAAATATGATAAATGTGTTGTTTGTTATGAAATTTTCACAATACCGAAACGATTTGGAAAATTCTTTTAGGTGGAACTTTGTTTATTTTGGGGCTTCCTCTTGGATCTGAAACCAAATCAAAATCAAATGGTTTTAATGTGTATTTTTATCAGATAAGCTACGTAGGCTATCCACTGTGAAAACTTAAATGAAACTACTAGTACCTTTTTAGAATCTTTTTAGACCAAATAATTAAAAATCATGCTTATATACATGCGGAAATATAACAGCATTAAAAACATGGAAAGGACTAGTAGCGGGACTGACCGACAGAAGTGACTACCTACTTCTTATAACGGGCTATGAATAAAATAAATCACGGACTAAAATACATAATAAAAGACTGGTTTGATTAAATCTACGAATTAATAATTTTTAATAATGAATCCAACGTAAAATTGATTAACTTAATGAGCAGTATTTAAAGCTAATCCGATTCTAAATTGAATTTGAGCACGGTTAATATTAATTCCTATTACAGTTCACAACTAGTTTCGTCCTGGCGAGATTTAAAAAAGGATTAAAGATAAATTGATTCGATCTTTTCTGGGTAACAAAGCCGAATTATAATTTAATCTTTGAAGAAAATTAATTTTTATGTTGATTGTAATTATAACCTTCCCTCTATTACATTGGGGCCTACCTTACATTCACTTATAAAACAAATTATGAAACACAGTAAAACATTTTAACACCAATTTTGCTCAAGAAACGCCCAATCCATTAATTCACTTTTTAAAAGATAAATTAAATTTAACAATGTCAAACGATAAAAACATAATTACAACGATATATGGAACAACAAGATATTTAGCAAGATGTTATTCCAGAACTTTTATTACCTATTTCAATTAATATAAACCCATAATTTCCGTTTTAGAATATAATGGAAATGAAAATGTAGTAATTATTTCTGCCTTTCCATTTTTTGGTCGGTATATTTTGTGCATAATCTATAATTTCGAAAATATGAAATAAAAATTAGTCCCGTTTCTAGCGGCAACAGAGCGAACAAGCGTTACGTGACATTACGTTACGCGAAACGAAACGAAAGTTTTTCCTCCGTGCAAACCATACACAAATAGCCCATTCAAAAATTTTGATTCGAAATATACATAGGCACACATACGTGTTAAATTTTATTAAAATTAAACCATACAAGTATTTACCAAAATTATTTAAATTATATTTAACAGCAGTAGGGTTTAGTACCCAATTTCTGGGATAGTACTCAAAGAAAACGAAGCTTTCGGTCTTCCATTGAGTACCCTCACTAGAGAGGGAGTTTTCGCTGTAATGTGTAGATACACTCCTCAGAGTTAAAACGGATTGTTCCCTTCAAAAGTGTGCCCCTTTAGCACTCAGTTGGCTGCTGACGCACAATGGGTACCACCACCTTGCTATACAAATTCGGCTCCCTTAGGAAACCTTGCGTTCAGAAAAGGAATAGACATTCGACTAGTGGAGCTGTTTCAATTCTTCATGCAAAGTAGACAGTGAGAGCTGAAGATCGAGGACTTCCCTCTCTCTTCGAGTACCATCCCAGTAACTATAGCAGACTAAACTCTACTACTAGAATATCCTGGCTAAGACAATCTGATAGACTACAACTCGTCTATATTTGACAATTAGAATTAATCTGATTTTAAAGGAGAGGGTTGCAGTGTTGTGCTAATTCGTTAATTTTATGAGCATTGAAAGGCTGTAAATGCTAACAAATTTTTCTATAAGAATGGTAGCGTTTGATCGGCATGTTGGGAACAAAATACCCCCCCCCCCCCCCCCAAAAAAAAAAACAAGAGTACTCCGCAACTATATTTGTATCCAAATTGGGTGAACATAAGTGTGCTATTTTGGTCGTGAACAATGCATACCAGGAGCGCGTGAGTTTGTGCGTAATAAGTAATTTTGCATTTTATTACTTTCAATTGTTCCCAGTGGACATAAAATTCTAACATTTTATTTTTTATTGTCACAAGTTATGTTTGATAATTATTGTTACAATAAGGTTGAAATATTTATGTATTTATAAACATTTGCATTACAGTCATATGTTAACACTAAAAATAATATTTAAATGTGAAAACTAAACATTCTATTTAAGAAGTTAAGTTCTTATTACTGTACAAATCTTTACTGAAAACTGAGAATAAATTTTAGGAAATCACAATGTTCTCTCCTGTATCATGTATGGAAAAATTTAAAATGGGTATTTTAAGGCCTTTTATTTGTAGTTTAAAACAGGCGAAATCTAGCGAACATATAACTTGCTAAACCTGTTAAAGAAATGTTATAATTGGATAAATTTAAGAAGAAATAAGAATAATAAACTTGTGAGTTGATCCTAGGGTGGTATCCGGATAAGCCCGATACTCAATTCAAATTTTGCTAAAAATAAAACTGTATAACTTTTTCTAGAATTTGTTAACGCGCATTTTAATGTGAACTATTGTGTTTAAAATAAAAGTGCACCCACTTATAGTTGAAATGATTTGATTTGAAATTATAATCGTTAAGTAGTATTAGGTGAGATCACAGAAAATTAAGACCTCATAAGTCATACAGGAACATCGTTCACAGCGCCTTCCAATGGCCACTCCTAGGAAGTACATTGTCTGAACTACAGCGCAATCACTAGTCAATCCTGTTGAATGGTTCGTGTAAGAATAACCTTAGTAAGGCGTTTGAGTTTGGTCTGTCCTTGGCCAGGATACCACTCACAAATGTAAGGATATGGGTTGTCCTGTTGGTTGATACGAGCATATCCTGTAGAACCACCTAGTATGTAATCGTTTAACATATTAAAAAGAGTAGTTATCATGGAATATCACAAAATAACATTTTTGTCGTTGGGAAAGGAATTTATATTCTTGTTTAATGACTTGAAGTTAGCGTGCACGTATTTAGACCTTGTGCTTCTTTACATATTTTAGAGATTTGAGTTCCTGTACAGGGACTTTGGCATTAATGCGACTTTCTTGAATTAGATAAGGACAATTTCCCTAAAACAAAAATCGGGAGGGTCAAAAATGTGATAAGTTTTTTCCTCATATCATATTTTTCTTAGTTGATAAATATTAATCCTAGTGTTAGAAACACCAATAGACGTTAAATTAGCTTCAGCTAAATATTCAATATACAGTCATTTTTCGTGGCAGTTTTCAAACTCTGTATCTAATGGTCTGTCGATTAAAAAATTATTATTTATCCAAACGGATGTTGAGTTCAGTTCCATTTCAGCTTAGTTCGCCTGTACTGTCGCTGCCACAGACTCGACTGCTGTAATATGTAATAAACTTTAGTCTAAAGAGATCCAAAAATATCGGCGATTAAGAAGCTCAAAACGAGTTCTTTCCATCGTTTTGACATCAGAGATAACTAGACTATAAGAAATGTAACCTAGATAAAGAGGATGGAATTAGAAGTTAACTTAACATTCTTATTCAATCAACCCTTCCTACCAAATCTATGTAATGTGTAGAAAACTCAGTTTCACCCCTATGCATGAAGATCTTGTTTAAAACTCAATTTCCCACCTGATGAGACAATAAGACTACCACTTCACATACATTACACTATATTTTCTAGTCTAAGCCTCTCTGGTGTTGAAAGTATGCGTTTGACAGTTCGTTTGAGATTCTTCATCGCCGACGAACGTTAACTCCGGATTCCAGGAGTCAAGTCTGTGACAGCGTCAGATTTTACATTCTCCACTTACCATAAGGTAAAATTGAGCCGAACTCAACATTCCTATTGAATTACCCCTTCCTACTACAGCTAAATTATTTATCTGGTCGGTCAGTTTCCATCTAGTGTACCAATCTATGAAAAACTAAATCAGAGAAATGTTATTGTTTTACATGTTTAACCCATTCCATGCACTCACATTTTACTTACACCAAAACTTGTGTGGCTGTCATAAATATTTTTCATAAGAAAAATATTCTATGGATTACTCTATGGACTTCGAGAAAAACCAGGTTGTGAGCTTTTAAATCACAAATTGGTCCTTAAATCAAATCAAATCAAAATGCCTTTATTTACAAGCGTTTCTCAGTACATACACTGTTTTGCAGAACAACTCAAGTCATTTAATGGCCTTAAATACTAAATAACAAAGATTTGTGATTAAAACTAAAAGGAACAACATTGGATTATACTAAATACTAAAACTTATACACTAACAACTTAAATACGTTATTTATCAACACATATGTAGTCCTTAAGTTTTAATTTAAAAGAATTGCAACTGTATTGCTTAAGGCTAAGGGGGAGGTCATTGTACAATTTAGGGCCGAAATACGAAAAACGTTTCCTCCCGACTTCATGCCTGACTTTTCGAAAGTCAAGAAGGTAGCCATGGCGGGTACTGCGTTGCGAGACCCCCTCCCGGAACAACAACCGCTCGCTCAGGTACTGCGGTTCCTGGTGTGATAGGACCTTGTGGACCAATGAGCAAGTCAACATCCTGCAGACGGACTCCACTGGTAGCAGGCTGGCAGCATCTCGAAAGGGGGACACGTGATCAAAACGTTTCGAGTTGAAAATGAAACGCACCGCAGAGTTTTGAAGTCTCTGAATACGTTCTACGTCCCCCCGCGAGATGCTGTTACCATAGGCTGGATAGCAGTAATAAATGACGGAAAAAAACCATCGACTGCATAAGCTGAAGCTTCGCAAATTCCGGCAGTAGAGATCTGAATCTGTATAGACCTCTTAATCTGCCAAGTGTACGTTGTATGACATAAGTGACGTGATCAGAGAATGTTAGATCGCTATCAAGCATGATGCCGAGCGTTTTCACCCTGTCACACAAGGTCAAAAACTCCCCATCAAGAGCAATCCCCACAGTAGTGTATTCTCATTCAACATCACACTCAGAGAGGCAATTAAGAAAGCATGTTACACAATCATCTTTAAAAACATAACATTTTTAACCAAGCTCTAAAATCGTGTATAACATCAAATTTAATCTGTTGAAATCTGTGGACTGAAATGAAATATGTAAGCTGCCATACTTCCAATATTAATTTTAATAATGATTGGTTTACTTACATAGGAGGGTCTTGTGTGCTCCGAACCTCACGCTTGTTCACTTACACAAACACGCGCGCGAGAGTTATACAAACCTAATCCTAGATGCATGCAAGGAATCATACACGTGCACCTACACAAAATATACACATTTGCATATGGTGTCCAAACAAATTTGTTTAGTTTTGTCGGGATTGTGGACATAAGAAATGGAATGTTTGTTCATTAATCCTACAAATGTACATTGCTAAAGATTTGAGGTTCAAGTATAAATGAATGTATAAAAGTCCTCTGTAATATCAGATTTATTAACAGATTATTCACAATAATCATTTGTTGCAACTGCAGTTCTTCTATCTCTAATTTGATTCTGTTCAGTTAAAATTACAGAAACACAACCCTTTGTAATCGTGGAGTAGAGAAATTTTATTAATTGCGTGAGCAGAAACTAATCTGGCACGTTTTATTATTTTATGTTTCATTCGGCATCATGAGATACTTCATCTACTTTACTTCATCATTATTTATTAAACAATCTTTTTTGGCGTTTCCTGATTTTGCTTGTTTTAAGCACGTCTGTTAATAAACTTGACTTGATAATTCAAATTATCTCTAGAAACTCCTTTTCCAACGCTTGAATCAGTCTTCATGATGTTTGACTTTATAATGAGCAATAATTTCAGCATCTGAATTATGGAAACTTGTTAGTAAAAACGGACGAATGATTGATGATGCTCATATATGTCCATGGATTCTTTTGGTTTTACCACTGGTATGTTTTTGGGGTTTTCTAAAACAACGGCGTGGCTTTGAGCAGTTTAAAAAATAACGATTGTTTATTTTCCTTTTTTCGTCCTTGGTCCATTATTTTCATCTTTGGAAGGAGCCACCGCTGAAATAAAGGCGAGTAACCTCAAGCCAACACGCCGCCCAGGTAAGCACGGGACGATAACCTCCTATTCTGAAGTGAGGGAAGAACAAGGAGTTCGTTGGTGGACCCCCACGGACCAGCATATTGTTTCTGCTCGCCAGGTGTTACTTGTGGGGTGCAACCACTACTACCTTGAATCCAGCTCAATGCCGGAACCCCCAAAAGGGTGTCAATTCCTGTATTCACGGGAAGGACAATTTTCAGAGCTGTGTAAGGGTTTTTGCTCGATCATTCACGGACTGCCAGTAAATTGATCACTGATATCTTGCATCTGTTGACGGACAGTTCAGCCCCAAATCTCTGAGCAGGATGTTGTCCCTTTGACGAATCGGATGATCCCCCAAACATGTGACCAGACACACTGGTACTTGGGCTCTTACAGAGAAGACATCTCTCGCTGAGAATGCCAGCGGGCAAAAGAACCCAAAACTAGGAGGAAGTGGTGATCCAGAGAGAATGAGAGGAAAAACAATAATATGTTTTACCATTTACCAGTTTGTTCATGCCTAAGAGGGTCGTGACGAACACATCAGAAGTTGGCAGGAAAAGGTGATATACATAAAATTAATAAGAAAATCTACCTGGTACAAAATGATACCGACACCAAAGTCAGATCAAAATAAACCAGGACGTTCATTAGAGTTGTTTTGATTATTGAAAATGGCTTTAAGACAAGCATTTTGCGAAATGAGTTGCATTTGTATGTACGAATTGAATTATAAATTGGTTATATTTATTAAAACTTATCGCTATTCGTGTGTTGAAGAGTGCAAAATGTACATCCAAATTAATATATAGTTTGTTACAATAAATATCCCTTAGCAATTTCTTTTTGTCCCACATTTACGCTTAGACTTCAATAAATAAGTAAGCAAAAATACTCATTAATGACCAATATAATCTTATAACGTACAAATCACTTTGCAGCATGTAATGTGTCATCACATACAAGTTGAACAATGCCCAGATTTGTCCGCATGAACTCCATAATCGACGAGCCAATAGGATAAGGACTTCCGGTCGCAGTCGGCATGAAACAACAATCGACTTCCGGCTCGGGAGAATTAGCACCAGAAGATTACTCATTGCCGTTTCCGAGATTTGTACATTTACTTCCAGAGAGTTGCGTCAGGAGTTGGATGTCTAAGGAGTTAGGAGTGTGTGTCGGTCGATCAGTTCTTTCCGCTGTGATAGTCTTTTAAAAAGGCTCTGTTTACAGTCTTTAGAGATACCTTCTCTGAGGATTAGAAAATAGAAATACAATTTGATAGTACTTTCACTGGGATCTGTAAAAGTGGTCATTGGGTACGTCTTAAAAAAAACTCTCGGAAAAACTGCTAAAAATAATTGTATACATTTTTATAAACTCGAGCTAAAAACTGACTGAATGGAATGACAGGGTTTAAGTTAAAAATATATTATTTCCTTAAGTCGTTGTTTATTTAAAAAAAGGCAAATACATTATTTGCTTATGCCATAAAACTCTTATCATTTCCTGAAGTAATCATTTATATTCATCCTGTAAAGATTTACATCCTTGTGTTACGCAGTTTTTTATTGAGCCTAGTTAAATATATTATTATTAAGTAAAAAAATATATTATTTCCTTAAGTCATTGTTTATTTAAAAAAAGGCAAATACATTATTTCCTTATGCCATAAAACTCTTATCATTTCCTGAAGTAATCATTTATATCCATCCTGTAAAAATTTACATCCTTGTGTTACGCAGTTTTTTATTGAGCCTAGTTAAAAAATTACTCAAAAGCAAAAGTTCGAATGATCAAAAGGTTTTCCTGTCATTGATGGGTTTTTTATTTTGACTAATAAAACTTTAAGATTTCCTCAAAAAGTATCTTCTTTCTGTCAAGCCAAAAGTTTATGTGGGTTGTGAGATCTTATTGATTAGCTACCTGGTACACTGTGTTTTGTATACATTTTCTGTATACTCAGTTTTATAGGTTATCCACAGATGGAGTGGACGATCGAGTTACTTCTTCTTTAGGTTGTAAAAATACAGCTTGTTATTATAAAAACCCATTAAGACTGTTTAATGCTTTCTTCGAAAAATAACCCATACATATAAGTACTCCGTATGTCTCAAATAGTTTGCCGTTTTCTCTTAACTTATGGAAGCCAACATTTAGTGAAAATAGAATTTTCCGGACATTTGGCATCGTTCAGTGATATAAAAAAAATATAAAAAATAATTTGTATATCACTGAATGATGGCAAATGTCCGGAAAAAATCCTGTTTCCTTCACAATCCTTCCATCGTCAAAAACAAACTTCAAACAAAGAAGTAGTGAAACTATTCCGTTCTAATTTTTTAGTACTTATTAACTACACCACGTGAATAATATATGGTACATAAATGTAAAAGCAGCAATAATGGAAAAATTTATAACGCATATATTTGGGATTAATTTTTTTAGTTTACATATTTTAAAATGTGTTCCCTATTTTTTAAATCGTGTGGTAATGGTATTGAATAACTCATAATTTCTCAAGTCTAAATTATTTTTTTGGTTTAGTTCCTTGCGAGTTTTACAAACAAGGAACAATTTACTTTCACCTGCAGGCTTATTAAATATTTTTATCTTATTTTAAACTTTTATTATAAAAACAAATTTTGATACCCAGCAAAATGTTTAACTTTGAACGTTATATTAATTGTTATGTTGTCAAAGTTACAGTTTCTACCACAAAAGCAATAAAATTTTGCTAAAGATGTAGGCAAATAAGTGCTTAAGGAAACGTCCATTTTCATCAATATATTTGTTAAAAACAACGGAAAATACCCTTAACGTGGCCAGCACGGAGGGGCGGATGGAGCAGTGGTGCGGAGTATTTATACGGCGATCAGTGTCACGAAATATATATTGCAGTACATATGAATGTTTTGCAATATTCTACTGCCGACATATAGCGAATTTTTACTTTTGTTTTTAGAGTGATATCAGTTGGTCATGAACATGCTAGAATTGTCGGCAGTAAACAACACACAAGAGAGCGAAGGTGGGGTTTATTTTTGCTATTGCTACGTTTAATAAAAGTTTGTAAAATTTTTGATTTCTTTATTATCAAAAACTTCTGCCGTACTGAATAAGTTATACCATGAGTGCTTATGGTTAGTAACATCTCATAAATTAAATTTATTTTGATTAATTATTCATATATCTAATTTATTATAATATACCTTAGAGGCTCAAGAATGATTAATGTAATAGTGATAAATAATTGCCTTATTTTAATCTTTAATATGATTATTTAATTTGCTGCAGTACGGATTTTGTAGGGTTTATATGTTATTTTAAATATGTAGCCTTTTAGATGACTTCCCTGAAGACAACATAAAAAAGTCCTTTGATAAATCCACGAGAAATTAGGCGTCTAAAGTATAAACTGTGTGCGATCTTTATCCAGGTCAAGAAATTAAGATAACAAATTTGAATCTTTTACAAAATTTACATGATGCACAGCTTCAAAAAGTGATATTTTTTAATTATTTGTTTCCTGCTCTCTCAAGTCATCTCTATATTCATACTGTAGACGTTTCATATAATTATATTTAACAGTTTTTTCTTTTGGCCTTATTCTAAGATACTCTAAATTAAGTTTCATTGTTTACAACTCCTGGAGTATCAATGGTCAAAGTTATTGTTCCTACTTTCCTGTTTTCAGTAAAGTTATTTTAAAGAGACAGAATTTTTTTAATTATTAAAAATTTAATACTTGTAAATACTTAAGGGGGTCTGTTCGCCTATCTCCGTAATGTTAATTATATGTAATTTTTTATAGAGTTGTGTTTGAACCAACACTGAAATGTTTTATTTTATTTTATTAATCATGTAATACTCTAGACACTGACACACAAGGATTTTTGTTTTATTTTTGTATTTTAATTTTTTCTACAAATTTTTTAAAAACTTGTGTTAAATTTCAAGTTTTTAATTCAGAAATTTAATTTTTATAAGCCCAAAATGTAAAAATTTTTACAAAATCCTTGTGTTAGTGACTAGTAAATACTAAAACAAACACACAGTGAAAATTTCATAAAGATATCTTTAAACAGGTCCTGAGAAAACTTAGAAAAAGTTAGAAAATACAAATTTTGGGAAAACGCAATTGAAAAAATCGTTGTACTAACCTACAGTGAACTTGGTAACATCAGTAGCTGCCAGTGCTGTAGGCTGGTTTTTGTCTGCTTCATCCTGCTCAAATTGGTCCCTAACTTTCTTTTCTTCAATGCCTTAGCCTTCCTGATTTTCTTCTCAAGCTCATTTGCAGCTAATTCGGCTTTCTTGAGTCGCTATTCTCAAGGCTTTTCATTGCAGCAACCAAATTTTTACCAGGAGAAAGTTTAAGCTCATCCATTATTTGTACTCTACTTATCAGGCCATTATTAAATGTGCTTATAGCTAAATAAGTCCCATATTTTAGCACTGGTAGGCTAACAAAAACCCTTTTTGGTATTACAGACCAAATCACATTGTTCAATGATTTCGTTTGGGTTTTGTGTTTTGCCCTTCACACATTTTTGCAAAAAGCTCAGGATCAGCCAAATCCCTAAATATTGGCTTGATAGCAAGCATAACAGCTTTTGGCAAATGAAAGTGTTTGTTTATGATCATACTCAGTATTATCAAGTAAGCTCTGGTTGAACTTACACTACGTTCCGTCTCCTTTTGGGCAAAGCTCGTGTTGGGGTTGTTCGTTAGTCCGATAAGACGTGGAAAAAATTCAGCCCAAACTGCTTGCTTCATTTCCCTTACACTTGATGTGTTCCGACGTATAGCCAGTCCATAATAACTTTGCAGTTGATGAACAGCAGCAGTAGTAAGTCGACCTTTTCCGGACATAGATTTGTTATCTTCAAGGAGGGTTTTTACCCGACGTACTTTTTATTTTGAGTAAACGTGTTTCCCATTCTCTTTTGCACGTGGCCTATGCATTCAAGTTTGTTTATTTTTATTTCTTCTCCATAAACTTGATTCACTGATGCATAGGCCTTTGAGTCTACATCTCCCAAGTAGTTGAGGTAGCGAACATTATATTCCGGGCTCTGACCTCCGAAAAACCTCTAAAGCGCCAGCGACCTCCATTCCTCCGCTGCTACCCTGATAGTTTGCTTTACAGCTGACTACATGAACATTTTCACACTTATTTGGGCATTTACAAAACTTTGAAAGGATAGATACATCTAGTACTTTCCCTGTATCTACTAATGTTAGAGAAAGAATGCCATTTTGAGAGACATGGCCTCTCTTTTGCCATGAACCGTCCTAGTGCAACGCATAAGTTATGTCGGTCCCCATCATTACTGCTCACTGCTTCTTCTACGGCGTTTCTCATACTTTTTTTACACATATTTTCTGCTACTGTGCCTAAAACTTGTTCATGTTTTCTATAATGAACTGGAGGAGGAGGAAGATTTAGAGTGCCCACACAAGATTTGGGCTGCTGTGTGGCCTTTTGCCAATGCTGCGCATACCGTGCACAAGACGTAGGTTCAAGTCGTAAAGAGTTACAGATTTTCCATTGATATTTTCAGTGATTATATTACAATTGTCAATAGACCTTTTTTTGTCTGTACAGTTTGGACAATACACTGAGAAATTTACTGCAAGTCCTTCAACAGACCGCCTTTCAAAAATCAATTTTGTGCTTGCAACGACTGCATCCTGCGATTTCATTTATGGCTTCAGCAAGCGAATTCAAATCAAATATGTCATATGCTAAAAACCTCATTCTTCTGCGATTATAGTATTCAAAATTACCTTGAACTTTCATTTTTCTAACAGAAGAACTAGGGGTGGTAGGATTATCAGAAGTGTCAGTGCTGGTGGTAGGCCCTGGGGCAAAGTTTTCAGTATTGAGGTTATACATAGCCTCAGAAGATCTATCAAGGCTAGATTTAGTCTTTCCAACATGCTTTCTCTTGGAATAACACTTGAAACGATTCCCGATTTTCTGTTTATTTCCCATGTTAACTTGAAACAACAACTAATATTCACAAAACTCGAATAAGTAAACTGTCACTTTGTAAACAACACAAATTGAGAAAACACTCTCACTGACATCACATAAACAAAGATCACATTATAAATAGTACACCTGACAGAGAACAAAAATATACATCAAAAGCAGGGTAGCCAACATAACATAACAATAAGGAAACAAGAATAGTAGTAGTATGTATGAATATGATTAAAGCGGTGGGCCACCAGCGGGGCTGCCTCTTTCACCATAAATTTGGTTGCAATGCTTTTCGAAAAAACTTTCTTTTCAATAACTTCTAATAAAGATAGAAAGAAAAATAAGCACATCTTTGAAAAGGTGAGGTTCTGAAGAATATAAAACTAAAAAAAACCAAAAAAACTCAAAAAAAATGAAATTTTTGGTACGGACCCCCCTTAAAAGTTTTATATGGCGGAGATGTTATTTAAGTTCACAATGTCTTGTGCTTTCTCTCCATTTCCGAGCTTTTGCAATCTGAATTGACACGGTTCTTCAGATTAACAATATTTTACGCTAGTGTGCCACGGGGAATTGAGATCATATCTTAAACATCATTGTGCACTTACAATTGTGCACCAGTTGAGACAACGAGAAAGCCACATCAACCGGTTTGCCCTGGGTGGCTGTCTAGTTCACTGGACAGAGCTTCTTTGTGTAAGCTGTGTGTCTCGAAAGTGAAACATATTTTTGTGAATAAGAAATTGTAAGAAAGTCCAGAAATAGAGTTATTTTGACATTCTCCGTCTGTAAAACCAATTTTCCGACATGTTATCTGCTCCTATGAATATTATGTCAATATTATTATTTACTCATACTAAAAAATCAGCAATAAAACTATTAAAAATAAATGACCAAAAATGGAACTTTTTGGAACGTCCTTAGTTACTTTACCCATACGGGATGTTTTACAACCAACGCAGACGTATTTAACCCTAACAGTGAGATGACAAGAGACTTAAGGACAGAAAACATGGCTCACTTCAACACTTCCCTTTCCAAAGAAAGGTGGGATTTTCTAAATTCATTTCAACCCGTAGAGCAGCAGTTTAGATTGTTTAACGACACTGTAAATTTGCTGCCCTACTAAAGATATCAATGTTTGCGAAAACAATTCCAAAAACAACTGGATCACAGCGGGTATTTTAGTTTCTCCGCAATTTACGAAAACACTTCAAATGAACAATTTAAAAATGTTTTCACGAATTATAAAGAAACATACATGAAAGTGATCCAACTGCAAAAATATATGATGTCTCAAAATCTATTCTCTCTTCCAAAAATGTTTCAAAAACAACTTGGGGCATCATTAATAATAAAACAAGCTCACAATCCAATCAAAATTAAAATTGTGTCTACGATTGTAGAAGATTAAACGGAGATTGGCGATCAGTTTAATGACTTTTTTGTATCCGTTGCTGATGGACAGGGTCCTTGGCCATCTGAACCTCAAGTACGCCCCTTTCAAAGACAGTCCCACATCATCAATGGTTTTGGCGCCTGTCGTGAGGATGAGCTTCACCGAATTATTCAGCAGCTCCCAGCCAAAAAATCAAACGACCTCAATATAATGTCTTATAAAAAATGCTGCAAGCATTTTGTGAGACCCTTAACCCAATTAGTAAACTATTCATTCAAAAAGGAGTGTTTCCATCTATCCTGAAAATTTCTAAAGTTATTCCTATTTTTAAGAAAGACAATCCAGCTTCAATTACTAACTATCGGCCTGTCTCAATTTTGCCAGTGCTAAGCAGAATTTTTGAAAAGATTTTCTTATAAGAATGCTTTACTTTTTGGAAAAATATAATCAGCTCTCAAGTGAACAATTTGGTTTCAGAAAGGGAAAATCGACAGCAGACGCAGTCTTGAGTCTTGTCGATATAATTGTAGAGGGGATTGAATGTTGAAACCACACAATAAGTGTGTTCTTAGACCTGTTCTAAAGCATCCGACTGCGTAGATCACCTTACACTGCTCGACAAACTTGAGTCCCACGGCATTCAAGGCGTGCCTCTTAAATGGCTTAGTTCGTTCCTAAGTTAGAGATCCCAAGTTTTTCAAATATCAAATAAATCATCCAAATCAATAGAGTCCCTCAAGGGTCTATCCTCAGTCCTGTGCTTTTTTGCTTTACGTGAACGATATAAAACCATCACTTCTGCATGGACAATTGGTACAGTTTGCGAATGATAGGAATATGTTTTTAAATGCAATGTGAAGCGAAGTTTTGGAATAAAAGGCTTTTCTTCACATCAAAAACTGTCTCCAATACTTCCACAGCCTCAATCTAACAACAAACTCTTCAAAACCCAACGTATTTTGTACAATAACAATAAATTTAGAGAAAGTTATCACTCAAAAAACGGAGATATTACCTGGAGATGCCTGGGACGTAATTGTAAGGCAACGGTTTTAAAAACAATTTGGAAAAAACCCAAATATTGTCCACAAATGATAACCATGATGGCCCACATCCTGTGACTATGAGGTCTCTGGTGCTGACACCTCAACAGAAGCGCGCCGACACGCCCCGCCCGGACACCCGCGGCTGAGAGCGCCAGCACTACCGCGTCCGACACTCCGACCTCCGTTACGCCGGACCTTCCAGGGTCGTCTCCGAAGGATAACACTCCTAAATCTGAAGTGTTAACTAACACAGCAACCTCACTCACAACGCCAGACATAGACAGCATTCTAAAGAACGAAAACTTAGCCCTGAAAAATGAGATATCGCAGCTGAAAACAAAGATGAAATCCATACTCGACCATGCAATACAAAACGATATGCGACTATCCCAGTACACGGAGTGAAGTTTTTCCTCTGCACTCAACTCCTCCACCTCGAACAAAGACATCGGAACCTGCTATACACCACCGTTGAACATCGAACCACCCAAACTGAGATCATGACACGTGTGGCTGATGACAAGACGCCGGCTAAGGAAACTATAAAAATGCTGGAGGAAGAAGTAACGAGGTTGAAGCGACCTTGTGAAAGGTGCATCATCCTCAAGGAAGAAGCATCCAATATGATATCGGCAATTAAGGCTCTTGAAGAACAGCTAAAAAACTGTACAAAAACCCTCCATATTGACCAAAACCAAGCCCCACCTTGTCGAATATCCATACACCTCCCATAACAAACCCTCCAGAGCCACTAACTGATGAGGAGACTGTTCTCAGGGAGAATAAATCCGTGTCCTCTCAGGAAAAAATAAAAAACAACAAAAAACGAAGAAAGAAAAATAAGAAAAAACATGAATATAGTAAGCATGTGACAGCTGAAAAAACAAAGCCCAATACAAATCCCCTTCCATGGAGTCACCATATTGGTTGATAGTCACACCCGACATATCGCCGGTCTTGTCGGTAAGCTTACAGGTCCAGGGAACGAAGTGAGTGGTGTCTGTAAACACGGAGCCGGCCTGCTGCACATCGTCTCGCCATCGAACATCCCACCATCTGCGAACCACTGCTATGTCCTCATAGCGGGCACCAATGATGTTGCAGCGGGGGGGAAGGAGGAGATAATTTACAAATACATGGAGGGAATCCTTCAACAACTTAGCTCATCCTCCAAAGTGCTAGTAGCTACCCTTCCCCACCGCCATGACTTAGCTCCTGACAACGCAACAAACAGGACGATCAGGATGGTGAATGGCTACATAACGGAAACTCTGCAATCGGCATAAGGATGTAAGGGTACTGGAGGTGAACTGCATCCGACGTCCTAACTTTTACTGCCCACGGCATGCACCTAAGAATGTGCGGCAAGAGGGTTCTGGCACGACTGATTGCGGGGAGACTGGCCGACTTTGGTTCCTGTGAGAACCATCAACAACTGAACTCGGCGGCACCTTCTCCAGCGGCCGTGCAGCCTGTGGAGCCGATGACTGTTGTGGTCCACTCCCTCGAGACCAGTTTCTCTGCCTGAGACGCCAGGACCAGCTCCTTCGAGACTCGCGCTGGTGTCAACTCCAGCATGCGCGATGAAACGTACTTGCCAACAAGACCTATGCCGAGGCCGTCACCAGCTGTTCACCTGCCACTTCATCTCCTGTGAATTCTGATAAAGCTGATTGTGTTTTTTTAGGGACCCCACAGACGGCCGACGAGCAAAATTGACTGACGCTACCCAACAAATACAGACGAATTCCAAATTTCTCAATCAGGTTCAAACTCCGACTGCTTCACCAAAATGCCCAATCTGCCACTAACAAGCTTGACGAAATTCAAATTAATGTGTGAAGAAAACGAAAACAGATGTACTTGTTGTAACTGAGAACGGTTTTAATGACAAGAACATCGACCTATGCCAAATTCCAAATTTCACATTGGCTAATTCGTATTGCCGACAACTTTCCAAAGGAGGAGGAGTCGCCATTTTTGTCAAAAAAAAATTATTCTTTTTCTCCCTTCTCACTTGTCAAAACTATAGAAAAAGACTTTGAAGCAGTTGGGATAAAATTCAATTTACTGGGAACAGATCAAAATTTACCGTCATCGGAATCTAACAGGTCTCCCAATGGCAATGAGGAAAATTTCTTCACAAATTTTGAAGCCCTGCTGATGGATTTAACTAACCATGAACAGGGTTATATCCTAATGGGCGATTTTAACATTAATGCGATGGACACTAATCACCCTTCCACCAAACGAATTTGTCGACTTGTTAAGATCATTCGACCTTGAGTTGTTGGTCAAAACGCCAAAACGCGTGTGACACAGTCTACATAATCGACAATCGATAATATCATATCTAATCTCCCAAGTGTCGCAGTGTCCGTGGTCAATACAGCTATCTCGGACCACTATGGCCAAGAGGCTATTATTAGTGGAGTAAACATCGAGAGGGAGCCCAAAATCACTAAAACAATAAGAGACTTAAGGCCAGGAAAACATCGCTCTCCTCAACACTTCCCTTTCCAAAGAAGATTGGAAATTCCAAGAATCAAGTCTTTCGGTGATAAGCATTTTAAAATGTTTAGTGATACACTAAACTTTCATGTTAACATGTACTGTCCTCTCAAAACCATACAAGTTTGTCCCCAAAAACGGTTAAACAAGAAATGGATCACTAAAGGAATTTTAATTTCTAGAGAAAAACTAAAGTTTTTCTCAGAAATTCAGAAAACATCACACAATGAAGAATTCAAACGATTTTTTTCGAAATTACAAACTAATTTACAGAAAAGTGATCCAGGCGGCAAAGGCATATGATGTTTCTAAATCAATCATATTTTCAAAAAATATTTCTAAAACTGCTTGGAACATCATCAACAATAAAAACAAATCATGCAACAATCAAATCAAATTAAAAAATTGGTGACAGACTTGTGGAGGACGCGGTTGAGGTTGCGAATAGGCTTAACAGATTCTTTGGATCTGTTGCTTATGAGCAAGGCCCTTGCCCATCACCGCCACAAGGAATCCCAAGACGGAGACAGTGTCCAGTAGACTCCATGGCACTGGCACCTGTCGTTGAGGAAGAGGAAGAGCTTGAAAAAATAATTCAGCAGCTCCCAGCCAAAAAATCAAATGATTTAAATTTAATGTCCGATGTGGCTAATAAAAACATGTTCAAAGCATATTGTGAAACCTTTAACCCAATTAGTAAATTTCTCTTTTTTGAACAAGGAGTTTTCCCCTCACTCCTAAAAACCGCGAAAGTGAGCCCGATTTTTAAGAAAGATGATCCCCACTCCCCACACAATTACCGGCGGCCTGTCTCAATTTTGCCAGTTTTGAGCAAAATATTCGAAAAACTTTTCTTGGTAAGAATGCTTCAATTTTTAAATAAGCACAACCAGCTATCTGAAGACAGTTTGGCTTCAGGAAGGGTAAGTCGACAATAACCGCAGTTGTACGTCTAGTCGATATGGTTGTAGAGGGGCTAGAAACGTCGGGATCCCACATTGAGTGTGTTCCTAGACTTATCGAAAAGCATTCGACTGCGTTGACCATGTTACAATGCTTGACAAACTTGAATCTCATGGGCATCCGAGGCGTGCCTCTCCAGTGGCTCAGGTCATTTTTAAGCCACAGAACCCAAATTGTCCAGATCGCAAAACAAATTATCTGAACCAATTCACCTGAGCTATGGTGTCCCACAGGGCTCAATTCTCACAGTCCAATTCTCTTCCTGATCTATGTCAATGACGTAGGTTCATCACTTCTGCACGGAAAACTTGTGCAGTATGCTGATGACACGACTCTCTGTTTCACAAGCAAATCAAAATTGATTCTGGAACAGCAAAGTTTTGTTGAGATCAACAACTGCGTCCAACATTTCAACAGCCTCAATCTTAAGACAAATTCTGCAAAATCTACATTTTCTAAATTTTGCTTTGCGATCAGTAGACAGGCATGCCGAGCCAGCTGTTATGTTGGCTGACACAATGGTGGAAGAAGTCTACTGCTCCAAATTGGCTTCAGGCATTTATGTTTTGTGGTCTCTAGCCAAATACTGCCCTATTCAGGTTCTAATGATGGCGTTTATTTTGGCTTGATTTACCCCCATCTCAAGCCATTTTTATAATGTAGACGAGTTTTTAGCATTTGATTGGGAGACCACCAATTAAAAAGACTGACTGAATCCGTCGCTGGAAGTGGGAATCATTGGCGAATGAATTGATGTATGTAAATTTCTAAATTGTATGTCTGAATGAGATCTATTGTGGGGTGTATGACAAAATTCTAGCAAGTAAAAAGTTGACTTTTGCCATGCATTATAGAATGTTCCGGCAATACAAATCTGATTTGATTTGATTTGATTTGACGTTTAGAATTTGTCTTGCGCACTGCGGGCAACCAGTGTGGGCCTGCCATCTTGTTGGCTAACTTCACACTGGAAGAAGTCAGCTCTTCAAAATACTAGGAATGCACCTTGATCGAGGGCTGACTTGGAATGAGCACATTGACCATGTTTGCGCAAAAATCTGCTCAGGCAATTCTGTTTTGAGATCCTTAGCCAAATACTGTCCGAGTCAAGTACTGATTACGGCGTATTATGGATTGATATACCCCCATCTGGCCTACGGAGTGGTCCTTTAGGGAGCTTGCGCAAACACTCATTTTCAAAGAGCATTCAAGCTAAAAAAAAAAAAAAAAAAAAAAAAAAAAAAACTATTTGAATAATCGCCAAAATCAAATTTAGAGAGTCGTGCAGGGAAGGTTTCAAGAAATTGCAGCTGTTGACTGTGCCGTGCCTCTACATTTCGGAAACAACTTTGTTTTGTATGAGTAAATGTGCCTTAACCAGAGGCCAAGACATACACATGTATGAGACACGTGACAGGGCAAACTACCGAACTGGGAGACACATAACGGTGGTTTGTGAACGGCTACCTTCGCAAGCGGGTGTGCATTTCCTCAACAGACTGCCCAATTCAATTAAAGACGCTCTAACGCCTAAGGCGTTAAAGACTCGCCTCAAACGTTTCTTGGTCTCAAGCACTCTATAACGCGAGTTAGTTTTTGGCATTCGACTGGGAGACCACCCAATTAGAAGACTGACTCTGTTATACTAAGTGGGTTTCATTGGCAATGAATGAAAGAAACCTGATTTAAAAATTTGATTGTATGTATGAATGTGTATTTTTTGTATGAATGCCTGGAATTTTAGAAAACCGCACTGCCATTTGCCATACAGTGTATATATTGTAGCTGAAAATTTTTTTTATTTTTTTATTTTGATTTTGAGATAGGATTGAATTATTTTTATTGCATCTTCGGATGTTACCTAGGGTTTAGTTTTGTTGTATTAACAGATTGAATTGAACACACTTTATTCAGACAAAATAGAGAGTATGAAACCATTTTCTTAATTTCGAAAGCTCGTACATTTTAATCTACTAACAGCGTGTCTGTATTTGCAGTAGATATCTGTTTGTAGACCTACATTGACAGCATATAAGCAAGTTATCATTGAAAAATTTTTCAAATATTGGTAATTCAAAGTATCGAATAATGTGGAGAATATGGGGACAATCGAAAGAGTTCCGTAGCTTTAAGGCAATAGCTTTTAAAGATATTTTTAAAGATATAATTTTTAAAGATATGAACAACTTTGGTAATTTTAAATAAGTTAGAAAAATATACCCGATATAGACACTTAGAATAGAATAAAACCTAATTATTCAGCGATAGTTTTAGAGGTGCAGTTTATTAATGATATAATTAGAAAAGAAAACCCCATGCAGTTGAGTTTTGACAGTACGTACACAACTTTTATTACCTGTTCAGAATTAAAATCTCTCCACTTTAGAGGTGAAATAATTCATGTGTGTCCAAAAAATGAAATGGGTCGGCTATTTTTGAGGGAAATTTGTTCTTTTAGCTCTTTCGGACAATTAAAAATAATATTTATTCAGTTGTTTTGGGTCCGCATCAGTGTGATTAGTCCGACACTGTGAGTGTTCCTGTTAAATATTATTCCATGCAGTTTTGCAAGTATTGGATAAGTCTAAATGTACTCCTCACATGCTCCCCACGATGGTATAACGACGTCTATTTCTAAGATATTTGATATTTTAGTTTAAGATCTCGTTGATCTCGCTTTGGAGAATGCCTACTAAGGATGGTAAACCAACGTTAATGTGTAACGGTATTAATGTTTAAGAATCTCATTACTACCACTCTGGAGGGTTTCTGGTAAGGATGGTAAACCGACGTCTATTTCTAACGATAGTTGGTTTTAAAAATTCTGTTGTTTTTACTAAGAAGATTTTTTCCTGACGATGGTAGACCAACGTATATTTTAACGAGAACATTTCTTACGAATCTATCTTTGTTCTTGCTCTCGATGGGTTTCTGCTAAGGATAGTATACCGACGTCTATTTCTAACGATAATGTATATTTTAGTTTAATATCTCGTTGCTCTCACTGTGAAGAATTTATGGTAAGGATGGTATACCGACGTCTGTTTCTAACGATACTTCATTTTAAGAATCTTGTAGGAGGTAAATATCTGAGGAATTAATTGATATTTTCAATTTAAAAATTCGATTATAGGATTGACATTTTTTATTACCCAAAATCAGCGTACTACAATGTGGTAAGTAATGCTAATCAAGCAACATCATTCAACTTTTCATTCAAACATGAACAGCGCGTCGTGCTCCAGAAATTATACGTGGACCTAATTTGCAGTTTAACACCGAATCTTCCTTTTTCGAAGATGTTGAACACCTAATATCCCCTCTGTCACCTCTCTCCGATTTATAACTTCTATATATTAATAATTAATTATAATAATAAGTAATTCTATGTACTCCAATGGGGGATATATAATAAATAACATAAGTTAAATAACATGTTTTTGACCCGTAATAAAATTACTCCCTCTTCTCTAAAATTTGAAAATGAGAGGAAACATTTTTAAATAAGATGATCCATTGAAAACTACTTCAAATTAAAGTTATTTATCTAACAAAAACAAGTAAACCAATAAATATCATTTTCATACAAAATAGGCATGTGTAGTTTGAACAAAAGATCTACATTTCTTTCATAATCTTTTGACATTACTCTTCTTTCTCCCTTTAAAACTAAAAGTTTATTCCTTGGTGTATCCTTAAATTACTGGCACTGTAAACCTGTGTCAACAGCAACAAAGACATTTATTCAAAAATGAAACTAAATATATATTTTAGTTAAGTTAGGTAACATATTTTACCAGCTAAATACTAGTCATGAAAGGGTTTTATGTTTTGGTAATTCATTTTATAAAATTCCTGTTTCAGGACTTTATGATGGAAACATAAGGTATAAAATTTTTATATCTTAAGCTTTCAGCGTAGTCCCGGAGACTAAAATTAAACTTGACTCCAGGCTATGAAGTTATGAAAATTTTTCTTTATTAAAAAGACGAACTGTTGTAGACATAAATACTTGTTTTTTGTGTTATACTGGATGATCCAGTCCCATTATGAAGCATACGTTTATAGAACAAAATAAATCAGACAAATATCTCTCACTGGAACAGCTGATCATAGCGCGATCTAGTAACCAGCCCTATTACTACACTAGTGAACACTAATCAGGACTCGCTATCACTATTACTCCTGGTTACTGCTAACCACAGTGAATGTTTTTGTATAGATCGTTTTCACTTGATCGTTAGTGTGATAGTCTACTTTTGTGGGAGGTTACTCAGCGTTTTGGTGTTGTGAGACAATATTTTGCACAACTGTTCGATTCTAATCCCCCTAATACAAGAAGTAATGATTGAAAAAAACGATCGACTCGTAATGTTCGACCAGACCATCGATTGTTCTCGACAGATAACACAGCACAACATGCAACTGTTACAACTGCAAGTGTGCAAATCGATTAGAGGCGACCGAGTTAAATGGTGTCGATTGCGCCACAAGAAACTGTACCCTTCCGGCACGGTGGGAGCCTGCCGCTGTCGTAACCGGGACAGAGTAAACAAGGAAAGAATCGATAAAATGTTATAAGAGCGCTTTAATGTCTGTTCTCTTAACGGTTGTAGCCTATATTTTGCATTGTTATGATGAATGCACTTAGAGTAATAGTTGTAAGAAATTCTGAATACATTTTAGTCTCATATTGTTGTTTCTTTTTTAGTATTTCGTTTTCAAGATTAAAATAAGTAAATTTATATTAAATATTGTAAATAATAATAAAAACTATTATTATTTTAATAACTGGATAAAAAGTCTGTTTTCTTAATATCTGATCAATGTAGTAAAGTAAAGTACCTATACAGTTTCGATGCATTTTACATTCTTATAAAGTACACCATATTTATTTATTGAATCATTTTCATTTAGCGTTAATGAAATAATATAGGCCTATTGTTTACAAAAACTATATATGTTTATTTAATTTAGGTAGAACTGTATTATCAGAGCCCATCAATATTAATGGGTGTTTTAAAGCATAATTGTGTTAGGGATATTTGCTATCATTATTTGCTGCGTAAATATCACAACGTTTCGTAAACGTGTATCTGCCTTCTTTTTCAGGTGTAAAATACAAAAATTTAGGGTGATGCATGCCAAAAGAGTAAACCATTTCAACGAGTACCAATGAACACAACAAAGGAAACCTAAAAATTGTGTTACTAAAACATGAACACACTTGACCGTTAAAAAAAGATGAACTTTATTTGTCCTTTTTGAACCTTTCAGTTTATAAAACAATGAAACTAAACTAAAATTCTATCCATTGAACAATTTTTTAAAATTAATAAGTAACGTTCCATGCAATAAATATAACTATGCATCTATTTAATGCCAATATAAGGATATCACTAAAACCTTAAATATTACGTTTGAAAATACGTGAATCTCTATTGCGTAGGGGTAGTTGCTAAATACCACAATAACAGGTTTTTAGTAAATAAATGTTTATTTAAAATTATGCAAATGTTGCTGTTCCTTGTAGCTACGTATTATAGATGGCAGGTTTAGTATTTATTTATTTAAAATATATTGCAGTACATACCTTTTCCTTAATTATTGTTTATCATCTAAATGCAACAAAAGGAGTGCTTAATGTTTGATATTTTTATGAATGAATGAGTTCTGGGGTTAAAAAGGCCGCCATTTCGAAATTTATTAATAGTTCAAGCTACAGTTTAACACAACTTTAGTAGAAATATTATGTTATATAGTGATAAATGTTCATGAACTGCTTTGAAGCATTATGACTTAAAAATTATAATAATTATAAACTTTTGAATAAAAAAAGCGCGGATAAGTAAGTAGGTCATGAATTAAAAGGCAATTATGTATGGAGAATGGTAGTTTATCTTTTACCTTTTTAATTAATCTTAAAGTTAATCTTTTACCTAATTTTTCTACACAATTTGAAATATCCCATTATAAAAATGATGTATTGAAATTACTATAAATCTCTCTTACAAGAGAGGATTCAATGTAATATTTTGATACGTATTTTTAAACTTTAAATTAAGTTTATTCTTGTGATGACAGACTTCAAAAAATTTCTATTTATTCAAATATGATGTGTTCATTTATATTGGCCTCTGCATAAAGTGTGCAAGAGTTATATTCGGAGTTATGTGAATATTTAAGTATTCTAACAATCCTGCTATAAGTTAGTGTCGTCGAAAAGTTTTTCATTTCATATAATACAATATTTTGTTGTATACTATATATTTGCCAAGACACTGCCTCGTCTGTATACACATTTTGATTTTAATGGGAATTTAATTTCAGGCCATTAATAATTCATTTTATACTATTCAGTAGTGAATTCCTATACATAAATAATTATCTATTGCAGCCTCCCACGTGGCCCAGGATTAAGAAATATGTACCGGTTTCAATCTTCAGAATTTTTTGAAGTTAAAAATGTAAACCCTTCATCGGCTGTTGGAGACCCTACAGTTAAATGGTATTTATATCGTAACTCATTGTTGTAATTTCTGTAGTATAATAAAATATGAAACCCCTGTTGAAGTTCAGTTGTCTTTTGGTCAAAGTAACAACTCGAAACCACCGATAGTTGGGGCTTTAAAGGAAAATCTTAAAAGCGCAAAAGACGTTTGAAATGAATTACTGAGCACCGACTAGAGAAAGAATTGCATGATTGCATTCCAATTTTAAAGCCCACGGAACAGTGGCAGCATGTGGTAATTAAATAGTTATAATAAATGGTAAGAAGGATATTGGCATTCTTTGTAGATGGCAAGATGCAGATTTATTCATTGAATATTAAGTAGTAATGAATAATTGTACTATAATTAATGGTGTTATCTTACTCATTCAATTACGCAAATTGACTAAGTGGTAAGATAAAACTTAAATCTAGTTTTAACATGATTTATCCAGACATAACAGTATAATATTGAAGTGAACAAGGAAAAAGGTGTGCGGGTGAAGAAACCCCTCTACAGATAATGAAAGTGTCGCTGTGGTGATGCAGACTTTTACACGATCCCTAAAGAAATCTCTAAGACAATGATTTTGTGAGATGGGTTATTTAAAGATTTAAAGTTCTTCTTCTTCTAAGAGTTTTAAACTTGATAGTGTAATTCGCACATGCTACGACTTCTATATCAAGTAAAGAAGTTCTTTGTGAATGGCGAAATGTTTAAAGCGTTAAGTAGATTGTTAAGTGAAATTAAGCGACATATTGGAAACGTACCAGTGGTGATGTGCATTTTTTATTATTGTTAGAGAAATCATATATTTGGGGATTTTGTGAGATGAGTATTTAAAAACTAATGTTTTTGAAACCACATGTCACTATTTGTATTTATAGATGTCAGCGCCACCGTTTTCTTTGCGGTTGTAAGATTCGTAATAATTTATGCTTCTACAGCTTGGTGGGCTTCCTGCAGCCGATCAAATCGTAAGACCCTTGACATTATCCAGAACAAGGCTCTCCGATCCATCACTAGACAGCACTGGTTCGTTTGTAACGCAACAATTCGCAATTCTTTGCACGTCTTCAACTGTAGAAGAATTTTCGAGGATGTCAGCAGAGAGGTTTTTCGAGGCAGCAGCTTCAAAACACCCTCGCATAGCAGGTATCGCAGAGCCATAAGGCGGCCCAGATGACTACAGCGACCCTTCGGAGACAATCAACACATGGGAGAGCATAACAGCCTTTAAAGGGACGCAACTGTTTAGCTAATCAGAACTTTATTTCAGCTTGCATTCCCAGCCAATATCCTTAACTTGTCCATGTTATTTCATTCTGGTTCAGCGCACACTCTACACACAGTGACCTAGGGTACAGGCGCTGCACGGTTTAGTGAAGTAAAAATCCCATCTAACCGGGACCTTTTGAAGGTTCCACTGCTTAAAAAAGGCAACCGTCTAAGTCCACATAACTCGCCGTGTTTTCAAAATAGCCTTACAAGCAATCCAGGAGTTCGTTTACCATTACACCATCCTCATCAGCTGGGCTTTTCAAAGTATTGCCATACCAAGGTAGTCGCACTTTTACACATTACAAATAAAGTAATTCGGAATCTTTTCCAGATCATGGATTGCAATATTTCGATACCAACCAATCGCAAGTGCGGTTGCGGGAAGCTGATATACCAGTTGCGAACTATCCTCGCTTTATAGATCCAAACTCAACAAAGACTACCAAAACGTTCAGGCAGAAAAATAAAAGTATCCAAGAAGAATTGGCGAGGAACCAATAATAGAAATGGATGTTATGTTTAGTGAGCTACAAAGCTACGTAGCGTCGTTTACTATTTTTTAGTGTACTCAGTGCTAATCGACCGGGACAGTAAAACCAGGCAGGATTCTTTCTGAGAAACATGGACATAACAGGATTATCGCTTAGTGAGTATTCACAGTATTGGCTCTTAGTAGTTACAGGATTAGGGCTTAATTAGCATTTACAGGATTATAACTAAGTGAGTATTTACCATGATCAGCGCCTTAGTTAGTATTTATTGGATTGCCGTTTTAGTGACTATTCACAGTATTGGCTCTTAGTAGTTACAGGATTAGGACTTAATTAGCATTTACAGGATTATAACTAAGTGAGTATTTACATGATCAGCGATTAGTTAGTATCTAGTGGATTGCCGCTTAGTGAGTATCAACAGTATTGGCTCTTAGTAGTTACAGGATTAGGGCTTAATTAGCATTTACAGGATTATAACTAAGTGAGTATTTACATGATCAGCGCTTAGTTAGTATTTATTGGATTGCCGCTTAGTGAGTATTCACAGTATTGGCTCTTAGTAGTTACAGGATTAGGGCTTAATTAGCATTTACAGGATTATAACTAAGTGTGAGTATTTACATGCATCAGCGCTTAGTTAGTATTTTATTGGATTGCCGCTTAGTGAGTATTCACAGTATTGGCTCTTAGTAGTTACAGGATTAGGGCTTAATTAGCATTTACAGGATAATAACTAAGTGAGTATTTACATGATCAGCGCCTCAGTTAGTTATTTATTGGTATTGCCGCTTAGTGAGTATCACAGTATTGGCTTTTAGTAGTAGTTACAGGATTAGGGCTTAAAACTAGCATTTACAGGATTATAACTTAGTGAGTATTTACATGATCAGCGCTCAGTTAGGGCTTGTTCACATGAGCGCGACGTGTCGCGCGACACGCCGCGCGACAGAAAAAAATCGCTCCGTACACATTCGGCGGCCGAGATGAGCGGCAGAACGGGCGGCCGACAACTAGTGCACTGCCGGTATGGAAGTGGAAGATGCAACATGTCTCTATATTTTGTACCGTCGGTACAAAATTCGCAAAAACAACGACAAAGGCAGTGGTGGGTGCATCCAATTTTATTTTTTGATGCTTTGTAAGTTACTTGTTTTTAAAATTCTTCATTTCTATACCTCTGGCTTTTCTAAACACATTATGCTTGGTATAGTTAATCCAAGGCTATATAATGAAACATTTATCAAATTACTGTATTGCTCTAAATATTAAACTAGCAATTATCCAACTGCTTTTTTCTCTTCAACTGTGCTTTCAATTTTAGAAAATATATCTACAACTTCCTCCCACGCAGATCTCTTTAAAACCCTGTTCTTGTAATCTGGACTTTCAATATCCCACAATGCTCTTCTCTTTTCAATTTCATCAATAAAACGTTCGGTGCCAAATGGGTCTTGCTCCATCTCCATATTCACTCACCAATATCACTACTGGACTCGGCGTGTGTACGCTCCAATACAAAACAAGCAAACTGAAGCAGCGCTAAAGTCGCGCGGTTGACGCGTATACTACGAGTCGCGCGACACAACTAGCGGCAGGTTCAGCGGCGCGGCGCCATGTGTATGCTGCCATAGTTATATGTTGTCTTTTAGTCGCGCGACACGTCGCGCTCATGTGAACAAGCCCTTAGTATTTATTGGATTGCCGCTTAGTGAGTATTCACAGTATTGGCTCTTAGTAGTTACAGGAGTAGGGCTTAATTAGCATTTACAGGATTATAAACTAAGTGAGTATTTACATGATCAGCGCTCAGTTAGTATTTATTGGATTGCCGCATAGTGAGTATTAGCAGTATTGGCTCTTAGCAGTTACAGGATTAGGGCTTAATTACCATTTACAGGATTATAACTAAGTGAGTATTTACATGATCAGCGCCTCAGTTAGTATTTATTGGATTGCCGCTTAGTGAGTATCACAGTATTGGCTTTTTAGTAGTAGTTACAGGATTAGGGCTTAATTAGCATTTACAGGATTTATAACTTAGTGAGTATTTACATGATCAGCGCTCAGTTAGTATTTATTGGATTGCCGCTTAGTGAGGTATTCACAGTATTGGCTCTTAGTAGTTACAGGATTAGGGCTTAATTAGCATTTAACAGGATTATAACTAAGTGAGTATTTACATGATCAGCGATTAGTTAGTATCTAGTGGATTGCCGCTTAGTGAGTATCACAGTATTGGCTCTTAGTAGTTACAGGATTAGGGCTTAATTAGCATTTACAGGATTATAACTAAGTGAGTATTTACATGATCAGCGCTCAGTTAGTATTTATTGGATTGCCGCTTAGTGAGTATTCACAGTATTGGCTCTTAGTAGTTACAGGATTAGGGCTTAATTAGTATTTACAGGATTATAACTAAGTGAGTATTTACATGATCAGCGCTCAGTTAGTATTTATTGGATTGTCGCCTTAGTGAGTATTCACAGTATTGGCTCTTAGTAGTTACAGGATTAGGGTTTAATTAGCATTTACAGGATTATAACTAAGTGAGTATTTACATGATTAGCGCTCAGTTAGCATTTATTTGATTGCCGCTTAGTGAGTATTTACAGTATTGGCTTTTAGTAGTTACAGGATTAGGGCTTAATTAGCATTTACAGGATTATAACTAAGTGAGTATTTACATGATCAGCGCTCAGTTAGTATTTATTGGATTGCCGCTTAGTGAGTATTTACAGTATTGGCTCTTAGTAGTTACAGGATTAGGGCTTAATTAGCATTTACAGGATTATAACTTAGTTAGTATTTATTGGATTGCCTCTAATTATTTACAGGATTAGCGCTTAATCAGCATTTTCAGGATTGGTACTTAGTATTTACAAGATTATAGCTTAGTTAGTATGTGCAGGGATGGCACTCAGTTAGAATGCGTGCAGTTTGCATGTTAAGTCTAATCCAGACATTATCGAACTGAATACTATAAAGTTACCAGGCAAAAAAAATTAAGTACTCTATATTCAAAAGGTAAAATCGTACAATTTGAAATGAAAAGCTGATTTATGATGATCAAACATTTTTCATCCTGTATCCTGATAGAGTGCGTTAAATGCCGAGCGAGAGACCGATGGCCGAATGGTCTAAAGGTCCAAATATGAATCTAAGCTGGTATAGCGTAGGTTCTTAGCACTTTTGATCAATATCATGGACCTTGAACTGTATCAACTCTACCGCTTATTCTGTGTGATAAGATCCTCACACAGACCAGTGGCCTATGAGGTCGAGCAAAAAAGGCTTAAAAGGAAATTGGCCTCTCCTTTAAAAAATTTTTGACTAACTAAAGGAGCATTCTGGATTTTTCAAATCGTCCTATTATTCTGTATTTGAATGATCAAATTTCTACTTATACATGTCTATAATCTACGTAAATATCTCTTCACAAGTATCCCCGTTAAAAAAAATCATGTAGTCGTTCTATAAGTAAATAACAAGGTTCATTATTTCTTGCATTGTATTTGTTCCATAGTCTATGTTAAAATTACTTTGGTTAATATTCAACATTTTTATTTTACATTATTTTTCAACAGAAGAAAAATGTATGGTTTGCCAGCCTTTTTAGCTGGGTTTATTTTTCATTCAAAAAGAAATAAATGTTTTTAAATACATTTTTGGGTTGAATAGATTTTATTTAAACACGAATAAAAACTGTTATAGCAAATGTTCTATACTTACCAATTGTGATTTTCAAATACCTTAATTATTTACTTTGTAGTACTTTTAAAGTTCATATAGTTAATAATTTTATTTTTATAATTTTTTAAGTTTTTTTGTAACTAATTTGTAATGTATTTTGCTTGCTTTACCTTACAAGCAGTCGAGAACAGACTCGATAGAATGATAGAAGTATTTTCATTCCACTCCAGATGGGGCTAAGAATAATAACACAGCCAACAAATCAGGTATATAATTTAAAATTCAAAACATTAGTATAACTTGAGTCAACTTAGTAATTGCGTGAGTTAATAACGAGAAAACTCTTGCAAATATCTATAATATTCTGAAAGAGGGTCCAATTACTATCGGCCTTGCTGCAATATCTTCCTCATTGCAGGAATGAGGAAAACATGTATATTGCTCATAGATTCTCTAATCTTCTACATTATGAGTCACTCTACAAATTTATGACAGCAATTCGACCCTGGAACCACGTGTAATATTAGACTTCGAGAAACAAATGGATAAAGCCACTGCTAATTGCAAATATATTTACCTATGCTAATGTTGGATAGTTGAATTCAAAAATATATTGTTCGAGTTTATTGAAACATTTATAAGAGAAATACCCTATACCAAGAGAAAGATTTCCCTTTAAGAACGCGGAGGTGATTTTCCATTTTTATACGGTAGAAAGTGAAGATATATCAAACTGAAATTAAGATAATAATACTCACTTCAGATACATCATTTTATTTAATCATTTGTATTTTCCTATGGGCTGCCAGACGACTTTCATATTATTGCAAAGCTACGTTGAGCTGTCGTCAAAGAAGCAGGCTTTGTTGGATACAGCAACCCGTAAAAATCATGTTATCAATACCGTATTGTAATTTTACTATTGGCCTCCTGTCAGTTCTACTTGGTTGGCCGGTGAGTGCAGACCTATTGTGACGTGTATTCTGTTGCGTCAGGTTTAATAATGAGTTTTTAGTTTGTATTAATTGCATGTTCAAGGGTTGGTGTGTATGGGATAGACACACAACATGGCTGTTGTGGTTCCTCACATATACGTGTCACAACGCTGTAGTATGTTTTGTTTACTCCAACCTACATTGCGGTTATGTAAGCTATTAGGTTAGTCCTCCACCTGAGGAAGAGATCAGATTGCAGATCTTGAAACTTAGTGTTATTAATTGTATTGTATCACTGAACGATGGAAAATGTCCGGATAATCCTGTTTCCTTCACAAACGAACTGAAAACAACCCCCTGTAAAATTGAGGAAATACTTAAAATTTCAAAACTTAAAACGTGTCTTCAAGCATGGTTCCGAAGATATGTTTTTAAATGTTTTTAAATTATCAGTAAAGTCCTTTTATCACTAAAGGTAAAACAATAGCATAACTGTTTTTTGAGGAAACATAATAATTGGAACCCCTAAATCATCATTCAAAACCATGAGTAGTATATCAATTTCAGCGCTATATAAAAAGGATTTTACAATTGTAATTGTAGTTTTATTCTAATAATGGCTGAATTCCTTTCCAAACAAAACTATGCATAAATGAGAACCATTTAAACACTTCTCCTGGATTGCCGATACCTGCTATATTATAACGGTGGTTATCATCCAATTATTATCAACTAGATGATAATCAAAACCACAAAAATAAAGCATTAAATTTTAATGATGGTTTGTGTTTATTAAAATGTAAAGATTTATGATTTTTGTCATTTTAAAATACGGATATATATTTCTTTGGTCATTACATTTTACAAATAATACAACAAATGTGCAAAGTATCAGTGTTTCGGTGTTAGTGAGTTTTTGAAGGAGAATTTATATGAATGTCCTCCGAAAAATGTGGTATAAATAAGAAAAGATTTGTAAACAGAAGACCTTGAGTTTTAATCCATAAACAATTTTATACCCATAGTTGTAGAATTACGAGAGGTGTCTCGTTTTAAATATATGAGTAGTAATCCAGCCTTACCCTTTACATTTTCTTTCAGAAATGTATTCTTTTTGAATATTTAAACAATGGAGTAAAAACTAAGAATAGTTTTCCTGGAAACCAATAAAACCCTTGGTATTTACAATAATGCCGTGTTTAAAATGAGACATATTTCATAACTTTTAAATATAAATAAAGTTTGAAAGTGTGTGCAGTATCACAATGTTTTCTGGAGCCAAATTCAAGATGGCCGCCGGTGCAGGCTGCTCTTATGTAGATATAATTCTAATTGTAAAGTTTACATTCACACTTTTCTAAGGTTTTAATAAACGTTACTCAATACAACCGTGTAACAAAGTTGTGATGTTCTTAAACAAAATAAATATCATTATGTAACATCTATGGGGATAAACCAAATACGGTTCATAAGAACCTTTCTTATTTCTATAAATTATGATTGGATCATAAGCAAAGCTAGTTAGTTGTAATAAGGCTTTACAAAACAAAATATTTATTAATAAAGCTGAAACAAATTTAAATCAAAACATAACATGGAACTTAACATTTAATTAAAATCAGTAATTTTGCTGTGGAAACAACGTTTTAATTAATATAAACAAACTCAAGCATTCGCGCTCGAAGGCAGAGTTTAAACTTTTAATAATCACTAGATTTAATTCTAAAACGTTAAATTAATCGTTTCTGTGAGGGAAGGCTGTAAAACGATTTTCATTCCGTTATAACAATGTCGGGGTAATTATAATAATAGTGATGTAATGCAAGGAGTTTAATCGACTCGCCGGTGACGTGTTTGGCATTGTTGTGCGCAGGTGACGGTGGAGGGGGTGGGAAGGGGCGGGGTTAGCCGTTTCCCCGCGCGCGATCACTCGTCTCCCAGCCGTCGTAGAGTGAACATCGTACACGGCACACATCCGAGACGCGCGCGATATGAACAGTGATCGTGTGTGAAGTGGGCAAAGTGGAACTAGCGCTTGGAGTCCTAGCCGTCGAGCAGCTGATCGGCGCTTGCGACGATATGGAAGCCACCTACTGCATGGGGACAGACGTGGACGTTTGCAGAATGTTCGACCAATATTTATATAAGGTAGGTGATGCTTTAAGTTCGTCGCTCTATATTGTTAGTAACTAAACACTGTATTTGAGTGAGAGTGAATCTTTCGTTTTTTCAACGAAAAAAGCGATTTTGTATAAAAAAAGAATAACAGCATAGTCCACGCGTGCCAAATAATAATTATTATAGCGGTTAACGCTCAGAAAACTCAACAAAAAACAACTAAAAATCTAATTTAGCTTTTAATTTTTACTTTGCAAGAAGTGGTTTTAAAAGTGTCAAAATCATAAGTCCGAGTAGAGTTCATTACCATTAAATGTTTGGTGTTTGGATATTGTGTGTGTAGTATTCAGATGATTGATTCATGTTCTTTTTATTGACTCAGAGTTGAGTAAAAAATGTTGAATTCTACAATTGTCATTAGAAAATAGACAACCAAAATAGGTATGTGTTCATTGAAAGGCTATTTGCATTTCAATTTCGTGAAGGAGCATTTTCTCAGAGAAGAAATCAAAAAAGAGATCCAAGCAAATACAATTATTCTTGCTATTGCACCCAGTGGTAATGGAAGGCGAACGTTTAATTCCGATGGAGAAAGGTCCTAGTTTATTGCACATGAAAATCGCACTCGGAATTGCATCATGCATAATTTTGATTATTCTGCATAACATTCCTGCATACTATTTCCTATTGATTGCGAGCTAATAACTGCCAAGTTGGTTGAAATGAAAATCAATTTATAATATAAGCGTTAAAGTAATTTTATAAAATGTGTTATTTCATAAGTGTTATGCCATTAAGATGAAATGTGTGTTCAATAAATGAGTGTATTAATTGTTTACAAGCGTTGTTGAATAATTGTAATAGAATAAATTAAATGCTCTCTTCTACAAGTTTGCCTTTGAATAAAACTGGAGAGAATAATATTGCAGCGAAGAAGAATTTAAATACAGTACGTTAAGAATGAAGCGCCACTTATCACTACAAAAGATAAGAATAATGTACACAGGCGTCGCAAAGTAAACAGAACACCTATGTGAGCCTACGAGAGGAACAGACCACGAGAGAGGTGCGACGCCAAGTCTTGATGCGCGCCGCGGCGCCGGGTCGTGGCGGCGGCATCCCTTGGGGATCTTTTTAGCCATCGCTCGTGCATCAATCGGTTATTACGTTGTTTTACAATTTAAATACAATAATCGTAGTCGTTCACTTCAATTTTGAATAAGGAGTAAAACTTTTGCACATTGGTTGCGGTTGCATATAGGGCTTTCGCTCTACTGAATCGAACGAATAAAAAGAATCTAAACCCAAAGAACTTCGTAGAAGTTATCTTAATGATATTGATGAATTTTGCGGTAATTGTACACGAATAACAAATGCATCACATTCGACATTAGCAAACAGTGCATAAACTGTTACTATTTCGCTTCGTTAAGGGATATTTTTGCGCAAACTTCCATAAGTCAAGAATGGTTACAACTTTCATAAGGAAGTTACAGCATTTTAATCTGGCATTGTTTTATGTCTTACTTAAACCTAAGTTTTCATTGTGGTTCGTTCATGAATGGAATCTATTTTATCCACGTTCCGTTACGGGAAACTATTCCAAAATATATTAAAAAAATGTGGAGAAAGTAAAACATTGGTGTCTCATTTGATACAATCGTATAGAATTAGAGAAGAAATACAGTTACTTGCGTTAAATACTAACATAATAAAGATACTGTGTAGATTCAAGTAAGTATGTGCCACGCAACATATTTTTTTTTATCATTGAATCTGATTGTAAATCAGGTTTGAGCTATGTTTGTGGCCCTTGAAATGGGTTGCTAGTATATGAGTTATGCCAAGATTTTAAAAGGGCTGCTACTAAACCCGGGTAGAAAATCCCGAAATGCGTACGTATGAAAGTGTTATCTCCAATCAATAACAGGTAATCTAACATTAAAGTGTAAAATAAAACAACTTATGTACTACCGTGAATATCATAATATAATATGTCTTAAAAATTAAGAAAAACAAAATTAGTTAAAGATTAAACTAAATAAATAAGCCTACATGGGAAGTACAGGATCCATATTAGACACGAAACCGGACAAGTGTATGTACCGTGAATATGTTGAACACGATGTGTTTTTCCATAATTGAAAAAAATGGGCTTTAAAAAGTGACAGTATCTTTAGAAGTTTATGAGGTATGAATTGTTATGTAAAATACTAAACGGCAAGTACTAAACTAAACATTCTAAGCAGAGTCACAGATATTTTTTCAATTTAGCTAGAGGTAAATTATTAACTCTTCCTTACAACTATTAAACAGTGTATATTAAGCATACATGGAGCCCGAATGTGTATTTGGACATTACTTCAATATTTTGTCCAGTGGAACTAAAATAGAATGTGGAAGTTTTATTTACATCTAGCAATATATTTGAAAACGAGGGGGTTAAATGGAAAGAGAAGAAGAGCGACATAAGGAAAAGGTGTTGGAATCCATAAAATTGATCAATTTAATTCACTCATTGGACGGGTGAATTGTTTGATCCTGTACAGCTCCTGGTGATTCTGTTCGAATTGTCACAGTCCATCTGGTTTCCCCACAGGAGCCTTTAAGCAGCCTTTTGAAACATAAATTTACAAGAATCTTGAGCTCGGAGACCCCATTACTGGCTCATTGTACATCGATACAGAGTCAGACTTCACAACACGCCATCTTTGTATTTTATTACTCCTGTGGCGCGCAACTGAGCCAGCGCAAGAATGACTAACTGAGTGTCAGCAACGCAGATCGTGGCCTCTTTTGCAGACTTCTTTATGGCGCGGCGTCACCCATTAGTGTCTATCAAATGTTGCCGTGGCACGGCTTTGATCGGATAAAATCACTGCCACCATGTTCATGTACACCGCTATGATACTTGATGCTATCAGTTTGATGTCTTAGCATTTCCGAATCTTTACCGGCCGGCCGAGCACTAGGCTCATTATTGTCTTAGTTTTGCGCGCTTTTTACGTGAAACTTTGGTTACGCAACATAACCTCAATCCAGAATGCCGAAGAAAGTCAACAAAAACTGTCCTTGCGTTTAGAACTACAACCGCCTGGACACAACTCTTCTTCACAGATGGAGTTGTCCAATCTTCTAAGATGGAATGATGAGCCTACTCTCAAAATAGTAATATCAGTCCTATTAGAAATTACATCGAATTACCGATATAAACTGCGATTTCATAAGCTAAGTTCAGTGTTGAAATTTTAAACTGTTTTTTTTTTATCAAACTTACATATACATATACATTTCTGTAGGCTACATATACAGAGCAAGGCAAGAAACCAAATCTGAGTGAATTACATTTTACATTGTATAGGTTAATATTGAACCATGTTTATCTGAGAGTGAGGTAAAACTAGTTAAGTGCAAACGCTAACTTTATAAAAACTTTAGACTAAGTAGCTTTAAAGATTGATCATATTTTGATAGGTTGTTTCACTTTAAGTATTACTGAACTACTTAGAATAAGTAGTTATATTTGTTGAGTTGAAAACCTAGATATATTTATAAGCAATGTATATATAACACTGGTATGTATAATTATAAACTATACATTTCACCTAAGCAGAGCAAATAGACTCCGCCAAAAAATAAATTTTAACCGCATCGTTTTGAACTACAGGATTGCAGTTTTAGTAAAAAAAAATCTGGAGAGATAAGCTGGTGTCGTGGGTTTTATATCAATATTACAAGCCGATAGGACAAAAATGTTTACCGAATCTACAAAACATCTCCCAAAATGTTTTACTGTTTGAATTTAGCAAGAAATGTTCATTACAAAACTCTTTTGAGTCGGTTTACAGACAACCGTCCGAAAAGTTTCATGTTAAAATCAATTTTTATGTGAACCTATAGACTTCTTATTCTCCGGGGACTCTGCAAGACTATGGACCCTTTACTGACACAGCACTCACACGTACGCACACACACATCCCGGACTGTTCTCTCGATGAATGAGTTTTTATGTGTCCCCGGTGTGCTAATTTTGTTGTTCCTTGTTTGAGGTCTTAGTTAAGTTAACTTTACTGTATGCCTTTATATATTTATAAAGTGGTGAAACTGATTTAGAGGACTACATTTAAAATCATTCCCCTACTTTATTTAACGTATAATTTAAATGCCGTGTTTTTTTCATAGAAAAATATATTTTATAAGTTTATTTAAATTGATTGCCTAATTTTAAAACTTATTTTCTGTATGTACTCCAAGATGTCATTTGCTGAATCAAAGCAGGCAGAGGTATTTGGGATGCCGGTGGTCTCACGGCCTAAGGCGCCGGACTATGGAACTGAGTTAGAGATAGCACAGGTAAAAATCTTGTCCCTTACTGTTACACTTATTATCACTATCGTCTCTTCTCATTCTGTTTCATAAGATCCTCGCACAGGCCAGTGGGCCATGAGGACGGGCAGAATACGGTTGAAAAAGGGGTTAGCCTTGCCTTTTTCAAAGCAACGGTTGAGACAATCACCTGTGGGGGTATGTGTGGAGTGGTAGTTTTTTTAGTCCTCAAGGCCCATGTCAGGCCGAAAAGAGTGCAAATGCATTATAATCTGTACAAATTATTAAAATAGTATAGCCTGCGTTCTTGTTTGTTTACATACTTCCAGAACAAAATGTAATAAATTTTTAAACCGATAAAAAATAATAAAACGATTTCGTATCACTGCTTATTGTCCTTTTACTGGTGTTATTTCTATAACATGGTAATTTTAAAAGAATATTTTGACCTCCCGGTTTCTATTCCGTTACTACCAAGAAGACCGATAACAATTAGCCGAATGTGGCGCGTGCCTTGCTCAACTAAGCTTAGCCTAAGTACAAGCGGACACTGTGTAAGTGGAGAGGGGGGAGGCGGTAGGACAAGCACCGGCCGTGATTTTACGATTTTTTTATTTACTGAAGAAAATTTCCGAATTTATGCGAAATACGTAATTAGTTTTAAACATAGTACAGCAATTATGAGCCGTCTTTCCCTAGTTAATTATTAATTACTAGTATTAATTAGTATTAACAATCCAAATTCTATTTTTGGTGTGATTTAACTGTCAGGTACACAGCCAAAACACTGCGGAACAAGATCTAAAAATTCAATGTAAATTTGGCAAATAGATTTTTATTAGCATACCACAATATTCAAACAAATGAAGAAGCTTGCAACCGCAGATTAAATTATGTCCAATAAAAATATTATAGTTCAGTTAGATTACACATATTTCACATTTATCGTGATAGAGTGATCCTAAAATATATACGTCTACACGGACATAAATTTCAGAAACCGCGATTAATTTTGGGAAGTTGACCGTTGAGTATTATTTACCCATTGTTGTTTTTAGCAATTAGTCTTCACATGGTTTTGTAGGTTTGTTTAAATTATTTTGTAGATTTGTGTTTAAATTACATGATGGCAGTTGTGAGTAATTTATGTAATGGTTCGTCTGGATTCAATACTGAATGCTAAATATTGGATCATAAAAGGAAAATATATTTAAATTTTGATCTGTGACATAGAATATGATGCGTACTCATTTTGGATGACCGATATCCATATTGAAAATATGCGTGTAGTAGCCTACAGAAGGAGCATATGAACAAGCACAAGTTCTTGTGAGGTTTGTGGAAATAAATTTCTAAATGAGTACATACATGGTTCGTTATTCAAGAAAAATTAAACGACTCGTGGGTGATGTGACATATAATACATGTAACATATAATAAGTTGGTGATGTAATACTTCCTGCCGGAGTTGAAACTCAAGACCCTGTAAGTACCATAACTTTTCCAGAGCACCAAGCTGTAAAATATTTTACAACATAAGTGAATAAACATGTTATAAACTATTTAATTTGAGTTTTTACTATTTTACTAATTAATCATTAAATGTTGTTCTCACGTCGCAGACGTAAATGTAAACGATCATTAACTGTCCTGAGTGGTTTTATATTTTTCGTCGTAAAACTGAAAGAGTCATTAAAATCATGTTATACAGTTAATATCCAGGATTCAAGAATGTTGAGGAAGAAAATAATCTATTAGCAATATTTTTAATAGGCTGTCGTATTTTATATCCGTGGCCAACTGTTACACATATCTCTTCCAATTTTATTTCGAGTACAACTATAACGACAGCCATAAAGACAAATTACCGGAGTAACTTACGGTAGACATTCATGCTAACATCTAACACATTTAACCATGATCGTGGAGCACAAGTACGGTCTCAATAGTGCTGCTATACAGACAGACGGGCATACAAAACATGTAAATCGGATCAACCGGTTGACAAGAAATATTTATGTTCAAAATTATGAGAAACAGTTCGCACGTTTAGCCCAGATTTTCGGAAGGACAGACTTAATCTGCTTAAAACATAGACCTTATTTCCGTTGGTCAATTAAACCTTCAATCGGATTTTTAATCGTAATCTGTTCTGTAACTTCGAAGAACTTCTACCATGGTTGGAGCGAATTGTCAAACATAGATTACGAGCTGCAACGCGTCTTCGTACCCACCCTCAGGCGTTCCTGAAGTAATGAATGTTCGGCCAGCCACTTGAAAATATCAATATCTCCGGAAAAACCCTTCAAAATCGATCAAGTTTAAAATGCTGTGAATTGAAGCCATAGCACGGTACAGTCAGTATGTTATTGCGCTGGAGATTATATAAACATCTGTGAAAAATTTGTAAGTAATTAGCTCAGTAGCTCATGAGATTTCAGTCTCTCCACGCATTGAATGAATTTGAATTTTGATTCTTAAATTTGTCGTTAACAGTAACTGAATTGGCAGTTGTTTAAAATCAATTTTCAGTACACTATCTCTTTGATGATACCTACTTTTAAAGTATGAAGCAATCGCTAAAAAAATTGTTTTCGCCTAAAACCTCGCAGTTTAAAAGTTGATTGACTCTGACCATGATACTGGCGGCGGCGAATATTCGATAGTCATTGCGTGCAACCAAATCTGATAAGATTGCGGAAGGGAATGTCCACATTGGGCTTCTGTTTGCAACGCAACTCAATATCTGTAATCATCACACCATCATTGAAAATCATGCTGTTATCAGAAGATTGTATTTTTTCCAAAAACTTTGAAGAAGTGGTATGCCTCCCTTCAACCTCTCCGTTTTGATCCATTTCATGATGATCCAAGTGGTATGCACTTTGACCCTCGTGGAGTCTGTCTTGATTATTATTTTATTAGATTCTTAACTTAACTATATAGTATATGCCTCGTTTACACCTATCTTTCAAATGTGCTAGTGTGATTAATATTATAATACTGACCATTTGGTTTTTGATGGGTTCTCTATATTTTGTGTGGACAAAAATTAATTGAAAGTAATATCCAAAAACTGGCTAGTATAAAGATAATTTACAATAGTAGAGGATAACATTAAACTTACATTTAGATCGTCGTATGAGGCGTAGTTGAGAAGGAGATGGAAGCAGTTTTAGCTTGAAAATAGTGGGTCTTTATGGATGCTTTTTGTTCAAAAGACGTCTTTTTATCTTGTTTTTATCTCAAAGGAATAATCCAACCTATTTAGGAAAAGGATATATTCCGATGAATAGTATGCGACATTATGGACTTACCGCAATAATAAAATATTTCCGAGAAAAACTTCAACTGACGTTCCTCAAAATGTTTAGGAGTTTCGCTACATTCCTAGTATGGAGTAAAAAAATTGGAATATAGCGAAAAGGGGAAAGTACAAAATAAAAAATTTTCCACAGTTCGTACTTTTTAACTTAAACACTTAAAATCACCCGCCAGACACGTAAATAATACTTATTTATCAGCTCGAGTCAACAAGATAAAAAACTCTGAAAGTCGCCATTTGTCTCTTTATCTAGTTGGCTTGACGCTGACATGACTATTATTTACATATTTAACCGTTGGTTTTAACGGTGTTGAGTTAAAAATTGAGAGCAGCGGTGTAATTTGTTTAGCGTGGGTCTTATTCTTCCATTTCAACCTGCAAATGAAGCCCAGCTAGGGAAAGATCAATGCATCGATTTCACGAAAAACTGGGGTATACAATGCAAATTCGCTCTGGCCGCCAGTTCTTCAGGAGGAATGTGCCAACACAATTCAGTGGAATATTTGCAAATTATCGCTAGATAGAGATTAATATTATAATATCATTGAAATTTGTATCTGTTTATGCTAGCGATAGAAGTAGTGATGAGGTTGGTGGATCACGGTCGGTTAGGGTAATAATAATAATACAAAAATGTTTAATCACATTTCAAAAAGATACCTCTTCTGAAGATGAGGAAATACTAAAAACATTCTGTAAATTTTTCGACGAATTTTGGTAATATAAGGTAATATTTTGGTGATTTCCTGTAATGACCACAGAATAACGGCTGCAATATGAAATTTCTACAGCACGCATATAAAGATGGTTGGAGGGAGTACAATGTTTTTATGTATTAACATATTTAATTTCCTTACGTAATATTCTGTTGAAACGCGTAATTTACATTAATTACACATCATTAAATATGTATTTTTCTTAAGTTAAATCGTTACTTGCCACTCCTTGAAGTTTCAACATTCATATATACTGTAAAATCGGCTTGGATGGGTGACCGCTGAGCAATCTTGTCCTTGCAAGCAGCCCGCCTGCCCGGTCATCGGTGGTGGTTCGCAAGTCACCATTAACCTTTGGTCCCCAGGTTGTGTTAGAGAGGGATTCTTAGCCCTAACTTAGCCTGGTAAAATAATGCATTTATTTACTTTACTTTGCTTTAGAAAAAATCAAATTCTTATAAAACTGTTTGCTTTAGAACATTTTCCAAAATTCCTACATTTACGTCATAGGCTGTATAGTGAGGTTATGAAAAAAAAAAATCATTCGTTATGTGCGAAGAAAAGTCACTTTAAAGGGCTTTGAAGGTCCAATCAAAAACCGATTTCAACAGCCTATAGATTGTTAATTTTGGAGACATATTTTAAATGGTAATTATTAAATTAAAAACTATCTAATATATACTGCACCATTTCAATATTATCATTTCTATTACAACCGACAGTTTGTTTTTATACATTTTTGAGATCGGAAGTGAAACCAACCGTAACAACCCATATTGGGAAACTTGGTTTACACGCACCTCAATCTCGCTGTTTATTGCGTGTGGTTTCTCAAAGTTTCAATTGACCATGGACTCAGAGAGTACGCTTTTCAAGCTTAATAAGTTTTAGGCAGCGGTTTATGAAGATTTATCTCAATATACATGTTTCTCATTTCTGTACGGAAGAAAGAGGTAGCGATATTACGTGAAATTCCAACTAAAAAAATGTTTTAATAATATTAGGAATGTATTAAGCGTACAAATATTTAAAGAAATATACAAGACAAAGTCTAAGGTTAAGGTTATTTACGATTATGGCTATATACGTGTATGTCACTTTTCACCTCAACACTTATTAGATTTTATACTTAATTGAAGAATTTTTAGTTTTGCTCCACATGCTAGCCAGACTTTGAAGGTAAACGAATACCGGGAGTTTTAAAATTAAGTTTTATTTATCCACAAACGTTTCTACGGAAGGACTTCAAACTGTCTCGGGACTTATAATATAATCTTAGACCCAGAGGTTAGCATTTTCAAAACTGTAAGACAAAGAAAAGGTACTGAGAATAAATACTGTATATAAATCTAAAATAACTTTAATTTCTTCCTAGGCTCCGTTTCGTCTTCAACATTTTCCTGGCAGATTGTAACGGTAGGGGCATGTACCAAATTTTTCTAAATTCCATCCTGCTTACTGTGAAATGGTCTTTACAAAAAGATACGTGAAGAACACAGTTAATTATATTAGCTATTAGCCGAAATGGAAACCCCCAACTTTTTACATTTCATTATAAAAATCATACTGATTCTGAAAAGGGCTAATTAAACCTTATTACATTAGACTGTGGACGACGTTGACTGTTTTGCAGATCAACCCTAAAATCTGCTAATTTTCCAACCCAGGAAGTAAAGAATTTGTTGTATCAAAGCGGACTGATAAACAATTTTCATTTTGAACTACAGTACAATATAAGGGTGGATATTAAAACAACGTATCGATATCAATGAGATTTGCAACTATAGAAAAAAACTACAGGATGGTCAGGAAAGGGTGTCATAAACTTCTTTGGCTAACAGTACTCATAATTTCAAACAAAAATGTCCTATAAACAAATGCCGAAAAATGTTTCGTTTAGCCGCTAGCCGCCATTTTTTTATAAAAAAGTGATATCTCCAAAATTAATAAAACCACAGGTAACTAACTTTGCACGTATGATGTAATGAGGAAATATTAAAAAATAATAGTGTTATTTGCTTTGATCTGAACAAAGCGCCTGTTTTAAACGTTTTAAAGTAAAATTAAAAAAAAATAATAAAAGACAGTACAGTTATAACAAATTTACCCTACACCAAATATTTCGAATATTTGATTACAAATCCAACAGTACTTTTTTCAACTAAATCCGTCAAAGTATAAGCGATCATGAAATCACTTTAAAGTTATGCTTGCACTAGTCGGGAGCAACAACCATGTCAAAACAGCTGATTCCTTTCAACTGACAAAATGTTTGTAGCTTCCGGTTTATGCATGTATACCTACGTGCAAAGTTTGGTATCTGTAGATTTACTAGTTCTAGAGATATTAATTTTGTTATATGAAATGTTTTTTAGGATATTTTCTTATTCAAACGATGAATACTTCCTACAAACTTTGCTGAACACCGTGTATATGCAATGCTTCATTTGTTAAGAAAACAAAAAGTAACGATTAATTATAATTTATGGAACTGATTTGAAATCGCAGCAATCCCTAAGGAATGCTCCAAATCCAATTTATTGTTCATATCGGTCTCATGTAACTCGATTACGCAACATCCAAGAGTTATTACTCCAGTAATGGATTCTAAACGTATCCTTTTCCAACAGCCAGACGGAATGCATCAATTAGACAGAAACTGGCAATTCCTGCTTGTTAATGAGGATTAAAGTTGAGCAAACTAAACCGGGCGAGAAATTAAGGTTACCTATGCTCCTGTTCTCGTCATTAGTTTCACGTTAAATAGTTACCGCGAATAGTTTCCTAATTGGCTTATACAATGCAGTAATCCAGATATAATCAGGAGGGTGCTGTACTGATGAAAAACAAACGGCCACGCCCAGGTACTTAAACTTGTCCCTAACGTGCGTGGATTAACGCTCGATTTCCATCCGCTGCGGTGCGTGTTGTTATGGTTGTTATGGTTATGGCTTGGTTTTTTTTTTTTTTTTGCACATTCTGCCTTTTTTCAACAGGACACTCAACGCCTCTGACTTTATAGAGTGACAACTTTAGGATGGTTATTCTCCTTACGCACATTAAAAAACTAAGTTTTGAAGGTTGCAAGACATCGCAATACAGAGGCGGATGGTATCCGTCCGTACTATGTCTCTCGGATAGAAAGGGCCAAGAAACGTGATTATAGGGACATTTTATATTTTTTCTTTTTTACCATTGTTACACTTTTAATAAATGTTTTTGACAGATAAAGATTGTCTATTTTCTAAATGTGATGCAAGTTCATTAATTTAAACTGCAAACTTTGTTACTAAAACAATTATTGTACCTGTTTTCAACTTTGTTGTTTATTTATAAATGTGTTTAAGCGGTAATTTTAATCGTTAATATCGAAGGTCTTTTGTCTCACTGTTGTTACTTAATTGTTTTTTTTCTTGTTTTTGTGTATTTCTATTTGATAAATTGTGTATTTTAGTTGATCACTTTTTAATTTTTAACACTAGAATAATGTTTATCTGCAGATCACAAATACATAAACCACATAAAGGAAAATAATTGTATTGTAATATTAGTTTTTATTTCTAATACATGTTTGCTATGTTCATGACAATGTCTATTTTACACTTGTGTGTTTAATGGCAATAAAGCTTCTTGATTCTTCTTGATAAAATAACAAAGTATTAAATGTTAATATTTTTATGATCTTACGTGGTGATCAAGACGGCAACGAGAAATTCTCCGAGTAACAAATTTGTAAACAAACCGAGTACAATAATTTGACTTGGTAAAATATGTGCTTAAGTTATTTCATAGTACTTATCGATTATGTTTTCTTCCTTTAATACTTCGTTGTATCCTTTTATTCGTATTAGCGTTCAACTACCTAGTTGTTATTGGGTTGAAGTCGGCAACAAATAACTGGAAATCTAAAGTGTTTCCTGGGAACAAAACAATGTTATTATTTTCTGAAAACACAATTTTTTAATCCGGGTACATTCCTACACTCGAAATTCAAAATTAAGTGTGGATCTGTATAATCCGAATTGTTACAAAATAAGTGTAAACAGGGGAATCCGGATAAAAACGAGGGAATAAAAACGGGTTTCACTTTTAACCAGAGGAGAGCTAGTAATTTACACCCCTCACTGTAGTATTAACGTGTTCAATGGCGAAATCTCTTCCTCTCCCCACTCCGATTATGTGTGCAGCTCATTATATGAAGCCACGCACTGTTTGGTTCGTTACCCAAATTGAGCTGGGTTCGCCAAACTTCACTCAATATTTTTCTTCTTCAAGTTTCTTCTTTAATGAGGTACACAACTTTCTGGAAATTTATTTTCCTTCTTACTCTCCCATCTCTGTTATCCTCCCTTAGCCTTGTTCTGGGAACTGTTCTAAACTGATTCATACTAAGTGTTCCATTTAATTTGCTCCCTGACTGAATATTAGGATTTCCAATCAGTGATGTTCTTAGCAATTAAGATATCGATATTATAAAGCTTCCTCGTATATTTTGAAAAATTATGGATGGTATACTCGGTAAGATTCAAGTAGCTACTTTCACTGTAGCGTAGATGGAATGTTGCAGCTCATAATAGAGAGTTCACGGATTTGATTCCCTGGAAAGCCATTCCAATTTCCATATTGGGTAGGCCGTTTGTTTCCCAAAACAAAATTATTATAGTTATTTTAAATGCGATTAGCTTAAAGAGAATTCGGTATCAATTTACAATAACGTGACCATGGAAAGGTATGTTCATTTTTTTTTCCTGAAAACTACAATTTTTCCTGAAAACAATAGTGAAGTAAAAATTCGTCGGCAACGAAAATCAAAGGAGTTACGATTTTTTGAAATCCTCTGAAAACTCTGTTTTTGACAGTACCTCTGGCAATTTTACTGAAATGATGCTGACTAGTACGTTAATCCTGTCAACGATGCCTGCCCGCTGCGCAGTGCTGCGCACTGCTTGCTCTTTTAGAAAAAAAATTAACTCGAGCTTGCAAAAGTCGAATCCCAGATCACGTGATGCCCCTGATCCTTAACCCTCCAAGTGTTGTTCGACAAAATTTTGGTTATTTTCCATCCTTAACGCAATAATGCCCGAAAGGCATCAATATAATACAATAATATACTTTCCCCCCAGTTTATATGCACCTGTGATAATAATACTTGGCTATAAATGCCCACCCCATGAAAAAAAGTCCATTTTTCATGGTCACGGTATTGTAAATAAATACCGAGAATTCTCTTAAAAATCGATAACTTCAACTGTAATTACTGTCCACCTGTCAGGGAGTCCGCATTATACTTCAAGAACAAATTGACCTATAGATTTGAAATATTCCATCAAGCATAATGTCTACATAGGAAACATCGAATTTAATAATTATGCTTGGCACTCCATTTGAATTGTCTGTGCGTTAGTGAACATATTTACATGTGAAGATAAAATCTCAGAATAAATAAATTTGTAAACAAACTGAGTGTAATCATATGACATTTTGATATGCAATACAATAAAATTCATGTATCTATAAATACATATTAAGTACAACGTCAGCGAATCCTGTTACGTGACAGTGCTGTGGTGTCAAAGTACTACCTTGCTTTATTTACTAAAATGTTGAACAATGAATAGCTAAAATAACGTAAGTTGTTAATTACATAATACAGACAACAACCTATCTGGGTCGAAATCTTGTTGTATTTATCCCCCCTAAACATTTACCTCTAAAGATGTACTTTTATGTGGATAAAAGTAGACTTTCAAATTAAATGCAATTAGCATTATAGGAAGATCTGATACATATTTAGATACTAATCACATTCCTCAAATTAATGCCGTATTATGAATTTAGTTTTAAAACAGGAGCTTTTGATGTGTTGTTTTTGAAACGAAAACCAAAAAATCCTTTGAACTTACAAAAAGATTATATAAAGTATACAAAAGATAAAACTATTTCCTTTTCAGTGCGCCTTTTTTCTAAGGTCACAGCTTATTAAATATGTCTTCCATATTGCAAAATCAAGGCTTGATATTACAACCACAACTAAAAATAGTTGTATGAATCTCAGTTCAGAAACAAACCATCAATACATCGTCTGGCTACTATTTTATATGTAGAATAGTTCTGGTTGAGGGATCTTTGACCCATTTCTTTCCATAGATTTAGCCCGTTGCCGTCCCATCGATTTAACGTACCCACTACAGTAACAGGTAACTATCGACCCATAATGATGCCTCGAGGTGTTTCGGAGTCACCCTTAGAAAATAACAATTCCTCTCACCGTGTCTCTAAACGGGCATTGCCAACTGGATGCTCGGAACAGAGATCAGATCGGATAGAGAGCCTATTGAGTCTCTGACCAATAAAGATAAGCTCCAACACTAAACTGGGGAGATTATCGACATCGAGGAGAACAGAAACTGGTTCCCGGAGAATTGATGTGAGCGGCAAAAAACTCGGAGCGATCCGAAACAGCAGGTACCGCACTCCCGCGCTCCAACATTTTCGTTCTCATCCTCACTCTAACACGTTTTTGAAAACTATCCGATAGTAATGCCCAAACAGTTTGTTATCATTACCAAACTTTGATTTTTTTTTGTACCCTGATTTTTCGCACTTCCACTTCCAAATGTGAAGAACATTTGGATTCCACGAACTTCGAGTCAACTTGGTAAATTTCGTGTTGCCCCACAATGAATACCTTTCTGTCGCGAAGAGGAAAAGGACCGATATCTACCATTTTCAATGTCGATGTAGAGATGGGTTTACGCCAAATCTCAACACTTTAGGTGTACTAGTTCGATATTTATTATGCGTAAAGACGGATACACATATACAAACGTCTCATGTCGTGGCTGGGGAGGGTTAAATCAGAGGATTTAGCAAATTTTGCTAATGCTCGGCCAATAAAGAGGCCTCTGCTAGCATCACTTTTGAATAAAGGTGAACTGAAGGTTATGAATTCAAAGTTGAGAACGATCACAAGTAGTAGTCTAGCTAATTTCAGCCAGAACGTTGTTTTCAAAATCTAGAGTTTAACAAGGACTAGCATCGAGTATTTTTTTGTATTAAAAATTAAAATAATTGTTTTAGAACTAGTAAAAGTTTCTAGACTCGTTATAGTTTAAAGTATAGGTTTCTGATGTTTGGTTTCCCATTCAGAATTTAATCGTTAACTCGTTAGCTAGGTTATCAACAATTTTAATTAGTTTCTCTTCTCGTCCTTCTCTTCACGATTTTGTGTTCACCGTTGACAATAACCTTCTGATTCCTTTCCGATCATACAGTTATCCCAGTTTCCCGTTAACCAGATTCTGTCACGTTCCCCAATATTTAACAAATAGATACAGATATTAGATTATAATGGTTTTATATGACTATCCGTTATCATAGCTTGGCGTTGAATTTGTTAATATATTACTAGAAGAAAATTATCTCAATTAACTAAATCTAAATCAAAGGACTTTCTAGTAGCCCGGCTTTGCCCTCAAGAGCGCAAATAGGAAAACCATGTGTCTAATCTAATCTTCCAAGATTAAGTTAAATTGAATATAAATTGCCATTTATTATGGACTTATAATAAAAACAGTTAGACTGCTGCTGTGTATAAATTTTGGTAAATCGTAGGTAATCAAAAGTTTCTGTATATGATAGACTCAAACTTGTGTAAAACACTGAATAAATCGTCTTCGGTTTCTGTTAAATCGAAAATCTCAACTAGATCAGTTCTTTCATTTCCGTAAGGTTGCGTTTTGGTCAAAAAGTGTTTCATCTGATCAAAACTTAAATGTCATATTTTTGGGTAACATGATTTCTTAATTAGCTCACTTTCGCATAGTTTTATAAAAAAAAATGCCTTGACATCGCATTGCTTAAAACAACAGAAACGTTTTTGCCGCATAACAATGGTATTATTGACTATTCTGCATAACCGACGGACAGAGAAGTAGAAACAGGTTTCTTTCTTGAGTAGTTTAAAAAAGCCTGATAAAGACAAAACGATGCTAAGTTTCTTCAATGTTAAAAAATTGCTATTAAAAATGTATTGCAGTTAGTGACACGTTGCTTTTTTTGGAAGTTGAATGCAATGCATGTTTGTAAATACTTGTTTTCCTCATACAACGCGGTATTCCATTTGCACGTTAGTGTGGCGTAGTATCACGTAGATTGGCGGCGTTAACAACCACTCGGCCAATCTGAACCACGTCCCGCATAATTGGAAGACTTAATTGTAATCTGACACTCATCAAGGGGTGTAAGAATGGCTTGCTGTGATAATTATTTGATTCCGTGGCGGGCAGGGGTTGGCAGCTCTGCGAGTAATTAAGTGAGAGGTTGCCACCCTGCCAGTCATCGCAGCTGGTGGCTTCTTTTGACCTAACCTCTCAAGTCTTGGTCTTAATTTTTCTTTCAATTCGGTATCGTCAAGAGAATAATGACAGAGGAAATAATCGTCGAGGCGGTTGAGGAAAGTTATTTTTCGTTTTCAGAGCATGCAGAATGTTAAAATAAAACATATCTTCATAACTGAAAGCAAATATTGTTTTATGTATATTACGAAGCCGAGAGATAAAACTCGTATCTTTTTTCCACTGTCAACTTTATGGTGGTTACATCAGACGTTTTACATATCCTTTTTTCGTAGATCTGGAAAGCCCTTCCTCTATTAGTTTATAGTAAAAAAGTATAATACTACTTTTCACGCATGCTAGGTGAGTTGAATTCGGAAGTTTTTAAGTTTTTTCTAACCGACTTACATAAATTAAGTTCCTTCAGCTGTATTTTATTAATCTCTAGCGTTATTGCCACAATATTGCGAACTACTCTTAATTCTTCTCTGTTTCAAATATGTCGGTTTGGAATTAGTTCCTACGAAATTATTATAATCAATAGAAACACTTTTTTAAAGTAATAGAATCAAAAGATACTCCCGCGTAATACTGAATTTTCTAGAATTTCACAATTAACTGCTAGGATTTCAAACTAATTATATTTTTTTTATGTGACACTTTAAACTTACGCTGTGCTTTACGCGAAATCCTTATAGTTATTAGAAACCTTTGTAGCCAAAATATAAAAAAAATACCATTTTAGCACTAACTATTTAGCATTTACTTCCCTCTCTGTATTGGGAACCAAGAGAGTTGTATTAATAGTTTGTTCTTTGTACATACAATAAAAGTAATAGTAAACTAAGTAAAACTACCAGAGACGTACATGTGGTGAGATGTATTATGAAAATAGTTAGCTTTGTATTTTACTGAAGAAGGAACACATGTGAATAGTAAAAGTGTTTAGATTTAACAATTGAAACAGGCTCGGCAGGTGAACACAAGTGCCTTTCAGTCGTCGCCCTTTTACCAAGCCTTTTAATTCAGTTGTGTTTTGTAACACAGGATCATTTGTACTAAATTTAATTGTGTTTTAAAGAAGGTATTCTCTAAAGCTATATCTTATTCTATACATAATGTAAGTAGAGTGAACACGTCTTGTATGACAATATATACATGTAATCTATAGGTCTACTGTCTTTTTGTTCGTGTTAATTCATTAATTTAGTAACTGAATCGTAAGCGAGGTCTGAATCTATCTTGTACAAAAATGTTTCACACTGTTCAGCTAGATCTGTTAAAGTAGATAATGTACCATGTACAGCAGAGTAACATCATATTGCGTTGTTTTGAATTATTTTTTTTTATCTAAGGTATCCGAATTTTGCTTATCGTACTTTTCACATATATCATCATCTTTATTAGTCCTATAACTCAGTAAGTTATTGGAACCGACATTCAAAACGTTTTTTAAAAGTATATTGTTTATTAAAAAATGTTCAAGTACTTTTTTAAATTTATCTATAGCCTTAATTAAATAAAAAGTTAGCTTTCTTTAATTTAAATTGTAAGAAACATCAAGACTGAAAATTAATTTTCTAGGAAATTAGGAAAATTAATATTTAAATATGGAGTTTCTAAAAGATCTGTGTTAGGACCATTTTTGTTTCTTGATTTATAAGTGCGATTATCGAATCACAGAATCTACGCCATCAAAACTGAGTAAACAAAATACTTAGGGTTGACTCCGAGAGAGGAGGGACCCCTGCGAGATTCCACCCCACATCGATTCCAGCCACCGTAGCATCTGTTGGAGGAGCATGTTTAATGCATCAAGGGCCCCGGACCGGTTTGCCTGCCTGGGGCACAGAGGAATACATCTTGGTCGATTGGGATCTTTATGTAGCTAATACCATAAAGAAACTACATCATTGCCAGTATTGGAATCTATATCGTTATTCTCGCGTTATTTATATTCATTTCGCCTTACAACGAGAAACCGAACGACCTTGTACTGTTGAAGGTCGAGTCGATGAACGGAGAACAAAGCTTCTTGTGGTCTGAAACGTCATCGGTAGCGTCCTAGTGCTTTCCGTAATCGTGATGTTTATCTGGCTTATCACCGGCAGTATTTTAATACCATAATGATGTGAGATGTCAGTTAAACACAACAGTATGTTTATAGCCTTACCATAAAACAGCGATCATAAATTGAGTTGTTTTTTTTTTAATGTTAAGTCATCAGATAATATAAAAAAATATCTTTTAGAACCTTATATCATATCATATCCTCAATATCATATCCTCCGACCTTAAAATTACAGCTAGAATTATCAAAATCATTACTCAAATAAATGTATGGATATCAAACTATCCCACAAATTGTGCATAATCGATTGGATACTGATTTAAGCCACCATCTCTGTATCTGCTCTCACTAAATGCCTTAACATTATTGTTTAAAAGATTTATAAATCCAAACTCAATGAAAACTAGTCCAAAATCATGAGAACTAATTGCCAAAAATCCACAGGTAGGAGATATAAACTACGAAGACAATAATTCTAAACTATTCAATTATCTGAATATGCTTTTGTATCTGTGACCAAAATCATACAATAATATCTCTGCAATAACTATTACTTTACCAATCCAAACAATACCAGGCATAGTGATTTTACTCTTGTGTCTAAAGAGAGTTCCGTGAAACTATCGTCTTCAATAACAGTTTTAAAATGAAAAATATAAAATATTCAGTAAATAAATAAATAATTTTAAAATTTTTGAATCCTGAAATGATTTTAAATTACTATTTTTCAATGTCTCATAAAGTTTCAAGTTAGTGGTCGTCAGAGTTTTTATGGATACCAAGTACATTAAGCATTGCAAGAGTATAAAAACCTTTCAGAATTTAACAACCGCCCCTAAAACTCACTTATCTTCTAATTATGGCGTTAAGGTCATTATTAATTAAATATTGATAACAGAAAAATTTAATTGGAAACTGGAATGGAATTTTTCATGTGTGTATCTGGAATTACGTCACCAATAGAGAACTAACATTATAGTGATGGTATGTAATCATCAAATCGCCAATAAATTATATCGTCAAGGCCAGCGAATCTTTCATGGTATGAAATTCCCGGTTATTTCCAGCCGTAATAGCCACCAGGATGACATGTTAGTTGAAGACAATATACACCAGAGTTCCATTAGGTGCAGAAGAAGCTATGTTTACCTAAGTGAATTATTCTGAGATCATCACTAACAGCAATCAACCAAGCAACGGCTCTCATTTCAAGGCCAGGTCAATGACCGATCCAACAAAGCGTGCGACTCCATGACGTGGCATGGAACTTACTAATATCTGTAATTTAAACAATTCAGTGACAGTTATTCTTTAGATACTGTCTGTGTGACAACTATTCCATCAACGGCCATTTCACCTTGCGTTTTCAAGGGGATCAGGAAGGGAATTAATTTACACCACCACTATAGTCTGTGTTTCTTTGATATCACCGTTAGTGGATTTTTAAAACCCCCGTTTCAATTAATATTCCCGTCTTTGTATATTATAAATTTGAAGAATCCTTTGTATTCTCTTTTACTGTCTTTTTGTTACGTCGTTAATCAAAAGTTAATCTTCTCCCCCGGTATTAAAAAACGGTAATCGGAATTACTAGTCTAAGTGTTATAGATCGAAAATGAAAAAGTTGGAGCTAATTTCCAAACCATCAACTTTGCTACTCATAGATTTTACAGGTCCTTAAATCATTAATTTAAAATTATGCATACAATGCAAAAAAATTCTTCTCTTCAACTATAATAAAAATATGTATAGATGACTCAATTCATATTTAATATTATACAATAAACTGGTTTTTGTCACATAATGGATGTTTATTTTTTCAAACTCTCTTTATTTTGTTCTCTTGATAAAGAAAATTAAATTTTAAATATCCAAAAATATTTATGGATTCTTGACATACTACCAAAACAGTTTATTTTGCGCTCATTTTTAGCTGGCTTTTCATTTGATTTGGAGTGCCCCAAGGTAAAGGAAAATTAAAAAATTATACGACACAGTTGTGTGTTGTGAATATTACACACCAGTGAGAGACCTAAGCGGGATATGTGAGTGTGTGGAGTGCCTGTACACACACTAGTAGTACACGCGCAGACCGCCACGCAGCGCTGGGAGTCAGCAGTGGTGACGTCATCCACTTTAAGACTATGAGACCCATTATACTGCAATGACTCACTTCCCTGTTGGAATAGTCTAATAGGTTTATCACAACAGATAAAAATGGCAGAATTTCGAACAAACAATATTCTTTCAATTTGTTCAAACACACTATAAACCAGAATAAAAACTAACAGAAGAAATTAACTTCTTATAAATGGTTTCCAGTATGCAAAATCTAGTAATTATTATTTATGCAAATAATTAATTTGGAATTGACATTTATAAGAATAATCGCAATGAAAATTCGCCTTGCATAATAGAGTATTATTCTCCAGTGGATCAGCATAACATAACAAAAGTAATTGCTCGAGAAAAGTAACAGGAACTCATTATTACTTTGTAATTAAGGAAGGGCCCTTAATATCCCAACAGATCTTCCTAAAAAAATTAAGTTATGTTTATTTTATAAAAATAAAATAAATTAAAGGATTATTATTAGGTAGGAACGTAGCCAGCGAGGAGGTCCAAGGGGTCCGGATCCCCCACATGTTCAGCCGTTTTCAATTATTTTTTAGCAAACAATTATTATTATTTAAATAACTTAGTATTATTAACATATACTGCTGAAAGATAGTTTTCAACATTTAAATGGGTCAAGAACCTTTTAAGGAACAAAATAGGGGATGATCGGTTGACTGCACTCTCCTTACTTTTTGTCCACTACGGGAAAATAACAATCGTCTTGAACCCCCTCCCCCAAATAAAAATTAATCCTGGCTACGTTTTTGCCATTAGGTTATTAGGTAAAAAAATTAAGAAGAATTATTGTTAATTATTCCAACAAAACATTATTTTTAATTGCGATTATAAGACACATATAACGTTATAAAGGTGCACGTCTTGCTCAAGAACACTTATACAAATATTACTTATATCATTTATGACTTAATAATTAAGAATCATTTTCAATAAAAAGGGTTTTTTATTACGTGTTTAATAGTAAAATTTAATTTTAGAAGATTACATTTTTATGAATAAAAAATATGCCGTTTCCTCCAGCCATCTTTTATTTAAATGCTGTAAAACATTCATATCATTGTTTTTTCCTTTGATCCAAATTATAAGATGTCATTTAGAAATACTTTAAATTACTACGATTCCTTGTGAAATAAACCAAATGGTTTTTATTTTTAATCTCAAAAAAAGTATTTTATAGGATTCTGATTTAAGCAGGTCTAAGACAAACTTTTAAAAGTAACCCAACAAAACACTACTTATACTATTTTAATTCGGTCCCTTGATAGAAACGCATTAGTTCGTTGATGTATTTTGGATTAGTGTAATTTTACTGTACCCCACACAGCCTGCTTGTAGCAGTGGTGTATATGAGTACGTATGCCCTATCAACCATCAGTAACTGTAATTCCCATTAGCTGATATACCGTATTCAATTACGGCTTGCAGTAGGGCTCGTCACACCCACGCAAAAACTGTGTGGCTCTCTCTCGCTCTCATTACTGCGGCCAGATTATAACAAGCGTTCGCGGACAAAAAAGTTAAATTGTTTCACCAGAAATAGCCCTTCGGCGGCGCGCGGTATCGGTCTAATATTTGTTCTTCCCAATAAATGGTGTTAATTGAATACGCAGTGGACTTTTAAATTCGGCCGGAACGTTCTATGTTGTGTGATTGGTTTTCTCTGTGGTTCCTTTGATGGTCTCCAAAACTCGTGAATTCAATAATAAAATATGATTAAAGCGGACATCGGGAGTGGACTTATCTATTTTTACTTGTCTTGTAAGTGTGCAACTCCAAATGACCACTTAGTATAACTGTTTAAGGGTGTGTCCACCCATGGATTAAAACCATCGGGTGCAAAAAACATGAAAAATATACCTATCTTTACTGTCTTCAACAGTAAGAAGGTTTCAATACGTTCGTTTCCACAATAGGCCTCCATTTTCTCAATGATTTATTATCTGATCTTTACATACGGGATAATAAAACGTTTCCAATCAACTAATGTTTGTATATCTTGACTATTTTGTCGTGTAGGATCAGTTTCCATGATATTTATCATCAGTTTACCTCCAGTATTGTGCACCAGTATTGTCTTTCAGTCTTTCTCACCATAGATACGTACGTTTATCTGTAAAGGAGTGTTTTGGGTTTGGAAATTATGATAGGTATTTGTGTATACTGTAGAAATATTGTATCTGACAAAAAAATTTTCAGCAATAAAAACAGCATTTATACTTCTATTAAAGATATCTAAAAAGCAAAGGTGAACAATTTAACGATTTTTAAAATGTCAACATGTAGATTATAATTTAATAGGCTTAAAACTGAACTTATCCTATAACTTAACACTATCTGAAAGGACATACCGTGTCAGTGTAACCAAATGTGTTGTAAAACAAAAACGAAAGCCTTTTCAAGCGGAGTAGTACTTCGATGTTGAAAACTGGGACCCACAAAACGTTTCAATACTTCCATGCCCCCCCCCCCCAACCCATTCACCACCCCTCCCCAACCTCCGACTGAACTGCAAACCATGTGACAATGTGGCGCATTATTTATTCAAGATCCTTACAAAGCGCTCGCACTTTCAAACTTTTAATGGATCCCAGAACTCTTCCCAGACGAACTTCCATCACGAACATACAATATAAGTGCGTGCTCCTTGGGTTCGGACGGACTTAAGCAGTTTCTAATAGGTTTTCCTTATTATTCCATAATGGAGTTTTGCCTCTGTACAGGCTCAGGTGATAACAGAGAGAAATACGCAGAGACAGAACACTGAGTAATGTATTCTTGCATTCACGGGTCTTTGTTTACCGCGTGTAAAACAAAGATCAATCAAATTGTTGAAAAACATTCGTGACAGTGATATTGTCATGGAAACCGTACTGTATTTTATCGTAAGTCTTGAGCGGTATGACTTTAGTGACGTGTAGTATTTCATTCAACCAATCCAGATTAGCAAACCAGTGGCTGACACAAATTAAATGTTTAAAGATATTTCTCCGATACTTGACCCTTGTTTATATCTAAGTTAGGCAGTATCTAATCTTTTCTCCTGTCCTTTGATATAACCCTATAGGCAATAACGGGCCAACACAAACTATTGCGACGATAGGCGTAACAATATCGGCCGATGTGTTTGAAGTCGGGGTTTGCCTCAAACCGCACCCCCGCCCCCAGCCTCCACAGCGCAAACTACTACCCCCTCCCCACAATACCCGTTGTGATAATATCAGGGTTATACTCAATAATAGTCATTTTATTACAGTACTTATTATGTATTTGCTAGACATAATGATGCCTCATTTTTTATTTTTTTTTTACAGGTTTAGTCCAAAAATGTTATTATTTTAATAAACTCAAGAAAGGTCCAAAGCTGACGTTGGTAAATTTGTTTGATAGTGTTCTACTGTTTGCACTAGGTTTCCTGTAGTATATATGTTTAGTTTTTAATAAACATTTGTTACATTGTGTAAAGATTTAGCCTCATCCGACTTTTATTTTGGAAGATTCTGTGTTAAAATCATTGAACTTTGTTATACGGGAAGAGTAATACAATATTGAACTTCCTAGTACTATCGATTATAGGGTATAACGTACCATGATAAAAGCTACTCAACTAGTTCCACCCCGTTGTTGTTTTTAAAACAATTATTGTAGCCTAATAATATCTTTATATAAGTTAGTTTTAAGTTGAATTAGAGTTAAAAGAGTTAAATTTAGAAATAGAGTTAAGTTAGTTTTAAGGGGAGGACCTGTTTTATCATTGTGTTTTAAAAGATATACAAAGATATGCTGTTATTTTACATAAACGCTTCCGTAGTTAATTTCGTTTTATTGTACTTTAAAAAACTTTAAACGCATTGGCTTAATAAACAACAATTAACTGAATTAGTTTTTAATTAATACAAAATAATTAAAAATTTAAACATTGTCTTTAAGTATAATGCCATGTAAAATTCAATAGTATAACTTTAAGATTATTAATTGTAGTAATTAATAATGTAATGAAAAGGTTAACTAATTAAAAGTGATCAGTTGTAACCTTAGTTTATTTATTAGTATCTTTTTAAGCACATAGCTTTATTGTATAATAATGAATTATATTGCTGTAAAAGCGTAACTAAAACTTAAAATCTTTCAAACACTCTAAACTGGTTTCGCTCAGAAACTACATTATTAATTACTATAAATAAAAAAATGTTATAAATTCGCATTCTGTACAGTACACTATAGACTGCAATAAAATAACCTAGCTAAATAATACAGGATGTCGGCGTTAGCTTGTTGGTAAATTCTGACTTGTCGAGGAACCATCGCGACAGCGAAATATGGAAATAAGCGGAAATTGAAAAGTTAAAACATGAGGGGAGGCGCGAGGGGAGGGGGAGAAGGGTAAAGGGATTGCCAACGCTTTGTACCTAATACTGACTCGTTACCTGCTACGAATTGGTAACTGAAATGATCTACAATCACCTGTTTGTTAGAGAAACAAGATCAGCTGTTTGATTGTTGCTTGTAGTTCGCCGATTGGCCATTGGAATTGCTATTACATACTTTGGTCGTTAATTTTACAAATTTAATTCTGTTATAACAACAAAATTTGTGTGACGTTGTCCAAAAGTGCCCAACATTACTTTTAATATAAAAAATTCCCTCCTCGCATAAATAGGAACTTGCACCCTTTTATGTCTTGGAAGGAATTACTACTATTATTATTGCAGTTTTTAGCCTATAATTTGTTATGTACTTACCTATTTTCCGCACCACAGGTGTTTAAATAACGAAATTACCCTGTAAGAGGAAGGCATAACTTGTTAAACAACATTTATTATTCATTTTTTTAATTTCGTATAAATCACAATAGTATAATTCAATCACTCCGTGGGCACTTGTTTAATACTTTTTGTATATTAATTTTAATTTAATAATTCTTGCCACTGCCAATATTATTAACAATATGACAATGGTTTGACAGATTACAAATCAATATTATATTAACAAAATATACATATAATAATATTTACTATATAGGTACAAAATATCATATAAAATATAACAGAAAACTTGATTTGTTATATCGAGATCGCACAATAATGTATTTCTCAAAATAATATAAAACCGCATTAAATTGAAAATTGTCGTGCACTAGTTCCATTAATATTAGCACAGCTTCTACAAGTGACAACTTGTTATATTTGTATTTACTGGCTGAATAAAGCCCGTCTATTGTGAAACTTTTAATGGCTCCCAAACTCTTCTTTTTAAACTTAGAAACTCCATGTAAACTTCGTCAGAATATCTATTAGCGTTCTTTATAATATTTTCTTGCTCAACTTTCCCAAGCAATTGTGAAATGTTGCTGGGAACTTTGATAGCGTCAATATTTTGTAAAATTAAGAGGGAACAAACTTTTTTGCACCAGAGTGCTTGTTATTTAATGCAAAACAAATAAGAAATTAATGCAAATTTATTGTTTCGAAACATGACCAGTAATGTTAGCAAGTCATTAATGGAAAAAAACAGAGAGTATTTAATCGTTGTTTTTGTTCGTTTTTTTATGCTTTATTGTAGCCTGTTCAAACGCTTATTGGTTTTACGAATGGCTTACATAAATTAAGGGCATTTACGAAAAAACTATAAAGATTGATTCTAAAACCTGAAAATCGAGAAAAAAATTGTAGCCTACTTTGTTAAAAAATGTCGCAGATTAAAAATTAAAACAATCTACATATATTTCATATGTATTAATAGCCTACATTTGATCTGAAATCTTGAATTGTCTCTAAAGTTTTTGTAGAGGGTAAAAAATTTGTTTATCATGGAATAAAAATATGACCAATAAGTTTCAAATCACGGTTTTTTTAAACAGAATATTTTTAGTTTTTTTTTAACAAGTTTTCTGTCTGCAAATAAAAAACATTGTTAATAAATTACAAAATCATTATATATCAGAGTATATCAGATGGAATACATGTATTTTCTTCCTTGGTCTATAATGCAATTGGGTTTTTGAAGACACAAAAAACTGTGGATATTAAAGCTCAAAAATTTCAAATTGTGGCTATTTTGTTTAATAAAATGTTTTGAAACATGGCTCACTATGTAGGCTTTAATATCAAGTAGCCTTAAGTTTGGAAAAGGTTATTAACAGGGTTGTTAACTAAAAATACAAATATGCAAATATTTTTTATTTTTTTAATTGGTCTTAATTGCACCTGAAGAGACCTTGCTACCTGGGTATATAAAAATTCCAGAATTGCTTTTAAAAGTTTTTTGGTTACCATAGATTACAAATATTGAACAGTAAACCATTTGTGCTTTTATAATTTTAGTATTTTGTGTAGAATAAAAAAGTAACAAAATATTAAATAAATTTAGTTAAATCGTAGTTCAACGTAGGTATGATTAGTACAAATGTGAGCAAATACCGATTTTGTGCAGTCAATAATTGGATACAAATCATGGAAACTGTACCTTAATTTATAATGGTTAAATGAATTACTAAATACTGTCCATTTAACACATATATAAATTCATAAAATTTATATAAATGCCAATAGCCTAATTTTAATTTCAATAAATATTTAATTACAAAAAATATATATATTTATATACACACACCAGAGATACTAGCTAAAGATTCCTCTTAAACAGGCCAGGATTCGTTCATAAAGACAAACCCGACTTTGTTTCGCGTACAATATTTTTGTTTCTCGCTGTAGTTATGTTTTATGTAACACCTTTCAGATAGCTCGATGACTCTAGTAAATATACATAGTAGTGATAGTTGTTTTGAACGTAAATAAATAGTACATTTATGTTTTACTCTAATTTTCATTATTTATATATACTTAAAATATTTATGTTTATCTATTAAAAAAACTATAATCAAACAAATGTTCCTTTTTTGTAATAACTATAATAGATTAAAAACTGAACCGTAATGGGTTACAAGAAGAAGATATACACGTTGAAAACAGTCAGATAATTATTATCTATAGCCTACATTTTGTTAGAAGTCTAAAGTTATGAATCAATTTTATACACTGTCAATACACATCAAAATAAATTTTATTTAAATTTATTGTTTGAATTGTTGACGCGAATTCTACAAAGTGCTACAATTACTACAATAAAATGGATGTATGGGTCTTTTTCGTTTAAGGGCCAGCACCTTACAAACATACTATACCTGACTAACAGTGCATTTAATCGGTTTTTTTGTGTGTGTTATTAGTTCGTAGGGTCCAGGTACTACTTCTAGTATAAACTCGTCTTATCTTATCAGTGATAAACGCGCGCCGCTTATCTTTTGCCTGTAATGAAACCTGCGTTAGTTCTGTCAGAGTTTTGTGTTCAATAAAGCGTGGTGATTTGATCTGGGCTTGGACTTTGCAAGCTGGAGTTAATTTTTTTTCTAAAAGAGCAAGCAGCGCAAAGCGCTGCGCAGCGGGCAAGCATCACGTGATCTAAGTTTTGAATAGGCAAGCTAGGGTCTTTTGTGCTGGCCCTTAAACGAAAAAGACCCGGATGTATTTGCGAAGCTAAACTATCAACTTACTTATATGAATTAAACCTTTCACATTTATTTAAACTAAAAATATCTTTTACTTTTAACTGAATTTAACAAGTCAATTGCAAGCGATGGTTTTTTTATTTGTATACGGTAATACTAAATGGTTGAAACAAAAACATGCTACACAATTATTTATTATTTGTTCTTTGAGACGGATCTGATTCAATTAATCCACCGATATTGGCCCAACGACCCAAATATTATTACAAAAAATTCAATACGATAAATTTTCTTAAGCTGTCTAACTTGTATTCACAAAAGGCAACAAATCTTATTGTCCGACAAGCCTACAGCAGAAAATCAACCCTTGACTTCAACCCCAAAGTGATCTTGCTTATCGATCATCTTGATATTATCGGAAAGCGCATTCCACTACGGGCATGCGGAAACAATGAAAGATTTATTGTTTGGCTGTCCGACAGATTGGAATCGATAGTAAATACGTTACTCTTCGATTGTTACATCCATTGATTCCAATAAATACAAATACAAATTTGGCACAAATTGATAATACATCATTTAGAAGTTTTTGAAATACTAATAAATGAAAGGACGGATATACATAATTATAATCACGTCACTGGAATTAAATGTTTATATACAAATAGAATTTTATTTGTAAAGTTCCAAGTATATTTTATTATTCTAGCAGTTGCCGAAATGAGGTAAATGTGAAAACTAAAATCCTTCTCCATCATTATTTTGACGTCTAGTACTAAAAGGCAGTCCACTTAACATTATAATAGACTACCATTGTGTTAAACATCGGGTGAGGTCCGAATGTACTATTTTATTTTATTTTTATATATCATGATAGTACCAAAAGTATGCAAAATAATTTACGAGATACAAAATAATCGTAACTTAAATAGTTAAATGTTATTTAATGTTCCCAATAGCAGAAAACAGATTTTTGACACTTCCAAGATCCAAACGATTTTTTAAAATTAAATATCGAAGACGGTTTTTTTAGGGCGTAATTCAAACAAAAAGTTAGAAAAAACAATCCAAGGAAGAGCTTTAAATTCAACAAATCCATGAAAGGTAATTTGTAATTCAACTCAAAATAAAACTAATATTTTTGGCATATATTTAACCAGGCTGACAATAATTTAAAACTGTTCTTTTGCCCGCCACCACAGTAATTTAATGGTAAGCTTAAGTGAACTATGAAACGGTAAGCATGGGGGAGAAGTAATTTCAACTAGCCTACACAACAAATTGTGCTCGGAACGAATCTGTGCCGTAGGAGACTCTATTACGTCGGAGAAGAAAGTTGTTTGTTTTTCTGGGACAGTATAAATCAAAGTCGGGGTATAATGAGTGGTTGCTGACCGCAAACACAGGATGGACCGCAGGATTGACCGCACCGAGGGTCCAACCGAACCGCACCACACGCTCTTCTCCCCCTCACTGTCAGTTTTAGTACAAAACTCCCTATTGATTTGATCAGGTCGAAAATAAACAGTAGGTTAGTGGTACTTTCTAAATAGGGGTTTGATTAGTTTTATATCTTTATTGCAAGTTACACTAAAATGGAACAATACTTCTGTTTGCTTACAGTTCACTTTTTCTTAGTTACAAAGAAAAATAATTTATCGAAGGCGAAAAAAGGAATCTTTAGGGAATCTGTTTTCAGGGAGTCTTTCTAGTTGGCATTTTTATTGGCTTTGTTGAGCAGTTTCAAGTGGAAAATTATTGGGTTCCATTGAATATTTTTGGTGACTTCTCCGAAATTTGAACATCTTCATTAGAAAGCCGCAGTCTCATCCTTAAGCTACGGCGAAAGTAGTCAAAATTCTCTTTCGCTTACAACCACTTTTGGATTGAAGAATCAACTGAGTACTAAATTCTTCTGAAAAACATCAAATTATGTAGTTGCACAACCTTTTAGTTTTACGCAAAAAGAGTTATTTAATGGAAGACAGCTTTCCTCATTATCCCTTATTAACTGCAAATTAAAACATTCTTCAATTAATTGTCAATACAAAACTAGTAAATTTTAACGATGAATTGCGATTGCTTTCAGGAATTCAGTTTTTGTAACACATTACCGATATCTATAATTTATGCTGCCATCAACCGAGAAACCAAATTGTATACTTAGTTTTGGGAAGTCAATCTCTTGAAATATAGTTGCGTATCTTACTTACGAACGTGCATTGCTCGATAATAACTTTAGAAAACAAAAGGAAAGGACAAATATTAAGAGGAAGACAATGAATCCTTTGGGCTCCTGCAAGGATACAAGGACGCCTCTCTTTCTCTACCTGGTAGTCTAGACACCTTGGACAATGCTCAGATGATCCCCACCTGTCACCATCTGGTGTCTCCCCCTCCCTTACCCCACCTTCGCTCATCCCCTAATGACCTCCCCCTCCCGCTACCACACAGAGCGACACAGGATTCACGCTGAGGTAATATTCCCTTGTCCTTCCTTGCCCAGTTTCGCCAACCTTGAGACGCGTGCCGTCTCCCCTCTAGTGAACTGATCTTATGTGGACTTCCTTTTCTCCTTTCCCTCCCGGTTTGCACTGACCTTATTGACAGTTATCACAAACATGGTAATTTATTCAAGGTGGTCAAGGTTAAAATGGTTTTTGTTGGGTGATTATCTATTCAATTATACTGATACAAACATGGATCGGATTTCTGTAATACTTTAGTTTTCCTGACTATTTGATCAATGCTAATAAACCAATCATTCCAGAAATTATTCATATGGACGAATATGGGAAGTTTTCTAAATTGGCAGAACACAAGCAAAGCTATTAGCCTACTCAAGCGGAGAAATCACTGTCCCCTCCATATCTCGAACTGAACTAGGACGTGCACGTATGTTTAACCATAAATGTGGTACCATCGATCTGCCTTCGCTTTAACTGGCTGAGGGAACCCTATCACTCGAAGGGCTAGACAAATTTCAATTCTGTCTGTCTGTCCGCACCATATCTCGTAAACTGACGCGTAGAAAGAACGCGAAATTTTTTCAGTATGCCTGTGAAAAATGACAAAGTTATTTAACATGTTTTTTTATTGACATACAGTTTTATTAATTTGGACAATATTTCATAAAATGTAATTTTAAAAAGTTATATCTCCCTAAAACTTGTATTCCTTATCTCTTAAACCATTAAAACATTACCTTGCCAAAAGCTGTATTCAGAAACACACGGTAAAAATACACTTTCTTCTCTTCAGCTTTTTTCGGTCTGATGAAAAATTAATCCAAAATGTCGACTTTCAATGCCTGGAAAATTCCTGGATTTTTTTCTGTTTTTCTTTTCAACCAGTTATTTTAAAGGGATAGGATTCTGAAATTTTAAAATATTAACCTCCATTGCACCACTTACTTACTATGTTAAGTATGAATTAATATTTACTAATCGTTAATGCTTTATTCCGTTCTTTGTAGGGGAGTTGAAAATCATAACCATGAGTAAGTGTTAAAATTGAAATTGTTCAGCGGTTTGTAATTTGGTATCACAGCTATACACATTTATTTCTATTTCTGATTAGTTGATGAACAGTTGGTATGGTTGTGGTGGAGGCAAGAATGTATGACCTGCAAAACTCAATTAATTAGTCTCTTCATCCCGTTGACTTATATTTTTTAAGTTTGTCATATAAAATAATATGACTACAGCATTCTGCATTTGATATTTCAAATATTTTCGCTACCCCCTCATTTGGACCCCCCTAAAATTAACGCGCCTGAAAAAATGTTTTCCTGTCTTACAAGATATTTCTCTGAGTGATTCTAAACCTCTGGGTATGTACGCTCTTAATCACTTCATGCACAAATTTGATAATTTTTATATCAGTACACCTACTTCTCTTTCAACTACCTGTATTCGTAAAGTTATGTAAAAACGGTAAGTAAACTGCAATGACGTCATCTGACAGAGCCGAAAGTAGATTGCGGAACCAAAACTAATCCAACTCCAGTTACAACAATGTCGCCGGGAGTAGAGCGGAGCGACCGAATACCATTGCCATGCACTCGATAGCCAGGGGGAAGCATAAACAAGGCCCCATAAACACTGGTAATGGGGCCCGTATGGAAATAGAGAAGGAGTCGAGGAAATGGAATCCATTTTGGAGGAGTACTGCCATATAATGGCCAATTAAAATTCATTGCAAGTTTATGTTGATATGTCTGAGTGTTTGTATGAGAAAGTCAGCATTGTAAGGTTGGTACCTTGCGTCTTAAGTTTCACAGTAATAGTTGCTCATTGAAGATTTTTTAAATTTTTGTATGCATATTATTGAGGTGTTTAAGACTAATTGTTTCCATGGAAATTACCACATTAGATTTATTTGATTTCAGTTTTTAAATGTTTCAAGAAATATATTCTTTATATTCACTAGTATAATCAATATTTTCCTTCACTGTCACTCAATTCTGAAGGATCTTGAGTAATCAAATCAAATAAACGCCTTCAAACAGAATATTTCTTTATCCATAAAAATTTGAACAGCATAAAAATTGTAAATTTGTTCAGTAACGTATATTCCAATGGTTTCAATATCTATTATAGTATATTACAGCAACAATTTAAACATTTCACTTCTTTTTTTCATTATTATTTAGTGAGTATCTTCTAAATTTCCCGATTCACACCACCTAGAAATATTGTTAACACAATTAAATGTTTGAATGTATTCCTGCCTTGCTGTACAGAGACATCTACAGTCAACGAATGTCATATTGAAATACAACTTAACCAAAGGTCATGAGAGTCGATTTCTGAGTGGTCTAAAACATCGGACCTTGGATACGAGTTAGGGACAGAGCAGGTTCACTTCTTGTCTGGGACGTAGCAATTTTTATTTGTAGCATCGACCTTATACTGTATCGACTCTCACTTATTATGTTTGTTAAAATCCTCGCAAGAGCCAGTGGTCCATTAGTGTGGGTAAAATAAGGTCTAAAAGGGAATCAGCCTCTATTTTGTGAGTAAAAAATATGTTGACTGAATAGTATATATACTCTTCAGTGCGAGTTTGAAATATTTTAAGACTTGTTGTCGAAGCAATGCTTAGACGTGACATGAACTGAAATTCTTAGTACATAGTTATATACATAGCTATATTCTCTTTAATAAATAGGATTTATTACAGTATTTATTAAAATTTAAAAAAAAAAAAAAAAAAAAAAAAAAAAAAAAAAAAAAAAAACCAGCCTACGTGCACGATTAGTGATTTTTAACAAAGATCATAAACGATTAATTTAAGGTTTGTGGTATTTTGGTATAAACAGTTCCTTGTTTAATTAAAGGTCTTGTTTCTTTCAAATAATCCAGTTGTAATACGTATTTCTATAACTTTACTCGTTTCGCAAAATTGTACACGGAATGCAAATAAAGAATAGTAACTTAAAACGATTGCTGGCTGCACAATATTATTTTAAAAATCATCCAGAACAAATATGGTGACGTGCCTTGAATTTATGCAGGCCCGCTAACTGGATAACCTCTTCGGCAAAACGAAATTCGTTAACTCCAAAAAACAAAAACACGTAGGGTTACAAAGCGGAGATTGCTTTTATTTTGGCTAACCGTGTTTCCTCACATTTATTGACTTAAGCTCCAGCTCCGACCGGGTGATTCCCGTTTTTATGGCGGCCATTATCAGTTTAGGGCAGGGCAACATTGAATTTGTGACTTGATTTTCTTTTAACAGGGAAACGGTCGCACTAGCCATTGTGTCAGCTGATGCACTGACTAACTCAATTATGTCCTATCTTTACTGCCAGCGAAGGTCAAGTTGTCAAAGACTATAGAAAAGTCAGATCCAATATACTGGATATTAATCCAATGTGTTACTATAATAGCCCCGATTAACCGAATCCTGATTAACCGAATGCTGATTAACCGAATCCTGATTAACCAAATTTCCCGATTAACCGAATTTATTCTTGGCAACATCATTTTCATTTATATAAAGAAATAACAATTGTACAGTTCAATGCAGCATAACCGGAGGTCTATGTATTCAATCGTACCATGTATGTCAATTTAAAAAAGACGATTCCTTATATTATTTCGTATTAACCGAGTTTTATTTAACCTAAATACCTCGGTCCCTTCGGATACGATTAATATAATTAATAATGTTATTAATTTTTTCATATGACAGCTGTTATTCTAACGCAAGTCATTTTATGAAATCAAGCCTAACATAAACTAACATTAATAATTTGTAATATAATCAGAAAGTAGAGTATATAAAGTAATCCTATTCCTAACATTTTTTGGTTTTATTACTAATATTCATATTCATGTCTATTACTATCTCATATTATTAGTGCTACTTTTCATTTGATTGCTGTTACAGATAATACTGATGATCTTTATAGTTATTATGTTATACCTTTTTTATCATACAGATTTACTTCGCTTGATTGTTATTATTGATTTATTAATTGTATTTAATAGTTTAAATTGTTATTATTATGACGGAGATTATTGTACTTATAATCGTAGTCATAACGATATGACTTGTTCAAGTTTTGTACTTTACAACTTGAAAATTTAGTTCATTTATGTGTTTCTTTGAAAGAAAGTTATAGATAAAAAATAATGTAGATATGCTGGGAAAAAGTCTTTAAACTACTTAGCCACATATTTCATTAATGAGACTTTTTAAGATGTTAACTGTCAGTAAGATTATCTGATAAGCTATTACAAAATTACTTTATGTTTATACATGTGTTTTTATCTGATTTCTAAAAACGTGACTGATTTGTGTTGATTGTGTGACTTGCGTGAAAATCGCGTGTTTCAACCTCATCATAACATGGATTGTAATTTAAAAGTAAAATATATTAAAATTAAATTGTCTGTTTGCATATGGACACGCTTTTTAAAATTTGTTTTAAAATATTATTACGATATTCAACTATTTTTTGTTCAAACCCAAAGAGCGTATTTAGTATCACATTCTTGCATTCCTGTGTCCGTCTTCTTTCTAAACGCAAAACAGAATTATGAAATATCGAATAAAATGTAATTATTGAAGATTTACATAACTACTTTGTTAATCGACTAAAGAGATACCCTAGCAAGTTACGACGGTAACGTTATCCTAAGAAATCCTGTACCTATGTACAGTTCCTACGGTACGCAGCGTGCAATGTCAACACTCGCGTGACGATAATGCCGCCATTTATTTTAACAGTCGCCATTTTCCTAACCTAAACAACTCTTTATCGTTGGCTCTCATGTTATTATTACATCTGTTTTGTTGTATTTTTCCCAACCAGTCATGAATATCAAATCAACCTAAACTACATACTCCACCTCTTTCTTTGAGCAGACAGAGCGATTTAACAGCTGTAAGAGAAAGTAATTACTAATTAAGAAACTAAACAGTAACTTATGCCATTTTTCTACAACGTATTGGATTTGGATGTTCAAGAAATTTTAGCTGAAAGGTGTGTGTTAGAGGGAACTCTTTAATAAATTAGAAATATACAAAACTTATTTTAGCTTGTTCTTTTAATGTTATGCACAGTTATAACAATTTTTGATCTCCCTCATACTGGTGCACAGAATGTAAATTTTATAAAACAGTCCAGCTCTAAAAATTTTCTAACACTTATTACTACAAAAGGTGTAACACAACGTTTCGAGGATTGGTGTCTATCATCTTCGTCAGGTGGAGGAGGTATTAATATATACAATAAAGAACAAAAAGAAGGAAATATAAGAAAGAAAAGGATTCAAACATACCCAAAAGCTGCTCGGAGTCCAGTCCATACGTTGTCATTGTAAACAATGAGCATGGTATTTTTGAATCCTTTTCATTCCATTCTTTTCTTCTTTCTGTTTTTATTTTTGTGTTTATTGATTTTTGTATCCTCCCGCCTGACGAAGAGGATGGATTCCAAATGTCGAAACGTTGCCTCATAACTTTTGTCTTAAATAACGATGGTAAATGTCCACACTTTAAACAAAGAACTTATTATTTCTTAACTATCCTATTTTTCTTTTAAAACATCTTTATTAAGAACCCAAAATCACTTTAAAGTCGTCGTATGTACGATAACTATTGAACGAAAGGTCTTGGAACTTGGTACATAGGTCGTGTTTGTCAAAGGAAGAAATATGGGAATTTTGGTGTTAAAGGTTAATATTAGAAGAAAAACGTTTAACATTGTACATTGATCTTGTGGGTAATGGCAACGAAACATAGCAGAATAAACAGATTTTTAAACAAATTGGTTACAATCGTATGACATTTTGTTACGTAACGTAGCACAGTTTTAGTATTGGTTTGTAAAATTTTAATCACGTTATGTAAGTTCTTCGATACTGAGAGAATGTATCCAAATTAACTGAATTCTCAACATAAATTGATCGCAAAATAATAATTCTTACGTACATATGTTTCATATACCAAATTTATTCAACTAGTCTATATTTCACTTCTTGATTTCGTTGCCTTTGCAACCCAACCGGTTTAAACGTGCTGCATACCACCCTGACTAAATCGTAACGTAGCATTTTTACTGCTTACTTCTGTAACACACGACTATCCACATATCACTCTACCCCTTTAACAACCGATAAAACAATAATCTAATAACTTACTTGGCCGTACCTTACCGCCGAGCACCCTCCACCAGACGCGGCCATAACTCAAGTTTGACTTCATAACCATTATGTCTTCACTTGTACTTAAACAATTTAAACGATCGCCATAAAAAGGCCGTAAAGCTTTAATTAAATCATGCTGTAAAAATTAACAACTAAATAACAAGAACAGTAAAATGTCAAGACCATAAATACTAATGCCGAGTTACAGGTGCCGTTAACGCCAGCGCCACGTAATGGCTCTTTGCTTTATTAATGACTCACTCATTTTATTAATCAATAAATCTTAGTGCTTTTTTCTGAGCACTTTATCGCTAATTGTGACCGTTCTCTGAGTGGGCATTTCGGAAAGCTTAATTCACAGAAAACACGATTTTGTCCTTTATGCGAGTAAAAAGTGTGTATTCGCGGAGTGAATTAAAACATAAAACACGAAATTGTGAAATGTAGTAGTGAAACTGAAAATGACGGATTCAAGTTTGATCAAACAAACATTGTTGACATATTGATACCTCTAACGAACTATATCAATTTCATCATATTAGCAACGTCTTCATGCATATATTTGAAATTTTTTGTATACGCCCCACTCCTTACTCGAGTTCGTCTATGAATTCAAAATCTCACACACCATATTTTCTAGCTGCAACTCTGTTCGGATAAATTAGGGATTTATGGACTCTTCACCACTATACACACACACTAACAAAGCTGGCTGTAGCGGCTTAGGGTAATTACTTTAAAGAAACTGTTTAATGCACTGAAATAATAGACACATAATGTATATGACAAACTAAAGAAAATGAGCCTATAGACGGCAATGTAATAACGAGTTAAAGTAGACAAATGATAATTTAAATATAGCCTAATTATTTAAGTTAAAAGTAACTTTATTATTTCATAAAACTGTCGTAATTTGACCCATTTTCTTTATTTTTTATACATCCGTAATCTTTAGGAGCCATGGCTTTATGAGCATAGCGTAGGGTTGTAATTGTGTGTGTTACATAATTATCACCTTCTATACCTCGAGGGGCTGCAAAAAAATCATTTCTATCTCTACGTACGATATTTCGAGAACGAATTGACCTATTGGTTTGAAGTTTTGCATGAAACTTCAACATTTATATATAAGCAACATCCAGTTCGATAATGGTGCATATCACTCCTTGGGATTTGGCTAAGAGTTAGTTTTACATTTGTCTTATTAGAAACCATGATGACAACGAGAAAATTCCAGAATTAATACACTTGTGAAAATACAATCACGTGATATTTTAAAACCTGACATAAAACTGCAGCTAATGAAACGGACTACAGACTTGAAATGTTGCATGCAATCTCAGAGTATTCGTGGCGTCCTCTTTCTTACCTTGTAAAATAGATGCCAAACGCATAATAAAAAGATACATCATTTAGATCATTTATCACTTATCCATCACATATTTTGCCGTAAAGCTTTTCAAATCTCGAGAATCCAATATTTGAGCGGAAAACATAAACATATATCGTAAAGTTCAATATTAACGGAGCATATATTACGCTGTGAGGGGCGAGATGCAGGTGGGAAGGGGGGAAGGAGGGGGGGGGAGGTTGTCAAGGAAATGGATTTCATTTTCTCGCAACCGTTTGGAGCGTCAATAATGGTTCAATTAAAATTCATTGCTCGCTTATACACAGTAAATGTGCTGAAAGATTCTCACACAGTTTACGCTCGGAAACATTTCTGATACGTTGATAATACAGTGACGGTCTTAGAGGTACGTAGTCGGAGAGCATTTAGTAGAAGACAAATCTATACATATATATCCAATTTATAATCGTAGTTTAGTCAGTACTTTTTATTAATTAATTTGAAATACGTTATAGCTTTACCTTGTATATAGATGTTAAAAGGCTCGACAAAGTGTATAACATATACTTGTTTCTAATATCCAAGTATACACTATTACATGCTGCAACAACTTCACACTTCCTTTAATGCTGTGTGCAGCATATGTATGAATTTGGCTGGAGACAATACTTGAACACTGGAAACTCTCAAAGAAGGATTTCTCAATTTATGGCTAATATTTACACAAGACTGAAGCATATAAACAACCGACATCTTTCGTGAAGGCAAACATTAATAAGAATCGATACAGAACATTAAGGTTCTTAAATAACAGCAACTAGCAACAAAATTCTAACTTAATGGATTGCAAAATGAGCGCTAAAAATTGTGTTATTATTTTTAATATTTCAGTTTTAAGGAGAAGGACTTATAGGAAGATCACAACACTGTCCATTTAAATTCCCCCAATTTCCACATTTTGAATATTTGGACGGTTCCCATTGCAGCCTTAGTGGCCATCATGAACTGAATGAAGAACATATCGTAATCTCTGAGACAACTAGTCATTATTCCCGAAGAAACTACGATCTAAAACCAAAATTCACCAAGAGTTTCATGCTTTAAGGCGTGCCAAGTCAAAGATAATGTTATTGGAAATTTTGTGGTCAGAGATAACTTTTATGAGTTGGACATTTGGGCATAATTTAGAAATTTGGCACATAGTACGACGAAAGCCATACATAAATAGTTATTCTAGTATAAGAACTTGTCTGCGGTTGATGCCAAGTCTATGTTCTGTTTAGTAACGTTTATAAGAGGTGCCGCTGAAGAAATTTTCTAACGGAAAACGAGTAACTCCCAAAAACACACAAAGAAACCTAGGCATTACGTGAGGTCGACCTCGGTGACAGCATATCGCACCTGAGGTAAGGTAGGCCAGTGGGGCAGATGCACGGACCACCGGCAGGCACGGGTCCTCCAGCACGCGAGGTAACAGTATCCGAGCCATCTGGCATCGCCCGGGGCTTCAACCACTCTCGCTCAACATCCCCACCTCCTTTCACTCAATGGAGGTGTTTTTGAAAATTTTAGTTATTTTCTGTGAACACTGGGATGACTCATCTCCGTACTATAAATTACCTGTTTTTCTCTAATACATTACTATATTTGCTCTATTTGATGATATGTTGGATTTTACCCATAACACAGTAAACGGCAACAAAACGCAGTTTTAAAATGTTCGACCGATTTCATTTTTTACCTTTTCCAAAATAATACAAAATCATAACTAAAAATGAAGCATAAGGACTTTCTATGAATCTTTGTCTATTTAAAACCAAATTTTACATCGAAATTTTTTTAACTCAAAATATTTTTATTTTAAGTTGAAGGACCTTATTTCCAGATTTTTAAAATGAAAATGGCACGGTTATTAGTATACTTTTTCGGGGTTGGACATGAATGGAATACAACACCGTATTTTGTATCTTAATGGCATAACATTCAAAATTCTAATGAGACACTAACGCCATTTTACAGTAAAATCTGTACTGATGGACAGCACCGAAAGACTCCAAAGAACTGTGTAACAAGGCTATGAGATATTCCAATATCGGGGTCTGTACAGGTTCTCACGGCAGAGTAATGTTGGGCCGAGAGATCTTGCAGCAAACAGTGTGTAGATGGCTGAGGGCTATACAAGGCTATTAAACGGCAAGACTTACCTGCCTCTCTCTCTTTCTCTCTCCCCCTCCCCACAAAGTCTCTTCCCATTACTTTTTTAATAACTCCCTTCGAAATCCATTCCCCCTCTTCCCACATTCCTCCAACCCTATCTTTTGGTTTATTTTTCAATTTGTTTCGTTCGTTGGTAATATGACATGAAACGTGTTATGGGTCTGTAATTCCTTCTTCCTTTCTCTCCTCCTTATTTGAATACGCAAATTGAATGCGCTCTGTCCTCTTGTTGTTGCTTCTGCATGTATGTGTCTCATCGTTGTTTTTCATATTCAGGTTTGGTTATCGTTATCGACGAGTAGCGTTTTTATGATTACTCCGATGAACTCCACACATCCATCACTTAGAACGATTGCTCCAGTTTTTTCATCCTAATTATAAGCAAAGTGTATACAAGTAGTTTTAAACACAATGTCCATGATTACGATGTAACTTAAAACATTTAAAATGTACTTTTTTATATCTTATCCTAGTTACTTTAGGAATATATAATTTAAATAAATTATTTTTAAATCGTTACCTTACCTTTTAATGTTCTTCAAGTGAAGACATTACTTTTCATGTAATTCCTACATACCCAACAAACAACAAAAGTAGAAAATGCGAAAAAAGAAATATACTAAATAAAATAAGGAAAAGAATGAACAATAAAAAGATTTTCAATTTACAGTATTGAATTATAAGATTGTAGTTAATTAGCCTAGAACACTACGTTGCTTTATTTATTTTTATTTGGGTCTTTCAATGCCGATGGTATTTAACGTTTTAAAAGTGAAAGGTCAAAATCCAATTTTAATTTCCAGTTGTACAATGTAATTGTCCTCCCAGGGAATCGAACCCGGACCTCTCGGCTAGAGAGCGACTACCCTACACCGCGTTGAAGGTTCAAAATGAGATGCTTACCAACCTCAGGGAAGAATGACTGGAGCGTAGCTTTGAAATGGATTAATACTATAAATAAAATAATTTACACTTAGCTACAAATTGAAGATCTGTAGCTTTACTAGTCCATCAGCAGTAATTCTGCCTGGCGCTGGTACGTCTGGAGTCCAGCTGGAGTCCTGAATCCAACTACTTTTCATTGTTCTAGAGTGACACCATTTTTATTCGAGCGTTTGATCAATTTTTACTGTAGGACGATAAAAACATCGGAGCTCAAGCGGGGGAAACCTCTTAAGCGTCCATGGTCGATTCTTGAGGCAAAGTTAATGGTGTGTGTGTGCTCATAATTGCATTAGTAAAGGTGTAAATGAATTACGAGCAGCCAGAGGCGACTCCCAAGTTTGTGTACACGTGTCCGTCCGTCGCCCGCGATCCGCTTATCACCACAATGGTCTATCTCGTTAACACGTAGCTTGCTCACGTCACGCTTCATCCTCCAACCGCACTCTACGGCTTCCTGCCCGTTTGCTTTCCGTACTTTTGACTGAAAACTTCAACATCACCCAGAAAAGAAGGGAACAATGGTTCGTTTTCGTTGAGAATTACGCCAATTTTACGCATCGAGTTCGAGTATACAGTACATTACGATGAGGACCATTAATTGTTTACATATCTTGATGAATAATGCTCATTCGAAATCGGACACAAAGTCCTAGACCCTCAAACATTTTTATACGTCTTGTTTGTAAGTAAAGTGAGGAAAAATTGTCGTCAGCACGGAAGTCTTAATTTTATTCCAAGATTTGTATGATCTTAGAACAGATCTTAGGCTTTCAAAATACCACCTTATTATTTGCTTCCATAAGAGCCCAATTGAGGAAAATTCGTGAACTCCCAAAGATTTTACGTCATCCTAAATGATTTACAGAATGGTTTAAAATGGCTTATTTGAACCCTTTACTTTCTGCCTCATTTTTTGGAGTGTATTGGATTTTGGATAAGGCACTACCTAAATGATCTTCAGAACGATCTCAGATTTTCTGCCTCATTTTTGGAGTCTATTTGATTGTGGATAAGGCACTGCCTAAATGATCTTCAAAATGATCTTAAAATGAATTATTTGAACCTCAGATTTTCTGCCTCATTTTTGGAGTCTATTGATTGAGGCTAAGGCACTTTCTAAATGATCTTCAGAACGATCTTAAAATGAATTATTTGAACCTCAGATGTTCTGCCTCATTTTTGGAGTGTATTGGATTGTGGATAAGGCACCGCCCCGGTGGGTATGACAGCCCTCCGACACCTGTTGGTCACGTGATCCAGACAACAGGTGAGGCGGGTCTGGCGCAGGGCTCTGTCCCGCCCGTTAGTGAAGATTCTCGGACCCTCGGTCAGCCAGCGCAGGTCTCTAGAAGCTAGTAGTGTTTGACGTGGTTCTAGTGTGTTGTGAATGAACGCGTGGAGATATCTGGAATCTATTAAGTACTGTGAGTTTCATAAGTTATTTCTTGTTTGTTTGAGTTATTATTGATGGCGGATAATTAGAACAGGTGTTTTGCTCAACATTGTCATCATTGGGTATTTAATTCGTGGTAAGCGATCATTTCATCCTGAAATCTCTTGTTAAAGACATAGCTTAATATATTGGTTTCTTATTTACTCGTATATCACTTTATTGCGGAATCACAACACCAACAATTTATAATTTATATTCTGTGAGGTCTTTTGATAACAACGCTATCTTCGTCAGACGAATTTACTTTTGTGATGTGCCTTGTTCGATAGGCTAGTTATCGAAAGGCCTCACGGAATAAAAAAAGTTATAAAATGTTAGTTTTGACTTTTAAATATAGTGGCTAAATTGTCTTGTTTGGAATTTTCTTGAACAGCAGGTGCCACTAAGTCAACTACGCACTGAATTTGGCGGGTACATATCATCCTTACTTACTCTATTTCTCTAAAGTAGTATATAAAAATTATGGAAACATTCCAGTTTGTAACGAACCATCATTGAGTTATATTCCTTGTAATTATCCTCAGTATTTTAACTACAAAAGTTCAAGATAAGATCGTCAAAAAAGTAGTTACTACAAGGAATTTATTACTTTAATCTTCCGGGTAGTACTGATTTCATGGGTATTATATATTCATTTCTGTAACACATACATATAAAATTCATACAGGTTGGTAATTGAAACCCGTTCACTTTCAACCAGCCCACAATAGTCTCGAACAAAGTGCCCCAACAATACTCTAATATATTCGCTTCAATATCGAGGGATGTCATATATTTTACTGACATGAACACATTTTCTCTGTTCCCTTCTCGCATATGACAAGGCTGTGCTGATATAAATTTAATATCAGTCTCGCGTTAGTCAGAGCAGACAATGTCTTATTTTGTCTCTTTTCCTCTTTCAAAAGTTCTACGTTACATAGGTCACAAAATACTTGTGTTCAGTACGGTTCCACTTGTAAATTTATTTCTAATTAAAGATAAAGCACTCGTTTCTGTGTAATAATCAAAAATACAATGTTTTATCAACTAAACACACACATTGATAGTACTGACAAAATGCACAAATAAAATTACGGGCATAAATCAGTTACAGATGAGCACCTACAAACTAGAAAAGACTTTTGTACTTACTCTGGTTTTCTTCGTAACTGGCCTTGGTTATAACACTGTATTCAGAATTGTTTACTGATCGATTTTTCAATGGCTTGACCGTGTCACGCAAGACTTTCTCTTGAGAAAAGTTATTATTTAACTGTTGAACCAGTTAGATTCCAAGAACAATAACAATTAAGCCTGAACTAAAAGAACCGATTACCTTCCCCTTTCACAAATTTGGACAACTCAGAAAGTACCGTAATTTCAAAGAAGTTTTTTATACTCCGATAATTTAATTAATTACACCGAACATTTTTAAGGGAAAAATGGATCTAACCCACTTACAAATTTGTATTGACCTCCTCAAAAATCGAACCCGTGACCTCTTGGCCGTTACCCCTACACTACGATGAATGATGGGGAAAGGCTATCGTTCATTTAGTATAACTAAATTTAGTTGACGTTGTTTTAATAAATAAGACATGTAGGCTAATTCCAGTAGTTTAAGAGCGGTAAATCTATTTTATCATCCGCTTATAGCAGTTAATAAAAGAGTAGAAAGCTAGTTCCTTTACCAAATTAATTAGACTTGGATGGTTTTATGTAGAACTCAATGCTAGGAGACTTTGTCATCATTAAAATATTTAATAAGAAATTATAAATCTTGTTGAAATTAATTTTAAATACATAACCAGTAGCACAAAAACATGGCAGCTGTATTGCCGCAGGTAAAGAAAGAAGTAGTTAAGCCACAGTAAATTTTAGGATTAGTGTTTTGTAAAGATAAACCTTCACCGACTAATGTAAATTTACACTCTTCATAGCATTTGAAACAACCTTCGCTCGTTAATTACACATTCAGGAATACAGCTTACAACCAATTAGGATTGAAGTGCCTTGAAATAGGAATGGAATAACAATTCTGTGCGGTATGTTATTACTCTGACATAAACTCTATATTTCGAAAAGAAAAACGTCATCATTAGAGCGTTACCTTGAAAACATTATATTAGCCCATCTGTAAAATTATAATTCTCCTATCTTTGGAAGTATTAGTGGATGTAATTTGATATTATATTTAGAAAATACGTTTAGGTTTAAAAGATTCTTTATAAATTTAATAATATTAAGTTTATTTATTGTTCATTTTATATTTAAATGAAAGATAATACTAATAAGAATAAAGGAAAATGTTCTAAGCCTATGTTGTAACGATAATTAGACAAATCTACATAAAAATGAAATTAACAAATAACTTCAGTATGATAAAATAATCATGTCATAGTGTTGGAATCACGTTAAAAAGACTTTGAACTCACACTATATAATGACGAAAGCAACTGTGAAGAAGCATCATGGGTAGTTGGCGGTATTTTCAAACCGAGTATAAAATAATAAAATATATATTTCTTCAGCGTATAAAAATCTACAGTAGTAAACTAATCTTGTTATCAACAAAAATATTGTTGCTTACAAGTAAGTAACACTGCCATGTTTCATTCTTACATTTTGTCGTAGAGTATTTATGAAGAACTAGATCGTTTTGTCTTATAATTCCGAGATCGTGTCGTGAGAAAGACACACCCACAATAAATTAAAGGCAATCCACCCGTCGATCTTGATGCAATCAACCAGGTCTCTTATTCTGGTTTGTACTAGTTGATTACTTTTGACCTTGGAAATTATTATAAAAACCCAATCTATTGATTTTGCAGGTAAAACCAACATTCTTGTGCTACAAAGTTGAGTATAATGTTTGGCTGATTTTCGTCGATCAATCCATAGTTTTTATATTCAGGATAGTTACCGCGGGATAAAATTACTGTACATCAGTTCTAGCCAGTCATGGATTTTTTCTGGTCTAGTAATCTTCTTTTCCATAGTGTTCTATCTCATTTTTCATGATCTTCTCTAAATTTCAGTGATCTCCATGTTTTTAATGGTGTAGAATGTTGTCCTACAGGTCAACGCCGTATGTTTTAGAATGTTTTACTCTTTGCAAGTCTGCCTTCTGCTGTTTTAGTCTTCCAAAATGCTTACGGTACGCACCAAACGTCCATGGCCTTAAAGCAATGGGCTTCAGTCAAAATTGGTTTACCATGGATTTCCTTGAATATCACCCTCGTCCACGGTTCTCTACTCTATTAGATTTTATCATGAAATGTGATTAAACAAATGCTAGAACTGTGCAAAAATTATCTGATCCCCATAAAGACTGCACGTGGAGATTCAATCAAACCATCCACCACTAATTTTAAACCAATATCCAACTTTGCTGTAATTTATGTGACACTCACCAGCTGATTGTTTGCACGCCAAACAGCTGTTTTGTGCTGTTTGATGCTATCACGCTGTGTCGGCCGACTGCTACAACAGCCTCTCAGCTGTGTTATGTGCAGCAGCTCACACGCGCCTATTGCACTTTGCACGCACTCCACTCATTACTCATGTTATGAGTCCAGGATAACCTTTGCGTTTCTCTTTTTCCACGCTATTTCTGATTTATTATTTTGTCTCCGGACGTAAATCAGTCGTGGACTAGTTTCGAATAGTTAGTTCTGATTAACGTGACTAGGCTTCTGGCAAAGCCTTTTCCTTTAGGAATGGTTATTAAATATATTTTCTGTACAGTACATGTGATATTCTTCGCTACAACCTTATGTGTAGAATCGTATCTTTTGTGGAACACAGGAAGCCTCCCGAATCATTAGGGTTATTCGTTGCCGATCTATGATATTATACTCGTATGTTTTACATTTTACTTCCTCCTTGAATAGTACAGGCTAAATGAGACAACAAGTGGTTTGGATTTTTAAAACCCAAGGTTTTTTAGAGCTTCGTTTAATTTTTAATAGACTTTCGCTTAAGCCTATGGGTTTGGCCCTCTGAGAGGTCACAAATTCGATTCCCGGGAAGGTCAATAAAACTTTTAATTGGATCTAAACTGTTTGGCTTTAATATGTTTGATACTCCATATACAAAACACTGGCTTGGAGGTTACAGGGGTTTTCGGACATTTGCCATCGTTCAGTGATAAACAAATAGAGATCTGCAATCTCTTCTTCAGGTAAATAACCTAATACATAATTGAAAACTGGGTTAAAATAAACAAATCATACCAGAGCGTTGTGACATGCGTAAGTCAGGAATAACAACCACCACGTTGTGTGTCAACTTCACCAACTCTAAAACATGTACTTAATAAATAACAAAACACAACACAGTTATTAAAACTGAACTACAGAATACATGTCACAATAGTCTGCATTCGCCGACCAACCACCTACGACTGATGGCAAATGTCTGGAATACTCCTGTTTCCTTCACAATCCTTCCCTTGTCAAAAACAAACTTCAACAAAGAAACATTGGCTTCAAAATAATTCTTAAAAAGGTTTGCATTCTACCTAAACAGGGTTTAAATGAAAAATATATATATATACATACAATTAAACCTACAAGTTAACTAACTATGTGACCGATTTATCTGAATTGTGGCCTGAGTGTAGTCTTTTATCTTCAGACTATTTTATAAGGCATTTTTACAATGTAGTAACAAAAATCAATATTGTATTTTGTACATTCAAGTCTTAGGGAAATGTCCTGCCGAGAACTCCTCAATACGATTAATCCAAGATACGAGTAATTAAAATAGGAGGATGTGTGCCAGTTAGTGTAATACGCTTTAAGGCTTTCAAATTTCCTAGAAACCATCTCATTGGTTTCGCCCTCGTTTAGGTTAAGGTATTTGAGAGCGACGCCAATTAAACTCAATATCTGCTTATTTTCCTCATGGGAATCCGTTAATAAGAGATCAAGAATTAAAACATATTCTAGATATTTAAGATGTCACTTTGTATCTTTGTTTGGAAACAACTTTTTTTCTGTTCCAGGTAAGCTTGCTTGAATCCTGTCTCATGTGGTAAGTGTGATTTCTATACAAAACAGTCTAGAAGTAAGGGTATTTATCCGCTAAAAAGTGAGAATTCAGGTTCAATTCCCGGGAGGTCAACAAAAATGTCCAAACATGTTTAGGACCTTTTCCCTTCAAAAACATTTAGTACAGTCGACTAAAAATAGCTTTTAAATAGTCTCCTAGATCATATCAGAATTTAATTCCGTACTATTACTTATAGATTATCCGAGTATTGCTTTCAAGTCTGTCGGTACATGTAACAATTTACATCTTTATGTTATAGACTGACTTAAATTAGTGACATTCCAGTTTTTTATATGACTAGAGATAATGTAGAATCTTTCGTGATTAACAAAATATTTATGTACTCTAATTTAATCTTGGACAAATCGTCTTTTTAAAATTTCATTCAAGAATATATTTTCATGTTCATTTTGATTTAATTATCCTTATCTAAGATAGATGCAAAATACAACTAAAAGAAGATATATTCAATGATTTTACTGTGAAGAATTTAATATTATCATGAAGGTCTACACCTTCATTGAGTGCTTTTAAATTAAACATAAGCCTCATTTAGTTGGTTCTCGTAGCAGAACTAAGTCAAGTTTTTGATAGCTAAAACAAAAGTTTGTTTGTCTTCAATAGACAACATTTATTTATTTTTTTTATTTCGTTACACTTTATGTTTGATGTTTCATTTTCCACTAAATTACAGTCACGTAGGTTTTAGTTAAGTCGAATTTGGTAAAGTAGTTGTGACCGCCGTGGAAAGCTTGAGAGTACCAAAATAACTGGATTTAAGTAATAATAATAAAAACGTCAGTGACACACCAAAGCGCAGATGTCGCCCCAAACCACCGACATCTGCTAGTAATCCCGGACAGTTTGATGAAGACCAATTTATAATTTCTGGTGCACGGTTGACTAATTATCCCAGATGGCTCAATAAATCAGAGGCCGACCCAGGTTTAGTTTATGACAAATAATAATTTCGTTGGTCCCCTATAATATCGGTACTGTTAGAAACGAATTAACTGGAGTCAATTTGAAGATAACGATCTAATAAAAAAGAGGAGTAGCCATTGTTCGACGGTGCTGCTCCGGTGGTGAGAAGACGGACCACAACTAACCTGTAATTTGTAAGTTATACCGTGGTAAGGAATGCGATAGTCATTGTGTACCATATACAAATTATACATGGTTCGGTTGAAAACCTCATTATGTTAAGTTTATCTGGTCATATCGAGGTGAACGACAGTGTACAGTCTAGCTAGAAAGTGAGATTCTTGCTGTAGACCTTGAATAAACGTGTTTTGCTCTTATTTCCTTAATTTAATTTTTTATTTTAATAGTTTGTAAATTTTTTACAGTTTGGTACCATTTATAATAATTTACTCAGTCTATATCAAATATTTCTAATAACATATTTCCTAACTATTAATTATTTTAATCAAAGTTTTATAAATTGGTACGATTGATTATTTGTAGTATAGATCAAAGATTTAAAATATTTCTTCTTTTGGATAAGAAGGCCATTTTACGTAGTATTTTATGAGAATTTATTTAGTTAAATACAAAAAAGAGAAAATAATAACGTAAACGAAATAACAGCGAAAAGAAAAAAAGTACTGAGATATTGCAATCATCCACTCCTTTTACTTTTACTTTATGATGTTATACAGTGAAAAACTAAATCTTTTTTTAATTTATACCCAACCCTAACAAATAAAATGTTAATAGTTTTGTCTTATTTTGTAATATCTTTTACACTCTGAGACTGTTATGAAATTTAGCACAGAACTTTGTAAAATCGGTCGCTAAATTGAAAACAGAAATAATATATTTTTAATATTTCGCATGATATCCTTATAAGAAAAATAGGCTTGCGAAAAAAATAATGACAGCAGTGCTTTAGCTATTATTGATAAAAAAAATAGGAAGGACTTACATCGCTATGACATATCATTTTAGTACTATGTTTTATTATTTTATAAATTTTTGGGCTGCATAAGTTATTTTATTTAATATTCAAACCAATAAAAAAGAACTTTTTTATTAAAACGGCATGTATATATGATTTTATCAATTAACACATTTTTTTGCAGTCTGTTCCCGATTTATCGTCATACAAAGTTATAAAAGAATCAAAAGGATATTACAATATTAAAATATAGGACACAGTGAACGATAGATTGTGGTTTAAGGTGGACCCAAGCTAAAAATACTATCAATTTAATAATCTCAAACACAGGAAACCTTTCCGCCCTTATGAATGATGATGATGATGTGTGATGAGAAAAAAGGTTATAATAACACTATTACAATTTTGTGATAATCAACCAAACTATTAACGATATTGGATTAAATAAAAACTTTACAAACAGTATCAAAAATCGAAACCACCAAAGTAACTATTCCGAGGCTAATGACCTGTCGTTACTTTCATTTACTTCGATGGGCAGAACATCTACATCCATTTTCCATCTAACGATGATCACAATTAAACGCCGGAAGAGATATTGCAATGCGGAGTTATTGTGTCTGATGCTGCAATTTGCATGTTCGCACATCCATCGAATCTCGACCGCCTACATTCACAAGTTCCAGTGAGACAACTTTTGAACTAACCTGCACCTTCCGTTGTTCCTGGCAAACTCTGTACCGTTGACAATACTGTCGAAATGCGTTGCAGCAGAAGAAATATTATTTATTTCATTAATCTTCTTAACTCTTGATTCGTTCGTTATATTTTCATTGCGTAAAGTTAGTCCTCCTACAGCACTGTTTTACAATACAATGATGGTATTGTTGGCTAAACTTTGGCAATAGTATTATATGATTCTACAGCGCAGCGTTTCTGGTCTACCTGGTATGTTAAAAGAGAGACTTAAAGATTTAATGTTGTGTTATACAAGACATTATTATGTAATCAGCTGTTGCACCTCACAGACTTTAAGTACTATCAACAGGTGCACTTTTTCCTCCCATAAACCACTAAACTCTCTCTTGGAATACCGTAGAAGGAATGTAATGACGTGTGTTACACTGTGACCCATATTTACATATAAGTTTTCGTCAGATACCCCCCCCCCCCACATTTTGTAAAGCTTCAAAATAGTAACCACTATGAGATTCGTCAATTTAAAGCTAATGCCAACAAATCAAATACCTCGTTATTATTTTAGTCATTAATGTTGATCTTTTTTAATTTGGTTAGGTTCATAATTGTGTCTACCGCTGGACTTGGGACTAACTCAGTATTATGTGCCTACACTTGCCTTTTTACACGAACCCGTTTTGGTACGCACGAACTGCTAGGAATTCTACTTAGGGTTTAAAAACTCCGGTTACTCACAAATATCTCATGGAGTTCACGAAATCTTCATGGGATTCGTGGAGCCCTTGTGGTGTACACAACCTCCTCATGGGATTCACGTCGATGAATTTATGAACTACGTTTTGGTTCATGAATTCCTCATTAGGTTCTCGAACTTCGTATATGTGCAGTCTACGAACTTCTCGGACACGTCGTGGAATTCAAGAACTCCTTGGGGGGTTCATGGACCCGTAGGTTTCATACTCTCCCCTGAGGCGAGATATTGTTGTAAATCACTTGCAATCTTTGTGTGTGCATGCTGAATTCGGATACTCTAGATCTGATGGTTCCGGGATATCGTACATTATTTATGAAAGCAGAAGTTGAGTCATTTTTTAGTCCTACTTCTCACTGTCTTAAAGGTCAAAGGCCTGGGCGAGTGTCCTATCGAATCAAATAATTAGATGATTTGATACATTATAAGGTCGAGAGCACTGATAAGAATGTTACGACCACAAAGAGGATTTTCAGTATCTCGCATTAGATTGTGTAATCATCTTAGATTCAACTCTTTTTTGCGAAGGTCTGTTTCAGCAAATACTTGCAAGTAGAGTTGTTGTTCAACAGTGACTTCTTTGTTCTAAGTTCCAAGATGCTCTTCTCCGTATCTAATCATAGAACGATTTCTTGGTATCTTGCAAGCAACAGATCGGGGTTCAGTGGCCTGCGATGGTATTTAGCCAATATGGTTCGCTCAACGGTAAACCCAGTTGACGATGTAGCTCGGATGATGACGAGAGGAACCAGGCTCGAGAGCTCAGGATGATGAACATATTAGATGCGTCATGTCGTCACATCAGTGGTCTGGCAAGCGTGTCTGTTAACACAGTAACTGGCTGATCTGATACGATATGAACATCAAGGGACATCAACCTTGGTTTGGGTACGTGTCATTGTTTCACTCGCTCAAGATTTCAGTGATTCACAGTTGATACTGAAGAAAAGTTAGGCAATGGAATAAAATTCCTTGTTGAAAATTCCAAATTCATTCAAGAGGTCGAAGGGAAACTTTTAGACTTTTTGTGATTCTGGAACTGATTGGATTTGATTCTCCTTAAATTATCTTAATTGTGCTGTGGTGTACAAATTACAGCAGCTCTTGGCTAGCAAATGCAATTTGTCGAAGAAAAACTCTTTAGTACTTATCCATTAGGTGTCCAAATTCAGATTTCATTCATATACTGTAATTGATACATCTGTGTTGGATATAACCTAACTTTTGTTATAGGGAAAAGAACAATCGTTCAATTCTTGAAATACTTCCAACTGCATGGAGGCGCCAATACTGATCCTCAAATTCACTTTTAAGTTTAAGTGGAGAGTGCACTTTACATAGACTTGTGAAGATATCTCTGCAGACATTTTAGCAATGCCAACACACACTTTAGCAGATACCAGAAGATCCAACGTACTCTTAACCCGTGGCATAACCGATTTCTGCACTACCTAGAGTACAACGACCGCCAGACCCAGACGAGTATTTACTTGTAACATCTCTCCGACAATTCACCTAACTGAAAGATCAAACCTGCTCAGACCACGAGAAGCCAAACGGACGGAAAATGGTCGCCGTAATTAAATGTTGTAAAGACAACTGTTCATGTTATTATTGTTAATGGTGTAGTGCCACAAGAAACAGTAATTATGTCTGACAACAATGGACTGGCAGCCATAAAACTAGAGAAAGAAGTAGACATTGTGAAGAGAGGGGAGAGGGGGAGGTGAGAGAGAAAGAGAGAGAGATCGAGGAGAGAGAGAGTTGACTCTAACCTTGGTCCCGGAATCCGGTCGAAGATTGAGACAGAACTCGGGATGGAAGAATTGAAGATTTCATCTGTTACGCTCTGCTTAACGTGTAATAAACATTCTTTTCCATATTGCCTTTCTGAGCAGGTTGTTGGTTATGGGCACCTTCACGTTTTCACCGAAGACTGTACATTCTTCTACGAACATTTACTTGCCATTCCCCAACTCATGCAGGATGTCTATGCTTGTAAGCCTGTACCATCTTAGAATTGAATCTTTAATGGTGGTTTATTAAATAATAAAAATATTTGTATTCTATCCCACCATTAAAAAAAAAAAACCATGATGAGATAATAATCGTAAAACATCTAGCATACACCCGACCATGACAAACTATTGTATTCGTTTCTCAAAACTAAATAAATCTTTACCAAACTCTTTTGATAAATATTAAAAATGCTTTCAGATGCAAACTCCAATCGATGGTATATTTTAGTAACAGTGGCTACTTCACAAACCTAAGATATCTTCAAGGCCATGTATCTATTGCACGACAAAACAAGAAACAACCCTGTTGTAAAAAAGATACCCTCCAATTAATCTATAAAAAACACTGCTGTATCGTCTTTCTAACCTAAGAAGTCTCTTCTTCAATCTCTATGAAATATGTTGTGTTTTTTACAACACTTACTTGTGGGCAAGTTGAAGTTGGTTCAAGAAGCATTTTTCTTTGCCCACTATTGCATTGGACTAGAGAGATCGTCTGTTGGGAATCTTTTGGGTTTTGTAGACTAATTCCGTATCATACTTATGCTCATAACATCTGATATCCGAACTTTTAAATATTTCAGTTGTTAAACACCAGTTTATAATATCTTTCTACATTCGGAGCGAGTTGGTGGGGAATAAATATACACATATTGTAAATAAAGACAAAAATACGTAAAGTAGTGTGATAAAAACATTTGTATTTTCTCATTCTTCCAAGGTAATTAATAGTAATCTCTGTATAAATCATCAATGCGGAGTTTTACCTTAAATTGTATTAATTTCTGAACTACTACTGTTACAAAACCATGCTATAGAACCATGTCCATGCTATAGATCAGAATTTTAAATACTAAAACCTTTCCATTGCCTCAGAGTAAGGTTTATATTTTCTTCCCTACGCCTTCATCTGATTTTGTTAGTAATTTGACGTTAAATACAACACCTTTGCAAAACCCTGAATAGTATGATTGAGGTATGCATTTTCATTGTTATTAGGTGTTTTTATTGCTATCCTTAGTGAATAGTGGATATAGTCTCCGTCGAAGTTTAAGGAACTAAAAAATAGAAAATATTTAAAATTAAATTATTAATCGTTAAAGGGTGAAAGGTTTTATAGTTAGAAGAAATAGACTCAAATACAGAAATGGTTACTTCCAGATCGTTGATGACAAACCAATTTATTTCTTACTTTTCACAGATAATTTATTTACTTTTCTGTAAGTCCCTAATGAAAAATTTGACACTAAGTGATAATTAAAATGAATGCTACAAAAGAACAATAATAGCATACATCCTTTGTGAACTTACTATTTACGTCTCTTGAAGTATTTTTACATAATCGTGCTCAGTAAAATTTACAATATTGTAATCTCAGCTACATTTTTAACATTGAAGGAGTTGAAAAGCATCGCAATAACAAGGAACAAATGAACAAAGCAAGTGCTGTATGAAACAGTTGACAAACTCCACTGCAGTCGTGGCGGGGTGTGTTGGGCAACTGGTTTTTTAGTAATCCCCACTTAGGAAACAACTATTGCCCCACCGCTTGTGTACACATTCCATTGTCATTAAAACCCCATTAGAACGTTCTTCATTTGCGATAATTACTTATTTAATCTGATGGAATCCAGTAGCTTAACATTTTTATAAGTCAACTCAAGCTGTGCTGAATTACAATTTTAGTAAACGCTCTTTGATTTGTCCAATTTGCAGTTTCGAACAGTAAGCGTACTATAACGGATGTTTTTTAGGCAAACGTTTAATAACAATGTCACATTGCTTCCTCCTTTTTTTGTGAATTTTTTTCATTTTATGGCAACCAATGATTATTTTCCGGTAGATTTGAGCAATGGGTGAGGGGAAAAATATAGTTTCACCAAAATTCCCCTCTCCAGGTAGAACCTGGAAGCGGACAAATTAAACAACCCGTGATAGGGCTCCAAGTGTTCTCATTGGTGCCTAAAGTGAAGGTCCACCTTGAATATGAAACAGCACCTGAAATTTACAGTATCTAGTTCGGAATCTGCTTGAATGAGAATGCAAATTCAATTAAATGTTAGTGTAATAAACCGGATAATTCGATTGGTCCCATACAATCACACAAATCGGTATTTTTCTTCATTTGTCAGTTGTTTCTCTTTCTTGGACATTTAACTATTCCCTGTCCTTTTATTTATTGAAAAAAATTGATAAAGAATAAGATAAAAATAGAAAAAGGTGGATTTAATAGACCGATGGGAAGGAACTGTCTGCCTACCTACTATACTAGTAACGCTTGACAGCTGATGTATCTCCCAAATCAGTGTTCAACTACGAAAGTCCATGTACGCTGCCCATGTAATAATGTAGTCCATGTAATATTGAAACCCTTGCAATTTCCAAGATTAAAAGATGTAAAATTTATATTGTGCAAGTATTCAGTAATCGTACACTGAAGTAAAGCCAGCATCAGCGACTTGCCACTTTCTCTGCGTACATCAACTCGACAAAGGAACTTCACTCAACAAATCTGTTCGTATATTTGCTACTTGTTTTGCCCATAAGTTAGGAAGGAGTACGGGTATCAAGTGCGTGGGCGGGTGCGTGTGAGAACCTATGCAGACTGCGCAAGCAATGTAAATACAGCATGATAACGCATGTTTGACTTCCGTTATGTAAATACAGAGTTGCCTAACGCATGTAACGAGCCGGAACTGTTCCGTTACAATCGCTGTTATGGTTTATCTTTCAGCCTATTTCCTTCTTTATTCCGAGAAAGGTCATTGGAAGTGGCAAGCGCAAATTCTTGCACTGAAATTAAAACTATTATTTTAGAAATTGGATCAAATGCGGCCGTTGTAGTTCCAGAAACACAATAGGTTCTGTAGACTTAAGTTTAAAGAATTGTGTATGTTATGTTCTATATTTAATAAAATGTCTCCTGTAATTTCCAATTCAAAATATACATTTTGCATTAGAAATTAAACCACTCACTTAATCATAAAGATTTCAGAAACTACTCACTTAACTGAATACTTTGAAGTGTGACAACATAAAATCTGGTATCTGACGCTGTCTCAGACTTGAATCCTGGAATCTGGAGCAACACCGGTTCGTCTGAACCAGATATATGGCTGAGCGTAATGTAAGCATCTCTTATATGGGGACATTTTGTGACCACTCCCACCCCATTGACACAGAGTAATTTCAATTACGAACAGTCGACAGTGACAGTCTCATTGCCTCATCAGGTACACAATTGAGTGCACTTGTGTATCTGATGAGACAATAAGACAACCACTTCACCTATGTATATGTGTATCTGATGTCGAAACGATGTAAATGTTTCGTTTTGAGCTTTTTCGTCGTCGATTTTCATCGGATCTGTTTAGACGAACATGATTCCAGATTCCAGGAGTCAAGTCTGAGACAGCGTCAGATACCAGACGCTGCAATAAAGTGAAGGTGATCTGGAGCTGAACTCAAAATTCATTTGAATCAACCCTTCCTACCATAGCTACGCTATGTATAACATCTGGGATTATCATAAAAGGTTTAACAGGAAATGAATGAATGATTGAATGTTTATCCCAGCAACTTTACAAGAAATACACTTAAAAATTACAACAGTAATGCAATAAACAGAATTATTTTGAAAACAATAGTTTAAAATATTGACTTTTTACAAACCGCTCAACCAAATGTCACGGAATTTGGCATTGCCCTTCATGTTATGTCTTGATGATCTCTAAAGATCTATTTAGCTCTTTGACTTTAGGACTCCGACCTTCCGATCTTCGACGATACGATGAAATCTTCACATATACCGAACTAAGTACTATGCATTTTGTAACAATTAACGTTACCTCACATACTTGGAAGAGGTGAAAGAGTTCGCCTTACATAACGAGAGTTAGCTTTCCAACATTAAGGTTTTGACTCATTGGCCCTTACAAGTCTAGCGACCATTCATTTGTTCTAATACAAAGAGTTGTAAATCGACACACCGTACTGACCAGCCTGCCGACACGTTACTTATCATGAAGTCATATAAGGGTATAAATGAGACCGTATCCAAAAACAGAGAACTCGACACCTCCTCGAGCTAGTGGTGCAACTCCTTAAACCCTCATACCCCCATAAATAGCGGCGGAGCAGTGAGTGCCGCGGTGCGGCGCGGCGGCGGGAAAATTATCCACATTACATAGTTATAAACGTCTCACCCACTGATTTAGCACTTGATACATAACGTATGTGTGGGACACAACAAGGCATAAATCCTGCAGCGGGTTCAGTTTTTCCACAATTATTTACGGTTTTACGAGCACCCTGCCAGTACATTACGACTGTATCGTATTTACCAGCCTATACATTATCATCAGAACGTGCACTTCCCGTCCGGGGAGTCTTACCCGAGAACTTGAGAGTTTTGAGATGACCTTCAGACCTCGAATTTGTTGAGAAGGTCAACAACTGTTTGAACACGACCTAGTGCAAGGTACAATCGACAAGTGCTGATTATTACTGCAATATCTAAGGTGCATAGGGAATGTTATGAGGCGGAAAGTATGTGACGTGCTGAAGAATGAAAGAACTTGTCACCAGCAGACTGAGAACATAATCCTGCTGGGTGACCACTAATCAGCTAGCATCACACGTCATAGCAATATTTTATCTTCTAATCATATCCCAGCTTTTACCAATTTGGTCTGAAATTTTCCTGGAAATCATTAAGAATACGTGACTGTTATTTTTATGCATTATTTCAACGAAGGTTGAATATTGTCTACTGTGTTGTCTTAGTTGTGACTCTGATTGATCCATACAACTGATCATTAAGTCACAGGCAAAAGATACTGAAAAATTTCCATTTCAACGTAAAATCCTATCCACTAGCATTGGAGGATTGTATTGATTAATTAAGTAACTTTTCACCTTTTAGAATCAGCCTTGAAGCTCCGTTACTAAAATTAGGTGTATATCATTGATCTGGAAAAGTACTCGTGCGAACTAAGCAGACCATACCGACTAATAGGGGTCATGAAAACACTACTACCGTCTAGAAATGATGGCGAATTCCTTCCTAGCCTTTCCCGGCGAGAGATTCAGACGATGGTCGGAGATGATGAGAGCTCGTCACCACATTTTCCTGGAAAGTCGACCATCCCTCAAAAGTTAACCTCATCTTTCCAAAACCGAAAATCCTCATATCCCTGTTTTGCTCCGGTTTCTTGCTTTCGTGGGAAACAAAACGACTGGTTGCAGCCTAGCAAGTGAAAGCAGGCCAAAAATATGCATAACGCCACTGACGAACAAAAAGACGACGAATTGAAATCGGCCGTAAAAAGATAATCCGTGCAAATATTATACAAAATTCGAAACGATCCATTATGCCAACAAAAACATAATTTTCCGTAGTGATATTGTTAGAGATAACAGAGCACAGCGAATGTCCGACTACAATCGCCTATTCAACAATCGACTTTAATAGAGCTGGCCTGGCGTTCCGCTTGATATTCTTTGTTCTTTGAGAGTTGACCACTGATGATGGGTCTTCCTACACCGAACGGTGTTTATGCTCGGGCCATTTACTCTCCGGGAATGTTTGTCTTTTTGTGGACTAGACAGTCCGAGTCCGCCATTCCCTCACCAGGTACATGACTGATAGAGATTAGCTGTAGTTTTACGTCCAAGAAATTTTACTCAGCTAGCGCGTTTACCTACTCGCTTCCCTGTTATGTACAAATTTTAGAGTGGTAGGTCTACCTTTAAACTTTTTTTTAGCTTGGTGTAGGGGGTTCGTATTGTGGCGTCTCTTAAGAATAATTAAAAAATGTATATAAAAAATTAGGTTATGTTAAAAACGGTTATATTACCTAAAATTATTGTTAAAAATCAAAGGATTAGTTTTACAATGTGAGTGTTGCCTTTGCTGCAGTATGTAAAACTATCCAAAGTTGAAGATAACATTTTATAAAGCTCAAGTCACTATAAAACCGGAGATAGCATAGTCGGACCGACAAAAACAGGAACAAAATCAAAACCATTATAGTGTTGTATTTCATATTTGCCATAACACGATTGCGGTAACAATTTAATATACAGCAAATGAGTTTTAATTGAGTTTTTCGCAATTTTTAAAAACATTTATTATAAAAGAAGAAACCATTCTTTGAAAAATTGTAAAGGCGATTGTGCAAGAACAGAACTGGAGTTAAATGAACCCAATTGGTATGTACCCTAAATGAAAAATGAATGGTTCTATTCATGTATTTGACTTAAGAAGTTTTTTTTATAATTTTTAGATATATAATAAATTATGTATAAAAATAGCTTATTGTATTGTTTCATTAAAAAAAATGTATTACATTTACCATACTACACATAAATTAATCGCTATCAACACAAATAGAGTGTTTTAACAATGGTTAGAGACAAATATGATTTCCACTCACTTGTTACTTCACAGTACACTGACAAGAAAATATGTAAAAAGTTAATTTATCTAATAATTTGAGGTTTTATTTTACTATCACAAGTGAAGAAAGCATATGTTCTATTATAATTCGGTAATACTTCCTTATCGGTCGATAATTCTTTTAAAGTTAATTTTAATGCGTCATATATAACATTACTTGACACCATTAAGAAGTGTCTTACTGAGTGTAAAAAACCTAAACTGAGAAAAAAACTAGTTCAAGAGATTAGACCAGCGCACTGAGAACTACTACACTATAAACTCTTGAGGAATATCCGTAGCTCTTTCTAACTGTAGGTCAAGAATTCTTACATCTTACATTCTTAGATCTTACAAAAAGGGTGGACTGAATTCTGAAGAAAAGGTGGGAATTCTAGGAGGTAAAAGTGAAAGGAATTAGACTGACGGTCCTGCAGTGTTGCCAAGTATTGCGGTCTGCTGAGGCAATGTTAGAACGGCTCTAGTGAAGAAGAGAATATGACACATCCAGACTGTGTTGTCAAGTAGTGCAGTCTGCTGAGGCAAAGTTAGAACGGCTCTAGTGTAGAAGAGAATATGACACATCCATACTGTGTTGTCAAGTAGTGCAGTCTGCTGAGGCAAAGTTAGAACGGCTCTAGTGTAGAAGAGAATATGGCACATCCATACTGTGTTGTCAAGTAGTGCAGTCTGCTGAGGCAAAGTTAGAACGGCTCTAGTGTAGAAGAGAATATGACACATCCATACTGTGTTGTCAAGTAGTGCAGTCTGCTGAGGCAAAGTTAGAACGGCTCTAGTGTAGAAGAGAATATGACACATCCATACTGTGTTGTCAAGTAGTGCAGTCTGCTGAGGCAAAGTTAGAACGGCTCTAGTGTAGAAGAGAATATGACACATCCATACTGTGTTGTCAAGTAGTGCAGTCTGCTGAGGCAAAGTTAGAACGGCTCTAGTGTAGAAGAGAATATGACACATCCATACTGTGTTGTCAAGTAGTGCAGTCTGCTGAGGCAAAGTTAGAACGGCTCTAGTGTAGAAGAGAATATGACACATCCATACTGTGTTGTCAAGTAGTGCAGTCTGCTGAGGCAAAGTTAGAACGGCTCTAGTGTAGAAGAGAATATGACACATCCATACTGTGTTGTCAAGTAGTGCAGTCTGCTGAGGCAAAGTTAGAACGGCTCTAGTGTAGAAGAGAATATGACACATCCATACTGTGTTGTCAAGTAGTGCAGTCTGCTGAGGCAAAGTTAGAACGGCTCTAGTGTAGAAGAGAATATGACACATCCATACTGTGTTGTCAAGTAGTGCAGTCTGTTGAGGCAAAGTTAGAACGGCTCTAGTGTAGAAGATAATATGACACATCCACACCGTGGTGCTAAGTAGTGCAGTCTGCTGAGGCAAAGTTAGAAGGGCTCTAGTGTAGAAGAGAATATGACACATCCAGACTGTGTTGTCAAGTAGTGCAGTCTCTATTTGAGCCAAAGTTAGAACGGTAATAGTTCAGGATGAGACATCCCTGCAGTTTTGCCACATTTAATAGTGAGTGCATTCTCCTAAGGTAAAGTAAGATCAGCTGTAGTATAGTCAATGTGTGATTTTAGCCTTCTCTATACTCAGCCCAAGTAGGAAAGACACGTGCTACAATTAGATCGCTTATGTTCTTTTGCCATCAATTCTTGAATAGGGTATAGTAGAGCTGGTAAGGACCAATATCCAGTATAAAGGAGAATACCGCACTTAATAAAAACGCTTCCAGCTTTGCAACTCCTGATCTCCTAGTAATGTGGCATTCCGTCCATTGTGCTTTATCCTTGTTTTGTGTCATGATATCTCTCTTTTTCTATTTTAGATTATCGATATTTTTATTTGCATACAACGTTGTATTGATATGGATTGTGAAATGTTTTCAACCATCGAATGGTTCAACAATCGATTGTACGACGGCCCCGGGCAGTTTCGTGAGAACCTATGAGCCGTCGGATCGTCTCTCTGTAGTTAACCTAGCCACATGCAGAACGTAAAATAGGAAGTAAGTTAACTCAAACCGACCCACTTCCCCGTTCCGAACCGGTTTGTTAGGTACGGAAACGCATTCAACTGTGACCGCTTTAATTAGTTTATTTAACGGAGGTTCCTTTCTCTTCAAACAGAGAGAAAGGTAGTTGCGATCGTTATAGCTACAAGCTACAAGTCTTTGCTACGCGTAGCGCGCTTTTTACAGCGTGACTAAGATTATTAGGTTCCTGGCTGTTTAATTAACAAAAGTTCTAAAATTTCCAGTAAATTCTTATATGAAATCTTAAAAATTATTTCACATACCTAATATATTTCAAAACCTAAATTGAGGAAGTTTAGAAAACTATTTATTTAAATCGTAAACATGCATCATATACTATAATTATGAAAGTTTTAGTACTCTGACAAATTTGCCATAGTAATACATGATAATTTTTTTAACTGTTCCGAAATTGTTTATGCTATAGGGAACATTCCTGTTGATAATTTAAAAAATATGAGCGTGTAAAATTTCTATAACTAGTTTCATACTCAAGTTTTGTGTATAACTGCATGTATTTACTATAATTTTTATATTGTCTAGTTTTATTCTATTGAATTGTTTGTATTTTTAATTACACTTAACTTATCTTTACAAATATTTGAGCACAAGGTATAGAAATAAGGACATGTTTTAGAGTCATACAAATTTTTCCAGAACTGAAATCAAGTACATCATTTAGTCATCGTAATAAATCGTGATTAAATGTGCGTAGTGCAAAGGTGCGTAGTGTTTTCTGTTTAAACACTATCTTGTGTTTTATTGACGTTGAGTTTTAGTTTAAATTCTATCTGCAGTGTGATTGGAACCATTGAGAAAAATAAAATTCGTCAAATGAACTTTCATAAATTCCCTCACTTTGAATGGGATATAACATGTTTATGAAATGAAATGACTGGAAAACTATAAGGTTATGAAATTATAAGATTATTATCATTATAATAAACAAACAAACAATAAGCAATGTTCTATATTCGATAAATGGATATTCAAATATTTGTAAGTGGGTTTGTACCGTTTACCCTTAAAAACGATTAGAATGCTCAACTAAAATGCAATTGACGAAGAAAGAACCCACTTAAAAACAAAATAAAAAAATCATAGTATATTACGATTGTTTGATATACATGGGAGCCTAGGAGTTGTATGATCACTGATCTCTAAAAAACTGTTACATGCTGCATCATAACCGATCGAAATCCCCGTGGAATAGGATAAGTAACAATACAGTTTATACAGCCCCACAGGATCGTAGGTAGGACATCTAGAATAGGATATATTTTAGTAGGAACAGGGGTTCATAAATAAGTGGGAGAATATAAAGCGACTACAGGGAGTTTCAATATCGTAGTTACGGCGAGCCTCGAATAAGCAGGTGTAGACAACAGTACTTACGCTAATTAAAGTTCCCACTGTGAGAAGTTGGTGTAATAAATTCCATCATCTTTTAATATGTTTGATTGCATCAGTAACAAATCAAAATACAATTGAGATAAAGATTTAAAACTAAGTCCGGGAGCCAAGGACTACTTTTTGGTATAACCACATTAACTGGGTTCTCTCTGATAAGAAATAAATCGACCGCCAGTGCTCTAGTGGAGGTCGAAATGTAAGGGAATAAAAAGGGTTAACATAATAAAATGGTAATTTGTTCTCTCATATCAGATTTTTTCTTAACAAACTTAAAACCAAATAGTCAGGTGCATAAATAAATGTTAAACCAGCATCAGCTAACCACATACAGACCCTTAAAGTGACGACGACCATCAGATCCTTAATCCAGTTGTGAATATAACTATATTTCTTATGCGCCAAAGGATTGGTTTATGTTCATTAAGGTAAAAAAAACTATAATGTAAAAATCTAGCGTTTCTATTTTTAACCCTTTTGATACCGTACTTTTCTCAAATGGCGTGGATGACTTTTTCTTAGTAATTTCCTGATTTCAACTAAAACTAGGTTGTGTGCTTATATAGTGTAAATTGGCTCCGAGACTGTAATAGTTTTTATGGTTCTTTTTACGACACTAGAATCACTTTCAGACCACTTGAAGTGTATTGACATCTCATCTTTTTTATCATCACTAATCCATTATTTCCAATAGTTAAAACTAGTTCAAAATTCCCTCAGGGTCCCTAACAGTTCCTTAATGTTGTAATTTCCATTTTCAATATTGCGAGGGGAAAAAATCAAGATTTGTTGACATTTTTTTAAAATGGCCGAACCCTCTCGACAACTTAGTTGCACTCTACTAGGCCTTAAGTGTTGAGGGAGAGAGACAGAGAGAGAGAGAGCAGTTCTTCAATAATTTATTTACCAAGGGCTCACCTTTAAACTCAATTTCTATTCTATTATGTCTGTAGTTTATTGCCCATAAACACACCGGTTTACGGTCCACAATAAGGTATGAGATTCAATATGGTTTAAGACCAGTCATTATTACTGAGGACAATCTACACCTACGATGGTCTCTGGTGTTTATACATTGTTCCTGAAGTAATGTAAAGTACAGGTTTTAATCCCGGTTGATCGTGTGTGGACATTCTCTGTCTGATTATGAGTTATCTGATTGCACAATGCACTAACAGAATACTCTGATTGAAACGTGACCTGAAATGCTTCAGGTACTTTTCAAGCTAATTACGGGTTTTACTTCTTTGGGTCTTCTTAGTGATTGTAACCTGACCTGGTCGTGAATTCTGCATCGTTGTTCTTGCAACTAATGAATTGTTCCCTTCAATGCTATGATTGAATATCATGACGAACATATGATTTATCTCCCCTTTAAGTTTGCATAACATACATAACTGCAATGTCTTGGGAAATTAAGGTGGTGAAAAAGGGTTTTGGATTTGTTAATTTTTTTATTGATAGCCACAGCCCTTTAAGATACTTTAAGGAAATAAAATTTGTAAACACTGAAATAGATGAAAAATCTTTGAGCAATTTGATTCGACTTAAATAAACCAAATAATAAGTATACAATTTTCCAATGTAAATTTGTATTGTGTGCAAGTCCTTTCGAAATCAAAGATTTCATCTTAAGTGGCCCCAAACGAATATTTACATGTTTTTTGTAAATATTTATCAGTGGAAGATAAAACCTTTTTATATACAAGGGACTCGCACAAAAAATGTACGTTAAAAAATGGTTTCCCTATTAGTTAATTGCATTGAATTTCACAAAATGTCACATAATGTGTAAGGTCAATTCGACCCCCTTAGGTTAGTGGCATTTTGAACATTTTCACGTTCACCGCGACAAACTCCTTAGTACCCTTGCTGTCTTATTAGACTACTTATCACCACTCGGTTTAAACTAGCAGTGAAGGTGTTAAAGTTGTATATGCGTTGTAGTTATGCATTATATGCTCTTTAAATGTCATACAGCATATTCTATGGTATTTATCGAAGCTAATCAATGAGCACTACTTACGCAGCCTGGTTACAAAATTATCTAAATCTCCTTCTTTAAAACCATTTCCTTTTGAAGTGGTCAATAAAAGGAGTTAACTATTTTTGTTTTATGAGACTTTTCTAAAAGGGATATGAATTTATCAGAAAAAATCCAACTAATTGCCGACTGCATCTTCTTTAAGACTCTAAATTGCCAATTTTAAAATGTAGTTTAATAAAATCACACACTCTTTGTAGTGATATTAGGAAGACTGAGTAAAATTCTTATTACTCATGGATACACCATCTGTTTTAACATACCATGATGTTAGCAGATAACTAATGATTTAGTTATCCAGTACGAAATAGTTATTCAGAAGAGTACCGCGGTTCACAGCCTGCTAGCCCGGAGAGTGACTCTTCTGTGGGGCAGAAGTAGCCCACTAACGGTACTTCATTGACTCGCTCATCATTCGTTGCTTACCGCTTTTTGCCGCTTCCTTGCGTAATGCTCTATAGTGAGTTGAGGGGGCCATAGGTTTTAGGGTTGGAAGCAAACTTTATTTAGGTTCTCAGCATTCGTGAAAACTAACGTTCATTGCGTAATGCCCCAGAGTATGTTGAGAGTACCATAGGTTTTAGGGTTGGAAGCAAACTTTATTTAGGTTCTCAGCATTCGTGAAAATTAATGTTCGATCAAAACCACCAGATCTATTCCACGTCTTGAATGAAATTAGTCAGATAAAAGTACAATACATCTTGGAAACGAATCAAACGATACATTAAAATAAATGTGTTTTTTACAATTAATAAAAAGAGTAATATATTTTGATTTTGTAGCTTGAAATTGTTTACTAACGAAAATGTAATTGCTATACCTCCCTCCACAGTGATCACTCGCTAACTGATTATATTTCTTCAATTCAATCGCTACTGTCAATTTATTTGGGTACATCTAGAGAGGCATATCTGTACCTTTTTTTAGGGTTGGATGAGGAACAAGTGTGAAAATACATGTTTACAGAATTTTGCGGGCATGTAGACATATTAATTTGTCTTCTTTTCCTAAACAATGATGGATTGAATGTACACGCTGTTTTAAGAGCTCGTTACAAGTCCCAGGAATTCAGCTTTTGTTGAACCAATTTTATTGAATACCGTTTTGAAACGATTCACAATATAATTATTATCTTAGTTTTCGATTTTCCTCCCTTCGAAAACTGCGTACACAATTCGATTATTGTAAAACATCTTCATTCCACAGTTGTTAGTCTAAACTGTTATGTTTTGGAGATTAGGTTTAGGTAGTTAAATTTGCATGACGCATTGCAATGCTATAACTAGAAACGTTTTAGAGTTATCAATATTACAAAAACATAAAGAGACAGACGAATAATATTCCAGACACAATAAAACACATTTCTCGATCCACGAGAATATTCTACAAAGCGTGTCCAGTGCGCTGCGATATGCCCTGTACATTCATAACCGTACCAACCCTTACAACTTTGATGCAGACTGTACGATTGGTAACCTTACAAGCGGTGCTGGTTTGCAGTAATTATAGTTATCATAGAAACTTTGCAGTGTAATAACAGTCGAGGTTGTATAAAGCACAATAATTGAGGTTGGTTAACGTTTGACATTTCAGCCAACGCTATCGCGCTGGAAGTGGAGTCATTTCGTAATTTTCTCTTCAGGTTTCTATTTATTAATCAGCATTTCGAGAGAAAGATCACCGTGGGTGAAAGTGCGAGATGGCAAGGGCCGTTTATCGCCATGTTTAGTCGTTTTAGTTCATCTAACAAGACAATAGAGGAATTCTATGTAAACTTATGTTATTACTCTCAGAACACAAACGTTACTTAACTACGTGTATCATTAGTAAATTAATTGGCCGCAATTTAAATTGTTCGGTTTGGAAAATATTTTTTTTTACCCGTCGTTTTAAACCATTACAAATTTTGAGTTTAATAAGGTCTTCTATATTTCTTGCGATAACTTTTAATAGGTTTTTAAGATAGCGCAATTCACTTTTGGTAAGATATTTTTTAATTGAAATTCATAGCCTTTTAAGGGTAAAGTTTCTAAAGACGAAATAATTGGAAACATTGAATCACTCCACTAGAAATATTACAGGCACTTGAAGTACGCCATATAGGCGATTTTGTAATAAGGCCCAAATAAACCACTGCCAAGCATTTACAGCGGGTTATTTCTTCAGCGAGTGGCATGTTTTCCTTTTTTTCATTTATGGCTTAGGAAGTTATATGTTTTACTAAATACATTTAAGAAAATTGCGTATTTCTTGATAATTTTGACAAAGGAAATTAAAATGTTTTTAATTAAAAAAAAAAAACAAATTACTCCCTGAAGCTGTAACCCATCTAGGCTACATAATATGAGAAGTTAACATTTTTATCTGAGCCATTTTTATTTGGGCCTTATCCCAAAATGGCCTACTTTAAATGCCTGTAATTCCTCGTGCAGTGTCTTTTTTCTTACTTGTCCGGTCTTCAGTGAAGCAATCTTATAGGGCTATGAATGTAAAATATCTTTAACCAAAAATCTATTCCACCGCCTTAAAATTTGGAAAGGCAAAATCAACTATCGTGCAAAAAATAGTTGCGACCTTAACTTGGAAAAAATAGTTGCAAAAGAATGAAGACCTTAGTAAATTACAATGGCCCTAATTATTTTCTTGATAGTTGCAACGATGCGAACTCAAAATTGGTAGCGGAATATAATTCGCTCGAACAAGAAGTGCTCAGCCACGGGTGACTGCTAGTTTTGTTATAACTAATGAAAAGGTCTTTAAAAATGTAAAAGAACAACGACAAATTCATGCAGGAAACAGAATCAAAAATTGTTTCAGCACCTGTATTTCGATTTAAATTGTATTATTCTCTAAAATAAATATAAATTGGTCGCTTCATTATAATGTAAAACTTTCTCTTGCACGAGTCAGGTGAATAAAAATTATTAGGGTTTTCCCCAGAGTCAGTGCCCGAGGTGTGCGGGTCTGCACCGCGGAGAGACGCGTTTAACAATTGCCTTCCCCACCATTAAGTGGTGGAATCATCTTTAAATCATTCACCCCTTTCTATCTCACTTCTGCTCCGCTGAAAACTGTTGTAGCCTAATCCACAAAATATTACAGTTGGATGTATTGAGCCACGGACTTGCGTGCGGTTTTTGAGAGAATCACAGTATATTCTTCCTGAGTTTTAAAGTTTATTTTCAAATGTCCAAAAACTAAATATTACTTGTTAAGGACCCGCAGTTCCTTTTTAAAATCCTGTCGCTGTCTGTCCGTCTGGCTTTACGATAATCTGGATAAAGAGCTCATAGAGACTTCGTTCCTTTTGGGCCAAAGAAGAACCCTTTTGTTTAGGGATCAAAAAGTAAATTTAAAGGTAATATTTGTATAAATTAAAATATTTCAAACGCATTTTTAAAACTCCCAAAAAGTGAAAAATCACTTTCCTTGCTCTCAAACAAGTTAGGAATTTTATCCAGGTTGTACTAAAAAATTCGAATAGTGATTGGCGCTAATGCGCAGTAGCGAAGCGACTTCGTAGGGCTGAAAATGCCATCTCATTCATTTATGTCTGGTCGTCTGTTGGTCTCAAAAATTGACTGACCTATAGGCTTGAAATTGTGCATGAAGCTTCATTTTTATATGAAGAACCTGAGTTCGATTATGGTGCATGTCACTTATGGCTAGATTGTGTTTCGAAATCTACCTTGTAAGGGTGGGTATTTTAGGGTAGGTTTTGGATTAAGGTTTTCAAATTTTATTGATCCTCGTTTTCTGTTTGTTGTAGACTCGAATACCCTAATGTCTTTAGCAAATTGAAGTCTCTGCTAGATATGTTTAGCGATGTGTATTCAAAACACACTGTATTGTGAACTTGCACCAGAAGAAAATCTTTGAGATCGGTCCCATTAGCTTGAGTGTATTGTGATGCGAAGTTATAGCTCTCCGTGGACTACCTCAGGACCAAGACAAAGCTACAGGAGTAAGGGCTGTTGTAGGGCAACCATTCATTTTTTGTAATTTCAGAGGTTTCCAAGTTTGAGAGTTTTTCTTGCAACTGCCATGTGGAAGGGAGTGTGTGCCCCAAGTTTGTTCGCTATTATATTAAAGGAAACTTTATAATGGGAAATAATGTTTGCTGAAAACTTAGTTTACGTTTGCAAAGGCCGGGGAAGGGGTGGGCGGGGGTTGAATTCCAACTTCCCAGTTAGTTCTATTGCAAGGGATTACACGGCTTCAGCTTTTAATATAACCCGGTCCCAACTTTCTTACCATGTTAAACGGGAAAAAGTAACGCTCAAGGAGAAAATTGAATACACAGAACATATTTTATTGTATCGCAGACACCACTTTTATAAGATTAAACCACCGAAGTTTAATTTTAGGTAGAAATAAACTGGAGAATTCCTGATTTTCTATTCTCTCGGTTAAATATAAAAAGTTAGTTTTGTTCTGCAAGTCTATATCCTCTGCGCAAACTCAAATAACTCGAATTAAATTGTTAATTTTAAAGTTGGCCAAGTTTGTTTTATGAAAGAATAAGAGTAAACAGTTTCTGTTCGGAATTAATACACGGTTGCTGTAGGGTGGCTGGTGGCGGGGGGAGTAAACTTTGTAAGAACTGTAAAACTTGTTTTTACATTTCAGAGGAATCTGTACACTATTTAAATGAGTTTTTCCAGATGTTTTGTAATTTTTTCGGCCAAGTTTCAACTTCCCGAGGACTGGTTGGGAACTGAACAATTGAATTTGTATAAATATAAGACAACTATATATACATTATACATTTAATACCTTATTTTTTTTAAATTTATTACATTACTTGAGTTCAGGGACTGTGGGTTCGCTTATATTAGTTGAAATGATAGGGTAAAAAACTATTCAATTAAGTAACGGGGCCCATATTTACAGCGTTGTAAACGTCTAGTAATATGGAACCTGTTACTTGGTGGTAGAAATTTGTTTCTGGCCTAATTAAGCCCATATTAAGCCCTTCGAGAACACGAAACCTCATAAATGTGTCCACTGTTAGTGTTAAACAGGATTTAAACAGCCAACTAATTTAACTAACACAAAGGTCCTTTTGCTTTAGTTCCAGCGATCAAGGAACACTTGGTTTCCATATTAAACTCCACAACTCTTTTTTATTGGCACTTGTTATTTGGCTACTTTTTTAAGGAGAGGCAATCCCCTTATTGGCCTACTTCAACGATTAATTTAGCATCATTCACTCTTTACAATCGTCACACCTCCCCGTCATTCTATACTTGTCTCAAGGAGGTCCTCAAATATGTTGACATTTTATACTAGTTGTTAGATTTATTGAGGACGATAACTCTTGACAGAAAGGTCCTTAAAACATGGAAATTGGTACATTGGTTCCTTTCGGTCCAAAGAATAACTTTATTGATTTTGGAGTCAAAAAGTTAAAGGTCAGTCTACCCGTAAGTCCATCTGAGGGAAATCGTTCGTAATGTTCTGTTGGGTCTCTCTTTACTTCATATTATTGGTTTATTAAGGAGCAAAAGCATCCTTCTTAAAATTGTCTCATTATCCATCAGGCTTTGTGATAACTCTTGAGAGAAAGGTCCTAGAGATTTGGTACATAGCTTTTTCTCGGTGCAAGGATGAAAGTCTACTGATTTAAGGGCAGCAAAATTGCCCTTTTACCCTGTAATCTTTGTTACGTTCTGTCGAACCCTTCCATACTCCATAATACCTGGTATTAAGTCATGTGTGTATCTGTATGTTTACTTTATCCTATAATATGTGCAAAATTGTTCAGTTCTATTAGGATGAAATTCATAATAATTGAGGTAAATTCTTTAAAAATTACAGTGCCCGTTGGTAGCTATGTATCATTGGCTGAGCTTCAGCGAAGCCTATCACTCGTGGGGCTGAAATCATTTTATTTCCGTCTGTGGGTATTTCAGTTTATATGTCTGCCTATGTGTCAGTCTGCCTGCACTTTATCTCGAAAACGAACTTACGTAAACATTTTAAACTGTGCATTTCGGTAAGATGAACACTAAGTTCGAAGATGGTGCATGTCACTCCACAGGATTTTGCTGAGCGTTAGCAAATTTTTTACATTGGTCTTAGGGGTAACCATGATGGTAACGAGAAAATAAATAAATTTCTAAACAAACTCATTACACTCATAAGAGATTCAAACATGTGACATATAAACACATGTAGCCTAACTATACCAACACATACAGCTTAATTTTATAGTAACTTGATGTGTATACTTATATTATTTAAACTTTGATATTAAACCCTATTTAATGAACAAGAATGTGAATGCATCATGTGATAAGATATGCCAAGAAATATTTTGATGTAGACGTCATTTTCGGGTCACCTTCTTCTTCTATAATATTCTGTCTCTCTTTCTGTCCACGGGACATTTTGAGAATGAAATGAGCTATAGTTTTGAAACGTTGGATTCTAATTAACTTTCTCACATAAAATGTTTTCTAATTAATGTCAGTATCATAACTAAAACAAGTCGTATTTAGCCTTGTACTAATCATAAATCGCTAGTCTTGATCCATCGGTTCTCCGAAATCGATTGTTTGATTGAACTTCAATCAACGCACGTGAATGTTGATCTGCCATCTGCAACAATGTAGTTTATTTTAATAGATCAACTCCGTTATAGTAAACTCTAAACTGTTTTCAATTAATAATTTATATTCGCAGTAAACATCTTGTGCCGCCATAACTCCGACGGGATTAACTCAGCGCCGGATCTTAATAAATAAACAAATTCAATTTATTTCAGGTTATAAATATGCATGGAGGAAAGCAATAAGCAAGGATGTCGCGACGACCCACCGAACTTCCCCATTCCCGCTGGTTAAAACTACATTAAAACAATAATTGTCTCTGGGAAGGAGTTTTTACCGTTTTTCCTCCACTTAGTTGACGAATTCTTTCCAGAAGTTTAACCAATATTTGTGTTTAATGAAGAATGTTTTAGAGCACCGATACTCTGTCTGCTTTAAATTAAAAGTTTGAAAAATGGAAGGGACGATTTAATATAGAGATAATAAAATTCTTCTTCGGTTTCCGTTGAACTGACATGGCTGGATTCGCCGTTCGCTGGGTCATCGAGGCAGTGGGACAACCATGCTTAAGGTTTATTTATGGATTCCCAAAAACGGAGATAATTTCCAAAGCAGGCAATTTATATTAAGATTAACTTATCGAAGACTTTATTCCTTATACTTAAGAAAGGATATGAGGAATATCAAATAAGATGTCTTTAAGACTCAAATTATACGTTAAGCGCCGAGTATAGTGAAACGGTCTGGAGTTGCACCCATCAGAAAAATATTTACACTTTTACGTTTTTATGTTTGGTCACTAAACCATCGTATGTGTGTAGTTTTAAGGATATGGATATGCTAAGGAAATTGGAATCTTAGTCTCCTAGTCTTTTTGGTTTAAGCTAAAATAGTTTATTATTGTATTAAGTTTATCAGACTAAAACTATGTTATGTGACGAAAATTATCATTTAATATGTTTAACCCTTAGATCGCCACGAGGTTTCGTGAAGATTAAAGTGTAATAAAAGAGTAAAAATACCAATTGGCACACTTTAAATATTGTTTTTAGGTTGAAATAATTTAAATCTACCTGCATGGACGATACAATTTGAGTGGACCCGTGATTTGAGTAGCTAGTGTTTCAGGTTTTGACTACAGTGACCCGGGTTCTAGTCCCGGTTTGGGAGTGGCAGTTTAGGATTCTGAAAAATAATCACCTGAGGCCCAGCGTAAGGAGTAAAGTAATGTGATAGATAGTTCCAGGTTACATAATTCATCAAAAAACTGATTAAATCGGACCGTTGTGTCGACGAGGTAGATTGAAATTGGCAACTTCAGTCTTCATCTCATCTTTGGTTTAAGCTAATATGGTTATGATGATAACAATAATACCTTTATTGTCAAGCACTTTTTAGTTTTTATTGCTTTACACAAGTACTCAAGTCATCGACAGTAAAATCCTAAAACTAATATTATAAAAACTAAATAAAACATATTATACTATAAAACGAATAATTATATACGTTAATTTAGAACCACTCACTATTATTGTACAACATAAATGAAAAAATACATTCACAATCAATTCTGAAATACAATATAAATAACTATAAATACGTGCACAAAACCAACTTCCTTTTAAAGCTAGGGCACGTCAATGTTTTAGGCTACATGAGAGGTGTTGGTACAATGTGGGATACATAGTAATTAAACCCTTTCTTGCCAGGTTCGAGACGAACCCTAGGGAAGTGAAGCTTGTTGTCCTGGAGTGTCGAACGCTCCTCTTTAGTAGAACTCAGGCTCTTTTACTGTTAAAGTTTTATGTATCATGCAACATGTCAGTGCCTTAACCAGGTGTGTGTGTGTGTGTGTGTGTGTGTGTGTGTGTGTGTGTGTGTGTGTGTGTGTGTGTGTGTGTGTGTGTGTGTGTGTGTGTGTGTGTGTGTGTGTGTGTGTGTGTGTGTGTGTGTGTCAGGTGTCAGGTGTGGTTAATGGATTGGTTTATTAAGTGTATCAGACTAAAAAAGATGACCTGTGACATAAGTTGTTATTTGCAACGTTTAACCTTTTTGCTACCCTCCCATTTCGAAATGGCCCAAACTGAGCTCTGCTGGTAATTGATTGGTTTCGGAGGGAAAATTCTGTGAGCTAAAAACTACAGAGTCAAATTTGGATCTCGTTTTCCAGATCATACTTTAAATCATTTAGAAGGATTTAACGTAAGGTTTGAACCAATTAAAGCCGCCATTAGGAGCCGAGTTGGTTACAGCTAGTAATACAACACGTAACATTGATCCCAACAAGTGACCTGCACAATGCTCCAGTAGAGTTGGGAACACCGGCCTCGATTTGCGAAGTTGGTCGCGGACAAAGGCGGTCGGTATTATTTATTCGCCCGAGAAACAATCGGGCCAATAATTTATCGCCGAGGTATTAATCAGCAGAGACAAAGCCGCTTAAGAGGAATGCTATGTAAATGTGTTGATTTTTAACCGATATTCCCCCTATAAGGAAAACGTGTTCTGTTGAATTCATTAAAGATGCTGTCCGCCGGTCTGAGCCACTTCTGAAATGAATTACAGCTTTTTACCGCGGCCGATTATATCCAACCGTGGATACGACAAGTACACGTTTTAATATTTCTTGTTTGGGACCCAAATCTCCTGATCGCAAGTCCTTAATGTTTTAACAGGGCATGAGTTACTGTGGCGGTCGGTTTTGTGTGCAGCCGTTCCACGTACTGTACGTTCTAACGTCTTGTTAAACAAACCCAGTTGAGAATCGCGGCTAAAATATTCTTATGTCCTCCCAAAACCTTCTTTGAGGTTCAAGAAAGACTGTTTGAATCTCATCTTTTCTCTCCTATTAGCCTCATAATGTTGTAATTTCTAATAATTTAAAAACGTAGGTGACTAATGAACCTTAATTTAGTTTGTGGATGACTACAGTCAAAATTATTTTTTGTGTTTATACTTTTGTGTATTTTGACGTTTCTACCTTAGTTGCTAAGAATTCAAGGATGAACATTCAAAGAGGGTAGCATTCAACAAATTATACCCGAGAATAAATTAGTAATTAACCAATAATTAGCTAAAGCGCGCCGCATTGTACAATAATAATTGATATCTCATTAAATTAAACGCAACAAACGTATTCAATTATTTTGTTAAAGTTTTCGTGTTTTAGCAATTTAAGTTAAGTTTCAAATTGCTATCACCCTTGAAAATAGTTTGTAGCCTAAAACCGTTCAAATGTTTCATTCATTAGTATAGATTCGAAAAAGCCCAACAAAGTGCATGTAAAATGAGAGCCGATACAGTAATACAGCGTGTATTGATCAATAGTCAAATACATTGAATCGATCATTGGCAAAATGATCTATAAAAAACAACTAATGAATAAAAATAAAACGAGGAATTTAAAACGTTTCACAACTTGTACAATTAGTGTGTCAAACATTCCTCGATAGAATACGAAGGTAAACTACTGCAGTATGTTATTGTTTCAGACAGACAGTTAAATAACTTGAATCCAGGCATAGAATCGATTTTTAGGATTATTGGGGACTTAAAGAAAATGAACAGAAAAAATGTAAGAAAATGAAAGGTAGAATAGCAGTCTCTGCGAGAATCAACTTTTGGCCCGTATCATTATAAATTGGTGTGGAAAACTGACTAATAAGGTTTCGTTCAAATATTAATTATGTGACTTAAAAACCACATTTTAGCAATGCAATTTTCTCGATTAACGCATAATACATGAGTTTAAATTTTTATCGCTTTTCAACATCGCAAGACCAGATTCACAGTTCAGTAAAGGTGTAATTTAAGTTCGTTCATGAAGAGATTCGGTAGACTATCAGCAGAGTACCCGCGAGGTGGAGCCGTTAGCGTGTATTGTAACTACTGTATTGGTTCGCATCCTTTTCAGTCGTGGTTGGGACTGTCACGCAAGGTTTAACTCTAACATTATGTGACCTGAAAAACCAGTACTGTATCATCGAGTCAGACTCGCTAATCTGCTATGCGAGCCTCCGCTAACGGTTGTTTTTGTCGGCGTCACGCGTTCTTCCGGCATCATCGAGCAGGGGAACTCCGAAAAATGCTCTGGCGGACTGCAAATTTTGTGAAATTCCATGCCTTACAAAACCGGTAGTCTTTAAAGTTCCTCCTCCTATTAACGTTCTTAACGTTAGATATGGAATGATTTACTTTTGGGATGTTTATATGTTACCAACAGAGGATTTTTTTTGTAGGTATGGACATTTCTGACTGCCCCCTCCCCCAAGTGGGGTATTTTGGGGGTAAGTCAACATGTTTAAATAGGATCCCCTAATAAGTGACTAAGTGTACTGAATGTGGCAAACCAGCTTTTGGTATTCCCAGGACTTCTTCGGTCAGAAAAACAAAACCTAATAAATGCTATGTTAATCATGGTTGTTATATTTGCTGATTCTTCTAATAACTTGTTTTATGATTCCGTGTCGTAAGTTCTAAAAATAACTAGTGAGAGAATGTTTTATCTGCCCTTGTGGGGGATTTATAAAACAATTCAAACTATAATTGGCCACCAAATATGATAGAGTAACAATAGAGACCTCTAGTTTGCGCCGTCCTTCTTCTTTTTTTTATAAAAAACCAAGATTGATGTTATATTATATTATTTATATTATATTATATTATTTATATTTTATTATATTATATTTATATTATAAAAAATATTATTATCTTTAAAATGAGATGTCACTTGCTAGGTTTTGACTTACCCCCAAAATACCCTATTTGGGGTAAAAAAACTTTTATTTTGCCTCGAAAAACAAGAACACAATTATAGACAATACACATTCCTTTGGCACACAAATAGACAATACACATATTCAGAAATACCATGTCCATATTAAAATTACAGTGTTCATAACATAAAAACAAAAACAATATTTATTGATTGGCCTACAATGTATAGTTGATTGATTACAAGTATCAAGCGGTCGGTGGATTACAAGGTTCGTGACTCATAGCTTGTTATGGTGACGTAATCCCCAATTGAAAACCGATAATTAAGTTTGGTGAAAGTATATTGATGACTAACTTGGTTCCTGATCTTTATTATGGACTGAACGTAAAATTCACGAATTTGTGCGCAATTATAGGTGTTGCTTTGGAGTTTTTAGATTGGGATCCTACATTTTTATTACAATATATGAAGGTTACAATAAAATTATCTTAAATATATTTGTACTTTTTTGTGATACGGATTCGATACACGGTGGAACAGTACTTTTTGTATACTAATTTCTATTGGAAATCGTATAGCCTTTGTGTCATTTAAGTATCCTTATAATAATTTAGGTGTTTAAAGTTTTATGGAATTAGTGCTACTTTTAGTGGAATTCGTGCTACTTTTAACTCAACTAGCACAACTGTAACTGAAACGAAAGTGTGAAAAATAAACTACCGTTAAATTTGTATTCCTTGATCATTTTCACATTGGTTGAAATGTATTCCATGAGCACATGTACTGTTGACACACAAATTCCCTAGCGGCAAAGATTTATTAGTACAGAACGTTGTTTTAGTGAAGTTGGCAACACCGAAGTCGAACCGAGTTTCCGAAACAGCGGAGGAGACGTTAACATGAAATGCGAGACATTACGTAGAGGCAATATTATTCAGGAGGTGGTGGGGGTGGAAAGGGGGGAGGATTTTTGCAATATTTCAGAGGAATGTGGGGTCGATGCCGTTCCCTCCCAGGCAATAATAAGAATTGACTTTAATAGTTTCTGACACATAAATTTTCACCGACTGCGCATTACATTTTCATAAAACATAAACAACCAGCTCATACAATAAATAAGACGAAATGCTGGGTCGTATATAAACACTGACACCAGGCCGTAAATTCGTCCCGAAGGTACTCGCCGTATGATTGGCTGTCCTTGGCGCCAAAACAGTGTTGCCACCCACTTAGCACAAAATTATTGTTGTAACTCCTACCAATTACTATATAACGTACGCACAACTAATAAAACGTGTTCCTTTACGTTTGCAGACCACCATTACGTAAATGTAATTTTAATGTGAACTAGTTTGGAATTGCGCATTCTTATTTTGTTTCTAAATCGTTTTGTGAACAAGAAGTTTATTCGATGTTATGTAAATACGATTTATTAATGAATACTATTGATTCATTCATAGACCTTTTAATGTCTTTTTTAAGTAAATCTACTAAAATATTAAAGCTCATTTTTCATGATATAGTTATAGTTTTTAAGTTGTGAATAAGCTGAGGACATTCTATTTATTTTACGACACTACGGGGAAGCAAATAGCCAGTTTGGGTACTTCTGGAAAATATTATTAGTTTTTAATTTTATTTTGAAATTCTTACGTTCAAATTTGCTTTAATAGAATCAGGTTTCTTAAAGAAACCATAATATCATCACATTCTTGTCTGGTCTAAAAAAAAAAAAAAATTATGCTGACAAAAATTAAACACCGCATGATCATTTTAGCTTAGAATACACTACAAAACATCCCCATGAAAGTGTAAGGAATATTCATTTGAAACTTGTTGAGCATAGAAAAATCATTATAGGGACTTTTAAATACATTGCCGAAAATAGCATAAAACACCAACCATGAGCATCTTGTTTTTAATACGTCTTAAAAGTTACTTTAGTTATACGTTAAACCCTGTATAAGTTACTCGGTATTGCATATTATATCATTTAAGCCACAAACTATGGTTTTTATGCCTAATATGCATATGGCATGATCTTAAACGAACGTTAAAAATAACTAAATCCTCCTTGTCGTCTAAATGTATCGAATATGTAAGTGTAACAGTTCGCTTAATACATTCCCTAATAAACTAAATACAAATTATATAGTGCAATAAAGAGTTTAGCGTCCGTTTATAGGGCACTCGGCAGTTTGCGGCTTTACAACTGAAATCCGGAGTTATGTGTTGTGGATAACTCCGTTTGTCCTTTACAGCGGACAAAAAGTCCACCACTGCCTCGTTACGATGGGATGATTTACAGTCTGATTGGTCTTATTGGGAAAGACAGTTTCAGCACTAAAGTTTGATTACGATATTGTTCCAAAAAGTAGTATTGTTCATAGACATACATACGATTCGTATATAGATTGGACATACATTGCTATCCAGCGTCACACAAATATACTACCGAACTCTATCGGCATTATGTTGGAATTACCAATGATCAGGTGCCCGTCCTAACTTTACCTATCGGCCGACACTGACGCCATCTCGGTTCACAAAGACGAACCCACTCCGCCGAAACGAAGAGAATGAGTCACACTCCGTAATGTAGTTGTCTACTCTGCATACGAAATTTATATCTATGCCAGTATTATAGTCTGGGAATGTCAAAATTATTCATACTAATGGTTCAAATATTTGTATCGTTACTGGATCGTAGCTAGCATCTTATCATATTCAGACGTGTTCTTAGTGATATGAAAAAAACCTTCATATATCATGTGTGAGATATTTGTGAACCAATCTCTTGTTTTCAAACTAATACAACTTGTTAGCAAAGGTAAAAAGGCTTTTACATCATCAAAATGTATCCTTCCGAGATCCAAAGTTCCTTATATCCAAGGATTTGTTACATACTAACACGGATAACTCCTGACACTCCCGCTGGTCTCCGGAGGGTTAAGGACGGACTCAGATCACACAAAAGACCCTCTAATTACCCTCAAAATCCGTCCTTCGAGCATTTGGATTAGAGGATATCTTTAAGCTCTGGTGAATTTCATCTAGTTCGATTTCAATTAAATTGTGATAAAATTAGTCTAAAATCCAAAATCTTCTATTGGAGATCTAGTCTAGTTCCGAAATATATGCGCCAAATTTCTCGATGCACGAATTCCAAAAAGTTTTCACCAACCTAGAGACAATGCCAAACATTTGAGATATTCCTGATTCCGTTGGGTATTATGTAAGAACCGTTTGTAACTAATAGTTCTAGCGATAATATGACTTTGGCCGACCTTAGTATTTTTTCTAATCATACTAATCAAAATCCAGTATTTTGAGTTCTTTTTTCCGCAGCACAATTCTCACTTGGCTTGTTTATTTTGGAATTTCGATAATACCTTCACAAAAAATAAAAGTTAAATTGGTCTAAAATTATTTTGGGTTCTTTTTCTACAGCATAATTCTCACTTGGCTTGTTTATTATGGAATATAGATAATACTTCACAAAAACTAAAAGTGAAATTGGTCTAACATTCAAATATTTATTTCACATAAACATTTAAGGCGAGTATTATCATAGGTTTATTCTATTCTCTGATGACTTTCCAACCTCCAGTCATAACGTATTTCTTTTAACCCTAAATTTGATTCTCAAATCCTGCCTACATCGATTAGATCACATTAGGTCCTACTGCACTATATGTAACGGTATAGACACAACACTCCAGGAGTTAATTACACGATTTGACTAAACCACAACGACGCGACGCCGTGATTGAACATTTCGCAATCGCCGGAATGAAATCGCCGCACAATAAAAAAGCAGTAAAATGAAAATTACCGACAAGTAACGCTTATAACTACAGACTTATTTTACTGCCGACAAATGGAAGTGACCTTGAGGGGCGATGACCCCGTCGCCAGTCGTCATTCTTCTGTAATTAATGGTGTGTTAAAAGCCGTGTTTTCATAGCGTCCTGAGGATGACGGATGGAGCCGATCATTATCACTATTGTACAGCATGATCAAAGGTTTCTTAATCACCTGGCTACTATACTGCCACAATGCACCTTTGGTCTACACTCTGTTTACAATCTGGATTACCACTACGTTTGTTTTCCTCCAGACTGTTTTTGTTTGTCGACTCCAACTTTTTTTGCCGTTAATCAATGTTTCGATTCAATGCCCAGTTCGACCAAGAAGTGAGGCGCCCGTGTCATTTGTACTCAATAACTCTGTAGAGATTTTTAGTTTTGGGCTTTTCCGGAAATCTACACAGGTGAATTCTTGTAAAATGATTTACAGAAACCGCTAATCAGTCCTGGAAGGAGGATCCTTCACTACTTGGATGATCCTGGAAGGTTTTGTACATCACTCGCAAAATCCAGTCGATCAAAAAGATGTTTGACCCAACAGCTTCACAGATTTCGGCTTTTCTGATTATTTATATGTTTTAACCAAACGTCAGAGCAACTCCGGTTATCCTGATTTACTTTCAAGGCAAAGAGATGTACAAAAAGTAGTCCCTCCGTATGAACTCGGTTCCGATCTTCCACTTGACAAGCTAGCATGCTACCACAGAGGTTGTTATCCATAAATAAATGATTTTGTCTTTAGGTCTTTTATGTCACATACGTGTTGGAATAACCAAATAGTTTTTAAGTCTCAGAAACGATTTGTACTTTTTTGGTCTGTACGATATTCAACAAATAAGTTTAAGGGAAACAATTTCCCAATCGGTCATAATATGAAAGTATTTTTGGCACTCCTTGGTGTTGTTTGATTTTTTTGTTTTTATAAGTTTAATATATAAATACCGCTTCAATAGGTTTGGAAATCCCGGTATCTGGCTAATTTCCATGTGATGGTATCTCAACACTTTACTAATAAACCACCCAACCACTAATAAGCCATTTTCCACTGTAATTTTCTATACTACGGTTGTTTCACTGTTTCTTTGTACTTATTGTATGTTGTCGTAAATATAATTTTCTTACTAGAATTATAAATAGATCATGTTATATTACCTTTTGTAAATATATTGTGATAGTGCATTATAGCCCCAGTTGGTGTCATACTCATCATTGTTTGTAATATTGTGAATTTGTGGAATAAAGAATCAGAGTATTGTTTTCCGCTGATTGAAGGCTAATAAAGAAAACGAGGTAATGTGATGCCACAATTACAGCGCTGTAAGATTAAACGTGAGTTGTGGGCTTTACTGTAAAAACGAAAAAATTGCAGGCACCAGAGTGTTTTCTTGGTATTTTTACGTAAAAACCAACAGGAATCGAAAGGCAATGTATCGTATCAATTCCGCACCACCCCAAAACTTTTGCAACATTGACAATTGGGAATCGAAAAGAAAAGGAAGTGTTATTGAATATTTGCAGGGGATGGAATCGATGTAGTAGAGTGGGAATAAAGAAACCCAGCCAACCACTCAACAAAAAGCACATTTACTTGGCCGGCCGCAGATGCATTTTGTAGCACCCTACTGCAGACTAGAGAGCATTGTGCGAGCTGGAGGAGGGAACCAGCAATTCCGCAGAGTGGTCTAATCAATGCTGTTTCTCCGTGGTTAACGCCATTTTTACAACTGCATATATAATTCACACTTGTTTTACTGTCAGAGCGACTTAGGGCCGCCATCTTTATCGCTCTCGCGGTATCTCGCGTTGATATATCACCTCCCCCTCCCCCCCCCCTGCTGTACCAGTACTTACACCGACAACCTCTCGGCCAGATTTACCGCTGGCGTTGCAAAATTACACGGGTAATTTATTAAAGTTGGCCGATAAACGGTAGTAAACTGTGCGGAATTACTGGGTCAGACCGAGACGGCCTGCGGATTTCGAATAGAATATGTGTCTATTACATCATTAAACCCCGAAAATATACTACATTTAAATTCTAGTGTTAAACTGTGGCTTAACGTCTCTTCTAGTGTAGTTAAACAGGCGCTTAATTCGTTAATTCCCACCATAAGTTACACTTTACTGACTTAAAATAAATTCAGAACGTGAATAGTATAAAAATAATTTTGGTCACTGGAGAGATTTCTTGCTGAGCTTCTTTAATTTGAACACAGTTAGGAATAAATTAATCATTTAGCTGACTTCATTCAATAAATGTATTTATTTCACGTCAAAAAATCATCATGGCTAACCACATGTAGGCTGACTGTTTAGTAGAAAATTGCGCCTCTTTATTCTGTATATTGTTACGTAGCCTGTGGCTGACGATCATTTTTTTAGTGTGTAAAGCCAGGAAAGAAGGTGAGGAAAGAGTTACAATTTGACATTTTAACCCTTTCGATCCCATTCTTATCGACCTCCACCACAACTACCACGGCTGACGGTCAATAGGATAAATTCGTGTATCGTTTTTTAAGCTAAACGAGGTTGTGTGATTATACAGTGCAAATTGGCACTAGACGCTCGAAGTACTAAAAGATTCAACATCTCGTTTTTGTATCCCGGGTTCCTGGAAATCCCCACCCAATCTCTTTCGTGATAATTAAAATTTGGCAATCTGGCTCGATGAATAGATCATACTAAGAATAGGTTGATGATTTAACTGTTTTCATATTCGCTAATGAAAACGTTTAGTTACTAAGCCAACTCCAAACTTAATGTGTTAGATTGGTAAGACATGGGACTGCAATAACTAAATTAATTGTAATTCGATAAAAATCCTGACACGAAAACATTTTAACAATATACATTGATTACAAAAACAAGATAGTTATTTCTGAAGCACATAGACATGAAGTATAGCTAATAGGTTAACTTTTCTCAGCAGCCTGTGACATTGTTATGCATAATACGCGGTGGTCTATTAATAGATGTAATGCAATTAATTGAAACGTATATAATAATAATTTATCTTCTTTTTTGTAAGGGACGTAATTTGTACTTGAGCATCTCATTAGCTTCCCTTGTCAATGCAGCTTCATAGTTCTTTGTGTATCTAAACATGATGCCACTGTGTATTTGTAAATAATGTAATATATTACATTCCGAAATAATAGTTAGTTTTGTGTATAATAGTTTGTTTATTTCTCACAAATACCTTTATAGGGAGTATTTTTACTTAAATGGTCAAATTAAAAATGTGTTTGCAAATTAGTTTTAAAATATTTTACGAACACGTTTGCTGTTCTTGCGCTTGTTGGACATAAAATGGTACGGTTTGGTAATGATGGCATGATTTAATTTAATATTACGTCTAGCCTTGGCTTATTATTTGGTTAATTCAAAACTCCATTAAAATCTAACAAAAGATATGGCTAATTAGATAGATTATATTGCTAAGAGGCTAAACTTTCGTTATTGAATAAATAACCGTCATTTTGTAGTATTTCTTAATTTCAGAAGTTTCCACATTTCGAAGTTAAATCATCAAAGCCCAAATACTTACAGTTAAAAACAATCCGATCTCACAACCCTCCACCGCAGACGGAAAACTTTTAATTGACTTTTTAATGACTTAAGGAAAGTCTAACTCTTAGTTATAACTTGTCTGTTGTATTTTGATAAACTTTATTGTTTTCATAATTAATGATTACGCTCAGTTTTTCTGGAGTTTAAGTGGTTTATGTTTGTTCCAGGTTGGTTTTGACTCTTTTCGCTAGTTGGTGAGTCCACTCTTTTATTCTTCATAAATTTTAATAAAGGTTTTTTTTTAATAATCCTTTGTGACTCAGACAATCCAATTGTTAGATTTTTGATGGCGTACTGAGCCAGGAATATACCATCGTAATATATTTCTCTTTATTTATTTATTAATTATATTATATTTTATTAATGTTTTACTTTAAACATTTTAATCTCGTTCAACCGAATTTTATGGGACTAAGGCAATTTCATTCGGTTAAACAAAAATTCGGATAGTTCAAACATACAACAAAATCGATTCTTTTATAACGAAAACTTGTATTAAGCATGGAGTACGCCTGCAGATCCATGTTACTGCTACACTGGAAATGCAGATAATTGGACTGTCTTTATTTATGATATTAAAACATTAAAAAGTTCTGTTTTTGATTTGATTCGGTTAACTAACTTAAATATTCGTTACTAGGGTTACGGTTAATCAAGACCTCATTCTATCAATTCTCAACACCTGCATAAATTACTGTACAACAAAAGAGTATAAAACAAATACGTTAAATGAGAGTAAACATGGGAAGCTAACTAGCCATTGTTTCACTGATCAAATATATTACACAACTTATTGTCTCCTTGCATAAAAATGCAATAATTTCTCATGACACAGAAGCTTACTATTCATATGATCAAAGAACCCGTTGTATTCCAGATAAGAGAATGATAGCATTATGGGCGTAGCCTCTGCCACCAAGGATTTTGTAACGACCAATTACGAACTTGACTCACCAACTAACCCAATTATGTATTTAAAGCCGACTATAAATGAAGGATGTGTTTAATGGGCAGATGACGTCCAGCATTGCAATCAGTAACCATTGTCAATTCCATAGCAAAAATATGTGAGTGATAATTATCCCAGTGGCCAACGGCAATCAAGTTTTATATGGTGACTGAACCATGAGAACTCCAGACTTGTCTATGTACTACACTGACAGAATCCATTTTCCAATGGAAATTTATTTCTTTAAAACTACCCTTATAATCTACTCACTTTTACTTAAAAAAATACTTTTTATTTTTATTTCTTAATCTAAATGCAGATTTTTTTAATATGTGCGATAAGATATATGTTTGAGATCAAACGGGACCGAACTTACGTTTAAGACTGTTTTTTTTTATTTTTTTTTAATAAAATGAGTTGGCTGTGAATAAATTAGGTATAGACCGGGAATTATTTTTCATACCAAATGCCAATAAATTATTTCTTGTTCATAAGGGTGAGGTTATTATTTTATAAAGGATAAAATAACTCGTTGTTAATTAATTTCGCAATTAATATGTTAATGGTTTGTTGTAACTATATTAGCATGTTAATGCTTTAATTACATTTATTTTTTGTTTGCACTGATTGCTTGATACAAAATACCACATGAATGCATAAGGGTGGTTTATGAATTAAATACAAATTATAAATAATTACAGTTTATCCAGTAAAGGCAATTTAAACGAAAAATAATATTAAATTACGTTCTATCTTCTAAGAAATACTCATTAATTTTGTAATTAATTACTACTTATGTATTATTTATGCATTTCTTAATCTTTCTCATATAACGTTTTATTTCTTTTTGTTACGCGTTTGGAACTGTCAGCTCTAAAATGGACTTACGTTATGATTTACGTTTATATTTTGTAGTAATAGTTCTTCGTTTGGAGTACATTCTTGAAGATGGAAGGTTTGAAGGGATAGCAATATTACGCACACATTGGTGAGAGTTCATAGCACTAAACAGTTGCCTATATAATTATTATAAATTGTAATAGTTTTTACGTAGCTGACATAAAATAACTTATATAATAATACTCTGTTGCATTACCGGAAACTAATAGGCATTGGTACATAGTCCAGTTATATTGCAAACTAGGAACTAAAAAGCTGATAGGAAAATTTCATTCCTAACAATCATGTGTGGTAGGATTGATCGGACTGTTTCACTCCTAACAATCACGTGTGGCAATATTGATCGGACTGTTTCACTCCTAACAATCACGTGTGGCAGGATTGATCGGACTGTTTCCCTCCTAACAATCACGTGTGGCAGGTTGATCGGACTGTCTCACTCCTAAGAATCACGTGTGGCAGGATTGATCGGACTGTCTCACTCCTAACAATCACGTGTGGCAGGGTTGATCGGACTGTCTCACTCCTAACAATCACGTGTGGCAGGATTGATCGGACTGTCTCACTCCTAACAATCACGTGTGGCAGGGTTGATCGGACTGTCTCACTCCTAACAATCACGTGTGGCAGGATTGATCGGACTGTCTCACTCCTAACAATCACGTTGGCAGGATTGATCGGACTGTCTCACTCCTAACAATCACGTGTGGCAGGGTTGATCGGACTGTTTCACTCCTAACAATCACGTGTGGCAGGATTGATCGGACTGTCTCACTCCTAACAATCACGTGTGGCAGGATTGATCGGACTGTCTCACTCCTAACAATCACGTGTGGCAGGATTGATCGGACTGTCTCACTCCTAAAAATCACGTGTGGCAGGATTGATCGGTCTGTTTCACTCCTAACAATTTGAGGAATTACTGGCATTAAAACTAGAGAATATAAGCGATTTTATAAACAAACAAATATAAAATGGATTGAAGATAAAAACGTGAATCTGTTTAATACGGACACTGGTTATAACTTCAGTGTTAAAAAAATGTATTACCAAAGAAGATTAATGAAATATAATTTGAGATAGTGGCATGTTTTTGAATAGAATATTACTTAAAGAAATAAAATGCTTTATGAATAAAATAACATGGTATTATATCCAATCACCTTTCATACAATGTACTGTACAACACTCATAACCTTATCTCCAACAGTTATTAATTAGCCTGATTATAATATGGTCCTAAAATCTCAAGATAAAATTAACATGTACACTTTTTATCAAGAAATGATTATTTCTAAATAAAATGTAGTGTTTAAAGATGCCGTTATTCACAGTGTATACAACATCTTTACACCACAAAACTGTAGTATTTACGTAGATTAATGCAATTTTAAGCAGATTTCTATTAAATCAATCCCGTAGTAAAACATTTGTAAGGCTTTGATTTGAATTTAAATGCAGCAAATCCGTCTTGGAGAAGAGGGATTTGGTCCGGACGCTCCTCACACTATTTAAATAAAAATATTTAAATCATGCATGCAAGTATTATCTACTTGAATATATGGTACAACAGATACAAATTCTTGTATATAATGTTATACAGTTATAACGAATAAATACATAAAACAAGACGAAGCTGAGCCGAGCATATTGAAGGGATATAGAGGGAATTTGTAATTTATTTAAGCTCTGAGTTGGCAAATAAGTGTGCGCAGGGCGGGGGAAATTGATTTGAGTGCTTCTCGCGAAAACGGGTGAGGGGTGGGGGGAGGGGATCTGTGTTTGTGATGATAGAAATGCTTTTAAGCTGCATCTTAAACAGCTTTAATTACAGTTGCGTGTGTTTTAATTATGAAGTGTGTGCTTCTCTGTACGGCTTGATGCCTTTAGTATGTTTTAGTGTGTTCGGATCGGCGCTCAATAACTTTAATCTGTAGTAAGATTTACTCGGACTTCGATAGCACAACACCACAGTTCACTTTGTTGTGTGGCCTCATTGATGACACTGTTTACAGGTTAAGCTTCATTGATTAGAAGTCCGTTATTTGTAAAATCTAATTGATAACATATTCCTTCCTGGTAAGGGTTCTACTATTACAAAATTGTTATTAGTTTAAAATCATCGATCAGACATTCGTTATTGGTTAAGCCTCATGATTAGACACGTATCTTTCAAAAGGGCTCTATCATCTGGTCATTAAGTCTCTAAGGTTTCTAAATGCTCTTGAGTATCCCTGAAATCAGTGACAGTTATTGTAAAGTAAAATTTAAAGAATGTCTTATTTTACCAGACGAAGTTAGAGCGATGAAGCCTTCCTTAACATTTAACTTGGGGACCAAAACCCTAAAATTTACTTACCAATGACCGTGGAGGATGCTTCCAAGGACAGGATCGCTCAGCGGTCACCCATCCAAGGAGCAGCCACGCTCGAAGTTGCTTGTGATAACCACTGTATCCAATTGCCGTTGGCAAAAAGATAAGATACCAAAGATATCAAAGAGTCTCACAGAGCAAAAGGCGAGTCGCATCAGGAACCCTAACTACTATAACAGGCTCGGACATCCAGTATGGGTGTATTCACGAAACCTTATATTCTATTGTAAAATTCCCACAAGCTTGTCCATGGTCTGTGAATGTTAAAAGGAATCCTAATGTTTACTCTTCACGCTGCATACTGTTCGTAACCTCCTATAAACACGTCATCGGGAGCTTTCCCATCAGCTACGAACCAAAACTAAAGTAGTTGATGGTTTATGGGAAAACATTGGACCCCCCCCCCCAATTCTTTTGCATTGAACCAATAAAACGTTAAGGATCTTAGGGGCTCAAATATTGTATTATTTAAATCTTAATTAATTTTATTGACAGATTTACAGGACTATGAGTTAAAATTGAATTTGGATTAAAAAAGATATGTTTTACACTTATGACTACTGTTACTGACTTAACTCCTCGTAACTCTTACGGTAACGTTATTCCACCGAGTTAAATTCATATAAAAAAATCCATATTGTGTTTCTCTCACACAATCGCTTATAACGAAATTCGCAAAACAATTATTCTAATGTAAGTATTTTATGCTTATGCTTTAGGAACATAAATTGTCCCTGTGTTCTCGTGTCAATAAAGCAAAGCCATTAACTTGATCTACAACTTGACTGACCCAGATGTTGGTCTGCCCACGTACCTACGAATGTGGTAACCGCAATTAGAACCAGTTTTGAGATACGAAGCACTGCTCTATGAGTTCAATTGCTGTGTCAAAAGTCGTCAGGTATTGAAAGCAGACACCTGGATGACAGGTTGCCACAATTGAGTAGAAAGGGCAACACCTTGCCTCGTCTGATTGTAGCACAAGAAGCACTTCCGGTGACCTTGGTGGGCAAATTAATCTGTCGACATCCGGCGCAGTCCCGGGATAAATAACGGCCCAGTCCCGCTAGCCTGGCCCGGGGGGCGGTCGTGTGCCCCAGAGGCTCCAAATTGTTGAAACCGCAACCTTCCATTATACCTTTCCATTCAAAAGGTGTTTCGCTTTCAACTAGCTGATATTCACAATCTCCCCCCTAACTAATATACCCGTATGTACAGTTTTTGAAGAAAGACGTGTTTTTTTCTATAAATTTGAGTCACAATTCGGAAAACATTTGAAACCCAAATACCCCAATAATTATTCTTTTCACATTTAAAACTTGTGTACTTGGTTCAACTCCATGGACACATAAACATACACACTTATTTGGTTTCACTTCATGAATTAAGTATTTAATGTTGATGTTTTCTAAGGACAATGTTGTGTATTATGTTGCACTCAAATCATATTGTCATTGCATTTCAGACATTTAGAATATTTTAAGAATATATGCATCAGAGGTCGTCTATTGTTGTGTTCAAAATTGCTTGCCCGTTTTCATTCCCTGAACAGACGTTGTCTAACGTTCACGTGTGAAAATTATGAGCTACTTTCCTTGCACTTACACCTTATGAAAATTAAAATAATACCCGATTTTTATTTAAGGATAAAAAATTCTGATTCCCCTATATTTATTATAGGAAAAGAGTAACAGATTAGTTCTTTAATATAAAAAGTACATAAGTAAGAACACGAAATTTGGACTTAGTGGATGACGATGATGCGTACTTGTGTTTGCACATTATAACTCAGTTCATGTATCGATTAAAGCCAAAAGATTTAAACGTTTTCACATTTTTAGCATTGGCCTTGTTCTGTTTAATCTTTTAACATACATTTATTTAAAGGTATGGTAGTTTATCACTGGATAAAATTACATTTAAAAGTCCAAGTCCAGGACTAATCATAACAATCTCAACAATTTCCGACTGATATATTTTGCAAATACAAAATAAATAAAAAAGAGTTTTAGTTGACCATTCGTTATACTAACGGACAAATATAGTTTTAGGCAATGCAAACGTAACATAGCATTTAAAAAGTAAAAATTAGGGCAAAATTGATAAATTGTGACTAAATGGAAAATACTCGATTGTACATTAAAATTTTTAAGACATATAAAACAACATGTATAGCTCATAAATTATATTTAGATACATATTTTGGAGGAGGATATACATATTGAGTGAATCTTTTCTTGAACACAAATCTTTTATAATTTTGAATTCCCCAAATCGACTTTGCGCCATTCTTGCGTGCAACAATTGTGTACTCAAGGTGGAAATACGTGAACACAGCGATGCAGAATTGGCCTGATAAGCGGGCAGGGATATCCTCTAGGAGGGACTTCAGTAACATTAGTTATTTTTAAATTGTTCGGTGGTGTGAAAGCGAGGAAAATAAACGTTCATTTTAATGTCACTACACGTGACACTCCCACTGTAATGTCGTTGCTACAGGATAGTCGGATCTAACTCCTAACACTCAAGTGATAGTGGGGCACCCTGTTTGAAACAAGTGCAAGTTTCTACTTTCTACCGTTTGTTGCATTTTTCCCGACCAGTCACGACTCGGTATTTACACACAGCAATGAAGCGGTGGTCGTTGCGCAACTACCCCGCGCAGTACTGCGCAACCCATTTACGTTATATATTACGCTTGACGCAATGTAATATACAGTACATATTCGCAACTTACGTTAAACCGTGGTCGGGTTAGGTCCGTTCGACATGGATTTTTGTTGCTAATTTCGTGGGGTCTTGGGGAAATTTTACTATATTTGACCGGTACCGTTATTATAACCAATAGTTTCTAACATTGCATAACATGTCAAAATGTTATTTTACTATCACTGGTATAAATGAATAAAATATTTTCCAATATGTCACTTTTATTTTTGCGCAGGCCTTTCTGAATCAATGATTCTGTCTCAGGCACTTCACAAATTAACAAATGTTTACATTTTTCTAAATAATAGATATTATAATAACGTATGGTAAAAGATTTGGATACATGATTAGCTAAACGATTCAAAGAACACTTTGCACATATAAAATATGGAAAAGATGAAAATCTGCTATTGCGAATCACTGTATTGAATCTGAACGCACTATCTCTAATACAAATTTACGGCTAGGCTTCAGTAAGTCCAGTTTTCATTAAGTCCAGGTCCTTGTATTTTGCCATTTTAATACTGGCTGTTTCATTAAGTCAAGATTATTGAAAGAAGTTACTAACACAATACACTTAAATGCTTGGGAAACATTTTACATTCACACAAATTAAGAAAATCTTATCAATAATGAAGACGGACCAATACAAAATTCAATTCTAATCTCATCTCAATGTATAAGAAAATTAAAATGTAATTCTGTTTAAATATTTTATACTGGCTAATCATATATCCAAATCATTCCATATGTTATTATAATATCCCTTATTTAGAAAAATGTAAACATTTGTCATTTACATATTGTACAAATTCATATCCTCATCTATTACTTTCTTTTCCGTGTGTGTTTTTTTGACCTTATTAAAGGGTGCCCTAAACTGCGATTTAGGTACTTACAACTCCTTATGGTACAATAAGAATTTATATTTTCCCCGCTTTCAGAAAAGGTGTCAATGATTAAACATGCTGTGTATGTGTGAATATGTGAATTATTGAGTATAATGATGCAATTACACGTTTTGACCCACCTAAACCAAAACAAACAAAAACTCACAAACCCTCTTCCTTCAATTACAAAAGCAATTGGAAGACATTTTTATAAACAGTTTCCTTAGTAAACCTGTTTATAAAAAATCTACAAATGCATAAGTTCTTAGATTTTATATTATTCAAACTGAAAATATATTGCACTACGTAATATTGAAACGAAACCCCAAAATTCTAAAAACCTCTTTGTGGATCGGTGGGGTTTTATTTGGCATTTTCATATAAATGTATTGGTTATGATTTAATAGTGCATTTCATCATCCTATGTTCAATAATATACAACATGAAAGCCCTTCAAATTGTTAATTATGGGCCAAATTGAATCCTTGAGGTTTGATTATTATCCATTAGGCCTATCGCTATTATATTCGGAAACTATCCATATATTGTACATGCACAATCTCTACAAAGCCAACGTTACGATTAAATCTAATCTACAAAGTAATAGGTACTAAAGTAAGGAAAACTGTTGGGCTTAATACTTATGAATATTTTAGATTATAATATGTCTCCGAAAAGGTTCAATTTTCCTCGAGTGCAGTTAAACTTGGATATTTGAATGTTGAATTTAGCTCCAGCTAACCTTCCTTTTATTGCAGCAACTGGTATCTATCTAATGATGTCTCAGGTTTGACTCCTCGGTGCCAAAGAACCTCAAAACGAAGCTTTACATCGTTTCGACATTAGAGACACCTATACATAGGTTAAGGTGCTTAGAGATCGTGTCAGAAACATCGAAGTGCACTCAATTGTGCACCTGATGAGACAATTAGACTGCCACTTCACCTATTTATAGTTGTCTCTGATGTCGAAACGATGTAAAGCTTCGTTTAGAGCTTCTTCGTCGCCGACTTTCTTTGCATCTCTTCAGACAAACATGACTCCAGGAAGTCTGCACGAGATCTCGATAATGAATTGACCTATAAGCTGGTAATGTTATGCGTGACGTGGAATAGTGTATGCCTATCTTGTTAAATATATTTAATATAAACTTCAGTATATAATTTTTATTTGTAAAAGTTAATTTTGTGTAGTAGGCCTATATTACTTGTACCTACAATTCTTAGCGTTCAGATTAATTTCTAAGATATATTATTAGTTTGGTTTTGGTAATCACCCAAATGTTGCAAGTTTCGAACACAATTTTCGAATGGCAATACCATACTCATTAATAAAGATGAAAGCAGTGTTTATTAAAATCGGGAATATTAATTACTATTTTGACGACAAAGTTTAAAGGAGTTGCTCAAAACGAATTAGGCCCCGCTAATACATTTGAGAGGGTAGTTAACTCGTGGGGTTGGCTGGGGAGGTGGGTGGTCGGGGGAGGGAATGGAGGGAGAAGATGAGGAATCTGCATAATTGGAATAAACATGAAGATGTAAGAGATGTGCAGATGAAGTTGAATCGAATCTAATTAGAAAAGCTCTCGCCATATCAGATTACATGTACAGTCCTTGACGTACAGTCACGTTGGGAATTGCGGTTAACTTTGGCTTTCAATGTCTTTTTCTTTATGAGTAATAAATTAAGCTCGTGATATTTAAAATAGATTTTAAATTAAATTCAGCCTTAGAATAATAACAATCCAGTTTCTTCGTTGCTTTACATTTTCCATTACAGAAATTAGGACGGTAAGCTTTTAGAAAGCTATTGGAATTTAAATAAACAGAGAGATCTCTTGTAACCTTATAATTAAAGTTACAAAATTACTAATCTACATTAATATTTAAAACTTCTTCACGATTTATGTGGGTAACATTTGTACTGTATTCACTAATATACAAATTTTAAGTTCACCTTATAAAAGACGATCTGTTTATACACATTCAATAAAATAATCTTCATCTAGCATTATTTATTCCTTCAACACTAAACAATAAACGAATTATTTTGAAAACAAGCAACCAGATACATTGCAAAGCGTAATCTAAGCATCTTTCATATGGGGAAATTATGTGACCATCCCCATTTCCCCATGATGACACAAAGTAATTTCAATTACGACAGCTACAGTATCATTGCCTCATCAGGTGCACAATCCATTCATGAGACTATCACTTCTTCTACTTATAGGTGTGTCTGATCTTATATAAAGGTTCGTATTGAACTTCTTCGTCGCCGACTTTCTTTGGATCTCTTCAGGCAAACATGACTCCAGATTCCAGGACGTAAGTCTGAGACAGCGTCAGATACCAGATGCTGCAATAAAAGGAAGGTGGTCAGGAGCTAAATTCAACATTCAAATTGAATCAACCTTCCTACCATAGGTTAGGGGAGTAAATCGACCTTCCTACGTTATTTGCAGGGGATTTCCGTGGTAACAATATGTTAGAAGATCTGGAGGGAAAGGACACTCACGTTAACTTCCTAGCACCATTTTTGGCCTTTATAGTTAAAACATTTTGTAATTGAAGTTGTATTGGCCCTTTGAACTGGATGAGTTATCCAAGGTCCACTGTGTTTTTGTAGGTTACCTTAAAATATTTACCTATTTCACACTCAAATAAAAACCCCTGGTTCTTGCCATCCTCTAGGTTAGAATACCTCGCAAATTCAAGACTTTTTATTATTTTTACCATTCCGCAAATGTAAGTGTTACACTCGGGTGGCTCTTCCACGACGCTAAACTTCCGGTATTGTTCCCACACTCTTAATTCCCCCTTGACCACAAGGATGCTCCACGGCCGCAATACAAATTCTGGGTGATTTCACTGATGTAACCAAATCGCGGTTAATTACAAGAGAAAGCAGATCATGTAACGGTAGAAAGCTAGCTCAGGTCGGCCGCTCCGCTGTCGATTTATTTGTATCAAACAGTCGTGAGACTCCGTGGTCACGACCTGTTCAGTACATGTGTCTGTCCGTCTGTCTGTCTGTCTGTCTGTCTGTTTGTGTAAGTGTTGGCTGCTCTTATTGCTTGTTGTAAATCATCATCGGAACAGATGACTGCTTAGAAGATCATGGCGACTTTGTAATGATGTTAAATGTCATTTATCGTCTTTCTGTATGGACGATCTCTGATGTGATAACTCTTATAAGGAGATACATTTTAATTTCCGTAATAAAAGAAAAACGTTTTTATCCAGATAATTATTGCTCAATGTGCATTTTTTACTTTGGGAATGATGTTTCTATGGCAGTAGCATTTAAATAAATTATACTAAACGTTTTTAAAGAGAAATCAGTCCAAATCCATTACAAAAATTCCATGCCCTCATCGGGAATCGAACTCGTGACCTCTCGGTTGTTAAGTCACAGCCTTGCCCCTAAGCTACGGCGAAGGTCGAAAATATTCGTCATCGTGTTTGTTCTACTAGTTTACAGATAAAGTTAAATATTGCGGCGTTTTCATTTGCGAAGCGTTATCATATTGTCTGTTAGAGTAATTATATATAATAAACATATATTCCAAAACAGCAATTGCATATGAGTTTAAATAATTATCGTCAGCTTGACGTTAGTAGAGCTGCACAAGATTATTCCATAGTAAAAAAAACACACATAAAGAATTTGTGCAATACATGTATGACAAATATTTGTACCATAAGTGTATCGTAAAATAATCTATTATGTACCAAAATTATATAAACTATTTCATTTTTCAATAAGCTGCGATTTACTGACTACAAAAAGGAGTCATATTATATACGATTAAAATTACGATTATTATTCCTTCAGGAAAATACAAGATTCTAGTCTTGCTCCAAGTCCCAAAGTCACGTGGTGTTGAGTTGGTCAGTTTCTGTTCTCACAATACCGGTTCTCCCCCCTCGACCCTCCCCCCACTCCACATATTTGAATAATTTATTTAACTAACGTCCCATTTACTTTATCACCAGTGTAACTTAAAATACACTTTACTCGCCAGCATAAATAAGCAAGATGGATATCCATAATTTTCCAGCCGTTGTGTAATATCTTCTGGGCCCCAAGTTGTGAGGTGGTGCAGAGAACACACGTTAGCTCTCGAGTAAAATATAACTTTGATATGGATGCTGCGTCTTAACCGATATTATTTTTTATATACATATTTAACTGTAACCTTTCATCTGATTTCTTATCAAACTTTGAAGTGGTCGTACTCTACCATTTATTGTTTAAATAATTTAAGGATATTTCACGTTCTTACAGCCCTCAGATTTGGTTGAATTGCATATAATGTACCGCTAGTGCTATGAAGTAGTATAGGTTCAATAAGATTGATTTATTTAAAAAATAGTAGGTTATTCCAAAGTTAACAATATTATTTTATGAAAGTTGTTTTTCTATTGGTTATTGGATTGGAAATTCCATTAATAAATTGCAGTAGTTGGAATAGACTGAAAATGCAGTATGTGAGTTTTTGTTAGAAACTTGTGTATAATTTACACTGAAGCAAATGAAGTGCGATGCATATTTAATCAATCAGCAAATGTCAACTTGCTCGTTGACTTGATTCAGTTGCGTACAATGAAAATTGTTGATCTTACGTAGACATTTCCCATTCGTACTATTCAAGAGTAAAGATGTTGATACTACTTTTTATTTAATCAATCAGCAAATGTCAACTTGCTCGTTGACTTGATTCAGTTGCGTACAATGAAAATTGTTGATCTTACGTAGACATTTCCCATTCGTACTATTCAAGAGTAAAGATGTTGATACTACTTTTTATTTAATCAATCAGCAAATGACAACTTGCTCGTTGACTTGATTCAGTTGCGTACAATGAAAATTGTTGATCTTACGTAGACATTTCCCATTCGTACTATTCAAGAGTAAAGATGTTGATACTACTTTTTATTTAATCAATCAGCAAATGACAACTTGCTCGTTGACTTGATTCAGTTGCGTACAATGAAAATTGTTGATCTTACGTAGACATTTCCCATTCGTACTATTCAAGAGTAAAGATATTGATACTACTTTTTATTTAATCAATCAGCAAATGACAACTTGCTCGTTGACTTGATTCAGTTGCGTACAATGAAAATTGTTGATCTTACGTAGACATTTCCCATTCGTACTATTCAAGAGTAAAGATGTTGATACTACTTTTTATTTAATCAATCAGCAAATGTCAACTTGCTCGTTGACTTGATTCAGTTGCGTACAAAGAAAATTGTTGATCTTACGTAGACATTTCCCATTCGTACTATTCAAGAGTAAAGATGTTGATACTACTTTTTTTTCTTATAAGTGATAATTGATACTTTTATCCCATAAAAATACAGCCCTAAAGAATTTGAACGATCTAAAGGTTACGTGGGATGTTAGGAATTTATAACCCAAGACTTAGTTGCTGTAAAGGAGTTTTCGACACCAATACCATTTTAATTTACTATCCAAACGAATTCGCAAAACTTTGATGACTTCCCGAAGAATGGAACTCGTCACTTCTTCATTAAAAAGCCAGAGTTTTACCCATAAGTTACGGTGAAGGTCAAACATTACAGTGTATATGAAACAGAAAGCTTCCGGATGTTTTACATGAAGAACTGTGGAAATTAAAAATGGCTAAGTAGACACTACATTCATGATACTTTGTTTGCATAGTTAAAATGAATTGTGGTTTCAATATTTTATGACAGACATGATTTTATAGTAGAATTTTTGGAAAGGCAACACCTGCAATGAACCTCCCTGTCTGTTCTAAGTTCAAAGTTCACGTTGAACAATGTCTTCTTGTTGAATTCTCCTAAAGGGAGCCACAATTACATGAAACAAAGTTGACAACAACAATAAATAACAATGAACAATTCACATTGTTTGTCCCAACAAGGACGTCGTGTCGTGCGAGTGATAATTTTTCCCTCTGAAATAAATAAAATAGTTGACATTTCTCCAGCTGGAATGCCATCAAGAACTGCAGAATAAATTACGATATTTTTGTTCGCCATGTTTCTGAAGTCTTCGCGGCACCGCGATATTAACAAACTTTGCCACATCGTGTCGCTAACTTTTGTTGTTTTTGCAGTGGAATTTAAAATCACCCGATTTATTTGCATTAAACCAAATGAAGTAGAAACTATATCTGTCTTTGTCTGAGTAATTTATGAACTCGTTCGAGATATTATTTATAAAGTCCCAAACAAGTTCTCAGACGTTTAGAAGCTATACCGACTGTGGCCTTGTTAATAACGCCCTTAAATTATTAATACTAAAGCTACTGAAATGTTACTTTGTAATTTTAATCCGGTTTTATGTTTATCTTGGATTAATTTAGGTAGTTGACTTTTTGTAACTGGATATTTTTTCTACGAGTACACCAATTCACGCTATTCATGTAATGGTACAGAATCTTTTTTCCGGAGATTTACCATCGTTCAGTGGTACAAAAAAGTCAATAACACGGTTTATTAGCTGTTCCCTAACGAGCTAACGATTTTTCGTTAAGGCTTTAATTGTTATTAACATTGTCCCAATCAACGCAAATGATATGCGTTTCCGCACACAATTCTGGACCCTTTAACTTCAGTACCGTTCCTAAAAATAGCCTTTGTCTCACCACATACTAAAAAATATCCTCAGTTTATTTTTATTTTAGATGAATTGTGCAGTGCATATCTTATAATAATTTATAGCATAATTTATGTCTCGTCAAGTTACGAAAGATGTTAATGGTCATGAGGTTTTGAGACATTTGCTATTCTGTTAATTCTACGAAAATAGAACACAATCGGTTATATATTGTATTATATTTTCGTCCAATCGGGATATTCTTTTGAGAGATTTAAAACTACTACTTGTAGTCGATTATGTAAAACTAAAGTTTCCCTTCTTTCCCTAATTGTACAATAAAATACAGATAAACGAATTTTCAACGTTTTAAATTAATTGGCAAGTGTATTGGCAAGTGTAGTCATACTAACAAAACATTGATTCTACTGCTAATTGTTATAGTTTGTTAAAACTCAATTGTTTAAATACTTTGCTATGCTTGAGATTAAATAAATGTAATCCCTTTAACAAATATTGTTTTGTAAGCCCTTCATTATTTAAGGTTATAAATTTGTAAAACTCTCTTCTAATTTCGAATAACTAGAATAATTAAAACAAACTGAGGTTGAACACGAACTTTCTTTATAGTAGGTATATTATTTTATACGCAAACAAACTTTTGAAAACCCCTATTTTACACTGTTCGAACTGATTTAAATACTTTGCTTTGGTTTAAATTAAATAAATGTATCGACTTTAACAACAAGTATATTAGTCGCCCTTTAAGATTATAATTAAAAACTGAAAGAGTATTTTTTTAAATTTCAATTTCTCTTCTAATTTCGTAGAACTAGAATAATTTAAACAGAATGTTTGAAGTGGGACATGAACTTTCTTTATAATAGATATATTTTTTTAAAATAAACAATCTTTTGAAAAACTCACATTGTTCGAGTTGTTTTAAATCCTTTGCTTTGATTGAAAGTAAATAAATGTAACGCCTTTACAAAATTATGTTGTAAACATTTCATTATTTAAGATTATAATCAAAACTGACTCAATATAAAAAATTCTCTTCTAATTTCGTATAACTAAAATAATTAAGAGAAACTGTTTGAAATCGAACTTTACCTTTCTTTATAGTAGGTATCTTATTTTATACGCAAACGAACTTTTGGAAACCCCTGTTTTACACTGTTCGAGTTTGTGTGGCAGTACTCACAGTACTGTAGGTGTTTGTATATAGAGTGATTGTAACATCAGAACCGATGTTATACAACTGTAACAATACATCGCTACAATGTCGGTTACAACGTTGTTGCAGCTAATACCAACTTTCCACCCACTTGCATTAGACCCATTATTTGGCAAACAGTAGTGTGGCCTTTATTTTGTTGGTCTCCACGTTTATGTGTATGTATAATATATGTTGGTCAACTAAACATTCAAAGTCATTACGCCTAGTTTTTCATTTTTAAAATAAATTCAATTGCGTGTAAAACCGTTAAAGCCAATTACTTATAAATTAATTACTTATAAATTAAATTTGTTCAAGTCTGACGAACATGCAAATCGAGTTCTGCATTGTCAAAGATGAGATATAAATTGATATTTTTCTGAGCGTGAAGCCACAATTTCTGAATTTCTGAAAGTGAATTTTTCCAATTCCACATCACTGAAGGAATTGGAAAAATTTAATTTCTATCTGTCTCGCATGATATTTCGAGATTGTCTGACATATAAACATGACAATTTGCAAGAAGCTTCATTTCTACAGAACATCGTAGGCCTATTAAATGATGGTGCGTAACACTCCATAGCATTTGGCTGAACATTTTCACATTAGCCATGTGGCAACAAAAGTATCGCAAAGTATATAAATTTGTACACAGAATAAGTAAAATCGTATGAAATTACCGCAGTAAAACATGTAGTCTAATTATCCTTCAGGAATGTCGAGAAAGATTTCATTTTTAGACTTGAAACTTTGCAATGCAACTTTATCTCATACATAGGCAAGAATGAGTTTTATGATCAAAGTATCAATTTTGAATTTTAATTAGAAAACTGAATTGGTAGTTTTCGTTTAAAATTTGTCTTTCTCAAGAGTAAGTCACAACATGATTATGTCAATTTTTTAAATCAAATGTGATACTGAATTTTGGTTGATAGTTGTTTAAATAAATTATTGGCTAACCATATCAACTTTTCCTTGGACAAAATGTAGAATCAGTATTAGTCTTGCAGACGCGTAATAAAAATCTGGAAATATTCGTGTCTGCTAAGCACATATAGTTTTGTACACAGTAGCCTAATAAAACAAGTTGGTGCAAAACTCGTTTAATTTATTGTCGTGCAAAGTTTTCCGTTTGTGGTTGTTTTAACCGTGGTCCAGAGAACATTCCTGGCGGAGGCGACATGAACTCAACAGTGCGGTGGTTGCAAGTGTTCCAAGAGCCGTAATTGTTAAGAAGTATAACTTGTTAATTTTATTGTTAATCAAATCTTAAACCAAAACTATTTAGAATTTGTGTAAACTAGTTTTGTGTGTAAAACAGATGTCAGGCCTACTCTAAAACCTTACTTCGTCTAATGTACTATCGAAATATGTTTAACAAATTTCTATTTCAAATAGTAAATGACCAAAAGGAATATTTCTGGCCCTTAACAAGTATATATAACGCTTAATACCCTGTTGTTACAACTGTAACAGGCTATTACTGTAACAAAACATTCATCCTGTTAAATTGTGGGTTGTCCGTTATAGATATTTTTGGTCGTCAATATGTGTAGGTTTGCGTTGAATTGTATTTGTTTCAACCCTTGTGGCACGTTTCAGTTATGGAAGCATGACCGCACTTAGAACTTCAAATGCAACACAATTGTTCTACGGTCTTCTTACAATGACTAAGTTGGTCAACGATTTCGGAATTTATTTCCTACCGAAAAAGCGTTACACATACAAATATTTAGAATTATAAACGAAATTGTTGCTCCAAAGCCACTGGAAAGTACAAGTAGGTCGGGAAAAATAAAAATGCACGGCAGAGTAAGGAGGTGTTGGTCTACAGAAAACATCAAGTTGAAAGTAACCAAAACGAATCCTGCAACTGGAAATTTATGCAGGTTCCCCTAATCCATTATTTCACGACATGAGCGCACCTAGCTGTCATATCAGTCTCAAGGTAATTTTCCGATAGTATCAAAACCGTCATAAAACTCAAAAACAAGAAACACAAATTTTCTAAAATGGCCACGAACTCCGTAATTTTGTAACTTCAGTAAGTTGTCCGCGCGTAAATCCAGTTGCCAAGATGAAGCTATCCCTGCGAAACATAATAGATCAGGCTGATGCAAATGAGTGCTATTTAAGTATGTTGATGAGAGCGGGACGTTGGCAGGCGGCCAGGAGTGTCCTGGTCCTGTGTCGTCCTGCTGGAGTCCAGTCGTGGTCCTTGGGCAACGATTCGGGCCGCGGATAGGTCAGGAACAAGTGTCCTTCAACTTCGATATATAGAGAATTATTTTTCTTAATCTCAACAGTACTGTCACTTGTATTCCTGGTACTCCTTGAAACAAATGGATAATTTCAGAGGATTAAGAGACTTTTTACGTCTCCAATTTGGAGCTTTCAACACCAGATAAGAATTTCGATCCTTGAAAAAATGGGTGCTGTACACTACTTGTGGTAGGTAAGAAAGGTGGAATTCCTAAAGTCGGGACCCAATTCCTCAACGGGATATATCCTCCTGTTAACAGATATAAATGGTGAGCCGTGCTTTTAAAAAGACCAGAAATCAGGAGTTTCAATGCCATGAAATTCCAGCCTTGCCAGATTACATCTTCAGTGCTTCCCAAATCAGAGTCAAATAGTTTTTTGAATGTTACATGTGCTACAATTCTTAACAGGTTGTCCTCAAGTTGTGTAAAACAATTCCTATCAAAATTAGTTACATAAGTGGCCATATCCGATTCGGATACTTTAGAGATGTGTTTAAAAAATAGCGATTTTAGTTCACTTTTTTAAGCTTTCTCATAAGAGCGAAAATTAAATGTTGTTTAAAACCTTAACAGTCTCTATGATGATCTAATACGTATCTTACAGATTTTTAGATTTTCTTGAAACGTATACAATTTTTAACTGCTTTAACGGTGAAATAGCAAATAAGTTTGGTATTCGCTACTAAAAAATATTAAGAAAATTGAAAACCGTTTGGATGCGTATTAATTGCAATTTTAACATTCCACTTACGGAGCTAAAAACAATATGTCCGCCAGTACAACCGTCTTTTGAGTTGTTTTTAAATATAAAAAAACCTGAGTTGTTTTTTAAATAAATAGAAGCCATAACTGTCGCAGCCCTAATGTCTCGAATTTTACAAAAATAGACATACTATTTAAATTATAATAACAACATAAACAATAATGAATAAACATTTTCGTGCATTGATCTCAATATCTCAACTATATTGATAACTTCAGTTCAATATTGTGTTATCTTTTTATTAAAGCTTGTAGCGTATATTTATTAATCACTTTAAAACAAAGAAAGGTCAAATTGTTTTTTCCGAGTTACGCAACACTTGTTGTAAATCTTAAAATTAATTTTATGTATATTATAAAACACAAAATAAAATTCCCCTAAGCATAAATGATTATTTGAATAATCTTACATAGCTCGTATCAAAGGTATATTTAGCGCTGTTACAAGTGAGGAAAACATCTTGAGATCTAGAGAGCAGACGGTGTAAGTGTAAAGTGCGTTGATCTACTGGAGCTGGAGGACGACCTCTCCACATTCAAGGTCAGCCAGTCCAGCGTGGGAATCTCTATTTGTATTTAGATGTCTTATTGTCAGTTATAGGGTGATTTATACGGGCACTGACTTGGAACAGTTTTTTCTTTTCTTTTAACCATGTTGTATGTCCCTTTGCAATCGTTTTCTTCATTTTGGTTCACCAGCGTTACAGTGGTTCAGGTTCAATTAAACCACGTGTTACCACCGTAATTAATTTCTACGGACAAAATTGATTACAGTGGACTTGTACCGTAATGATTCGCTTATGTTAGGTCAGTTTTTTAATGGACAAGTAGTTATACCTACTTATAAGCATTATTTATTTAGTTTACATTGAAACCAACTGGAAATTAAATATTAGGTTTATTTTGATGTTTATCTTGCTATATTACAGTAATTGCACTATACTTAGCAAAATTATTGACTACAAGATGATGCAAGTATCTTAGTTCCGCTTGAATTAAATTAATGCTATGAATGACGTCATTAGTAACATCACATATTATTAACTAACTAAACACGTCAGTTACCTCCCTTGTTGTTCAATATTACGTAATCTGATATCGTGAAAACCCTGCGATCATAATTGATAATTGAAGTTCAAACTTATTGTAATTAATATACCTATCTTAATTTGAGAAGTTTGCTCTAATATGTATTATAATAATATTATTATTATATGATAACAATATGTTACTATAATAATATGTTATATATGTTATGTTATGTGTAATATGTCTATATGTTTGTTATTATTATTAGTTTGGTTGGTTATATTTTATTTTTGTTTTGCAAACGGCTGGCTCTTCCTCGTTATATTATCCAGCAAAATATTTATTCCATTCATTTTCTTAAAATGTGTCAAACGAATAGTTAGAAAGAAGTATTGTAATAAATGCATAATTTATGTTTATACATTATTTTTATACAAATTTTAGTTGATGTATTTATAAAGAACGAGGAAGAATACAACGTTCTAATTTAAATAATGTTTTAACATTACTTATAACATTACTAGTTGGTATTTTTAAACATTACTAGTTGGTATTTTTTAAACATTACTAGTTGGTATTTTTAAACATTACTAGTTGGTATTTTTAAACATTACTAGTTGGTATTTTTAAACATTACTAGTTGGTATTTTTAAACATTACTAGTTGGTATTTTTAAACATTACTAGTTGGTATTTTTAAACATTACTAGTTGGTATTTTTAAACATTACTAGTACCTTTATAACTTCAATAAAGTACGTTATTCCGTACAATGTCAAATGCTGATGTGATCTTTTATTAGTATGGCTAATTCACAGTTCGGTAGCAAATTTGCAGTATATACGTTAAAAACACAGCCAACTTTTCCGTGGAAGCTAACAGGTATTTCGTATAAGATAAAATTTATCGTCGGGCGCGCTAATTTTGGAAGAATGCAAAATGGGAGGCTATCTAAAGGGCTATAATAACAAATAAAAAGTTGAATAATTCATATTATTTTTAACACATTCAAAACGATTCTTTATAAATAATAGTTATAGTATCGAAAATAGGAGATGGGTTATAAATGATGTCTTAACATATGTTGAGGAAACGCTGGAACCTTGGCAAAAAGTTTTCACCGTTTTTGTCAAGTAAAATAATATTATTAAACATCTCAGGTAAAGAGCTGCGCTCATTAAAAATAATACATTAGTATTACGGACGTGAGGCGGAATAAGCGAGAGACAGTTTAACATTTTACCTGCGCTGGAACTGTACAGGAATGAATATTTGTTGGAATATATCGGCGCTGTAAATTTGTATAATATTCATATTCATGACACACAGCTGAACATCTACGATATTGTAGTGCTATGTATGTTTTATACCCTTTATCTGAAACACTAACGTAGTCTCTAGACCGTCCATGTTCTTGTAGCGTAATAGGTACGTAATAGGTAGCGTAATAAACAAAGCACTATTTAGCTATTGAATTAGTGTTATTGGTATTAATACCAGATGATACTACTGCTCGCTTCTTGGACTAAAACCACCTCTTCATGTTTGGAATAATACAGCTGTTATTGCAAAACAAAAAGCAAATTCAATTCCGATCTGCCATCTCTGGCAGCTCTGTGGTTATCGTGTCGACTTTCCAGCAATGGAACCCGGGTTCGAATCCTGGTTTGAGCATTTTATTTTTGTACGGTAACAGAAAATCATCTTTAAAAAAAGCAATGAGCGGTTTCCTTGGTAATACTTCAGAAAATCCATAGAAAGAAGTGTGGGATTTCGTACTTAATTATGATATCTTATAGCTCTTATGTATTCAAATTCAGTGTGTTAGATATTCATAAGCAATTTGCATACCTTAACCATATTTTATTAAAAATGTTAAAAACTCAACTTGCAGGTTTCAAATTAGTTCTATATTTGAAGTTTATTTTTGACGATGGAAGAATTGTGAAGGAAACAGGATTTTTCCGGACATTTACCATCGTTCAGTGAAACAAAAAAAAATCAGTAACACTACGTTTCGAGATCTGCGATCTGATCTCTTCTTCAGGTATCTAACTAACCTAATACATGATTACAAACTAGGTTAAAATAAACAAATCATACCAAGCCAATTCTAAAAAGTGAACGCCAATTTGATCCCAGAGATATAGGTAGTAATGCCAATAACCAAAAAATATGGCTTAGCTTCCTTAAAAATCCATTTAATTTATCACATCTCATAATTTTCTCTGAGCTTCACTATTAGATCAGTATAGTTTTATTTTATTTAACATAAATAATAAAAACAATTGACACAATTCTAAAAGCGTTTGACTGGTAAGTAATTGTTGGTTACAATTGACTATTAGAGAAGTAATCTCATTTTTCACGTTACTGATAATTTTTAAAATTAACTAATTGCTCACTCAACTCAAAATCTAAATACGGCCGTATTCAACGTTCGTAATGTTTAAGGTACTTATCGTTAATTCAAACATTTTAGACAAGTGAAATCAGTGAAGTGAAAACTTCAAGTGAATTGTTGTTTTCTCTAGATTACAATTAAAATATACAACTTTGAAACAATATTTATGTATTTAAATAATCTGTAAGTATAGTATTCAGCTTTGTATGACTAAACCTTTGAATTTCGCGGAATGATTTTCTCGTAATTTATATTATAAAACAAACAGAAATTGGAATAACGATTCAAACTGTTCGTTTGTAAGCTCTCATGAAGAGAGATTCATTAATTAGCTCAGTTGGTAATACTGAACAGTTGACTCTGACGAGACAGTTGGCAGAATTGTACACCGAGAATGGAATTAAATGATCAAATGCTTCCTCACATTCTATGTGAGAATTCCATAGAAACAGGAAATCCTCGATTTGGAGGATTAAGGTGATACAAAGTCAATTCTAATTTTCTTAATTGATAAAGAATTATGTGTAGTATGTAAATTGTGCAGAAAAATATTTTGAAAGTGTACTTTTTTACATTAAATAAGTAATTATGTCCGATCTAGCTGTCTAGCATGTCTGTTTCTTTATTTTAAAAACTGAAACTGATGCATTGTTTTTTACTAATGTGTTACGCAAGGACAACTAAATGGAAACTATTTTTTACTGTCTAAAATATACGGTATTTGTTAATTTATAAAACCCGTCACGAAAAATCAAATCGAAGAAATTGAAAAACATTGATTCGGAAGAGACAACTGTGTGTTATATTTTAATTTCATATGAACAACAGAGCAATATGGAGTTGTTCATGTCATAAATGCACAATTTTATCTTATGCATAAACTCGAATATTGCAGTAATGAACGTGGAAAATAACAAAATGACCATGCAGGGTTGTCCGCTAGTTTAAATTCGATTTTAATTTTAAAACATTTCCGGAATTGCAATTTTGATTTTTTTACTAAACACAAGTGAAAACTATAACAGAGTAGAACTGAAAATATTGTAGAATAGTTTTCGAAAAATTTGTCGAGATTTTCAAAACAACTTTCTTGTTTGCGGTTCTCCATAGTAAATATTGTTCAAAAACAAAGAACAATAATATACAATACATTGTTTCCGTATAAAATATAGTGAATATATGTATTTAAGTACAGCCGCACCCACTTGTCACTAACGTAGAGTTTTATTCATGTTGATACACTCGTACTTACAGAAACACCCGTATACTTGGAGAGCGTTCTCAACAGGTGCAAAATCTATCCAATAATAGACGGCGGCGTCATGGCAGTATTTATGTCTGTTGTAATATATTTGTTTGTTTCGTTCCGCGAAAATATCACCAGTTTCTCGTGATTTACTGCTTTAGCATTCAAACGTTTGATGGATTGTTTTGTTTATTATGAAACTCGCCCCCGTGAAAAAGATAAAACGAAATGAAGTAGATGGGATTACTGGCAGAATAAAACACGTCTTTTCAGGTTTATGGTATTGCTCTGGATGGATGGGAAACATTTCCCATTCTAAAAGTGGAACATTCCAAGCGCATTTCGTAAAAAGGGTGTACACAGTTTCTCAACAATAATAAGGATTTAATAATAATCTATTATACATAGTAAAATTGTTTAAACTGGACTTTAATTTCAGTAACTGTCGCAGAGTTAATTCTGAACAAGTGCAGGACTTCTCTATATAACAGAAAAAGTTTAAACCGATTTTAGCCATTCCTGATGAAATTATCTTCATAGCTGATGGTTAGCTAGAATATGTAAATTTACACCGAGAAAAAATTTACAATATTGGCAGCAGTGCTAGAGTTTTTGTATCGCTAAAGTTGGCATCACTGTTATCCATATATTATTATTAATCCTTTTCTTTTACCATACAGTGTGATTAAATTTTTGGGGTTCTGGGAACACAAAGTTGGCGTTTTGAGTAATTTAGTGCTTACACTGATTAAAGGCAATTGTTTCATTGTGATTTTAAACAGTTTGAACTTCTTTAGAACATTTTCATTTACGTATTCAAAGGAAATTTTGGTCTATTAAATGTTGTACGTAGGACCTTTTTCAGAGCATAACTAACATTTATTCTAAATAATAAATGTTTGCGATTATATTTTATTATATCATTATCTCGTTATCTATAACTCCTTTCCCCTGTCAATATGGACTACATAGATAAGTCCAAGTTGACATAATATGTTAATCGTACGTTGGTCAACGAGAGATGTAAAATTATATAGACTAAGGTATTAGACCAATAGCTAGGTGGTTCAAAATCTATATTTATCTGTAAGATTCTCGTTTCTCTGGTAACAGGATTAATTTAACCTTTACACTAATCTACACTGGTTACTCACACTTATTCTAGACATATTCATCACAATCCTATTATTGCATGAAGTCGTAAATATCTCAGTAAATTTTTAGAACCTGTTTATTCCAAACCCCCGTTTTAGAATCCTACTTAAAATTAATTAATCCTACCATAAATAGATGTTAGCACGTGTTTAATATATGAAATATAGCATTTAGATTATTCAAACCCCGGAGTTGATTCGCTGGAAAACTATTACATGTATTATTTTTAAAGTGGAACAATATTACAATCGAACAAACAAAGTTGACAACAACAATAAATAACAATGAACAATTCACATTGTTTGTCCCAACAAGGACGTCGCGTCGTGTCGTCCGAGTGATAATTTTTCTCTCTGAAATAAATAAAATAGTTGACATTTCTCCAGCTGGAATGTCATCAAGAACTGGAGAATAAATTACGATATTTTTGTTCGCCATGTTTCTGAAGTCTTCGCGGCACCGCGATATTAACAAACTTTGCCACATCGTGTCGCTTTTATTGTTTTTGATGAGGAATCTCATTATGTAGCATTAACATTGAAATCGTTGCCATGAGAAACTGTCGGCTTTGGCACAGTTTGCTTAGTGACCATTAACTGAAATAGACTCCAATTTATATGACGAACGAGTATATGATAAATAATATATATACTAATAATGAATTATATATGTTATAGTTATATAATATAGAAAAGTATTACTTATTAATTCGTATTACTAATGTGGTCAGGTCTATTTCAATCATTTTTGTTACTTAATTTATAATTGTGTCTTGTAATGAAATGATAATTGAAGGTCTCCACTTTTATCAGTCTTTGTACTTAAGATTTCTTATTATTATTTTAAGGAGAGGCAGAGCCCCTTTTAAGCTTTATTCTTCCTTTTCTCATAGATTGGAAAGGCAGAATAAAGACCAGTGCGAATCATAAAGGCAGAATCATGGACGTAGTGTGAGAGGATCTTATCAAACAGAATAAGGGGGAGAGTCGAAACAGTTCAACATCGATGTTACTGATAACAAGTGCAAAGGTCATAGACTGCGCTACTTCTAACTTAGACCCAAAGTCTAACGTCTTAGACCTCTCGGCAATCGGAATTCCCAATTGCACAAGGGATTGCCTAGGATTTGTACATAGTTGAAGCATCTACTATTTAGAATCATTTTGCAGGTCTACAATATTTATCACTCTTTTTAGCACTTATAACCCTGCAGTGGTCTAGATTTTCTTATTCTTCGTATTAATGTTTGATAATTTTTCCTTAATTCGTACTTCTATATATTTTTTGTACCTCCCATCTATTTATAAACGGATAACACTTGTTTATATGGTGCTTTAACAGCTATTTATAATATATTCGTCGTAAATATATTCCGATTATTAATAAAAATTACAAATAGCTATATTCAAATGTCAATACGAATAATTCAAGTCTATGCTATAATTAAAAAAAATAAAAGATTCAAGTGTTCCAAAACGATAAAGATGGCTAAAACACAAGAAAACACAGACACATTGAAATTTACATAATGCAAGGTGGGAAGAAGATAGAAAATAGTTCTAAATTGCCCAATTTCCACTGGACTTTCCAGAAGATGGTATCTGACCATCGGGCATTGACCATGGCCAGCCCATGTGAAGTGAAGGTGCTGAAAAACTAAGAAAGCAAAAGAAAAACAGTTCAATATCAGTGTTGCACAATGTAACAAACCCCAGTAGATGTCCTTTGAGGCCTTCTTGAAGTAGTGGAGAAAGTGCTTACGAAAAAGATTGGTGCCCTGAATGGTGGAAGATGTAATTGTTGAGGTTGCCAATCTTCAGATCTTTACAATGAGCATTTATATCAAATTACTAAACATTTACACTGCTAATGGAGGATTAATATTTTTCCCTTCTATAAAAATCCTTTTTCTATTACACAGAATTTTGTCAAGTTGTCCAGGTCTTCTTTGGATGGACATTTAGACTGGAAACAGTGCTTCAACAGTGTTCAAATAAATCCACACCTGTAATTAGGATTCATTAAAAATAAAACTTAGGACTCATTTACTTTCTTAGGCTGTCAATTCAAGTTATTTTTAATATGAAACCCGTTAATATTAACTTAAGATTACGCTTCATTCAACACTCGTCGTACAATCACATTTGGCTTCAAGTAGTTTCTTGAACATCTCATAATTGAATTTTGAAATGGAATGCCTACAATCAACGTTAAATGCTATTAGAATTCAAATTGCGACGAAATTCATCAATTCTCCCTCAACTAGAATTCCGTTGTGTGTAATCGACCGGCGACGTCAATCAATCAAAGTTGCATATTATCCAAGGGCTTTCACATTTCAGTGTTCATGGAATGAAGTGATTGACTAGAACCAATGCTGCCAACTGCTGCAGGCCTGAGAAAGGTCAGGTTTGCCAACTGAACACGTTTATTAATGCGTCATTGTCCTCAGGAATGTTGCGTAAAACTGCTTCTTAGAAAACAGCTCTCGTGTTTTGTCTGGCAGCTTTATTTATACAAGTTGTTTCTTTCTAGTCGTAGGTTACACTCAACAGAAAGTGTTTTCAGTATTTATTAGGCCACTTTTTATTGGCCGAGCTTCAGTGAAGCCAATCTCTCGAGGGGCTGTAAAAATTGCATTTCTGTCTGCACGATATCTCGAAAACAAACTGGCGTTTAGACTTGAAATAGTGCACGAAACTTCATCTTTTTTATGTGAGGAAATCTGAGTTCGGTTATGCATTGAACCTTAGCGAAACCTGTTACGCCACACGGTCCTGTTTACTCCTTGCCATAGAAAGGATATTCCAGTAAACTTTCAATGCGTTGGCACAATCTGTGATAAAAAAGTGGATACCACATACCACTTTACTTTATTGACCATTACATTTCAATCAAAGTTTATTGCTTTGTTATAGTATGGTAGAGTAATTTAAAATGTATATCTCCTACCATAAAAGTTAATAGGCCATGTTTTAAATTGTTTTTCAGTTAAAGTTAGTATGAACCTTAATCTGGTGTTTTTATAGTGGTAATATTTCTGTTTCAATTGACATGTTATACATACTCGTATAACGATGACATCATGAATACAAAAATAATAATATTAAAGAATTTTACCAGCCGTAAATTTTTGGAAAAGTATAAAAGAGAATATATTTTGATGGCAACAGACGCTTATTTCCTATACACCAATTGTTTATTTTACACAGAAAGTCCTTCTTAATTAAAAAAACTATATTCAGTATAATTTTTACACTGGAAACCATTATCATTACATATACATTCTATTAATTATAATACAAACAATAATAGCTATTATTACCTTGGGGGAATAACGATATAAACGTATACAATTCTAAATATGACAATGAATTACTACACACAACATCCGCTTACAATACAGAGCAATATGGTTGAGTGGTTACTGAAATGAATGACAACACATTATTTCAACCTAATGGTTAACATATAATTTGACGTTACCAAATAACGATTCATACTAAAATCATGCACTATAATATTGTTAAAACACGTAAAGCTCATTTTCGCTTTAAAACCTTTGACAGTACAAAAAATCCTAAATTCTATAAAAGAAAATATATCCTATATGTATAGAATCTGGTGGAGGATTATCATGATTATTTGCGAAATAGCTTCTAATGAATCACGGATCATGGTGAATTGATATTGCCAAGTAAGTGAAATACAAATAATTCATACTGACATTCTAATATCTTTATAATTATAGATTTTATAGTTTCTTATACATTATTCCAAAATTGCCCATGTTTCAAATATAATACAAACTATGTTTTTATTTTTTAAGTTTAAAACCCATATTACTTTAAAACCGGTTTTAGCGTTAATGTTGTACTTCTTCTTTTTCAAACTCACCAAAGCAAACAGTGTAAAAATTAGCACAAAAACATTATCCAATTAGAACATTTTGATTTCACTTAGGTACAGGGCGAGAGATTCCATGTGGTCTCCTAGATGCGCGAGAGGGGAAGCCGTTGACAAGGAGGGGGAGCGGTGGAGGAGGGGAACCGGCACACAGACTGAGCTAGCGACTTCCCCCTCCACTCCAGATGACCAGTAGGCTACTGCGCATCGTTGGGCCGAGGACCACACTGAATCTCTCGGCCTGTAACACATGAAAAACTTTGTAAAATAAAAAAAATCTAACATAATAAACTTTTAACTTATTATAATGCGTATTCATATTTAAATCATAATGGGGGGAAGTGATGTTAAAAAATGATCTTCTTTTATTGAATGATTTGTAGATTATCGCACTTGATTACAGTAGTGCGTACTACAACCGAATGTAAAATATGCATCAATAAGTGAATTTATTATTTTATTAAACAATATTTTCGTGATTAGGATTCATGAAAATAAATAGTGCGTATATTTATAAATTAACCATCTATTTTACCGAAGAGACGTTTTACATATCAGATATTATAGATAAAATTGAAAGAGTTATAATAAATTGAATAATGACGCTATAAATAAAAACATAACATTAGGTACTTTAATTTTTAATATTGGAATAATCTGTTAGTGAGTTTGGGTTTTCTCAAAATGGTAGTAAGTACAGTTGGATTATGTACAGTATTTTTTCTATAAAGCAGTTTAAAGTTCTTCCAAAACCCAAAATACCCTAAGCTACCATAAAAATGAAAACATCAATAAAAAGCTCCTATACTATGTTTCACATTACATAAAATAAATTAAACCATTTTCTCTAGGAGTGTATTAACAAACAATTGGTACTTTCAATAATTCACATGTTATATCAACTTTATACGTATTTCGGCCGGAACATAAAGGGGAGTGAGAATGAGCGAGGGAGCGGGAAGCAGTTTAATATTTCACCTGTGCCAGAGCCGCTACAGAAATGAATATTTGTACGAATATATCGGCGCTGTAAATCTATGTAATATTCATATTCGGTGTACACAGCTGAACATTCATGTTCCGTGATGTTGTATTATATTTTATGGTTACGCTGTGATAAAATAGGATACAAATTACACAGCTTTTTCCGAACAAAACTAATAATTGGGAACTAAACCTCTAACCTACATATATGTATATGGGTTATACGTTGTTCTTCACATTTTGCACATTTTAAAATTCACTATAATTTACACATTTTATTTTTACATTTTAAACATTCTCTCTCCATGACATTGCTACGGAAGAGTTAATTAAAAATATGTCCCTTTTTAAAAAAACGAAAGAATCTCTTATTGTTGCTTAAATGTACTCCTATCCCCTAGTTGTGATGTATATCTTCATAATCAATTTCGGTATAATAAATAGTCTTTGCTATTTATTCATTACACTAATGTGAAAGACTTATATATTAATTAGTGCATTTCCTTATTAATTTCTTAAATAGTAAAACATTTTTCTCTAAATCACATAACACATTTGTTTGTATGATTTCTCCTGGAAATTATAGACAATTTATTGTTTTCAACAGTGCATTAACTTTATTTTCGTTAAACAGTTTTTACATAATGGACAAAGATAGCATTTTTGATGTTTGCCATCGTTATATGTTACAAAATGTAACGAACATCGCTATACGTTACACACATATAACGTTGGCAAATGTTAGAAATCCTATTAACTTCTCTAACAATCTATCACCAATAACAAACTATAAACAAAGTGTTGGTTATCATGGTGGATCTTGAAACATAAAAATAATAAAATGTCGTATTTGTTTTAATATGGGTTTTGGATGAAAGAATGCAAGTTGGTTCACACAGACTTTCTCCTGAAGGCTTTGAACTTATTCAACTCGTCCGAATTGTACGTCAATTGCATTACAATTACGACTATTATTAAAAATATTTTGTTTTGAAAAATCCCTTGTTTAGGACATTTTTTATTGAAATACTGGTCAAAAAAGAGTGTAGCATACAGCACGGTGGAAGTGCACAACGAGGAAGTGCTTAGAACTGTAGGATTTACGTATCGATCACGGTGTAAAGGGGTGGGTTAATATGCTTCCCTTCCCTATTGCGATATTTGTTGAATTTTCCTCCCCTGATAATGAAACCTATATTATTCATAACAAAGGCAAGTTGATTATTCCTCCCTCTTTCATGTAAAACAAATTGGAAAACAATTTTAAACCAGCGTAACAAAAGAATATAGCAATAGCAAAATACCGTTCATTGTTTCTGTAGTCAAGTAATTAAAAGCATTAACCCAATTACACTATGTACAAATATAAGATAATGTAATATTATTCCGTATTTTTTCATTAGCATTAAAATTTGACAATTATTTAGTGACTCTATAACAATAACTTCTCCATACAAAAAGATATATGTAAAAGTGAAAATGATCTAAAAGTCGGATATGAAATATATATTTGGATGACTCAGTCAGTAGTCGTACGGTAGTCTAAGTGCTATGGTTATAGCAGTGTGTAAAATATTTACTGCATGTAAAATGGCGGTGACAAATTCACATTTCTCACATCACCATGTCTCAACTTCACCCTGACATTTTGAACTAAACAAGACAACTTTTGTGTTAGTTTTAAGCAATAACATTAATGTTATCAACTAGTGTTTGATATTCTTTGAAGCTGCAAAAGAGTGACACCAGTAATAATGAATTTAACGAAGCACAATTTAAATATTCAAAATATACAATTACTTTGTACATTTAATTGTTTTATTAATAATGCTACAAAGATAATATTTTTTTGTTAAAAGAACTTTTGTATTACAATGTTGGGTGCTAATTTTTGTACTCTGCCTACCATTTCTACAGGTGGGTGTTGTTTTCCATAATTATTTCATAACAGGTAACATTTCATCTTATTTCACTCCATGTAATCTGCAAGAGGAAGTTGGTACAATAGCTAGAAATAAACATGATTAAATTAAATTACTCGATTTTTGAAAAGTAAATTTGTGATTAATGCGGAATTTAAATCTGATTGCTAGTATTCTTGGAAATTTTTAAACATATTTTATTAATCACGACACTTTTAGATATCTTTCTGAGAACAGAAAAATAGAAAAATATCGTTGATCCGTGTACATCCGAGCAATATTAACTGTACTAATTGGGAGTATCGTGTAATCAAGCCCGCAGAAAAATCGTTAAAAATAACGGTAAACATGTGCAGATCGTAGGCTATATATGAAACATGACTGTAAAGGATCACGTGTTTTTATAAATTAAAAATGTAATTTCCTTAAGTAATGCCAGTTAAGCTAAAACAATTATTTAATTTAACACTTGTAAATGTCTCCGAGAGTGTTAAAACAGACGTTGCATTTTTATGTTTTCAGGTAAATTATTATAAATAATGTTAATATTATAAATGCGAAAATCTGTAAAGACATAAATGTTTAGCTATTTGTTTGTGTGATACTGTTTCACGCAAAAACGTCGTGGACAGTACAGTACAATAAGCGACCACCACTACAATCGAATTATCGATATTCACGATTACCTAAACTACCGAAACCAAAATGTCGATCCGAATTACACTATAAGTAATTTAAATTACAGTCTAGTTCAACTGTGTTTATATCTAAAAAGGAAATAAGTTAATGATGAATAAAAACTATCCATACTATATAAAAATGTAAAAAATATAAAAAAGTCTAACATTTAGTTACTATCTACTATTGTGAAGAGTAAACGTGTGTGACAGCTCTGAACACAAATAACACATGTACATCTCCATTGCACCTCCTACGGCCATTACTCAAATACCATTCAAATGATTTTACTTTGTTTGAATGAATTTGGACTAGTATTGTTAAGCAATACATTAAAAAGAGGTGGAAATAGTTGATTGTATATAACTATAATTCGAATGATTTTGTATTCGATTGTTTAGTTATTCTTAATCGATAATTTGGTACCCTGATTATTCGATTGTTGTAGTGGCCGCCGCTTAGTATACTGCAGCATATCTTGCTAGTATATGAGAATAACACATAGACATATTTTTATTCCAAAATACTACTTGTGTTGTATAAAATATCTTTCCAGAATTTTTATTTGCATGAACAAAATACCCGTTGTCGTTGTCATGACAGTAATATTATCTGACGTTTACAATAGGTGGTAGCCGTGAGGAATTCAAACATTGGTTTATTTTGAATACTCGGCAATGGTGTTAAAGGGCAATGAGGGACATCATATTTATAGTAGGTGAAGGAACAAAAATGATCGGACACTAATATAATTCAACGCAATAGTTTATTACAAACTGAGGAAACAAACCAGCGGAGTGAACTCGCAACCATTACAAAAGGAATCACAAATCAATACACCGGACAAAAAGAGCAATTTTTTATGTCGGAAAATTACGAGAGACATGTGAGTCCGTTTTGCACTAAAGAGACATACGATACATGTTAGGTAGGCTATATAAAATAATATAACTTCTAGACTGAACATATTGGAAAGTAAGGTGTACTTGGAATGCCCTAAAATTACAAATACCCTTTAAGAACAAATATCCAGAGTACAATCAAAGACAACAAGCTGGGTACCCCGCAAATTAAGCATCTATTTTCACCTGCATAAAAGTCACTTAAACAATATAATTCATTCGTACCAGAAGTGATCATACACGCGTAAAACCTGAAATAAGACCCAGTCAGAATTGTTCTTAACCTGTGGTCGTCTTAACAATAAACACTGCGATACATTCAAACTGTGTGTATATACTATGTTAAACTGTGCGATTCCTTTCAAAATTATCTTAGGGCTCCATCATTACGTATGCATTATAAGTGTTCTCACGAAAATCAAATTCCGTTGATTATTATTCTTGTACTTTGGTCAGAAATATTTCATTTGTTACCGAAACTACTGGAACCACTCTATCAAGTATAAGATAATGTTGCAGAGAATTTTATACCACCGGTACTTATAAAAACTGTTTTACTTCCCTACTTCGGGTCCTCTTTAAATTTCCAATTGTTTTAAAATGGCTCAGGAGATGGGAATATGATTGGGAAACTGACCATAAAGTACCAAAGTAGTGTTTGGTATGTTTTTTAAAAAGGATATGCCCATAACGTTCCAGTTATTCAGCATGAAATTGCGAGCGAAGCCGCGGACAACTGCTAGTAGTCTTAAATCTGGGACTCAGAAATGTTAAAACATTATCTCAATCGGTGTTGGATGTTATGTTTACAGTTAATATTTGTATTTACTCTCAAAAGACTTAGTTACTGATTCAATCAGACAGCGACCTTAACAAAAAACAAATCACTGATAGGGACATTTTAGGCTAGGAAAGCTACAAGCGATGCGACTGTTACCTGGGTAGCCTTGTGGGGGATGGGGGCGGTATATCATTCTTTATGCACATCCTCTTTGATTTATGCCCTTATACATTCAAAAATATTCATTTATGTTCAGGAGTGAATTACACGGGGACAATATCTAGCTAATATTAGACAGTGGACGGCACGTCGGTCGGTATTTATGTCTGTTGTAATATATTTGTTTGTTTATCTCCCCAGAGTTATTGCTAGGGCCTCATATAAATGATCGATCGCAATTTAAAATGATTTGTTTCACGGAGTTATTTAGCAAACTGTATTGTTATCTATTCCAAATTCGATGTATTTCAGTGGGTAACATATAATTGCACAGCGAATATTCCACATATTTATAGTAAAATACGTTTGGAGATAAAACGTTAAAAACTACAAGACACCAAACGATACCTGAGGTTTTGTTTAAGCAAATCTGGATTATTTCAAGATGCCAGCCAGGCCTACGGCATAGTACAACCTTTCTTTTTACCAAACTCTTGTTGACGACATTATTCACGGACATAGGAGGCCATCCAAGATCTTAACGATTTATTCATAAAACCTAAAATGTACATAAAACCAATAGCAGATACCAACAATGAAATACAATTTAAATACGAATGTGTGTACTCGTGGTTGAAAGTCGCCGATCAATTTCGGCATCTACGTGCCTGTTCGTTCATGCTGAGTATTTCAATTCTAATTTTTATGGCAAATCGGTAAGATGATGGAAGACCTTAGACATTTTTGATGGACAGAAGATAAAAAAACTAGTAGTAATATTATTATGACATGTTGTATAGACAAAATAAAGTTTAAGGAATATGCAAAAACTTATAATTGTCCATTTGGAATATTTTGTTTGCAATCAAAAACATATATACAATTTACCAATTATCTAATCTGCTCTACTATAAAAGTGTAACTTGCTCTTTGGGACATCATTGTGAATGTCTGTACTAATCAATATTTAATCGGAAAATATAATATTTACTATAAATAAATACTACACATTTTCATCAGAATAGGATTATACATCACCATCATTATATAAATTGAAACTAGTTTTAATTGGTAATCCCGAACAAGACAACGCATGTTTAGGCAAAAGGAAGGTCTCATACATCAATGTTCAATTGCGTAAGACCCTAGAGGTTTCAGGTATACCAACCCCACCCACTAATTAATGCTTCATTGTCCTCAGACATGTTTTGCCAAACCACTTCTACGAATCTCTCTCTCATTTGGTCTGCAAACGTTTTATTTATATGTTTTGTTGCATTGCGGCTTGTTTTCTTTACATCATGGTCACCGAGGCGTTTCTTGCCGGGTTTGTTATTTATATTTTTTTGCTCTGTCTTTTGTGTTCATTGTCTTTTATTAGTCAGTCTGTACAAAGTAATTGCACACAACTGAAAAACGTTCGCAAAGTAACTTAATCTGACGTATTTTAACTTAAGCAGTTCTGAAAAAATGCTGCAAGAATCTAAATTTAATTTATCGAACATGTTTAGAACATAAATGATCAATTATTAAGTTAGTAGTTAAGTTACCTCTTCCCTGTGATTTCTTTCACTATTATAAAAGTCTTATGAATTAAAATGTCCAGTAATTAATTCGATGTTCTATATTTTGTAACAAAAAACTGAATAGGGTTTAGAAAATCCATAACACAATTTCTCGATAATATATAAAATAACTGTAATTTAAATCAAGTTAATTAAATTTTCTCGATTAATTAAACTACAAGAATAAGTGTATAACGATGTTCTCAGATGCAAAATAAAATACTTGTTTTCTGTTTTTGTTATTATTATTCCACGGAGCATCTGAAATCGTACAGTACAAATAAATATACAATCTTATCTAATCTTTAAATAATTAACTACAATAGTGAAATTAAAACATCCTTAACGTGTGAGGGGTCCTTGAAAACTCGTTTTCTTAAGTCTCCTCTAATAATTTCTAATACAACAATCTTTTAAAAACACAGAAACTTATTTATTACGTGCTGAATAAAGTTTCAACGTGAGTTCCATTTATTGTAAAATATTCTTTACAACTTGGCAACTTTTTCTCTCACGACGTTACAGAGAAGTTTTAAAAGCCGAAGTTCCCTTCGTAAATTTAGTTTATGCCACTACATAAACGCAATTCCATGTATTGTTGTTTATAATCATTGCTGGGTCTCTATGCCGGATACCACGTTACATGCCCTACTTAATCATAACCTAGAAGAAATATGTCTGTATAGTTTTTAAACCGCTTTGTACCGTTCTTTGTGCAATACCGAATAAAATCAACTTTGACTGTTTATTCCATTCCATTTCTCATACTCCAATTTCTTTTCTATTGATATTTCACACGGTTAAAAAAAATTAATAATTGGAGGAATTTGGCGATGATACTAACACACTTCTAATCCATGGTTTTATATAAAAGGCAAAGAACTACATGCCACGTGATGTACTGTGCTGAGTTTACATGCGAAATTTCATGCATTAGCTATACCTTATTTCATTCTTAGACAGACATTTAATCACAAAGAATACTAATTATTTATTATCAAATTTTGTATGATACCTATTTTGTTACTTTATGTAGATTTTTCATCTGTTCGTATTAATTTTATTTTCCGCTGTATCTACTATCTATGCTTGTATTTGTAAATTGGCTGCTGCCGTTGGAAAATAAATAAATAAATAAATAAATAAACAAAGAAATTTCTATATCCCCTGTAGTCAAAGAGAAATTGTGGCAGCCTACTGAGTGATATGCTTCAGTCACGCTCAGCCAAATCCCATGGATGGATATGCACCATTATAGAATCCATTCTTGTTCATGTAGAAGTGACGCTCATGCAACATTTATATTCTATAAATGAAATCTTTCTTGAGTTATCCTGTGAACAGTAAGGCAAATTGACTTTCCTTCAGGCCATCGAAAGACAAACTTCGCTAACGCTCAGCAATTAGCCCAAGCTCCTATTTCCTTAGCCTGTTAGAATATATATATATATGTAATGCAATTTTGTGAGATGGAAGTCACACATGTGTGTTCCAATACAATACGCCTTATTTTCCAAGTTACTATATCCTATGTTAAAATGTTATAGAATTGTACTCAGTTTGTTTACAAATGTATTTGTTCTGTTATTTCTCAATTCCAAATTTCGTTCTCAAAGTATAGCGCGGACAGACAGAAATTTAAATTTCCAGCCCTTGAGTGTCAGCCATTTACGACAGACTAACTGTGTATCCGTCTTACTGAAACTTTTTGTTTTCTCTTCAAGGTGGTCAATAATTGGTTAAGTAATACTCGTGGGGCTAGAAAAATTGCATTTCTTTATGATTGTCTGTTCGCACGATAACGAACTCACCCGTAGACTTGAAATTGTCCATGAAGCTTAATTTCTATATGAGGAACACTGGATTCAATGATGATGCAAGTCAGTGGGATTTAGTTGAGCGTTAGCGAATATTGGTCGTATTGGTAACCACGATGGCAACGAGATTATAGCAAAATAAATTTGTAAACGAACTCAATACACCGGTTTCAAACATGTGACATATTAAGACACGTAGCTTATTGTCTTAACACATAAAACATAATTTTATAATGACTTGGTCTGTAGACTGTTATTATTTAAAAATTAATATGAAACATAATTTAACGAACGAAAGTCTGGATGTGTTATGTGGTATTATATATGTCGAGAAAGATGTCATTTGTAGACTTTAAATTTAGCTAGCCATTTAAATTCTACAAGAATGTGTTCTTTGATGGGTAATTTTGGTATCGACCTCTTTTTTGTATGATTAAATGTCTGTCCGCAAGACATCTCGAAAATTGAATGAGCTGTAGATTCGAAATATTTCGTGCAACCTCAGCAAAGCCTGTTGTGACACGTGGTGTGCTATATTTCTGCCTTGTTCAAGGTTAACTTTATAGGTACTTCTTTAAAATTTTAGATTTCTCTATGGACAGCAATCAAACTGGGTATGGGGACTCTCCAATTTTTTTGTAATGAAGGACACATTTTAAATCTATAAAGACGACTTTTGGCAATATTGAAACCAACGCGTAAAGAATTACAAGTATTTCCTTCACTAGTATAAAATTCGTTTAAACATCCCAGTTCAGTAAATAGAGGCGGTAAAAGATATTTTCTTGTGGTCCAGTATTTTATTTTGAGGACCGTAACAAAGTATCATTACCCCTGTTCGCTCGGCAAAGATAAAGTCATACACCGCGTTAACTATAGGAGCTAAGCATAAATAACAGTCCACAAAATTGCATTCACGTCAAATCATAAATTTAATTTATGGCGCAAACTTTGCCTTTTAAAACTTTCTTGTAATAACGGTTGTCGAGCTACGAACAAAATTACAATAAATGAGATTTATGTGAAATCCCCTTTCGTAAAATAGTCACTAAGTAAATCAGCAGCGGAGGTGGGTCGTGCTATTTACTTTTATAACACCGCACGTGCCAACGATGCGATGGATTACTGAACTTAACTTGGTGCAGAAAGTTTAGTTGCAGTTTTAGTTTGTGGGATTCATTAGTTTCATTTTGTTTTATTAGATTGTAGTTTAATGTTTGATAAAATAATATGTCTGATTGTTAAAATGGCGAAACTACCAAAAAGACTGTTGTTTTATCTCAAATTTGAAGTCTCAATGAATAAAAATTCCAGATCTTATAGAACGTGTCAACTAATCTGAAAAAATGCTAGTCCGTACCAAAGTTGTTGATTAAAATCTAACCAGGAAGGACGTAGTAAGCTGAAAATCTTAGACTTAGTAAGAGAAAACAACAATTATCACCAATTTCAAGTTTTGAGGATCAGTTATTGAAGGGATGACTTAATTACTTATTTATGTTATTTTAGTTAATTATTTTATTTTTAACATAATTAATTGATGTATTTTATCTTCTTTTTTCTTTTGGCAATCCTCAAACTCATACCGAGATAAAAAAACTTTGTTACAGAATTCATCAATAACACTTGGTTTTATTACTCTTAAGATTGTAAATGTCAAAGAGATTGTCTCTAGCTTCTCTAAATAGACATAAAAATCAAAAAAAGTATATCAAATTTAAACAACAAAGCATATATGAAATGACTATTTTTTTATTTGATATGATATGATTAAAGTTTATAACTAAAGTAAAGCCATAAAAAGTCATATAAGTCGTATAATTTGTTAATACTTATACAGAACGTCCGTTTTCATAAACTTTCTTATATTACTTTAGAAAACTCGTAATATTGAGAGGCACTTTAATACCTGAATAGTATTGAAATAAAATCAGTCACAGCTGTGCATATGATTAATATTTACTTTGTAACATCATCTTCAAAAATCATATTTAGTGTAAACGACAATTTAGGAGACAAACAGAAACATAACATTTCTTGAGGTCTGGTAACGGCAACATTTAGCGAGGTATGTTACCATGATAGTATTGAGCTGTGGTTATGACAACATTTAGCGAGATATATTACCACGATAGTATTGAGCTGTGGTTGGGACAACATTTAGCGAGATATCTTACCATGATAGTATTGAGCTGTGGTCATGACAACATTTAGCGAGATATATTACCAAGATAGTATTGAGCTGTGGTTAGGACAACATTTAGCGAGATATGTTACCATGATAGTATTGAGCTGTGGTTTTGACATAATTGCGAGATATGTTACCATGATATTATTGAGCTGTGGTCATGACAACATTTAGCGAGGTATGTTACCATGATAGTATTGAGCTGTGGTCATGACAACATTTAGCGAGATATATTACCACGATAGTGTTGAGCTGTGGTTAGGACAACATTTAGCGAGATATGTTACCATGATATTATTGAGCTGTGGTTAGGACAACATTTAGCGAGATATGTTACCATGATAGTATTGAGCTGTGGCTATGACAACATTTAGCGAGATATGTTACCATGATATTATTGAGCTGTGGTCATGACAACATTTAGCGAGATATGTTACCATGATATTATTGAGCTGTGGTTATGACAACATTTAGCGAGATATGTTACCGCGATACTATTGAGCTGTGGTTAGGACAACATCAAGCGAGATATGTTACCACGATGGTATTGAGCTGTGGTTATGAGAGTAGACCAAAGTCTACTAATAATCTAGCTGTGATTGAGAGAGAAGTTGTATTGTTAAAAAGGGGGAGAAGCCGTAACAATGAAGGGATGAGGGGAGATGTTCTAGACAGAGTCGCTTCCTTCATACACTCAGAAATTCAGCTGAAAATGAGAACATGCTTAAACTTCAAAACTATCCATCATTACTATTACGTTAAGTTTAATATAAAACTAGAAACCATTTTAATCTGAGGTTATCAAGAGCGGGGAACTAATATTGAACTGGAGAGTTTAATCAATCTTAGTTGATTAATAAAAGCACCCCCGGTTCTCCAATCAATATCAATCAACTATATTAATCAAATGTTTAATCAGTTTCTAAGTAAAACAAGTTTTCTCGGTTGGTTACTCCAGTTGTATTATTCGCGTTTATAACGTTAACTTATTAATCACATTATGGACATAAAAATTCTGTCACTCTTCACCGGATGTCCTGGGATGCTATTTCTTTAGACAATGGAGTAAGAAGTAGCAATTAAAAACAGTGTACAAATTAATGAGGTATTTTTAATGTTACCAATTATCAAGCGAATGTAAAACTGGCAATACGTGATTTTTAGCAGACATTCAGAAAGCCATACGTTGCTGACTTTTTTTAAACTTATTCAAACTGATAGATATGACTTCGTTCAGCAACTTCGAACTTTTCGTGGCTAAATGTTGGCATTCCTGAGTGTCAATGGCCAATAGGTGAGGGAGGCCTCAGTCTCAGCTCCCATAATTATACCTGAATGAATAAAAGATGAGCGCTGCTCTATTTATTCATATATTCCCGAGTAGCATATGAATTGTAATGCTGACTTGCTGTCTACCACTCCTCATCGATACCCGCGACGAGACGCTAAGCTGTTGTAACGCTGCATTGTAAATTTACCACGGATTTTAGGGGGATATTAAGTTTATTTCATCGGTCATCGATAATAAATAAGTGTATTTTTCTCAGAACCACCACCGTGTGAAACTTCTCCGTCGTGCCTATTTTAAAAATAATGTTGCAATCAGTATTACCTTAACCGAAACGTAAAAGTATAATCGTAAATTGAAAATATTCTATTTAGCAATAATGTTAATCCAATTCCTAATGTTAGATCTGAAAATTATATCAAACACAACACAAATCTTTAAATTTGCTCTATAATGAATCTTTAGAAAGAAACCACTAATTGTATTGCCATAATATTCTAATAGTACAGGTGATATATCATTCCCAAATAATTCCCTTTGGAATAAAGACTAAAGAATTTCATTACCCTATAAGTTCCTATCTAATTCTTTCAAGATAACATCTTCAAGATGGCTGTAGGATGTAAACAAAGCGAACAGGAATAACTACGACCATTAGATTTTATATAAACAACAAACAACAGTTTTGCAGTAGAAACGATCCACTTCCAACTTACACTGTGAAGAAGATCTCTTGGTAAATATCTTTATTTTTCTATACCTTCCTTCTTAGATTTTCCTCTTCTTGTGTGTTATTTTCTTGTGTATTTGTTTCTTCTTGCTCGTTTTTTATTTGTTTCTAAAGCATGTGTCTGATTTTCTGCCGTGTAGTAAGCCATTTATAAATTGTCTTAGAACTAAGTTTTACTGTAAAACTGAAAATTATTGTTAAATAATTAGTTACATTTTTTGATAAATCAAGATACAGTTGGTTACGGTTTAAATAAGAAATCATATTCCGTATTATGTTTCCCTTGAAACATAAATCCAATTGATTCATACGATCGGTTTCTGACATTGTCATTGTACATTATTTAGTAATTTTGGATTAAACATGCATAACATGAACTATATTAATTTCTGCTAGAAAATGTAGGACATATTAATAAAATGGAATATCTCTTTTTTGAATAACATAATATGGGAGATGGTACAAGTCTGAATGTTTCATTTAAACTTTTGATCATATATTTATGTTTTAAAAGGATTTTTATTGTAATATTTTATATTAGAAAGCCAAATATATAGTGGAAAGAAAAATATTTTTTCCGGCAAGTCCTGAAAAGATCTATACCTAATTTGATTTGCGGCCGCATCTTGAACTGACCTATTGAAGATGAATTAATAGCATTGAAGGTTTTTATACAAAGTTATTGCTATATAGTTCGTATACAAAATGCCAATTTTTGACGACACTTTAATGGCTGGAGTATTATATTAATTTCAAAACATTTAAAGCCTATTTCGACCTTAAAAGGCATATAGGATAGTGCAATAAAATAATGCAATGTGCTATATAAAGACATTCGATGTTTAGAAATCACTTTTAACGCGTTTTACCTTTTCTAAATAGGATCATGATATAGATAAATATGTTGTAGGGTTATAAAAGTTCTCAAATTGTTTATTCGGACAGTCATATTGTGAAGTGATGGAGAATTCCATTTTCTCTTCTTATTATAAACGATCGCCATATTGAAATTTTTAACTGAAAGGCATACGTATTCGTCCAGAGCATTGTTAAGTAATAGAACCAAGCTAGGTTGGAAAGAGTCAAGAACTGTAGAAGGTATAAATTAATTCATATTATTATACTTGTATATAATAATATAATTCCGGATATAATTAACTCTCTTGATCAAGGCTGACTAACATGTCTTAGAATATTATCTGAAACAGAGAGATGATATAGTAGTATATGGTTTTTTTCCTTTGACAGTTTGTTTCTGATGTATTCTCGAAAACAAACTGTTCAATTGGTTGAAATTTATGCTGCATCCGGTTGATGCGCTCGAATTATGTAACATGAGGGATCTACGATTCGCATCAAATGTTATTTATGCTCGCGTACATATTTTCCCCGCCCCGAATCGTGCATTTCAGAGTTGATGAATTTCCCGAATGACGTTCCATTGCAATGAATCTGTTTTCATTTGTTTGACAGGGTTTGTTCTCATTTCTTATTGCGTTGTATAACCGTCTGGACGAGGTTTCCGGTTGAAATGTTTATTGTGGGTATTACTCTGCAGAATTTTATGTGTTTGACATTGACTCCATTCGTAACTAATGGTTTCGTTTGGTTGTTTTCTAATTATAAACATGCTCACAGCCTTGCCCAGTTTCACGATTGTTTGTAACTAACCGAATGGTACGTTAAAAGATAGTTCCAAGATATCATAATGATTAATGAGTCAGTGTTAAATTAACTACATAGCAACACAATATTAATTATAAGTTACCGAGGTACATCATTATGCAGTATTTAGAACCTATCCGAATTTATGCCAAATTTTAAAAGGAATAAAATGGATATTACACAATCCGGTATTTTAATTACGTAATGACTTATTTGTGATAATTTAAAATACTTATTGCGAACAAGCTAACGTACAATAATAATACCTACTAATAATAAAATGCTTATTACGAATGCAATAACGTAATGAGTTAATAAAATTAAAACACTAAATTAATATTACGTAATAGACGTTTACATTACTTTTCAAATTATTAAAAACTATAACGTGGCAAGTTAATAACTTTTTTAATCAAAACTGTTTTAACTTTTTGTTAAAAACTTGTATTCAAATCAACATAATTTTGTGTTCTGCTGCCATAATATTGTATTAGTTTTAAACGTTGATGTTGTCTTAGATTATGATCACTTTTTTTGTGTCAGCTTTAGTTGTACTTATCTGTAAAATGGAGTTCTCCGTATATAAATAAATAAATCAACCCTAATTACAAATCACTTTATAGTTGGCATGAAAAAAAATTAAATTAATGTTTTTATTTTATTCTCTTTACTCAAGGGATAGGTAAAAATTTCATTTCTGTCTGCATGTTTGTAAGATATATCGTGAACGAATTTCCTTATAGATTTGAAATTTTCTGTAAAGCTTCATTTATACATAAGTAACATAGAGTTCGATGATGGTCTATCTACTGTATAGATTAGGCTGAGCGTTAGTGAACATTTGTACATTGGTCTTGTAGGTTACCAACGAGATAATCTCATAATAAATAAATTTGTAAAAAAACTGAGTACAACCATGTGACACATGTAACCGAAATGAGCTGTAGACTTGATATTGCCCATGCAACCTTAGCCAAGGCTGTTTGTTATGCCCATGTTTCGCGTACTCCTACCTTGTGAATCTAACCTAACAACAATTTGGTAGTTTGAACGTAAATGAAACATTTGTACTTAGTTGTCACAAAAATCGATAAACAATCAAGGCTGAATTAAACAAGCGATCGTTTATTGCAGCTAAGGTCGAGAAAGTAAACAAGCGCTTTTAATGTTGCAAGAATCCTTCCAAGTGTAAAATACGAGAATGAGCTACCAGGTAACCTCACTGTAGATAGTGTAGTCGTTATTGTAGTATTTAGTGTTTAATATTTGTAACATTATATCATTATGTTTAATTGAGCCTGCTATAAAAAAACGTTAACGTAACTTAAACTCATACTATTATAGAAACATAGTTCTATGTTACTTCTTCATGTTGATTTTAAAGTTTTGGGTGAATATCAACAAATTGTATTACTGCCAATGATTGAAAGGAAATAAATGGTAGTATTAAATTAAAGTAAATAACGATCTGATTGCCAGTCTTCTTACATTATTTTGTGGAATATTGTAATAAAATCATTGGATTTTGTTAATAAACACACGGTTTTACCAATACAGTTACCAACAATTTATTTTACTAAAACAAATAAATATAAGTATTTTTCATTACTCCCTTGATTTTATTTTAATTACACACAAAATGTCATTTGGATTTATGATGGATTTATGTTAATTTTAGTAACTTTTTAAATGTTTAAATCAAGACCAACAATCATATTTTGTGCTCAATATTAAATAGTCCGGAATTATATTTCGTGTTTTTCATCTATTTTAAGAATTCTAACCGTGTTTTAAACATAGTGATACAAGACCCACAAGCAAACAAGGAACTTGAAAATAATTATATTCACGCTTGTCGTAAATTGTATTTATGATCGAAACTTGGCTTATAAAACTTCTACACAACATCTTCAAAAGAAATAGAACTCATGTAATAAATAGTAGTAATAAATATGGCTGGCATTATAATGTGCTCGAAATGGAAGAGAAAAGTTTAAATTAATTCTTTTTGTTTGAGATAGTCCGATGGTTGATGATTATGAGGGCTATTTGTTACGCAAAATTTTGTCTTTAAGATCGAAATCGAAGTTAAAATTTAGAAAATGTTTCTATTAAAGCGTCACCTCTCAACTACTCATTATCTAAACATGTCGATTAAAATTTATAACCGATCAGATCAAAAGTTTTAATACAATTTACTTTTCTAGGTTAAATTAATTCATTTCGCTTATTACACGACTCTTACATGAATAGTTACTATTTTTTACATTTATTGATTTTCACTATGGTTCGCAGTCACAATGTGTGTGTCCCTTAAAGCCAACCTTTTCAATTAGGAAAGTATTAATTAGAAAAATACAACTAATATGGGGTGTATAACAATCTTTAAATTTATAGTAAAGGTTACATAGTGACTTTGTCTTTTATATCTGTATGGCTACAGTACTGACCAAGTACTGAATACTAGTGATGGGAGAATCGAATACTTAAAAGAATCGAATAGAGTGAATTCGAATTCACCCCTGTATTCGAATACTTTTGCTCAGCTGAGCGTTTCTAACAGACAGGTCTGGACCTATCTTACTTCTTTCCCTCAATCTATTGTTCCTGGGTTATTTCACTTGTTTGTCACGAATTCACCCCTGTTTTCGAATACTTTTGCTTTTTGTGCCTCGTATAAACAAGTCATACCTATGATATACGAACTTCAGAAGAAATATCTTTGTTTACCTGTTACTACAGTTCCGTCTGAAAGACTATCCACAGCAGGTCTTGTCGCTGATGACCGTAGAAATAGACTGAAGCCAGAAAACCTCAATAATATTTTGTTTTTACACAACAATATGAAATAAACATTCATATTTGTCTTTTTTGCTTACAACTATATCTCTTAAATAATATGTATTTTTAAATTTAATAATTATACAATTATACATTTTTTCAAGTATTAAAATTTGTAATTAATTTTTCAAATTATGAATCTCCCTCAAATTATTCTTTTCAAAGTCTCCATATATGTATTCATTTTAAACCTCATATGAATACGAATACAGCTCTTGAATATTTTATTTTAATACTATTTGTCAGAATAAACGAATACTCCAGGTTTGAATTCAATTCTTCCAGAGAAATTGTATTCATTTCAAAAGCATTCGAATTCATTTTGTTGTATTCAAATATGTGAATACTCTGGCTGTATTCGAATACTATTCGATTCTGTATTCGATCCTCCCATCACTACTGCATACTTAATGTTTGTTAAAATGTACCGTTACAAGTATTTTTTTTTACTGAGACTTTAATAGTGGTAAACTAACTTAAACTTATGGTTGTACTGTCATAAGACAATGTTTACAAAGAACAGTTATTACAATTAACAGGCTCTTTCAATTAATATTTAGCAACTGTTGTGACCACAATCAGGAGGAGTTTTCGAAATACGAACAGTCCTGTGTTCATACCAGGGATCGTAAGAATGTCCATGTAAAGTTTCAGCGCAATCGGTTGACTAGTATACTTGTGAAAGTAAAATAAACAAATTAAGGCACTTTCGCATTTATAATATTATTAGGATTAGGAGTAGGATGCATTGTATTCACAGCATATACTGTAAACGATGGTGATTACGCAGGTATATGCAGTTATCACTCCTCCATCATGTATGGAGTCACGTGACTTACATGCATCCGTATTTGTTTTCAAATTTCACATAGGTTACATTTAATTGGTATATAAATTTCAACAGCTTATCAATACAGCCAAACCGGAATTATAGTGGTTCCAAATCCACATAGATTTATTTGCTTTCACACTTTAAGAGGCTAATAATTTAAAATAATTGTGATAACAATCTGATCTTGGACAATGAAAAAGCTACACTTCACCTCGCTCTTTAAATATGAAGTTGTTTACTGGCAATGAATGGTGAAGAACAAATGGGTGTAATTTTTATTAATTATTCTCATAATTATCTGTTTTTTTTCTCAATATTTTTTGTCACCCGGAGACGATAAAATAGACGACCTCAACACAAGAGGAAGTGTTAATATTAAAGTTTTAAAGTGCAACTAATTAGAATCCTGGACGGGCAAAATGTCGGGTAAATCGCATGATCATAAATCTCAGAATTAATTTAAACTTTCCCTTCCCAACCACTTTGCGTCATCCTTTTAATAACTGTTGTGTTTACCATGATACTGATTTAAATCTGAATAATGATAATAACATAAAGCCATCACAGAATCAGCATAGAACATCATAAACACTTTTTTAATACTTATATATAAAATCGTGTAAATAGGGTCATGTTTTAGTATGGTAATGTATTTAAAAAAAACATACAGAGTAATACAATTAATTAATATTGTAACAGTATTAGCTGTAGCTAGTAATTTTAATTCATATAGATTAGTATATTAGTATTATGTTATAAGCTTATAGTAGTATTATTTATAATTTTAATTCAATTACATTCTTACTTTATTTATTTTTTATATTATATTTTAACAATATAGATTTTTAAATGTCATTATTATATATAATTTTATAATTATTACCTTTTTACAATTAATGTTTAATTTAATATTATGTAGTACAAAAATTACTTTTGTAATTAAATAACCTTTTTTCCTATTAGTGGCAAATGTTATATGATCTAACAAGACTTTTATTCTTCCTTAAGCCTTATGAAATTAATTAAATATCATAAAACTATTTATCTCTTTAATTATTGTAATCTGTCATGTTCTAAAATTATTAAATTACTACAAACTGTTATACGAAATTGTTGTATATTTACTAAGTTACTTATACATATATGACATTATCACTGCATTATAGTCACGCATTACAACTGTTTGTGTATATATAAATAAATCAACAGGAATGGTAATTGTTCATATATCTTTCTTTTTAAGGATAACTTCGCAGGTTTCCCATGTTTACTGTTCAGTTACAACAGTTTTATTGATGTAGTTCGAGAACTCTGGCAGTTCCAGTCGTAAGGATTCTATTAAACTTGTGTCCTTGTTTACTACAATTGCCTGTCGAGTCAATATCTTCTTTCAAGTTGGTAACATTTACTGGAGACATTTTAACAAACATAAAATAAGTGGTATGGTTCTAACTTTTTATCGAGCTAACTCAAAGTTTTCGCTCTCGTATATTTGTACTTTGACATTATTATATTGGCGTCGTCTTGGATTTATAGTCGCATTCGAGTATTACTACTAATATGTTAAAAGTATAAATCATATTTTATATATGTCGTTGTTTTATCAGCCTGTAACCACTAATTGTCTCAAGACCAATGGTTTTTGTAACCATTAACTGTTACAAAGTAATGAATTAATTAATTATTTATTTAAATGTTAAGTATTAATTCTACAACTTTTTACCCAGCAGTTGTAGAATTTTATTGTTTAGTCACAACAAATGAATTGGCAGATTATACTTTTAACTTTAATAGCCTGTATCAGTTGATTTTAACACTTCAAAATAAAAAATTCCAAAATATTTTTGGTTTGTAATGCTGTAAGCGAGAAAGATATTTAAGTTTGCCCTGTGACATGGACAATTATGTTGTCTAATGCTTTTTCACTTCATGTCATGTTTATGTCTTTTAATATAGTCAGTTAACTAATGATTGAACGTTTTGCAGGTATGAAGATTTGGAGAAAGAATATTTAAACTGATGTCTATGTGAGTACCTACAAACTTTTAATACTATTGGGATCAGGGTGAACGGATGCATAATTACTAACGTGAAATGGATACATTTTGAGATTATTTATAGTAATGTGTAAAGTTGCCTGACGAGCGACTCAATTTAAATTCTTTATAATTTTATTTCACCGTTTTAAACCTTATGTTCTAGCACTTGTAGGTTAGACTAAAAAAGTGGATGTTATTTCGGATTGTGTTCCAAACAAAAACACAATGCCTTATTATTTTTCATTGAATTTATTTCAAATGCAAACTCGGAAGTGAAAATAATAAACGTTGATTTCCTGTGGGCTTAAGCGGCGTTAAAAGTGTTCACATAATGGCCTAATTCGGTATTTTTGTGGTGTGAAGGACAGTATTCCCCGCAGGTGTTCGATATCCGAGTAACAATTACCACAGGATCCTTTCGAAGCGTGTTTAACCCTCACCTGAACCGCTCATTATATTTGACAAACAAATTGTTCTCCGGAGAATATATTTGTAGGCAGTAAATCACACGTGACGCCACAATACAAACAGCTGATTGAGGTAATGATGGAATCAGCTGAGATGTGGCGGGAATATCAAGCGGTAACCACATCTGCATACCCCTTCCCCCCGCAACACGCCTTCCCCCCGCCCCGCAACCACACACAGGGACCACCGGATAACTTAATTATAACTTCTCTCTCCAGATTTATAAGAAATACTTTTTACAATTTCCATCAGACAAGTTTTCACATTTCGACTCGAATTGGACAAGTTTTAAACACAACTCGTTGTTCTCGGATTTAATTTTATAACCGGCTCCATCTTTCCCCGATGCGCCAACTTAAATTGTTTAGCTCGGCCATGTTTTCCTCAGATAGAAGAAAATATTATTTTGTTTGCAAGTATTTTTCTTTGTTTTCTCGCAATATCTTTACCGTTACACTCTTGTTTCTTTTGTCCAACCCCTCTTCGCCCACCCCACCCACCCCACCCCTTCAAGAACTCACTTCTTTACTCAGACAAATGAAACTGTTAGGACTTTACATTATTACATCGTCTTTCCATGTTGATTATTGTAATTTATTCCCGGTATTAAAGAGATTACTTTTATCACTTTCGCAGTGATTTGTATTCACCTACAAGTTTCCTTCTCTCTTTCCATATACTCATTTCCGAGAGCGAAGTATGATATTGGTTAGACCAATTCACGTGTAAATTTAATCAATGTTTTAATCGTAAATTCTGCATTTTATGTTAATCAGTTAGTTGTTATTAACATTGTCTTGAGCATTTGATGTAATTTAAGATAAAATTACAATTTAAGATCTGTTTTTAGAAACAAATTAAATAGCCAGTTTACTCAAAAATCACCCGTCTTAATTATGACAATGTACATCAAGGGTTGTTGTTCCTTGTCTCTTTTGTAAATTAAAATAACTAACATTTATTAACATAATAGGAAGTTTACATTCAATAACAACTATATCGTATTTAGGATGTTTCCGTTGCATTATTTTGTCCTTTCTAATCATCAATCGCCTGTAACAAATTATATATAAATACATCGCCAATCTACATGTCCCACCGAGGTCAGTGTCTTTACCAATCAACAGAATTCACCAGTAGTGATACTAGATCTGGCCGTCGGATCGCAGAGTCAAATCTTGTTCCTGTAAGACTTCTGTATTTTATTTTTTTTGTGATGCCTTAAAATATTTCTGTAATTTTTCAGTTTTATCGTTTTTCGAAAGGCTTTGCTGTATAATAACAATAAACCATTTGTAGAAATGTTTTGAGATTTTGTATTGGCTCCTGCATTATATAGCTTATGTAAGAATTTGTGCAAACATTTTAAAAATTAAAATGTAATTTGCTAGGCATTTATAGCGTTAACGCTTATAAAATTAAAATCTTGGAATAATACCAAGATTGGACCTTGAATGGAGAAATATAATATTTAATGGAATGTGTCCTTTAGTCGGCTCAGAACCTTTACAGACATATAACGTTTTGCATTCTAAATTCATACATTGAACACTTTTACTGTGGAGGCATAAGAAATTCCTGAACAGTTTATTTTTGTGGAAATAATTACTGGGTTACGTTATATTTGATTACTAGTACTAATATAGAATTCAACTTACACCCGTGAATCCTCAGCACAATTACTTTACTGTAAAATATTTATAAAAATGTTAATAGAATGCGCTTTGTAAACAATCGAGATCAATGAAATCCTGACTTAATATAATTGAAGTGCTCTTCGATAGTTACGTACAGAAAAATATTTCGGAAGTGGACTAAGACAGTCGTCGACTAAAAATACTACTCCGTTACTTAAACTCCTAATGAACTAACCTGAATTATCTCGCTCGTGAAATCCGTGCACCACGAATCAGCAGCTAACTTTAAGCAACTTTATTTTAAACCTCACATTTAACAAAACCGTAATGAAATGTAAATAGTGCTATTTGAATTGCAGCGAAAACGAAATTCGCTTCAGCATCTCTCGTGTGAGGTTTGCATACTCATTACGCAATTTTCGCTTCGGGGCTGGGATCAAAGGCATGGTGGTGTAGATGGGGGCTTCACGTAAGGGGGGGGGGAACCAAATATTGCTGTGTTACATGTAACTGGACGGGTATGTCTGTTTTGTACATGTGATGGGGCAGCGTTATGTGTGATTAATTAAAACATAATATGTTAATACCTGATGTTGTTAGGTGTGCTGTAAAATAAACGGGGTTGTTATTGTTCACTGCATTCACATATTTGGATAGGCTCTTAGTCAAATAGTTTAGATACAAAATTCAATTTGAAGTACTTAGGGGAAATGAGTAGTTTCTATGTAACAGGGTAGGATGACTTTGTAACACGCTGTGTCCAGCAACAGGCTTCGCTGAGATTGTCTGCATTTTATAAGACAACATGTGTTACTAGGTTACATTTTAATATACTTGTGATAATATCCTGAAACAAATTTTATTGGCTGAGCGTCAGCGAAGCCTATCACTATAAGGGATGGAAAATTTCCATTTCTATTTATCTGTCTGTCCATAATATATCTCTAGAACATACTGATCTATAGATTCAAAACTTTGCTTTTTAAGTATCATTTTTATATTGAGAACATCCGAGTTCGATGATGGTCCATGACAATCCTGGGAGTTTGACTGAGAGGTAGATCGTAACCAAGATGGAAACGAGAAAGTCGCAGGATATACCATAAAGGAGTACGCTATACCCTGTGTCGCGCAACAGGCTTCCGTGGAGTTGCATGCAAAGTTTAAGTATATAGCTAAATGGGTTACTACATGTAACCCACATGGGTCGCTACATGTTAAAACGTCATTTGATTATATTCAGCAATTTTCTCGTTTCCATCATGGTTACCCTAAACACAAAGTGTGCTATATGACAACTCGTGGACAATAATGTAGAATCGTTGACCTTCACCGTAGCGTAGGGATAAGGTTGCAGCTCTCCAACCAAGAGGTCACGGGTTCGATCCCCGCGGAGGTCAATAAATACTTGTAAGTTGGTTTTGACCTTTTTTCCCTACAAAAGTTTAGTATAATCAATTTAAATGCTATTGTCGTAGATAGAACCCCTTTAATGAAATAAAACGTAGTATTGGTTGATTCCAACTTGCAAGTGACGTCATAAGTTAGGGTAAAAGTTTAATATTCTGAGAGTAAAAATTGCTGAAGGAACTAAATTTTAATACGTTAAACAAGAGATAAACTTTGGGATTATTAAAATACGCTGAACTAGCCTCAAGCTCCTGGCAGTTATGTGTAGTTAATGTATTTTATGGGATATCACCAAAAACGAATGTTGTATAAACTAAAGCAATGCAATGTTACTACAGTGCGGGAATAGTAATACAAGAGAGAGAGAGAGAGAGATAGAGACTTACAGATAAGAGGATTTAGTTTCCACCTCATTAACTGGTCCATGAACGATTTACTTATCACCTGTGTTTGTGTAGCTTAGTCATTGCTGAATTAGCAAACCAACTTGGAAGAAACATAATCTCAGTATATACATGGTGAGATTTGTAACATTGCTACCATTGAAATCTTTAAAACTACAAATCTATTAAAGTTTAATGGGGACTTTTACTTATTTTTTTAATAGGTTTAAACATATGTAGCTGAAACGAGAGCCATTTTCGAATGTGGTGGTTCAGTTTCGGTACGCCCCATAATGCGTAGTTGTTTCGGGTAATAAACATTTATAATGTTACCCTTATACAAGATACAGAAGGTCCTAAGTTTGAGTATTTTACTCTGCCACCATTTTAATCTTGTGAAGCTTAGTTTGAATGGGGAACCTTAACTCGTTTTTTGATACATTAAAAAATATCTAGTTAATGTTTATGTACAATTTAAATTAAAATTATGTTAAATTCTTCATAGTCTATTTTGGAAGTATTATTATATTTATGATTATTGTTAGTAGTCTATTGAATTAATGTTCTTGCAATTTTTACTGTGATTTATTTCAATTGCTAAACTCATTCAGTGACCTAACTCTTTGTTCAATTTAATAGTGGATCTAGAGGTTGGCGATGTGTAGCTCTTGAGCCTTGTTATTTTATTTCTGTATAAATTGGCTGCTTGCCGTTTATAAAAAAAAATCAATATTGAACAATCCACATTTGTGATGGTTATGCTTAAAAAGCGTAATTTTTAAACTAATGTATTCGTGAATAAATTGACCAAACCAACCGTATACGAAATACAAATAACTACATTTTTGTATAATTTAGTTTGTATATTACGAAAATTATGGATTACCGTTTTCCTAATGTGGTAAAAAGTAGCGTGTTAATTAATTGACTTGTTAAGAGCATTTGTACTAAGTTTTATTTTGTTGTATCATAAAACCAGACAGGTTAAGTGTAAGAGACAGGTTAAGTGTAAGAAAGGGCCATGAGGCCCTAACTTTGCCTGTTTAAATAAACGAATTTTCATTTCATTTCATTTAAAAACCAGTAAATAAACTTGGCAGTGTGTAAGACGGTGTTTTTACATTAAGGTAAACTAATAAAACAACCGTGTCGTTCGCTGACACCGACCGTTACTAAACCAGAACAAACTCGGCAAGAACTCTTCTATTATTATTGGGATCAATCCATTAAAACCCCGATTTGACTTCATCGGTTCGGTTTAATTAACAAGCGATCTCCTCTCATCGGCAAAAGAAACCAGCCGTGTGGAAACAAGACGGAATGATTTCGCCTCATTAAAAGCCCCGAACAAACAGACACGTTGAATGGAAACCCTGTTGCAACTGTGAGAACGAGCCTCAAGAGGCTAATGTTCGGTCCTAATTAAAAAGATTTTAAAGAAAAGTTCGCAACGATACTTTTGTTTGAGAGCACTGCTTAGGCAACTCGAGGGCCACTTATTCTGTTAATTAACTAAGAGCCCAAGCAGCTTATGGAAAACCGAGGCACCGTGCACAACGGTCTCTCTTTAATTGTCAACGATTGTAGTTGTCGTTGTCGCCACCACTGGAACACTACTGGAGCGCTACTGTCGCTCATGTCAGTCGTGTACAAAGGTCGATTTGACGCAAGAGACGTCAATGAAATTATTGTTTTTGAAATTACTGCACCTTCCTTTGTGAGATATCGAGTTTTTAACGCACCTCCTCCCCCCCCCACCGCGCCCCTGGCGCTTTTTCATCAAACGCGTTTAGCTAGACTGCACACACACACGAACGTTTATAGTTAAACTGTTAGTTTCAATGCATATTGTTTGAGGTTATTTCCCCGCGTGTTTTACCAGGCAAATAAATTGTGTGCCGACAAAGCGTTTGTGGGAACTGTTACAAATTGAATGTTTTACGTTTAAACAGTTTATCAGAGGCAAATAGTTACGTGTTTACCTAAATAGCTTTGGATTGCTTTAATAAACATTATTTAACAACGGTTTCCGCATAAACATTGTACTATTAACAAATAGTCTTTGAATTGAAATTTCTCGCTAACAGAATTAACTGTACAATGAAATACAATTTAATGGTTTCAAATATTAGTGTTTATTTAAACTGCGCTCGTATTACAGTTTTCCAGCGTATTTAACATGTACAAATACTTGAGTAATTTGAATAAAGTAATACATACCTTTACAAAACAATTTTATCCCGTCAAACTTCCTGGATCCGATATTGTTTAGATTTCCAAGTTGGATTCATAATAAATAAAAAATTAAACTTGAAGAGGCCAATAATGAGGTTGTATTTCTATTGGAAACAACAGTGAGTAATAAGATTAATGAGAGTAAGTGAAACTACCTTGCTTCAACAGACAAGGATGTAGCCATCCAGGGGGTCTAAGGGGTCCAGACCCCTCCCAAACTTGCAATCACTTTATTAGCAAACGATTATTATTATTTAAATAATTCAGTGTTGCTGACATGAACTGCTGAAAGATCGTTCTTAACATTGAAACGGGTCAAGAACTTTTTAAGGAACAAAATGGTACGAACAGTTAACTGCACTTGCCTTACTTTTTTGTCCACTACGGGAAAATATTTTTTTCTTCAGTGCAAGTACTAGATAGTTGTTTAAGAAGTCAAGAATAATTTTACTTTTGTAAGAACTCTTTTACATATTATTCTTAATGTGGATTTGTACACGATATACTGGTACTGTGTTTTGCAGACAATAAAATTTCTAATAAATTTCAATTTTTAATACAGCCTACTAAAACAGTGCCTCCTCGATTATGAATTTCAATCGTCAATACAACCTATTCAAAGTTATCTAAAACATTAACAATTTTGCTTCATAAACTTTTAAATTTCAAAAATATTTATGATTCCGGGGGAGACACCCCAATTTTGTCTTGACCCCCCCCCCAAGGTTTTTCTGGCTGCGCCCTTGTCAACAGCGCTGGTTTCTTGTCAAAAGTATAACTAAATTTCTCAACAATTGTAATAATTTATAGTCCATTCGTATTTTAGCCATGGTTGCATTATTCGGCGGTCGAAGAACACGTACTAACTCTTTATATTATCCTGGAGGAGTTCTCCAGGTATACAAGGACCTCAACAAATTTACGAGAGTTAGTGCAGTCGTCAGGTTCCAATTCAAAGCAGCGAACACTGATATATTTGCTCGATGATTCAAACAATCTGACTTTGTTTGAAATCAAATATAATCCACGAAATACTAACATTCATAGAATAGGATTCATGGAGTATCAGGATAAATCAGTGAGGCCTACTGCCTTTACGAATAAGGGTTTTTGAGAAAATTAGCGTTTCAAATATCCAACACTTCGGATAATCGTGTTGATAAATATTGCGCGAGCTGCATCACTCGTTATGTCATCAAAATGGCATACGAAATCAGTTACAGCCTGCGTATAAAGTGAGTTTTTGGCGAGTCATTTTCCTTTTCCAAAATTAATAGTCTTTGAACTACCAGAAAACTGAAATATAAATCTCCCGGTCCATATCGCGTCGAAACATTGATTACACAATTAACTTCGTGAATTATTTCCTCCTTGATGGAGCCTTGATCAGTGAACATATGTTAAGCCGAAACTGAGTACCTGAAATATTTCATATTTAGATGTATAACTAACTAAGATGACTAACAACTAACTAATACACCGCCCGCGTAAGCCCAAAAACTAAGATTTACTGAGTGAGTCATCTAGAATTTGAGGCTGAATACGAACTTTCAGGGGATTAAGGTTGCTGACTTTGCCCTTTCTAGAGAATTCGATGGAAGTGATCCTGTATTGCCCAAGGTGTGTTTTGGTAGAGACATTAAGCCGTAAGAAGCCAGACAGGGACAACTTTCAAACTAATCGTCACAAATTTATCTCATTAAATTGTTGGCAGCTGAGTAATCAATAACCTAACTGTAACTGTTAATACATATCCAGCAACAAAAAGTTCAAACTCGTTTCTATTACTGTCTGAAATATTTTATTCAGTCAGTATTTCATTATTAAGGAATTTTTCACGCCAGTGGCATGTTAGTTTAGAATAATAAACATAATATCACTACTTTTATAAGTTATTTTTCTAAGAAAAAAATTAATAGGAAAATGGTCAAATCAAATGTATAATTTTGTATGACCTCCCCGAAAACTCACATGTTTACTGTTATATTTTTTGACTTTATAAAAACAGTTTTATGGACGCTGTCTTTAAACAAAACGGTACTATATGAGCAGATTGTTTGCGTGTTATCAGTGAAGGGTCTCCATCAGCCCTCCTCCCCCTCCTCCGCACCTGAGATGTCCGCAAATGTCACTCTGATCCAACCTTCTCTTAGGTGGTATGCGACCCTTTTTAGAAGATGTCTCCGCTTATGTCACTCTTCTCAATTGTCAGGACACCCCATCATTACCCCTACGCTACGGTTTAGATAAACGTGTTTATCTAAAAAAAAAAACCTAAATTTCACTTAGGTTAATAATTGGAAGACCATTGGACAAGAATCGTTAGTGGTAGGCTTTGTTCTAATGATAGTTTATATGTCTGCGAGTCATCGAATCGCGCTTCGGACAGTGTTTTAAGGAGATTTCTGTGTTCTATCTTTTCTATTGTTGAGGCCTGCTGACATGTCTGTCACAAATAGCGTATGTCGCAGTGTAGCGAGTAAGGCGGTTATCGCAACATAACCGAATCAAGCAACCTTGAGCCTGGCTAGTTCTTGGATGGATGACCACTGAACGATCCTGTACTTTCAAACAGACCGCCTGTCCAGTCATTGGTGGTAGTTCGCAAGGTAACTTTAAGCCATTGGTCCCCAGGTCAAGTGTCAGAGAGTGCTTTTTAACTTCTCCAGGTAAAATCTAGGTGAAATAAGACACGCTTTGCCTTTGCTTAAATCTTTACAAAATTGTGTTTAAGTATATTATTCTTTCTGTGACAATCCTGAAAATTCTTCCTGCTCCTTGAAGATTACAAGAGCACACCGTCAGTATCTCTAGGAAATTTGCTTTGCCCTCGGATTCAGGGGCAGGATTAGTAATTAATTAAGTAAAAGTTGCAAAATTCCAGGTTTTCAGCTGATCACAAACTTGCATTTGCAACTAAATAACGAGAAGACCTCATTACAAGAGATTCGTGCAGGACCTAAAAGTAAAATAGAGAGATGAAACTTGTTTACTTTCCACTAACTTTCTCATTAGGATCACGGGGATACCGGAATCTTTCAAATGGCGTGAAACAGGTCATGATCTTTCTCAGTGACCTTTCACCAGCGGATGAGAGGAGATGTTGAAACACATCGCTACACACCTGAGACATCCTGCATCATTAACAATAAATATCGTTTCCAGTAATATTCCTTTGTGTGGATCGCGGCCTTTATATCTCGCTCCGTACGGTTGTATGAAGATTCGAGTGATCCTTTTGTTCTGACAAGTCACATTTCATTCATTTCTGAATTCATCAATCAAACTATGTTAACTACGCTTTTACTGAAAACTTTGTTAATTACTTGTTTTTCAATGAAAGCCATCTTAAATCTGAAAAACATTAACGTCAAAAATGAAGAATTAAAAATATGGACCAGATTTCAAAAAAATATAACGATCTTACTTGTTTTATGCGGTTGAATAAAATTGAACCTATATAAGTATTTTACGGCCATTTTTCTTCAATTTAGTTCACTTCGAAACCTTTAAAACAGATTATTACATAGATTATGCTGATTTCAATGATTATGGACATTATTTGAAAGAATTTTCTTATTTTGATAAAAATGAGATTTTGGGTCAAGTATAGAAATATTTTTTTGAACCATTGACAATTAAATGTTATTTTCCTAATTCCAAGCGAATATATTTTTAATGTTATAATTAGTATTTCTCTATCTCCTTAGTAATTTAAAATGAGTAAAAGTATTATAACTAATTACTTCATTCTTGTATATGGGATCTTATATCCTTAGAGTTATCGTATCCTTTGTGATAAGGTTTAAGACAGTTAATTAAAGAAGTGATAACCATACCAATAGTGGTAATTGGTATTTGCAACGTTAAGTTGTTAACAAACTATACAAGACGCAAAAGATTTGTAATTTACTTAATTCGAGTAATTTTAAATTTATAAAATTAAAAATTTTTATTTAGCCATGCGATGTTAGATCCATAAATTATTGTACGTTGTTGAACAAAGAAAATTTAAAGTTTTTTTTAAAATAATTCTTTATTTGATTCTATTTTAATATATTCTGGGAGTTTGTTGTGTTATCTGAATATTTGAATCTGTGTTGCTGAGGACTAGGGATTTCGGTCTATTGAGTGTTGTGATCTTGGTAATGCTTTACCGCCAATGATTTTAATTTAAATTTTGAAAGCGATGTTTTTTCCAAAATATAAAATTTGAGATAAGTAGTTGTAATGATCTAAAAGCAGATTTCAACTGTATATTTTTAATAATTCGCACATACATTTAAACAATTTCTATAGCTCGTTTACATTAGAACGTTCCCAAATCCCAATACAGTATTATAAGTGATGGAGCCGAAACTGCAGGGTCACGATCCGTGGCGTGCGCGAGCAGGGGTGGCACTAACTTGTAGAATGTTAACAAGATCAGGTCCGCTGACCTAAAAGTAAACCGGGGACCTAATCAATACCTGAGTCCGTTAAAAACTGAAATCGCAGAACCGGAGTACGTTGTAATTGTCGATAAATAAAAATACAAAGAGAAGGACGGCAGGTTTCCAATTACGGTAGGAAATATAAGCTGGGGATGGTGGTGGGGCGGAGGGGTGGGAGATTTGAAGGGGTGGTGGTACGGGTGGGGGAAGGGGTATGTGCATTCCATTTCGCAAATCTAATTAAATACGCTCGTGAATCACCGAGCGAACCTGTATGTGCTTCATCTTTTATGGCAGAATTTATGACACACGGAGAGAGAAAAAAGCTATATAAAAAAGATTTATTTCGCGTTTCTATGGAAAAGGGATATTATGCATATTTATTATCTATGCTACATCCGACTGTAATGCGTTTTTAATTTAATCCCCGGATTAATTTATTACTCCGTATTCCTTTTATGTTTGTACTTTTATTAGTTTCTTTCTGTTATTGTTTCAGGTGGAAACGCTGAGTTTGAAAATTGCAATGTGCCCAGTCTCTGTGGTGCTTCTGTAACATAACAAGGGGTCAACAGTATTATTGTATCTTTTGGTAGCACGGTGCGCCCATTTTAACTGAGTCGGAGTGAGGAAGAGTATTTAATGGTTCACAAGTCTTTCAAATTTGTGGTTGAAGGATCTGTGTAAAATTGACGGAGGGTCTGAAGCGTTCAAAATCGAGCCTCCATGTTGTGGCCCTCAATACCTCTTCGGGTATATACTCCTGTAATTGTGTCCAAAGCCCGTAAAAAAATTTTGGTTGTGAATGTTGGTATTGGAAAACTCTAGCTAGATATCAGAAGACCAACAGTACACCCAAGGTCATAATCACAATTATGTGGCCTAATATATGACTTTAGATGTTGGTATCAATGATTGTGGATGAACGAGCACCTTAACCTTCCATTACATCCCTGCACACACAAATCCCTAAATCATTGGTAGAAAATATATTAGTGTCTGGAATTTTTTATTTGTGATTTATATTTTAACAATATCTGGTTAAATTGGGTTTTATTACCAAATGACTGAGTTTCCCCCATAAGATTAGTGTGGGAAAATATCACATGTACTTTTATGCCCTTATTTTTAATAGCTGCGTTATGGGAGATATCTCTTTTAAAGATTATATTAGTTTGCATGCAAATGCTTTTAGTTTTTTTTATAAAGTGTATGCTCTTTAAATATTTACACGATTAAGTAAACAAGTTAGATATTTTGAATACATTATAAAAACTTTGAAAAACACGAAAAAACTTTTAGATGCGCATCACTGACATCCTTAAAATTATAAAATAATTCTACGACTAAAAAGAAGATCGTGAGGTTAAATTTGGCCTTACAACCTAAATGACCTTAGCACAGCGACTCTTTAAGTACTTTGGGTTATTAATAAAATGCCCGTATAATGAGTCTTATTATCTGAGATGATTACATACATTTTATACTCTTCTTTGGTCCATCATGTATTTACTGGCGCAAGCGTTTTGAATTTCATAAAATCCTCACTCCATTTTCTCGAAGCCATTCTGTTGTAAAGCTAAGCTGCTGGGAAAATTAAATTCCATCAGTATTCGAAAAGGTCCTCTTCAGGTTTTTTTCTCCTCTTCGTCTACCGACTGTCCGGGTATCCTCCTACAACCCATGTGGGAGCTCTAATTTGGAAAGAATCGGATCCTTGTTCATCTCACGTGAAAAATCAAATTACAACGGTCCATCGACCAGAGGTATTTCAAGGCCTGTGGAGGACCTTTCTATAACCGAACACTTGAGAGCGTTCGGGACCCAGATTAAACAATGGGATAGGCCGAGAGAGTGATCAGTTTCCGACACGTTGGTACATAAACAGCGATATTAACAGCTCATTAACAGCTGTTCTGGTCGTTATAGCGTGACCTCCCACTCAGCCGTCTGAACGTTATTGGTACAGGATGCTCAATAACGGGATTGACCGATAGATGTTCCACTTTCAACGTTTCTAGCATATCGCTTACAAATTTAACGTTTCCATTAAAAGTAGCAGTTATCCATGTTTTTGTTCTGGATAACTGCTACTTTTAATGGAAAGTATACTCCAAATTGTACTGGAACAGTTTTTCTGGAAAATACTGGACGAATTAAATGCTCAGTTGTTGACCGCAACTTCATGCGCATTATACAAATAAGGTGCTAAAAATTATATCTAATTACCTTTTTCAGAAACATCTCTCTCTCCTTGAAGTTAAGTACCGACGCGTCCTGGAGTATCATACTTCATCTAAGGATAATCGAAACGCCTTGAAACCTGTTCCTTTTGTGGGGAAATAATTCCTTATGGACGGCGTCGTTAGGTATAAAGCAATTTTGCATATTTCAATGTTTATTTGTGGGAGTGATATAGGTCGATAGTTTTAAAGAGCTGTATTTTTCACCGTTGTCGCTCGGGGCTGGTGAAAGCTATAGTGGGTGGGGTCCCAATTACTGCTAGACTGGCCGCGGAGCATTGCTTGTGTAACGGTTATGTCAGCGCCTTTGCTGCTTTCTGCTGTCTATTTACATGTGCCTACTTTACAGCTATGTTTAGGCCATATACAGCCTCAGGTGAAAGTGCCAGCAGTGCTGTCACATTATTAACACATATCTTTCCTCTTTATTGGTAATTAGGATTGCTTTCCCTTCCGTCTATGGACTCCGCTATTGAGTCCGTACGCGACAGAAAGCGTTTCTGGTTCCATAAAATCTATACATTTCCAGTTTACGAAGGAGTCTAACTTACTCGAAGCTACCTATAATAACTGGCAACTTATTGATCCTGATATGGAAATATACATGACCAACGAATATAGTAAGTTATGTGTACTGGCACTGTGTACACATCTTAACAATTTGCATTGTTTAGAAAAGTGTTGTTGCATTTTTAAAATATTGTTGTTTCTCATCACTAAACGTTATAAAACAGTTGCTTATTCTCGATCAAGAATTATTTGATACCGATTAACTTAAAGGGGTCGTGCCATTTTAGTTACAAAGTCCACGTTTTCACATTAAAACAGATAACTTATTTCAATTCTTTGTTTAAAGTTTGTTATTTACCACGGATGATTGAAAGAATAATAGGATTTCGTACATTTGCCATCGTTTTATGTTACAACAAATACAATACTACGTTTCGAGGATTGACATTTACCCTCTCCTTCAGGTGTGAAAATCCTATTACATAAACATGCACATCAAGTAAAGCTGAAATGTGTGCCAATGGACTGTTATTTAAGTAATAACTTATTAGTACACCAATAGCATGCATGGCTAAATAATATTAACCCAAGCAATGTTGCAAAGAAACAATAGCTCTAACTGGACGTCACGTTTTTTTTTCAATTTCAAATCGTAAAAATTGATGTATTTTTCGAACGATTAATGAACAGGGTTTATGACATTAACTGCTAATACGAGGTCAGGGCGAACCTGACGGAATTTGCATTTAGTTATTTCATAGGCCTTTTCCTTGTAAAAACTCGGTTATTTATCCTTGAACATGTGAGGGGAAACTACTTTTTGCAGACTAATTCTATTTTAAATCATATTTTTTGCAGTCACGCGGTAAAAAAATTACGACACGTTGAAGAATAGGAATAGCTTTCTTAATTACGTTACTTTAGCCTGCTACTTTTTATTGTGTCTGGTTCTAAATCGAACGAAGAGAGCACGCTGAGGCAGTGACCCAACGCAACGCTGGGCTGATTTGTTAGACTAACAACTGGACAGGTACGATAAAGGTTAGATGAAAACATTTTTGTATTCAACGATAAACGCGAACTGTTGACTCAACTTGAGAGCAACGAATCTTGTTCGTTCTGCATTAAAAAACGAATCAATGAAATAAATCCCCCCGCCATTCTCTCCCTTCACATTATCCCCTTTTGTTTCCCTCCCCACCCCCACCCCTTCAGCGCACTCCTACAACTACTCAGTGTTTGATACCTCGTATACATTGGCTGATTTAACTTTACATCGCAGTTTACTGCAAACTTTATACGTCTGCTGTTCCAGAAATTTAATCTATTTTATAAAATATTATTAAACTTTATATGTTTATTTGAATTGTACACTATATGTACCTGGTTTTAAGTAATAGAACACGAATAACTTATAAATCCTTGTTTCCTCTGGCTCATATACGGTTTTGCCTGATAAGTTTATGTTCCTGGTATTTAATAGTACTTATTCCAATTAGGTCCATGAATAATTGGAAACCGAACCACCCAAAGCTTGGTCTGTACGTATTCAATATGACAATACTCGAATTAATAAAAACCATCATTTCTTAGCCCACGAAGTTTTGGACACACATACATTCATATTAAACTATGTAGAACAATAATTTATATTTGGCGGGGTTTTAAGTATGGCAAGCTAAAATAAATTAAAAATCGATGTCTTTGTTAGGATAATTTCCTTTATAGATTTTACAACAACTAGGCTGTTTTTTTTTTTTAATATCGCAATTTTCTCTTACCACCTGTAGTACTGAAATATCCTCCTCTTGGAGCTACTTTCATAAATGCACTGTGAAGAGTCTCATGTTTGTATTTGATACCCCTAGCTGAATCAGCTCTGTGGTTTTTCTGTCCAAAGGGTGCAAAATTTATAAACTTCGTCTTATCAAACCGGCACGTGGAAAGGTATGTATACGCTCCGCTATTATCGGTTTTAGCGGGAAAATCATTTCCCGAAATGATTCCGAGGACATTGGAGCTTGGCTTTGGCCCTTGAGAATGATCTAAAAAAGTCAGTGTTCCTGCCAGAGCTGATCGTATCAGGTGTAAACACAAGTTTATTACCATCAGCTGATGTATTATTCAACATCTGATAGAGGGACTTGCCCTCCCCCCCCCCTTTACCTTGTCATTCCAGCCTACTCAATTTATTTTTACATAATTACTTCATTTTGCACTTATATTTTCTGCTAATCTGAGCTTTTGAATAGATATGCAAATTTGTGTTTTCACTTTAAATGAGATTACACATAATGTGTACAATTTTCTCTAACGCTGTAAAAGACTTTTTGATTGCTTAATGGCGTTTTAATGTCACGTTTCGTTTTCGAACTCAGGTTTTGTCGGTTTAGGCGTGGAATTATTGGTAATTTATGCGTTAGTCTTGTTAAATTGGTGCTTCTGAGAGGCCGCTAACAGCGTATCTTATTGCTCTCGATTTTTCTTCCGATTATGGATCCTTGTAACTAACCAGGATAATTATTACCGATTCTTGTCTTATTTATAAAATTAGATTGCTCGGATTTGAAATGCGTGTTTGTTTAAACGCATGCCTTCAAAATTTCAGGCCCGTTTTAGGTTACACGACCGATACTGTGACTTGATGTCGGCTTGTTGAAAATATGCAAAATGTTCTACTTGTAATCTTCTAGATGGTCTACAACCAATTATTGTGTTTATTTGGATCGTTCATGAACTTCCACGTCATTTCAACTTGTTATTATAATTTCCCCAATAATCTTTATTATTAAAGAAGATCTCATGTTCTTCCGCTTTCTCATTGAATTTTGTACCTTTTGTTTCTTTTTCCTCGGCTCGTCGTAGATCGGCGAAAGCATCACTTTATTTTCGTATGGTGTATTATGGAATTTTAAAATTATTTAGACAACATTTCGAAAAAAATATTTGTAATCATCCTAATGTTTACTTAGTCATTTCAACTATGGAACTTAATGTACAGGTGTGTACACAGTCAATATTTTTCTTCAATGTCTTATTAGACACCTCCCCGAAGTATGGACTTCTGCTTGCTACTTGTTTCCCGTGATAAAAAAATGCGCGATTTTCAGCATTAAAGTTCAAAGGCTTCTAAACATACAATGCGTCCAATCGATCAAGACGGCCTCGGTTTTTACCAGTTTAGGACTCAAAGTTCAGTCAATCTCAGTCAACGTTCAGCTAAGCCCCCCTATAGGCCTCAACATTAATAAACGTTCATGTAACGTTCAGCTAGCTTAATCAATATATGTTGGTCTGAACTTTCATTTAGCCTTCACATTTTCTGTCGTAGTTTAATGTATACAATTATTACTAACTAAAACGTGGTAAACTAATTTTATAAATTCATGGAAACTCCCTTTAAACTTATAAGTGTTTAAATTGTTAAATCTAAGAACGATTACTGAAATGTATACTGGATATGAATATTGTAGATGACTATTAATTTTAGTTATAACTTAGACTGATATATAGCGGATAGTTTTACTACAAAATAGTCAGGTGAATAATAGTCATCCGTAGTCTGGAGAAGATTGTATCCTAATGTACTAGATACGTTGAAAGCTTTAGGGTCAAAAGAATAAAACAATAAGATTTTTATCATAATAATAGTGTCTTTCGATCAACTGTTTCTATACCAACGAGTTTTAATAATTACGACATATTAACATTTAGATAAAAAATAAAAGGAAATTGAGTTCCTGATTGAAAGAGATTACACGAATTAAAAACTACAATTAGTAAAAACGTTTCCATTCATTGTTTTTGTTAGGAAAATACATAGCATAACACATCAATACATATTCTGAAGCATGCTTTGTTTATAATAAGAAACAGAAACAATATTTATTTTTTATTCCTAACAATTTACAACTTAATTTCATTTGTCTCCTAAAGTTTATGCCGTTTATAATGTTCTATTTTTAGTTATATTGATATAACGCTAACGAAAATTTAGTCATGATCCCAATGCTTTAATCAAGTGTTGTTAATACAGAGTCCTTAACGGAGAGTCTAAAGTCTTTAAGACACCCTACCCCAAACTCCCTCCCCCCCTCCCTGCAGTCAAAAGTCACCCTATCGTCTGAGCTCACATCGATTCAATTTATTGATATCGCCTCGCCTAGGGTGGATCGGTCTTTGAGCTGTCAATGTTTAAACAAATGTATGGGGTGCCCGGAAGGGTGCGTTATGTTTGATGTAGTAGACGATTCCAATTGGCAACTAAAGTTCAACGTTCTGATAATGTAAGTCTGGGGTCGTGCGTAATCGATGTTACCGATGGAATCGCTTGTCTTAACACTTTAAATGGTCGATTCAAATTCCCGGTCTTCAGAATCGGCGAATTTGATAAGCAGCAAGGGGAAGACATTTAGAGACAGCGTGTGCACTTTTATTCGTGCAATTTTCAGATAAAGCCTGAATAGAATAGACCCAAACGTGTACTTACAACCCTTTGTACTTACTGAAGATAAAATAGTAGTTAGTAATTAGTAATTTAATGAGGAACCCCATATTTATGAACGGAACGTAAGTTACAGAGGAATACTTTTTTGCCTACATCAAATCAATGTTCTTTCTTAACTGGATTAAGTGTGTTGGTAATTTTGATTCCTGAATTTTAAAATGCAGTGATTAGTACTTGTTAAGTTAGATCCGTTAACTTAATGGATTATTCCTTATTTTGTCAACAAATTTATCAAGGATACTCTATTATCGCAAGTAGACGTGGCAGTTTCAAAGTTTAAATACTGATTTACCGACCTCTACAAACGCTTAAGCGCTTGCGTTCACTAATTTTCACACCGACAGGACTCGACTTGGAAGGACTTGACAGGTGTATCAGGTTACTTTTACAGTCTGTAAACGGTCTAACACCGCTTATCCTCCCATCCCCCATTCTCGCCCCCTCCCCCCCACAGCGTCAATAAAAGTGGCGGGGTTTTGCCGATTAGCCACTCGACCCGCTCGGGTATCAGCACTAATCATCACTTGTGCTCTTAAAGAAATCTAAATAATAGCTTTCTTTGATTTTTACTACTATCATTATTTTTGTTCAAATTAACGTAATTGATGTTGTTTCGTAGCTGGAGCTATTTGTGATCGTGACCGGTTGTACAGTCTTGTCTTCTTCTCCTTGACCTCCGCTAGTTCGAGGACCTTTTTAGCGCGGTCCCCCAGGCGAGTGTTGATGTGCCTGTTTTAACTTTCCTGTTCGGTTTTATGTTTCTGTTTATACCTTCAGCGACTTTTAAACAAACTTATCAGTGTTAATAAACTACTACCGCCACAGTACACTTACAGTAGGTGCGAGTAAAACATTCATAAAGTACATTCCGAGAAAAAGGAGATCATGTTGAAGAGTTTGATTTGCTTGATATTACTCCCAACCAGTTTGATCTCGGATAATTTTTTAGCCCTTGAAACTAGTCATATATTTTAATGAAGAATTGTTTCGTCTGACAGGAGAAGGTTTGATTGACTTTCAATATTTACGAACAGAGCAAAGTTAACTTTAAATTGGTTTCATTAACGAAACTTTGTAATTAATACTTTCTTTTTGTAAAGGGGTGTATATTTCAAATTTTACCTGTACATTTACAAATATACAAATATCATGGTATAGAGAATTCAGTCTTTTTTACCAATTAACTTAAAACTAAATTTTATTTCCTTGAGAGCTGTTTACAAACTAAAATTCTCTAAATATGTGCTTCAGTTTTGTTTTCTTTAGACTCAACGTATGCTCGATTTTCACAATACATGTTTAATCTATGCAATTTCGAAAAAAAAACTGTAACTGTCTAATGATGTCGTCAAAAACTTTTTTTGAACTTCATCAAGATTACTTCATTTACCTGTAGAGATTTCATAATATATTTTTAATACTTTTTTAATATACTAATGTTTTAATATTATCACCATGCCAAAATATTCACACTATGATGTTATGTTAGCATACTGATGGGAGGAGAGGAGGAGTAATTTCAAAGTTTTTTCCTTGACGAGTAACTAAACCTATAATACAACTTTACGCTATTGCAGATAATAGGATTGCTAATACAGTTCAAAATATAACTACCTCAAAACCATCTGCAACCACAAATTTAACCCTTTAATGCATGATTTTTTTATTTTTAAATAAAAAAAATATTTTCATGTACAAAGAACCTTACGTATCAACGGAAAAAATGTTAAAAAATTGTTTTTATAATTTTTTTGATTTTTTATTTGATTTTTTATGTGTGTTGCTCCTGAGCTACACCATGGCGTAAATGATAAATTTGCTTTTTTACATATGTTGCTTATAGGCTACACCATGCGTAAAACGGCTCACAGGATCTAATACAATAATTGGTGGCAGATAAGTAAAAGGCAATTGTTTGATTTTAAAATTCAGATTTATTACATTCTTGTCATATATAAAAACATGTTTAAAGATCAAGAGAATAAAACAAACAATGTTGCAAATATTCTAGTTATGAAAAGTTTTAAAACAATTTTTTTTAGCGTGAAAACAAAGATTGATGTCACACTTTAGTACATTTCACAAAGGTGAATCCTTTGCATCCCTCTGTCTTACATCTATTTTTCTTCTCATCCCAAATAGGCCAGTGGTTAGTTTTGTCTCTTATTACATCCTTTGGAGGTCGGGAAATAGCAGTAAGCGTTCTTTTCTTCAAACAAGATGGTGAATCATTGGAAGGTCTTCCTCGCTTAGGGGTGTTCACAGATCCTATTTTACAGAGTGTCACCCCCCAAATCAGTTCTGAACTCTTTTTTAGTCATTCCTTAGTCTCGGAAAGAGTCGAATGCAATATCCATGCATTTTACTACAGCCATATCCACCATATGGTAGAACATTCGGAAATACCACTTTCTACTCCTAAGTCGAATATGGTGTCGTCCTATGTGAGAGTCCATGAGGTCCACTCCTCCCATGTGCTTATTGTATACCTTGACAATTTGTGGGCATGGAACATCAATGTACTTTTTGGCTTTTCGATCGTATCGCTTGATACTTTCCATTGGTGACTACACCACACAGAGTTGATCCTAACATCACTGAATCATTGTCCCTCCATGAAACCATGGACAATTTGGTGTCGTTGACATTAGTAGTGAACTCCACTGAAGTTCCTCTTGACTCTTTTCTTCCTTCTTTTTTATCAGTAAATGGAATATTGGGGATCCTATCCCTCCTAAAAGTTCCCAAAGCAAAAAATACCTTGAGTTCTCAAGTAAGAAAACAGGAGAAGGCTAGAATAAAAATTATCACAATATATTGTGTAATTCACATTTCTGGGAACCTTTCTGCAGAGCCTCACCACTATATTTCCCGTCTCTCCCAAATCTGGCTCACTGGCAAGTCTAGACTGAGTTTGGCCTGAATAAATCTCAAATTGGTGGGAGGAAACCTTTGTCATCGCAAAGAACATACAGCTTATATCCCCACTTATGTGGTTTGCGAGGGTTGTACTGCCTCATGTAGTGGTTGCGTTTTTGTGGCACATATCTGCTCATCCACAGACAAAGAAGGTCTCATTGGGGACTGAAGAGAACTTCTCATTTAGATGTTCAAACTATGGGTCTTATTTTGAAAAGGTCGGTCTCGATCGGGGTCATCAAGGGGCTTCATGTTTGTGTTGTCATTGAAATGCAAAATGGACCTCATTGACTCAAAAGCATTTACACTCATGCTATTTTTGACAACATCATTCCCGATAAGTGAACTCCACATGTCCCTTACGCTAGCTGTAGTTCACAACTGAGGACATTATAACTATCCCTAAAAATCTTTTCCAGCTCTGTGGTGGTTAAACTTTTAGTTTTTTGTGGATCTTTCTGCGAAGAGTAAAGTGAACTTTCAAAACAAATTTTGTCAAGAATAGAGTCATCAAAGAAATATTTAAAATATTGATAAGGAGTCTCTAAGTCTGAAACTCTCTCCGGCATAACTAAGTTTTCAATTTTGAAAACTTTTTCATCACTGTCCTAGTTCTAAATTCTCATTTTTCCATACCGGTTTTAATTTTTGCTCAGGTGGTTTCTTTAGCGTTTTTTTTCTGTAGTAAATTTTCTTTATTGTTTGTTTTTGTAATTTTTTTTTCTCGAACCTTATACTTATTTGAAGTTGAAATGTCCACAGTTGTGCCTGTCTGCACTATTCAATTGAAGCCTCTTCTTCCTGGGGTAATATTACGCTAGTCTCACCTATTGATCTTTGTTGCTGAAGTTCATCATTACGGTCATCGAGAATCTCATCCAACCGAGCGAAGATCTGGTCATCTGTAATATTGTCTTCATCGATAACCTCATCACACTCATCATCATCACTGCCGTAGGGAATGTCGAGAAGGTGAACAATTTCATCATTTCTCAGCGAGGTCGATGGTTGTGGTCGATCTGGATCCTCATTCATAGTTCCTAAAATAATACCGCTAACATTTAGGTTTTTGTAAGGGTTTTTTATATTAATTTATAAGGGTATGATTATCCTTACAAAGAAATATGATTACCTTTTATCTTTATCGTTTTGTCTGTATTAGTGTATCCTAATTTTAGCTTGCATATTAGGCTATTACAGTTTTTGTAAAATAACGTGACATAACCTCTAAATGCATAATGTTGCTTACGAGCAACATGAATAAAACTATCGAGATTAGAGTTATTACAAGAAATTTGCTCTTACCTGATTGTTTTTGTTGAAAATATATATATTGTGAAGCAGAATATAATTTTATTACAAGTAAACACTGTATTTAAAACTTCCAACAATTAAACAAAGTAGGCCCACAAATCACGTTGCTGAGAAACCAGTACCTGGATCAGATCAGCTGGAATAAATCAAACAAATGACAAAAAAAGGACAACAGGTGAGATGAGTGGCAAACAACATAATGTAGCTCTTGAGTAACAACTAGAAGTTCACAGTATGCCCACCAGAAAGCTCTAGAATCCTGGTTAGAGTTGATGTTGCTTGTGGGCTACACCATGCATTAAAGGGTTAACGTTTTAAAGAACTTAAAGAAGACGGATATCAGTTGTACAGGTTAATAATTGAACAGCTGTTTGGACAGAACATCTGTTAACGACCCATATGTTAAGTGAACGTGTATTTAGTACACCTTAAATATTTATGTTAATTACTACTTATCACCGAGTTTCAAAGTTTGTTACCTGCAACAAACCAGATGATTATCCCGCTACTGTAGCCATTCCTTATGTAAAAGGAACATCAGAAAAATTCGACAGAGAATTCTAAATTGAACATCCGTACTATTTTTAAGTCACAAAATAATCTAAGAAGTTACTTAACAAAATTAAAACCTAAAAACAAACAACAGGAAACCAAGAATGTAATATATACGGTTGACTGTGGATGCAAAAAGACTTATATCGGAAAAACACCAAGACCTGTGGAAACGAAGCTAAAAGAACATATTTATCAATATAAAAAAAAACATTGAAAAATCTAAATTAGTTGAATTTAGGAAAATCACGATATAAATATTAAATCATCAAGTGTAGTTTTTATAGAATTTATGACGGTTTTGAAAGATAAATGTATATCCAAACCTTCCGTAAATTTCAGTGACATTTTTCTATCATTAGTAAAAGAAGAAAGCCATTAAAAAATTATGAATTGCAAACCATATGTTTCTACATAATCCTTTTATAATCGATTAGTTTTTGAACTTTACAATTAGTATGAAATTTTATTCTAACTCTTTTAACATATGGTTTTTTTTCTATTTATACATATATTTTTCTGTAAAATGTATTTTATGATACCTTAACCGGCGATAGCGCTTTTAAAATAAATTAAAATTGTGGAAGAAATAATAATTCCATCAAGCATACAAAGCAGAAAATAGAAACCAGATGTAGTTAAGAAGAATTTCCAGACCGATATAAAGCTCAGCCAATGCCGTGGCTTGATGGACATATGATGACGGAAAGTTCAATTCTTCAATTTGGGATTATAAACCAATTTCTAGAGGAACTCTCGGAGCTTTCGGTCTTTTTTGAAAATTGAAAATTCGGTCCACGTGAAATTGAAAAAGGTCTGAACCAAAGTGCGACCCCAGTGATTTTTATCAATGATGAACAGGAGTTTCTAGTCTATCAGAAGGAAGCGGTCAAGAGTTACTCCTGTGGCAAAGACCTCTCACCCACTCCCCCCCTCCACACCCGGAGCACTCTCCTGCTCCTAGAAGACTGTACCAGAGTTATGGAGCACACTCTGTTATTATAATGACCAATAATAATTACCCAGGACGTGTTGGAGTGAGTAAAGCCCAACGTTTACAATAATCACACCTGTTCCACTTCCTCCCTCCCTCTTCCCCCACCGCCCCAGCTCGAATATCTGTGTGAAACTGATTTACCCACGAATTGAGCCGGTCGAAAAGTGAGGTTTGAATGGTTTCGGTCACGAGTCTTTTACCGCTTCCTTGGATTATTCTATCTGCCCATTTCGATTTGTTGTTGCCGACCCATATTTCAACTGAGCGTACCTCAATCAACGAAAAATAACGTTTCAGGTTTCCAAAACGTGTACATTGCACCATATTTTCCTTAAAGACAACCAGTTGAAAAACTGTACAATGTACTTGTGTATCGATAGATTTGATTGTTAGGTATGTGTCGCGTAATAGGCTTCGCTTGAGTTGCACACAAAGGTTTCAAGTCTGTACCCAATTGATCCTCAAGAACATTTTATTCTTTGGACAAACATACAGACAGAAAAGAATTTTTACCATTCTTGAGATACTCTTTAGAGGTACAAGGTTCACTAATGCTCAGACAAATCGCATGGACTTATATAAACCACCATTAAACTCTCTATGTAGAAATGAAGTTTTTTGTAAATTGTAAAGGCTATAGGTCAATCCCCCTAATGTAATTCTGTGGATATTTAGGCTACGTTTACGCTCAGCAAAACTCCATAGAAAAAGAAGCACTATCACTAAACATAATAATACCTCTCTGGAAATGAAGTTTAAAGTACACACCTTTATTAGTTTTCGAGATACTGCTAAAACAAAGTGACGCTGACTAACACGTACTGACATACAGAAGAGAAATGGTGAAGCCAGGCCTTCTTTTGACATCAAAATATTTAAAATTTCAAGTCAGCAGTTTAATTAATTTATTCTTGATTACTTTTTCTCCTGCGGAAAGTTAGACTTTGCTAACGTTCGACCAAATCACATTGCGGGACATTGACCATCACCGGAACTTAATATGCTCATGCAAAATGGAGCATCATGCAAAATTTATAGCATTGACTGAAACCCATCGGGTTTTGGGGGACATATTGTTCTAGGTCATTTCGTTGACATATATGCGGACGGGTAAGTAATTTACCAGTCCTCTGAGTTCGCTAACGCTCAGCTAATAATTCAACATTATTAAAACGTAAAAAGATACATTTTGGAAAATTCGGTAAAGGTGATGGACTTTATATGTTCTGAAGGAAGGTGCTCAGAACCAATATGGTTAACATTCGAGAGCTTCAAAGGGCTTATTACTTGACGTGATATTAAATCACGGCGTATAATAATACAGTATTGTGAATGTACGTCTCATACTGACGCCAACAAAGTTCATTGTGATTGTTACATCAATTAATAAAATCTAATAATAACTTAAATACACTTTACATCGTGTGCACTAAGATTGAAAGAATATTCCAACTTTTCAACATTATCGCAGAATAAGGTTGGCGAAAGAGGAGAAACAGTTTGAAGCGAATTAAATAAATTGAGGGAGCAAAACTGATGAGAAAGCGAATTTAATTTTAGGGGAGGGAGTGGAGAGGGAAGAGTTTTCTGAGAAAGGAATATTTCTTGGTAATTCAATCGCCCTTTAAACAACTGAAGTCAAATATACAGCCAATTTGACTTTTCCATTAGATAAAGTACAAAGATATTAAACAACGCTTTTGCATGTAAAATATAAACAGTTAATTAATGAATGAAGTTCTTTACGGATGAGTAAAGTAACTTTTATATCTGATTTACTAACGCTTTTTTCTCAGTTGGAGTGATTTTCACCTTTTTACATCACTGATTTGATATAACCTGCCATAACTTTTACTTATAGAGTAACAGATACATAGGTATTCCGGTATACACATAAATAAATACTTAATAATACCAAAACCTAATAAACCTCGTTTTATAGGGTTTCCTTGGAAATTTTATAGACACATGTAAAAGGAGATCAAATTTTCAGGTGTTAATTCCTTTTGTATCATTGTGACCTAACCATGGGAATGTAATACTAGAATATCTTTACCACCAAATGTCGATCTTCGAACACGCTCTATTATTTAAGAATGCACACACTAATTGGAATAGTAAATAAGTAATGTAAATTAGTTAATTTGGAACAGCTTACAAAAAAATTCTAATTTTTGTTCCAACACATATACAAAAGAACTTATAATATATAGAAATAAAATGTAATGAATAAGCATCTTCTTCTATTATCTGAGCAAAAAACCATATGTAATATCAGATTACCTAAACTCACCAGGTGTACCAACTTAACATAAAAGGTTATGTAAATCCCCTTCTATATACCATAAAAATTGAATTTATTACTATATACTTTTTACTATATAAATCCTACTTTTATTTAAATGATGATAAAAGTGACGTCACCACATTGAATAACATTGATTTAAATTCTAAATCTTTTATGTTCTGTCTCAAGGCTTGTTTTTATATTTTTTAACTAAAAAATAAAACTTTCAGCTGTTAATAATTCAAAACATTTAACTTACTGAGCTTTAGTCACAAAGATCTTATGTTTAGACATAAATACTTACAGTTTCAAGGATCCTTGTAGTGTGCAAAATTAGAAGTACCATTGTTAAAGAAACTGTTTAGCTTTTTTTAATGTAAGTCCCTTGTGATCAATACGTCACATATAACACGTCTTAATTATAATTAAATTTTAATTACGAAGCGGTGACCTGTAAAATTTGTAATTAAATGTGTTACAGCCCTATAGATGTTCATTAGCTTTTGTTGCGAATCCCCGCCAATGTTGAGGTGCATCACATCACAATGTACGGGGAACGACACCATTCATTATGTAAATTTATCAATTCCCTTTGTAAACGATACAGAATGTATTAGCATGCATCGAATACACTGGCCTTATCCAACTAATAGCCCACCAGCGAGTGAGTCCCCCCCCCCACCGCGACCAGGGGTAGCGTCAATTTCCACCAAAATACACCAATTATTGCATATATTATCATAACACATACGAGTATTTTATTTACATAATTCTGTTTTATTTTCTTCTTAAATACTATTCAACTTACATCCAATACATATTTATTGATTATACTCATGTACAAGCCAATTGTCCTCAAAGGACTTTTAGCGGTTTTTTTGAATGTGACACCAACTTTTTAAATCCTCATGTTTTATTCAAAGCAATTGTACGTTTCAATACATTTTGTACGTGTCTGTGTTAATTATGCTTTTATTCTTTCACTGTGTTGAATAAATTTATTTATTCATCCTTAAACTTGTTTCAATATCTGTCACCTGAAGACGATTCTAGTACTTGAAACGTCGGGTTCATTTTACTGTAACACTTAACGATCGCGCATGTCCTTAATCACGATATCCCTTCAAATCTAAATTTATTTGTATGGTCTTACTACCGGAAACACTGTACATCCAGGAATACTTGTTATCATTTATTATTATGAACAGAGGCTATCATATCGTTTTTCTTGAAGACCCACACTTATAGTTTAAAGCTTACAGTTTTTCACGAAAATTAGCGATAAGTATTGTAAAACAATATTGTGGTCTCCACGCTAATTTTAAGACTTCTGTATTTTAACTATTGTTAGGCTAAAGAATATATTATTAAAATCTGAACATGTTGTTCATCAGGTTGTATAACTCAACAATACAGCAGATTATTTTACAACTATTAGACTACGCTGGAGACTTCGCATCTATTAGTCAGCTAAGAGTCGAAAAAATTACTCTCGTTACAATCAGCAATACATAAACACTGAACATAAATGTGAATATGCAGTATTTATCAGTATTACATGTTTGTATTCAACACGTAGAAACCCCCATTCCATCAGTGCCTCATAGACTTAATAGGTATCCTCACTAAATACGAGACTCAGTCATTCATTCAAAGCAAAGCCTAATACATCTTACCCCAATTTAACTAAATCGCAATACGCCATATTAGGCGATCAAAGGATTTATAATTATTTCAATCCTTCCTCACCGTTAACAACATCGCTATCTCTTCCCGCTCTTTCGTCAATTCCTGCATTTCCACTTTGACATTGCCACCACATTTGTCTTTAGTTCAGTTCTCCTTTGACAAGAGATGTCTCAGAATTAAATAGATAATAATTGTAATTATCAGCACACGTATTGCAAATACACCAAAGATTTCTAGAAAATAGTTAAATGCGATCGCGAAGGTTTAAATCAAGGATGTAATTCATATAATAGATTAAGTTGCCATTTACAAATCTTTCCTTGAAGTTTGATTGTCTTATTTAAGAGTAGCCATTGATTTAACGAGATAATAGATATAACAGTCGTTTGAAAATTGTTTGGCAAAAGTTGTGTATAGTTATATAAATTCACCTGATGACTTCAATTTAAAATGGTAGGTATTTTTTATTGTCACAATTGACTCAAAATGACATATTTGGTAACTTCCTCTAATATTTTTTTCTATTGTATGCTGCTAGATAGATCACAACCTCACAGTTTCAAGAGGTAACAGGTTTTTGGATTCGATTATAAATCGTGTATAGACTGTTACACAACAAGAGAAATAACTAAACCTTAGAGAGGCCATTTAGTTAAGAAGCTAGGCCTATTAAGATTACAGGATGTTCTTTATTCGGGGAATTCAGATGTTATACTGGTTTCATTAAGATTGGAAATATTGGATTGGGTGTTTGAGAATATAGCGTCATTCAACCAAGCAAAAATGACTTTCTCTAAAATCCCAGCAACACACATAGAAATTATGGTCGAATGGATGTAAATGGAAGAAGTAAGGAATGGTATGAAGGTTTCTGGAATACCTTTTTTTCAAAGGTTTGTGTATTCAGAAAAGGCTCATTAAGGCTGTGAGTGTAAAAAGTAACTCAATCGAAAACCGACTGCCAAATCTGATCCAATGAGTTAGGATATTGTTAAAGGAAGATCTTCCAACGCCATTGGCATTTTTATTGATAATACAAATTGTTTTGAAAGAAAACGATCCAAACCATTTGCAAAGCTTAGGTGCAAGGCTCGGTAGAGATCCCCTCTTTTTTGTTCTCTTAAGACAAGACGCTGAGCAATTGCACTTTATTAAAAGGACCTATACGCTGCTGTATCTATAGTCACAGCAGCAGAGGGTAGCATGTTCTTATATCTAGGCTATCAACAGCAGTTAACACTTAAGGAACCCCGCCAAATCCCAAAAGTCATCTCCCGCAGTAGACTAGACCTAATCGATCTACCATTCTACTCCAATATCTGGACATTTGCGGTTAGTGTTGTGCCACTCCTGTACATTCATAAGTTTATCCAGATTTAAATGACAGTTCGTTTTTTTTATTTATTTATTTTTTTGCTGTACCAATTGTAGATTTAAATGAAAGGATGTGTTTTTTCTACGGTTAGAAGATGTTATTCCCAAAAGGGGCTGAAACGGATAAAATCATTGTAATGCACCAAGAGGGATACTTTGATTTTTGTACTGCAATACAATGAAGCAACTCTGGAAATTTTATGAGGATTACGATATTCTGTAGACTAAATCAGCATACACGTTAATTAACGCGAGTGGCCACATTAGTAAATCCCGAATATTGGTGGGACTAAGCAGACTGCCATAATATCAACAACCAATGTTCGTAAACCTGGGATATTGATGCTGGGTAGGATTAAGAGGTTCAATCAGACCCTCGGAAGCCTTATCACTGCATGTTGCCTGCCTCAGGGCTGGTCGATACTAACCAATTACCTAAATTGTATAATAAGACTTAGCATAAGACAAGGCCTGCGCGTTGTAAGGCCTTTAAGGTAGGTAACATGGTGGTAAAATAAATCGTAACGGAACCCAGATATGTTTGTTGTTCGTGCCAGAGAATAAATCGGCTTCTGATCGTTACCAATGCACACGACTGAATTTTTATTTAAATAATCTGTTTTCACCACTACTATTGCGCCTCCATGATGACAGGTAAAGAAACACTTTTCTGAAAACGTTAAATCGTCCTGGAATAATATTCATTCTTAGATTATTTTCAATATCATTTTTAAAACTAAACTACTCTAATCACGGAATATAACAGTAAATTTGGTAATTCGAACACCTATACAAGCACTTTAAGGGGTATCCAATTAATGAAAATCAATTCAATGAATTATTTGGGCCGACTCGTGCGCGTCTATTACTAACTGGCGGACTATTCACATGAATAATTTGAATAATTTCGTTAATATGAATTATTATTTCCTAGACACTGTTAATTATTATTCAAACCCAGGTATTTTCGTTATACATGTATCGATTATTCATTGCCGATATGTTATTCATATACAATTATAAGTTACACATTAAGATATATAGTTTTATACATTATTTAGTTACACTAAGTAGAAGATTTCAAACTAATGTATAAATAAACAAAAAAATTATTTAACCTGTAATTTTTTCACTAGAAGAGATTTTTTAGTGGATGAATTCTTCAATTTTGTGAAATATCTGTTCTTGTATACAATTAAAGGTATTGGCAGGAAAAATTAGTTCTTTAACTTTTATCGCTTAAAAACATATACTAACAGAAAACATTGATAAATTAACAATTTCTTTTTAAAGATATTATTCACCAACATCCGTTAGCTAAAAGAGGTATTAGTTCAATTCATTCTTAAGAGTACTCTAATAAAACATATTTATTTGAATTATTGAATACTTCTATTCGAAAGTCCTGACATTATCACAAGTTCTTGTCATTAAATTTCGTTCAACAATGATATTTAAACACAAGTTCACAATAAGCTTTAGTTCTGATAGTTCTGAGGGCTTTAAATTGTTGAAGATTATTTAATTCAGTATTTTAAAAAACTGTAGAATTTCCTGTTTTAATATATTATATTTTTTATTACTTATTAACAATTAATTCATAAACGGGGTAAACACGTGCTATTTCTTTTGTAAACAGAGATAGGATGGCTAAATTTACTGACAAAAATATTTTAATACACAAATAGTAAAATTATCTTTAAAAGGTTTTACAATTTATCAGTACAACATCAGAAGTTAAGGCGATCAAATTTATTCTACAAGTTTTTTTAATAGCTTATACGTATAAGGTATATATAGAAAAGTATGTCTTTTACAAAAACTATTTAAAAAAACGTGAATTAACCTTTATCTTGATGTAGTCTACAAATGTATAATACTAGTTAAAAAAAATTGACCATCATCTATTTTAAGTTAATGTCACCCAAATGTCTTATATGTCATTAAAAAATAACTAAATTCATAATTGTTAACATTTTTCATACAAAAACACCTCACGCAATTTAAAACAAATTAAATTAAAAATTTAAATTATTCTCATGTGCTATAAAACCGTTAGCAATGAACGTATATTATAGTTTGCTTTATCCGGACGTTGGTTCAGTAATCAAAAATGAAACCCGCCAGATATTTCCAATGGATTGGTCGCGGCTGTTGTACATAATTGAAATGAAAACTTGTAAACACTAACTACAATGATTGTGTGATTGTGTCGGTAATTTATTTAAGTGGAAAGCCCCTGTTTGTGCAAGGCACAGCCGACTTTACAACAATGCTATGCTGACGGCTCCTGTACGTCAAATATCAATTATGAAATATCATTTTCAATTCAATTTTAACATTTCCAATATTTATTTTGTTATTTTATTTAGAATTCAATTAAATATTATTCTGGCATACCTGTCCAACACTGTAGAATGCAGGATCGTATTTTTACATTACAAATAGTTATTAAAACAGGACATATTGATGGGCATTCACGTTTTTTCTATAAAATATACTGGTTTTTCACAAACATTTTTTTATAAATCAAATTTGTTATCTTACTATCAGTATTTAAGATAAATTGTTTTTATTTTAATGAGCTGTCATTATGACTGCAAGGTATATATATATATATTATTAGCTCTGGATATATTGTCTAAAACTAATTAACAGTTAATCCCCAATACTAGATTTGCATAAGGCAGTGCAATCTGCAACGTTTCCTGTTAATGCCTTTTAAGAAAAATTTTTTTTTTATATAGGAAAAATAGTACTTTTTACCACTCCATCAGGAGTTATAGACATTTAGTGCATAATTTAGTGCTACGTTACAATAAACCAAAGAAAAAGATTTCAAGATTTTTTTTTAAGTATCTATGTAAGACAACTGGAGGAAATTAATGTTTTTTTTTTATTAGCATGTGTTTTATGTCATACTACATTTCCATTTATTTCAAAATATATTATTTTGACGTTTTCCTACTAATTGACTCTATAATATTTTTTAAAATCATCGATTCTAGACCTAATATCTGCAGTATAGATAATTGTAACTAGTTAGTTCATAAATCCCCATCTATCCGTCCAAGCGATAACTCTTAATAGGTAGGTCCTAGAGATTTGACGGTACATAAGTTTCTCTTGGCCAAAAGAAGAACCCTATTGAATTTGGGGTCAAAATATCAAAGGGCATATCATCCATTTGTATTTCCTTCTCTTCGACAACTCTCAATAGAAAAGTCTTAGAGACTTGAAATTTTATACATACGTTTCTCTTGGTCAAAGAAGACCCCCTATTGTTTTGGGGCAAAATATCAAAGGGCATATCATCCATTTGTATTTCCGTCTCTTCGACAACTCTCAATAGAAAAGTCTTAGAGACTTGAAATTTTATACATACGTTTCTCTTGGTCAAAGAAGGCCCCTATTGTTTTGGGGCAAAATATCAAAGGGCATATCATCCATTTGTATTTCCGTCTCTTCGACAACTCCCAATAGAAAAGTCTTAGAGACTTGAAATTTTGTACATAAGTTTCTCTTGGTCAAAGTCAATAGAAAGGTCCTAGAGACATGAAACTTGGACATAGGTTCCTCTCAGTCTAACTAACTATGAGGGAAACTTTTCATTTAGTATTTTAAAACATACTTGTTACTTTATGAATAATAGTATTTTTCAATGATATAGATGATATCACAAAATAATATGTTAATTTTTTAGAGGGTAATGTCGGTGCGGCTAATCAGACCAGCACACAACTGCTAGCATACTCAAAGGTTTGCTTTCGTTTCTTTTGCTTGAACGCTCCCACAGTTGACTGACGTATTTTGATTTTGTGTACAAATATTAGTTTACTATAACAAATTCTTTAGTTACAATTGAATATTTCCGTATTGAAAAATGTTTAAAATACCGTGTTATAGTTGGTAATTTAATGAAACTTTGAATATTAACTGAAAACTTTATTTAAACATTCATGCATTGTTCTCATGCTTAAAAGTTACAATTTGCATATCCAAAATAAAAACCTATATTTAATTTTTATAGTTAAAATCAACTGATTAATTTCTCTATCTTATAACAGTTAGTTCAGCAAATGGAAAGTCGGTATTAAATTCTATTTTTTTTTTTTTTCTTAATTGGAGTTGCTCAACGAGAGTAGTTCTATAATTACATCGTCTTAGTTTTATTAAATAAACGAGTTTTATCTAAAATGTACTATCCAAGTAACTGAAAAGAATTCAAAATAATTGCTTCTTAACATACATTATATTATCAAGTAAATTAAAAATTATATTTAATTTCATACAATGAACAAAAGACTGCGTGGCTTTGAAATAACGTGAAGGTATCTCTTGAAATACAGACTTCTCAGAATAAAACAAACAATTGCAATTAATAAAGTAAGAGAATATAAGGCTGCAGAAATCTCTTTAAAAGCTAATATATTCCGCTGAGAGACAACGTATGCAAATGGGCTATGTTTATTTATGTCGGCGATTACCATAGAGCTCTTCGCTCTCTCAAATATTTTATAATATTATTTCTTAAAGAGGTTTCATGCAAATATTGTTTTGCTAGCTAAAGTAGAATTTATCATAGTTAATTGGTTGATTTTAAAGTTTAATTATGCTAATATACGAAAAATGTTGGATCTCCGTTGAAGCAATCCCCAGTCAGTTGAATAGTCGTGTTTTAATTAAATATAGGAACACAGAAATACGTAAATATTCATGATGGATAATTCAGAGTTTAAACAATTCCATAAAAAACATCATATACAGCTAATAAAAAAGAAAATGTCTGATGTTAGAGATTGCAATATAAACATTTAAATCATTCCTAGTAAATAAATATACAGTAGCAAGGGTAGTTGTGATGTAGTTTCTTTAATGTAATTATAAACTTTTGAACGTCTACTATGTTTTAAGTTAGAGTATTTATACAAAAGTCATTCACATTTTAGCGGTTCACTACTGAATTTTACTTCTCCGATTTCACCACTGTGGCTCGATACTGAATGGTTCTGACTCCACGTAAACGTGTATAATGCACTAGCGTATCTGAAAACTACTTTAATGCAGTTTTTGTACAGGTTAGGTTATATTACTAGACCGTCTTAGCAATATTACATGTAGTTAACGCCTTCACTTTGGCTCCATAATGGGTGGTTCTGATTCCACTTAATAGTGATTGGCACATTAACGTGTCTGCCGCAGTATTAAACTACTGTACACTAACTATCTCGTACAATACAAGTTGTTAACACCTTCACTGTGATTGTATACTGAGTGGTTCTGATTCCACGTGAAAAAAGGTCTCTGCAGTCAACGTGTTAAGAAATATATTGGTATTATGATTGACAGTGTTATCAAAATAAAACAGGGCCGGACAGAACGGCACAATCGCAGTGTTATCGCAAGTGTGTCCTGATTGGCCGGCTGTCAGCTGATTTACCCCGTTGATAACCGATTGGCCGATCAGGGCAGATCGCTTTAATGCGCTGATGGCTTCACACGATTATCAAAACAATTATCAGGTCCATCCATCGCAAACAATGGATCAACTTATCATTATCGAACCATGCATGTTTACATTATAATTAAATTAAATTGGGTGGTTATAAAGTGTGATGTTTAATCCTGGTGGAATTTTCGAACGTAGAAAATTCTCCCAAACAACATTGGACGCCTGGTATATTTGGATTGACAGGAAAATTAAGAGCCGTGTATGCTGGTGGCCATCTTGGTTTTAATCGTATTTTTTTCAATCGTAGAATCATTCGAGATATGAATTTTTAAGATACGCGTCCCAACGCCTTTTAGTTTTTTCGATATTTCAATTGGTCGCTAAGAAAAAAATCTCGTGCTTTTTTCCACTTCATCATTTAAATATTAAAAAGTATTCACTTTACTTTAGCATACAAAGTTATATCTAAAATAAGGGTGTAACTGTGTATGAGGTTTAAAAATATTTTTATTGGAAGTGAACCCATGGGTATGTGTCATTTTTAAGATATGGCTAATACATTCAAATAATTTGTTACTTTTATTGGTTATCTATTACAAAGACAAAATGTTGTGCATTTTATTATTTAAATATTCAAAATAATACACTTTATTACGAGAAAAACTTAAAAAAAGGGTTTGGTCGCGTATTCATAATACTCTTAAAATGAGACATCACCCATAATTCTACGACAAAAATAAGGGCAAAAAACTGTTAACATTGTTCTTAAGGGATGTTCAAGGTTGTTTTTCTACATCCGGCTTTTGATGACCAACACCGCTACACCGCAGCGTTGGGCTGATGTGCGGCCCTCTACGAGATTGTGGGTTCGATTTCCGGGGAAGTCAGCAAAATTTGCAAACATGGTTGGACCATTTCCCCCCAAAATTTGCAGTGTACTCAATTAAAATGCCATAGGTGTAGAAAGAATTTCCTTGAAAATTCGGCTGTCACGCAAGTCTTAAACAAGTTAGTACTTTGAGACTTTAATGGTTCGAAACCAACATTAGTACAGATTTCTTAATATCCGTGGCCAATGAGTTATTCAGTCAATCTTTGATAGTAACTATATTACAGTTGCTTAGATATAATGTTTTAGTTGCCCCAACATTCCCATTTTTGGTGACAACTTGTCCATCATGAGCCACCCCATACATTTGTTTAATTAGTAGAAATTTTAAACTTAGAAGTCACTATGTTGACTCTACCCAACATAGGCACCGCACAATTGATATTCAATTCTTTATTTTTTCCAACGGTAATTTTAAACGTTTGTTTCTCCTCATTATAACTTTATTTTGAGTTATTACTTGACAGGACACCTTATCAAAAGCTTTTGAGTTACAACCCTCTATTATGGCGGTTAGGTGTATTTTTGAAATCATCAAGATCGTCCTCAGGTGGTATTATCGTATGCCCCTAATGAAGTTTTGGAAACTCTCCACCATTAAAAGGTTAAGGGGGTAAACTTTTGTTACTTTTGGGGGGAATCATTATTGTTAAGATTATGTCAAAGAGATGTTAACACGATTAGAATATCTAGTTGTTTCGGTCTCACTGTTGAGAGCCATCTGTATTCAAGAGATTTTAATTCGAAACTTAAACTGATCATCAAAAATGCAGAATAAGAAATTGAATAATATACTTTTCAACAATTGTTGTCCAACCATTGTAATTCGAATATCATTGTTCTGATTAAAAAACACACTGGTGTTGTTTGAAACATTTTCTAACACAGGATTTTCACTGTACCCGCTTTTTATAGAGAACGCTAGAGGAAGAAATAACGTTGAGTTTATTGTTTGCGATGTAACTTAAATTAGTAAAAAAAAACTGGCGCGCATGAGTGATTGTGCTTATATTATGTACACTTTTGTGAAAAGTACGGGATAAACGGTTTCCCCCACCTTGGACGACTTCAATATGTAGTTACAGAAGGGCTTTGGTTACGCAACCCGTCTATTTAACTTTATAATGACTAATTTTCCAAATGGAAACATACCTTATTGAGGCTAGTAACGGTCTGTTGATGTTAATAAGGAAACTAATTTAAATAAATACCTCAAAGATAGTTTGGCACGCAACTAACTGATCATTGTGAAAAACCAGAGCCTGTTTACTTTTAAGGATTTAATTTAAAAACATAACAGTAATGCAAAAGAAAATTGAATTAAACGTGTTCATATTACAACAGAATAAAAGTTACAGAAACTTCGTTATATTTCAATTAATTCATCCAAAGGTCAACGACAATGCAATTCAAATTTACAATTTTATTGTTTGTTGTAAATGTTCGTATACTATTGGGTATGTATGGTATATTCACTTATTATTCCAAGTAGTTTGCAATTCATCCTTTTCATTTGTTTGTTTTTCATTAAGAAACGTTATTATATAATATAAAAATACCATAGTTGTTTTACCAGTTTAGAATATTCCATTTTTCTAACTTCACTCAATATTAAACTATCCATAAGTTTTTAATCAGTTATTCCATTAATCAGTAGAACTGGGTACAAATAGTATCAAAAGTGTTATAGTGGGATAAAACTGTTAAAACCCAAATAAACTAAAACATTTCTTCAGTCTGTGTAGAACAGCTTTTTTACTTGGTCTATTTTAATGTGACAGATACGAGTGTTATCGGGTGTGCCCTTACAATTTTAAAAGCGTTTATGTTCTACAAAGAAGGGGCGAAAGTTTTTTCAATTTGACGCCTTTAAAACACAATTAGTTTATTTAGGTGAAAACTGCATGAATAGTGTGCAAAAGGCAAAACAAGAAGCACACTCTTTCAAATATGGGGCGGCATCCAAATGTTCGGCATGGAATGGTTCGTGGCAGAATACATGATCGGCCTTCAAGGTATAGGTAGCAGTGTTCATAATTGAAGGTCTTTTACAATTCTCTTTGTCCTTTGAAATGCTAGAATAATCAATTACTTCTATTTCGTATTAGAGCAATTTTTATAATGGTTTGTAATAGAAACACCGGATTTAAAGCAACATTTAATATCTAATAATTTGCTGTCTAAGCGTTAGCGAAGCCTATCACTCGAGGGACTGGAAAAATTCATTAATTAAGTATGTCTGTCTGTCAGCTCGATATCTCAAGAACAAACTAACCTATAAGATAGAATTCTTAGAATTTGAAATGTACATGGTACGTAATAAAAAAATATATCGAAAGTGTTAAAATGGTTTATTATTGTATATAATTTTATCAAACACTTTTTGAGGCTACATCTCTAATAACCTATAAGTTTATTTTGCAGGAAGCTTTTTCTGTATAGGCAACATCGAGTTCTATTATGGTGCATGCCACACCATGGGATTTGGCTGATTCTTAGTGAGCATTTTACATTGATCTTATCATGGCAACAAACAAATTGTTAGAATAAATACATTTTGAAACAAACTAAGTCCAATCATATTACGTATTAACATGAAACATAGTAACGCATCTAGCTATAGACTTGAGATTTGGCATGCAAATTCAGTGAAGCTTTAATAACTTTTAAGTAATTTACTATTGAACTGTCCTTAGTTTGGTTCAAAAAAGCACAGTTTAATTTATGTGTGAATCATACAAATGGCGTACATTCTTTTTTAGAAGGTTGAACTCTCTCTGCCACAGGGTGTTTGATTAATTTTAGGAATATTTTTCAGGTCGTCTATGTTTCCTTATTGAGTTTTGGTCTACAATCTGATAAATCGATTTCATGCTAAAGCTTTTAAGTGTATCCAGCAGCTCCTTTCCGAATATCCAAAGATGTAACAGCTTTCCATGTAATATTCTTGTGTATGAATATCCACCGGATAATTCAATATTATTCCTAACTCCTAAACATTGAATACTAGCTTGTTTACTTTTACAGGTGAATAATTTCTTTAGTGTAAAAATTAGTCATAAAATGGCGATGATCATTTTATTACTATTTCTTTAATGGTTCAACAATTGAATCTTCCATTGGACTTACAAATTTAACAAAGCCACTGGCATAACGAAAACTTAAATTTAATATTGGCTTTAAAACGTATTTTTAAACATTTTATTCCAAGATCGGATAGATTAACAAACCCCCATTTTAGAAGCACTTTTCTGTGAAACGACATAATGAAATCAGTAATGTTTATTTATTACCTGATTTCCATAATAACAAGAAAGCATTTCAGAACATTATTTGCTTAAAGGACTTATGTAAATGGTGAGCGTATGGTAATTTTGAAATCGGCATCTCTTTAAAAAGTCAAAAAGAGATTGAATATAATTACAGCTTCTTCTATAAGGTTTGAAATATCATACAATTTGGTAATTTAAAAGTATTACCACTTGTGTTCATGAGCAAAATAATATGTATTTCAACACATCCCACTGATTATTAGATTTTTCCAATGAAGTTATATTATTAATAAATATGTTTATGTTCCCTAAGCATTTATTTTCTATATTTTAAGTACTTTGAGTATTAATATACGAGTAAAGGGTAATCGTTTTCCTGTATAACATAATAAATATGTTTATATATATATATATATATATATATATATATATATATATATATATATATAATTTCAATAAACATTGAATCGCAAAAAGTACTTGCTCCGCCGGGAGTCGAACCCGGATCTCTCACTTGCCGGGTGAATGTGCGTGCTACCATTACACCACAGAGCGCTTACTTTTTCCGATTCAATTATTTTGTATTTGGCCGTATCTGTCACATATGCTTTTTTTTTTTTTTAAATAAGCAAACTAACATATGATCGGAAGACCAAATACCTATCAAACGACTTTTATTTACATTAAATTGTATAAATGGCAATTGCCTTATTTAATTTCAATAAACATTGAATCGCAAAAAGTACTTGCTCCGCCGGGAGTCGAACCCGGATCTCTCACTTGCCGGGTGAATGTGCTACCATTACACCACAGAGCGCTTACTTTATATATATATATATATAGTCTGTGACGTTCATTGTTCATTCTGCAATAATTTTATATTGAGAGTCTTCGGAACGTTGGTGCAAACAAACTTTCACAACACATTTGAAGTTTTTGAGAATTTAAAACTGACCGTATTTTGAAAAGACCCCTTTCCACTGGATTTCAGCATAAGCTAATTTTTAGATTGATGGAAAAGTGGCCTTACCACTGTCGAGCAATATTTGAGTGTTAGGCTGGACGGTGTGGGGAGATGTGAACGTGTCTGCTATTTCAAAGATTTATCCAGTCGACTTTTTATCCAAAAAAGTACACAATTGAGACATATCTACATCTGGATTACAATGGATGCTGGGTAAACTAGAGAGACCTACTTGTAGGCTAGATGTCTCTGATGTCGAAACTATGCAGAGTTAGTTTTTTAGTCTTCGTCGACGTTTTTGGATCTCTTCAGACTGGCGTGGACCCCAGATTCCAATGAATTAAAACTGAACTTTACACTTAGCTTTGGTTTTACTCGTTAGTTTTCGTTCCGGGGTGGGTTTCTTCGTGATTAAAGAGTCTTACAACGCTCATCTAGAGCTGTGGCTTATCTTGAGCAATTGTGCACCTGATGAGACAATGAGAATACCTCTTCTCCTAGATTACAATATATTTGTCGTCTAGGCGTACCTGGTGTCTAAACTGTAAATAGTTCATATTTTTGCTTTTCCAATTTGTTTTGTGTCTCTCAAACGAACATTACTCCAGATTGCAGGATTTAAGTCTGTGACAGCGTCAGATTCCAGACGCTGCACTAAGAGAAAGGTGAACTGGAGCTAAACTCGACATTAACAGAGAGACCTATGGATTAAACCACTACATTGTGATTCCCTCATGGACATTTTAGACTACCTTTTCTAGCTTCTTCGTTTCAGGCCATCGTAAACGCAGTGTGCCATTAAAGTCCCACCTTCCCTGAGTATGAGTGGATGTTTTATTCATGGTTCCCAGAGCCATTGTAGCCGTGCGGCGACAGGTGTAAGTTTGCTCGGACAAGACAATACACGATGACCAACGGCCATGAACCTCGCACCAGACTGTACAACCAGTTCTGTCCAATCGCCGGACTCTGTTATTTCACCAGACTCATCTCCTACGTGCTCCGACCCCGTGCGTGCGAGTGCGGGTGTGTGCGCGTGTTTACACTTTATACTCCAGTGATTGCCCGAATAGAACGAGTCAATCTCGTTGATAACACCGGTCCTGATTGCCGCATTATAAGCCCTAATGGTTTTTATTACAGTTAATGACGTATTTGAGAACAATGTAATTCTGTTTACATCATAACTACCTTCACTTTCCTCTCTCGTACTGTTATATGAGTATTTGTCTGGGTGAATAATGAAACAATGGGTTTTGAATGTGAAAGGTCCTAACCATGTTTGATTTTAAAGTACATTGTAATGCTGTCAACCGCCGTCCTGGAGGCTAGAGATTACTAGACTTTACACATCAATATTACGGTTTGATGCTCTAGTCACGAACCAGTGAGAAAAGTATCTATGCCCAAGGTTCATCGTGTTTTAAGAAGTCGTATTTACTGAAACAGCTTTATTGATGAAAAAGAGCTAGTAATGCGGGAATGCCGATGGTCGAGCGGTCTGAAACGTTGGACTTTGGGTTTTAGTTGGAGATAGCTCAGTTTCAAATCCAGTCTGTGACCGAAGCACGTTTTATCAGTACCATCGACCTTGTACTGTATCGACACTCCCCTTTACTCTGTTTGATAAGATTCTCGCACAGGCCAGTAGCCCATAAGGACGGACAGAAAAAGACTTAAAAAGGGATCGTCCTCTCCTTAAAAAAATGGCCAATAATTCAAACCACGGATGACAATAGTACTTATCTATACCAAAGCCATTCCAACTTTACTTATAGTCTTTGCACCATTTTGGCATCACTTTAGTTATCAAAGATACTAAGATGCATTAAAGCCTTTTCAATTATATCTTAGAGATACCAAAATTGACAGGCTTGAGAACATCAGTTATATAAGGTAATACACTAAAGTACTCCAACTATACTTTTGGAGTTTGCACACATTGATAACATGGGAGTACACACATACGTATAACGTAGCAATGGTGGGATGGTTTGATTCAAATGAGTGATGAGCTCTAAGTGAAAGGTGCAATTGAGCTGAACTCAAAATTCGAGTGCACAGTTCGAAAAGGATTTCGGCCACACTATTGCCGTTCCAACTATGCCTCTGGAGGTTACAAAATTGGCAACACTGCACAAAAGCAAATCAGACTTTTCTCTTTCACCTTCAAAATCTGTTTCTACCCCCTTCTACACTTGCCCCATTTAACCACATCCGAGATGCCCCACTGTGTTTATGATGATGAAATTCTTCCTATTGATTAAAGCGCTTATTAGTAAGCTTACAAAGTATCTTTTGTAGTATGCACGAGTTAATAGTGGTACCAAAGAAAACAATTAGCGATTTTTATTGCTAAGTTGTACGAGTAAATAAAATATTTAAATCAAGTATTTAGGAATTACAGTTTCCCGAGCCAAAATAAACGAAGACAGATCACAAAAGCTATTTAATATTAAAAACTGAATGCTAAATATCGGGGGGAGAACAAAAGTTAGAAGGAAAACAAACACTAATTAAATATGAAAATGCAAACAATACCTCGACAAGATCTGTTGAAGCGATAATATATTCTATTTACTTAAAATTATATGCAAATATCTTCATGTTTATTCATGGCGCTTAATTAGCATGAGTCTTCTTGAAGGGAATCATTTATGTTATTTTGTCGGAGATTTATGCGGTTAGAAATCACGACCAGTTAGCCATTGACAATCCATGCTTCATTAGTGCGTCGTTTATCTTAGGGTTTCTCTACTACAAGCTGTTCATCATGTATATCTAGTACCGCTCGTGGATTCTCATTTATTGCACAGTTTATCCATTACTGATTGTATTCAGTTTAAAACTGTTGGGATTTCGTTCATTCTTCCCGTAACTGGATGAGTAGCCAGAATACAAACAAGTAATTTACAAAATTCTGTATTTGTTATCTAACGTTGTTGCTTTTTATCGTTCAATGATAAAAAAAATGTTGTACATACGTAAATTATGATTACATTAATTTTAGTGACTAACAACAATTCTACGAAATTTAAAATTTGGTATACAGTTTTATGGGAAAATAGGGAAAGTTACTCGACAATTTTTACTGACTTCCCGGAGAATCGAACTCGTAACCTCTGGGTTACAGAGCCGCAGCGTTACCCCTACGCTAGTGGGGGTCAAGAAATTCCTGCGGTCAGGAATGATTATTCAAGGAATCCCCGCCTTTACACTATTTATCTCACCCTCCTAGGAGTGGAAGCTCAGGAACTTACAGGAAATCCAGGTGTCTTCAAGTACCCTGAAGGAAAATTATGATCGACGGGAAGAATTCTCATCTTTGTAACCCAAACCGTCTTGCTGAAGCATAGTATCATCAAGAATTCTTTCTTAGGACAAAATCTGTATTGCCGGTTAGGATATCTGAAGCCTTTCATGGATCCTTACTACAAAATTGGTTGTATAATCTATATATTTCACCTGTTAGAAAATCTCGTGTTCAATTATGAGTTTCAATTAATTTTTGTGAAAAAAACATTGGATCAGTCAAAAATCATACGGAGTGATTCTAGATCATCATAACCGAGCGTGGGTTATGAAGGCGAATGTATTGTAGCCTTGGTTAGTGTAGTTTCATAAAATCAATAATGTTTGGTTAGTTTGTCCTCCCCCTCCCCACCCTCTTTGGCTAGGAAGCAATGATGGAGGGAAACCTAAATTAGAACCCCTTTGATCGACTAATGCGGTATATTACAGTTTCGTCAATTAAAGCTAAATTACAAACTCCTCAATCCCGAGTTTTAGACGCAATCTCGTTAAACGGTTAAAAATAACGGGGACGTTGAGTCTATTAACGATCAATAATGATTGTTATTAATTAATAATTATGTGACATTATTATTGATAATATTTTCCTCATCTTATTTAGTGCCTTAATATTTAATCAACATTCAATAATCCATAATTATTTACTAACAAGGGACGCTTGTTACTATCCTAATGTAATAACATTTTATTCCAAGTTTACTTTAAAATTTCTTAATATAATTTATATTAATTATATATTGCTCAAATTGTGTACTTAAATCTCTAATGAATTGCAGTAATATATTAAATCTCCTTATTAGGAATTGGAGTATAGCCTTCCATCGACCTTGCATTTTTCGGTAAGACACCGATAAATGTTCATTAAAATCGTTATCCTAATTAAATTTATGAGATCTGAACTTGAAGTTAGACCCTACGTGATAGATTCTCGCAAAACTACTCAACGTCCTTGGTTCCTTTCCTATTAATTATAAATATTGTTATATTTATCCATTATTACCATTATACACATAAATTTATAATTCAAATAATACAGAATCATAACCCCAACATATATTATTTGCTAAATCTCTATTACATCTATTTGGAAATGTATTTTACTCTTCGAATGCTGGCTCACTACGTATCATTTGCAATAACATACACTTCTTTCATAATTTACATCAGACGAGAAAAAGAAAATGTTATTATCCACAATAAACTCGACGTTTGCAATTTCAGAGATACCCAAAGTAAAATGATCAAAGCGACGGTGATCAAAGGCAGTCAAACTCAAAGACTGCTAAATGTTTTCAGGGTAGGTGAACGCATGTGAACCGTACTTGAGCCTGTTCACAGCTCTGCACCGCCCCGACTTTGTAACTTATTCATAATCGATTACACAAATAATTATTTAACGTGCTTTGAAGTAATATTTCCTCTCTTTATTTTAGCCAGGTAAAATACTGTAACGCGTAATCTGATCCCTTCTTCGTCTAAATATAGTTCCTTGCCATTTACATACTCCAAGTCATTGTCAACATCGTTTGGATGTGGAAGACACGATCCAAACTTATGTCCTCCAGTATGTCAGTGTTAAAGGGACCAATGACATATCAATCTTTATGTCTTATCTGTGCAGCTATGATGATAATGTTGAGATCTTTTTCAATTCCTCCAACACTCTATTGATTATTATATGAAATTTTTAAAATGTATAATCCACGTTCTTCCAAACCTCATTAAAAGATTGGCAGTTTCTTAACAGATTCTTATATATTTTGACAGCATTACGACAGTAGATGTGACGTCCGTTCGTGATAATTATTTTTGATTTTTTTAACTTACATTTTTTGTCACGGTCCTTTATGATAGCTTTCCTGGGGTTAGGGAGAATTGGACGCGGAATCGTAAGCATTTAATTACTAGGCTTATCAGGTCGAAAGTAAAAATAGCTCAAGACAATGATATGAAATCTTTTACAGTTTGTATGTAAAAAGTTATTGGAGTGAATTATACGGTTTTTTATTTTTATAAAATTTAAAAAATGTATTTTTCTTAAATTATATTTTGTTAAGAAATTTAATCTGTTTGTCACAAAAACTTACAATATAAAGACTTTAAGAACTCCTCTCTGAGTGAGGAAAACCCTATTTTTCTTTTCTCTCTTGACTTTCTGGAAAGTTATCTTAAAGGGCTGAAACTCCATTTTTTTAATAACCCAGAAAAATATCAATTACGCCACCTAAAGAGAAGGCCCTTGTGCAAAATCTCCATGTTCTAATTTGTTCTAAGGTGACCTCTTTTAATATATTATAAACGTCATTGCTGCTGTAGTAAGTAACGAAATTTTAGATCTTGTAAAGAGGATTGTAAGGCTTTTTGAACAGAGAATCTTATCTAATGCTTTGGTCTAAAGCTATTTTGCTATACCACCATCGTCAAGAACAGACACGGGATTACGCATGTATAGTATCGGAGGTTCTGCAGACAACCATAGCTCCGTGTGTGGTATAGAAGTTCCCGGAACTTGTCAGCATGGGAGTGGGTCAGGAACACCACCTCCTTTTCTTTCACTTCGTCATACTGGGCTGACATACATTTCGAGGGGACAGCGATGACAGCAGAAGATAGAATTGATCCTGTCAACGAGCGAGGAGTAGAAACGTGATGTGAAACATTTGGTTATATAATTGGAAACGATTAAGTTTTGATCATGAGCGAACAAAACGCAATAGTCCCTTCACTACACGAAATACCGCATGCAATGATATTTATATTGAAGATGTCAGCTAGGTATCTTCTCCTGCCCCGCAACAGTAGCTCGCGAGCAATCCTTTTCGTTTTGAGATATTCCTTCACGTACAGAACATGCCACTGACTGATCCAGTGAACAAAAGTGAAGCCACCAGTTTTATGACCTGGATCCGTTTGATAATTACCCTGATAAGCAGCTTGAAATTAATCAGCGTGTAACATTAAATCTGCACTCAGTGTTTTAAGACTTCGTTATCTACAAAGTTCGCAACCCTAGGCATTAAAAAATGTTATAGCTACCTTGATAGTTCTGCTAATTACGTTTCTCAAGGCACTGGGACAATCGGTGGGTGTAAACATTGTAGAAAGTAGCCTTGAGAAGTACCTTGTATTGAAGAGATCATTCTGTGGGAAAATAAAAGTATAAATTAATGAATTTAGGAATACATTTCCTACTAACCGAATATACTCAACTAATTTTCTTTGGCATGGAGCCAAACCCTAATTTATTCGTTATTTTAAAAATTAATTAAGAACAATACCTCCAGCAATAGTTTGACTTACAATATTGCAACTTGCAAAGTTCCAAAATTAATGACTCGGAACGGATGTTTTGCATCATATTTTGTCATGCAATTAAACTCGCATATATTTATCTCAGAAATCTAAGATTCTCTAAACCGTGATTGCATCGAAATTAAGATACAAATTATTATTGTAATCTTCCCGTTGTAATCGAACAATCTCTCAATCACTCACCGGGTCTATTACGAATAGTATTGTAGAACAAATCGAGTTTTGGAAGGGTTAAGGCAGCGCAGTTGGAAATCAAAGGGCCTTTGATCAACTAACACAGAATATTACTGTTTCGCCAATTTCGACCAAATTAGAAACTTTGTCGTACGACAACTTTCGGTGTCTAATAGGTTTTGCTGTAACCATTGTGCGATGTGATGTTTACTTTGAGTTCTGTTAACTCCGAGTTAGGTTCATATTCTAAAAACGAATATGACGGCGAAGTTTGCGAAATGAGAATACATTCTCCGGAGTAATCTCATTACATTATTAATGAGTGATCTCATCACTATTAATGTAATGTCATTATTTTACTAGCGCCAAGCTCGGATTGGATAGTAGATAGATCTACTACATAAAATATTCGTGAGCTTACTTGATACACGAGGTATTTCCAAATATTGTTTGTAAGGAACCCACCAACACTCATGTTGTTACAAACTGATGCTGTTTCAATATATTGGAACGTTGAGTGTTTTAGTAATCTATACTGTTATATAAAAATCTAATTTCGTGTATTTGTTCGAGTGTGTGCATTACTCAATCACGTAAAAGCTACTGGACCGATTATACTTACATTTTAGACATTCTTAGAGTCCCTGGTTATCATAAAGGCCAATAATTCTTATTTCAAAAATCCCTCCGAGCTACACACCCCACTGGTCTATAAAATAGCGAAAAATGCCATATTGGTCTCTAAAGTTGCATTACAACAAACAAATATTATTAATTGAAAAAGCCTGCTAGATGTAATCAATTGTTCTGTGTAAACATTGTTTTATGACAGCGGAACCATTTGTTTAATTAATATAACCACTATTTTCAGTTTGTTTATATTTTAAAATTTTACGGTACAGTGGCAAGAAGGTAAACTCAACATTGGCGGCAGAAATATAATTCACTTGAACCAGAAATTCACTCATGTGCAAGGCCTGCGAAATTTCCATTGGTAACTGCTAGTATTCTCATAAGATTCCATCGATTCATTAAAGATTCATAATGTCGACTTCGTTACAGTTACAATTAACCTTCATATTAAAAACTGAGCGAAGGTGCCTGACATTATATCTTATGCGTTATCTCATCATAAGATTCCATCTATTGATGTCGACTTCATTAAAGTTACAATTAACTGAAATATCAAAGACCGAACGAAGGCGCGCAATTCATAAGATTCCATCGAATGATGTCGTCTTCATTAAAGTTACAACTAACCGACATGTTAAAGACCGAACGAAGGCGCGCAATTCATAAGATTCCATCGATTGATGTCGACTTCATTAAAGTTACAACTAACCGACATGTTAAAGACCGAACGAAGGCGCGCAATTCATAAGATTCCATCGATTGATGTCGTCTTCATTAAAGTTACAACTAACCGACATGTTAAAGACCGAACGAAGGCGCGCAATTCATAAGATTCCATCGATTGATGTCGACTTCATTAAAGTTACAACTAACCGACATATTAAAGACCGAACGAACGACATGTTAAAGACCGAACGAAGGCGCGCAATTCATAAGATTCCATCGATTGATGTCGTCTTCATTAAAGTTACAACTAACCGACATGTTAAAGACCGAACGAAGGCGCGCAATTCATAAGATTCCATCGATTGATGTCGTCTTCATTAAAGTTACAACTAACCGACATGTTAAAGACCGAACGAAGGCGCGCAATTCATAAGATTCCATCGATTGATGTCGACTTCATTAAAGTTACAACTAACCGACATGTTAAAGACCGAACGAAGGCGCGCAATTCATAAGATTCCATCGATTGATGTCGTCTTCATTAAAGTTACAACTAACCGACATGTTAAAGACCGAACGAAGGCGCGCAATTCATAAGATTCCATCGATTGATGTCGACTTCATTAAAGTTACAACTAACCGACATATTAAAGACCGAACGAACGACATGTTAAAGACCGAACGAAGGCGCGCAATTCATAAGATTCCATCGATTGATGTCGACTTCATTAAAGTTACAACTAACCGACATATTAAAGACCGAACGAAGGCGCGCAATTCATAAGATTCCATCGATTGATGTCGACTTCATTAAAGTTACAACTAACCGACATATTAAAGACCGAACGAAGGCGCGCAATTCATAAGATTCCATCGATTGATGTCGACTTCATTAAAGTTACAACTAACCGACATGTTAAAGACCGACGAAGGCGCGCAATTCATAAGATTCCATCGATTGATGTCGTCTTCATTAAAGTTACAACTAACTGACATGTTAAAGACCGAACGAAGGCGCGCAATTCATAAGATTCCATCGATTGATGTCGTCTTCATTAAAGTTACAACTAACCGACATGTTAAAGACCGAACGAAGGCGCGCAATTCATAAGATTCCATCGATTGATGTCGACTTCATTAAAGTTACAACTAAGCGATATATTAAACATTGAACGAAGGCGCGCGAAGTCGACTCATCATAACATTCGTTTAAATCAAGTATACATTTCTCAAATATATGAGTGCAATTTAAAAAGATTACATTTATATAGTCCAGTAAATTAATTCAGTTAAAATTTAAGTATAATATACAAATGAATTAAATTACATATTATGGAATGTAATATATTTTTCCCACTCCCATTTTCTCATCACGCTTGGATAATGCAGAAAGAGGGTCGATATTGATGTAAAATTTAAAATAAAAAAAATATTAAGAATATTAATATAAGATGCAATTAAATATTTTATTCGCTCCAAGTAGTTAACATTTTCATTCCATTACACGTTCCATTAATCTTATCAAATTTTTACAATTTTAAATATTTATAAGAAAACTTTCCACAAAGCAAGTCAAAGCACCAAAAGAATGTTTTATACTCGTTCACACTCATAACTCCAATTACATTTAGTTTTATATGTAATGGGAAAAGGAAGCAACATCCCTTGCAGTTAGGAGATCTTTCAGACTATAAACATAACAAACTTAAAAACTACCATTTAATACAAGAGAATAAGGTAATAATACAATCCCTATACAACGCATGTCCCTAACAGGACAAAAGCATTTGTCTATTTGCTAAGGGATGTTTTAAATAACATAACATTAAGTGGTGATTTGTTTAATTTTCTTCAACATTTTTACCAATGTTTAAAAAAAATGTAAAGTTTACACTAACCTGAAATCATACAAATTCATTCATCCAAGGCGTGGCTTTATCTAAGTTAAATACCATTCTTTTTTTTATTATTTACACCATGTAATGTTTCTACTTTTCTACTACCGTTGTTGTTAACAAATGTGATCTCATCATCAGTAAAATATTTATACTATATATTACATCAAATATTACAATAAAAATAACGTCGTTAGATAAAACTTAATTATAATGGTATTGTTCTAAGAGTTAAGTAAGACGTTAATGAAGCATTGAGTCCCTAGCAATTATATTACTTTAAAACTTTTGCAAACCAAGTGTAATTTAAAAAAATAAATGAGTTTTATCGTATTTTAAAAGAAAATTATGGAGAAACATTTTCTTACTCTTTTTGCCTCTTATAATTTTATAATATATGTTTTAAGAGAGCATATTGCTCTTGTTCAAATATTTAAACATAATTTTAATTAGCGAGGTACAGTTTCTAAACGACGTATTTGAAATTTATGATGGCGTGTTTATTTTGAACACTGACACTAATGTAAAATAATTTATTATTGAACAGATTATAAATATTGAATATTGTGTATAGCTGTAAATACTCTTATCCTCAGGAATTACGGTATTGTACACTTCAATTTTAGAAAATATTTTTTAATTTAGTACAATAATGTCCCAGTTTAAACAATGATTTAAAAAATCTTGTTTTATTTTTATTTGTTAAGTCCTATAACAAGGCTTGTTTTGGTTTTGAATTGTTATATTCTTCAACGTTCACTTTGTTGCCATTTTTTTAATCGAGGCTTTTCAATACATCGTTCGCTCTTCTTGTTCTTCTTCTTCTTTCAGGTAATAAAACACGGCTGCAGCAAATCGATCCAGAGTGGAAAAATATTAAACTTAGTACACGTTCACGCGTTTTTGTATTTGTCTTGTAAATTGTTTTCTTTTTCAATTTTAAAACGAGAATATACAAAAAGGTGTAGATGGTGTTTTTGGAATAAAATATTAAAATATTGAAAAACACAAAAACCGTTTGAATGCGTACACTTATATTCCAAGTTCTATGACCATAAATATAGGTGTAAACGTGTTCTAAGTTTAATTTTTTTCTTATAGGACTGAAATCAATATGGCTGCTAGTGCAGTCGGTTCTAAAGGTTGTTTTTTATAAGTACGAAAGCGTTGTGAGATATATTTCATTGCACTTGGAGTTTAAAATAAATGTCCACAGACAACTATTAAAACAGTATACTTCTTTAAAGTAGGAATTGATGGTGACCGGGATTTTAGTAGGCTTTCCTGAGAACCATACTAATTTATAATATTACTGCTAAAAGATACCAAATATTGTCATGTAATCTAATGCAGAGGATTATTTGTGAAATAAGATCGTAATATTTGGTTAGCACACGCCTTTGAAACTGGCTTTAATAATGAATCCATATAACTTGTCTAATATTCCGCATTATGGCGATCAAAGGCAGATCTCATTTCAGAGGTCTTTGCCTTTGTTCGTCTTTGAGCCCAAATTGTGTAATATTATTCCTCTTTCATACAATTTAAGTTAAAATACTGTTTCCATAACAAGACGTTAAATCTGCATAATTAATTATTTGTTCGTTTTTGCTTCACTTTGTAAAACTCAAATTTTGTACATTTCAACGCACATAGTTTAAATTAATTACGTCATCTAGGCCTACTTAATACAATGTAGTGAAATTATCATGTCCACCTTTGAAACAGAAATTACTTTTTGGATCTCTTAAATGAAATACTTTAAAATGCTCGTTTCTTTCTAAATTAAAAAAGAAAAAACTGTTTCAATGCTATCTTACTTGTCTTACAACACGTATTATATTCAGTGCCAAAGTTTAAAAATAAAGTCTATTATTTAAACATAATCAAAGCACAGTAAAATTGATTATTAATTTTATTGCTTTTTCTTTAAACTGTAAAAGTTTTAAATGAAGTATTATGTATTAATTCAAAATGTTTTGAAGATAAAAGTTACCTTGGTTCCAGAAAATTACGAATAAACCACCGATATCTTCTCAGTTTGGCAGAAGTCATATAAATAGTCTCTGGAAATATTTTAACCCTGCTACGAATTTAAACGCATCATGTTATTTAATATATAAATAATTTGTGTGTTCCTTCGTCCGTGTATGGTACAAAAAATGAAAGTAATATGGCCGCGTATACAGACATGTATGAAGATATTTTGTTGAAGAATTTTGGCAGTAATTCATGTGAACATGGCTTGCTCACTTCAAGTACGGTTCACAGCGTCCCTTTTATACCTCATTGCTTGTCAAATATCTTTGTCAAAAAGATCCCAGTTCGGTCGAACGCCCACCGCTACCATGTTTGTGCTAAACTGAGAACATTTTACTCTTTGTCATAATTAAGTTAATGCGATTTTTAACCAAGCAATTGGATCATTTCACCCCTTCCTCTGAAATAGCAACAAATATAAAAAGCTAAGTAATCTAAAATTTGTCAGTTAGTTTTAGAGTTAAAAATTCAGTTAATAATACATGACCCCATTTATATTTATACTGAAGGAACGCTAGATACAGACTTTACCCATATGACCCAACCAAAGTAGATGGAAAAGTGTATAAATGATTTTATATTTTAACAACCATTTCTGAGCTGTAATGGGTAGAATTGACTTCCTAACCCTTTCATTTTGCTTTTGCCCTTCAATCAAGGTGATAAAAAAGGCAAAAGCAAAACTGTTCAAACTCCATTACATTAATACATCTCAAGTAATGTTATACTTACTTTTATTACTGGAGCTCTATAATATGGCTGGAATTGAAAACAGAGGTTTACCAAATTGAGTCCTTACTGAATGATAAACTCCCATACTATATATTTACAAATCCCTCAAATTCCACTGTATTGATTATGGTTTCAGATTGTTAAAACCTTGAAAAATATACAAAATTCAGTCAAAAGGGTTAAATAATATTAACAATTTTTAACAACTACAATTTTATTTATTTATTTAGTTTACTACAAAAACAACAGAATGTATGTTCTCTTAAGATACAATTTTTATCGATTAAATATATAAACTATTTCACTACAGGTTGCCATCACCAACCTATACAGGAAGCCATGCAGAGGCATATCTCACTTACACAGTCTTAACATATCTATAGCTACATTAGAGATACCTTTCTATAAAAAATTTTATAATACAATTATTAATATTAATAAAATAATTTTATAAATTTTTAACTCATCAAAGGTGTGGGGTTTTTGTAGTTGCTAAGTACTTCAAAATCAGACACAATGTTTCGAAACCTATAATCCGATCTCCTTTTCAGGTTGTAAATATATGGGAGAACAAACAAGACAAAGTAAACAAATGTGCTAGCACACGTGTTGAGGATAAACAAGACACAAGTTGAGTGTCAACTCCACAAAACTATCACCAAACTACTCCGAAACAAACACCTTGGCTTGCGTAGCGTAGAGGCCAAGGATTTTCCCGGAAAAGCCAAAATTGTGCATGTTAGTTTGGGCCGTAACATGCAATTGGTGTAGAAAGAACCCTCCCCCCCCCCCCACAAAAAATTCACGCTATAGCGGTAGCACTTTTTCACAACTCTCGGTGAGTATGGTCCAAAAAAAATCGGTGTCACATTAATACTTATATAATTGATCAGTTATAAAAAAATTAACCATAAAGGCCTAGATCGTGTTTTAGAAGCAATTTTTTCCCAATTTTATCCCATAAGTTCTGAAATGGTTGTTGCTAAAACGAAAGAGCTGGTGAAGTTCTTAAAGCACAAAACTGAACGAAAAATACATTTTAATTGCTTTATTCGAATTACTCCACAAAACAGAGACGACAAGTACAGCCATATTACTTATTCAAGAATTTATTAAACCTCATTATATATTAAAGCGGGTCTCCAACTTAACAAAGGTTAAACTATATTTTGAGTGGTAATCTGACTTCAAAGGGACAGGATATGAAGGGCTCGGAAACGAGTTGAGCCTTTGATCCATCATTGTGTAATATTGTTATTGGAATTATCATTCGTTGACAGGTTATTCATTATTTTCCATCTTAAATAATGATATCTGCCTTTGCTATCTGTAGAATTATGTCACGTTTCAATTTTATTTATAAACCTCTTGTGACAATTCCATTTTGGATCAGATGAATAATCGGATATTTATTGCACATCCTATCGCAATTAATACGATGGTCATAAAACCGAATAGGTACAGAAAAGCAGCAATGACTTGTAAATTTTAGTTGTAAAAGAATTTACAGTAAAGCATAAAATAAACTATGACTGTCCCTGGAGTGTACCGACTAAAAGGTGGTAATTGCTTTAGTCGCTTTCATATTAGGATTTTTAATTGGAATTTTTCAATCTCGTTTTACAGCAACGTTGCAAATTTCCGTCTCTAAACACGTTTCAGTCTTTCTGTGCCCCTCATGTGACCGCTCGTATCTGACTGACCCAACATTCGAACTTCCATTCGGTTGTATTCTGAAATTGATACTGATTACGTGAACAATTATTTTTTATTGATAAATAATAAATACTCCTACATATATTTGGTTGGAATCTTTAAATCACAACCAACTATAGAAGCAACGTATGTGAAAAGTCTTTAGAGCCTACAGTGTTGGAAGTATATTTAAATTAACTTAAATACAAAATGGAGTTTTCGGTTTTTTAACCGAATGGCAGCAAAAATAAGTGATTAAATTATTATTTAACAGATTTTTTTAAATAAATTTAAAGAACCGTCCTTTTATTACCGCCAATTAAGTCCTCGTAGTTACAAAGTATGACCACATATTTTTATGTGTGGGTTCTTTCTACGTCTAAGCCAGTTTAATTGATTTCATTAAACGTTTTAAGGGAAAGCGATCCAAACTCATTCACAATTTTCTATTTACCTCCCCGGGAATCGAACTCGTGACCTCTCGGCTATAGCCTTAACCTCACACTACAATAAACGTCAATATAAACACAACGCAGCTATGGTGGGAAGGGTTCATTCGATGTAAATTTTGATTTAAGCTCCAGTTCACCTCCCTCTTAGTGCAGCTTTTAGGAACTGACGCTACCAAAGACTTGCCTCCTGAAATCTGATAGCACTCATCTGTGCACCTGATGAGACAATGAGAATACCTATTCACCTAGATTACACTATATTTTGTGATCTAGGTGTCTCTGAAGTCCAAACTATGTAATGAGTTCATTTTAAGCTTCATCGTTGCCGACTTCTTTTAGATATCTTCAGAAAAACATGACTCCTGATTTCAGGAGTCAAGTTTGTAACAGCGTCAGATTCCAAACGCCGCACTAAGAGGAAGGTGAACTGAAGCTTAAATCAATATCCACATCAAAAGTCGATATGTTTTTACTTTTTTACTCAAAAGCTTAAGAAATTTCTATTCTGTAAAATATTCAACCTAATAGTTCATAAAACAGAATTAAAAAGAGTTATCAACGGGGAAGATTTAAAATTTAAACATTTGTTTTAATTCTACTTAAATTCAAAGAGCTAAGTATGAGATGAATTTTCAAAAATACACAACCACACGTAAGCCAGGCGTTTAGACACAGGGGCTGTCGACAAAAGCCGAGGGATCTACATTATTCTACGCTACCCTTTCGCAGAATGAAGTCAGTAAAGACCCCCGCAAAATAAGTTAGCGTTATTTATGACAATAATGCGATTCGGGCTCGTATTTCCAAGCCGTTACAGAAGTTGTAATAACGTCAAAAACATTCGTTCCGATCTGACCTTCTATAAGGGCAAACGTTGACATTTGGGGTACAGTCTGGCCGCAATAAACTTGAGCAGACTGTACTTTGAACGACTTAACCTTCTCTGGATTGAAATGTTCATTAATAAGCGTGACCAATTATCTCGAGTCCTTTATTAATGAAGGAGTAATAAAGTTTAATATCTTCATAGCTTCGCGAATCTTAAAGTTGACGTTATTAGTCCGCCTGTTGTTTACTGCTAAATTTTAAGTTCGACTATTCGAATTTCACTCCCGAAACAAGTAGAGATTTAAGAATCGACTAATTATTTTTAATTGTCAACTTACAACACCGATTCTTTACTTTACAAGTAAACTTTAAAGATGCGAATACGAAGGTACAATACGTGTCACGGATAAGTGAGATGTTTTGATGTTTTTATTTGTTGAAAAAAACTTATAACCAATAGCAAAAAGAAAGTCAAACCGTTCTAAATGGAAACCGAATAATCTAGATTTCGGTATCTGTCACAAGAAAGTCAATCCATTCATGTCCTAAAAGGTTATTATTTAAATGTTGCATATCCAAGATATGCGGATCGGCTTGTTAGTGCAGTCATTGAAGCATTGTTGGTCCGATTTTTTTTACTGTGAACCGAATTGCATAAAATTTTGGAATTAGGTTTCATCTTACCCTTAACTTCAAAAGTGAAAATGATTTGAACTCCGCAACCACCTTGGGGGTGGTTGCCACCCCTTCTCGGGAGTGAATTTATTTTTTTCAAAACAACCTCGGATATCGATAGAAGGCCTAATTTTAAGCAAAAAATATCTATAACGTTTTTCGAAAAATCCAATACTTTTCAAGTTATTGGCAATTGAAAATTCGCAATTGTTTCACGTTTTTCATCGGTTTTTTGCAAATATCTCCAAAAATATACGTTTTATCGAAAATTTGATAAGGAACACAATTGTAGCAGGTAAAACAATGAACAATTTTGTTTTTTTATAAAGTATTCTAAAGTGCAATATTAAGCTAGATATTAAAAATCAAAGCCGTTTTTTATTTTGTCTGAAATTTAATCGATGTGGTCAATGCCATCTAGCGGCGAGCAGATGCATTTTAGGCATTCTAATAAAAAAGAGTTTTATAGTGCTTGAAATAAGCTTTAAAATAAGCACTATTAAAAGTCTTTTGCACGTAAAATAAGTGATGCTGTATTGCAAATAAGAGGAGCATCTAATGTTTTTTTCTTTTAAATCAATGGGTTTTCATAAGTGCCATTTCCACCAAAATTAAAATTAATCGTATTCCGCCTAGAATCAACTTTATTATGAAGAGTTTAATAGATTATATCAGTTTGGCTGCTTCAGGACACATATTTTTCAAAAAGTCACGATTAAAAAAAATTTCAAATTTTTTAAAAAAACTACCTTTTTTTCATAATATCTCAAAAATGACGACACATACGAATAAAAGTGTAGGTATGAAAAATGTAGGTATATTTTCTGACAAACAATTTGGATTTTTTTATTTTTCTGTAAAACAAAAATTGACGGAAATATGATTGTTTAAAGAGCGCGTGGCAGCGCAATCACAGCCTCTCTCTTAAGCCCTTTAACCCTTCACCGTTTGAGAAAAAGGTTTTTTACTATATATTGCAATAAAGGATGTTGTAGCTCTCTTAATTAACTTTACAATGGTTTTTTATAAATTGTGATAGCATGAAAATTGAAGGAGTTATGGTCAAAAAACTTATCATATTTTTTTCTACTTAGTAACTGAAAATTTCGGACTGTGAATATTTGGAGCAATGTGAAAGTACGCAGTATAATAGAGACCCAAAACTATTTTAATGTGTATATATATATACATAATATGGCTCATATATTTTGGAAACGTAGGCATGAATATATACCAACTTTTCTTATATGTATATATAAACACATTTGAGTAAATTTTGTATAATTTGTAAATATTTTTATCCAATAAATGGCAATTTTTTACTCTAAATTAATTATTTTTTAAATAATATGTAATCATATATATTTTACTGTTTTAATTTAGGGGTAGTTTTAAGGGTAGAAAAGCTTATAAGAATATGATAATCATTTTCGAGAGTGGTGGAATAATATTAAAATCCTTTTCATTTTATCAAAAAAAATTTTTAACAATTTTTTTATCAAGGGGTAGTTTTCAAGGGTTGAAAAGGGGGTTAAAAATTTGATAATTATTATAGAAAATTATAAAATATTACTAACTCTATACTTACATCTTTTTTTATCATACCAAAGTATTTTTTTGTGATTTGTTCAATTTAGGGGTTGTTTGCAAGGGTTGTAAGATGTTCAAGGGGTTGAAAATGATTTTAATATGAGGTAATTGTGTTATAAAACACTTTAAAATTTCACCACTTACTATTAAACATGTATGTTTTCTAGCGATAAAATGGCTCAATGTCGATTTTTTCCATTAAGGGGTTGTTTACACCCCTTAAAAATAATAGGCGGAGTTCAGATCATTTTCACTTTTGAAGTTAAGGGTAAGATGAGCCTAATTCCAAAATTTCATGCAAATCGGTTCACAGTAAAAAAATTCGGAGGTAAGACCGTATTTTTCGCTTCAATGACTGCACTATGTATGATTCAAACAGTTCCATTTTAATAAGATTATATCAGTTAGATTAGCAAGGTGTATTAAAATAATTTTTATGCAAACAGTTTCATTGGTAAACTATAGAAATAAATATTAGTTTGAGTTACAAATTTTTCCTATATTAAAAATTAATATTTATTTGTATATTTATATTTTATATCTTGTCTGTATATATACATACATATTTTAAATTATCTTTAAATTAATATTTTGAAACATTTCCGTAATGAAAATTTATGTACAGGGTGAATCAGAGCTACTGGATAAAATAGGGGGGTTTCAGAAAACGGAGTTTCTATCTTCACTTGCTTTACCGCTACAATCAGTGGCCCAGGAAGTCTTGTTCTCTGTGTTTATATGTTTGGAATAACCATTTTCCTTTTTTGTTTTATTTTGATATTCGACTTAAACTGATTTAAATATTGTTCCAATATTATGTTGTAACGTAAACCATTTTTTCGCCAAGAGTAATTTCTGTTAAAGTCAAAACTAGTGAATTAAATACTTATTTACTCTATTGCATACACTACATCTATCTATTTCCGATTTTTAGTTCACTTTATTAATCCTTGTTAATTTTTGTCTAATTTCATTTATTTTGTTTTAATATAATTTATTTACCAAATAAAAAGTTTAACTTTAGTTTTCTTGTTACGAGAAAATAATAGTTTTGTGTGATGTCCACCCATCAGATGTTCATTTGGGCAATTTTCAGCAATGTTATCATCCAAATTATTTGTTAATTTATTTAAAGAAGCTATTTCTTTTCGTTCTTGTTTGTCCTTTCTCTCGTTCTACCTTATATTGGGTATTTCAGAACAAATCGAATTTAGAAACAAAAATATTTAAGATTCGGATACTGAAAAACTCTTCTTCCATTCAAATGGAATTGAAAAAATAAGCACTAAGTGTTAGGTCCAAATACTAATGGTTATAGTCTCGGCTCTCTAACCGAGAGATCACGGGTTCAAATCCCGGGGAGGTCCAATCATGTACTTTGTACTTTAATAAAAAACCAGTGCACTTCGAAGCTGGCATCGCTAACGCTGAGGCTTAAATGAGATTAAAAAAATTTGATTAGTATCAACCAATTCTTCCGTCAAAATCGCTGTCAGATGTGAGCCAGAGGATTGTTCAAAAAGTCACCAGCTGATTGTGTAGAACGGGGCATAAGAGGTCTTGTGGACAGTCGATCGCTACTTGCAACTTCCAACAGTTTCCTCAAACGAATTCGTTTCACAGTCGACCTGCGCGCCACGGCGTCCCTGCGCATGCGCAGAGGCCACACAAAGCCGTATCTAGCACACGTGAGTGGGGCTTAAAAGCGTGCATTTCATTATAATCAAGTGCACAGTAATTAGGGAAATCGGCTGAACGTCATTTCGCGCAGCATTTCTTGTACAAACAACACGAACACGGGAATTCACCGTTTTATCTTTTCAGAGCCACTGGAGCGTTCGAAAGTAAAACACAAACAAGGTTTGTTTTCGAGGAATAAAACCAGCAAAATATAGATTAAAGGTGAAATCGTGCCGCTGTGTAGCGCTCCTGTCTTGAAACCTAATTTGACAGAAAGCAGTTTTTCTCTATTTATCACCTTTGACGTAACACCTTAATTTGTTTAATTTTAATTCCCGACCCCACTTGACATTTCCTCTCGTTATTTTAATCCTGTGTGTTGTTTACACTTGAAATATATTCTTAATTATGTTTCATACCCCGATAGATACTGGTGCGCTATTTGTCGTTTACCTGCTCGCCTTAATAAAAGGGTTAATGTGGCAATTCAGACTATTCATATTCTCCTCTCGGCACATGGCAGTTTAATTCTGCAAGTTTGCTAATTAAGTGAAAACACCGCATTAGTTACTTTTCCACTTCGCCTTGTTAATTTTGCAACCTCAGTTTGTCAAGTATCAACTATTGTTAAGTTTGAAATCGCTTATAACTTAATTATTGTCAGCCATATAATTTGGAATTAAATCATAAAATTATGTCTTGGTTATCATTTTGGAGGAATATTTCTCTACTGTTTCGTTACGAAAAGACTGTAGTTTTGGTTTTAAACTCTAACTATTTCTATTTGGATTCCTAGTCATAATAGTAATAGCTATACGTTTTATTACTTCCTCATTGTTATATTAAATATTTAATAATTTTTAATTTATGGGAAACCTTAGTATTGTGTATTTAGCATTAATTCTATTAAGTCCCTAGTAATTGTTTGTAAATTGAATAATTCCGACGAGCGGTAGTTTTAAGTGGGGACAGAACCATGCAAATATTGACCTACAACAATGTTTACTAAAACACAATCTAACAAAGCGGATTTATTGTAATGACATAAGTGAAAATTGATAATTTCTCATCATCCTTAATATTTCTAACTATATATTGTTTTTAATCGTCGCAATTTGAGAAATATGGTATTTATTATTTTTCAACAATTCGTTAGTTGCTTTGCTGTTTTTAGTTACAATATTCAATTAATTTATATCATCTTAACTTCTAAGTACCCAAAATTGCATTTATGTTTCAGTTAATTTATTATCTTTTAAGGGCGTTCTGTCTATGCCAGTGGCATTTTAATTTATGGTAGTAAACGGAAGGGGAAAGGGTTCCACAAACGTTTATGACCTCTCGGGAATCGAACGCGTGACCTCCCGGTTAGAAAGCCTCAGTGTTACCCCTACACTGCCGCGAAGGTCAAAATTTAGTTATTTCATTCTCCGAAGAAGCGAAACTTAGATTTATGAGACACTGAACACAATCGATTGCCGTTTAAAAGAAACTCCGGATTCGACTAATTGCGAGTCCACTAGACCAATCGCCGGTCAATCAAAACTGATGGGGACGATTGCCTGGAGGGAGGAAGGGTGACGCTTGTGGAGGGAAGGGGTGTGTTCGCCACCGGTGAAACTATCGGTTATACATCACACTAATGCTATTTATCAGCTCGGTTTCACTGAAAATGCCGCACCGTTTTATCGGATCGCTGTTAAATGGTTGGCAAAAATCAACTATCGGATAAATTGGATATCAAAGCTATTATCGCGTTAGTGAATTGTCCAGTGGCTAGAATTGTGTCATCATTGGTTTGGTTAATTGTTTCGTCGTGTTTTATCGCGGCTTTTATAGAGGCGTGTAAGTTTCGGTCTGGTGCCAAATGGTGGATATTATTCACTCATCAAAGCCGTCCCTGGTGGCCAAGTGGTTAGCGTCTCGGCTTGACAAGCTCGGGGACCCTGGTTCGATTCCCGGTTCGGCTATGGAAATGTTGTATTCTTTCAAATACCATCTGGTACTGTCCTAACTAATATGATTAACATTTGTAGCTAATTGTGCACACCCATCGTGATTCATTCACTACAATCATACTGTCTTACATTAAAGATATAGATTGATCTCGGAGCTTGTTTGTCCGAATGAATTAAAAAATAAAGCGCTTGGTGTAACTGTGTATTGATTTATATTGAGTAAAAACCAAACTATTTTGAAATTGCTGTATCCCGATTTCATTTACATCGTACAATATTTAAGTCTGGAAGCTTAATTCAGAATTTGTAGGTGTCCCTTAGAATCTATCAGAAAATTATAGTTTCTGAATCCCCATATACAATGCTTGTAAATGGGCAACGTTCCAAGTGTTGTAGACAATTTGAAAGTGACAAAAAAGTTGAGAAATAGAATAATGGTTGTATAATAGTTTTCCTTATAGCTCTTTTAATCTGCATATCAACATAATCTTAGTAATAACCACATTTTCAAAAAATCACATTTGTTGTAGAATGTCTTTAAATTGGTGAAACATTATAAATTTGAAAATACAGTACTATTAAACATTAACACATTTAATGCATTTATGCAGTAAGCAGTTACATTAATAAATTATAAATAACCTTTAAGAATAAAATATTAAAATTCTCTTTACACCGAGTATGTATGTAAAAAAATTGTGTTCGCCTTACGTTTATGTGTATATTTTAATTTGTATAAGTTATGTCATCCAAAACTTATATGTAATACGTAGGCTACTGAGGTTTTTATGAAAATATACAATCGACATTTTAAAGAGTTAGGTTATTTGTCTTTTTTAAGAATATTCTTTTTATCCTCTTGACAATAACTGTTTTGTCTTCTATAGTAATACTAAAGTTTACAAATAGTTATAATTTTTGTAGCATATCCATTATAATCACTATATAGTAAATAAATATTAATACGTATTTAACAATATCTGTGTGTGTACGTAAATGACGTCATTTTCCATTTGAGCATTTTTTCCAAGTGCAAGTAAAAGAGATCCGATGTACTATCAGCATTTAACACTGCCCCTAATGCCTCTCTCGTCAGATTTTATCACCTCTTATGAAACCACTTTATTCGTATTCCAAGAGTTGACAACATTTTAATAATATTTAGCCAAGAGTGGTGGGGGACTCTCCAGTAACGTTGCCATAGCAACAACAGCGAGTTAGTAAGAAACGAGTGCTAAACGGTAAGTGCTTTGTCATTAAACTTCATACAAACTTTAATTTGTTCTTGTTTCTACGCCGGGAATGCTGTGTTCGAAAGTGCTTTTCCACTTTTTCCAATAGTTTGTCGATGATGTTCAACGTTATTTGCTTTAGTGTACTCCACCATGAAAATCTCTACTTTCGTCAACCGAGCAAATACAACGTCTCGAATATCGTTAAGTAGGATTTTATTGTCTGAGCGTAAGTGAAGCCAGGAGATGGAAATAGGACATTCTGGCTGTCTGTCTCCCCCACAATATCGTATATATATCCAAATATATATTTGGAACGAATTTACCTACAGGCCTATTTCTGGTACATGTTGAATGATCGTTATCAAACATTTCTAAATGGTCTAATGGGTTATGATAGCAAAGAGAAAATCGCAGAATAAACCAATTTGGATACAATCATATGACATTTTAATATCTAACATAGTGACCCCTATTGGATAACTATCCACAAGATATCTCGAAAAAGATTTCATCTGTACACTTTAAACTCAGCAAAAAACTGCATTTCTACCTAAGCAAGTTGAGTTCGACGATAATCCTTTATAATGATCCTTTAATAATGAGGAAGTAACGCGTTTTAAATTCCATTTGAGTTCAATCGTATTTTATTCACATCGTAATGATCTTACCTAGTCTGACGGCCAATTTGCTCCCTAAAGGAACATAACGTAGTTTTTCGATAAGTCAGTAGATGAAAATTTTAAGAATAGTATTTATCTTTTACCACCTAACTGTTTGTAGGAATCTAAATTGAAGGCAAAAGTTTTAATAAAACGAAACGACACATTTTTTCACAGGTCGTATAACAAACCTTCAGATTCGTAAATAACACATATGATCGTCAGTTAGCTAGAGAGAGATGACCAACGTGCTTGGTCTCTTTATCTCGTTGGCTGACGCTTATATAACTATTATTAATGTGTCTGGAGGTTGGTATTAGGTGTGCAGCTATAAGATGAACTGTGAACAAGTTTATTGTATGTGTTTATCTTTTATATCTCTCCTAGAAGACTTTTCTTAAACCATTTTACGAAACACTAGGTTGTGTTGTACATTCTAAATTGGAACCAGACCTATTACTAGTTTATTAGATTTTCACGTGTTTTTTTTCATACGGTTTCTATTACTATTATTAATTATTTTGCTGAAAATAGTTCTGAAATATGTATTTTCACGTGGTTAGAATACGATTGGCAAAATCGTGCCCAAGAAATTGCTGGTGGTAGAGAACTTTCTCTTCCAAAATACCGTACTATTGTAGTCCCACAACCTGCAGTCTGCGGTTATCTGTTTCCACATCTTATTAGGGGAAACCCTCGCGATACTCCGCAGATTGCACATCGAAGGCCATCTTTCATTCGCTATGTTTTATTCGTCATATTTCACAACGTACCCTCACCATTACATAAACTCGGCTTGAAATATATGCGTAACTATTCATGTAATTAAATAATTAATTACATTACTTGAGGTATTCATTTCATTTAATGCATTGTTAAAGGGCATAATTATAATAATTTATTGAAATAATCATCGATATAGATGATGAGACAGTTATGATACAACCACAACAGTAAATAAACCAGTCGGTTTTTAATTCATGTGCATACTTATTAGTGTTATTAATTAATTACATTAGTTGAGTTATGCCATTTATTATGTGTCAAAGGTCAGAATTATAGTCTTTTTTAAGTAATCGTTGATATTGCTAATTAAATCGTTTATATGGCTCTGATAAAGATGTTTCAGTTAAACGTAATTCAATTATGTGATAGAAAGGCTTTAATTACTATCCTAACTACGAGTATTTACGTTGTTGAACCGGGCAAAATTTATCAAACGCGATTTTTAATATTTTAGGGGCCTTTCTTGATGAATTGTAAGTTTTTGGCGAGCATTTGCAGTTATGGCAGTGGTAAAGCTCAAGTAAAATATCGGGTGGTATAATTATACCAGGTGAAAGAGAACCAAATATACCCACAATTAATTAATTCATTATGTATAATTTTTAAATTATATCTTCTGCAAAGGGAAAGGTTTTTTTGAATATATTATAATTTACTATCCTGATAAATCTTCCAAATATTGTCACTCTGTTTATTGGTCTCGGTGGAAACCAAACAAACGCTTCATTACACAAATGACCCGATGTCTAATTCAATTACAGCCGACAGGCTTGCGCTAGGCTTGGCTTTAGCACCTTAACTGTAACTGGCAGGAACACTCTGTTCTGGGAACTGTTTGGGCAGGAGGGGGGCGCAAACAGACAAACAAATAGACAAACAGAGGCCGAGGTGTCTGCTGCTGTTTGTCCTGGTTATCATAGGAGGAACAAGCAGCTCCTGTATGCTGGTGTACAAACAAACATACACACCGCCCCCGCAGTCAGGTACCTCTATGGAGAGTACCCTAATCATCATCCTTTGGCCGCTAGGCTTCCTACAGCAAACACTCATACAAGAGAATTTCTAATCTGGAATGCGCCTTCTCAAGAAATCTCATTTGGTCATAATCCATAAGTTTGTGATAGTATTATCTGGACAACTCTATTTTACGATCCTTAATGAACAGTATTTTCAAACCACAGGGAGAAATAAACATTTCAACAAATCCAAAATGCTCGGCAAATACAAATTTACTTTTTATTTTCGATTCAAGAATCTTTTTAAATAGGTTCTTTATCTCCATTAGAACCGGTGGTTGCATGGTCTCTAAGGCATTGGCCTTTGGATCTGGGTTAGAGGCAAGCGCAACACCAAATCCTTTCTGAGACCGTATTTATTTTTGTTAGTTATATGTATGGTAATGTATGGTAGCAATCATGAAAAGATAAAATATAAAATTGTCACTATAAAAACTATTCGCAACCTTTCTAACGGTTAGGCATATTTCTACCATTGACGTAGTCCAGAGCTACACAAGGAAACCTGCCACTGGTCCTAGTGAAAAGGACTACTTTGACATGCCTAGCTTTGAATTGTCTATGGTAACGATTCTTCTCCTTCTAGGTTTCTGAGAACTACATACAGGAACGAGAATATTAAGTGCCTCAACTCAAACCCAAGTGGAAGACCATGTCATTTCAGAAAGCCAAAATATTACTAGACTTTTAGTGTGTCCTTACTGACAGTGACTGTAATGCTTAATTACAATTTTCTGTTGCAGAGGAACGACAACTTGGACTTATCCTGCTCGGTGTCACAAGGCATCCACAACAGTTACGGCATGACAGATCAGGTAGGCATGATCAACAGCATTATATAAGTGTGTTGGAGAAAATTATAATGCCTGATTTTTGTGTTAAATTGAGTTGTAGACGTTTACTGTCTTGTATAGGTCTGTTAGGCAAATCTCAATGAACCAAAGTTTGCAAAGGGTTTTGTTCTAATGTGGTACAATAATTCATATAATTTTGTAACATCTCCGAAATGTTAATCGTCTATTTCTCCAGGGTGAAATTCTTTCCTTCGACCCATGTTGAAATGTTATCAATTGACAAACTATCGCTAACTGAAAGATATCTCGGAGGCATTTAGATAAAATGCACAGAGCCGCAGGTGCATTTGGGGAATTTGTGGTACTCATGATCAGTGTATTCTGTGAGTTACATTGCGTATAAATAGCAGTTGTCTACGTGCAAGCAGTAGAGCCAGTAGGGTAAAGTTCTGAAGTAATTACATTGCGTTCTTCTTTGTTCAAGCTCATCATCATTTTGAGTGGTTACAATTATTTTATCATACATATAACGTCTTTATGGTATGAGGGTTTGATACAATGTGAATTTTGGGTTTAGCTCCAGTATCGTTCACCTAATGAGATAATGAAAATGCCTCTTCACCTAGATTACACTATATTTTCCAGTCTAGATGTATCTGATGTAGAAACTATGTAGAGAGTTCATTTTGGGCTTCTTCGTCGCCGACTTTTAGATCTCTTCAGACGAACATGACTCCAAATTCCAGAAATAAAGTAAGAGACAGCGTCAGATTTCAGACGCTGCACTAAGAGGAAGATGAACTGGAGCTAAACTCAACATTCACATTGTTTGATAATTTGAATCTTCCTCAATTTTTTTAGTTTTTTACCCGTCTTTGCCTGATAATTTTAAAATCATTGATAGCGGTGTAGGCTATAAATATAGTGTTTAATGTCAATCAACGTCTAACATTTGTACCGTCTATTTATCATTATTTTAAATATTTAGGTTAAAGGCAGTTACAAAAATTTATACTTTAATGTTGTTTTTTACTAAAGCACGATTATTTATTGTGAAGTCAATAATCAACAGTTTACTAAATTTATGTACATGTTTCGAAAGTTGCAATGAACTGGTTACGATGATTGTTTACTGACTGACTAACCTTTATAACTATAAATAGAAAATATTTACTTTCAGTTAATACATTAATAAAATTGTGTAGGCTTACCTGTATTTTGTTTTTAGTGAATATTGAAAATGAATTATTGATCGTTAACAGTCGAAATAGGTTTTATATTTGTAAATTAATATCCATTTAGACTATTTTCTTTTCTATTCTTTTCGCAATCTTTGTTCTCTACAATTTATACTCGAATATCTGATCTATTTTGCATTCTGTACTTAATCTTAAGTGTGACATCGTGAACGAAAACTTCCATAAAGTACAACTAGTGTTTCGATAGTGAAGTAAAAACCCGCAATCACACAAAAAAATAAGCTTGAAAACAAAAAAATAGAACGCTAAACTAAATTCCGCGAAGATGAGATGGGTGAATAAAATTAATTAATTAAAAACAAATATTACTCCCAGCAAATATTATAGCAGCTGATGGAATAGGCAACATAATGAATTAAGTATAAATAATTCATCCACCGAGCAAAGTTTTGTTTTTACACGCTAGTTTAATTCATTACGAACATAGGTTATAATTATACAATAACAGCTTCGTATTGCCATTAGCGCAGAATTTATAGTGAAACAATATAAGTTTAATTTGCCTTCATAATAATGGAGGTATATTTTACAGTGACATAAACAAACGTGTTTTACGTCATTTTGATGTTTCTCATAAAATGTCGAATGTCTGTCTATTGTATTCATCATGGAAGCGTACAAAATAACTGGAAATAAAATGTGACATTAATGTCAGAAAAATATTGTTTCAAAATCTATCCTGTGTGAATACGTAAAGAGTGTTTTACTTAGTCCTCTATTATTTACCATGTTTAGTGTCTCACTACAAAATTCACGCAGGAAACAAATTTATGTTTGTGAGGTGATTTAGTTTCTATGTTATTTTTCCTGTAAAGCCCTGGAGTTATAGTTAAAGCGGCGGTTGAGACCTACGAAAATAATTCGTATATCCAATGCATTTCGAGTTAGTTAAAAAACTTGATAAATATTGTAATACTTACATCAATACTAAATGTCTATTTCAAATAAATAATGTTTGAAATAGACAGAAATCTTTTTTGAAGTAATACAAAGCCCATGTTGTAATACAAATTATGTTGAAAATTAAATGCATCATATTATATTCAGGTTCATGCTATAAGTATAATATTATGTTATAACATTAGGGTGTGGGCTAATTAAAATGTAATAACAAAAAGAATCAATTTGTTTCTGATTACGTAAGAGGTTTAAAACACTGACAAACATTTCTTGCTCTACCTTCCGATTTTACTATAAATATTTTTTTTATTTGGTAAAACAAGTAACAAAAACTCATTTTTTATATGTATTTTTGTCAAACAAAACCCCAAACTGCAAATGACTTTTAGTTGAAAATTATGTTGTGTTTATTTAATTCCACATACTTAGGCGGGTTTGAAAACATTCCTGGACATCCATTCCTTAACATACCGTGATTTTTACAAATATTACTTATAAGTATTGAATTAATATTTCTAAGAGATGCTTAGCCAACATCTTTAAATCACTACCATTCATTTAATACAGACATGCAATTCAATAAATCCACCTCTCATTATAAAATCAATTTCAATATTTGCCATTGTATATTCGTAGAAATTGGTTTTAACACAGACTTGAAATAATTTTAAAGATTCCTTTAAATAAATAATGTGAAGTATTTACACGTGATTCAAATTAAATTGTAATTTTCACTAGTGCAGTTACAGACTTACCCCAGCTTATGTAATGAGTATATAAATTATTATATGTCGTATAAGTATGAGAGCTGGTGTAAATCAATTTATAGTGCGGATGCATTCGTAAAAATATTTATATCCGCTATTCACGGCGCAAACGATTATATTAAACTACTTTTCTTACTGGTTAGTATGGTTTAGTTTTTGTTGGTGTTTATTCTATAACATTTATTTCTAGTCAACATATAGATTGTCGGATCAGACAAAAACGTTAAGATAAATTTTTAAATTGCATGTAAAAACCCCTTTTTTATATTTTAAACTGTTAAGATGCTTTTTCAATTCATACATATTGTCAATGTGTAACTAAAATGGCATGGCAAGCAAACTTACGTGATTAGTTTCCTAGTTTAGATTTTTTCTCAGATTACTTTCTAGGGCAGAAAAATTCTAATTCTTGTTCAGACACGAATCTACCTGTTGATTATTTTTAATTATTGCAATTTTACCCACCCACTGTTAATTTATCATTACTAATGATAATGTAACAACTGATTACTCTCAGATTTACACCCTCATTTGGCAATCTTCGGATGTAGTGGTCCGAGATAGGAAGTCCTTGTTGCGTTTACAATTACATCTCGGTTGCCTGCAAGAATTTTACTGCGGAGTAAAATGTTCCATAAGGCCACACTTCTGATAATCGGAAGATTCAAGTAGGATCACCATTTTGAAGCAAACGTCTTTCAGTCCCTCTTTTTCTGTTAGATTTACAATCAAAGTCAGGTGACGTCCTTTACTTATTTGTTTATAATTAACGTTCTACGATTTTATAAGACATCAGGATTAAGGATCGCTCTATGTAACAACAACAGTAATACAACGTTTCGTAAGATGGTATCTGCTGTCTTTTTCAGGTGCGAAATATTAAAAGAGAAGTTTACGATTTTTAAAATCTTTGCATGTTTGTAATATTACAAACATATACTGCAAAGAAGTATACTTCTTTGAAGAAGTAGACTGTTATACATTACGAGTTCTAGTTTCTTGCAGAAATCTACGCATTGAAACTGTAACTCAGTGTTCCATAATATGTACCCGTAAAACATTAGTAAAGAAGGATAAAATTCGTCAATTTAATAGACCACTTTAAAATTTCTTAGTAAAAAAAAGTCTTGAGTTGTAACCGGTTGTGGACACAACGCGTTCAATTTTATGAGTAATCATATTCAAAGTCGATGTCATACTATGATGCTACAACCGGGTAGGCGGCTCCGCACAGCACACTGTTGCGATACGGCATCATAAACCAGTTTAATGTCGTTATTTACGGCATAAATTCATCACGGCCTCACATTTAATGCACTTTTATGTGTAGGCCGTTAAACGTGAAATCTCCTGGAGTAACGACTTGCAAATAATGATGTTGATTAAAGTTTTACAGTGCGTTCCCCCGCCGAGCCTAATGTGCTCTCGGTGTCGGGTCTGGATGCTCCTGCACTATTATATGTTTTTACTGGAAAAAGTGCGTTTTTTTAAGTGTGCCCCTGGGTGTATTTATGTTGTTAGTGTGTTTATTTAGAATATTTTGTAAGTTTACTTTGTTATTTAAGTTGGATTTACCAAATAGGCACCTATAGAAGTCTGAATAGAGTAGAAGAATCATATGTAAATGCAAATTTGTATTAAAATATGTCTTTGTAAGACTGAAGTAGTATTATCTCTATAGGCCCAACCCAAAAGTTTAAAATTTAAAAACCTATTTTACAACTACATATTCACTTAGTGTTCACTTATTTCACCAATTGTCATAGTACGTTTTTGGGCAAAAAACAAATGTAGCTCTTAATCACCAAAGTCTTCTGTGCTTTTAAATGACAGTTTTGTTCTTAAATTGCATTCCATTTATTAATATTATACTATAAAGTCACGTCAGTTACAAATGTATTACAGACATTCAAGCCTATTCAAACTAATCCTATTTAATTATAAGGCCTAAATACTTATTCCTTACAGAGCACTTATTTACTACCTTCATGTAGTCTAAATCATTAATAGAAATATATTATTTAATATTACGAAATATATTCCTTGAATGAACCCTAGAGAAACATCTGAAAATACGCGATGAAATTAATCGTGAATATGTTAGCAAAATGTCTGATTTCCAACATTTTAAAAATCAGAAATAAGTCACATTTTCGCTAAAATATTCTGGAAAATATATCTTGGCATCTTAATAAAACTTAATGGGCTTAAAATAATATCTGACGAACTGGTTACTGAATATTTTAGTTTCATTCGATACGATAATAATGTGTTTAGTTTCCAAAAAACACGGTCTTCTTTATATTTTTGCTCCTAAATCAAAAGAAAAATAGGCTTCATAAAATTGTTTGGGCCAAAAATAATTGTTTTAATAAGATACAATTATTCACATGTGTATTTTAATTTGTGGAGAGTAATATAATACAGATATCTCTGTCTTCCAAAATAGTACTTCCAAAAGTTTATATTGGAGGCAATCCATTGGTAACAATATTACACTTTATGCGATAAATATTAACAATAGTTTAGTCATATTAGTCTCATGATTCCTTTTCTAATATAATTGATTGTTCGATTACTAATACTATATATACTCGTACTCGATTACATTTTCATTAACTATATCTATTTATATAATTTTAACCAGGGACCATCAATGGCGGTTCATAATCGATCTACCGGAAATGCTTGTTTCGGTTTAAATTGGTTTTTTATGCGAGCCCTGCAGCTGGAAAATTTAAAAACGCGCGGTTGGAAAAATTGAAGTAAGCAGAAACGTAAAACAATTGGAAGGGAGATTAACCCTTTGCGCATCGATTGTAATCACCAAAGTACACAGGGCGAACCCTTTGATCCGGGCTTTCATTATTTAATGTATTATTACAGCCCTATATCGCTGTGACGTTTAATTTGTGAATTGGTGCTTGAAAAAAATACTTCAAAGTATGCATTAAATATGAGAGATTGCGAGAGCGCATTTATTGTTTGTTTGGTGGAAATATTTTAATTTACATTTATGCCAGGAGGCCGCATTTTCATTTTGGGAATACAGTTTTCACATTCGTTTGAAATCTGTGGCTCGCTAGTCAGGATTTTTTTTAACCAGTTGAAAACGAACACACGTCAGCATTTTGTGTATTTTTACTCTTTTAGTTTTCGGTTCCGAAGAATGACAACGATGCACGAGTGTAATTATTTGAAAACCCACTAGTTTTACGATATACATCAGTAACTTGTATTTTGATGTGTGCTTTCTACAATTTTTGGAAATAATAACGAATAAATGTTTATATCGCTGGGTGTTCACGACAGTGAGGGAGATTCCTTACAGTGCATCAACACCAAAAAATTTGCAAATTATATTTATAAGTAGAATTTGAACTTTTTTAAATATATATTTTAGGCACATTACACGTACATTATGAATATTAACATATGTGTGTACTTTGTTCATAATTATTTCCAAAATTCATATTTGTATTGACGACATTTTTGGAAGCCTTATCATGGCAGACTATCCAATATTTCCATTTTAATCACTAAATGAACTGTAAAACGCTGCAAAATAAATCCATCAATACTATGATTAACTGCTGTATAACTAACAATGATGAGTTGGGCGTACAAAACATTTTTTTGGCTACATCCAGTTGTTTTTACAGTTTCAATCCAACGCACTAACAACGTTTTTGGTGTGGTTTTGCGGGCCGCCAACGCTTTCTTCAAAGTATTAAACATTCAACGAGACCCCTCGAAACTCTGCTCGATCGATAGCTACAAAATAACTTTTAAATGAATTGTACATGTTATATGAGTTCGGGACCCGAGGGAGCAAACATGCAATTAATGTCGGCGGCATTAAATTTTAATATTCACTCCCCGGATAATGCCTCCCCAACAATCGAGGATGTAGAGAAGTTTACTTCCTGGATACAGGTTGGTGAACATGCGAGGGCGGTTTGTAAAACCCCTCCTGTTAAATTACAAATTCTTAGAATTCTAAAACACAGTTTATTGAGAGCGATAAATAAATAAAAACAACTTTTATTTACCATGAGAACGATTTACTTTTAACTTAAAAAGTGTTGTTCTGTGTTTGACATTTTTTTTTATTAAAGTTTAATTTAAATTTTTCTTTATTATTTTGTATTCTCTTTTAATAAGCCGCAGCTCTTAGGCTATGCTGGCTTGTTTTTGGTCACTGTGGCTATTATTACTCTCGTGATTGGACCTCCCCGGGATTTGAACCCGTGATCTCAGTTAGAGAGCCGTGACTGTATCCACTAGTCTACGGAGGAAGACAATTTAAATTTATATTATTTAAATTTTAGTGGTTTGTTTATTGTTGTATTTTCTATGGTATATAATACTCTACTTCATCGAATAAAATTTCAAAATGAACAATTTATTCTCATTCCGATGGGTTAATGATTTTAATTGTGTTTCAATTACAGTTCCCTAAATTGGATCCATAAACAGGCTTACTAAATAAATGTGTACATTTACTATGCAATTATTATAATTTGTATAGTGCTTTATCTCCATCAAAAGAATAAAATCAAAGCTAACTAAATAGTTTGTTTACAGTACAATAGACTTCGATCTTTGTATTCGTATATAAATAAATGTTGCTGTGTGTTTGCAAAGGCAATAGTTTATATTTATTTATCTACTAATATAGTAATCAGAAAACAAAATGCTCGAAAATCTTCTTTTGTGAAATAAGATTGTTTAACTGTGGATAACGAGAGACGTGTCCTAATTTTCAATAAATTATAATTTAAAAGTAATACAGTTATTTTTAGTTTATTGTTTTTATTTCAATGGATATGAAACTTCTTTTTAATGATTTGTATCTGTATTTGTATTCTGGTTTATGAATTCTTCAACCCTGTAAAATGCTTGTGATAATAAACATTTCTAGCTTCATTTTATATAAACATTAATCGATTTCCAAGTTGAAATATTAGGTAAAAATAATTGATCCCAGTTTGAAGTGGAAGATGTTCAAATTAATTTAATCTACATATGCTGTTGGTGCCCAGAAATTTGTATACCCTATGTGAGTGTATTGCATTGCTTGCCCCGCTATTGTTATTATAACGTGATTTTGTAGTGTAGACATGTAATAGTATTTTAATTGGCTGCTCGTTAGTTAGTGCATTTATACTTATGGAATTTGGCTGAGCGTCGTTGAAGCCTGCCACTCAGTAGGCTAATAATCGTTCTATCTATCAATAATAAAATAGGTTGTAGACTAAAAATCTTGCATTGAACTTCAGCGAAGCCTGTTACAGGACACGTGGAGTTCAGTTCTACCTTGTATAGTTAACACAAATCGTTTAAAACTTTTTGCTTCGCGTTCCGTGGCGAAAAGACGAATGCCAAAGCAAAAAAGGGCAGTCGGGACAAGGGAAAACTGCACAGTACAAATGGAAATAAAAACACGAGTGTGCAAAGTAGTGTAAACACGTGAAGAAGCAGACTTGCTTCCGTTTTTCTCGCTCTAAGAGATGCCGAGAGCACTGGTAGAAGACTCCCTTAAAATCCCATAAAATCTCCGTTAACGTAAACCGCGAAATGGTCTCTAAACCTGTTAACGACATCACTGATCTTTTCTGATTTACTCCGCTGTTAACGAGCCAATGTAAATCTAACATGATTGTTTTATAGTTTATGAAACTCAATTAAGGCTCCTTTGAAGCTATATATCCTTAAAATTTATTACGAACTCTATTAATCAAAATACACTGTATATTTATTTCTGCTCTTTCGCTCAGCTTTGGTTTCTTAGGAATGTCAGAAAAAGCATATCGAGGCCGGAGTAAAGATGAATTTAATGTGTATTAAAGGACACGGAAATGTTGTCATTTAAAGGTTCAATTGAAGAATGCAATTTTAGTAAATCGTGGAGTCTATTATAAATGCGGAGGCTGTAATTATAGATTTGAATTATCTTTTAAATGTATCTAAATCCTTTTAGGCGTTTTTCTCAAAAACCGTTAATGGGAATACTGCTGGAAGAAGATAGCTCAATAGTGTTTTTCGTTTTCCAATAATTTCTAATATTATACTACTTTAATCATAGTAAGATCACATTAACAAAGATCTAAATTAGAGAAACTGATAATTTATGTGATATCCCCTTCTTCCACCAATAAATTAGGTATATAATGGAGATTTTAAATAAGCCTTGACTATGAGTTTAAATAAAATAAACAATTAAGTAATACTGTACAAATAAAACTGACATTTTTAAGATATAACTGACCGTATTTTGACGAAAAGTGCCTCAATACCAGCCAAAGATTCTCAAAAAAGAGAAACAACGGTCAGAGATATTGACTTTAAATTTTATGAGCATGAAGGAACAGGGCGAGTCTTATAGAGTAATAGCCGAAAAAACACATAATATAATATTTTTTTCTTCCGGTAATTTCCTCAGTATATTTTCAATATTGTGGTTTTAATTTAGTTTTTAATATGTAATAAATTAAAGTTTTCCATGTTTTTTAATACATTTTTCTATTATGGTATATAAACAATTATTGAATACTATATGGAACAAAATAACTTATATTGGTTTATAGATTTATTTTATTTTATAGTATTTGGCGCGAAAATAATTAAAAGCAGCTATATACCTTTTACATCCAAAAATCTAGCAAAAATTTCAAAATAGGAAAAAACTTATTTGATTGGTAAAATTCCCAGGAATGACATTCAATAACTTTAGTTCCGAGATATTTTTTAAATTTAAACCACTTAATAACATAACGCCTTTTTGAATTTCAATTTAACAATAACTTTGATTAGTTATATGTGTATAGAAATTAATTAATTGACTTATTTAATGAATATTACAGAACGTAACTCGATGTCCAAATGAGTTATGACTTTTGAAGTGGCGACATGTGCTATTGTGTCAACAATTAATTGATGACGTCATTCATTATGTGTTCACAACTGCGGCGCCATCCTTCTTGAATTCAATATTCCATTCGTGTTATTAATTTTAAAATTACAATATTATGGGAAATCTAATTGTGTTTCTACTTTTCCTTTAATTCAGAAAGTAGCGCCTTATTATTCTGTGTTCACTTATTTTATTTTACTACCAGATGTCGGTCTTATCCTGATGGGCTTCAAGGTCACTAAGGTGACCTTCTAAAAAATATTAAAAGAAGAGCTACTGTAGTAAGAAACGGATTTCACTAATTTTTGCCTGTAGTCACAGTTACGATTTGGATATGCCCAATTATAAATATAGGCCCAAATAAGGATAATTTTTAGACGCTGCTTTTTATATAATAGCCTACTAATTTGTGGTGTTTTTTTAAATAATATTATATTTATATTTGAGCGTTTAAATTAGTATGTTTCTAGTTAATTACTGTATATTTCTCAATCTAGCTTCGTATTTTCATTCTTACACGTTTCATTCAAATTGAAACAAGGTTATTCTGTTATCCAAGGAGTCTTCAAGGAACAAATTCATCCTTAGGATAATCCAGTAGGTATTTGGTAGGGTTAAATTCGGTAAAATAAACTTTAAGTAAGTAAAACTAACTATAACTTTAAAAATGTCACTCGAGGAATTATATAAACTTACAGTAGGTATTTTGGACAATTTTGATCCAAAGAAAATAGTTACCTATAAAAATATACATTTTCAACATTTAGTATACCAATTACACGATATCTTTTATATACATATTATAAAAAATAATCTTCAGTTTTTTACGGGCTTCATTTCGAAACACTATTGCTTTCCTTATAAAAAAAGGAAAAAAGAACCGGTCTCCTTTATAGTCTTATGGTCCACGAGGATCTTGTAAAATTGAAAGAGGAGGACAGTCCATCCAATGGTAATGATAAAAAGTGCAACAGTCATAATCAGGATTTGAACCTGCGCTATCACTGCTCTAATTCACAGCCCAATGCCTGAGGCCGTGAGCCAACCGACTATACTTCCTTATTGATTGTTTTATTAAAAAATCTAGTTCTCCTTCTTCCAGGGAAGTTATCTTAAAGTGATGTCACCAATTATTAATAAAATAATGAAGTCAACGAAAATTGTTATATCACAGTCTGTGTTGCTATAAAGCATTGGGAACGATAGCACTAGTCATAATACTCGGTATAAGCACGAAATATAATTAAATCATTCATTCAAGCTGTTTTTGTAATGGTTCACAAAAAATCTCTATTAAGTACTGGTTTGAATCACCACTACCTGTTTTTCAGTATAACAGTTACGCTTTCGGTTTTCGCAACGTGTTCTCGTGTTGTAATCTATTTATCAAGCAAAGCACTAACGGCAGTTTAATTTGATCACGTAGTTATTCCGTATTCGCGAACACGTGAAAGATTGAATAAAGAGTTTATTGGTTGTGATTGGCACCTATCTGTTGTTACGTGACAAGGGAGGAGATAGAGCGGGATAAACGGGACACATTCACACAATTGTCACACCCTCCCCTCCCTCCCTCGCCGTCACTGCCCCTCAGGGCGATCTAAGCACCCCCTGGACATCACCAATACCTTTATAGGCTGTGTTTAGTTTCACCTTTACCTCTACACTTTATTACTGTCAACTGACGATTCTGTCAGTTGTCTCCTACAGGTTGTATTTTTCCATTCGTTTCTTCTAATGCTTTTCATGCCTTTAGGGGGTTACCAAATTATAACTTAGTCACGTACCTAATTCCCTTTATGTACTTCTTAGCCGGGTTTCGCCGGTAAATTGTATATATTTTTGAAAAAAATTACAAACAACCTTTTTAAATATATTTTCTAAGACACTAAAAATTAAAAATATTTGTTTGGTTATTAATTGAAAAGTGGTCGGAATTTGAAGACGAATTTTAGGACATCCTGTAGTAATTAGGTCCAAGTAAAAACTATTGAAGATAGCGGAATGAACTTTCTACAGTATGTGTTTAAAATGTGTCTTGAGGGAATGACGTGTTTTTATGCATACAAATGTAATTTACTTCGGAAAAATTTGAAAAAACACGCTATTTTCTTAAATTATATTATTTTAAAGCTGTTGACCTTAAATAAAAAAAAAACAAAACTTTTTACTCCCTGAAGTTACAGATCATGTACATATAATAAAATGTTCACATTTTTATATTTAACCACTTTATTTGGACATAATTAAAAAGTCTTAAAGGGCTGTAAAAATTCACAGCCCTTTAAGACCTTAAGGAAAATATTTTTTAAATATAAATATATTTTAAAAATATTTCCTCAACTAAAAATCGATCGCACCGCCTTAACACGAGTGTCACTGTACTGTAGTTATTGGTTTTTGTTCAAAGCTTTCACCCTGTCCAAGCGTACGTCCCAATACACGATCGGTCGGGCGGACCGTATCAAATTGATACAAACGAGGCAGGTTTTTCCCACCTTTTCGTTGTGCATGGTCTATAAACCTTCTTCTTCTTAACCTTAGTTCCCATAACCTTTCTCCACTGGCGTTGATTTATACGTATGTCTTCTAGGCCACCCCTGTGATATTAAAAGACCTAGGAAATGTTCAACTGCATACACCAGTAAAGCGACTGATTACACTGCATCACGTGATCACGTGTAACCGTTTGTCAGGGAACTAATAATTCTGATGGAATAACCCAGGAGAGGGAACTATTAACATTCCGGGTGAGTTCGTGTCGCAGTTGGAAAACAAAAACATCTGATTTGAATACAGGCTCTCAAAATTTAGTCACGTGATACAGATCGGGGAAACTATATTGACTAACACGAGATGGTTTGGAGTGTTGTCGGCCCTGTTACTGAAGGGGGAGGGGAGGGGTGGGCTGGGGTAGAACCCGTTCTGATTTGTTGTTAGGGGAGCAACAAAAATAAAAATCAGAAATCATAAATTGCCTCCAGCCAGATATGGGGTGGGCCTAAGTAGAGGCACCCATTCTGATGTTTGCCTTCATGAAGGAAAATATTCTGTTTGCAATTCATTGAATCAACAAATTTCAGCCACATCGCTTCCGGATTGATTGAAAGCAACAGTGTAAAATAATTTTAACTACACTGCTTACCTTAAGTTTGACAATAGTTATTTGGAAAGAACATAATTTATCGTCTTGAATAATAACATACTATTTCATACTCATTTCTGCCTCTAGAATTGGTATTTATAAGTAATATTTTAATTTACCTGACCTTTCCAAATGTTTTATACAAATGATTTTGCTACTAAGGTATCCTCACCAAGGCTATAATTTCATGCCATATTATTTCATCAATACTCTCATATGATCTACTTCAAACACTCATAAAATGGACTCATATATAAAATTGTCATATATAAATAGTACGATACGTGGATTTACAAATAAACCGATAGTCACCTTAATTTGAATCAAAATGGTCGGCACTATTTTATTTTATTATTCTTATGAACCTGGAATAGACTGAACAATTTGGATTTCAAAGTAAGCCTGAATTATAATGCATAATAATAATACATAAAAAGCGGATAGAAATTGTCTTCTCACACGTACAGTTACGTGAGTGAAAAGTTAAACAGAAAAATCCAAAACGCAAGGATGTTTTCAACATTGCAATAGTGAAAATATTATGGAGGAACAAGTAATTTGGCTTCGGGATGTTGGCAACGCAGGGGAAGGTGCTGATAGAGCTCCCAGTTGACCAATAAAACTTGACATTATCCCCCTTCAGGAACAGCATACCTTGAATTTCATTGCGAGCCTTTTCATTCTATCTGTAATTCCTGAAGGGTCAGAAGTGTTCCTGCTCGACTCCAGTGAGAGGATGGTCATAGACTGATTGACGGTCAGATAAGTAGTATTGTGAGAAGATTTGTTTAATCTTGAGAAATGAAGATTTCTCCACTCACTCCATGAATTTAGAGGAAATAAAAGTGGAAAAGCTATGATACCTTTTAACTCACCGTTATTTCCACACACACATACACATACGGGATACTTAATAGGCTAATCTTTATGGCTTTAGGAAATCTCTAAATCTTTAATGTTTAACTTGGATAATAATAATTTGGGTAATAATTTTCATTGGATACCTCAGAAATTCCCCAAAGCTGGATTTGTGAGGCATTTAATAGCCGCCTTGGGCAACCAAACTATTAGTTTGAATACAATGTTAATTTCAGACGAAGTTTTTTCGCCTTAAATTAAGGATTTAAACCGTATTCATAAAAATACCAAAGGTACGCAAGACCATGTTTCACGTTATAGGCATCACTATGTTTCTATGGTGTTTCTAGACGGCATTCTGGCAGCACATCATTCACCCCATTGCTCGAAATGCTGCGCTCACTTTACTTCTGCCAAAAAATCTTAATTTGCTCTATAACCACGCCTAAGCGACTTCCGGCCACCTGGATCCTCTTCGTTTGTTGGCCATGGGCTTATGTTTGTCACCCTCCTAACCAAAAGAGGAACATCCTATCGAGGGACATGCACAATCATCGAATTCGATTCATGCAAAACTCCTATAGTTCATTCATAGAGTCTATAGTTCATTTTGTTCTTAATATATCCTGCGGAAAGCCAGGCAAACAACTTAGGAGAAATTTTGTCAGCCCTGAGTCTTCCATGACACCGCTTAACCAAGGGTTTTGTAATGTTGTAATTTTTTTGAAACTAAAACACTAAAATAAAAACAGGACCATCTAATACAGTATATTAAATTCATGCGGCTATTATTTCATTTAATAGTATATATCTGAAAAAATATTGCATTTTTCTATTAGCTTATGAGCGCTCTCATGTCCAAAGTAGAAACATGAGTACGTGAACTGTTCGTTGACTGGCATTCGTTTAAATGTTATTGAATGTTTTATAAGTTTTTAATGTAATCGCTTATTGATAATAATGTAATTTGCTTAGCATTTGACGAAACCGCCACGTTTCATCTAGTGTGAAGAATCTCTTGTGACGTTTAATTCTGTAGTAAGATACACGTACCGAAAAATATATATGTAACCCAGCAAATACAAAACAGGAATGTTTTTCCTTTGACTTATCCTTAAAAATGGTTAAAATAGCATTTTGGGTGTTTTACATCAAATATTAGACTTTATAACTCGTAAACTGTACGACACTCAAATAATTTCAATGTTTAAATCATTCAAATTATTCACTATCGTGTTCTTTTTCTGGCTCAGTTCACAAAGCAGCTTATAAAAACCCTTGTTAATTCACACGTTATATAACGTTATGACGTGTGTATTGATCGGTCGAAGCAAACAACTTGGAAACCATATTGAGAACCCGAATGTCATATGAGTCTAAAAGCAAAGTGAAGTCAGTGTAACTCATTGTTCAAACATTATTTGACGGGAGATTCAATCAGAGTGTACAGGATTGAGTGCGGTGGCGAGGGGGAGGGGGATAGAGGGAGGGGATAATGGCAGAGAGGGGAAAGGTTGTTATTTGAACATGTTACATTAGCTACACAAATAATATGCAATAACTGTTCTGTGCTATTGCAACAGAAATTCCTCAAACGCTTCGCGCATTAAAACGAGCGAGTCTGGCATTTAAAGAGGAATGTCAGTTGTAAATTGTCTTCTCTATTATTCTTTCTTCCTATTTCATTCTTTAAATGAAATACTAAACTTTGTAATAAAGGTCAAGAACTATGACGAAATCGATGAGAATGGTTGCTAGTTGATTTGTGGCAATTTTTCTGTCCTAACTTTTAATATTTCGATGTGCACCGCAAATAGTTAATTATTCGCTATATAAATAATTACATAAAATTTCCGATATTTATTCCCATTCCAGATTTTATCGACATATGTACAAGACGTTGTATTGACCTCACTGTACCCATAGTGGATATGTTTTATTCTTTAAAACTTATTCTGTAAAAGAATAACTAAATTTATTTGCAGGCAACCAGGTTCGTTGCTAGATAATTCGAAGTTGTGTGGAATTGTAACAATTTAGCCGTAATTCCAAGGTAGAATGATCTTTATTCCTAACCCATAACCTTTATTCCTACCCTAAAGTGTGTTCATAAATGTATCCAAAAATCGCGTATTTTATCATATCAGACAGATTTTAAGGTGACAACTGAATCATCGTCACTGTACATTTACCAAAAATTAATAATGTTCTTAGAAATACTTAATATTGTGAATAACATTTATTATTGGTAGACGACAGCAAAAAAGACAACTGTGAATGTAAATCAGCTGATCGTGACCACCAGCGGTGTCATTGATTAACCAACAACTATATTACCTGAGACTACGAGCTGATACGCATTTACCCGGTTTTATAAAGTAGATTGGGATTTAATACTAATTTGTATTAAAACATATCAATTGTGATATACAACTTGTAAATTTAATTTCGAAATTTATATAGCAATAATTTATTACAGCGTTTTTTATCATTAAGGAAATGAATTGGGCATCAAGCAGTATGGAATGAAGAAATAATATTTAACGTTACATAAATTTGATGATGGCAGTGTTATCTATTGGATCCAATGTAATTACTTTCAGAATTAAAATAGAATTAACTGATTTTAAGTGGTCTGTACCATTGTCTATTACAGTTTTTGCATTATAATAGTAATGCTAAACTTCAAAAACCTTACTTTAGTGCGTTGATTTATGGGAAATACAGTTATTACGCATCTAAAACGCGTTTAGCGTTTTCGATATTATTATTGGCTTTTTATTATTAAGAAAAATGCTCATAATTTTTTTGTGTTTCATACTTTATTTATACTTACACTTGTATATGACATCGTGAAAATGCTGTAAATTAAATCGTGTTTTTCATAGTTCTACGACATAAAATAACGAAGAAAAAGTGTTTTGACATTTTACGTTGTTCTTATGGGGTAAACCAAGGTCATTTCACTACAGGTAGCTGTTCATAATAGCATAATAAAGGACATTAACATAGAAACGGTCTTGAATATTAATAACAAAACCTCGATTGTGTGTAAAACTGGTGTTGCAGTATCCCTACCCTTCATATATCCAACAGTGTCATCATTGTAAAGTGGCATTAAATGTAAACCCATATTAATGTCTATAGCGATGTGCTTTAATGCATGAATAAAGCTCGTCGTGAAGGGCAATACAAGCACGAATACAAGTTCAGTGTAAAGAGTCAGTTACGGGAATATCATGCAAGTACGAAAAACCCTTGTCGTGGGGGGGGGGGGCTTACAAAATTTTTCATTACATTCGTGTGGCCATTGGTTTTGGCTACTAAAGTTTTACCAAAGTATTTTAAAGAACACATTTTAGCCCAAAGAATATTAATTATTAAACTGTTCAAAAATTAATACATATTGCCCTGTTGTTACAATAAGTGTTAATTCCAATTATTGTCATCAATAAGGGAATATACAATAGTGATTGTCTAAATCAAGAGTATTTATCTTCTCTTTCTTTGCGGGAAAAAAGGTTAGCTGGTCACCAAATTTAGATGATCAGCAATGATGATGATCATCAAAATGGGAAGCAGATACTTTCGGGTAGATCTTCCCAAGAAGGTTCTTATGGGGCCCACAACATTAGCGTTCAAAAATCTTTCCTTCAAAATTTAAAAATGTTTAAGGCTGCAATTATGTACACAACTCAGTAGATTATAAAATTATTCAGCTTAAATTTGTTATGTAGCCTATGCAAGGCAGGCAGTTCAAAATGCGTCTTTTATGTCAAGTATTTCACAAATAAAAAGCAAGGAATAAATGGTCAAATGATATATAAACCTAACTGCCAGGTTCAGAATGTATGCGCTTTTTCACAGTCAAAGAGGAATAAACATATGCAACTATAAAAATCAGCTAAATTTCTGAATGTGAATATTAGATAATTTTATCACGAGGATTTTGAACCAAGTAATGTATGTCACTTGTTTGTACTGAATGAGTGAGAGCAAGCACTACATAGTACCAACACGTATATTAAGCAATACCTATTCAAAAAAGATTCAACAACTATAAATCGTAGGAAATATCTTTACTATTTTTATTTTGCCATGGAAATAGCGCCTCGTGATACAAAAACAAAACACTTTGTTTTTGGCTGCAGTTAACGGCGAAGCTCGAAAAGCAAATAGTGGTCACAATCTCTACAACATTTTGTCCAAATTTGTATGTTAATGTTCTTGTTTATGTTTTTTATTTTATGTTTCCGGATTAATTCCGCTTGGAGGCCAAGTCTGATTCATCTTGAAGTAGCAAGATAAGATCGATTGCATGGATGGTGTTTTCTACCAGTCTGCCACGACCCAGGCATAAAAGATTATTTCGAATTTTAACATAAATGTTAACGGTTTGGAAGCAGTTCTTTAATATCCCGGAACAACAAAACAAGATGGTTAGTTTGTATGGAATTTTTTTCAATAACTACAGTTGGAAATAGTCTTTTAATACAATAATTTCCAGCAGGTATGAAGCTTTGAAATATTGTATAATGCAGAAATGTAAATTCTATAAATAACGTAAAATTAGTGATTTGATATACTTTGCGATGAACAAATAGAAGTGCAAAATAACATAAAAATATGTTTGGTCGTGTTTTAACTTATACTATTTTGTAAATTTGCAAGTATACTGACCTTAATAATTAATTGCATGTTTCGAAAAGTAGTGATAATTTTGAAGACAAAATCGTAATAATTTCATTTTAAAATAACATTCCTCAGCTATATATTTGAAATTAAATGTAACGAAATGAAAAAAATGGTTTCTTTTCTACTACAGGTCTACTATTCATAGACTGTTATTAATAAAGTAATTTCACTTATGAACAACAACCTCAGTGTTTTATGTAGTTTTGTAAATTTATTAATATGTGGTTTATTGCTTTTTATGTGTCCACTCGTCCAATTACGTGATAAATTAAAGAATTCCTAGTTTTACCTTATGTAATGTAGGCAAACTTTTGAATTTTGTAACGTATAATTTGGTTTAAAATTTCGTCAAAAAAACTTTCTCCATTTCCTCTGCAAATGCTTCTTACACTCCATTCCGATCAATAGAAACAAAAACCTTTATTGTTTAAATTGCAATAACACTATCGTATCGGACAATTATGAATACTGACATAATCACTCAATATTTAGAAATATAATTTCAAAATCAAATTTTACGTTTTCCCTCATTACAGTTCTTTTAAACGTTGCTCAATAGCAGCATGTTGTTTAAACTGAGAACGAAACAAAATGCTTTCAAGTTGGGGTTGTAGGGTGTTATTTGAGTCAGCTACATTAGCTGTACAAATAACTTACAATAACATATCTCAAATCTCATAACATGCTGAGTGCCGGCGTCTGAACGACATGAGCATATGTTAGGCGATGTTAATAACAAACAACTTAGATTTTAAAAGTATTTTAAATATTTATAATCTATTATTACAATCCTTTCCGATGTAATATATTAGTTCGTCGATCCTTTTTTTAAGACTTTGGTATTTCCAGAAAATATTGCACATTTTTATTTTAATGTATTCTTGAACTTTCTTAAGTGAAACACAAAGACATGGGTAGTACAAAATATATTTTAAAAATAATCGCGTATGTGGCAATAAAGTCATGAAATCTTCACATAATTATTATTTAATTTATAATTAACTAAATGGGATGGAAAATAAATGCATGAGTTTACGAAAATTTGTTACCAACATAAAGCTTTTGACAGTTTACCATAGTGTGCTGTAACTTAAAAATTTGACATGTTGGTCTAATGACTTTTAAACGTAAAGGGAAGTGTGACAAAAATCCCAGCCTATTTCAAACAACTAACTAATATTTAGAATTTGTGAGTATGTATATACGCTTAGAGTGGTTAAAACGTTAAACTTTTAGAATTTGTATTTTCCACCAGAGAACGTACGTATACGGAATCAAATTAAACTTGAATAAATTCCTCATATTTTAGGATTCTAGATTTAAGAGTGTAGAAAAAATATGTGATATTGTCACCGAAAGCACTTTGTACATTCATCAACCCTTCCTAAGTGAACCCAAAGTCAGTTGCCTAAAAGTATCTATTGTACAAGTACCAGTAGTTATGACTTTTCGACATGTGTAAAATGTAACTTAAAAGTTTCCTCAAATCATTACTATGTGATTTCTTTGACCATTAAAGTTGCCCCTTATCTAAAAAAATTTAATTTGCGAATTTCTCTGTTATGTTCACGAATAACTCCATCAGAGTAGCTAGATTCAAGATTTTTGTACGTCCGTATAAGATAATAAGTTTCTTCTAAATGTCGATTAAATTAAGCTCTTCTGTACTAAATTGTAAGTATATTTAGCGTATATTTACGTAATCTCATTATTTTTATCACCTCTTTATAAAATTAATTATAGATGCTTACTTAAAAATTACGTATAAATATGTGCGTAAATACATACAGTAGAGATTATCTGTACGGAATTCCATTAATATGTAGCACTCCTTTATTATTTCAAGTTTTTACCTAATTTGTTCAAATTCCATGTTTATTAAACATATCTGTAGTAGATTATAAAATCTGCTTGGCTCATCTAGGTTAATTGAAGTGTGGCAACAAATACTACTTCATGTAATATACTTACACAGACATTCATACATTTTTACACATTTATACCAGTTCATAAATCAGGATTTCCTGTAACTAATACAACCTTATAAGTATGTGGCTATTGGAATTGTTTATGAATACTGATGTCATTCATAAATGTGACGCCGTATTGCTCTCTTTGTAGTAGAGATGTTGTATTTTCGTTAAGGATTCTTTATTAAAAAGTATAATTTGAGATTATGAAGTAGTAAAATAAGTATGCTCGGTATTCACTTACCCAGCACGTGTACACACAAATTTATTACCGCTAGTTAACCAATTAAATGCAAATTTACACTCCACAGCCACAAATTCCAATACTTACTGAATTGTTTGTGGCTTTAAATACAGGCAGCGATGCGCGCAGAGAAGTGGTCTCACACCATAGAATGTCTCACAGCTCGGCAAATCAGGCGTGCTCCGTGCGGCGGGGAATAGAGGAGCGAGGGCCAATAACATAAGAGTCGAGTGTCACCAGGAGTGGGGAGTGTTCGCGGGAAAATAGAAGGATTTCACTGGGACTCACTGGACCGTGGATTTCAATCATTACTCCGGTAAATGAAATAATCCCGCGCCATGGCGTTTTTAATTTCGACCCAACTTAATCCTCAATTAAACTTATAAAAATGAATATTTTATTTCCTACAACGACGAAAATATTAGTGGAATATTTTTGTTGAGGATTTACCAGGTTTTTATAACCCCACCGGGCAGGACAGATTCATATTAACCTCCGCAGTCCAGGATTATCAGAACGCGACATGAATTATTTTATTAATTACTTAAAAAACAGACATTTTTCAATTTGTGTGCGATTAAAAGTTTCATTCTGCTCCTTTCAAATTTACTGGTGTGTTGAAAAGTATGATATGCGTTTTGTACGAGAAATTCGCAACGACTAAACCCTCAAATACATGCAGCTAAATTAACAGTAACTATCAAACCGTTATTAGTTACTATTAATACATTATTTTATTCAATTATTTTGTTTATTTCGATGTATATCTTCCAGGTTATATATTATAATAATTATATGTTTGTCAGCACATTATTACGTATTACGTAAGCAAATACGATGGCTACTTTAAAAAATTAAAAACCAAAACAAAATCATACCTGTACAAATTTAATGCAAGTAGAAAATAAAACCCTGATTTGCCAAGATGACGCGCTAAAATAATATAATAAACCATGGAAAGTTAAATTTCTCAATTTTGGGTAATGTAAACCAGTTTCACCTATTATAAATATTTCGACATTAATTTGTACTGAAATAAGTCAAAATCGTTGATGTTCTATGTTTGTAATTCAAAAAGTTAGAGGACGCGTATTAAAACATCTACCAGAATTCTCTCTGCTCCAAAATTTGGATTTAAAGACACTCAATTCAATACGAAAGCGTCAACATCTTCTCCGTAGCGTCGGGGAAAGGCTACGGCTCTCTATCCGAGAGGTCATGGGTTCGATTTCCGGAGAGGTCTACGAAACATTTGCTGATGCGTTTGGACAGTTTTCTCTTAAGGACGTCTAATGTTACTGATTAAATCCCAAGTGCAAAAACCCTTTAAACGCACAAGAAATTATCTTGTATTTACCCAATTGTTAGAATAGAATTACAGAATAGAAATTCCGGGTTATCATGTAATATTTTTGAGTTGATTTCAGTTTATTTGTAAAGGCAAAATATTTAATAATACATGCAGTTTTATTATCAAATATTACCATTAAACATAATGTTTACCTCAATGTCGTGAGCAAGGAAAATAAAAATTAATAAATGCGACAAAATCAGACATTTTATTGTGTTGTCATTTCATTTTATAAAAAACTTTAAACATTATTATTTTTAACAAGAGGGTTATACATAATAACTGAATTGTCCTGCTATTGTTGCTTTCTGGGCAACTCGGAAATTTTTTTGTATCCAAATACCTGCAAGAATTGACATTAGTAAATATGGACTGACGTCGGAAGAAATCAATTTGTACTTGGCAAAACACGGCAGAATGGTGGATCATACGAGGGAGGGGTACACCCAACATGGTTTGCAAGGACAAACAAACACAATATCAACATACTTTGGAAGGGGAGGGGGACAAATACTACCCCTTCTCATCTCCCTTCCCCTGTGAATTATGTATACTTGATTAGAATTCCTCTTACTGAATGGGTTCTCTCTTTGTATGAGTCACTTAAGTTAAGGATTTCCTCTCTAAAGAACACTGAAATAATGAAGGTGGTAACTGTTGTTGATTAGGATGAAATTCGTACGATATAGTTTAAGTTACAAATTGACCTTGTTTTTTGTAACATATTCTTGCCAGCCATAACTTTTGGGAAAACTGTGCGATTGTTAGACTTATGTTTTAATTATATATTTGTAAAATATTATTAAATAGATCAACAAATTAATTTTAAACAACTGTTATTTGTATCGTGTAAACTTTCAGTAACATATTTTTTTTGTCGTAAATTCAGGTGGAAATTATGTGGCTGTTGTAAAATTTCATCTGCACGTCTTCCAGGGTATTTTTGATAAAAAAGCCGATTTTCCGTCGAATGTATAATTATAAAACAATTGCCATTAACAATCACTACCTACAACATATTCCGCAGCGTTGCCACTTCTAAATCTAACGGCAGTTTGGAAATAAATCGCACTTTCTATCATTTTTTAAATTCCAGTCCATATAAGTCTACTTGCATTCCAGTCAAATAAATGCATAATAAAATGTATAATTCTGTAGCATTTATATCTTTTTATTTTCGACACTCACGTCATTGAGGTAAACACTATGTTTTATGGTAATATTTGATAATAACCCAATGCAGTGGCTGTCTTTATTAATTTGCAAGAATATTTGTTATTTAAAAAAGACATATTAAATACAATTTATTTGTTTTATTTTTCTCGGGTTAAAATATTGTGACCTTTTTAAAACGTCAACAAATTATACGAAAAATTACATTACCCTGTCGAATAATGTAAAAAACATTCAAATTCACACACTAGATTTGCAATATATATTTTGCTACATCATATCTTATTTTCCTGATGAATTATCTGAAAAATTTGTATATACAAATGGACATAAGTCATGTGTCATGTGTCATGCGTACAAAATTCTAAGTCACTTCAACTTATTGCATTAAGCAAAATGTGTTATTGTGTTCCATATGACTGTAGTCAGTTTGTATTTTGTGACTTTCTCGTTACCATCATAGTTAACTTATAGTTAAGACCATTGCGAAAATATTCATTAACGGTCAGTCAAAACTCATGGAATTAAATATACTATCATTGAACTCAGAGTTTATGAACATAGAAATGAAGTTTCATACTACATTGTAAGTTCATAAATCTGTACTTCTCGAGATATCATGCGGATATACATACAGACAGACAGGTAGGTAGGTAGATAGAAAATATCTAGCCCCTCAACCAATAAAATTTTGAACATTTTGTAGAAACTCGATTAAAAGAGCTACTCGCCAATAATAAACTTATACAATTCAAAATGTCGCCAATTATGTCTTTGAAAAATATAAACATTATTTCAGTGATGTTGCCCTTATTTTTACCATCACTGAAACAATATTGTGGAATGCCATTAACAGACGTTGTGTTCTGTTTGTGAAAGCTTTCGTTTGTAAGCGAGCGCGTGCAGAGATTTCATATATTCGAATGAATAAAATGTTGGATGTTCATGTTTATTTAAAAAGCTCTGGAAAATTCAATCAAGCTGTCGAAAACGTGGAATTTTAAAAGGCTGTATGCGGACTCCACCAGAGAGTTGTTTTAGGGAATTAATGTTACTTGACATACGTGAGATGAGGTTTGAGATAAATGTTCAATTTTTCTGTGAAATAGTCGTATTGTTGCCAAATGACGTCACGATCTGAATGTCCGTTTGTTTAGTGGTCATATTGAAACATGTCCACAACAATCGATTTATTTGGAACAATCGATTTATTTGGAAAAACATTCATAATACAGGAACCAGGAGACAATTTTAAATCTATACGCATACAATGTGGTTTTTCTTCAAATCGACAGAGACGTATTCCCTTCGCTTATCGCGCTAATTTTAGTGGGCGTCGACATGGGGAGGGCGTCCCAAAAGGGTTTAAACAATATATGGAACGAATTTTTTTCAGACCATATTGCTTTAGCTTATGACATAACTACACACTGAAAAGCAACTGTCAGACATATAAATTAAGTTTAAATCTGCGTAACCTAACCATGTAAATACAGATCATACACGGTACAACTATTATTTATTTGCTTGACGGTCGTTTTTAAGCTTGTCAAGTTGGTAAAATCTGAGAAAAATTACCGTTTGCTGTTTTAGTCCTTTTGGTGCCCTTCTGTTTTGACCTCCAACATTAGCGTGACTGACGACTAGTTTCTTTCTTAAGACAACACCATCTATAGATTTCAAGAAAACCTCATATGCTGATACAAAGCAAATTGTCTGCGTCTGTTAGATCAGCAACACCACCCAAATTTAGTATTTGATGGCAATCGATTTTTCCGTAACACACCGCCCTCTGTGTCGGTAACATTTTCTCAGAATGTAAATTAACGTCACAAAACCAAGAATAATAAATTGCAAACAAAAACACCGCAGCTCGTCAAAGGTTAAAATGCGATGGTCTTGTAAAAATATTACACAATTTTTGTTACCATGTTCGAGTCCCTTTGTGAACACAAAACATGGACTTTTACTTTTGCAACTTCAAATGTGCATTGTATCTTTATGTCGCTGTACAGCTGAGGTTTAATTTTCAGAGAAAGGTTATAATTAATTACAATCAACATCCAGTGTGATTTAGATGCCGCATGTGACAATAGCTGTTTTGAGTATCAAAAAATAAATATAATAACTGTCCTGTTATCTTTAAAATAGCTATAAAACAGCTGTTAACAAAACAATTGAAGTCTCGTCTGGTGATGCAAAACCGCTATAGTTTAAATACGTTTTAAATTTTTAACATTTTAACATTGTAAAAACAAATTCATAGAAATGTTTAACACTCCCAGTCACTGTTATAATCCTAAAATTTTTTTTAATACCATGATCGTTATGGATTGTTGACCAGGAAAAACTCCCCAATTAAAGTTTATATTACGGTAATAAATTAGTTACAAATCATAATATTGAACTTTAAAACGTAATACATACTTGATTTGCTGAAAGTTAATGAGCAGATATATTGGGTAGCGAATGATTTGGTAATTCCATTAGGCATAAATTACTAAATCAATACTAGCAAACACCAATTCCCTGTTTCCGGGGGCGTCATGCCCTCAATTATTATAGCGTGCCGTGCATTCGGAAGTCGAATTGCGACAAAAATCTATTTTCAACTTCGCAATTTGAGGATAACAGGTTATGTATATCACACATATATATATATATATATATATATATATATATATATATATATATATATATATATATATTATTTAGAGAATAAATACTTTATATATGCCCTAGGGAATACGTACTTCTTATCTGATTATTTCAAGTACCTTAAAATTCCAAGAAAATGCTTGAAAATGCTGAAATAGTACAAATTCAAAGTAGAAAACTTAGAACAACCTGATTTTTTTACTTTTGACATCTAAGTGGTAATAACCTATTCTTAATTCTTTATTGTGTTGTATATTATTAAGTAAATGTCTAGTTTAGATTAAGTTTGTTTGGTTTTCATTTAATTAAATAAAAACTATAAGTTTATTTTATCATTATAATCAACACCCAAATACAAATACAAAATAATATTTTATTCTGATTGCGTATTTTAATTTTATTTTTGTTTTTAAGTACTAGAACCTCAAAACAGGCTTTCCTGTTAGGCGTTACTATTTCCAGTTTTCTTTTTCTTTTCGGTTTAATTCATTTGTTACTTTTCTTTTTAGTAGAATATTCTAAGTAAGCTATACAGTGTAGATCCTTGGCAAAAGTTATGTCCTAATATTTTATTGTAGAGTAAGTATTTATTTCTAAATAAAACTGCTTTTTACATATATAAAATAAACTTTTTGTGTATTTGAAGATATCAAAATACACTTATTTTATTATGTCAATATCATGTCTGATCTATTACTTATTCATCTATCTCTGCCGTGGACATAGGTAACTTTCCAAACGTTAGAAATTTGATTTATTATACATGAGAAATATATTTGTGTACTCAAGATGTTTTGACTAAACTCATTTCAAGGCAGTTGGAGAGAGAGAGAGACAGAGACGTAACCGACTGTGCTGATCTGTTTTCTGCAACCTTAAAGCTGAGTAAACAGAGAGTGAATAAACACATGTGTTCGGTATTAACATTCAAGTCTGAAATGACATTTACATTACTAACTCTAAGCTTTTGCTATTCTCCAAACTACAATATTCCCTCCGGCAATGTCTAAGGAAGTTGGATTTCTTGCTGTCTGTCATCTTCAAATAGCAAATTTAAAACGCATGAACTGTACTCAAGCGTAATTTGAGAAGATTGGAGTATGACGACTCTTTCGTGATTGGAATGCCAATAAATTACTTTTAAAGATTTAGAAGATCACCATCTTTACGTCTTACAACATTTTAATACATTTAAGTGATTCATAAACGGTAACTGGAACATTTAATTGAATTGATATAATTCTGGGTATAGTAATACATACATGCCAAATTTGTTTGCAATTAGGTGGAAATTACGTTTTTAATAAACGTGTTCACTAATATTGAGGTTGTATACTCCAAAAGGCTTGACAACCGCCATCTTGTAACTTTATAACATATCAACAAATTGTTTTATTTTTGCTATATTTAGATTTTTATACATATATTTAGATTCTTTCAATGTGGTCGTTTTGGTGTCTCGGAGTCATTATCGGCAGGATATTTTGTCATGAGTGTGGTTGAAATCGGCTGATCCCAATTAACGCTATCCAATATTTTGCTAGGATCTAGTAGTAAAACATCAGACTTTAGCCTATGTTCTGCAACAACCCAACCTACATCATTTCAATGTGCACACGTTATTAAATACAATGATGGGTGTATCGTGTAATCCAAAAGGATAGTACATTCTAAAATTTGCAGACATTAAATGTACAAAGCAGTTTAAAATGTAGCTTTGTTTTAAAGCTGCACGTTTAACCCAAAATTCTACAACCTGCATAATTTTATTTACGGTATACGTAAATCTAACATATTTTGTAACAACTACTGTGATTATCTAACATATTCGGTGACAAGTACTGTGATTAAAACTACCAATTTACACGGTCTTGCGAACAACAAAATCCCCTCTATGATTTGGCCCAAAGTCACCTTGGTGACTCTATCTTTAACTGGAGTAAGAACTTTCGCTTGTCCTCTCGTCCCGGTTAATACTAATATAAGTCGTAATTTTTAAAAGGTCCATTTTCCTTTAAAATCGATGGCTAGTTTTTATGGAACATATAGATAAAGATAGTTCGTTTAAGGACACCCGAAGGGATAGTGCTGCAATCTGTTGGGTAGCGGGCCATACACAACTAGTAGCCAGCGCAGCTAACGGTGACTGCCGGTCTCTCTCTCTCTCTCTCTCTCTCTCTCTCTCTCTCTCTCTCTCTCTCTCTCTCTCTCTCTCTCTCCCCCCCTCCCTCCCTCACTCTCTCTCTCTCCTTTCTCTTAAGGCCATGTCACACTGCCGTGGCGTCGCGTCCGTCCATCTGCGGATGGATTTTTAAAATAATCGCTATTCATGTTGTCAAATAGGACAAGTCACACTGACATAACCGACGTGGCGCAACGTTCGTCGCGTCGGCCACCGTCTGCTGCGCTATGCGGCTGGAGCGATCCTAAACGTCGGCGATGCTACGAAGGCTCGCGCATGCGCATAAAGCACCTCCCCAACCCCCTCACCGGGGCACCGCGCGCTCTTGCCACTGCCTACTCCTTTTATTTTATATTTTTAATAATTTGTTTAAAAAACCCTTGTGCGAAGCTCTAAAACAGCCCGACACTCCAGGATGAAATGACCGCCAGTTCTAGAGTTAATGAATACTCTGGTCTCATGTTTATATGCAATTATTTTATTTGTTATTTTTCATATTATGTTTGATCTATAACAAAATTAAATACGCCTTATTTTAAAAACAAAGACTTATACAAAACTGAAAACACCAACACAAAAATTACAAAATAATCCTTTGAAGTGCATTTTATATATAAAAACCAATATTTTTAAAGAGTTATATCAAAGTATTGAATGCCCTAATTACTAAGTTCATAATAGAAATAGTATTGCATGTAATAATGAAAATATAATTTTGATAATAATAATTATTAATGAATACGCTCCAGAACAATAAATTAATTTTGTAGAGTTATAACAAACTATTAATTCCACTATCAGTGTATATAACTAAACAAATTCAAAGTAGTTGATATGCATAAGCAACTCCTAGAAAGATGTGGCGTTGGCCGCGGACGCGGACGCGTGTCTGGTAGTTTGACGGGATTCGAGACCGTCCGCGGCATACGCGGACATTCATACTATGGATGGACGGACGCGACGCCACGGCAGTGTGACATGGCCTTTACTCGTCAACTACGTTTATCAAAGGGGTAGTTTTGAGATACATAGACAGGGAGAAACCGACAGTAGCGCCTCTGTTTTAGCAGTATAAAGACAGCGCCCATCGTGTATCAGGTTGTTATCATCCTCTCCTCAGTGCTGTAACAGTTATTTATCGACTAAAGTATTTAAAATCCTTTTTTCACTCAGCTTATATTAAAAACGTAATTGTAAGTACCTCACGATTGGACCTTAAAGCCGTTTGGACCCGATTTTTAAGAGTTCAACTTTTCTAGTTTTATGACGTTATTATTCAATAGCAGAATCAGTGGATCTCTGGTATAAAAATTATTCGTCTTTAATAGTTCCCAACTAGAGTCACTATTACACAATACCATAATCATAAGACAAATTGTTTTTATCATTCTACCAATCTAAAACTATTTTTCAATCACTGCAAAACCCTTGATGAATAAACTAATATTTAAATAGAATTATCAATACAATCAGTATGATTACACAAGACAATGAACCCCCAATAGAAGTGAGATCCCAGCCCTCTGTTATGAAGGAAGGTGGGCTCATGTTTTTGCTAATGACTTCACTAATGAGTCCTCATTGTTATTAGGTTAGCTCATCATTACTGTATTTCACTAACTCGGCGCTGTTGCTTTGATTTGCAGTTCTCCTTCTATAACGTCATTACAACAAAGTTTGTTGCGGATACGTTGAAAACATGGATGTCAGTTTGGTATAATTCCACTGGGTTAATGGGTTGTACGGTTCAATCCAATTACAAGCGTTAATGTTATTGAAAACTTTAATAATATCATATTCCATTCATATTGCCAGAATATTTTTAAAATTACCCATGAGAGTGAATGTAAAATATTTTAATTTTCAGGAATATTCATCTCTGGATGACATTTTCTGTATAATTTGAAATAGCTTAGGTTCTCACCTGTTATAAACAATTATTTTATTATACAATACGTCAATCCGTATTAGGATATTTGGATACTAGAAAATTTGACGATACCAATCAAAGTTTTGTGAACATATCTTAAATTTGAAATATTACATAGTTATATAATTTATAATGTTTTAACTCCATTATTTTTAAATACACAACATTAATGAACGGCGTTTATAATGTATATACACCTATATCAATAAAGATACTTTTATTTTAGTTATTTATCCGTCAACAAAGACCCCACAATAACCAAATCAAATTAAAATAATGTGTTGAAATGACAATTAATAAAAAGTGACTACAACTAGTTGGTTATTAATATTGGAGTAGATAAAAACCACTTTGAGTTACAATAACAGATACACAAATTATGAATACAATATAGCATTCATTCATATTAATAATATAACTGAGAACAATATTATAAAAATGAATAATTACAGATAACAGAATTATATAAATGTGAAGCTGCAAATACTTGTAAAACCCATAATAAAATTAATTACAAAAGTAAATCTGATAATCAATCTTAAGGTATGCCATTTAATAAGTACCTAGTGGTTTTATAAGTTAGTAAAAGATCTATAAGCATCGTAGGAATGTATTTTTTTTTTAGGAAACCTCTCGACTTGAATTTTATTATTATGTATATATATATATATATATATATATATATATATATATATAACATTATACAACCTGATATAAAACAATAAGTACCTTTATTTCTACTCCAAACAAATATATATATATATATATATATATATACCTGTATATACAGTATATATATTTGTTTGGAGTAGAAATAAAGGTACTTATTGTTTTATATCAGGTTGTATAATGTTATTTTTATATATGCCGTATAAGCAGCTCTCCTTAGCTAGAACTTCAGTTCCATTTACATAATATAATACACGTATTTAAGGAGCATTTCTGCAAAGAGCCGTTACACAGAGTTGTAACCCTTTGTTGTAAATGCTTCCTTGAGTTTCTACGAGCGCTTTCACAAAAGTAAGGTTTGGCTGAATAATTGTTCAGCGAAAAGGAATGTTTATAATATTTTTATGTTCATGTAAAAGATTCATAATTTCCCCCCTTCAGCATAATATGCCAGCAGTTACTTTGTCAAGAATAGGTTAGTTGAAATACTCAATGACCTAACAGCATATTGACTTTGGAGCATTTTATCGACCAATTAATGGACTATTGTTGCGTAAGATCCTTAAAATTTATGATCTCTATAGCATAGACAATGGACTTCATTGAACTATACTGTTGAGAGGGGAGCAGAATTGATATGAAGACATTGACGTCAAAATTGTGTATGTGCTTGTTTTCCGTTCATGTTATCTTAATTATGTTTTTTATAATTAAAATATGATTCATTATCATCGGCTTGTATACCTGTAATGACTTAGGCACTAATACTATTCTTTATTGTTTCAGACATTTCACACTCCTAGTTTCGGCGATGAAGATTTTGACATCCCACCGATCAACCCCCACCAAAACCACCCCCAAGCCAACATGGGCTACCACCAACAACCCCCTGTGAGTAACGCACGCACGCAAACGCACACACGCGCTCTAACCGTAATAGTCATTAGTTATTATGTGGGTGTATTTTTCCGACTTTTATTCTGAATCCCCACATCTCTCTCCGTCCTTTTTGTATATACTCGTGTTTTAATTAACTGAAATAGTTTCAAAACGTTGACATGGCAGTTTGGAATTTTTCTCTTTTGTTCCGACTTTTACCTTTTACACACAGTATTATACATTTTTTATAAACACTGCAGTTTTTCTGTTCATGTTTGATCTTTACTTTTTTCACTGTTACATGTGATTTTGGTTTATTTAACTAAACCAAATTATGATAATGTTGTTTTCAAAGGAGTGCTCTAATTAAAATCCTCGCTTTCTTCTTTATCGTAAGATACAGTTGCTTCTATTATAAACATTTCAATTGTTATAAAATATTTGTAAGTAAATAACTCATGCTCATTTAGAAGAGGATAAAATAATCAAACTATGCTTCAATCTGATAATATAGCTAGAATATTCAAAATGCACAGATTGAACATCTTAATATAAATTAAATTAAGTCAAATAACATCTAGAGATATTGACGGTTAAAATAACTGAGTGTCTAATCTAGTTATGGATTTGTGTAACTTAACTATTTTAGATAATCGAACACTCAGGGATACGTAATGTATTCTACTTGTATTCCCATTCAAGTATGGGCTGATGTCTTAGTTCCATTTAAGAGCTGGGTATACCATAAATGGCCCCACTAACACTTTTTAACCTCACTTTCGGTCGTAGAATTGGGGATGTCTCATTTTAAAGATAATATTATTATGAACTCACATTCCTGGAGGTTACAAAATATTCTTATCAAATTTTATATTGTTCAATTTTCCATTCCCGTTATATTCTTCATAGTTTATTTTAGTATAGTGTTGTCAGTTGTGATTCAGTTATTTATTTATTGTTGTAGTTTATTTACTGCCATTAGTTATTTTGTATAGTATCGTATTGATTGTTGATTGTTGGTTTGTTGGTAACAGGTAATTTAAAACGTGACTACCTTTATATTGATATTGATATAGCTATCTTGATGTATCGAAATCTGTAATTTAAAAAATGTTCTATTAGGCCTACTGTAGAAATATAATAAAATAAGCGGTTTTGTTTTTTTTATTTTTTTATTGGATATTATTTTAATATTAAAACAATGAACTGGAATAATGTTTAATTCTTTTTTAATAATCAATACATTAGCAACAAATCTGAAAAGCGTTTGGATACATAATTATAATACTCTTACAACTAAACATATCTTATTCAATTAAAAAACTAAGGTGTAAAAGTGTTTTAGTTTAAAATCAAGATGGGTGCCGGTACATCTGACTCTTTTTATTCCAAATTTTTAATCAACCTACCCCTACCCCTACTTGCCAACTAACTACATTAGTTTTTCCTGCGGTTGCAACATACATAACATTTTGTCATATTTCCAAAAATACTTTAACTTTAGTTGTAAAAGCTGGAAAATTTAAGACAGCAAAACTACCCTGGACGTTTTTGTTACAGATGTCAATGAGCATGAGTCAGACGACAGACAGCCTAAGCATGAGTGACCCTAACGGCTACCACCAACAGAACCACAGCATGTACCAGGACCACAGCATGGGCCTCAGTGTCAGGTATACCAACTTAAGCACATCTAAGTAGGCCTACTTGTGGAGCAATGCTACTTTAACACTTAGTGTTATTGTTGGGGACTCATGCTGATTGGAAAATGATTGCTAATGCCTGCTTCGTTACACATTTATTTATCTGCTTACAAAAGTCAAACACACAAATTGATCTTCTTTTTAATATTTATTTATTATAACGCCCCAAAAATTCGTATCTACATTTAGGCTATTTGCTAAAAAATCAGTACTGACGTTTCAGGACTATATACGATTTTTAATATTTCTTAATACATAGAGCTTTTTATTGTCTTCGTAATAAACTTCAGTATGTGATTTATTAAAGCAAACACTTACCATAAAACAAAACTCTGCTATTTAGTATTTAGAAGAAATCAGGACAGAGTAATCTGACGGGACAGATTAGATTCATAAATTATCTTACAAATAAGGCGAAGGCTAAAAATCAATTTATTTGTTTAAGGAATGATTATACTACATTTTGAGAGGATAATGTACTCAGGGATCTAAATAAAACTTTAGGTGCTTTAAATATGATGTATAACTTTTTTTATTCTCGTCCTGAATTAATGTTTGTCATATTTTATGAATTATATAAATGTACATCATTATTTTTTTGTATAATTATAGGAAATTACTTATTTCATTTTGTGGACTACCATTTTTATTGAGATTGCCAAAATTTCATATTTTACATAGTCTCTTGTTCATCGTGAATATCTTCGAACGTTAAGCAACTTTTAATCTTTCCTTGCATTTAAGACGTTTTCAATATTTGAAATGGTTCCATAAAAGCTCTATAATAACGTTTTGTTTTTCATTCATGTGTGATATGTTTTATTTTAAGATTATAGATTTCGCAGCATATATAGTTTTATTTTCAAATTGTTATCCAAGATGACTTTTCAGAAGTCCAGCTTTTGAGTTCTTTAAACAAAAGATCTTACAATGTGCAATAAGTATAAAATAATTTCTGTAGTGATTGAAATTTGTTAGGATAATCATTTAAATGAATGCAATATACAAGGTAACCTTTGAAATGTTAAGTATGAATTACCATTTAAAAAATTATAAATACAAACTGTACAAATTCAAAGTACTGTATTATGTAAATCTTAATAATCTGCATGTCTGCACGTGTAAGAGCAATTATGGAAGATTGCATAACCTTCTCACGCTAAGATACTTGATCTAACCATTGTCAGATGTTGAAATAACTTGTTTAATTGGAAAGTAATTGCTGACCTTTCACTAAGGAGATTGCTTTCATGGCATCGTGTAGAGTTTTAATTTAAAAACTATCCTCAGAAAACAGGTTATCCAACCACCTGGTCTCACAACAATGATTTGCATGCTGTCGGGTTGGTAACAATGGCTCAGTCATCTGATTTGTTGTTAATCCACTTGTTTTTATGATGACCATTCATCGACCCCAGATACAATCTTGGATGCATCTCATTATTTACTCTTCAGCAGATGAAGAATGCTGTCATTGTTTTGTTGCATTCCTCCCCTCCCTCCCCCTACTCCCCTCCACCGCCACCATCACCTGTCTCCTTTTGTGCTGTCCAAATGAAATCGGACAGCTGTTTTTTTCTGATTAAGGCCATGATTTGAGTGCAGCCAGAGTTGGAAATGCTGTGAAAACTTGTTTTCGAGCAGGAACTACTTTAGAGGAATATGAGAACTGTAAATGATTGTATTTGGAGGTATGGAATCTCAAGACTGCCGCAAACTCTAATTGTTGTATCTGAGCTTGGGCCACTTATAGGAGAAAGCAGTAGAGAGTGATAGCAATTCAGGTGGCCTACTATTCCTGCTGTTGGTAAGGGAATACTTTAGGAAGCACATCTAAAGATTCCACTGAAATGTTGGTCCAAACCAACCAAGAATTTTCTGTTTAGATGACAGATTGCAAGACTAGTTCTCTTAAGCACTTTCTTTTCCAAAAGTTATTATGAATTTCAAAATAGCCATGTTTTGGATTAAATCTGTTCCTTTTTACTTTTCCTCCATTTAATAAGAAGAGTTAATATAATTTTGTTATTAAATGTTTGTTTTCAAATTAAGTATTTATTGCTTTGGGACCTCTTAAATAAACTTTGTTTTTGAAAATATCTAACCATGTACCTGTAAGTAAAAAGGAATAAACTGATCAAATGCAGACGTAAACAGAATTTCGAGTATATTTCTCAAAATTATATTACAGGTGTATTTTTATTATTAAAGATGTTTTGAATGTTCTTAAAATGATGTCAAGGCTGAATTAAATGTTTACAAATCAAAACTCTGGGATGAACTGATTTGTGTAGCGAAATCCAAGTAAAACCGTATCATGCACAACTTAGGCTCATCTCTTCAAGTGATCTTGTTGGTATGTTTTAGCGCCAGCTACAGTAGTCCCCCACCCCCCGGCCAGCCCAACTATAGCCACTCACAAATGCAGATGGTACAGCCCCAGCATTACAACATGGGTCCACCATTCGGGCGGTCCCCACAGGGCCACTCTCCCCCTGGAGCCCCCCATCCCCACCATGAGACCACCACCACAAGCGATGACAGTGATGACAGCACGCCACACACACAACTAGTAAGTTATCCTTTGCCTCTGTAATGGAGAAACCACAGACATTAAACGGTTAATTGTACTAATCTGTAGTCAGATGTCAGATTTAAGTGTAATCTTAAACAAATAATAAAACTAGGTTTTTACTTTTTAATTTAATTTAAATCACATTTTATAATATTTAATAATAACTTTTGGCTATTAAAAGCATCCTGACACCTTACTATCAGAGAGAGGATGCATTATAATGTTGCAAATGTTAAGTTATTAGTTATTTAACTCACATGTGCCTGTACAGTATTGCCACTCCGAATACTTAAGACAGTTAACACATATTGCCGAAGTGTCCTATGTAGGAGTAGGGTAATGTGGTAGTATTATTTATTTTATATTTTGTTGGAAATTAATTTTTTCAGTGACTTAACCTTCTGAGCTCCAGGTGATGATGATCTGGTGGAGGTGAAGGGTGACATTTACTGTACAGTACATCACCACTTGGGGCCCAGAGGGTAAATCATCTCCCTAGTAAATACTTATCCTAATACCTTTCACCCTTGCCTTCTGTGACACAGTCAAACATTATTTAAAATAAAAGATTGTTCCAGATTGTGTTCCAAAGTTAAATACAAATTTGAAATAAAATTACCGCAATTCCTTATTGATTATTATTTTCTACTTCATGGTAAAGTTTATACCGAGATTGATCAACATTGAGTGGAACAGAAAATTCATGTAAATCTTACTTTAAAGAACTGATATGATGTCTGAAAGGAATGATTTCCGAACCTAATTATTTGAAACCCTTATAGTTTAAATATATGGTGTCGCAACAACTTAGTAGAACAATACCAGCTAACTTTGTGGCAAACTGACTGTTCATAGGAGCTAAACTGACTAATTTACAAATTTAAAATTTCCCCAGAAGAGTTCATCACTGGCTGATCAGACAGTTGAACTGATCTGGTGGTAAAAATTATGTTTGTCACTTACATTTGGGCAACCTAATGGATGTTGCAGGAGTGGTGCACGATCCTGTTGTGATATTTTAAGGTCGTGGTGGAAATTTACTCGGTGGGAGCCTATGGTCTCTGTGGGGAAGAAGGCTGAAGGAGATGTGTCTCAGGCCTCCAGTGGTAAAGAATAAGCGGTTCTTTAAGTGGTCGCCTGGACCTATGTTGTCTCTTTTTCTGCACAAGGACATGAAATACTAGTTCCACCCATTCTCCGCAACGGTATAGAGGCTCCTGCCTTCTTCTCATGAAATACACATGTGGGTCCTTCCCATCCCAGCCACTCCTTCCTTTCCACAAAGAACCAAACAAAAGAATATATTGTTGCATTATTCCTATTCCTGCAGACCAAAGAAGGTGTTTTTTAACCCAAAAAGTGCCCTTCAGTTGTCCTTACATAATTTCAGAGTTTTGGAAAGCAATGTTTTAAATAAAAGAAAATTCTATCACGTTGTTCTTTTAAAAACTACACCAAATATGTACAAAACACCAGTTGAGTACAAAATTAACAATTAGTTAAAAGATTAGCCGAACATAGGCTATTACGAATTTGTTGGCCTACACCGTAAGTAAATATTCATTTTATATCAGAAAATTCTATTATTTAATTATTGTAAGCTATTACAGCCTTGATGATAGTGATTAATATGAAATGTGCTAAACATTTTTAAAATTTTGTCTAATGATTGAAACAAATTATAACATTTTGCCAAAATACGTGTTAAGTAATAACTATAACATAAAACTTTACTAGAATTTGGACAGGCACACATAAAACTGAAAACACAGAAACATTAAACTAATTTTTAAACTCAGTAGTCAGTTCTACTTGTGTTTTACTTTCAATACCTCTATGCATAGGTCTATATCATTGGTTTTAACTGTCTTGGGTCTCATTGTTACTGTATTATTTTGGTTTAATTATTTAGGGATCAGCTTGAAATATTGCTAATGACAGATGGTATATTACTGATTTTAGGTTAGTCTTCCTAATAGTGTAGCATAACTTACATAATAGTTGTATAAGAAATATTTAAAGTTGTCTTTATTGAAATTGTGTGTATAATACTACAATATTTTAACCTGAATTTTGTATTGCTATAGTTAGCTGGTATGAAGAGACCGTCCCCTGAGCCAGCAGACACCAGCTTAGCAAAGATACAGAAGAAACCAAAAGCTCAAAAAAAGAAAAAGAAGAGGGATCCAAATGAACCACAGAAGTAAGTGGACTTATTGCACAACCATAATTTAGTTTTTAAAATAATCTAATCTTATTTTTCATGCCAATTTACGGTTCCATTAATGCTTACAAGTGTGTTAAGATTGACAAAAATTATACTGCAGTGAATGTATGAATGTGAATGGCATAGCCTACTGAGTAACAATATTCATAGGATGGTCATAAAACTTTAAATTGTTTTGTTTTGAAGTTTTTGGTACGTTTTAGTATGTTTGACATTTTAACTTTTTATAAATTGTCACAATCACAATTGCTATCAAAAATTTGATCTAATGTAAATAGTACTAAACTTAAAGTTTGCATATTTTGGTTGTAAAATAAAAGTATATGTAAATTAAATTGTGCATTACAGGTATCGTTTTAATCAAATAAAAAACATAAAATATAAAAAGAATATTTATTATAAATGCTCAAAAAGCTAAATTAGCACTATGTTCCTTGAATTAATAGATTTTGCCAGTATAAAGATAATTATAAATTTACAGTTTATGTAAAATTAAACTAATATTAAAATCAAAGCAAATTTTTTCTGAAACTATTACAAAATATGTTCAAAACATTTTATACATTTTGTTAAAATTTTAAATACGATATAATCAATATTTTGAATTGCAAATTAATTATAGGCCTGTTTCAAACTTGGAAAATGGGCAAGAAGAAAGAAAAACTGCTAATCCTTTATTTATGCACTATTTGAATTACACCAATGATTTCTTAGTTGTTCACTGTTATTATGGTTTGGCGACTGTCCATCTGTATTTATATCATCCTCATTGTGTGTTAAGATTGACAAAGATTATACTGCAGCGAATGTATGACTATGAATGGTGTGCTAAGTAATAATTTTTGTAAGACGGTCATAAAACTGTTCTAACACAAAATTTGTTAGGTCTTAAGTTCTGTGACGGTTATGTCAAAATATGGGAAAAATCTGCTCTCTTTACATGCTAGACATGATATTAGTATTTTGCTACTTCCACATTACTAGACAAATCTATAATGTTGAAATACCCTTAGAATACTCATATTTGTATTCAGTTGTATTTTTAAACAATCAAAATTAAATTTTTAAGATTTGAAAATTATTATAGATTGTGGTTTTTGTGCCAATTTAACACGTTTATGACAACGGTATTCCCGGAATTTTTTATTGGCCTTTGAATTTTCCAAAAATAATGGTATAAAACCGTAATCTTCTTTATGTTAAACATCTAAGTATAACAAAGAAAGTATATATAGGCTCCACAACTTTGCACAAAAAATTAATTCAATATGTTTTTCAATGTTTCTCCGTGTACTCCCAAGGGTTACCTAAAAAATTAATTTACCGTAAAAAGTAAACCATCCTGCATTCAACAGGATACACGATAGTATGTGGTGTTCATTAAAGCACGGGATCAAATTTAACAAACCACCAAGCCAGGCAAACAATAAAAATGCAGTAAGGAAATGCATAGCAACTTCTATGTCATTGTGAACGTGTTAAACCGTTTCATGGGCTGTAAAAGTTTTAAATTAATAAAAAGTTAAGTCAGCATCAGAGTACTATATGAAGGTTGTTAATTTGACACAAATTGGTGATTTACCTCTTTATCTCTTTGGTAGAGGGCATGTTAACTATTATTTACATTTCTCATAATGGTTTCAAGTATTTTGAGCTAAATAAATTTGTATTTGTTAAAAAACTACTATTTGATATTTTTAATTCTTTCCATACCCTTCTATTTTGTCTTCACCAAACCTAGCGTGACTGACAGTTAATTAGTTTCTTTCTTAAAAGATACTCCTATATTGATTTCAAGAAAAAACCAAGGTGTTATCACAGTTTTTCCAATGCAAATTGGCTCTTGGCTCACAAACTACAACTATCTTTATAAAAGTTGGCAAAACACAGTAGATAGCAAAAAGTTTTCTTTTAGTGATTTAATTGTAGAATCCGAGCTATTACAAATGAAATAGAATTCATATTGCAATAAGCATTTACTCGGCCGGATTTTGAAATATGATTCCACATTAAACCTCACAGAAGCTGTCAGTCAAAGTGAAAGATGAATAACACCGGCTAACTCGTGTGTGTTCGACGTAGAGAAGAAAACATTTCACTATAAAATGTAATCAAACATAGTCCTATACGCAAGGGGAAAGCAGATTTCCAGACTTATTTGAAAGCTCTTTGAAGGATCAGTTGCATATAAAAGAACAACGCATAAAAACATATCCAGTATTCTGACAGAGATCTCAATATATGTGCTGCTCGCCAAGTTATCGTTTTCGCTATTGTAATATGTACGCTGCAATATTGTTTTGTTACAATTTCATTATTTGTCTTGTATTGTTTTATATTTCTTTCCGACCTTTTTCCTCCTGTAGTATATTCACAGCTGTGCAATTTTCGAGGTATATTAAAAACTAAACTGACTGCTCAATTTTGTATTAGATTTCTCTGTACACTAAAGTTGATAATAATTCAACAAGCATATTGTGAACTGTTAGTGAAAACTTTTATTGTTGGTTATTATCAATTCAAAAGTAGAATTTTGAACAAATAATTCAATAAAGGTTTCCAATGGCTTTTTTGTGGTTACTATACTTTATATTGAATTAACTTCATGAAACCGATTGCTCTACAAATATAGCTTATATACAGATATTATATCAAACTTAGCTCAAGATTAAGTATGTATTGGTTTTGGCTTTGGTGACTAACAGTTTATTGAATTGTAGTTAATGTACTGTAATTTTTCAGTTTTAAATTATATACCAAGAATCAAATTCTGTAATTAAAGCTACACTATGATGTAACAAGAAATGCTTGTGTTTCTTGTAAATGCTCTGCTACAGCTATGCTAAACACAACTCTCGTCTGTTTTCTTTTTAACTGTAGAATAAAAATTAATCTCTCTGAATAGACTTTTTTAATAGTTATTGACCAAATAAATTAAATATAATGTATAGTTTGATTCCTGACTCATTGGTTACAAATAGGCAAGAAATATAAAATATAGATATAAAAAATACCTTAGTTATCTATTCTGAAATATTTCAGCGCCTTTTTATGTTCATGGTTATCACAATGGTTATGTTACCTAAATTTTAAATTTGTTGGCAAAAGCACATGAAGAAACAGACAGACACACGTTATATTTTTATACTTAGAGATTGTATGAAATGTTTAATAAAATCTAATTATACATATTTAGGCATCCTATACTTTTATTTTCTAGTTTCAGAATGTGTTCAACCTTAATTTCAAAATCAACTGAAAAATTTTAATAAAACACATTATTTTTGAAGGAATATATTTAGCAGATTTTGTTACTTGACTTCAGAAATATTTAAACCCCAAAACAATTTAATAAAATGTGTGGCAGCATTAGACTACTGGGAAATCTATTTCGCATTTGTTTCCCTCTGGAAAAATCATCAAGCGTGCAAAGTCAGAAAACTTTACAAGAAACTTGGTTTATAAGTGTATTGAAAACAAAATGAATAAGGAGATTTGTATTCAGCACGAGTATGGGCAGGCTCCCTCGTTCCATGTGAGTTCCAGAACACACTTTGTCAATCTGCAGGAAATGATTGAATCTGGAATGAGTTTACTTTGCGTAATGTAAAATGTACGAATGGCATATGTTCTGATAAACAGGGGGAATGAAAGGGAAATAATAAAATGAAATGTTTGCCAGCCTGCAGTTGAGAGCTCGTAACAGCTTTGTAATTAGAAGAAAGTGGCCCTTATAATGATTTAACTTCTGTGTAAATTATACGTCAGGGATATTCTCTCCTCTGCCACATGTATTATTCAGATTGTTGATTCTCTTGAAACTTTTGATACAAGCAGCTTTTTAACAGCAGCTGCAAAGTTTTACTTTTGTAATGAGATGCTTTTATGATTACGATTCACTAATTTTTAGTTCAGCATTGCTCATAAACTTTAATGAAACGAAACTTCTACACTTACAAGTACGGTTTTTGTTCTTTAACTGGGGTATAGAACATTGCTGTTCTTTAATGTTTGAGTAACATACGGTCACGGTTAAAATTAAGAATAATTACTTGCCAATTAATACTTTCGTACCGGTGTTGTAAACAATTGAAAAGAATGCACATTAAAACTTGACCAATTAAAATAGTCCAGGAGCTCAGAGCCAATTTGCATTCTAGCACACAGCCTTGTTTTCCTTGAAATCCACTAAGGAGGAAATTGATTATTGCATTCTAGTTAAGGTGGAGGTTAAAATGGGAGGGTATAAAAAGGTTTAAAAATATTAGACGATAATGTTTTCCTGAGATTATATTTTCTAAGCTTTAAACACTTGAAACCAACTGTCAGACACATGAATACATGTTCATCAAATCAGCATTAGCTAACCATATACAGACTCTGAAAGTGAGGACTGTCAGCCTCTTTATCTAGTCGTCTGGTGGTGATATAACTATTATTTATGTGTCTGACGGTGGGTTTTAAGTGTGTCAAGCTTGAAAAAATATAATCTGAGGATAAGGTCATGATATTTCATTTTTGTAATCCTTTTGAAATTCTCCCATTTCAACCTCCACCAAATGCTAGTGTGGCTGACAATACATTTTTTCAATTCCTGTCTTAATAACAAGAAAAACTATGTTGTGCACTTATACTCTCAGCTCCTAGACTATAATAGAGGACATCATAAAACAGTGGAAAATTTATGAATCTAGTATTTTAGAAAGCTCATAAATTATAAGTCTCATCTTGATGTACACTGATTGTTTCAACTGGGTGTTGTGTCAGGAAGCATGTTATCTTTTTTAAATTACTCATATAGAAAACAAAATCAATAGCATGATTAAGTTATCAAGCATAAAACAATGAGTTAGCGTGGGATTGAACCAGTAAGTCGGTTTGAATGTCATACCCAACTATCTTTGCAAAAAACTAATTTAGCAGAATAACGAGTCATCAAATAATATAGCTTTAATCTGCACAAATTAAAGTGAAAATTACTAATATAACTGTAATATTGATGAGTTTATATATTTTTCTCTAAATAAACTCTATAAAACAATCTAATACTCAAGTAATTGTGTTTTTCTGTGTCATAATAATTTTAACAGCTTTGATAAACTCAGTTCTATTTAGACAAAGGTCACCCTAGTACAATCACATTGGTATTCAGTTTACTTTATTATTTGTTTTATTTATTCATTGTTTTACTTTATTATTACATTACATTATTTTTTGAAATTTAATAATAAAATTCCAACTATAGAATATAGGAATTAAATAGGATATCTTGAAATCCATTTTTAACGCATTTTATTTAAGATAAACATTCTAGTTGGTATAACATGTATCTTGATGTGTTCATTGAAACCTCCAGGGTTCCAAATATTAGTTAATCATTATTTTGCTTCTTTAATTTAATAAAGTGTACTTAAAACTTATTGTATCAAGCTGTATTTATTCAGACAGTTTTTATCAAACAATTATACATTATTGTGATTTAGTTGCAAACTTAACAATGAAACCAATACTTATAACTCTTTGTCTAAGATGTAGTGAATCCTTAAAATTAAAATTATCCACCCTTTTTATATAAAAAATTTCAAATGTTCAAGATTTGGATTTGACATGAAGGGGCCGGGATGTCTTCTAGTTAATAATTAATTTCAGACAGTTCTGTTTTGGTTAAATAAATTACTGCTGCAAAAATAAAGTGGGAAATAGTCTGAAGTATGTCTGAATGTATCCCCAGTGGTGTATAAATGTTATTATAGAGCCCCTCCCCTCACTCCCCATCCCACCCCCTCATCTGTATTGTTTTGTTTCCTATTCACTGGCTTCAATCCACTTGCTGGTCCAAACATTGAGATTTATCTCAACTCTCGTAAAATACATCTCTCAGTCTGATGTACTGCAAGAAATATTATATTTTCTGATAAATAATATGCTTTTGCACTTACAGTAATGATTTAAAAGTAGGTTTTATCAAGATGAATGTTTAATGGTTTCGAAGTAGTTGTACATTGCAACATGTAATGATTTGTGTAGCGATGTTATATTTTGGAATGTTTCTTGATTGTATCACAAAACGAGTTAATTGTGCCTTGGTTTTGATAAACAATTTTGTTATTTCTGGTATCATTTGGCGGATCCAGAAAAGAATTTTAGGGGCAGAGGACATATTAGATCTAATATTGTGTTCTTATTATTATAGTTATTGATCAAATAAATTTCACTAGCAACAGTCACTTGTTAACAATAAATAACATAACCTGAATATAAAAGTGCGATTACTCATAACCAAATTTAGCCTAAAACGTAACAATAACAGTTGTAACTGAATTAGCTCAACTACTTAAAAGCTATGAAGGTTATTCAAGGGATACCTGGAGGTAAAAATGTTCTCCCTGCAAAGGTCACCCTACTAAATTTATGTTGGTAACTGTAGTTCTTACTATTTAGAGTTTTTAACTATGCCAGCCGGAGACACTGATTATCAGCTCTTAGGGGTTTATTACTTGGGGTTGGTATCAGTAATACTCTACCAAACCCCAGGTGCCACCCACTATCTTAGGGGAGCTCAAGCCATTTATAATTTTATAGTTTATAAAATGTTGGCTATATTACTCAAATTGTTTATAAATTACGAATTTAATCATGTAAAATCCATATACAGATAGGGTTAAAAACAGATTTTTGACAAATTCTTACTGGATTAAAAAAAGTGCTATGTAAGAAGTTGAACTGAATACTATTAATACATAAAACTCCCAATCTGTGTGTTAGGCAGGAAAAAATTGTTAAGTAGAAAATAAGTTATTGAACATTTTATGTAAACTAGGAATGGAAAACTAAAGATATTTTTGTCCATATTTCATTATAGTCCTTATTTTTCGTGGATATGTCTACTAAATGAGTGCTGCGATAATATTTTAGAGCATGATGCCTCTTTCGACACCTAGAAGCATCGGTATACTCAATATATCGTAGGATATCATAACTTTGAGCATGTTTTCATGGATAATGGTTTTCTTGTATAATGTTGATTCAGTTCTTACTTTCGTATTTTTATTAGTGATACACCACTGTGCAACTACACAATGTATTAACATGGTATGTAATGCAATGAATATATTAAGACCTGTGTACTTTTCTTTTAATTTTCCTAAAACAGGTCTCTTGTTCAATGAAGACAATCAACAATAACACTAAAAAAGGAGTTAAGGTTTTAAAATAAGGTTGAATTTTGACATCCGCAGTTAAGTTCTGAGTACATTGTTGCAACCAGTTAATACAGTGTTGCCAACAATGGACTCTTAAGTTGAAGGCTTCTCCGTTTTATCTAATGAGTTCAGGAGATGAGAACCGAACTCGGCATGTTGATTTCATTCCATCCATCTTGTTTCGTTACGCGGAGAACAGCACACAATTGCACTGCGAATACATCTCACTGACTGATGGCCTCAACATTAGACTCTTCGTCTGGCTGCCAAATTTAATTTGAAGTGATACATCTTTCATCTTGGAATGTGTCATCTATGGCTTAAAGTTTATGGTAATTCCAATCAAGTTCTCAGATTATGTGCAAGAAGCACAACTGTTAAAGTTTATAAAGTGTTGAATGATTTCCTTGCTAACCCATTTACTAAACATTTTCTGTACAAAATAAATGTAGTTTCCTAACAACACGGTATTGAGACATGGCATTGTTGAGTTTCACAGTGGTTTAGAAACGTAAGATCATGTAGACATCCCCAACTCGGGAACGGACAAGACGAGACATACAATAAACGTGGAACCCCCATTGTATTCTATCTAAAGGCAATCTTATCAGGTTCTGTTAATTACAGTATGTCTGTTCATGATCATGAGACGTCATACTTATTGAAAATTAAAATAAAAGTGTCTTTAATATCAATAGAAACAAGCAAATGAAATAAAGTTTGAAAAATGGCCAGTAAGTTTAAAAAAAACCTTCATGTTTATAATTTTCTATTTCGGATGGCTATCTATAAAGGAACATTTCATTATAAAATAACATACTTATAACTAAATAATATTAAAAATTATTAGTCCAGTTAATAATGTGACATGAATTGGAGTTTTCATGTAATTTTATCTGCATTCTCCAATCAGTTAGATTATTTGAATACCAGTGTTAAATACAACTAAGCGTAATCACAACCTGATATTTTATTAAAATCATTACAAATTACACTGAAAATAAATATGAAAGACTACTTGAATAATTATAATTTAAAAAAATTACTTTTAATTATAAATTTAATAAAAGTTACCTATGACTTTTATTATTGATCGGTTTTGTTCAGTCATTACATTTACTGGCACAACGTCAGTGTTGTACTTCTTGAAATGTAACAGTTATAAGTCTTCTCTTCTGTTTAGTGGCCTAATTAATTAAGTTTCCAATTTTAGATTATCAGATGACTCTCAGTTAAACCAATTAGCCGACATAAATTAAAATATCCATTAAAAGCATAATATAATGGCTGACAGTCTGAAGTCTGTCTGAATGTATCCCCAGTGGTGTATAAATGTTATTATAGAGCCCCTCCCTCTCTCCCCACCCACCCCACCCCCTCAGCTGTATTGTTTTGTTTCCTATTCACTGGCTTCAATCCACTTGCTGGTCCAAACATTGAGATTTATCACAAATTGTTGTAAAATACATTTTCTCTGATACAATACAGAGTTTGAGTTTATCAGTTGGTAGGATGAAAATGTATGTCAGATGAAATGCATTTGTTATATTTTATATTTAATACTTTGTGCAATTTTTTTTTTCATAATAAATATTTGAATTTGGAATGAATAAGTCTGAATTAAAGTTTGCAATCTTTCTAAATGGCTCTCCAATGAAATACAGGGATTAATGAGATCAATTTAAAACATTCCTGTTGTAAATTTTATGTTAAAATGCTTGTTACCAGTAGCATCCAGGTAGTCCAAAACCCATTATGGAAGGGAAAAATGAACTTTGACTATTTTTTTAATTATTTATGTAGTAGACTATAAACTAACTAGAATATTTACTTTTCCTAATCAGGCATGGGTGCCGCTTCTCTCCTGGAATATCTGCAAAATGTGTTTCTAAAATTTAATAACGTATTGATGGCCCAATTATTTTTCTTCTTCCATATTACTTAATTTTTAAAATATTTTTTTTCTTTGCTGTTACATTGTAGGTACCCTATAATACCCACTGTACGTCTTCCAAAAAATGTTTTAAAAATCATATAGAACTTCTTATTCTGCAAACGATATGTGACAGGAACGTATTTCATTTGACAACTCATGACAAATGGTGTCCCGGAATTGATACTGGTGCTGTGATAATTTATTTTGTGACTTCTCATATCGTACTGTTGTCTGTTACGAGTATGTAATGTGCAATGTTTTGGCTTCAGTGTTAGTTTTAAATAAATATTGAAAACCTTTGAAGGAAGTATCCAGTGAAGTCTTAATATAACACAATAATATTTAAATCTTACGATGAGAAATCATAACAATTAGTGACACATTTTGTATGTATTCCAAAATGCAATGAACTCAGGCAAAATGAAAAACCACTAGACCAGTGCCAAAAAAAATGAAAAACGATTCCATTATTATTATTAAAAGTCAAATAGATCAGAACACTTTATCAACGACAACTTTAAACAGTAATTTTTAAAATTAAATAGAAATAAGGTGCTAACTTGAAGTCCAAAATAACATCACATTATCGTTTTAAAGGGCTTTTATGCCCGTGATATTGTAACCTGTTATTATAAGTATTTTAATAACAACTGCTCCAAACGCAATCTTTTTGGTTTGTCCAGGAATTAAGCCACCCAGCATTTATCTGTTAGAGACCCACACACAGCCTTACCCCCCCCCCATGCTACAATAAAATTTTTTTTAATGTTTATCCATGTAAAAAAGTATTATGATAGATTTAGATTTAGTATTTCTAAGTTGGATACACACAAAAGAAATTCACTGAAATTTGTTGTTAATTGCTTTTCTAGTTTGTTTAAAATAATTTTACAAATGGTTAAAAATGAATGGGCACAAAGTTGTGTAAAAAAGTGCTCTCAACTTATTTGAATAATCATTACAATAGGCAATTTGATTGTTTTGAATGGGTTCTGTTGCACTAAATTGCCTACAAGTCTGTTCAACAAACCAGATGTAAAGCTAGGTAAATCTAGGACCACATAAGGTGATTTTTTTACTTTATCCTCGTATATAATATATTTGATAAAGTGTTGTAATGAGAAAAATGTATGATTTCGTCTTTGAAATAGAAAATTATCAATGCGTAATATTTATTAAATTAGGCATTTAAGCACAGTTTCTATTTATTTTTGGAGAACCTTTTGATTCTTAAACAATTCTTTAATAATAACATTTCCAAACCATTTCATGTACTAGGTCTACTGGTTGATGACAAAAGCAAAGATTTTAATATAAATTTTCTATTGATGTTAATAAATGTTTAACATGTGTTCTGTATAAGGATTTCATGAGGATTATGAAAATATACATGGGAATTCACTGAAGCTCAGGGAATTGGCCTATTGAGAAATCTTCATAATTTAACCTCTTTCCGAAGTTAATGACAATACAAGTTATCTTATTGTTACATACATTACTAGTTTCATACTTTTACAATATTATTCTTGATTAAAAATTATTAAATAAGAGTTTTGTTTCGTTCCAATACAATACAAAAATTTCAATTCAAATATGAATTATTTTTAGAATGACTGTGGATATCCTGAGTAGTATAGTCTCATCATTATTTAAAGAGAACAAATCACATAAAAGGATTTTTTTTAAGAGAGATTCCCCTTTCTTGCCTTATTCTGCCCCTTCTCATGGACCACCTTTCTGTGCAGTACCTTATCAAACAGAATCAGAGGTACAGTACAAGGTCGATTGTACTTCAAAAAAGTACAATGGTCAGAAACAGGATTTGAACCTGTGTTACCTGTAACTCAGACCCAAAGTTCAATGTCTTAAATTGCTCAGCAACCAGTTCAGCATTACGTTAATTTAATATTCAGTAGCCCAGAAAAAGACAATATTGAAGAAAAAGTTAACTTCATTAAAAAAACTCCTACACTACTCCTTTTTTATTATAACTCTACTGTATGTAAATTAACTGCCATGTTATAACATTTCTTAACAGCTTCACTACCTATGATACCTATGATGTACTGATTTTAGAACAGCCGGAATAGTATCAGTGACTGTCCGCCGCAGTCAATGTGTTAAAGTTGTCTAAATAAATATTTTAATAACAATAATTTATTTGTTCGGTTTTATATTTCTGAACATTTAAATGAAAAAATCCTAGATACAAACTCTCGTACTGTGTTGGACGACTAGAGTTATACTATATTGGAGCCATATTTAAAGAAAAAACAGGTAAAAATATTAATTAGACACAATGTTTTGAGCGTTGTTTTCAGAAATGTGCATTTCATTGCTGAATATACCCACAAGAGTGGTGCAGAGGAAGCTTTCTGAAGCCCTGCAAGAGTTTTATAATTAGTGTTCTAATTAGAACATAGTAGTGCTTGAGATGATTTAACTGCACAAAACGTTGCATGGCTGGATATATTGTTTGAACGGTTGTTGCAGTAGACGTTTTCCAAGAAACTGCTTGATTTATTGTTGAATGTCACGTTGCTTAAGAGTCCATGTTTATAAAATCAGTTTATGCAGTTCTAGTGGTGCAATCTGTAAAATGTTAAACAAATTTTTAAATCTCAACAAAATATTTGCAGTCCAAAATGGACAGTCTTTCCTCTTTTAGTCTTTCTGTGGTATTTAGTAGATAATATACTAGATCATGTGAAAAACTTAATTAGTAAAATAAGACAAACAGTTCATCCACTACAAGTTTGGCAGTGGTGATACAGTGTGCTATAGTCAAGGCAGGATTTGAATCTACCCAGACTATCTCTAATTCATTCTGAAAATCCAAAGTCTTCTTATACCATGTGGCCACCGGTATGTTATGCAATTTAGTATAAATGTCGTCATTTAATATAAACTGTCACAAAACTTCTATTAACTTCTCATCAACTCAGTCTTGCTAAATAATTGACTGTAACATTGGTCAGAAGAAATCAACAATGTTATCTTTAAAGTAAGTTTTATTTTTTTAATTGATTCACAAAAATTGTGTCTGAGCACCAAATTCAAATCAAATGTTATAAAATTTGTATTACATAGTAGAGATTTCTATAACCAGCAATTCAGATTAATATTACTTAATAAAATAATGACATTTATAGTTCCATTAATCTGTGGTTCAATGAAAAAAGAAATTAGAAACATACATAGGTTTAATGAGAAATTTACATCTGGCACAATCTGAAGAATGTAATATCTAAGTAAAATGGTATTAAAGAAAGTAAATTTAAAGTGAGTACCTATATATAATTTGTTTATGAAAAAGCAGTCCAAAACAAACAGTAATAAACTTTTATTTCATTTCCTTACATAACTCAGAGGAAATAATAAGTTGTGTGACACATTATACTCTGATTCTATTATGATTTTTGTTTGTAAAAATAGAAATAGTATTGTAAATGATCTGTTTATTATGACTCATCCGCATACGTTTTCTTTTTTTTTTTTAATGATTTTTTCAAATACTTTAAGAGCTGTTATTATTGTTACTGACCATGTTTCTCTGCATTGTTCATAAAGTTCTTTTGTGCATATCTATTTCTACTGTTTATCCTTTATTTTTAGGCAAGACGTTCCGCAATCAGTGACTGACATTAATGTTCAGAATTTTTTAAGGAAAATATAACCTTTACAAATGTTTTTATCTCTTAACTTAACATCAATTTCTTATTGAATTGTCTAGAAGTCGGTCTTGTAAAGCTGTTTTGAATGTAGTTAGATCCTTTTAAATTATAGAACAGTTATTCATCAGGATAAATGCTCTTGGCAATATATCAGGGAAAATTTACTTTACAACAGTTTGCGATAAATCTCAACGTTTGGACCAGCAAGTGGATTGAAGCCAGTGAATAGGAAACAAAACAATACAGATGAGGGGGTGGGGTGGGTGGGGAGAGAGGGGAGGGGCTCTATAATAACATTTATACACCACTGGGGATACATTCAGACAGACTTTATACTACTACTTTAGTCAGTTTATGATACAAACTCCTAACTTTTGTAATGAGATTGTTCATAAATTAATAATTTTCCAGACTAACTTATTCTACATAGAGAATGGCTAATAATTGGATTCCAATTAGTTGCAGCCATTTCATCAAAGAATTTATTTTCAGATTAAATTAAAAACTTTTATTAACTTAAGATAAAGAATGTGACTTGATTGTAAATCTTACAATCTTACTCTTACTGATTGTATAAATTCATAACCAAACAATTCAATTTAAAAAAACCGTACTGGTTTTAATTTTGTTCATTTGTACCGTTTTAACATTGTTTTAGTAAATAATTAAATTTGTTAGAGATTTTACAAGAATAATAACAATATCTATATAGTACAACTAGTATTTACCACATCCTCTCACCTCTCTCACGGTTAATTAAAAAAAACTAAATCATTGATTTAGGAGTGATAGATTTGTATCAGCTACTTCCACCCAGTTTAAGAAGGGATGAAAAGCCTCAAGAGAGTTGTTGGTTTGACATGGCAGAGGATGAAATCTATTTATTTGGTCTTAATCAGGTTTATTATAAAAATATCAATACAAATATCAGAATAGAGTAAAAATTTAATGAGACAATTTAAGGGCTCCGTCATGTCCCACCATCACATCATCATCGACACAGTCCTTTCACATAGACATGTGACATGGCCCCGGTAAAGTTGTCTGAAAAAACCAGTCTGAGTACGGGCCTGCTTGTATGGTTAATAGCCTTGTTTGCTTTTAAGTGTAGTAATTTTTATTACAGCTGGAAACATACCCGAGGGAAACTGAATATGCTAATTACTACTCGTTAATCACCACAACATAGTGGATAGGGACATTCCTGTAACTAAATAAATAATGAGAACATATGCATATATTAAAAAACTTTCATGTTTGAATCCATATGAACCTTTTCATAAGGCTATGGTCTACATTTATGGACATCCTCTACTCTACTTCTAATACACTGAGTAATCAACCCCTTCAGTTTTTGAATATTCCAGTATGTTCTGAAACCAACATGAATTATTATGTCCTCAGTCTTCTTGGTTAACAGAGCCATAACAAATATTTTAGTAGCATTAAAAGCCTTGGTTGTTCTAAGTTGGTTTCCATTGATTTTGCACAAAACAGTCGTAAACAATATTTTTGATTCTGGATCTGGCAGTTGAAAGACCTGTAATGGTAGATACTACTTTGTTTGCTATATTTTGAAGAAAAGTTTTAATTATTCAATATTTTCATGTTCAGTACATTACAATAAAAATGTATACATAATTATTTAATGAGTTTTTATTGAGCATTTTTTGTCATTGTATATTAATTAGAAATGTAATTTCAGTATGTTTGAATTTAAAGAATTAGTATAGATGAAATAAATTCAAGACATTTTAAAAATAAGTTAGTTTAGGAGATTTTTTTATAGCTTGTAAAAAATACTTGTTGGATAATGAAATCTTTTTACTATCATATTTTTTCACCTAATAATTTAATTTGTATGTAAACTAAGTAAAGTTATTTATTTACTTTAGTTATAGCACATTTACTGACCATTGTTTTATGGTATTAAATGGAGCTGATCATTTATAACTATAACTATGGCTGTGGCCAATAACAATATGTTATAGCACAGTTGGTGTATTTGTATCATTCAAAAGCGAATGAAAAAACAGAATATACATGTTTGTCGTAATATGTTGTATTGGAATTCGAAGAATCCCCATATTGCAGGCTGATTGATATAGAAAAGCAATATAGCTGAGCGAAAGGTTCACGTCTGACTGGAAGATTATATAAGACACAATCACTGGTGGAGACAATGCTTTCTATTGGCGGAGAATATTGGAATATTTCCACGTATCATTGGCGGAGAGATCTCTATCTCATTTGTCTGCACTGATGGGACTTTTGAGATCATGTTAACTTTTCACGGCTTCCTTCATCTTCACGTGTAAGGCTTCAGCTGCTCAGTTCTTGACAATTCATTATTTTTTAATACTCTGAAGTTAAAAAATGTGATATAAAAATGGTTACACTTTTTATTAGACCATTATAAAGCCAATATTCTGATTTTTCTTATATCTTTATTAACTTGCCCTTTGAAATTCAGTTATAGGTATACATTTAAAACGTTAGTAATACATTGTAAGTCAACTAATTTCTTAAAAGTAGTAATCAAAAATGATATGACTGTTAAAAATTGATTTTATGAGTTCTTAATTAAAATTTTATTACATTAAATGTACATAGGATCAGTTATTTTTAAATTTAGATTTTCATCTTTGCATCTTGTAATTTGAGTTGTATAATTTTCTCTATGGGCCACTTTAAATAAAAAAATTTGCGAAGAAAATTATATTGGTAACACATATAACCTCTTTCTTTTGTACTGTATAATTGTTATATCACTAGTACAATGTTGTATGAAGACAATTGACAGTAAAATATTTATTTTTTTTTAGCATCAACGATTCAAGACAGAAAGTATTAACTAAAATGTTAACCGTACTATACATATATTCAAATATCAATAAGAAACAGTATCTTTTTACAAAATGTAATATTTAATATTAAATATAGGATGAAGACAACATTTCATATATATATATATATATACTTTCTGTTACTAAATTGTTTGCTTTTCAAGAATTTAGTGGTATTGGTCTTTTAAAATCTAAAGATGTTCTATTTAGATGTATAAATTATAATTTTTACATTTGACTGTACAGTAACAGAGTACAGTAACAACTTATTATTAAAAATAGGATTTCAAAAATATCAAAAAAAAGTCTCAATTAATTGTGTCTTATACTGATTTAAACTACTAAAAACCTCCAGTCATTAATTAATTTCTGCATGTTTTAAATAAAATAACAACTACTAAGGTATTGTTTATTAGTCTGTTTGCTAACATGTTTTTTCACTGATTTAGGAGTCATGAAATTAAACAACTAATTACAGTGGTGAACACGACGGTAAACGCTAGCGAGATATTACAATGGAACCCATAGACATGAGGGAGGTAGAAAGACATAAATGTTAATACATGTCAGACTGTAAGATGTGTTTGCTGTAGACTATTTGCTCCCCCCTCCCCCATCAACCCCCTCCCCTCCAAACTCTAACAAGATGGCAGAAAACAAATCAATAAAACATGCAGATCTCTTACTGTCTTCAACAAAACAACTTTTTACAGAAGGATTTACAGAGATATTAAAATATCTGATGTTGCCTTATTTTCTAAAACTGTTTCAGTGCTGTAACATCGTACCTTGTTTTATCATTCAATCCGGTTTGTAATTTTTTACCGTCTATGATTAGTTGTTTAATTAATTATTGACTTTGTCAATAAATTCTTTAAAATTAATAATAAAATCTTTTAACAAGTTAGTACAATTGTATAACTGTATGAAGATAATTACTTGTGTAACATTTTATTTGCAATCGTTAAAGATTAAAATAATACATATAAAACGTCAGAATCAAGGATGCATGAGGCAATTCCAGACATAAACGTGATTCCTCTCACACAATGTTTTAATATACTTATAAACATGAAAATTTGCTCAAAATCTAGTACAATTCATTCTTTATTATCTCATCAGCTGTTCTGGTCCATTTCAAGTTTAGGGACAAGTTCCCTAACCTCAAAGTATAAATGGAATAACTGATTTTTTTCATAATTGTTGAAAGCTATAATGAAACTGTCTCAAGGACAATTAAAGTTAGAAATATGCTTAGCTCTTCAAAATTTATAATTTTTATTTCTGTACCCCTTAAAGAGCTGAAGAGAATTTGCCTGTAGTTCATTAGCATGTTTTTAGGCATTTAAATTCAAATTCTGTTTTTGTCAAAGTTAAATTTATCTTCTATTTCTTGATAGAAGAAATAAAAACCAATTTTTTTCCAAAGCTCTAACGGTTTTACAATGGATACACCATATACACGGGATTGCCTTACGGTTATAATCGCGTGTTGTGCACTGCATCATAAGACAAAACATCAATAAAAGAATAGCACTGGTTTTTATTGATTTTTTATGTGACATGCAATCTAATTTCCTTCCTGACATGCATTCCTACTCATTCATAGTATTTTTGTGAATTATAATGAACACAATAAACTAGTAGAAGACAATACAGATATTCTCGTACATCGCGTTTACTACAATTTCGATGGTATGCTACGCTTTAAGGGTTATGTGTATTATTACAACATTTAACAATTTTGTAAAAGTTCTAAAAAACTCAATTTTGTGCCCAGTTTTGTTCCAGTGAGAAATATAAGTGGAGTCTATACATTGACTAAGGAGACTAGCCTACACTCCAAGCAAATTACATTGTCAAGAAAGTTAATCATTTAGATATTTATGAATCATGTCTTTAAATGTAATTATCATGTATGATAAAAAATAAGAGATCAAAATGGTAGGCATAAGGTCCTGATTACTCTTAGGTGAAAACATTCAAGATGATTACTGTGCATTATGTATTAAATGAACAGGGTTGAAATAAAAATGTTATAATCATGAACAGAAACATACTTTTACATGTTTCATTCAGACCATAAACACAACACAACATCATATGCTAATCAAACATCAGAAGTAAACAAGATAAAGTAAGTGTTAGTAATGCAAATCATATTGTTTACTTAACCTACTTGGATGACACAACAATTATAACACTGTGATCTTACAGAGTATTATATATGACTAAAGTAAGGAACAGCTTATTGGTAACAATAAGGATAATTTCGGAGTATAAATTAGCTTTGAGTACCGTAAATAAAATGTTTAATTGTATTCACTCAATTATTCTAAGTAGTGTTCAAAGAAATTATAGCAATGTTTTTATTAAATCCATTTTCATATTCTATATAGCAAATAACATATTGTCAGACATGAAAAACTTAAATAAATGATTCTGGTTCCTGTGAATCCAACTCCAGGGTTTAAAGAAAGCAGAGTCTTTCATTTATTTAAAAATATGCAGATAGGAGGAAAACAGCACAGTTCATGTTTTATTGAATGGTTGTTCAAGATTCAAATCGGAAACCAAAGCAAATATAGAAACGCTTCTCAAAAACTAACAAATGTTCTGCAGTGAATGCTGTTGATTTATAAATATTCAATATTATTAGTTTATCATTTCAGGACTGTCTGGTTAACAAAACAACCTTTTCATTTGCATATCGTATGTATGATAAAATTTTAGTTTAAATCATTCCGACCGTATAATTACACAGTAATAGATTTTGTCATATTGTTATTTAAGTTATTAATCAGATATTACACATTACATTGATTAGTGCAATTATAGAGTTTATAATATTTGTTATATCTCCAAATAATGCCAAAGGTAACTCAACAATTAAGTATCAAAGGAAGCATTGTTCTTTTAAGCTTAGAAAACAAGCACCTTATGATAAACTGTATATGTTATAATTTCCTTGCGTGTTTCATCAAATAATTCTTACAAACCTGGATTTTATGGTAGTTTGAAGAGAATTTTATTATACTATTCAGTTGGTTGGTAAACCTGGCTGATATTTCATTGCACATAGTGTTGGAATCAGCTGTTTAGTGAAACATTTATAACAAACAATTGTTTGACAAGGAATACAAACAGAAAAGATATACACGTGTATGTATATTTAAAAACATTGTTAAATTGAAGTGAAAATGTCTTTTTTCAGGTTAAGGCTATTTTAGCCTTCTTTTTCACTCAAACTCCAGATATTATACACCCTTGTTTAAAAAATATTAATAACAATTAGTTACAAACTAATAAACATAATAAACAAATTGGAAAAAAATAAAGAAGCTCTGTACACTATTTATTACATACCATTAATATAAAAGAAATACGTTACAATTTAAATATATTCAGTTACTCTCTTACAAACTAAACAGTATACTTAACAAATGGGAAATTAATATGAACTATCTATAAAACATTAATATAAAACAAAATAAATTAAAACTTAAATGTATTTAGTTCATCAATCCAATTACTGATAGACTAGAAAAGTTATTAGTTATTATACTTATGTAGAAACTCAATCATTCAACCATTCACACCACCTGACCACACGCAACCCACAGACACCACCGACCACCACCCCTACACGACCCGCAACAAGTCCTTGATCCATCGCCCCAAAGCAGGAATCGGGTACGGCTCTCAATATTTTATTTCTAGGCGCGAAGTTAGGACTATAATGTCCTCTCTACCATTTAACCTAAAAAAAATAAATACAATTATAAATCATAAATCTATTATAAGTTTATGTGTAAAGGTGGGAACCATTTCCACGTACAATTTTAAATCTAAAATATGTGGCTTGACTCAAATTCACACGAAACTCGTGTAACTCATTTCCATTTAGAAATGGTGTAAAATTGTTATTGTTCTGCACTGAGTGGTTTATAATAGCATGAGTAGATAATTGAAGGGTTGGAAAACTTGCCACTTTCAGCAACAGAACTGGGAAGTTTAGTTAAAAGCTGGATTACAGCAAGTTTCATACGGAACGTTTATCTTACGTCTTGCGCTACTTTTTAGCTACGCACACAATCAGATCTCAGCAAATCGAAAGGATACATTTCTGATCTGGAAAGTAGAACGCTAATACTTCCCTTTCTGCTGCCCTTATAATGGATCCAATCTTCATACAATGATCAAAGGGCTGAAGAGGGATATCAATTTCTGTTCGGCGCATGTGGGGGAGGAGGCAAGCTGAGATTATGTGATACACACTTGTTCATAATTTTGTTCTAAAGCTGATACACAATAAAAGTGTATTTTTTTATATTCGCTTTTTTTACTTTCTATACTTATTTATTTTGGTTGCAGATTTACAAAGTGTACTTTTCCATTGTGTATTATGCACTTGATAGTTGTACTCGTATATGTAGCGTCTTAGAATTTCTTTGAAATTTTTTATAAATAACAAGCAAACTTGATGTTTACCATTTTTCCAAGTGAAGTCAATATAAATTTTTGATAGTGCTCCTTTCTTGCTCCAATTTAATTAATATACTTTAAATATTTTAGTTTTATATTTTTCTCAGTATATTATTCTTGAAAGTTTTGATATGGGATTCAGAAATTATAATGTTTCTGTATCAACTTTATTGACCTTTATATTGTATTGCTGACCTCTGTTGTTGCTATAGAATCTTTCTGTTCAGAATCACTTTGTTTTAAATCTTCAGATCTTGCTGATTCCGCCATCATTGGTACTAATCTTTGGCAACCATCTTCATTTTTTTATTTGTTAATCACTCCAGCTGTGAAAAGTTACTCCTGAAAAAAACTTCTTCCATTATGACTAAAATTAATAAATCTTTGTCTTCCAACACTAGAGATTGAAACCTTTTTTTTGTGTTCAATTACTTTCTTAAAGAATGTTTTAATAGTAAAGAAAATTGTACACAATATAATTACAGTTACATTTTAAGTAATGCAACTGAGTTATATATATTTAGAGATAATATCCTATAATCTATACTATTAGGCCATGTAATTAATGAAAAATTAATGATCTGTTGTGTGTTTTACTCTGTTTTATCTGTTCTTTGTAATTTTGTTTTATGACTGCACATCCATATGTTTAATTAATTTAACCACTATTTTACATATGTAGTCTTGAAAGCAAAGAGTAAACTTGATAGTAACAAAATTTCGTATTTAATTTTTTTTCTGAAATCACCGTTGAACACAGAGTAAGAAAATGTCCAGATAAGAAAATTAAAAGTTTTATTAAAAATATACTTTTAACTGTACATTTTAGCAAATATTTAGTGTGCAGTGGATGACAAATACTGTAATGCTGATATAAAAGACAAAGTTGCAATCTAACTTTTACTATAAATTTAAAGACTACTATAAAACCCATCTTAGTTGTCTTTTGACAGAAGTAGGCTTCTCAGACTGGGGAAACAAGGCAAAATCAACAACAGCACAAAAATACTAAAACCAGACTAAATTACAATATAATATATGTTTTGTAATATATTTAACATGGATTACCATATCCACGCTGTTATGACAGCTTATTACATTTTAATTATAGTTCAATAATTGAATGTTCCATTTTATCAAAAATCTAATTGGCATAGTACTTTTGGTTACTACACTTCAAATGTAGCAAGACAGTTGAAATAACCAGAATCATATTGAAACTGTTTGTAACCATTATTATCAGAAGATAGAATATAATATAAGTGTGAGAATGTTTTGTGTTCTCTCTTATTTGAAGTTCTCAATCTCTCGAAATGTGTCGACATAAGGTCCCAAAAGGATTTGTAATGGAGATGAATCAATTCTGACGTTGCTTTGGAAACTGTGTCGAAAGGAAATAAGCTAGTATGAGACTGGACATTGGTTCCTGGGTCGAAAATTGCAGAGTTATTGCAGGGGAAATGAGCCGTAATAACTGATTGTAATTGAATGTCTGTATATGGCTTTTCTGTATAGAGCCACCTCTCTGAGTCCTACTCTGCCGGTCTATGTAATCAATGTAATCACTTTTTATCGTACCTGTCAATGTTATACAGTTGAATATGGACTTAGTGGACTATGAATCCTGTCATGTTTCAGTTTGAATTAAAACTGTATAACTTTATAAATAAATCATTCACTATATAGAATTAAAGTATTATAAATTACGAACATAAAGGATGTATTGCAATAGAATTTACAAAAGTATAAACTATAACCTTGCATACTATAGTATAAAGTGAAAGATTAAAATAATAAAAAAATTGAATATTCGTTTTATAACTCAAAATATTAATCACCTGAGAAATAGGTACATTTTAAGAGTTTTAAAGTTTAAACTAAGAATAAAAAAATTTAATGCTCATTTTAGAGTTGGTCGAAATTTTTGCTTTTAGCATTAAATTTAAATTTGCACTAAACGAGTTCTTGCATGTAATTAAAATGTTAAATTAAAAAAAGAAACTGTATCTCAGAATTAACTGAACGATAAGTGGATGCTGTAAGATTGTTAATTAATATTTAAAATGTAAAACTGAATATTTTCAAAGTTTTATTTTCAGAAAGAAAGTATTACGTCAACTAAAATAATATATTTAATCAAGAACTACTTGCATAAGGTCTCTTTTGTTTCAAAATGTTTTAAGTAAATTAATTATCCACTGTAATTTAGTACTGTTTGTGTGCAGACAGTCAGAAATGAAACATTATTCTAGTTGTAATATTCTTTTTGGAATTTATTTTCTATGAAATGATTCATGTTGGTTCTTTAGTAATTACTTATGGGTTTCCTGATACAGTATTAATTCGATACAAATGAAAACGTAGTAGGAAACGATCGTTATACATAAAACGTAATTCATATGCTGGATGTCAACTTATGAGTCTTTCTCCTTAAACCTTAAATTGAGTTCTCCTGAAATATGTACAAATTGTAACTTATTTTGTTCTTTCCATGAGATCCTCAATATTTTCTATTTCACTAACATATTATAATCCTTGATACTGTTTAAAAGATCAAACCAATCCATATTATAAACTGTTTTAGTATAATACTGTTATAAATGAAAGAAACCGTCTGATGTAAAAGAGATGAAATGTTTATTAGAAATTCTAGATGTGTAAAACATAGCGTATAAAAGAAAACTTAAAATAGTAAGGAAATGTATCAAAAGTTACTGGTAAACACACAAAACTGGCATTCCAAAACTTGTGTCATCAATTAACAACAGATAAAATTAGTCTTCAGGATTTTTATAGTAACTGCTGTATATTACTATACTATACGTTGATGTTTTTCTAATGAAATTGACAAATTTTTATTGAAACATCAAATGTGATACACCAGTCTCGGGTACTGGATTAATCTTTATTTTAAAATACTGAACCAAGCTAAACATATAAAATATTTGGTTTTCTGTGAATGTGCTTCCAATTCTAAACTTCACTTCTCCTCTGCACCACTTGAACCGTGAATTTTTCAGTTGTTTTTATTTTACTACAAAACAATTTTGAAATCATACTCATTAGTAAATGAATATTCTTACTCATGAGATGCAGCAATATTCAACATTATATTAATATGTGAGAAAATGTCCGAACCGAGCACTGGGTATAAATAAATGTATTACAATTCTCTAATTAAAAATGTAATATTTAAATGAAAGAATCCATTCCATAGATCACTTTATTTCAAAGCAGCTTTGAATTCAGATGTAAACAAAAGTTGCTGAGAGAGAATATTTTAACATTCAGTAATTTTCAACCGCGAGTGAAACAGGAAAGGTATTCACACTGTCTCTCTCTCTCTTTCTGTTATATTGAAAAACTTTGCAACAAACACCTTATTTGAAAAAAGCTTTTTAAATAATGAGTATTATAAAGAAAATCTTGAATAAAATAACTGAGTCTTTATCAGGATACGTTTATTGTCAGATTGTCATAGTTAAAATCCGTTGATAAACTAAAGAGCATAAAAATGTGTCCCTTTGTGTTTCTTTTTCAGTTTCATTAAACTTACTATAACTTAAATAACTACAATTTTCATACTTTTGTTTTTGGTATTCACAAATTAAATCGTTAAACTGGCAACATTTGATTGATGATAAAATAACATGTAAATTAATGCTGGGTGCATCAAGGGTAAGAAGTTATCCACTCTCTGAAAGTAGTAAATAACTTCAAGTAAAGTATCGTAAAGTAGTAAATAATTTAGGTGCAAAACATCCAATTATATTAAACTAAATTACAATGTCATTGAATTGTATCCCTTAGGTTTGAAATATTGTTGAGAAGTTTCTTGTTAGCAAAGGCAATTTAGGAAAATATGATTATAGTACAAATTGAATACTTCTGTAATTGATTTATTGTAACATTTTCAGGAGAGGTGTAGACTTTGTAGTTTGTTTTACTCAAAACTAAATTATGAATAACGCTGTCTTACTACTAGAACAAGTGTGACATTTTTACCTCCCTACTAATCGGCAATTATTGTTCAGTCCCTTCGCAGAATTTCATAATCACGCTTTGTGTAAACTCTCAAATAAAAATTAGAATAAACATTGTCTACTCTTGGGATACAAAACACTCTACATTGTACGCACTTTGCTTACCAAACCAAAAAATCTATACTGAAATGTAAGGATAAACCTGTATGGACATAAACTACAAGATTCTATCATATTTATCTCTTAATACTTTAGATACAAAACATCCAATTATATTAAACTAAATTACAATGTCATTGAATCGTATCCCTTGGGTTGGAAATATTGTTGGGAAGTATCTTGTTAGCAAAGGCAATTTAGGAAAATATGATTATAGTACAAATTGAATGCTTCTGTAATCGATTTATTGTAACATTGTCAGGAGAGGTGTAGACTTTGTAGTTTGTTTTATTCAAAACTAAATTATGAATAACGCTGTTTTACTACTAGAACAAGTGTGACATTTTTACCTCCCTACTAATCGGCAATTATTGAATAGAGCATTATTTTCAACGTTATTATTTAGCTCACCAGAAAAAGAAAAGAAACAGATTTTAATAGACTGTAACCCTCTGCATAATATTCTGTCCTGGTTAAGATTTTCACAAATAGCTTTATATCGGTTCAGTTTCTATTAATTTATTATACTTCAATTAGAGTTTGTACACATTTATTTTTTACCACACAGTAGAAACATTTATTCTCCCTCTAGAGGATTTTATGGAGTAATTCAATTCTACAATTTATTTCGTTTTTTGACAATTATTAATTGACAATTAAAACGAATACTCGCACATATACAGTTCCATTTATTTCTTTAAGTTTGAAGGGTTACATCTTTTTCACTTACTGAAATAATCTCAATTTCTACCGTTTCAATATTCTTCCTGTCCCAATTGTTGTGCTTGCTTGGTATTGTTGTTGCTCAAAATGTATACAAAAGTAAATGTCTTTTTTTCTGTTTCAGACCGGTATCGGCATATGCCCTCTTCTTCAGGGACACACAAGCCGCCATCAAGGGGCAAAACCCCAATGCGAGCTTTGGAGAGGTCTCCAAGATTGTTGCGTCAATGTGGGACGCCCTGGATACGGAACACAAAAATGTAAATACAATTCCCGTCCATGTCATGTATGATAATGTTTGGCGTTACCCAACATCAATTTTAAAATTTTTTTGTGTAATTTGCAAGACTTAGGAAATTTTATGAGTCACAACTACCAGTAGGTCAAGCTGTAAAATAAGCTTTCTACATTGTATTATTACTAAATACCATATTACAAGTTTGGCTGCACAGTACTTTGAAGAGCCATATTGTTATTGTACAATTGCCCAATGGTCAATGAATTTCTTGATTTTTGGAATACTGCCTAGACAAGTAAATAACATTTTGAATATAATCTAGCGTATTACATTAGGTGAGTTAATTATTTTGTTATTGGTAGGGAGGTGTATGTATTAAATAGGTACCACATAAAGTTCTATAAAATTAAGACAAATTATCTAAAAATATATCCATATAAAGAGAACAACATAAGTGTGAAGTTTAAATTTTGCTGCTCTGTAACTTTTGTTCGACTTTTCACATAGTCACTGCTACACCTTTGCCTTTCTGCAAAAAACATTTTTACTTTATTGAGTTTCATATAGGCATTACAATTTCTTTACCCATTTGAATATTTCTAAACAAGTTACAATTGTAGTCGACAATTTCATACTCAGACTATGAAATTTACATGTGTTATTATTAGTTACTAAACAAAATTTTTAATACTTTCATAACGGTGACGGCTTAAACATGGCTTCCTTGGAAATGGCAAGTAATTACCGACTTAGCGCTAAGATTTCCCACTGACTCCTTAATGGGGTTGTTATTCTCGGAATAAACAGCCTCTAATTACAGTTTCTATGAATATATTTAAAAGTACTTATGATAGTATTTCACCGAGAATATCAAGCCATTACTTTTCCTATCTGAAGAAGGTTCTTGTGCCTTTTGTACAGTTTTATGTCGTCGTGCCCAACTTAGTTACCTACATCTAATTACCACAACACAACTACATTTTTATACATTCAACATCGCTAGTACATCATTTTGTGCAATTATGAAAATGTAATAATAAAGTCAGCATACTATATTACTGGTAAACAAAATATAAGTACTGTATTCCCAAATTATTTGTACATTAATTAAAATGGATTTATTTTCAGTGAGTTACTATATTTTTAGTAGAAACTAACCTAATAAAATTATCAATCTGGTAAAACAGTCCCCTTTCAGGATGAGGTAGCAGTTTATCTGCTAATTTAATGAAAAAGGTGAGCAGGCATATATCTGCCCACCTGCTGACTTTTTTGTAATACTCATGTCGTATTTTCGTTATTACAAAAATACGACAAACAAAAATTATGTTGTTGTATATCCTTAGATCCTTACAAAAGCATTTCATAACTTATATTTGCAGTGCAATATAACATGCAGTGTCAATTTGGTAGTAATGTTACATTTCTTTTATAAAACCTTATTTTTTAACTCATGCTAGTAACATTTTTTATTTTAATTGAAATGAATGTAAGGAATAGAATAATGTTAATTGAAACAGTAAAAACTGTTGTTGTTGTAGTAAACTAGTGGTAAACTTTAACAAAATTCAAGTAAATATATGATTTTCAAACCGTTCTACTGAAAAACAGTATTAAAAACATGACCATGTCATAGACAATTCAATTATGTATAATTTATGTATTTACAATACTTAGTAATCTACTTACGATTTATTTATGACTACTAGACTTGCCCCATTTTCACTGTTGTCTTCTTTGTATGTCCATTATGAAATTTGGTCAGTTCAAAAAATGCGTACCTAAAAATTTTCAAAAATTTGTTTACATTCTGAAAGAGTTAAAATGTTACCATGTTCTATTACTGTATGTATTATACGTTTAGTATGCAATTTAAATTTGAAACACACAATGTACTTTAGAAGACAAAGGTCGTCTGAAATGTTGCTCGTGGAATGCACAAAGGGTGCTTTGAGAGGGAAAGGAAATTGAGAAAATGTAAAACAGGAAGGGAGGGCTGAATGCACCTTTAGAAGAAATTTCAATGTAAGATATAATCAAAGATTCAGTACGATGTTTTGAGTGTGTGTGTTTGTGTGAGAGAAAGAGGGGAAGGTGGAGGGGAAGAAGAAGAGATGAAATAAGCAACAGATAGCAACTCCCCCTCCTTAGGAATGGTAATCTATTTGAACTCATTCTTTATTCACATGCTAATAAAAGAACTGCAGACTTTTCTAAAGCTTTTCGCTTGAGGGGAAGAAATGTGTTCCCGTTATAAAAGAATTTGTGAAGAGATGTAAATAATGTAAACATACATAAAGTGTGCTTACCGGATGTTTCAGACCATTTATAATTTCGGTTCATCCCATTTCATTCACTCTGTATTACTGGGATATAACAAGGCTCGGTGTATATACTAAAAAACATTCAACCATACATTTAGGTAATGTAACCTAGTAGGGAATAATTTTATCGATACAAAGTCACATATAGCAGTCATAACTATAAATTTTGCATCCTATTATTTTAATGCCAAAGATGAAATATAAATCAGTACCTGTTTTTCTGGAAAGCAACATTTTTATGTTACTAGTCCACTTATCAGATGACATTGAGTTCCTATATATGGAACTGAAAAGATTCCCAGAATCAATAAATAAAAGAGCTTTACGTATAAACTCAAAAATTACACTTTATAAAGTAGGATTTGCTAAAGAAAAATGGGTTTTTTTCTAGGAGATTCATAATAAAATAAATGTATGGATTTTGAAGTTATACCTTTGCATGTTAACGGACATCATTGTGACAGAAAAGCACCAATGAGGTTATTTAGTGTTTACAAGTATTTAAAGCAAGTGTTCTTTTTTCCAGGTATATAAGAAGAAGACTGAAGCGGCCAAAAAGGATTATTTGAAAGCTTTAGCGGCTTATCGAGCAAGCTTAGTCTCTAAAGTGAGTACAACAGAAATGCAAACATTGGATCTTGACATACAATTATTGAGAAATGAGAAGAGTTTTCAGCAACTTGAATATTATATGACACTGGTGGCTTTACATTACTGATTTAGAATTAAATTTGTTGGACCCTAAGACCTCAGATACTCTGGATTATGGGTTTTCAGACTGTTTTTACAACTCAAACTCTACTCTAAACAACAAATATCTCTGAGCCTTCTCAGGCCTTTTTAATTTGTGGCAACCATAAATTTATTTGTACCATTGTGTAAAAACTTGCAATTTTTAGAAGCAATCATGAATTTTTCAAATGAAAATTCTCTTTACTTAAAACAAATTACAGCTTACATTTTTTAATTTATTCCATCCATTCATCGGTGAATACAGAAATTAAATCAAATCTGATATCGATCTTTCCTGATTATTTTTATTTAAATAACTAGAATACATTTTTCAAAGTGAAAGTACCACCTGAATAATTTTAAGTTCATAGTAATACTTTTTGGTTCACCAATCCGTTGATGTCTGCAGGGTGCTGGAGAACAGGACAACATGTACGGAGCTTACGGTGGGTACGGAGGAGGGTACAGTGGGTACTCCCCACCTACTGGGCTCCCTTCCCCGCCCATGCCTGCCCCCTCCCCTCAGCAGATGACAACACTCACCAACATGAATAAGAAGCCCCACATGATGGCTGACAACAGGGCAACCAACCAACAACAGCAACAGCAACACAGTCAGCAGGTCTGTCCGATGTTTTTGTCTAGTTTCCAAGTATTTCTTGTAGATGTGTTGGATAGGATAAATGAAAAAAGTCCAAAAAATTGAAAAAAAAATAGCTGTTTTATGCATGTTTTATGATATGTGTAGAACTGTTATATGTTTGAATTACTGAATTAGAAATCTCTCTAAATCAGATTTTGAAATCTACAAAAAATATTAGGTGTCACATTGTTCTGTTGGTTGCTCATACTAATCCAACTAGGAAACATTCAGTCTTAACAAGAAAAGAATACATCTCATTCACCAAATAGTCTTGGAGAACTCATCACAGTGGTCCTTCATCTGTTTAAGTATTTGGTACGTGAGTTGTGCAGAATGTAAGGTTAAGAGGCACATAGCTTATGTGGAATATTTTCACGGGGGAAGTTGGTACCACTACATTGTAGTGAGAAGCCAGCAGAAACAAATTTACCGTCCCAATCATCAGTAGGCCATTGACTGATGTGTTTAAGGTTAGAGATGGCCATTTTCATTTCGTTTCCTGCTAAATGTGAAGTGCCCATTGTAATACGCTACTTAAATGTATGAATGGAGCTGCGATTGATTACAAAGTCATCACATTTGTGAACAAGACACAGCGTACGACAAAATTAGTTGCAGAATTTCATTGCAGAAATATGTTTGCAAAGTATTTTTATCAACCATTATTCCATCAGTTCTTTTAAAAATTTTAAATGATCATAGGAAATCAATAAAACTAGATTAATTGATTTTTATGGACATAAGTGAAAAGGTATTAAAATAGCAAACCTACATGCATGTATGGAGTAAGAAAGAAATACTACTGGTGGTCTGAGAACTAAAGGGAACTTGCTAAATATGCCTTGTGTTATATGGTATAATAGAAAATTCTAAGAATATATAATATAACATATATCAATTAGTTGAATGTCTTATTGTCTCCCTGATTCTATCGTGATTTTCTTCCATCCTCATTTTTAAGTAAAATCTATTGAGAGCTTGTAGATTGCTAAAGTAGATGCTTGCTTCTCAGGGCATGATGGGTGGCCATATGGGACAGCAACAGCAACTACCGCAACAACAACAGCAACCATCACAACAACCTCAAACAAACAACATCGGCTCAAACTACATGCAACAACAGCAGGTATTAGGCTCTAAAAGTTTTACTTAGCATTAACGAAGGTATGTTAATCAACATTCAAGCTAATCCGGGAATGTTTGTAATATAGTTTGATGTCAAAATGTTAAATGAACTAGAGGTTTTATATGTAGTGTTTGTTCGGTAAAAACTGTGTAATTTACAAATACAGTATTGTAAATAAAAAACATAATTTATGCCACAGTTAAGTTACAAGAAACAAAAATGCTAACTTTTCAATATCCACTTTCAGATCTCTACTTTATGTGGATGAATAAAGTTTACATAATATTATTTAGAAACAAAATAAAGTTGACAAATTGTACCAAAATGATGCAACATGCTAGTCTGGAACATTTAGTATTACGTGTTTTCTAAGTCTTATAAGAAACATTAATTTGGCATGTTTTAAACTTAAGTGTATCATGATACGTAATCACTATTAGTGAAGATGTATGAATTTGAGTACATCAGAAAATCTTGAACTCACAGCTGAAATAAGTTTACTCAACCTCAAAATATTCTTCACATGATTGGAATTTTTGTGTCATTCATAAAAAACAGTTGATTTTTACATTCTATTTTTGTTTAAATATTTGGCACCTAATTTTCACTTCAAAATAATAACTTATAATCATTAATTGTACAATATTTAAAGTTTATTACAGCTGATTATGTATCAACTTTAGTATGGATCTCGATTGAGACCAAAACAAAGTTTGAAAAAATGCTTTAGTGACTAGAACATTTTGAGCCAGTTGTGTGTACCTCGGTTTCTATATTAAATGTTTATCCTTTCAGTTGTATTAATGTCACTGTCATGGATCTGTTAAAACAGTGGAAATGATAAAGCAATTCTCAGAATATAATTGTCTTAAAGATGAATAATTGTAGCTGCAGAGTAAGTGTAGTGGTATTAGCGCTTAGTTGGTAGCCCATGGATGGAAGCTCCAATAATTGAGCTGGTTAGTGGTCTTGGTGTTACAGGGGGGCGGTGGGTCAGAACCCCAGCAGTCAGTGAGCCACCCTCTCAACAACAACAACCACCCTCTACAGTGTATCCGCCACGGCTGTCCCAATCCTGCCACCACCAACCCGGAGTGGGAGGACGAGTATTGCAGTAATGAGTGTGTCGTCACCCACTGCAGGTCCGTGCACGACACAGTCTAATGTATAATTAGTACAAGGATAAGTTAGGTATAAACAGGACTTGGTGTTCACGGTTGGAGTATCAGTAGGAATATTGGTTGTGGGTGTGAGTGGAGTGGACTGGTGATGTCTATACCACACCATAGCAATTATCAACCGTGCCTGTGCAGTTTGTTGTTGATTTTTCAATGAACAAAGTGTCAAGTTTAATTAATTAATTTCTCATATGACTTTACTCTGCACTGTTTGGGGAAGAACTTTGGTACCTTCAGATATCATGATCAAATATTTAATAGTGATTTTCACAAATATAACACCAGACAAAGTAAAGATTTTGCCATTCCCACTCATCATTCGGCATTTTTTTGCAAGAAACCTCAGTATGCAGGAATTAAATTTTTTAACAAAATTCCAGAACATATTAAGGCTGAACCATCATTAAATAAGTTTAAAAAAATACTTAAGGATTACCTAACAATCAAAGTATTATACTCTTTTAAGGAATTATAAATGCAATAAAGTAAAATTAGCCTAATTTTAAGAAATGTTGAATACTTAAGTTAATGACACTATTCAATGTATTGACTGTAATACCTATGAATAAAGAATTATCTTAATCTGAATCTGAATCTGAACCTTGCACTACAATTGTGAGACTTCTAAGTTAGGAAACAGGCTTCAAAGTGCAAAAATAGAATCTCAAACCGTGTCAAAGTCCAGGTAGAAGTTTTACATTTTTAATCTAACTGAAGATGACCCAAGACTGTACGTTTTTTTTAAATATTGATGTAGTAAAACAAGTTATATGGTTATAAGCATTCAATTATCAATTTTTTGATCTCAGCAAATTGGGTGCAAAGTAGATGAAAGGACAAATCTATACTACCCAAACTTGACATATAAGCTAAGCCTCCACTTGGATTCTCATTTCTGCTATCGTTACAAAGAATGAAATTTATTGATCTGAATGGAGTAAGAACGTATATAGATAACGAAAACAATTAATTGTGAGGATTGAAAGATACCGATCCAACTTTTGGCATTCCAGTAAGTTACAATGACAGAGTGGATGTATATGTATCCTCTAGACACCTAGTGACATTTTTGATTGATATTTGTCCTGATTTTTATTCTGCAAATATGTGCTGTCAAAGACCTGCTAAGAATTAAAAATATAGAATATGTTATGGGTAGCTACTTGTTAAGTAACTTTAAAAGTTGTGCATTGCATAATGAGGTGTTAGTGACTTTATTGCTCAAAATTAGACTTGTGTTTAATTATTGTGTGCTTCTTAATCTAAGATTGTAAAGCTAGTAGGTGTGGAATACAGAAAATATTCATGAAATTTATCTTAATATTCTCTTTCCAGGGTTCACTACTGAAGCTAAATAAAAGATGACCAACAAAATTCAAATTGATAAATAGCTTTTGAAACATAGTTTTCAAGCCATTTAAAGCAATCAGTGATTATTTGAAGTTCTGTGACATAAGCCTGATTTATCTTGTTCTGCCAATTTCACAGTCATAACTAGTTTAGTCTATTTATTTTCTAGTTTTAAAGCTAAATAGTCAACAAAACTTTGGTAAAGCACAATATTAGTAAATATATTAGTGACTGTTCTAGAACAGTATATTATGTTATATCTGTTTTTAAGTGTTTGATTGTGTCATAATAACCGATGGACTAACAGAAGACTTTGTGAATTTCAGAGACGTGTTCAACTCTTGGGTAGCCTCTAGCCAGAGTGGCCCGTCTGTGACATAAGGTGTCTGGTGTTGTTCCTCTGTAAATACCGTACAAAGACTGTGACCCCGCCCAGCCCGGCCCTCCGCCCACTGTTGCATGTTTTGCCCTTTTTCAAGTGAACGCATATTTACATATTGTAGGTAGATTAGTTGTTAGATAATTCTCATCAATATATAAGGCAAGGTATAAAATGTTTATATTTTAAAAAGTGATAAGTTAGTATTTATGTTTTATGCTCATGTTGTTAATTTAATTTTCGAGTCTATGTATAAACATTTTGTAATGATAGAGATTTATCGAGTATTTTATGAATATCGACGATTGCAAGTTAGAGATGTACAAATTGTTTTAATACCAGATCTAGATTATACCTGATGTTGTTTGATTTTGTAGGGCCACTTAGGTGATTTTTTATGTTTTATAAAGGCGTGTTGCCCTTGTAATGATAACTTGGTTACAAATCATTCCCTTCAGTTCTGGTGTTATTTTTTAAAGTGTAAAGTAATTAATTAGTAGGTTGTTTTTCCAAAAATGTACTTGTTGATATTTTGAGAAATCCATAAACGTTAAAATTACAAAAACATTATGATGTGTTTGTGTTTTCTTTGTCCTTCATTTTCTCACTATCTTCCAGGTAACGTCTGCTGCAACAGTGTTTACAGAACAAAATGAGAAATAAGAAGGTGAAGTTAGGACTATAAATGCCTCTCTAACACTTAACCTTACATTCCTGTGTCTATAGAAAGGAAAATGGTTTATTGTGTCTTCACTTCTAATACAAAAAACAAAACTATTTATTAGTCGTATTTAGGCTTAGAGGATACCCATGACCATTCCACCTTCACTATTGAACATTAACGTAAAGTAAAACAAGAAATATATAGCCAGTACGTTTTCAGGAGACACTTAGCAATTCTCTCTAGCATTTGAATTTGCTTTAAGGTCCTACAATTTAACATGTTTATTATAATCTCTCATGAAAACATTATTGTAAAATTAGTTTTGTAATTTTGGCTCTTCATTAACAATAGCACTTGGTATTTTTTTTTTATTATTTGGCATAGTATAAAATTAAATTAAACTACTTTTAATTCTAGCTAAGGACAAGACTATGACATCATAAAATGTAGAATGTAACATGCTTTAGGTTATTAAAAGAATTACTTAAATACCATAAATAATATTTTTGCATCATCACATTTGATTTAACAGTACACTATTTTTAATTCTGATTTCATTCTACTTGCTGGTTCCCTTTTATACCTTTAAGATCATCAGACAGACATTTTGAATTCAGCATGCACAAAACTACAAGAAACAAATCTTTCATTATCTTCCCATCTGATGAAGAGGCTAGATTTCAATCTTCAAAACGTGTTATATGTCAATAACAAACTTTAAACTAACAAACCTTTCAATTTATCCACAAAAATTTGGACATAGCTATTAGCTAGGGTTTCCCAGATGTGGTCTAGACCTGGAGGTTAGATTTGTTGAGTTTGATCATTGAATCTTATTAATGAGCCAATATTTGTTAACTATGCAAGCAAGTACATGGAAACTAAGAATAAGAAGGATATAAGCAAGAAAATATAATAAGATGGGTGCAAGCACCCATAAAACTCTCCACCTCTTGAATTCAGCCAAATCTAATACTTGGTACAAATGGAAAGATTTGCCTGACCGAGTAAAGTTTCTGTAGTACTAACGGTAATTTTATTCCGCTTAATGAAGTTAATTGTAGCTGCATCTCATACCAATAATTGTGATTCTTGAAAGTGGCAGAGCTGGAAGATTCAAGGTATTTGTGATTTTGAGACAACCAAATTCTGTGTCAAGTGATCGTCAAAGATTAGAAGAAGAGTTCTTCAACATAGGAATTCCACTTAACACTCAATTGTCAGTAACATAGGTCATCAGTGTCAAACAGTTGCTCTGGTGCTATAGTCCAATCATTCATTATCAAACAACCTAAAACCACTGGGTTATATACAGCATCATATGCTTTATAGAATCACCATGAATTCATTAGCAGCACTTTTATCGTGTGACCAATAGTCTCTTGAAACAGTAAATGGCCAAGGACGAAACATACAAACACTGCCATGTCATGCACATTCTGGTGGGGAAGCACATTAAGGAAATTAATGAACTTCAAATATTACCAGTCTGAAGTTCCTAACCATAGTCCAACCATGCAGTTGGGATAGATTTTAACTGTCTCTAAGTTTAAAAGCATCCATTGTACTTTGAAGTGATCTAACCCACAACTTCTCCCAAAGACACACTTAAATAGTTTTTCTCCAAAATCATGAGGAAGGATCTTGAGCTTATGCTTTGGAGATATGGGTTCAATCTTTTGTTGGTATTTCTTGACGTACTCAAACTTGAACACCACTATGAATAATGTGTTTGCAAATTGTACAATTTGCTATATGTTTAGCATTGCATCGAGAAATGGTGAAAGACAGAGTAGAGAGATATAGGCCATTGTCACACAATTTAATCTGGAAGAATACAACTACTTACTTCTTCATAACTTTAACATTATTCTCTTCAAGAGAGTGTATCATTCACGATTCTTCTACCATCCTTAGGAATGTTCCACTAGTCAAAGCAGGATTTGAAGTTTTCTTCCAAAAGCATGTTAAAAATGTTCATGGTTTTTGCTACTTTCCCACTCACAGGTTAGTAGGGTAAATATTTCAATACAACACTGCAATGTTTAGTTGAAGACAGTATGACCAATGCAGTATAGGCGCATTGTCCTGATGAAGGAATCGATACTCTCATTTTAAATGTTAATGTTGAAACCCTACAAATATTCATCAAATAGTGGTATTTACTGATCAATTCTACAACTTTTCTAAATTTTCATTCCGTTGTTGAAAATAAAGTTTGTTGCAGATTTTCAACTGTTTCTCTCTCTCTTTGAACCTTTCAAACCAGTAAAAGATTTAGGTATGTGACAAACGTTCATCACTATTTACATGCTTATTAAACAATGGGCTTCTGTGGCAAACATGCCAAGTTTTACTAAATTTTTGCTTTTTCAAAACACTATGCATGTTTCTGAAGGGCAACTGATACACAATCTGACACAAATAAAGCCCTCAGCCTGACTGAGTGGTCACCAAGTGGTGGGAATGGAGAAAAGGGATCTCATGTGAACCTTTGTTGCATCCATTCTCTAGTAATACCACTCTCCAGTAGCAGACATCTAAAGAGGGAGATAAACTTGTCCTTTCTTTTAAGGTTAAATTAGCTGCAGTAAAGTATCTTGACCTTCTTAAATTTGTTAAGCGGAACAAGTGACAAAACATAGTTTAAGGTTAAGAACCAACACTGAACACCTGAATCACCCAATTCACAGATTACTATAACTCCCTCTTGGCAAACAAGAGAAAGCCAAAGGATTGATTTGCTGGCTCTCAACTTCAAAGCCAACTTTTTGGGATGCAGCTCATAAAACCCAGTATTTCAACAGGGCAAAACAAAATTGACAATGGATCATCACCCCTTAGACTGCAATCCATATGATAACCTTGTGACCTCTCACCTACCTACCTTTTCAAACTTCATTTGATTCCCATTATGAAGTCTCGTTGATCATAAATTCTCTGCTCAGATAGACTCTTTAAAAATTCATGCAACAATTCTAACTCCTCTGAAACATTAACAATGCAAAAAAGTAGCTTACACTTCAATTCAATGCAGTTCAAACTATGTTAATTTTAGACAAAGTTACTTTTAAAAATTAATTTGTATAATGAAAGAAACAATAACTTTTAATTCTTGGTCTTGCAAACAACTAGAAGTTATTAAATGTTTCCCTCAGTACAAGTAATTAGTCATTAGTAGTTTTTGCATTCATCTTAATCGAACTTTTGGTGAAGGAAATAATATGTAAATAGATCATATCATGTAATAGTTAATTGAGATAATTCACAGTTTTATTTTATGTATACTTGTAATTTAATGAATTTTATTGATTTTTGTGTAATGTAACATTTAGTGATAGAAGTGTATTGATAAACTGAATTTGTACTTGTAATAATAAGTATAAATAATATAGTTAGAATAAGCTTATTTTGATAAAAATTTCAAAAAATTTTAATATAAAACTTTTGACATTTATTTATATTTTATATAAATGTTTTCTTAATGTACTAATCTAGAAACACTTAACCTTGTATACTTTTCTTAAGTAATTGACAATCAACTGATGTTTAAATGATAATATACATGGTAAAGTAGTGACTATCATTAAAGATTATTCAAATGCTTCATCCATTGTTAAGACTGTAACAATCTCAACAGCCATTGTCAAAGCAGATATAAAGCAAATTGATTACACCTGTTTCTCAAAGAGTTCAAGCTGAGATTTTATAGAGATGTATGACAATCACTGATGTTCTTTTATTGTGTCGTATACTTTATGGAAGTCACCAGGTTTTAATATAAAAGACATTTTTATGTCTTCCACAATTTAATTTATTATTAAAATCACTTTCATCGGTTAAGGCATCATCAGTTATTCATGAAAGGTGAAAGCGCTTTTAATAATAAATAAATTGTGGAAGAAATAAAAATGTCTTTTATATTAAATCACTGATGTGTTGAAAATCAAATGGCTAAACAGTAGTCTTTTTAGCAATAAAAGCTATTCTGGTAGAAAGATGGTCAGAAAAGTTTTCAGAGATACAGCAGATTTAAATAAAAGTCCTGCAATAGATGTTGAACTCACATCCCACTTCCCTAGGAGTATTCACCAAGATCGGATGTAGATTAGATGAGTATCTTAGTGGCCAGAGTCTTCAAAAATACATGATCTCAGAAGAAGAACAAGTTACCTTACCTGTATAACTTTTGGAATAGTGTATATTCCCTCATCTTAAAATATTATTTGAAGAATTATTAAGAGAATAACAGACCTACAGCCAATACGAACCAGTCCAAATCTAGTCTTATATGTCCCCTCCACCAAAAGACTAATCGACAAATCCCTACTTAGTTAAAACAAGAAATTTGAGAGACAACCACAAATAGCTGCTACTGCTGACAATAGATAACAAAGTGAAAACCCTTATCAGTACTGAGACAATCCTATTTGTCTCAGTACTGATGTGGGAGATTCGCCAGAGTATCCCAAAAAGTGTAATTAGGCCAATGACCCGGAATAACTTGGAACGCTTCCTGATGAATTTCAGGGCCAAGAGTTGGTTAGATGTATATTGCATAAATGTTGATGTTAATAGTGAGTTTGATGTTTTCCATGACCTGTTCACATGGGCTCTTAATAGCTCTGTACCACTTAAATATATTGTAAGTAAAACCAACAGGCCTAAGTCTAATAATAATTAGTGGTACACTAGTAACTTATCCAACTTCAAATTTAACTTTAAATTTATATTACCTAGTGATGAACACAACCTCAGTGTAAATTAGAAACAAGTATTTGACTTCCAAAAAGGAATGTAAGTTAGAAATAATCAATGCTAAACTGAAGTACAATAATGCATTTTTGCTGGCTCTAGAAACAAGACCAAGGCTGTTTGGAATCCCATAAAACAAACCAGAAGCAGCAAGCCCAGTTTACCAGTTCCCAGTAGTCTTGCAGAGAATAATTTTTAATTCTTTCTTTATAAAATATGTTGGATAAATTAACCCTAGCATTCCCCCAGGTCATATCACAACAATTTCTATCTTGATAAACATAATCTAAAGATGTACTTTTAAATAACATTTGTATAAAGAAGTTCTAATTAAAGGAATTTGAAGTTGAAGATGTATATTCTGCAATTAACAATTTTAACAATAGCACTAGTCTTGATATGTATGGCATCAATTCAAGAATGTTAAAACAAACTCAAACTTTCACTGAAATAACACAAGATCATTTACATCAACAATAGATATTCAACGATAAAAAAATTCCTTAAAATTTCTAGGCATTCTTGTACAGTCTAATCTCAAGTGGCAGCATCACATTGATTATTGCTTCCCACATGTCAAAGAGTCTCTTTTTGCTCCGATCCTTGAGAAATGTTATTAGTTCTAGTGTTCTCTTGTGTGTCTATTATGCCCATGTATATAGTGATATAGCTTATGGTGGACTAGCTAACACAGATCTAGTGCTGCTGGTTGTGCCATTAGACTTTTTTTGCAAAATTGAGCCATTAGGCTGATATGTAGAGCTCAATAGATCTCACTGTAACCCCTTTTAGTTGAACTTGGTGTACTCTCTCTTCCTCCTTTATATGTAATCTCCACTTTGTTGTATATTAACATCTACCATACTAATTGCCACAAGCAGGTTCTTCATTACTGTCTCAACGTGTGCTCAACAACAAGTATGCCCATGATTACATGGAGAGCATTCCCAGGAATGGTCTTAATAAGATGCTTATTAAGAAATCAAACTAATGATTTGTGTAACTTTTCCCTTGTAAATAACATTTGATGTTATTTTTCGGAAGTTAACATCCAATGAGCACCTTCTTAAACACAAATAATCACCCCCGTACAAATGCTTTTTTATAGACCCCCTAGATCAATTGATTAGTAAAAACCTTTGGTAGTTTGAACACTAGTTTAGGAACTCCAAGAACACAAGAGTGAATTTTATGATGAAGGAGATTCTAAAGTCAAGGAGCCAAGGACATCCACGATTCATACCTGATCCAGGGAAGGAGAATATGAACTTCTCAACTCTCTTCTTAGTGGGAAAAAATAGACTTTGCACTCTTAGAATTGCAACTTTGAAGAAGTGTAAAAGCAAAATGGATCAGGTGACTTTCTGACTTACTTGGGTAGCTCTGCTAAACTGTCTCTCGGGATTTGTCTTAATCTAGCTTGGACACATTTTCCCGAAGACTGGAGGAATGAAATTATTCCAATATTAAAAAATGGCAAAGCAGCAGAATGCTCTGCAAACTACCGACCAACTTCTCTTACAAGTAACTTCTCACGGATTTCAAGCTGCTTATCTTAGTACCTGGAACAGTATGATATCCTGTCAGTGACATAAACAAGTTTTAGAAATAATTGGCTCCATAGATCACGTTACATGGTTAACCCAACAAATAAAGGATAGTTTTCATCCCGAACAAAGCAATCTTTCAGTGTGTGTAGATTTCACTGCTTTTGACAGAGTGTGCAGAAAGATGTTTGTTCAGAAACTCCTCAACAGTGGAATCAGTGGTTGGCCTCGCTTTCATTGTCTTTTTCACACAGATTCATCTGATCTGAATGTACTTTATAGGATAAATGTAATTTTGTCAACCAACACACATAGAATGGATATCCCACAGGGCCAGTCTTTAATTTGGTCCTCTTCAATGTTGATGTTCTGACTGATGAATGCAGACTCTGTGGTGAGGCAGAAGAATCAGCAGACCACATATGGCTAAACTGTCCCACTATTTGCAAAACTAGAAAAAAATCCTAGAGCTTATCTGTTAAGGCCAAAGAAAATCAGAGAACAGTGACCTTCAAATCTAATAATTTTTAGCAGAAGCCTCAGATTTGAGGATTATCTCTTCAATGCACTGTTGAATGCATATGACCTGGTCCTTTTTGGAATTTCCAATACTGGTTGTGGCTTTAAATGATGTCTTTAGTTGGCTTTCCATCATAGCTTTAATAAATGAAATGGAGATCAACAAGCTAAGTCAGTGTTCCAGATTTTCACACACTCTACTAAATCTTACTTTGTGATGTTATGTTCTGGTTAACAATTCACTATTTTTAAACATCATACTCTTTAAATAAAATATTATGAACCCTCCAAATATGTGATAAAAAGTAAAAATAATACTTAAAAGATATACAGCAGGAAAGTACTGAATATCTTTTTAGAAGTAATATTTTATTCTCTTCATGAAAGACTTTTTTAATTGCAGATAAATTAGTTATTAAAAATAGTTTTATTGCAAATTGAAACCAGTTTGAATATTACTTTGAAACATTGAAAATGATAGGCAATATGTTTAATGAGTTTTACTCCTTTGAACTACTGAAGCACAAATAATTTATTTCACATCTTTCCCACTCCACTGGCAAAATAAAGAACCAAATTCAATTCTAAACAACATGAGCTTGTTTAAGTTGTTAAACCGCTGTTTAGTTTTATAGTGAGAGAAGGGACTGTCCAACATCACCTGCTCTACTTACCACGGTTGTCTGTGCATGCCAAGAGATAGCCTTGGTTTGTATTGGATCTAGCCTGTCGGGCGATCAACTGCATGATGGGCCCAGTGGTAGTGCAGTACTACCACAACCCGCTGTTGTTCACCGTTTTGATTACCTGTGGATGCAAAACTGTACTTGAAATATACTCATGATTTTTTCAAGAAATCAAACTATATTTGTATAGTATCTGAATGTTTGTCGGTTATAGCAGCTATCTTAATTTTATAAATTGTTTCCAATTTTAATCCTAACATTTTCATAACTTATGTTTTAAAGGACTAAGACAGGCCAGACCCTCTGGATCAGGTAGTTCCCTTATGTGTCGGTCCTACCTGGAAAATAAATGGCTAAGGATATACACAGATGGATCAGTTACTGGAGCAAGGTGTAATGGAAGGGTTAGTGATGTGTATTCAGTAGCAGGAACCATTGTACCACGGCTATTGCAAGCAATTTGTCCAGAGAGGAATGAGAGGTGCTGCTGGCCCTAAAAATGCTCACCTCCATGAAAATGGAAGAATGTATTATACTGTGGACTCTCAAGCTCAGATAGATGCCTGTTCATTAATGGTGAGAAAGATACCCATGACATTTTTGAAGGCAGACAATTGATAGAGCAGATTATTGGAAGTGGACTTAACAAAGCATTGCAGTGGATTCCTCACACATATGGGAATCTGGAATATGTGGCGGCTGACATCCCTACCAAAGAGAGCTCCCAAACAGACGACACATGCTGTTCTGACACTCTAGGTATAATGCCCTTTTGCCCCCCAACCACCAACTCAATTGTTCACACTCCCCTCCACACAGTCACAATACAAAAAAAACTTCTTCCATGGTACGTTTTTGTAATGACACTTAAATCACTACTTCAAAAGAATATTACTCAGTGTATTTCATTCAAATTATAAATTTAACATAAGACAACTATTTTGTAATTCACAATAAAAAACTTTATTTCCAAAAGTTTACATAGGATTTATTTTTCATTTCATTTTTTGCAGTTTAATTTTTTTTTAAAGATGACATGAGCGCACTTAAATTTATGGTTTGGGTCAGGCCTTGTTCTATTGGTAGGGTGGATAGTCCTTTTTTGCACAATCACTTTTGAGGTTAGGTCATCTGAGATTGCAGTGTTTCTGGTAACTGAATTTTATTCATCAGTTGCTCTAGGGTTATCATCACTAGAGGTCACCATGGGAGTTATATGGATTTCTTCATATTAAATAAAATTATTACCAGGGAGCTCAGCCTACTCATTCCACTTGTGAACATTGGTAAGTCAAAATATAACCAGATTTGTTACCTATTACTTACAATTTGAAATTGAAAAGGTTAGGTTAACTGCATACTACCAGTTACTCAATTATAATTTGAAGAAAGTTCACTATCTGCTACAAGTAACCTTTATAAATATTATTATTAGAAATATATGCTAAGGCTTTTATAAATATTAACTTCAAAGTCTATTTTTTTACTGCCGGCTATTTATATTGTTGCTATAGTGTTTTTTTCACTTAGGGAAAGAAGCTGAGGAATCTCTTATTAGTATTTAGTTCTAAAAGAACCTTTGTGTTTACTTCCGGAACGGCATAGTATTTTGCATGGGTTAGTTTGGGAGTAGGAGCCGCTTCCTGATGAGATATATCCTCCTGGACACACTATATCTGAGTCATATCACCTTGTAAGAAGGGGAGGCCATCTCTGTTTTATCCTCTCCATTCAAAGCGGGTAGGGGACAACATTCCCTCATGTTCGGGCTAGCAACAATTTTTAAACTAAGGGAACTCCATTCACTTCAATGGTCATACTACACAGAAGAGTAGATCTATTGATCCACATTTTACTCCAATCTTAGCATTTATGGTTAGTGATGTGCTCCTGAAGTCCGTAGGGTTGCCCAGATATAAGTGATACACCGGTTTTTGCCATACCCAGTGATGGTTCAACTGAAAGGTATAAACCAGCCAGAAGTGGACCTTTCTTCTGGGAGATGTTAATATTGTGTAATTGATATAATCAAAGGTTAAACCTTGATCCAAATGTATTCCATTTGATCTAAATTCACTGAGTCAACTTCCTTAAGTACAGTTTCATTGATCATAACAGTTAAACTGTACTTAAACACACATCATTATCAGAGGCTTGTTCATTGCACGGAGGCCTATTGTAACCTGTATTTTGTATTTCAGTTCTAAAAATGATTTGTTTTAAAGATAGTGTACATAAAGTTGACTCAACACGTTTTCTAGATTCCGACTTTTGTGTCACAATGCTTTGGTATGACTTTTTATTTTAACCCAGATTTTAGTTATATTTATCCATGGCTATTATCATATGAGGAAGAAATAAGACTTTTTTCAAGTACTTTCCAACTTTTACAACATGTAAACTTCTCAATTCATAAACTCCACTTACCACCTGTATCAATGATACACAGATCCAAACCGAGACTTTGGTGTCCTTCTTTAATGTCAACCAACTTCTTTGTGTTACAGTCCGACTAATCCGCAGCAGCTGTGTCACACTCTGCTGCTGATATTTGGCATGCTACTACGAGTCAGATTCCTACTCTGAATTATGTAAGTGACACATCTGACAGATGGCAAACAGCTTGGTAGTGGACCTCCAAATGTGGACTCAACGTAAACATCACCTGGAAGCAAGTACTTAGTCAAGTCAAAATATTTTTATTGTACATTCATCAAGAATTACAATATTGTCAATAAACAGAAATCATTTCAGCTTTAGTCAGATTGTAGGGGTTCTCCGTTGTTTTTGAAGAATTCGCTTATGCTGTAGAATGGTCTTCTCACTAGCCATGTCTTCAATTCTCGTCTTAGCCGATCTCCAGTGAAGTCTTTCATGAATGCAGGTAGATGGTTTTGAAATCTGCAGCCGGCATAAGACGGTTTTTTTCTCTGATAGGGTGATGCGATGGACTGGCAAGTTATATCTTGAGCCATGACGAGTGTGGTAGGAGTGGAAGTCTCTGTTTTTTGGTGGTGCAAGTTTGTCCACATAGAGGATACTTTCTTGTATGTAAAGAGATACAACTGTCATGATCTCTAGGTCTTGGAATGCCTGACGACAGGTTTGACGTGGTTCAAGGTTCGCCAATACTCTGACAGCCTTCTTCTTTAGAAGGAGAATCCGGTTGATATTATGTGTTGTCCTCCCAAGACTAGTAGACCATAACGGATATAAGATTCTACTAATGAAAAATAAGCTGTTTTGGCTGCTGCTAGTCCTGCAATCCATTTTATTCTTCGGACGACATATATGCTCGTACTGATTTTTCTAGACAGGTGGTCGATGTGGTCCGTCCAAGTGAACTTGCTATCGAGCAATACACCAAGGAATTTTATTTGTTTTGATTCTGTTATGCCTACTGCGTTGGGGACTTGGTCTTTTTTGTGGTGAAGTGTATTTGGGTTGTCTTGGTGGGATTTATTGCAAGGTCATTTATATTGCAGTAGTGTATTGCTGTATTCATGGCTGGTTTTATGTGGTTGGATTGTTCAATAGCTGTGTTGTTGCTAATCAGTAGTGTGGTGTCGTCAGCATACATAACTGTATTTGTGTTTTGGCTCTGCATTACTATGGGGAAGTCATTTGTTACTGATAGAAAGAGTATTGGTCCCAGGACTGAGCCTTGGGGCACTCCTCTTGTCATCTGTTGTGGTTTGGATTGATAGGTGGAGACGTGACCTTTCTGTGAGTGTTGTAATTCCACGATTTGTAAGCGATCATCTAGGTAGCTTTTAGTAACAGTTGTTCTTCATTGTTCCTAGTAAGAAAATTCTTAACCCCAGTGATTTCTTGCTCAATTAATTTAGATGGAAATTGCTAAACAACAAGACTTGTACAAGCTTTTCAGCCAGTCAAGTATCAAATTAGGAATCATTAAATTCGAGGAGGGGGTGCCTAATTTGTGGCATTAAGTAAGTAGCTATCTATAACGTACATAGCCAACTAAACAAAGTTTGAAGGTCTGACTAATCATAATTAACTTAGTTTGTAATTTGTGTTTATGCTTAACCTTATGCTCTAAAGTTGTTTAAAGCTAAAGAATATAATTCTGATCCTTGAAATATAGTGTTCTATTCTTGTAACATTAATGATGCTAAATGTCAAAAATGTATTATCTTGCCATATAGACATTGTTGGAAACATATGTATAGTACGCTTAAGAGAAAATCATTGGCTTTCCATATTATTTTGTTTTGCAGGGCATTTAGAAATGGTACAATATAAATACTACATTTGGCACTATTTTCTTAAAATTATTTAGGAAGTAAGATGTTTAAGTATTGTGAGGGTCAAGCCTTGTCAGGAATACTGAAACTATACTTAAATCATTAAGAATGGAGAGAAAACACGTGAATCCGAAGCAAAAATGCAGTAATTATTGGAAGTTCTTAATGATTTTTGTGCAATAATCTGTAGAGCATTTCTAGCAGCATCTCTTAAGTAAATACTTTTATGTCTAGATTTGACTTTACAAATATCTTAGAAAAATAAACAGTCCTTTGGATACCAGCATTCTATCTTTCATGAATATAAATACACATGTCTGTGTTTCTCAGTTAGGCAAAGTGGCGTCAACACATTTTTATGCAGTAGAAGTTGGAGTCTTGTTATGAAGTCTATGAACATATTCTTGAGAGATCTCAATATTACCTCTAAAGCTGTATTAGGAAACTTTGGCTTATTTTGACATGATCAGAAGGCTGGTAAGGGAAGCATTTGCCAAATATAGCATTTACTAAAACAAGCTATGGTTACAAGTCTCAGACCATTTGAGATAAATATTAAAGCTCTAAACACTTTTAATGAATCACATTTTACTCAAATCTTGACAATTCTCTGTCTAGAATTATTCTCTTATTGCTAATTCTACTTACATAACATTTTAAGAAATTCAGAAACTTTTTTAACACTTCTGGAGATTCAAGATTCCAAATACTTTATTACTATAGTAAATAATATACAATTTAACACGTTGAGCACCATGAGGACCACCGGTGGCTCTCAATCCGTTGTTCAGCTGACGCCATGAGGGCCACCCGTGGTTCTCACTGTTGTTCAGCTGACGCCATGAGGGCCACAGGTGGCTCTCACTCTGATGTTCAGCTGACGCCATGAGGGCCACCGGTAGCTCTCACTCTGTTGTTCAGATGACGCCATGAGGGCCACCGGTAGCTCTCACTCTGTTGTTCAGATGACGCTATGAGGGCCACCGGTAGCTCTCACTCTGATGTTCAGATGACGCCATGAGGGCCACCGGTATTTCTCACTCTGTTGTTCAGATGACGCCATGAGGGCCACCGGTAGCTCTCACTCTGTTGTTCAGATGACGCCATGAGGGCCACCGGTGGCTCTCACTCTGTTGTTCAGCTGACGCCATGAGGACCACCGGTAGCTCTCACTCTGTTGTTCAGATGACGCCATGAGGGCCACCGGTGGCTCTCACTCTGTTGTTCAGATGACGCCATGAGGGCCACCGGTAGCTCTCACTCTGTTGTTCAGATGACGCCATGAGGGCCACCGGTGGCTCTCACTCCGTTGTTCAGCTGACGCCATGAGGGCCACCTGTGGCTCTCACTCTGTTGTTCAGCTGACGCCATTAGGACCACCCGTGGTTCTCACCGTTGTTCAGCTGACGCCATGAGGGCCACCGGTAGCTCTCACTCTGTTGTTCAGCTGACGCCATGAGGGCCACCGGTAGCTCTCACTCTGTTGTTCAGCTGACGCTATGAGGGCCACCTGTGGCTCTCACTCTGTTGTTCAGCTGACGCCATGAGGGCCACTGGTGGCTCTCACTCTGATGTTTCAGCTGACGCCATTAGGACCACCCGTGGTTCTCACCGTTGTTCAGCTGACGCCATGAGGGCCACCGGTAGCTCTCACTCTGTTGTTCAGCTGACGCCATGAGGGCCACCGGTAGCTCTCACTCTGTTGTTCAGCTGACGCTATGAGGGCCACCCGTGGTTCTCACTGTTGTTCAGCTGACGCCATGAGGGCCACAGGTGGCTCTCACTCTGATGTTCAGCTGACGCCATGAGGGCCACCGGTAGCTCTCACTCTGTTGTTCAGATGACGCCATGAGGGCCACCGGTAGCTCTCACTCTGTTGTTCAGATGACGCTATGAGGGCCACCGGTAGCTCTCACTCTGATGTTCAGATGACGCCATGAGGGCCACCGGTATTTCTCACTCTGTTGTTCAGATGACGCCATGAGGGCCACCGGTAGTTCTCACTCTGTTGTTCAGATGACGCCATGAGGGCCACCGGTGGCTCTCACTCTGTTGTTCAGCTGACGCCATGAGGACCGCCGGTAGCTCTCACTCTGTTGTTCAGATGACGCCATGAGGGCCACCGGTGGCTCTCACTCTGTTGTTCAGATGACGCCATGAGGGCCACCGGTAGCTCTCACTCTGTTGTTCAGATGACGCCATGAGGGCCACCGGTGGCTCTCACTCCGTTGTTCAGCTGACGCCATGAGGGCCACCTGTGGCTCTCACTCTGTTGTTCAGCTGACGCCATTAGGACCACCCGTGGTTCTCACCGTTGTTCAGCTGACGCCATGAGGGCCACCGGTAGCTCTCACTTTGTTGTTCAGCTGACGCCATGAGGGCCACCGGTAGCTCTCACTCTGTTGTTCAGCTGACGCTATGAGGGCCACCTGTGGCTCTCACTCTGTTGTTCAGCTGACGCCATGAGGGCCACTGGTGGCTCTCACTCTGATGTTCAGCTGACGCCATGAGGGCCACCGGTAGCTCTCACTCTGTTGTTCAGATGACGCCATGAGGGCCACCGGTAGCTCTCACTCTGTTGTTCAGATGACGCCATGAGGGCCACCGGTGGCTCTCACTCCGTTGTTCAGCTGACGCCATGAGGGCCACCTGTGGCTCTCACTCTGTTGTTCAGCTGACGCCATTAGGACCACCCGTGGTTCTCACCGTTGTTCAGCTGACGCCATGAGGGCCACCGGTAGCTCTCACTCTGTTGTTCAGCTGACGCCATGAGGGCCACCGGTGGCTCTCACTCTGATGTTCAGCTGACGCTATGAGGGCCACCTGTGGCTCTCACTCTGTTGTTCAGCTGACGCCATGAGGGCCACTGGTGGCTCTCACTCTGTTGTTCAGCTGACGCTATGAGGGCCACCGGTAGCTCTCACTCCGTTGTTCAGCTGACGCCATTAGGACCACCCGTGGTTCTCACCGTTGTTCAGCTGACGCCATGAGGGCCACAGGTGGCTCTCACTCTGATGTTCAGCTGACGCCATGAGGGCCACCGGTGGCTCTCACTCTGTTGTTCAGCTGACGCCATGAGGGCCACTGGTGGCTCTCACTCTGTTGTTCAGCTGACGCTATGAGGGCCAGCGGTGGCTCTCACTCCGTTGTTCAGCTGACGCCATTAGGACCACCCGTGGTTCTCACCGTTGTTCAGCTGACGCCATGAGGGCCACAGGTGGCTCTCACTCTGATGTTCAGCTGACGCCATGAGGGCCACCGGTAGCTCTCACTCTGTTGTTCAGATGACGCCATGAGGGCCACCGGTAGCTCTCACTCTGTTGTTCAGATGACGCTATGAGGGCCACCGGTAGCTCTCACTCTGATGTTCAGATGACGCCATGAGGGCCACCGGTGGCTCTCACTGTTGTTCAGCTGACGCCATGAGGGCCACCGGTGGCTCTCACTCTGATGTTCAGCTGACGCTATGAGGGCCACCGGTGGCTCTCACTCTGTTGTTCAGCTGACGCTATGAGGGCCACCCGTGGTTCTCACTGTTGTTCAGCTGACGCCATGAGGGCCACCGGTGGCTCTCACTCTGATGTTCAGCTGACGCTATGAGGGCCACCGGTGGCTCTCACTCCGTTGTTCAGCTGACGCCATTAGGGCCACTGGTGGCTCTCACTACATTTTCATCTGGGGCCTAGGGGTTTCGGTTAGGATTGTCTTGAGCAAGCCATCACTGGTTATAATATTCCATGTGATCGAGTATGGCGTACCGAGTATTATAATCAATGTAATTCAATTCAATGGCAATTCTGAATGAAGTTACAGCTGAGAACCACCGGTGGCTCTCACTGCTTGGCCAAGTCTTCTTATGCGTCTATGCTTGTATTTTTTTACTTTGTCAGCTGTTTTACAACAAACAAATTATGCTACTGCAGTTTTTTTTTAACATTTCCAATGTTTTGTTTTTTGTTTTGAGTGCCACCGGTGGCTCTCACGGCGCATACAAGTCACTTCAGTCATAGTTTCCCGCTAATTTATGTGCTGTCTTGTTTGCCTATTTTATGATACTCAGTTGTGTGTGTGTCATACTATAAAAATGAGTGCAAAACGTCTCAGAGATGATGATGAATAGCTAAATGATTTTGTACACAGAATTCTTGAGGAACCTTTGAGTACGGATTGAATACATGGAAGTGAGCAGAGCATATTGGTTAGATTGTCCTGCCATCTTAGAAACTCGGAAAAGATTCCTGGGAGCACATCTCCTCAGCCCGAAAGACATCAGAGAACAGGAGCTCTCAAATCTGATCGGCTTTTGCAAAAGCCTCGGATTTTGAGGACACAGATTTAAATAAGGGAGGCGCAAAGGTCCTTTTAGGACTAAGCACGGAAACAAACTGTCCTTTTCCCTCAGGACAAAAAAAAAAATAATACATCAAGATCAACTAAATCAGCTAGTCCAACTACCTAACATACTTCAGGAGCTTGACAATGTAATCCCTCAGATAAATCAAAACATTCAAACTAATGATTTGGAATTGATCTGGGAAAGTACTAATGAAGATAATTTATTATCTTTTCAATTCAATGCACCACCTCTTTTATTACAAGAGATGCGGGACACTATTGAGGGCGCTTCTCCATTTGAAGTGTACAATAAAGTCTTTGTTGAGGAAATATTACTAAATCAGGTTTATCCAGCTATCCAAATAGCAACCAACAACTGTAATGAAGTTTGGTTTCAGCAGGATGGAGCCCCTATACACTATGGCCTGCATGTCCGTGAGTATTTAAACAGTATTCTTCCAAATCGCTGGATAAGGAGAATAGGAAGCATCGTGTGGCCACCAAGATTGCCAGATCTATCTCCACTTGATTACTTTGTGTTTGGTCACATTAAAAACAACGTCTATAAAACGAAACCCCAGTGCATTAATGACTTAAGGGACAGAAAAGTAGCGGTAATTAAAAAAATTCCCGAGTGAATCCATACGGCATGATGTTTCAAGTTTCTACAACAGGCTTGGACATTGTCAATCTTAACTGGGACAGCAGTTTGAACATCTAAAATAAAAAACACAGGTTAGTAAGTTTTAGCCGTCTTATTGCTAAACGTATTGTAATTACTAGTGCTAATGTAACTTTACATTTAAAATTTTTAACTGCCTCCCAAAAAGTCCAGTTTGGGGAAATGGTTCGCTTTTTTCCCCTAGAGGGTTGTTCTGAGTTTAATTTTTCTATCTTTGTCCATTGAAGGTTGAGCAGGTTCCATCCATTCTTTTAACTTAATTAATTTAAATGAGATGCCATTTTGTTTGTATCAATGTTCCACATCATTATTTCGCAAAATTCTACTTGATGATCAATTGTCCTCACTTAGTTTATGAACTAATCTAATTTTTTTTATGCTTTGTAACTACTGTCATGTAAATCTTTACAAATTGATGTTTAAGATATACCTAATATTTGAGAAACATTTCTTGTTGAGGCATGAGGATCTTCTACAACAGACTGTAAAACATCAAGTGACAATTCTTCCTTGTAGCCGATTTTGGTTGTCCAGGTTTGGGACTCTAGTTTCCATTGATCTTCTTTTATCAAGACCTTTCAAATGAGGTGTCACTTAATGAGTGTTTGCATTTAAAAATTCTGAGCCGGCCCCCCCAAAATCCCATTTTGGGGAAATGGGCAAAGTTGTAACAGTGACTAAATAGTTCACTTCTATTTCCTAGAAAGGTGTCCCGAGTTCCATCCCTTCACCTTTATCCATCAAGAACTAAACAGAGTGTATCCATACTTTTAACTCACACAGTATATTAGGTGTATGGTTTAATTAATCCAGAATGTCTTTGGCCATCTATATTCGTGTTTGTTATGAACTTTAAGGGTGTTTTTTTTTTTAATTTTAAAATGAAGTTTTAGCTATCACTTCATAATTAGGGTTAAACAATTGGAATGGGATTTATTCATGTTTCTGAATGAAATGTTTATAAAGCACTTGTTATTTTAGATTACTTCATGTAATTGATACTTTGCAAGATGATTAGTTTAAGGATATCTAATATGTAAGTCTGGCGTGAAGTAATTCACTTATCGTTCTGAGACCAACAGAGATATTTATAATGGAATTTACTCTATTATTCCTTTGATTGAACTTACACTGTCTGTGGTGCTCTACATGCAGGTATGGCAAGTGTAACTGAATGTTGATGGGAAATTTCTGTTATGATTTTGGAAGCAAACAATTACTGGAAACCCAAGCAACCTTGTGTTGCTTGGAAACCAGCAAGAAACTCTCTTTTAGTTAAAGAGTGTGGTGATGATGAAGAATCGACACTCTGGTAAAGCCTGCATTGACAGCAGATTTTATTGTATCCCCAAGCACATTCTGCAAATTTTATTGGACCTTCGTCCTTTCCGCAAATTTTCAAGAAGTCTGCAAGTGGGTCCACATGAAATAGGAGAGAAATGGAACCTGAGGATTGCTTTGTCTTCAAATCTAAAGACAAGCAACTTAGACCTTCAGGCATCCTCTAAGTTGATTTCTCCCTTACATTGAAATTTAAGAGGTAGCATTTGCATCAGACAACAGGTAACATAGCATAAACCTATCTCTTGAAAGAAACACCGAGGAAGATTAATATCTTCAGTAGAAACTCCTCATGTGGTTTGCACGATGATGTTACTGAACACTTGCTCTATATGACTGCACTGCTTTTGGGAAGGTAAAAAAAGATTTGTTTGGACCTGGTAACAAACCTCTGACTGAAAGGAAATTGTTAAAATTATAATGTTAATGAATCTTACCCACAGACCTTAAAAAGATGTCCTTCTCTAAGGATGTGCAAAAATATGTCTTGAATATAGCATATCAGGCTTTTGAAACCTCAAAAATATCAGATCAGTTTTACTGATGGATGACAATCTAATATTGGTTTAATGATGGCTGATGTGGTGATAATTTTCCTTGCCTAATAGATCAAGGAGATGATCACAGCTCTTTCAGTTTTTTAAAAGAGCATTTGCTAAAGCAATAATGACAGGGACATAAACAGCAGTATGTACTTTAATATATTTTGCAACATATTCTGCATAATAAAAATACAAAAATACTACCAAGATTTCGGTTCCAACAAATTTCATATTTCCTTTTTGTCCTTAAGGGATCCAGAGTGGTTTGACTGTTTATCCCTATCACATTTCAATTTCAAACACCCCAAGATCCACTTGATGTATGCTAACCAAGAAAATCCATCTATACCTTTCACATCACAAGGTCACGCTATATGTCTTCATCTCATATTTTCAGCACATTGATGGTAATGTTCTGATTTCTGATGAAGCCTATTGTCAAGCATTTTATCCACCGTTACAGATCGGATTGGCTTCCAGTCCAAGTAAAAAAGAGTTTAACACAGTGAGGTTCCATAACAGTGGTTTTAAAAACTGATATTTGATAAAATTTGTGACTTCAAACAGCAATCACAATAGACAGGAATTTCAAAAAATTATTTATCTGAATACTCTGGATATAATATTGAGGACATCTAGACCTTGATGATTGATTCCCATGTACAATATGTTTATTTATCATAGTTAATTTTCTTTTTTGTGGGGTTTCATATAACTTTTCAAATACATAAATCACCACAGGGAAATTGTTATTCCCCTTATTGGCCAGAATTCATCCCTTCCATGACTGTTTTTAAGTACCAAAAAAGTAATTGAAAAGTTTTGTAGAGTTTTTTAAAAACCCAAATTTTCTTTTCAACCAATAATTTTACTTATTTTATTGCTTTTTCTCACATAAAAAATCATTTATAATGAACAAGATCAACATTTTTTAAAGTTTACCATACCACATGGTATTTGTAATTCAAGCTACAAGTTTACTTGCATTTTACTAAATGATATGGACACTTTGAATGTGTTGTCTTGTCAGTATTAGATGCCTTGAGGGATGCCTTTACTTTTAAAAATGTATTTATTTTTCATTAGTTATTACGCGCTCCCTCTTTTATTCTCCCTTTACACAGTATAGCAGAAATATTGTAATGGTAAACAATGTTTGATCTTCAGTGTAATTTTTGATTATGAAGAACTGCCCAAACAATGGCTTGATCGAACAAACAGCCATGTTGACCAAATTTGGTACAAAGTTTAGTTAGTGAATAAAAATATACATTTCCTCATATATTAATTATTTTAAGATTTCCCCAAAAAGGATATGTTTAAGTAAAAAGTGAAAACTTTCTGGTAAATTACTTCAACAGTTTTGTTTAAATTTTTTTCTTGCTCATTTGCTGCTTAAAATGGAACTAGCTACTTTACTTCTTCCTAAAAGTTCATGTTCAAAAGATACTAACTAAATATTTCATTTGTGTTTTGGATCAAATTCAACTAAAACTATCACAAAAACTAGAAAAAATGCATGATCATGATGAAATATGGTACGTAAGTCTCATTTACAATAATAATATTAATATTTTAATTTATTAATATTTTCACAACACTTTTGGTTGTGGAAGATATAAAAAATATACTATTATTTAAGGTTTAGTTATTATTTAAGGACTCATATTTTTTGTTTAAATAATCAACCTTTGATTTTTACAGGTTGATTACATTTTTATCATACATTTTTATATGCCATTCAGTAATTTAAAATTATAAAATTTAAATAAAAATAAAGTTTGGTGATCAAATCTTCAATAGTGTTACTTCAGATTTGATTATTAATGAAGTAAGTTTGTTTCTCAAGCAGTTACATTACTGGTCAATGGAAGTTCAGTATTATAAAAAATACTTTTATACAAGTTATGTAAATAGTTTAGTAAGCAGCAGTTTATTTAGTACTCAATAGTAAAATTTCTGTTTTTGACTTACTGAATCTGGAGCACCTTATAAGACAATAAAGCAGTGTTTAATGAAGAATATCACACATCTGTAAAGGTTTGTCTCTTTATTTACTGCGCATTAAAGAAGCTTATCATTCTAGGGGATGGAAAAATGTCACTTCTGTATGTCTGTCTATTTTTCTGCACGATATTTTGAAAATGAACTGACCTATTTCCTGATTTATATATGAGGTAAACTGAGTTTGATGATGGCGAATGTCATCCCATGGGATTTAGCTGAGCATTTGCGAATATTTTGACATTGATTTGATGGGCAACCATGATGGTCACAAGAAAATAGAATGAATAAATGTATAAGTAAATTCTGTACATTCATAAGAGATTATAACATGTGACATATTAAAACATGAAGCCCAACTATCCCCAAACATACAACAATATTTTATGGTGATTTGGTGTGTAAACTTTTATGCGTGCAGCGGAGACTCTGATAATATCCCGGCTATCATAAAGTCGGTACATGACAGGTGTCACGGTGAAGGTGTTAAACACTGATATGAAACTCAATTTAGTGAACAAACATGAGAAGATATCTCATGACAAGATATATTGAATGACAAGATATCTCTAGAAAGATTTCATCTGTATACTGATTTTGCATGAAACCTCATTTCTACACAGGCAAATTAGTTCTATGATGGGAGTGTCCAACCATGGAATTGGCTGAGAATTGGTTGAAGTCTATCACTAAATAGACTGACACAATATATCTTATTCTTACTACAGGATTTAAAAGTGTTGTTTCCCTATGATTGTCTGCTGTTCTATCTGTTAATAATGAAATAAGCTATAGGCTTGAAATTTTCCATTGAATCTCAGTGAAGCCTGTTACAAGACATGTGGTATGGCATGCTTCTACCTTGTTATAAAATGTAAACACGTGTGATTCTCAGTGCATTTAGGTCATAGATTTCTTTGTGTGTGTGTGTGTGTGTGTTCCTATTTATTATTATATACATACACATAAGTATAGATAGGTAAGTTGTTGCTCCTGACTTTAACAAGAATATCTTAAAAGGGGTTGTGCTCACTTATGCCTTGACGGATTTCGTAGAAGTACCGTTGGAATTGCAATCAAATTCTCTAATGACTTGGAAATGGTACTCAACCGGACATTACAACCAGAAAACCTAGGAGAAGCTATGCTGGGATCGAAGGCTGCCTGGAACGCGACAGTACTTTCGCCACGGAAGTTCTTAAGGAGCTGCGGTCCATCGAAAGAAAGAGAGCCAAAGACATGGAAGTAGTCCCTTGAAGAAGTCACTACCTAAAGAAAGAGCTGCTGCTCTATATCTTCTCCCCGTGAAGTAATGCATAGCGGCAGTTTCCGCGGGGGTACAGAGGCCAGAGAAAGAGGAAGTTTTTAGTCGGTATTGACATCTGAGTCCGACATACCCAGGCCAAATGACTGGTCCTGCAGGATATGTAAAAGTATTTTTCCCCAACATGTATAAAACACACACACACGCACACACACACACATGAATGTAGCAAGTACTTTTTGTGATACAATGATTATTTAAATTAAATTCGGCTATTGCCATTTATACAAATTTAATTAATTTAAATCAAAGTTTGACAGGTATTTGGTCTTCCAACGATATGTTAGTTTGGTATTTAAAAACACATGTGACGGATACGGCCAAATACAAAATAATTTAATTGTAAAAAAAGTAAGGGCTCTGTGGTGTAATGGTAGCACATTCACCCGGCAAGTGAGAGATCCAGGTTCGAGTCCCGGCAGAGCAAGTACTTTTTGTGATTCAATCTTTATTGAAATCATATATATATATGAGGCTTAATGGTATTGCATTTCGTATCAGTACTACAACAGTATTTTGCAACTGAAGCAGTAAAAAATTCAAACCAGACATTGGAATCTAAACAATACTCTTTATTACACTTTGAAGACGTTGTATCAATCTTATCTACATTCAAATTGATGGTGTTAAGGCTGAAATTGAATAGTTTATTGCTGTTAATGTTCATCAAATTATAATTTGTCTCAGAGGCCTTATCAGTTAAAACCTGAGTTTTATTATTAAGTACAGTATAAGTTAGTAGTACGCAACATTATGTGTCATGTAAAATGCTTCACTGACTATACATACAACATGCAAGTATATACCTACAGGTGTTACCATGTCACATGTTAAATTATCAAAAGATTGTACTTAATTCTTAACAAATTTGTTCTGCAATGTGTGTGTGTGTGTGTGTGTGTGTGTGTGTGTGTGTGTGTGTGTGTGTGTGTGTTTGTGTTTTAATTATTCAAAATAATTAAGATTTAAAAGGCATTAAAAAGTTACATCACATTTTTACAAGAAAAAACTTACATTAAATGTATAGCCTATGTTAAAGTTTATCCAAGACAGAAACTCATCCACTGAGTAGAATTGTCGTTGAACAAGCCTTCTTTTCAAATGGAGTCTGAGATCATGGTTGTTTCAACTCATCTGGGTGAAGGTTATAAAACTTAGAACCATAGAACCAGCGTATGCTGGTTTCTTCGCGTACAATGTTTTGCGGTCAAATGGAAGATTGCAGTTATTTGCAAATCTGGTTTTGTGTTGATGAATAACAGCAAGTCTTTGAAGTCCATTTGTACAAGCAGACGAAATCACTGGTAGGTCGTAGTGAGAAACCACTGTCAAAACGTTCATTTCTTGAAAGGTTTTCCTGCTGCTATCACGTATTCCCAGTCCAGCTAATGTTCTTATTTCCCTCTTATTTGGAGAAGCAAAACCCTCTCTAGGTTGTTCTATCATACAGACAGACAGGCAGACAAACAGAAATGAAATGTGTTCAGCCCCTCCAGTGATATCCTTCACTAACGCTCAGCTAATAAATTGCTGCCTTTCCTTGAACATACTGCCAAGATAAGTCCGCAGCTATGTGTACACCACATTGGCATTTAAATCACTGTTTTGAAATATTCATGTCTGTTGTGTTCATAAAGTGAAAAAGTAAGCTGAACAAGGTCTTTTGATTTTCCATAAAAACAAGAACTCAATTATAAACAAAATTTTCTGTTCAGTGTTTGGATCAAACACGAAATCATGACAAACCAAAAATCCATTGTCTGGCAAACATTCCAGTGTTTGACCAAATTTGTCTCCCCAGAGGGACATGTGACACTGTTGATCTTACGACTCGGTGAGTATGGGGAAGCCAAAACATTTAATACCTACACAAGTTTGTGATTGCACACTAAACACCAGAATATGGATATATATGTCAGAGTAGAACACAGTTACAGTGTCAAAGATACAATCGAATTCTATAAACAGAAGTAATGACAAATATTTTAATTTATTACCTAAGGATAATAAAAGAAAGATTAGAAATAATCATGAGGGAAAATAACTTCAACAAAGAAGACAATTTCAAATTATCGAGAAGTTGGCAGCCTGTTATAATGTCATACTTTTCATCCCCAGTAAGTCATATGATCGCTGGTTAGTTGAGTTTCTGTTCTGCCTCTGTTGAATCACCGTTATAAGTAATTTTGTGCATTACTGGCTCTGCCTGTTTTAGTTTAATATGTTGTGACTGAAAGCGGTTCTTCGAAATGAGGCTGAAGCATGTTAACATTTGAATTTGTTAGCAATGTTTAAACACTGTGTGAAGCAGACAAATTTACAAGATTCTTCAACGTGACTTTCTACATTTCCTAACTGTGGATCCAGCAAAACTCGTAAAAAACATTGCTGGATACTCACATTAGTTAATGATATTACATAAATCCAGAATAAAATACTGAACAGAAATCATCGCAAAATACTTGTACAAAACATTCTGTTTTCTACTATTTGTTTTACTAGGTTATAGATTAGTGATGCTTGCAAGTATTTATGATTATGATTATGAAACCCCCTTGGGGCCATCTATGTAGCTAAAATCATAAGTTTTACCGATATAACTTTATTAAGGATATTTAATGTATAATTAATATTTGACAGTAGTAGTATTAATTACAGTTCTCAAAAATAATGTAAGAACTACTCTACTAGCAGTATATGTTAGGAATTTCTTTGTTTCTTTACCTAAACCTGGCATAAAGTAGGTTCACAGAGAGTGGTGTCATGTCACGATATCCAAACACAGTTTAGCTTATGTTGCATTGTTATTGGCATAGGTTAAAATCTCTAATCCTCTCTCAAATATTTATAAAAACAGTTCTTGCTTATAGAATATATCTAGGGGCAAGAACGTAGCCAGGAAAATGTTTTGGGGGGTCCAGACAACTGATATTTACCCGTAGTGGCCAGAGAGTAAGGTCCCATTTTGTTCCACGTTTTTTTTTTTAGAACGATCTTTCAGCAGTACATGTCAGTAATTCTGAATTATTTAAATAATAATAATCGTTTACTAAAAAGTAATTGAATACCATAGAACAGAGAATTTCTAGATAAATATGATGGTGCTATATTTCTACCATTTCAGGTGGTTATTTGTAGTTCTATAAGGAACTTTTATGCTCACTTCTATTGCATTTTTTATATTGGGAGTATGATAAGTGAGTTATTTACTGTTTTTGACAGCATTAAAGTCTTTTGCAGGACAAATACATCTCAACTACAGAAATTTATTCAGTGGTTCTTTGATAGCATTGATGGCTTGTGTACGCATAGTGCTTATCCCTTAATCACTTTTAAATGGCGATCATAAGGGCATGTTTATTAATGAATGACAGGAGATTGAAAACTAGACACAGTTTAATATCTGGGAGTGATTATGAATGATTCGCTCAGACCAAATGAATAGACATCTATGTTACAGCAAAAGCCTGTGCACTATTGGGATTTGTCACAAGGCCTACTAAGGATTTTATATCACCTAGTTCATCCTAGGTCATCCTGTATAAATCTGCTATACTATTTTGGAGTAAGGTTCAATTTGAATACCAAATTGGCCATTTTTACATGTTGGACAGGGTCGGCCTTATACGGTTGTAGAAACAAGAGTCGGTTATGCTTTTCTCGGAACTCCTACTGCAACAGTAGCGTCTCTGTTTCAGCTGCAGCTTCTAGATCTCGAACGTAAATGCTAGAGCACTGACCTCGTAACATTCTTCAAGCTGGCCAGTGGAATTCTTGAATTCCCTGACCTGTTGGAAAGCATCCCTCTACGTATTTCTCGTGAGAATTGTTCAAAACCGTCTTCCAAAGGAATTTTGCATTTACTAACTATGCTGGTACTTTGGTATTATCCAGAGGCCACTATTTCTGGAAGAGTGTTTCTGACTATATAAACTATATTATTAGAAAACAGACTTCATTTGACTTACTGTGAAAATTACATGTCGTCATTATGATGATCTGTTCATGTTTTCTGCCTCCCAAAAGGAAGCTATGTCTGCGAGAAGGAAGCCTTTATCTGTATCTACTATTTATTATCACGCGATACAGGTAATTTTTTGTTTAGATTATCATAAATATGTTACTAGTATTACCAAAGTTAAAGATGACCTTTTCGAACGCTCTCAAGATCTAAGCTTGTATTTGGGTTATTTTATTTTTATAGACAGGTTAGGTTGGTAAAAAGTTTTGCTAAACATTATATATATATATATATATATATATATATATTATTTGTTTTAAACATGTGCCGGAGGCTAGCGTAATTTGGATCCAAGTACTACTAAAAACATACAGAAACTATGGTGGGAAGGGTTGAGTTTATGCGAATGTCAGACTGAGTGGTAGATGAAATAGAGATAAACATTCGTATGCCGAAAAGCGGTAACAGTAAGAGCGAGTGAAATTTAATAACTTAAGACAAAAATATTTTAAAATAGTAAAATTAGAAATGCACTCCCACTACTATCGGTACTTCTTGTAAATAATACACGATTAGCGTCACCAGTTATTAGAACGATGAAGATCAAGTGAACTATTCAAAATCAGACGTTGAATGAGATGATCGGTAGGTGATTATTGTCATCATTCGCTGCCTTTCTCGTTCGTAACGCAGGAAAGGTTGCAGCGACAATGGCTGTGTTGTCAACCCGTACAAAATGCAGATGGCTCGTCTTTCCGCGAAAAATTCAGGCACAAGTCTTGTGATATACTTTCTATCTGTGAAATATATTAAAGAGCTATTGCATGGCAAGACAAGAGATCTTTGGTCAAAGTTGCAGGACCGAAATCATTCGCCGAATTGAGAAACATCGTAAGACGCCAGTAGTGTAACCTGGAGCACAAGACAGCGTTCTGATTGGTCTACGTCATCCCCCCACCCCTCCAAACCCCGCCCCCTGACGTCATCCCCTACCCCGCACCAACGACGTTCCACGCGCACCCTAGTAGCGAAGACTGGAACTACGTGGTGTAGCCTGGTGGCGAAGACTTGAACTATGGTGGTGCAGTCTGGTAGTTGGAATCAAGGCGCAAAAAGTGTACAGAGTCGGCGACGGGTATCGAACCCGGGTTCCTAGGGTCGCGAGACTATTGCGCTGCCCACTGGTCCGAGGAGCCTTGTCGAGATGGAGTGTAACATTGTACTGTATAAGACTAAGAGTGCTAGGAGTGTGACAATGAAAACAATATGTAGGAAAATGTTTTTTATTGAAATATACAAATTATAAAAATTCCGACGGCAAGTGGCTCACCCTGAAACAAAACAAATTATATTAATATTAATTTAAGGAAATTGTATTAAGACCGATAATCAGCCTAGCGGTCACTCTTAACAACCACTTCATCTTGAGCTCATATCAGTCATCCGGGAAGTGCATCCACCCCGTAGAACCCCATCCAATTGAACTGAATGCAGTGCAGGAGCGCACATCTGCCCGGTGTTCCCCATCATCCGTCAGGTGGGTCACCCAACCGATAAGACTAATGGATGACGTAAGTGCTGCCTGGTTATATCGCACATTTTTGACAGGTGTACTTAGACGACATTTTAGTTTACATCAAGAATGTAGAAGAACACCTGAGTCATTTAATTTGAATATTTTTGAGAGACTTAAAATGCATGGTCTTACATCTCCGTTACGAACATGTTGTTTTATGTTGTAGAAAGATGAATACTAATGACATATTTTAACACCAGAATGTTTAGAAAGACAGCCGGAGTATCTAAACATTCAAAGTATTGTGTGCTTGCAATACTCTTTCTTAATATACAAGGAGTCAATGATAAACATCCACTCTTGGAAGATCTTGCAATGCAGGAGCATTATGATTTCATCTGTCTCTCAGAACATTGGTTTCAGAGCGGGGAGATTGATTTCTGCTGTTTAAATGGGCATAATATAACTACTAGCTACACACGAACAGTCTTTGGCAGGGGTGGTACTCTCATCTTTGCTAGGGATGTATATGATTTTAATCCTATAGACCTCTCTAGTTTTAGCCTTGAAAAAACTCTGGAAGTGTGCGCTATTGAAATCGACTCACTTCAGCTCATAATTATTTCTATTTACCGTACACCAGAAAGCAACGAATGGGTCTTTCTTGAAAGCATAGAAAAAATTCTCCTCTATCTCAAGAAATGGATTAATTATAAAATAGTCATTGGAGGAGATGTGAACGCCCAGTTTGACGTCACCAAGGACAAAAAATCAGTAGTAGATTTTCTCAATTTCTCAATGTGGCAGTTTAATTTCTACCACCACAACTACCAACCTACTAGAGGAGAAGCCTGCCTGGATAATGTGTTTTCAAACATAAACAAAAATGACATTTTTTGCCATACTGTGCCCTGTTATTTCTCAGATCATGATGGCTTAGTGTTTCGGTTTTTGTCTGAACAGTCTATTGGACCTGATAAGACTGATGATATTTTTGTTCTACGCAGATTATTTTCAAAACAGAAACTAGACCTCTTCAAGGTAAAAATCAGTAAAATCAATTGGCATAATCAACTTTTTCTGTACAATTTGATTACACATGGAAATGCAGTTAATAATCCTTTTACACTGTTTTTTGAAAGTATACAGACCGCTTTTGAACAATGTTTCCCTCTCTGTAAGTATAAAACTAAACCCAAATATGTTAATAAGTCAAATCAATCATGGTATACATCAGATCTTGTCAGGCTCAAGGGTCAAGTTAAACTTGCATATGATAATTTTAAAATAAATCAGAACAACCTCAACAAACTAGCCTATAAGGATTTAGTACATAAATACAAGAAAACAATAAAAGAAGCTAAGCTTAATCACAATGCTAACTTAATTGAAAAATATAACAATAAATGCATGACAGCTTGGAACCTAATTAGGCCTAACCTACAATCTAAGTCCAACCATAGCTGTATTCCTTTACACTCCAATGTTCTTAATGACTTTTTTATTGAATCTGTCAGTTCCATCAGAAATAACATTGTAAAACCTAAGACTACTTTTGAGCAATTTCTTAATTTAACACAAATAGATCAGCCTAATTTTAACTTTAAACTTGTAACTTGTGATGATGTCCTTATGGTCATCAAAAAGATGAAAAACTCCAAATCTCAAGATTACTATGGTTTCTCAAATTGGTTGATCAAAGAAGTAGTACATTATATTGTAACACCACTTACTTACTGTATTAACGTTTGCCTTCAAGGAGGTACTTATCCTGAATGCCTAAAAATTTCCTAAATCTCTCCAAAATTCAAAAAGGGAGATAAATACAACCCAGGCAACTATCGGCCTATCTGTCTGGTACCTATCCTGTCCAAGGTACTTGAACACATTGTACACAATCGGGTAAACCACTATTTTGAGTCTTGGTCACTCTTTAATGAACAACAATTTGGCTTCAGAAGTGGACAGTCTTGCATGGATGCAATTGGGGCCATGGAACAGGATATTAGAAATGCCTTTGAAAATAAAAACTTTGCCTGGGCCTCTTTTACTGACCTTAGCAAGGCATTTGACTGCGTGGACCATGGCACTTTGCTTCATAAGCTTAGTTTCTATGGGATAAAAAATAAAACTCTTGAATTTTTCAACAGTTATCTCCATAATCGAAGGCAAGCGTATATACAGGGGGTGTATGGTCCTCTATCGCTACTAGCAACTGTGGTGTTCCACAAGGCTCGGTCCTTGGACCCCTTCTGTTCATTATAGCCACTAATGACTTACCATATTGTCTAAGAAGTAATATATACCTATATGCAGATGACACTACATTACTTACATGCAATAGAGACCTAAACCAACTTGAAAACATGGCTAATCATTCACTTAAAACTGTTTCTGAGTGGTTCTCTGCAAACTCGCTCTTATTAAACGAGGAGAAAACCCAAACTATTATTTTTGGACTGAGATCAGTACCTCCAATAAATAATTTTAACACTAGCAAAGAGGTTAAGTTCCTTGGAGTTTGGATTGACCAAAGTGTGAGCTGGAAAAAACAAATAGAGCATCTTTGTACTAGGCTAAGTAGATTAACATCTCTTTTTCGTAGGCTAAGTGACATTTTACCTGATGACTATGTTAAGACAGTGTACTTCTCATTCTTTCAATTTGTTCTCAGCTATGGAATTGTTTTTTGGGGGAATAGCCCACACCTAAATAATGTTCTAGTCATACAAAAAAGGTTTTAAGAGTTATAGCTAAAGTTAACCATAGAGAACACTGCAGGCCTATTTTTATTAAGTTTAAGATTTTAACTGTTGTTAATTTATACATATTTAACATCCTGTTAACTAGTTTTAAGAACCCCTGCTTACATGTAAAAAGGGCTGAGGTACACAACTTCAACACCCGAAATAAAAACAATTTTGATGTACCTTTTGTTAGACTAGGAAAAAATCAATCTAGTCATAGGATAGTGCGTATACAAATGTTAAATAAGCTGCCTAAAGAAGTGCTTAATCTTACTTTTAAACAATTTAAAATAAAACTTCAAAATTGGCTAATAAGTATTCCTTTTTATCATGTAAAAGAATTTTTTTGACTTTCCTGCTGCTGAAATCTGTAAGCAATTAACCTAAGGTTTTCACTTCTCTTACTGCCTGTACATTGTTATTTAGTTCTAATTTAACAATAATTAAGGTTATTTTCTTAAATTTCAACCACAAAACTTTCATATTTGTGTACTTTCAATCTCAATTTTATAGTTCCTTTTGACAATTGTGAACAACATGTTTCCTGTTTTTTGACTATACCTCATGCATGTAAATCTGTGCCTTATGGGTAATAAAGACTGATTCTTGATTCTTGGTTCTATATCTCGTATATATATATTATGGTTCAACATCATATTATATAGCTAGAGATGTATCATAGTTTAACAACGTATTCTGTGGCTAGAGTTATCATGGTTTACCAACGTATTCTATAACTAGAGATGTATAATGGTTTAACAACATATTCTGTAGCTAGAGATGTATCGTAGTTTAACAACGTATTCTGTAGCTAGAGATGTATCATAGTTTAACAACGTATTCTGTGGCTAGAGATTTATCATGGTTTACCAACGTATTCTATAACTAGAGATGTATAATGGTTTAACAACATATTCTGTAGCTAGAGATGTATCGTAGTTTAACAACGTATTCTGCAGCTAGAGATGTATCGTAGTTTAACGACGTATTATGTAGCAAGAGATGTATCATAGTTTAACAACGTATTCTGTAGCTAGAGATGTATCATAGTTTAACAACGTATTCTGTGGCTAGAGATTTATCATGGTTTACCAACGTATTCTATAACTAGAGATGTATAATGGTTTAACAACATATTCTGTAGCTAGAGATGTATCGTAGTTTAACAACGTATTCTGTAGCTAGAGATGTATCATAGTTTAACAACGTATTCTGTGGCTAGAGATTTATCATGGTTTACCAACGTATTCTATAACTAGAGATGTATAATGGTTTAACAACATATTCTGTAGCTAGAGATGTATCGTAGTTTAACAACGTATTCTGTAGCTAGAGATGTATCATAGTTTAACAACGTATTCTGTAGCTAGAGATTTATCATGGTTTACCAACGTATTCTATAACTAGAGATGTATAATGGTTTAACAACATATACTGTAGCTAGAGATGTATCGTAGTTTAACAACGTATTCTGGAGCAAGAGATGTATCGTAGTTTAACAACGTATTATGTAGCAAGAGATGTATCGTAGTTTAACAACGTATTATGTAGCTAGAGATGTATCGTAGTTTAACGACGTATTCTGTAGCTAGAGATTTATCATGGTTTAATAACGTAGTCTGTAGATAGATATGTATAATGGTTTAACAACGTATTCTGTAGCTAGAGATGTATCGTAGTTTAACAACGTATTCTGTAGCTAGAGATGTATCGTAGTTTAACAACGTATTCTGTAGCTAGAGATGTATCGTAGTTCAACGACGTATTCTGTAGCTAGAGATTTATCATGGTTTAATAACGTAGTCTGTAGATAGAGATGTATAATGGTTTAACAACGTATTCTGTAGCTAGAGATGTATCGTAGTTTAACGACGTATTCTGTAGCTAGAGATTTATAATAGTTTAATAACGTAGTCTGTAGATAGATATGTATAATGGTTTAACAACGTATTCTGTAGCTAGAGATGTATCGTAGTTTAACGACGTATTCTGTAGCTAGAGATTTATCATGGTTTAACAACGTATTCTGTAGCTAGAGATGTATTGTAGTTTAACAACGTATTCTGTAGCTAGAGATGTATCGTAGTTTAACGACGTATTCTGTAGCTAGAGATGTATCGTAGTTTAACAACGTATTCTGTAGCTAGAGATGTATCGTAGTTTAACAACGTATTCTGTAGCTAGAGATGTATCGTAGTTTAACGACGTATTCTGTAGCTAGAGATGTATCGTAGTTTAACGACGTATTCTGTAGCTAGAGATTTATCATGGTTTAATAACGTATTCTGTAGATAGAGATGTATAATGGTTTAACAACGTATTCTGTAGCTAGAGATTTATCATGGTTTAATAACATATTCTGTAGCTAGAGATGTATCGTAGTTTAACGACGTATTCTGTAGCTAGAGATTTATCATGGTTTAATAACGTAGTCTGTAGATAGATATGTATAATGGTTTAACAACGTATTCTGTAGCTAGAGATGTATCGTAGTTTAACGACGTATTCTGTAGCTAGAGATTTATCATGGTTTAATAACGTAGTCTGTAGATAGATATGTATAATGGTTTAACAACGTATTCTGTAGCTAGAGATGTATCGTAGTTTAACGACGTATTCTGTAGCTAGAGATTTATCATGGTTTAATAACGTAGACTGTAGATAGAGATGTATAATGGTTTAACAACGTATTCTGTAGCTAGAGATGTATCGTAGTTTAACGACGTATTCTGTAGCTAGAGATGTATCGTAGTTTAACAACGTATTCTGTAGATAGAGATGTATAATGGTTTAACAACGTATTCTGTAGCTAGAGATTTATCATGGTTTAATAACGTATTCTGTAGCTAGAGATGTATCGTAGTTTAACGACGTATTCTGTAGCTAGAGATTTATCGTAGTTTAACAAAGTATTCTGTAGCTAGAGATTTATCATGGTTTAATAACGTATTCTGTAGCTAGAGATGTATCATGGTTAACAAATTATTCTGTACCTAGACATGTATCATGGTTTAAAAACGTATTCTGTAGCTAGAGATGTATCGTAGTTTAACAACGTATTCTGTAGCTAGAGATGTATCGTAGTTTAACAAACGTATTCTGTAGCTAGAGATGTATCGTAGTTTAACGACGTATTCTGTAGCTAGAGATTTATCATGGTTTAATAACGTAGTCTGTAGATAGATATGTATAATGGTTTAACAACGTATTCTGTAGCTAGAGATGTATCGTAGTTTAACAACGTATTCTGTAGCTAGAGATGTATCGTAGTTTAACAACGTATTCTGTAGCTAGAGATTTATCATGGTTTAATAACGTAGACTGTAGATAGAGATGTATAATGGTTTAACAACGTATTCTGTAGCTAGAGATGTATCGTAGTTTAACAACGTATTCTGTAGCTAGAGATGTATCGTAGTTTAACAACGTATTCTGTAGCTAGAGATGTATCGTAGTTTAACGACGTATTCTGTAGCTAGAGATTTATCATGGTTTAATAACGTATTCTGTAGATAGAGATGTATAATGGTTTAACAACGTATTCTGTAGCTAGAGATGTATCGTAGTTTAACGACGTATTCTGTAGCTAGAGATTTATCATGGTTTAATAACGTAGACTGTAGATAGATAGAGATGTATAATGGTTTAACAACGTATTCTGTAGCTAGAGATGTATCGTAGTTTAACGACGTATTCTGTAGCTAGAGATTTATCATGGTTTAATAACGTAGTCTGTAGATAGATATGTATAATGGTTTAACAACGTATTCTGTAGCTAGAGATGTATCGTAGTTTAACGACGTATTCTGTAGCTAGAGATTTATCATGGTTTAATAACGTATTCTGTAGATAGATATGTATAATGGTTTAACAACGTATTCTGTAGCTAGAGATGTATCGTAGTTTAACGACGTATTCTGTAGCTAGAGATTTATCATGGTTTAATAACGTAGTCTGTAGATAGATATGTATAATGGTTTAACAACGTATTCTGTAGCTAGAGATGTATCGTAGTTTAACAACGTATTCTGTAGCTAGAGATGTATCGTAGTTTAACGACGTATTCTGTAGCTAGAGATGTATCGTAGTTTAACAACGTATTCTGTAGCTAGAGATGTATCGTAGTTTAACGACGTATTCTGTAGCTAGAGATTTATCATGGTTTAATAACGTATTCTGTAGATAGAGATGTATAATGGTTTAACAACGTATTCTGTAGCTAGAGATTTATCATGGTTTAATAACGTATTCTGTAGCTAGAGATGTATCGTAGTTTAACGACGTATTCTGTAGCTAGAGATTTATCATGGTTTAATAACGTAGTCTGTAGATAGATATGTATAATGGTTTAACAACGTATTCTGTAGCTAGAGATGTATCGTAGTTTAACGACGTATTCTGTAGCTAGAGATTTATCATGGTTTAATAACGTAGTCTGTAGATAGATATGTATAATGGTTTAACAACGTATTCTGTAGCTAGAGATGTATCGTAGTTTAACGACGTATTCTGTAGCTAGAGATTTATCATGGTTTAATAACGTAGTCTGTAGATAGATATGTATAATGGTTTAACAACGTATTCTGTAGCTAGAGATGTATCGTAGTTTAACGACGTATTCTGTAGCTAGAGATTTATCATGGTTTAATAACGTATTCTGTAGATAGAGATGTATAATGGTTTAACAACGTATTCTGTAGCTAGAGATGTATCGTAGTTTAACGACGTATTCTGTAGCTAGAGATTTATCATGGTTTAATAACGTATTCTGTAGCTAGAGATGTATCATGGTTTAACAACGTATTCTGTAGCTAGAGATGTATCGTAGTTTTAACAACGTATTCTGTAGCTAGAGATGTATCGTAGTTTAACAACGTATTCTGTAGCTAGAGATGTATCATGGTTTAACAACGTATTCTGTAGCTAGAGATGTATCATGGTTTAATAACGTATTCTGTAGCTAGAGATGTATCGTAGTTTAACAACGTATTCTGTAGCTAGAGATTTATCATGGTTTAATAACGTATTCTGTAGCTAGAGATGTATAATGGTTTAACAACGTATTCTGTAGCTAGAGATGTATCATGGTTTAACAACGTATTCTGTAGCTAGAGATGTATCATGGTTTAATAACGTATTCTGTAGCTAGAGATGTATAATGGTTTAACAACGTATTCTGTAGCTAGAGATGTATCGTAGTTTAACAACGTATTCTGTAGCTAGAGATTTATCATGGTTTAATAACGTATTCTGTAGATAGAGATGTATAATGGTTTAACAACGTATTCTGTAGCTAGAGATGTATCATGGTTTAACAACGTATTCTGTAGCTAGAGATGTATCGTAGTTTAACAACGTATTCTGTAGCTAGAGATGTATCATGGTTTAATAACGTATTCTGTAGCTAGAGATGTATCGTAGTTTAACAAAGTATTCTGTAGCTAGAGATTTATCATGGTTTAATAACGTATTCTGTAGCTAGAGATGTATCATGGTTAACCAATTATTCTGTACCTAGACATGTATCATGGTTTGTATCTAGAGATGTATAATGGTTTAATAACGTATTCTGTAGATAGAGATGTATAGTAGCTAGAGATGTATAATGGTTTAATAACGTATTCTGTAGCTAGAGATGTATCGTAGTTTAACAACGTATTCTGTAGCTAGAGATTTATCATGGTTTAATAACGTATTCTGTAGATAGAGATGTATCGTAGTTTAACGACGTATTCTGTAGCTAGAGATTTATCATGGTTTAATAACGTATTCTGTAGATAGAGATGTATAATGGTTTAACAACGTATTCTGTAGCTAGAGATGTATCATGGTTTAATAACGTATTCTGTAGCTAGAGATGTATCGTAGTTTAACGACGTATTCTGTAGCTAGAGATTTATCATGGTTTAATAACGTATTCTGTAGCTAGAGATGTATCGTAGTTTAACGACGTATTCTGTAGCTAGAGATTTATCATGGTTTAATAACGTATTCTGTAGCTAGAGATGTATCATGGTTAACAAATTATTCTGTACCTAGACATGTATCATGGTTTAAAAACGTATTCTGTAGCTAGAGATGTATAATGGTTTAATAAGTATTCTGCAGCTAGAGATGTATCGTAGTTTAACAACGTATTCTGTAGCTAGAGATGTATCGTAGTTTAACAACGTATTCTGTAGCTAGAGATGTATCGTAGTTTAACAAAGTATTCTGTAGCTAGAGATTTATCATGGTTTAATAACGTATTCTGTAGCTAGATATGTATCATGGTTAACAACATATTCTGTACCTAGTCATGTATCATGGTTTAACAACGTATTCTGCAGCTAGAGATGTATCGTAGTTTAACGACGTATTCTGTAGCTAGAGATTTATCATGGTTTAATAACGTATTCTGTAGCTAGAGATGTATCATGGTTAACAAATTATTCTGTACCTAGACATGTATCATGGTTTAACAACGTATTCTGTAGCTAGAGATGTATAATGGTTTAATAAGTATTCTGTAGCTAGAGATTTATCATGGTTTAATAACGTATTCTGTAGATAGAGATGTATCATGGTTAACAACGTATTCTGTACCTAGACATGTATCATGGTTTAACAACGCATTCTGTAGCTAGAGATTTATCATGATTTAATAACGTATTCTGTAGCTAGAGATGTATCATGGTTAACAACGTATTCTGTACCTAGACATGTATCATGGTTTAATAACGTATTCTGTAGCTAGAGATGTATCATGGTTAACAACGTATTCTTTACCCAGACATGTATCATGGTTTAACAACGTATTGTGTAGCTAGAGATGTATCTTAGTTTAACATGTTGATTGCGGCGGACGCACATCACTTTTACTCCGACTGTCCTAAAGTTGGTACATGACTGGCGTGCAGTCAAGGTTTTGACAACTTATTCTGTAGCTAAAGATTTCTTATTTAACGCTAAATTTTTAATTAAAAATATTTATGTACACAGTGTCACTAGTCTGTGCTTTTACGTATGTAATGTTTTAAGTATGTTATGTTATAAGGAATAAGCTATGAGAAAAGTTGTGTTTTTGTTATAAAATTATGATTATAATCGATGTTATCTTCGGCACTTGGATTTCTTTTATTGCACTGTGGAATTTCTTAAAACATACAACTACCAGCTGCTCATGTTGGCTTACGTCTGGCGTTTTGTCTCCCAATAGTGGCAAGTTCAACTCTCTAAATGCGGAGCCAGTATTGCACTTTGTAGGACTTTACTCGTGGCTTACATATAATTCTGAATTAAATTTCTGAGTAATAGCAATCTTGGGAATACTTTGTTAAAACGCAGAAACAATTGAACCTTTGGAAGAGAATGATAATGTCTTTCCGAAACATCATATTTGGTCTCATTCTAAACTGCTTTCCGCTTTTGGTAGTAAGCAAATAATATCAATTAATAATATTATCCCGTATCATAGTTTTGTTGGCATCTTTTCCCTTTTTTCAATTCAGCGTCGTTATAAATCATGTAGTCAACTTTTGCTGAAACATTATAGACAACCAAACTTATCTACTAGTTACAGTTTTTATCAAATGATAGTTCTCATTTAGTTCATGCCATGGGGAAACAATGTTGTAGTGAAGCACTGTGGTAATACTAGAATTGCAATCAATGTTCATTGCGTGAAGCAAAATATTGAAGTACACGAGATGTGAACCAAAACTATTTTCTCTTCTAGAATTGAAGTGGACATCAGGCTAAAGGTTGCTACTTTCTCATCTAATCTACATTAAACGGTAAAAAAAACTCAAATAAAGAAAAAGTGGCGGAACAAAATATTGTGGTGGAAAAGATCTTGCACCTTCATCTATTTTTGTGAAATGTTTTCTGTTAAACAGAAACCTCAAAATGTTTATGTTTACAGTGTGTATGGACAATGTTGATTTTCATTTGGCATACCTGCCCTTTAGTGTGTGATTGGTGTCGGCAACACTTTAAAGCGATGGTGTCTAGCACCTCCGGTCTTATCAAGAATTCACAGGTGCACCATAAGGATTTTCTGTCACAAACTTGATTTTTTCTTTTACGCATTAATTAAAATTTAACTAACCTTCTTTTTATTATAATAGATATGTTATATTAACTTAAATCAGTCAATGTCAAGTATTGTTTTTCTAACAAAATATAAGAGAAAACTAGTAACTTTTACTATTGTTCAGGACCTTTACTAGTTCGACTAAAAATATTTTTACATATTAATGATCATGGGAAACACCTCTATAATATCCCTATTTGTATTAATTATTGGTAATTACGTTTTGCAGAAAATTTGATTTTCAGAAAAAGCTTAGTGTGGGTCGCTTTTAGACCATACACGTGTAGCAAGCAGGGCTAGATACCAAGCCCGCTCCATTGTCAAACTGTGCAAACCTCGAATGAAAAGTTAGAACGCATGTAGTTTGAGCGATTGCTCCATTCCAATTGAACATGTTCCTTTTTGTATTTAGTGCGCTTCTACGTTTTCTCATATTGTTTTATTAATAGGCTGTTATTTTTAATGTGTCTACTTCATTATTAAAATAAAAGATTGTTCAATGAATTTTGGAATTGACAAAATTAAGTTGATAGAGTTTTAAAAATTGAAACAGTTGCTCAGGGACCGAAGTGTCAATGAACACAAAACTAAAAGCAATAGGAAATATCCTTGTATTAATATTTATTATAAGTGATAAGCAATGTGGAAGAATTGAAGAAGAAACTACAGAATGAGACGTGCAGTTAAGTTTGAGGACGATGGTGATTCTGATTACAACACACATTAGATTAAGAATAGGCACACATGGTATGGAAAAAAGAGTTAAGATGGTCCCATCGCCCTCTAGATCAACAAGCGTGTATGGCCGAAGTTCCTGGGTAAAAATTACATCTAGGGACTTTATCAATGAGATTCTTGTTAATGAGAACACCTTCTGCTGTATTATTTTCTTCTTTAGATGCAATATTCGAGAATCCTGTACAATCTAATACCTATTCGACACGCATCTATAAGTATTCCTTATATTTATGCGGATCTCGCATTGACATTTATTGGAACACTCAAGCTGAGTTTCGTAAAAAGCTATGGGGTAGTTCACTCAAATTCATGGAAAGGGGAGATAAGTAATTTCATGAGATTGCCAGGAACAGATTTGGGGTCTTCAGAGAGGGTGGTCTCCATCACTCGTACAATAAAAAAGTAAACTTGGTATTTTCAGGTTGAATTACTGCTACCTAGTAGAAGAGGACGCATCTTAGACATAGCGGTATGGGAATACAATGTATAAATATTCAACCACTCAAAGGTCTATTCAACAAGCTCTCTGGTATTCACTCCAATTCAAAGAAACAAAGGAGGATCAGATATGGGTGAATTTGGAGGGCACCTCTAGACTCCATGAGGTCTTAATGATTAGATAGTTACCAAAGTAACTATCTCATCATTAACAGAGCCAGTAGATGCAAGCCAACTCCGTTTTACCTTCTGCGTCAGCAAAGACACGTCCATCCATGAAACCTTTTATGCCCTGGTCTCCTTATTTATCAACCTCCACGAACTAGGAGGAACAGAGGGACAAATTACTGTATGTTCAAATATTAATAGGTCTGGAAATTTAAGTGCCCTTGATCTTTTCTAAACATGTTGATGTTTAAGCACAAGAGAAATGTATCTAAAAAGGAAGCCAGGTCTGTTCAAGAATCATGATATCAGACCAACCATCGGTTCCAACTATAATTTTTTTAAAGTAACGCCGTAAGTTTGCAATCTAATCAGAGAGGCTTACTGCATAATGAATACCTAATTAGTGACGTCATGTTACCAGGGTCATCCAGCATGGTAATCGGAGTGAAACCATAGTTAACAGTTACTACTTTACTATAACTTATTATACTTGTTTACCAACTTGACCAGGAGTACATTATATACCTAGAGTATATTACATAGCTTGGCATGTCTTTTGTGCAAACTCGTAAAGTACAACTTGTCTTTGGATGTTTCTCTCTTACATTAAAACTACTGTACTGTTATGGATCATAAAATTTTGCGAATAAATTAAACCAGCCCATATTTTATTATTACGAATGCTTGATAATTTTAAACCTGCTAATCTTGACTTAAATAACATTGGCTTGTGATTATGGAAATAGCCAAGGTTCATCATAGTAGTAATATCTAGAAACACGCTCCAGGAATAGGATAAAAGACTGAATGTAAAGTTAAAACCAAATTCCGGTAACATGCTACAAAAATGTTTACATTTATAATTAAGTCCAACGACTTGATGTATGATCCTAAATATTTCCCTAGATTGCTTTAAACATTTTTATTTCAAAATTGAAAACGTATACTGATACATAAAAAAAGGCAACATCTGTACTTCTTTAATACTATAATACTTGGTTTTAACACTGTTATTATCTTCTTATGTGTTGTTTGTGGAATAACAACCACGGATCTCAATTTAACCACCCAATACGAAAAATACCTGGTCAATGAGAGTTCTAGGGTATATAACATGACTCCCTCAGCCATACTACAATTACAAATACTTTTGAAACGTTTTCTTCCCTAATTGCCCTCTGTATTAAAACGTGCAGAATATCGAATTTGGGTAGAGGCTATTTCCAGTTTAGCAAAAGACCCTTCACTAACAAAGTTCTAAAAAGAGTGCATTTACAGTGAATGAAGGTCTGCTTCTATTGGCTCCAAAACGTATTCACAATCAATTCAGGGTTAAGATATAGGTTATAAAACACCCACATCTCAAGTTTGGGTAATTTCCTTCCAATAACAATAGGCCCAGACCAGCCAATTGATTCACTGCTTCCATCCACTGGCTTCATCCAAGAGATTTTTGTCTTTGATTTTGAGATCAATCCATAAAACCATAACAGGTCAAGTTTTATAAAGTACTCTTTACTTACTCTTCACTATGATGATCTACTTTGGCTCCTAACGTGTTCAGTCCAACTCCAATGTTGGACAAAATATATAGAATATTTTTGAATGTCATATTTCAATAGGATCTGCTCAATAACAAGAGATAAGCCACTAGAATTATCGCTTCCACCTTAAGTATTCTCCTCCCCCATTGATTTTATTGTATAAAAATTTATTTTAATTCTCTTGTCACGAATCCAATGTCTAATTTCGTTACTGTCCTTGCAATAGCATAGTCTTAGTAAAATAGTTTAAGAAAATCTGGTAATATGTTTCTAACAATTCAATTGGTTTGAATATCAATGTTTAGTTTTGTGACAGTTGTGTGAAATAAAAAATAGTTCTGTGCTTAGAGAAAATATAAAAGAAATCTGTTTCGAAAATTAAGGTGAACATTACATGAGACAAAATCAAAACAATTTGCAATATAACAAACAATAAATATTACTGAAAATATCTTCTAAAATTGTCGTGTCATGCATTATTACTTCTTACTTAATACTTGAAATATTTCAGTAAGGTTTTTCAGTATTAAGTTAAGTCAGTATTTAACACTTAGCTACAAGCATGCTCTGTCTCTTAGAATGTACATTGTCCACAGTATATGTACTGGTGAACATATTATATGTAAAACAAAGTATCTGGTAACAGTAGTTTGTTACTCTTGTTAATCCTGTGTCTTCTGTTGTTTAGAGACAGAGTGGACTTAGAGATCACGAGATTTGTAGTCCCACGATATTAGCAGAATAAAAAATCAGAGAGACTTAATTAAAGGAGATTCAGGGAGAAAGATTAATCATAAAAAGACCATTAAAAATTCAGAGCGCTTTCAAAAATCTGAGAAAGTAATGACAAATCATTAGAAAGCCATCAAAATCGTAAGACCAATAAGCCAAACTCATTACATTTTGAATTGGATTCTGATAATTTACACTAACTTACTCATCCATATAATTAGAGGACGTAACTTCATTATTAAAAGAGAAATAGCCAAGTACAGCCCACCCATTCTATGTTCTATTGTTACGAAAAGAAACCAGTCTCATTGAGACAGTTTTGAACGCACTAAAAGCAATTTACGAGACACTCTAAAGCTACTAACCGCTTCAAATAGGTACCTTTATGGAATTCAATAAAAGCAAAGGTATAAAAAATCCTTGCCTTAATTGCCTTCATTAGAAATCATTAAACACTACGTGAAAACATCTGCTTATTGGATGAAGAAACCATTGCACAGTGAACACACAAGAATAAAGTGCATAATTGTTAGAAATAATAATTAGACCATGTCCATATTCTCTGAAGTAGATTTTCCAATGATGGGATCTATTTTCGATTATACAAAATTAAAATTAGAACAAATCCAATCAAACTCTGATCAACATTGATGCCAATCGATCTATCTCCCTACGAGAGATCAAATTGGAAAATTTAATCTGCCAACGTCTCCCAATCCTTTTAAGACTGTATAAAACTAAATAGTTTTATCAACATTCCAACGGTTTACTTGTATACTTCTACAAAGTTAATGGCCACCATCTTGAAACTTGAAAAGTTATCGTAAATTAAGTATAAATAAATGTGGCTTTAAATTACTTGAAAATTGTGTGAAAAGTGCTAATTCTGATTTATTGTGAAATACTCGAAAAATATGTTTTGCAAAAATGAGAATTAGCGCCATTTTGAAAAGTTTTATTGATTCAGATTGGCTAACGACCTAATTCAAACTATACATACGTACCTCTGCACAAGCTTAGTCTGTATCGATTAAGAACTATGACAGTTATCGTGTTCAGAATTATTCCCGCGTGTTGTACACTAGTTAAAACTGTGTACGCCCGATATTTGGAAAGCATACATGATATTAAAACACACGTGTCAAAGAACATTAACATTAAGAAAGATAAGCTACAAACCATGTGAAAATATTGCCTTTTTACCAATTTACGTCACGGTATTTTAAAAATTACGCCAGTTATCGTGTTCACAAGCTAAGCTATCGTATTGTTAAATCCATAGGGTGATTTTGGATTCTGGGGATACTTTTGGATGGGAGAAAATCCAAAAAATCTCCCGAAATTCCGTCATGAGAGTGATTCCACCAAGGCAATAATTTTCTCAAATATTCTTATTTTTGCCATATTGTGTTTAATTGCTTTTAATTTGAATGAAGACTTTTCAAAAATCACATATATATTTTCATAACGTTATAAATCGAACTAGATTTAACGTAATCGAGTATTTATAAATACTTAGCCTATTTTTCAGATGGTATCATACAACAAAAATTTCAAATTGAACACAATCAATCTGTCAACAAGCCTTTAAGGTTACTTTTTATATGCATATATACACTAATTATATTGAAAATCACGTCGTTACTTCAATTATTTTGTTTTGATAAAATATCCACACTGAAATTAACAAGCATAATAATACTAACAATAATACATACTATAATATAAATAAAAAATTAACAAAATTAATATTCCACGGATACAACATTATAACAAATGAAATAATGAATGTAAGAAACATAAATCGAATATACAAAAAACTACATATACATTAGAAACAACATTTATTATATTTTTGTAACGGCTTGAAAAATTACATTAAATGTATAAATCTAATGAAACTTTGAAAACTAGTTTGAGTAACAGATCAGGGTTTTACATCGGGAATATTTGCCTTAAATGCAGTAATACACATTTCCGTTGAAACAAAACTACAGAAGATTCGTCAAAATGCAAAATGAAATCTAACCTAAAAGCTAGACAATATCTAAATCATAAGTGCTTGCAGTATCTACATACTGTAATGTGTTTTGTATGTATTCACTCTCGTAGATAGATTGTATAAATAAATATGACACAGCTATTTTAAACTGGTGACATTTATATAATTGTTTTAAAAACGTATTAATATCCCAATATTATATTTTCAATGCAAAAAATAGATTACTATGAAATAATGACTATGTTTTCTACAAAACCAGGAAGAATATTTTATTTAATTTATTAAAATCTGTACTATAACATACTTTAAGGGTTAAATATATTTGCAGATGGCACATAAAATTGGATGAAATTGTCCATCCATATAAATACATATTTCTCTTAATTGTAGTGGAAATTTTATTTATCAGCAGAAAACTCCATTTTTAAGTAAAACATCACCTCACGCAATGGGTTTTTGTTTATGATTAACAAAGTATACACTGTTTCTATAAAAAAATACGCATTTATAAATAATAACAAATCTGATACGAGGTCCTTAACTTGTAGCTAGAATGTTAAGTAAAGATAATGTAACTAAATATAGAATAGAGTACAATATACAGTGCATTATCTATAGATAACAATCAATGGTCGTTCCTTAAGACAATAAAATACGATTAAGTAAATATAAACTACATATAGGGCATGTGAGATAAATAATAGGTACATGTATAGTAATATTTATTATTGGTAGGATTAGAGAAATACTTTTTCTCATTTCTTAATTAATATCTCTCGAATAAAACATTTTAGGAACATTTCACAGAAACCATGTGTATCAAACCTTTTGACAGAATGAGATGAGTCATATCTCATAATTAATAAGAAATTTTACTACAAGATATACTTTTCTACCGTTTGAATCTTTTTGTAAATAACCTAACTAACTATGCCAAAAGCACAAATTTGACATCGTATAAGCAAACCAATCCATCGTATTTGACACGCATTCCGCTTGCAGCTGTGTTCAAATCGCTTTAAGAAAAACGCTTCAACCTCCTGTTCGTTCCAGTGTGTTGACAGATTAGTGATTGCATTTTTTGTTTACTGAACACAAAATCGAAAAGAGCAACCTTTGTATTTGAATGGGATTATTCAAACTATACTGTTAATATATTTTTGGCTTTGGCTGGTTTCCATAATCGAAGATAAACACCGGTGATAATCATCAAAAATCAGTTATCCAGGCGGTAACATCGTTGTTACGAAGGATGGAACAGGCGTCGGCAGAGTCGTGATCTACACTGACGTCACTGTAGAAAGCAAGTGACACAAACGGACGAAAGTCCCACCGACCTCTAAGTCACGGTCGACAGGGACCCACGTCCGTAGGCAGCACCTTAGCTGACGAGTTCTCTCTCAGGCATTCACGGGGATCTAGGTGAAAAAATATTTTCTTGTCCACTTCATTTTCCTGAAGGTGCTGGATCGATCTTTATCAGTTCTTCTCCTCTCATTGCTAGTGTCAGAACGGAATAAGTATAAGGATAAAAAGGAAAGGTGTGATTTGGTAGGAGCTGGTCACCACAATACAGACGTTCTCTGCTTAAATCACCCGACTTTCACACGTGGGATAGATAGTCTAATTAACAGAAAGCACTTTCGCAGAATGCAAAACACTTACCATAATATATTGTCTCTTCTTAAACTACGACACGCTTCTTCAGTGTAAAACTCTGCAACTGTGCCGCTTATGTTTACATATACAAACAGACTAAATCTAATACAACACAAGGATCATTTATCCTCGTCCCAAGGACATACTCGGCTCCATATACTCGCTTTCATCCTCGATTCCGACACTCGTGGAAGTCCGTTGATGGTAAGTATATTTAATATTAAATAAGATAAGTAGATACTGAACCACATAGTTGTTATAAATGTAATAAATTGACATAAAGGTATATATGTATAAATGTGGTATATATACTAAGTCTATTAATAAATATATTGTTAAATCTCTCCAGTAACGAATTAAAATCATACTTACTTGGCTGAGCGTTAGCGAAGCCTTTTATTCAGGAGACTGTCAAAATGCACCTTTCATCTGTTTGTCTATCTTTCCAAACTTATATAAAGGGCTATATACTTGAAATGTTGCATGAAACTTTATTAAGCCAGGCAATATTGAGTTTGATGACTGTGCATGTCTCTTATGGGTACCCTGATTTTAACCTTAGTAAAGTCTTTAACGCGATACATGTACGGTTACTCTTAGATTTACTGCATTTAAATGAATTACTGCTGTATAATAGGAGTTAAAAGCTCATTCCCTTTCTTTATATTACCGTACTTTAAATACTTGGCCGAGAGGCCTAAGACGTCGGATTCAAGATCTGAGTTAGAAACACGCAGGGTGATGGTGACCGTAGCACTTTCTGTCAGTGACATTGATCTTGTACTGTATCGACTCTCTCCCTTTTCTGTTTGATAAGATCCCCGCACAGGTCAGTGGCTGGCAGAATAATGTGCTGCCCTCGTAAAACACATAAAAAGGAGATCGGCCTCTCCATTTATTACCAAAAAAATAATAAAAGCTTGAATATAAGGGCGCAAATTCTAAATCCCGTATGAAAAATAGAAAAATACGCAATTAATGTAAAAATAATGTTGTCTTTGACAAGAATAATCATGTAGATGACAAGAAGTGCGTAAATTATGTCCTAACAACTTTCGACCCATTTCGTGTCATCGCTCTCAAAAATAGTAAAGTGAAATAGCATCGATAGCCTTAGGTGGATGGGTGGGTGAGTGAGTGAGTGGACTCTGAAAATATTGAGTGAGTCAGTGTGTGTGTGTGAACGGCACGGCACGCCACACAAGTGCTGGGTGTGCGCCAAACCAACACACAGCTGGCTGCTGCACAGACAGCCAGATCAGCTGATCATTCTGTCGTCTGCTATGGGAAACAGCTGTTGGTCTCAGCTTTGTAGCTCGTGTAAAGCTGAATTTGTGTACTAATTTATGTTTTAATAATAAACCAACAACTTTCAGCCGCAGTGATATCTATGTTGCTGTACAGAAAGTGTAGTGTTTTCACTTCAAATGGGGCTGAGTATTGCAGTTAGTTCAGTGTTTTCCACTCTCAAGCATGTTGAACTGACAATTTAAGATAACATGTGTCCAGAAAAATAGGAAAATAATGTAAAAAAAACAACCATACATGAAAATCACATCTTAATAATAAGATACATGAAATAAATTTATCCAAACAATCACTTAAAATGTAATTAAATAATATTTATGATAAAAATCAATTAAACATGTCTCAAATTAAATTTAAATTTTTAGACTAAGTCCTTGAAAACCAAAAAAATTAAACGATATACACAGAAAGTTTAATGGCGATCATAAAATCTAGTGTGTAGCCTACGCTTATTTAAAAAAAAAATTCAAATAAAAAAACATTAAATAAATTAGTTATGAATCAATAAAACTATAGAAAACAGGATATAGAAACTTGTCGTTCGGTTAAAATACATTTATCATTTTAACATATAATATAAGTAGCTGTTAACTTATAATTGTATTTTTTTAACGTCATTACATAAAACAAAATCTGTTTTTCTTATGCTCTAATCGGAGAAGTATGCCTTCATAAATCCCTAGCCTACACGCCTCAACGTCACTCAGACTGCTCAAAGTCCCTTTCACTGATCCAAGGACTCTACCGAATCCTGGCAGGGACACTCCCACTCCCACAGGACTGCGCGCGATACACGCGGTCCCTGTCCTGGTGTCGGTGTGGGATGTAATCTCCTTGCCTCGATCCCAGCTGTCATCCCACCGCTGGGCCGCAACAGGCCCACGACTATGGAGTCCATTACTCCATGTAGGCTGGGAGACCTTACTAGGTCTGCGTATTATTTATTAACGAATCGCAGACGATTCACTAATCTCCCTTGCTTATTCAGGTCTTTCACTGTCATCGCGATAACCCACTATCGCACCGAAGGAATAAGAATAGTCATGTTAACAATGTCACTTTAAGAAACTTCTTCGGTAGGCTACTTCATCCATGACGATCGAAAATTACTAACGACTACTAATTACTAACATATTATGCATATTTCCAACTTTCATGGCTAAATCCAAAAGCCCCAAATAATTTCCGCATTTTTTCAAACAGTACGTGTTTATTTTTTCATTTCTTAATTTTCAGCAATACATGACTAGGTATTATTGGTTCATACCTAATGGCCATCACAAAATCATTTCAAGCTGGAACTTCTTCCGATCAATTTAAAATCTTTATCCCCTCTACAAAGAACTGTAAAAGTTAAGGTAACTATAGACCCATTAAACTCATGTCAGTTTTATCGAAATTACCAAGAAAATCTTATATCTGTCACAAAAACTTGGTTTCGGACACTTTAAACAATGTTTCCTATTTATTCTTTAATCACTTTCTTTGTAGACTTCATAAAAAGGAAACCTATGATAATATTTAATAATAATTAAATACAGTGTTTATCATACAGCTCTTTCCGACTAAGTATCAAGTGACCACGTGGCTAGGTACACAACTATTAAATATCTTTTAAAAATACCCAAAACGTCGCTTTAAAAGGTAAAAATTGTATAACAAAAATGTTCTTCATGGCAAATAAATAAAGGGAAGTTTTGAGTGCTCAATTCTAGAACAGTTGCTGTTTCTTAATTATGCTCACATTATCTATAACAAAATAATTAATTAAGTAATTGCAGTTATTTCTGCTTTTAATTAAAAGAAGTTGTTGGAGGCATCCGAATAGTATAGGTAATGTTGTTAAAAAAGTACAAACGTCCCAGCTTTAATTACCACAATTTATTTCATGTATTTAATTTAATAATTAAAGCGGTATAATATCGTTTTTGTAAGTACAACTGGTAACGATTAATATCGATTAAATTGAAAAGAAATAATTTATACCAATTACTATAATGTAATACATCCAATTTCCATAGCCACTCATATTATATACCTATAGTAAAATAGATAGCAGCCAAAGTTTCTCGAACTAATCCTAAAGAAGCATAAAAGTAATCTGGAACCTTGAAAACATGATAAATTAACGTGAAGTCACAGTTTGCTGTACAGATCTTATTTGTTTTACAATTTCAATGTTTCCTACATTAGTTTTTTATGATACCTGAATTGTGACACTGAATAAATCAGATACTGAAAGCAAAAAACCTTATCCATTGAGGACAAAATTGGCCCACAGCTAAAAAGCACTTTCATAATTTTTAATAACTCTGAATTCAAAAAAATGTTCAAAAAGGTTATAAAATTTTACGTTCTACACTAACGTACACAAGTCGAAAGTGTTCCTTACAAGGATGTAATTGTTAATTAGATTCTAAAATTATTTATCACACATGCGCTTACCCTCTTACTCAATTATTCTATATTTGATGCCAATCTTACGTACAACTGGTTGTTGGAAATTCACCAAGAGATATTTATATACGACCTTCGACTATCTTGGTTACAAATCACGTTCACGCTACGTTTTATGTATTAAAATTTCGTAAACAATTAAATATCTGTAATAGAATGAAAAATCTGCCGCACAACTCAAAACATGTTCTTCCAATATTATCTCTCTTTCAAAAATTATCTTCATTCAGATTTATTCTCATTCGCAGTTATAGTACGCGTATATTAATTTAAACTTTGTGTAAAATTATTTACTATAAATTCACCATAAAATACATTATAAGTGACCGTCAAATCACAGATCATATTGTCACGTTACCCAAGTTAATTGTCATGATTCGTAGTAACAAACTTTACATACCGATCCATATTTAAAGATTCGGGTGGGCACAAATGCTCTGCTTTCCTCCAAAATAATAACTAGATGGGTAATGTACAGAATGAACAACAATAAGAAATTGAATATAGTGATAGACAAGGATAGTTTCCAAACAAAGTATGATAAATACATTTATCCTGTAGTACTCTACAGAATGAATAAATTTACGATAAAGTCAAGGAAAGATTGGGTTTACTACAACAAACAACCCATTTTATCACCGTTTTCGATAATGTGTTAAGGAAAACTATACATGTGCTTCTTTTAACTGCCAAAGCTTTTATCAGCTCACCATTTACTCCAAAATAACCTCAAAGATAAACTGTTGTTGTGTGTATTGTGATTCTTCCAGTCTTTGAAGAGAGTTCTATTTTCCGAAAGCAAAATACAAAATACTAGCAAAATCATTCTTTAGAAGGAAATATGAGGAGTGAAACTAGGTTAAATCATATTTTTAGTAGCACTTCTGACACGATTATTGAGAAGCAACTTCCACTTCTGAACCCAACATGTTCGAAATAAACATTTATGTGATGATGTAATTCAACGTGATGACTCCATTTCGTCGCCGCGCTGGCTGGCCGAAAGGTCAATGTAGGCAGCAGCGCAATGGCGATGGTCAGCAACTCGTGTCCAGTTGCGTGCACAAATCAGCTGGAAGACCTAACCTCAACATTATCTCAGACGTAGCTCGTTTTATATTCCACAAAATTCTGGATATGTAATAGGTAAAATTTATGTAAACCATTACTGATTAAGGAGATTGAGAGCTTAGTCAATTTGAATGCCAATCATTTATGCTATGTAATGGTTTCAATAAAATTATATCAAGATTTTTATTCTTAGGCTATAGTAACATCAGTATTATGATTGATTCAAGATTGTTTAACACTGCTAGCCCCAACAGTCTATATTAATCTGCAACAAGTGTATTTACGTGTAATACCCACGTGGGAGGTGAGTGTTACACTGTATACTTTGGCAAAGTAGAGACTAAATAGAAGAAATACTAGTATATTTTATTTTTGTCCATAATTGAAGAACAATGCCGAGTTAACAATCAGAAAAAAACAATATCATCACTGGTTTAGTATTCAGTTACTTTGAAGTGAAACTAATAAATATTATTCATTCAGTAGTCAAGGTCAATTGTTAAATAAAGATGGTTACAGATGCGTATTATGAACATAACTTGATCTAGCAAACATTCACAAACTCGTAACAACAAGTCGTAACAAGTTTAAACGTTCTGTAACAATAGTACAAGAGACGGCTGAGTTATTCCACACCCAGAGCGCTTTAGAGATGTGACATGGACCCAGTAGTTAGTTAGTGCCTTTGGTATTTATCAGTAAATGTACAAACAGATTTCACAAAATGTTTCTCTCATTATGTGGTAGGTTTTTAAGTATTAGGGCCTATACATATTGGAGATTATGGAACTTCCAGTAGATATCCTTCACCGTTTAATTCAATTTGGTTAACAACAAACAACAATTTTATTTCGGTTTTTGATAATGCTTGATAATTAAATTTTGTACATTAGCCTTACTTTTTCCTACACCTTGAGCCAGTTAAAAGAGGAAAAGTAACTCTAGCGTTGACCCAACAATAGGACAGAATTGGTGGGTCTCTTATCCACAACACGCAGTTATTGAGACATACATCAATCATTTATAATATATAACTTTGTGGCGGTAATGTATCATGTTAAGATCTTTAGGTGGGATATTCAGCCCCTTCATCTTAATATATATTATGTTGTACTGAAAATGTAAAAATCTCAAATATTATCTCAAACTCTTACATAATAAGGAGGAGTACGCCACACCTCGCGTCGCATAATAGGCTTTGCTGAGGTTTTATTGAAAATGTCAAGTCTATAGCTCATTTTTCTCTTTTTTAAGGAGTGGAAAATAACTTTTTATGAGTACTTATAAAAAGTGCAACAGCAATATACAGGATGTGAACCTGTATCATTAACTTAGACACAATGTCCAATGTCTTAGACCACTCGACCACCGGGCACACCCAAAATATCCTGCGGAGAGACAAATAATCATACAGAAAAGACATTTTTAAATACCCCTCCCCCCCAGCTAATAAAAGGAAAATTGTGCGCTCACCAAGTGATAGGCTGCAATGACGCTCAGCCAATTGCCATGGTTGGACATGCACTATTACAGAACTCATTTTTTCCATGTTGAAATGATGTTTCAAGCAACATTTGAAATCTTTTTGGAGATATCACTCCACATGGCACATTTATACTTTTGTTCATTGAGTCAGGTTTCATAGCAATTTCTAAAAAGTAAAATTTCCTGTTAGGAAGGACACTACAAAGTAAGAAAGCGCTCAGATCAAATCTTTTCACCGTCTTCATGCCCCATTATTCTTTTTCTTTTTACTGTACGAGTAAGCTATATGTGTTAATATGGTACATGATAAAATCTCATATTGCACTCAGAACTTTTCTATTTAGTTGAAAGCATAGTTAACTATAAGACCAATGAAAAAATATTTTTAACGGTCAGCCAAATTCCATGGAATAACATGTGAACCATCAGCGAACTCAGTATTACCAACATAAAGATGAAGCTTCGTGCACAATTTTAAGTCTATAGGTCTTTGTTTGAAGTTTATTTTTGACGAGGGAAGGATTGTGAAGGAAACATGATTTTTCCGGACATTTGCCATCGTTCAGTGAAACCAAAAAATCAGTAACACTACGTTTCGAGATCTGCAATCTGATTTCTTCTTCAGGTAACTACTAACACAATACATAATTTACCTGAAGAAGAGATCAGATTGCAGATCTCGAAACGTAGTATTACTGATTTTTTTTTGTTTCACTGAACTATGGCAAATGTCTGAAAGAATCCTGTTTCCTTCTCTATAGGTCCGTTTGTTTTCAAAATATTTTGTACGGGCAGACAGACAGGAGGAGAGACAAACAGAAATGAATTTTTTCAGCCGATAACCATAGTTCATCGGTGAAATACGAGTACATTGTTGGATTCTTGATGGAGTATACTTCAAGCAACTTTGAACTATTGCACAACAAAACTATTCAACATACGAAGCAAAGTAGAGAGCGACGTGAAAAATCTTGCTAATCTACATCAAACCCCATTCATTTCGCTGTCGTTGAATAAACCCCACCACCAGTTGGGTTGATAATCCTAATTGCCTTGGACAAAGATTGATTATGATACTGTTTGTAAAAGAGGTTCCCGAGCGATAGGTCGGTAGTTGGTAGTATCGAGGCGGGGACCCGCTGGCCTTGTGGCCAGATGGCGGTCGGTGAGTGTGATTTGCCTCTAAGTCACGTGAACCTCTCGTATATTCTTCACTGTCTTACCTTCTTCGCTTGTTGTTAGCCAACTTTCTCAATAAACTGTGTAAAACAATAAATTAAATTCTTTATCATAAATACTTTCAATTCATCGTGTTTTCATTATTGTAACTGACATTGGATCTAGGTAGGCCCTGCGTAGATATTTGTGGCCTTTTCGTAGCGTAGGGGTAAAGTTTGACCGAGAGGTCAAAGGTTCGATTCCATCGGAGTCCAATACAAGTTAATAAATGGTTTTATATTGTTACCCATTAAAAACATACAATGTATTTAATTTAGATGCCACTTACGTAAAAAGAATCGTCTACTAATATTGAAAAATAAATAACATATATTTACATATCTACCTGAAGTAGAAGATTTTTCCTGAAGTCCAAATGTATAGCAATTTTTGTTGTAATGTTACTTTACAATGCCTGGCTCATAAATTAATAATACCCTCAGTGTTTAAGCTTCAAAATGTATCTATTAATTTATTAATTTACTTAACATGAACTGGCCAATAAAATACGTTTTTTTTTCATTTTCTATGAAGAAAGTGAAAACCAGCATTACTGCAGTAATCGAACATGGAGTCATTTTAGGAGGACAATAGTGGCGATAATCGTCAAACTGGCTTCGAAAATTGTTACTATGTGCAAGAGAAAAGGCAAGACCCCCGTATCTTTCCAAAAACCACCTTTGCCGGGCAAGACTGACGTTATAAATGTGGAAAGGTGCGACATGCAGCTAAGTCTGCCATTCCCTAAAACAGTGAAGCGATGATGTCACAGTGGGTGGCCTTGATGTCCCTCCCTCCCCCCCTACCTACAGACATGCATGACGTCACGCGGGATTCCCTACTCCACCACCTGCCGGTCGACAGTGTGGAGCGCCACTCTCTAGGCTCGATACAAGCACACAACTCGTTCACCGTTGGTCGTTTGTTAAACGTTTGTATAGTAACGAGCCAACAATGGTCCATTAGCCAACAGAGTACAGCATAATACTATCTATCACTCTTTGCACTGAACCGACCCAGAACTTCACGCAATTCGCTTAACATCCGACCATAACATTTTGGAGCTCACAATCGTCTCATTCGATTGTTATTTCGAGAACTATGGTGGTTTTACTAGCAGCTAAACTCGGAAAGCTAATTCCTACTGTTTACAACAAATGAGACGAAACATATTAAATGACATGCTGGATCATAATTAGTAAATATTGTATATTTATTATCTGTCTATGTGGAATACGAAGGAAACAGAATTTTTTCCGGACATTTGCCATCGTTCAATGATACAAAAAATCAGTAACACCAGTTTTCTTGTATCACTGGAACGATGGCAAATGTCCGGAAAATTTTGTTTTCCTTACAATCCTTCCATCGTCAAAAACAAAGAATGTGTGGATTTGTTGTAAAAACATAAAGAATTCTGAGAAACTACGAACAGCAAGTAATGTAGATGACTTAGTTGTTTGTAACCCTCTCCACCTTATAATAACTATCAACTGTGCAGTAAGGAATACTTTTATAACAACTTTTTTCTCCTTCTCAAAGCGCTATTCAATGAGAAAGCGGTGAAAAATCTTCACTGTAAGCAAATCTAGCTCAGATCGTAAGATTGATACACACCCTTATCACGTGATACAAGGTTTGAAAGGGTGTGTCAAGAACGTAGGAAAATATTTTGCGGGGAGGTCCAGACAACTGATATTTCTCCGAAGTGGACAGAGAGTACGGCCCTATTTTGTTTGTTAAAACGTTCTTGACCCGTTTCTTTGTTGAGGACGATATTTTAGCAGTACATGTCAGTAATACTGAATTATTTAAATAATAATAATAGTTTACTATAATAATTATTTTTTACAACTATACAATAAAAAATTCATTGAAAATTTGGGGGGTCTGGACCCCTTAGACCCCTTCGCTGGCTACGTCCTTGGGTTGTGCGGAATCTTATGTCCAAATAACCCTAAGAATACTTGGTAATTATTTAAAAATTGTGTTCTAAAATAAATCTTGTAATTTTAAGGAAGATTCGTGTGTTTTGTAGAAAACTATGTTCAGTCAGATATACATCGCGTTTTATCTCAACTATATGCAAAAAATAAATTGCAGCAAATGTAATGCGATTTTTCCAAAAGCCTACCTGAGATATTAAAGCCCAGAAAAACCTCAATTAGTATAAGATTTTATAGTTCCAAAGACTATAAAGTATCTATGTAGTATCTGTTTTGTGTAGCTGAAAAGTATGTAGTTCCAAGCCAAAATATTACATTAACCGAGATAGTTCAAGAATTTGTATAACTATCTGTAACTTCAGTTAACATCTATAGTAAAAAAACTCATCAACATTTTTAACACATGATGATACATTTTAATCATTAGTTTTCTTCCACATTGCAGTTACTTATTGAGAGTTTATTTTTTTAACCCAGTATGACAGTAAATTCGTGGTAAATATTTAATCAAAACCGATGATAAATTTATCACACAGAGAGATTCAATATTAAATACTAATGATAGAAATTCATTCCTTACTTCGAAAATACTATTACCAATTAACTATTTAACTATTACCTATTAAAGGGTTTAAGATAGTAACAAATCACTCAAAGAAAGGTCTTAATGTAATTTTCTAGTTTAGTTTCAAACAAATATTTCTAATTTTAGGTAACACTAATTAGATTCTCCTATCACTTCACGGTTCAAAGTTTCAGATTTGGTCTAATTTATAATAAAATAATGAAGTAGAAGAAAAAATCGATAAATAATTAAAATACAAAAGAAAACTAGTCTAATTGGAGTAATTGGCCTACTTTTTCAGAAACAGCAAATTCAACAATAACACGTTTCAATCTACAAAACAGAGTACAGCATTTATATAACACTGAATGATCAATAAATCATTTTATTCGTAGGCTGATGAAATGCAAAGTAGAAGTGGAAATTCCAATAATGGCGTATACATGAATACTTACTCAGTTCCTGAAACACGTATACATAACATAAACACAAACAGTTCACTTTTGAGTTTAAAATTACAAACCATTCTACGAACACGAACACAAACACAAAAAACACAAAAGGCCAGTGGTATAGTAGGTGTGAGTATGTATGACAACCGCGGGTCTGTTATCACTGATAAGGTAATCAGTGTCAGTGCTGTAGGTGCCCTCACCGCTGTTATCACTGGTTTGCCTGTTCTGTTGTAGCTGTTTGATAACACTATTCAAGTACAACTACTCCGTCCTCGAACTTCTATTTGAGAGAAAAATTATAGGTAATATGTTTGTCGAATAGGAAATCTGGCGAGCAGCAAGTGTTTGGCTGGAAAAGTTTGTAAATCTGTTCACGTGAACAATAAACGCAGGTGGTTAAGGAAGTTAAGGAATTGTAGCTGCAATAGAAGGACACCTTTTGAGCAGGAATTACTTAAAATATCCACAAAAACAGTGAAATAAGTAATAAATGGAAGGTTCGGAGGCCAGAGGGGGTGTTACTATCGGTTTTCATTTCGAATGTTTTATATTTAAACAACATTTTGGCCACAGTTCTTTAAGAGATACTTTTTCAGAAGACATAAAATATATAATCATTCTAGGGCATCTAGACATTACGCCATAAGAAAAATACCAAGAATATCTCCATATTGGAAAAAGGGCAACAGTTTTTAAAAGTTTGAAATACATATTTTTTTAATTGTCTAAAACAAGGGAATCTTCTCATTTTAATCTCAGATTTATAATTTACAGCTTTTTAAGTTATGGAGTAACCGCATAATAAGAATATGCGTGATATTAATTAATATATTATTATTAATATCAACTAATTAAATGATAAAATTAATGTATTTCCTCTAGTTTCATACTTTTGGGCTTTTTTACATTTTCATCACAAGAGACTGATGCAATGTTACAAAAAATTACCTCTAGTTAGAGATATCTTGGAACAAGCAATCATAAAAGACATTGAAGATGTCGATAAACTAAAGATTAACACAAACAATCGAAACTGGAATTCGAATATGCTGTAAAGCAGAAAAATGACCACAGGGAACTTATTGTATTTGGAACATTGAAGAAAGTATGAATATCGTACAACAACTGCAGAAAAAACCCTTAGTTTTTTTACATTTTCTTAAGGTTTTCTTCCACGAAGTTTTGCAATAACTATGACATTTTTCATGGTAAATTCAGGATTTGGAAATAATAGAAAAAAATCCATTTTTTTAAAAACTATAACTAAAAATATTATGTTGATATTTTAATTATAATATGGCAACTTCATGAATCATGATGACTCATGAAACTTCCCTTATGAAATGAAATGCCCTTTTACATTTTACGTCAGCACAAAGTTTTACAGTGTAGTTGTAATGTAAGGCGTACCGGTACTGTATTGCTACAGTTAAAACACGTCATGATCGTAACCAAAATCATAGTTTTATTCATTGCAATCACAATAAACTTCGTTCTAATAATACGATTTCTAAACAGATGTTTTGGTAATTTTCCAGGAGACGTATAAACCATATGCGTTCTGTCCAACGCTGTCTGATAGGCGTCAACTTATGTAACCCAGAGTATGAATAAAACAGTAAAGTGGTGATCACTATTCATTTGCTATCTACAATTCAAGCCCAGCGAGTCTGTCAGCTGATTCCTATTCTAATGGCAGCCCCGACGATGTTAGAGATCAAGCGGTGGAGAGGCAAAGGCAAGAAAGATAGTAAAGGGACTGATAATTTTGGAAAATCCGTCAGCTTGAGAAGAAAAGGCTTGTTGCACATGAAATAATTGGACGAGGATGAAATACTTGAGTACATACTCTGTTTCCCATTAGTTTTTGGCGAGGGAAGGATTTTGTCCGGTCATTCGTCGTCGTGTCGTTCAGTGAAACAATATAGTTAGTAACAGTATATGCAATTAGTTATGTAATCTGACCACTTCCTCAAGTGGGTAACCAACCTAACACATAACTACAATCTAGGTTAGCTTAAACTAATCATACCAGAGCGTTTTGACACGTAGAATCACAACAGCAACTCATGTCAACGAAATGTTGGATGGTTTCTGGTTGAAGCAACGCAACGATTGTGTTCCTAGATCAAGTATATCGACAAATATCCGGTGATTTTATCTCACCGTTTCCTATATGTCATCGGTCGCCTAAGGTATCCATCAATAGGACTTTCGAGAAACCAAATATGGTAACATCCTTGTCCTACAAACATTAAATGGTTATTTTTTTAAAAGTGCTTGAGTATAATTGTATTGCATAAACTTTGAAACAAGCTGAATGGGATAATATAACACGGTCGTAAGTCACATACCATTTTCACGTTCGGTAGAAAATCCTGAAAAGTTGTTATCAGAACAATTTGTACTTCAAATTGGGGAGAAACTGGTGGTAAGGGTGCCTCATACATGGAACTTTAACTCCTTATTTGTCACTTTAGAGACAGTGACCATACAGAACTAAAAACAGATGTGCCACAACACAACGAGCTGATAGAACAGAAAACGGAATTTTTCATACACGGTACTTGAACCAGTTCATCTGCAAAAATAATTTCCTCTGCATAGCTTTGTACCACACTTGTACAAATCCAGCAACTATTTCGTATAGAAGCGTATTAAAAAAGGTCTCTGGCCAAAGGCCTACAAGAATCTTTGTTGATGGAAAATTGGGCTAACACAAAATAGGACCCATGCTAACGTCTTCACAGAGGATGAGAATGACACAATGTTGCATGATCTACAATTTCTAAATCATATTGTTCAGAATAAGGCCATAAAAGTCAGACTTTATGTAAAGAAGATAATTAAGTTGTTTTTGGACCAAACGCCTTTTGTCATTTGAGGTAAACGATAGTACCAACCTGACCACAACCGCAAGACCAGCCGATACTACAGTAAAACGACTACAGGCTCTGTGGCAGACAGATGAACTATCGAACCCGTGCTGGTTGCAGAGATAAGATGTCAAACTTTTTTTGAATGCAACTGCCGAAATAACCTTTTTCAGTTCATCTGTTCGACGCTACACTAGTCTAAAATTAGAGGACGTTTTAGGCCCTTATCAAATGTGAGTGACTACCGCAGTTGGAATGTAAAGTTTTTGTCAAACTTCAACCAGAACATTGACTCTTACACGGGATATAGGATATTTCTATAAATGAAGGAATTCAAATCCTACAAAATGAGCAAATTATTGTTATATACAGCGGACGGGACAGAGCTAACCAATACGGAAGGAATGTAGAACAGGTTTTGATAACTTTTCACCGTTATAAGTTACAAATATAGAACAACGTTTCGAGACTAAGAATCTAACCTCTTTGTCAGGTGTTACAAACCTTATAGTATAATGTAAGAATAGTCTCTCGCTGTCTATGATGTGTGTGGTAGGATTATTCAGAGCCCCTGTTTTAGATCCAATTCTGTTTCAAACTAAAACTCATTGCACAATGTACTAAACCACTAATCTACAACAAACCAAATCCTGACTGCACATATTCCCTGAGATATTTAATGCTTCGGCAGCAGGAATGACAATACCAGCTTTTTTTATACGTAGCGTAGCTATGGCGGGAAAGTTTGATCAAATATGAATGTTGTGTTTAACTCCAGTTCATCTTCCTCTTAGTGCAGCGTCTGGAATTTAACGATGTCACAGACTTGACTCCAGATCCCTGGAGTCTTGTTCGCCTGAAGAGATTCAAAAAGTCGGCGACGAACATGCTCAAAATGAACTCTTTCCATGATTTCGACATCAGAGACACGTAAAATACAAAATACGAAGTGTGGTCTAGGTGAAGGTTTTCCTTGTCTTGACAGGTGCACAGTTATGCATTATTGTGTCTGCACAATCTATAAGTAGGATGGATCAATCGAGTTTCCTATACAAAACATAGTTTGGTGGAAAATGTTAATTCAATGTGAATGTTGAGTTTAGCTCCACCTCACCTTGCTCTCGGTGCAGCGTCTGGAATCTAATCCCGTCACAGATTTGACTCCTGGAATCTCAAATCCTGGAAAAGTCGTCAGCGACGAAAAAGCTCAATATGGCCATTAAAAAAAAAATGAGATCGCACCATAGCCTTTTTAACAATTCTTATTTATTATTTCTAATACTCATTACATCAATCAAATTCAAATATCTTCAATCAAGCCAACCTTGTCCATCCATCAGAGCTTTAATTAGTATAAATACACCATATTTTCAAAAATGCATGCACATTCAACAATATAAAATGAGATGAGGTTACAAAGAAACGGTAATCAACAATGTGTAATTTTCTATTTTAAAATACCCAGAAGTGTACACCCAATAACTGTAAAACTTTCCTAGACGTCAACTGGTATAAACAGTTCCTGGAAAACCGTGCGGTGAATCTTGCTTTATTGAAGGAGGAAATGTTGCAAGCGATGCCGTTTTGCCTGGAAACCTCGGCATAATCTGTACGTAGATCGTTTTTTATTTGAGGAATCTGCAATTAACTAATAATTTCGAACAAAGTAAAATTTAATTAATTCTATGACCATCATTGTTTTATTACCGGAAAGTAAAAGACTGCTTCAATGCCGACAATATAGCGTCATACCTTTAGACTGGGTAATAACGTTTTTGTGCAGCAATAATTTTGTTCATGTTATGACATTAAATAAGGTTATACCTTCTAGAAGATCTCTTCTTATTGGAATTAGTTATTAATTTAAAACAAACACTCCAATGATATACGTTTTTATTTCTGAGAGGCATGTACTACGTACAAGGTAGTAAAATTTCCGCTATGAGAATCATCTGGTTTAAACCACCTAAAACATGTTTTTATAAAAGTGAAATTCTAATCAATTTCATTGTAATATTACAAAATATATTAGTGATCATGAGTTTCCTCAGGAAAACTGTTTATGATGAGATCTTAAAACATTCTTAAATTCAATTATGGGTCAAGTGATACATTTTCAAGTTATATAGTATAAGACAAGTTCCATAAGACACGAAAGGTTGAGCCGTCATGAAACGCGGCTTCTAAAACTTTTTTAATACTGTAAACCATTACTTCCATTAAGGTAGGTAACAAAAATCCATCAACTCATAAAAATAATAACTAAAAAGTGAATTCAGGAAAGTGAGATAAAAATAGAGTGGGAAATAAATTTGATAATGAACAGGCATTAATAGTTAATTTTAAATATAAGAAAGGTTTCTGGAATTTAACTGTAATTGTGGCGTTTTAAGTAAATTCTCTTAAATAATTAATTAAATTTATTTTTATGTTTTGACAATTTTTATTATTTAACTTATTCATTTCTCTTCGTCGTAAATCACGAACTTTATAAATAAGAAGGGTGCCAGTTTCTTATTTTATGTAACTGTCCTTAAGTTAAAATTAGTGCTGAATTATCAAATCTCATCAAAAGTTCCTATATGGGCCAAAATATGATTTTCATATAAATTATTTTTTAACTTATTAATCAATTGTTATAATTATACATATAGTACATTCCATTTGGAAGAATATAAGTCCAAAGAACATAATTAATATTTGGTAATAACTCTAGCTGAAAAATAGCACTTTATTAATCGAGTTACCGTAACTCATATGAGGCCAATTTTAATTCCCAGATACACTAATTCTCCATCTACTATCTTAAGAATAAATTCATACATATTTCAGTTTAATTATTCCACGTGTGTGCTCCAAAAAGAAGTAGATAAATACAGCCCTTTCCCATCTTTAGCCAAGCAAAATAGCACTTTTAATTCTTAGACTTACACGGAAATGGCATTATCATTATTTCCTGTTTACACCAAGTCGAAACATTAATTCATCGTTGAATTATTTCGGCCTCGTCTTCGGCTAAGCTTCAGCTAATCACGTCTCAATGTGTCCCAATTAACTCATCTGTATAAGCGGATATTTTAAAGGTAGCTTCGCGTTAACACCTGTCTGAAGAAACACCCCACTGAGAAGCCGAAATATTTCAGGAATTTAATTGTACCAGCAATTTTTCGAAGCAATGGGAAACGGAAAACATTGATGATAAAGTATCACTTTATTTTCTGTTAAGAGTTAGTTTAACTTACACAAATCTACTTTAATTTATAGATGGATTCCAAAATTACTCATGGCTATGAAAACGTCTTTTCTTAGAACAAGAAGCTATCAATTGAACCTAGTCCTAAAATGACCTTTATGATGCTTTCGGAGTGTCAGGATGTTCAGGATGGGTACGGTTGGGTGTAGGGACCGCCTCCTGTCGAGATCTATGAAGAAAATGTTGGGCATTAGTCTGACATGTACCCTCAGAAGAAGTGGAAGGCAGCTCTAAACAAGCCTCTCCAGTCAAAGCAGACAAGAGGGTGGCACAGCCTGATGTCTAGGTTAGCAAGAACCTTTTGACTCTTCGAGAACCTCCAACCAACTCCATCAGTATCTCCCGCAGTAGACTAGACCTATCGAACCACCCTTGCCTTGCACCCCAGAATCTCTACATTTGCGGTTAGTGATGTGCCGCTCCTGGACATCTATAAGGGTGCCCAGATTCAAGTGGCACATCTGTTTCTGCTGTGCCCAGTGTTACTTCAACTGGAAGGTAATAAACCAGCCGGAAGTGAGCCCCCCTGGGGAATTTTAGGTATGGAAACGTTAAGCAATATTTTTGTGAGAGAAATCACTTACCCCGTTTTTATTGTTTTCAAAACCATCCACGTCCATTCAGAAAAGTAAGTGTTCGAGTTACAATTCGCCATTAAACGGTCTATTATTTGAGTGGTTTATAAGGCGTAGTTCCAAATGGTTTTATTACGCGGCGAACACGTGTTTTAATTACTCTAGGTGTATTGTAGAAATTAGGTGCTGCTTGGCTAGCGTTCATTACTGGACTAATTAGAAATTCTCTTTCCGGAAACGGCGCTATTCTTCTGGAGACAGGTGAAAACCGCAGACGGGAAAAACGCTGCCAATTATAGAGTGAGCACTGCATTAATTATAATCATAAAATTGTGTTTTTGACTTTCATTAAGTTTTAATTGGTATACGGGGAGCCGCTACAGTTGGTTTAGACAGTTGCGATTTGCAAATATTTTTGTCCGCAATATCATTTCCTTCGAAACGGTGATCTCTTTTTGAAACGAGATAGGATAGAAGTGCACCTTTGGTATCCCACGATTCCTCTTGTTTACATGCATGGTATTTGTCATGTAAACACTAAATTAATTTACAATTTTGAACACTTCAGTGCACAACATATTATGCTTTTAAGTGTAACCTCTCAGAATTTTGATAACGCGTTTCCTCAGTTTTCGATAGGATAAATTTTTTTTTATTTATAGTCACAGCATTTTACGATATCTTCCTTGAAGATCTACAGTGGGGTCAGTGATAAATCTTGAAAAAAGCCCATTAAGAAAACTCTTGAATATGATGATATAAATGTGCCTATATGAAATATGACTAAAGGATGACACACGAATATGTTTTGTATTAAAATTAAATTTCTTTAAGTAAACTAAAAACGAAATATCTAACGACTCATGATTTATATTCATAGTTTACAAATTCTAATTATTAGTTTTAATGGGTTTACCTTTATACAGTATAATTTAAGAAGATATACAGAAACTGAGGGAGCTCGATATACATGTAAAGATAATAAAAAAAGTTGACAAACATGGGTCCGAAAATGGTTCGTTAGCCGTGCAAAACGAGGTCTTCCTGAAAATATGGTAAATTAGATTAAAGGGCGAATTCAAACGTTTATTATGGTTTTGTACCTGATGAATTCAATAAAATATGTCCCAGAACGATAAGTTAAGTAGATTTTGAGAAAACCAGCGTAAAATGCAAATTAAAAATTGGAATGAAAAACATAGTTTTCATCTCTGGGCAACAATAACTTTGTTATCACACCAAGAAAAAAACCAATTTTTTTACTTGTAGGACATTTTTGTCCGGGGTAAATACAGTGCATATAAAGTGAATAGATATTTGATTAATTGAATTTGTATCACCCTGTGTTATTAAATTCAGTATGATTAAAACTGTTCAAAATTACAGCTTTAAACGCCTACAACTACTCAAGGATGGATCAAAAAGTTTACTATGTTTATTGTTTCTAGAGAATTAATATTAAAGGGGTGTAACTTTGAAATAAAAAGTAACCCTACCAAAGTATAACCAGATTATACAACCACCACTATGAACTGTCCACACTTACTCAATCAAGTCATCATACAAATTAAATTTTCACCACACATTAGATCCATCCTGTATCTATTTAGATTTATGTAGTATAACATTATAGAAATTATGCCTATTAGATAATAGTAAATAATTCTTCAACTTTTACATATTGGCTTGTTAAAAAACAAGTATTCTATATTCGTTGTGAGTTTCTGGTAAGAAAAGGATAACGATAAATGACGTTTAATACGTAACGGCGATGTTAAGTGGTAGAGAGAACTTTATAGCACTAACTTCGCCTGTAATAAAGATATTTTTCATTTCATTTTACAACATTTTGAAAATTTAACACTCGTGATCACTCAAACCTGGAGTTAGAAACAGTAAGAAGTTACTAATCCTCTGTTACAATCTACCCTTTATAAGATTCCTTCCCACATTATCAAAGTGCACTCTAGGGGCAGCAAGAACCGGAGAGTACTCCAACATGCACTCTTGTTCTGTTATTTCTCTGCAAAATATGATTCAACACGATTGTCATTGCATACTGTGATTGATAATCGTGATTGATATGGCCATATCATGATTGTAACACGATCGGCGGAGTGAACAAATAATGTCATCCGATAGAACCATTCTCTCGAGCCCGTTTATGACCATGCATACAGACATGATTTGTGTCTTTTTTAACATGGAAAAATATCGAGCTTAACTGTTATTCCTTGTGTGAAGACTTTAATAAGCGCGTATTTTCATTTTTATTTTAAAAATCGATTCAATAGCACTATAGCATATAATAGTATTTGGAATTCAGAAAACACATCTAGGAAATTTGCAGCACAACATTTTCTAATATGTAAAATAAAATAAGGTGCAAGTTCATTAACAATTACAACATAATTGAAGTCACCATTTGGTTTTCGGTGGTTTAATTTTATAAAGGCATATTATGTCAACAAGATGTTTAACCTTGAGCAACCTATTGACGTGTAACCATATGGGTACAGTAGTATGAACAGTACTCACACCATAGTGTGGTACTCTTACTTTAAATACTGGAGTGTTAAGGGTTAAACTAGCTAGTATGTAAATCGTTTAATTCGTAACAGTCCGATGCAGCGATATAGACACATTAGTTTGTACAGTATTTACACACTAGTGTAGTACTCTTACTTTAAAATTTGGGCTAGTGTTAAACTAGGTAGTAGCCTATATACATTGTTTAAACTAGATAGTATATTAATTGCTTAGGTTAGGTAGTATATGAATTGTTTAAACTTGGTAGTGTACCAATTGTTTAAACTAGGTAGTACATCAATTGTTTAAACTAGCTACTATATCATTTATCGATAAGTATTCGTACTGCATACTGCATACTGCTGTAATGCTCTCACTATAAAATCTGGAACACTAAGAGTTAAAAAAGCTAGTATATGGGTTGTTGCACCTGTAACCCCAGTGTAGCGATATGAACACAGGTAGTATTTACAGTATTAACACACTAGTGTGGCACTCACACTTTAGAATCTGGCCCATTAATGGTTAAGATGAGGTATCAAAAATTTGAAAACTTCCCTCAGTAACCTTTTATTTCCCGTAATATTGTAGCTCACAAATTTAAAATTCCTAGAATGGCAAAAGGATTAAGCGGTGGGGGAGTGCTACTTATTTTCAATCACTCCATATTTTAGTGTGTAATTACTTAATGTTCGCTTCTCATCTACAAAACAATCGAACACTGCAACTAACCTCTACCAGACGACGGAATCAAGTAATAAATTACGAGCGGCCCATTAAGTAATCCGACTCGGCAAGAAAGTGTTGTACAAAGTACACTAGGCCGTGCTGACGGGGACATTGTCACTGCTGCCTCGATTGCGTCAGAGGTTTCCTCACCCCGCCACGGCCTGTAGTCGTGTTCAAGTCCTGTCAACTGTACAACTATTGCAGAACAACCTGTATAGCACATTTACCGATTACACCTGCAGTTTTATTGTCCTTTTCGGTAATAAAAACATTCTTTGTTCATATTAAAGGTGGGAACGTGTTTCCTGTAATATTTTTTTGAAGAAGTTAGTAAATATTTCGTTTCTGAATATTATACAATTCGGTATCCGGTGAATTGTACTCTTCAATTTTGAGAAAGGTTATTGAAGAGAAAAACACAAAATTTAGAACCACTCGCTAGTCAACTTTCAACTGGAAATTACAAAGAAGATCTGAGTTCTAAAATATTCGATTTGAAGACCACCGGGAGTTAATAAACTAACACTTATAAATTTAACTCGTATATATTAAATTAACTGAATAAGCTGATAGTAGAATATAAAAATGAGACATGCATTGTAGCCTAAAAGTCACGCGAACTTAAAAGTTATAAATAGAAATTTATTTTTGTTTGCACTATATTATTAAAGGAGTCCGTGGAAATACAGCAATGACGATTTTTCTGTCATACCACTTACTGTCTGAATACGATCCAAACGCACTATTATTACTCATAACGTAGAGCAATGGTGGAAGGATTGATTCAATACTAATATTAACTTCAGTTCCATTTCACCATCCACTTACTGCAAAGTCTAACGCTTTGACAGATTTGGCTCCTGGAATCGGAAACCAACATCCGTCTGAAGAGATCCAAAACAATCGGCAACGAAGAGATCAAAACGAACTCGTTTCGACATCAGAGACACAATTATGCACCTGATGAGACAATGGGGACATCACTTCACCAGGATTACATTTGTTTGTATTATAGGTGTCTCTGAAGTCGAAAAGATGTTGAGTTCGTTTTAGAGCTTCCTTCGTCGCCGACTGTTTTGGATCTCTTCAGGCGCATGTTGGTTCCAGATTCCAGTAGTCATGTATGTTACAGCGTTAGACTACACTAAGTGGAAGGTGATGCCCAGAGAGTTTACTTCTGGTTGGTGAACCCAGAGTAACCTTATGGATGTCCAGGAGTGGCACATCACTAACCGCAATGTCGAGATCTGGGGCGCCAGGGTAATTCTATAGGTATAGTCTACTACGGGAGATGACTGTTGGAGTTGGTAGGGTTCGTTCCCTAAGAGTCAAAGGTTCTTGCCGGCCCATACATAAGGGTGTGGCACCCCTGTCTGCTTTTACTGGAGAGCTTGGTTGGAGCTGGCTTTTTCTTCTTCCCATAGGACATGACAAGATTAGTGCCCTAAATTTTTCCTCGTGAATCTCGACAGGAGGTGGCCCCTGCCTCTAACCTTACCCATACAGAATATCCTGTCACTTCGGAAGCAACGCAGAGGTCCTTATAGAACTAGGTGCAAGTTTCTAAGCTCTTGTCATGAGCGATAAAAAACAAGTGGAAGGTGAAATGGAACAGAACTTAACATTCGTAATATATTACTGTTCATCACATATTTGAAATGGTTCAATCCACAGAAATAGACATGATACATTCACGCAGATGTGCCGAATAGTGTTATATTAACTGTTTGTAATAGAATATACGGTTGTATCAAAAGCATCGGCAACCTTTATCAAGTTTAACCCCAATTCTTTATACACGATTTTACTCGCCTTAAAGATTGTGATAGGTTTAAAACCAAGTTTTATAGTTTTAGTTAATTTGGATTAATCGAAATTCCCACAGGTAGACGTACACTAACCCGAAAAAACTAATTCAATCCGACTTTTTCAGTGCTAAACTGCCCTTGAATACTACTGTTGTCTGTATTTTTAAATGTGCGTTTTTGTTGGAAATCAGGAAAACATATAGTTATTCCAACACCCATTGAACCTTGCAGATAAAGATAAGAAGCGCTGAGCATAAATTACCCGGTATTATCAGTAGTCATTACCATTCGGTAATTGGTATACATACATATAACGAGCCGGCGAGCTGTGCGTGTTGTTACTAGTCCGTGACCGGCGGCGGGGCAGGCAGCTACCGTTCGGAGTTCGGTGGTCTTTGCGTCTGGCCACGGCACATCACTCTGCCCGCCACCGTGTTCTACTGCCTGTCTGCTCCCTGAATATAAAAATTATCCCTACACGATGCGTGTAGAATTACAACGGTTTACAGAAGTAATGAGCCATATTTATGTTACAAAACAGTGTAACACTACGTTGCGTAGATAAAAATCTTACCTCTTCTTCGTTTGTAAAGAGGAGACTAAGACACTAACAAACTAAAAGATATGGCAATAGACGGCCACACGAAGATAAAATAATTATACTAAGTGACACCTGGCGAACTCCATGAAGTTCACTTGTATTTTTGGATCATGTGCAGTGACATCGACTGGGTTCATTTTCTCTCCAGTCTGGACCTCATAACTTGTTAGGATTAACTTTTTCAGGATCGTTAATTTTGAAAAATGTTAAGTAACACTTTTTATAAGTGGAGAGTAATATTGTTTATTTGTATTTTTGTCAATGTTCTTTTTTTAGCAACAGAGTAATATAGGCACGGTTTCAAGTTGATCATCTACTTTAACCGTTTTTGAGATGTGATTTTAAAATCAAAACAAAAATAAAAATCTTGGTAATCTTTTCCTGGGAGTATTGCACTGTATAGTAGCCATATGAAAAGTGTATTGATAATAATGCTTGTTTATCAGAATCCCGCACGTGTTGTGTGAGGCACATGGGATCATGTATAAAATAAAAAAACTGTTAATAAATAAACGTATTTGAACTGTGAAAATACATATGGACAGACAAAAAAAACAAAGCGAGATAAGCAATAATATGTTACTGAATTTTGTTTGTATTTACTGTCATTTCCCGCACTGAGACACCCTTTTTTCCGTGGGCAAGCGTATAACCTGTAGCTAAACATTGATTGAACTGTGAGTCAAATAAATTATAGCACTGGAATGTCAGTCGTCCTATATGAACAACGTTATTACTTTAATAAAATCATTACTTTACAGAGAAAATATTTATAAGTAAGATATCAAACAAATATTTTGAATTCCTCTCGATTATTTTACCTTGTCTACTTTTATAGTCAGATTCATATAAAGAAATGCCGAAAAGTATGCAAATACCAGCTTGAGTCAAAGTCTATGGAATGTCCAGCCTTCGTAAAAATCCGCCACAAGAATTTGTAAATATATTTAAAATATTTACGTGGGAGCATAATGGCACGATTGGCCGAAACTGCCGATTTTTATTGCCTAGGCGGAATTTTATCGTTCCCTCTCGGACATGTAACTGTAGTGTCTGCTGGATTGCGGACGGAATGCAGACTTGGCCCAAAGAATAAAACCGCTTCTGATGTCGCGCCACTGGTTTTTGAGGAATGTGCCAGCGCTAGCGTGGGACTGAATGAAAGTTCTCTTCATTCAGTTATTCGGTCGAGAGCCCCTGTAGAGAAGGGCAGGCGATGGGAACGTTGCCTAAAACTGTCGGAACTGTGTAATTTGATTAACAATGATTTTGATTCTGTTGCAGGACCCTTCGTGTGCTAAATGATTTTGGGTTTCATACTTACATTTTAAAATTTGAACTCGCCTCTAAAGTTCGTTTTTTATGGAAGGATTATGGGGGAAACAGGATCGTTCGGACATTAATCATAGTTCAATGATAAAAGAAACCAATACCTCTATTTCGAAGTCTACAATCTCGTCTCTTCATCAGGTGAATAACAAACTGCACTTAACTACAATCTACGAGTAGCTTAGATTGAACAAATCTTACCGAGGTTTTGTGATACGCATAAGTCAGGGTTAGCAATAGACGTGCTGTAAACGTACAGATAGATCGTTATCTGCTGTAGTTGTTCTTTATGTGCACATGTACTGTAACCTGTATCTTTAGTTCAGTTTGTAATAGTGTTGGTTATATCAAGTGACCATACAATAACAATATACAATATAATGTATGGTGTGATTCCTGTTTTATACATGTCACAACCCTGTGGTGTACTTTGTTTATTTTAACCCAGATTGTCGTTATGTGTCAGGTTAGTTATCCACCTGAGGAAGAGATCAGATTGTATATCTCGAAACGTAGTTTACTGATTTCTTGTGATTACTAAACAATGGTAAATATACGAAAAATTTATATTACCTTCACTTGTCTCTCTAACTGTTTACAATTAAACTGTCTCAAGATGATTTACAGTACATAGTTACGTCAGAATATAATACGCACTTTGTTTATCTTTCTTCACACAATTACGAGAAAGGAGTTATCCCCGAAAAACGCAAACTGATATATTTTTGTTGGTTTCAAGCTCCAAACCGACCGAACGATTTACTTTCGTCTGCCATCAAAGTTTATGTGCTTTAATTTGCTAAGTCAGCTTCTATGCTCCAAGAATGTATTTTGTTGGCCGAGCACAAGAGATCTTCCGGGACCTTTAGAATTGCGAAAACAATTAGTGGATAACGCAATGGATGAATATGGTGGACAGTCTTGTTAATGGCTTCGGTCGTGTTTTTTAGCAACTGAAATTAAACATGGCATTTCAATGTAATTAAATAATCACAACTTGATGTCCGAACATTGGGGGATAAAAACGTTCGCTGTTTTGGTAGACTACGAATATTATCTTACAATGGGAGCTGTGCAGCTTGTAATGGACTTGGAGCAAATTACAATTTGTGCAATGAATCACAGTCCAGAAGGTGTTTTACGGAGATCAATGCGGTAGAGATAATAGCCAATCTTCCGGCTAGCCAAAAAAGATTATGGGGGGGGGGCTCGGCATCCGAGTCTATCGACACATCCACCGTCGCGTCGGCCTCCACTCGACATCGTGCTGCGACGCACGTGCGACTGTTCGGAAGACTTCAACGCAACCGTCAGGAATGTCGTTCCGAAGGACGCTTCCGAGTGAGCTGTCCCCCGTTTCCTCCAGTCAGTCGTGGATCCAGTGATTTTTCACATTATGGACAGACCGTTCGTCGGTAATTATTGGGAGAAAAGAAGAAGCAATCTCCTCACCCACTTCCTGTCACGCAGCGGTGCCAGAGTTCCTCGGCTTGTTACCCAACATCGGTAGGTAGGCGGCAGGAGGCAACCGGCGATCTACGCCGCCCTGGACTCCTAGGACTGCCAGCTGGCTTTTGACCAAACTTAAATCGCGCATAAATAGACGACTAATGGATTCAATAATTAATTCAAAACTACTTTTACCGGTTCTGTTATCTAAACTGCTCTCAAAAACCAATAAAAAAGCTCAGTTGCGCACGATCACCAGAGGTCTAATATTTTGTCTTTGACTGCTGTCCAGTAAAATACATAACTCGTCTCATACTGTTAATAAGCTGTCAAAGAGAAGAGTTTTGTCGCCAAAGAGTTGCGAAAATCAAATTCTGACGGCACTCAATTTGTAGACTCATAAGTTGCCCTCTTTGGCCTTCGCCGAGTGAATTGCTACGGTGAAGGAGTTAAAAAGAACAGCTTGGTTATTACTTACTATTAGCTGAGCTACAGGCTCAGGATGTAATATGTGTTTTTGTACTTTCCAATTTTGTCCCTAAAAAAGAAGAGTTACAATAAAAATGAAACAAATTTTGTTTTTTTTTTAGTGGTGACAAAACATTTGTTTATTAGGTAGCGTCTTCAACAGCGTCTTCGTACAGTCGTGTTATTTGTTGTCTGTCCGTTAACTCTTGATATAAAGCCCCTATAGACTTAAAGCTCGACACACAGGTTCCTCTTAGCCCATTGAAGAACTCTATTGAGTTAGAGTTCAAAAATTTCAAATTAAAGGAGAAAATGAAATTCGAACTGTTCACATTGTTTTTGTGTATCCATGATAGCAACGAGCAAAACCGCAAATAAAACAAATCTGTAAACAAACTGAATACATTCTATGAAGTTGTTAACATTGAGTTTGGCATTGGGGTTGTTGAGTAGCTGAGATTGAGTAGTACATTTGATGAAGTTACTTCGTCGGATTTGTTGCTAAGACTTTCGTTGCGTTCCAACATGTGATAAAAACTACTTACATTCCACACCGTAGGCAGCAGTAGGCGCAGGCTGTCAAGGTCTGTTAGTGCTAGATAATTGCAGGAGCCAATAGGAAATTGTCCTAATCCTCCCGGAAGCGCTACGGAATAAAGCCTGTGCATTACGTCATTAATTAATGCCTTCGATCAGCTGTGCACCGGAAAGAGTTGGTGCTGGAACCGTTAGCTCTGTGTGGCCGCGCCTTATATAACTATTACATTTTTGTGTATTATACATCGTTGACTGTACAACGAAAAAATATTGGGAAAAACGGGAGTTTAAAAAAAACAACTGGAAAACAGTATTTTATAACATTTTAGTATTTTTAACTTTAAAGGCCACTACATAGGAATCAAGAATGTAACCAAGGAAAAATTTGGAGGGGGGGGGGTCCAGACAACTGATATTTTCACGTAGTAGACAGAGAGTAAGGCCCCATTTTGTTCCTTAAAAAGTTCTTGGACCCGTTTATTTGTTGAGAACGAGTTTTCAGCAGTAAATGTCAGTAATACTGAATTATTTATATAGTAATAATCGTTTACCATAAAAGTAATTGAAAAAAATTGAAAATTTTGGTGGGGGTCCGGAACCCTTTGGGCCCCCTCGATAGCTACGTCCTTGATAGGAACACAGGAATTGTAGCCACAACAGTACTTAACAGCAGGCTATACCTGTTGCCATCTTTATTGTAGTCCCAAAAGAACCATGTTAAACCTCATGCTCTTTTACTACCTTATTTTTGGTCGTTGAATTATTGAAGACGTTTTAAAGCTATGAATCTTACGAATTATATCTACAAATCTAAACTCTTTTTAATTGTTCGATATTTTTTAGGCTATTCTGAAAACCTGTTTTACTTTATTGTTGAAATACTAAAAAAAGTATGCACATGATAAAAAAAATTGTAAACAGTGTTTAGATGCGTTTTAGTTACGTATACCTTTAAAATAATTAATGAGATATCTCTCACAAAGCTGCGATAAAAATGAAGGTGTAAAAGGGAACGAGATTTAGATATTCTTGTAGGGTCTTGTATTCTTGAAGGGTGTATAAACTCAAGGTCACTTCACTAAAGCTACTTTTCAGTGCGCATCTTTAAAGTTACGCAAATTGATCCGTATTTTCTGATAATTTTATAAATGAATATCTGAATCAATGGCATGCCATGTATGTGTAAATAGATAATAACTCAAGTATAACAGGAATAAAAGTGCCGTTTCTTGCATCATTTCTATTATTATACATCTATGCATTTCGATGAAATCGTCTGTCTTACTACAACGGCGTTGTGGTGTATAGGTTAAAGTTGTTGTGGTTATAATTTGTTGATGCAATTCAGTAATTGTGTACGATGTTATAGGTATTTCTGAGTATTTGCTAAACTATTAAGTGTAAATATGAGCAAAAGAAAGAGAGGCAAATCACCTACAAGTGAAAACACTTTAGTAAACAATTTACTTGCTAGTGGTACCGGTGTTCAGTTTTGTTACTAAAGAAACTTTTTATTTACCAAACAATGTAAATATGCCTAATAATAATAATTTTAAAACTTTTTAATTACTAACAGTGTTTTGTGTTTATTTTGTATGGATTCTTGTGAGTTGTATGAAGAAAAAAGATATTTTTTGTATAAACTGAAGACAAGACTAGCTTTTCTACAATTTTCACAAATAAGCTGCAGTTGCAGATTTTGAATAATTCGTGCCTACTTCACTTTTATTATTGATAAGCACTTGAAAATTGGCATGTTTGTTGTAAATAATATGTAGTTTTAGAAAATAAGTGTTAGTTGGGTGCAAAACAATCTTTTGTATTTTTTATGAGGTGTTAAAACCAAAAAAAGTAAATTACTCTTACAAATGTTACATACAAACATGTATGTAAAAAAATATATTTTATTTTTTATCACCAACCTTATAGTTTCCTGTCTAAGCCTATAATTTTACAAACAAATTAAAAAAAGAATTATCAGTTTTTACTAAGCAATATGGAAGTTACAGCTTATTTACTAAAACTATGCAAAAAGGAACAAAAATAGCCTGGCCTTCAAGGTACCTGAGCAGTATCAGGAGCTGGCCTTTGAGACTAGTGCAACTCAATTGGTCATTGGCCTTAAAAGGGTTAATAAACCGCTGAAATCAATTCATAACCACAATAAATTTATGTTTTCACCACACTTGGTATTCCAATTATGTAATCAATTTGGTTTTTTTATTTAGTTGGTATCATTTAGTTGCATTATCCCAAAAAGATTGATAAAATATCTGACGGACAATGAGTGTAAAATACAATATCAATTTCGTCAACAATAAACTTAATTTTTTAAATACCGTAGGTTTGTATGTTTTCTTTCCATCTTCTAGTATGAACTAAAGGAAAGAGTATGAAACTATGCAACCCCTTAATAATGCAATATTGTGAGCACGTAACGCTGTAAACTTTGAGAAACAGCACGTCCGACAAAAAACCGGGTCCAAATCGGTCAGAGCTTGTTCGGTAGGTATGTAGGCTGAAAGAAAGCTGTCCATTAGGACGTATGGGACGGACGACTTTTTTTAGATTCTGTCGGAAGATAATCTAACACGAACAGGTAAATAGAATAGATGATATTTCAATAGTAATTTATACAATCCGTCTCTGATAAAATAATATATTATCTTTGCTCTTTTCTTTCCAACGATATTAGCAACAAACCTAATTTAAGTATGTTTCAGAACCATGAGATATCTTGATCAATACTTACATGTTATATAACAAAGTATAGGATCGTCTTTTCACAATGGAAGATATAGGGTTACAAGTTTATAACAAATAGCAATAGCAATACTTCAATCTCATTATCCTTAAAAGATAATGATGGCCATTCTATAACGGTGAAAGTATAGCTATAATCTATAACTATATCCTTTACGAGCGAAATATGGAAAAATAATTGCTGGTAATATATAATTTTATATAAATTTAACTCTATACGACACACAAAAATGTAAATCATTCAACGTTCCTTAAATAACTAATGTACACTGTTTACTGTGTAATAGGCTTAACATGGGCAGGCCTATTAAATTTTAGATTAAGCATTATTAACGATATTTTGTAGTTAAAACTTTACTTTTTTATTACTTTAGTGATATATTTATTTTTACCAGTTCATAAATAATGTATGAATAATATACGACTAACCTGTTTGTTCTGTTTTGCTTTAATTAAAAACCTATTTTACAGTTAAATTTAAGAGATATGCGATTACTGCACAGTATTATAGTGTTAATATTGTAAAATATTAATTACAAGGAATCAAATTTGTAATGAATAAGCACTGTTACTTAATAATCAAATATATTTGTGTTTGACATAAACAGATATATATTTGAGTTACGGTAAGTGATTTCATTAAAACCAAGAAATATGCATAATTTGTTCTTTCCTCACAGGAAGGTTTTCAAAATAGCTTGTTAAATTGCCCTTTGTTATTAATATGTCTGCGATCCATAGCTACTTTATTTATAGCTTTCTATTAGTGCATAATGAACCGTTAAAGAACAATGAAGTCTAAATTTGTAAAGGCTCAGTTATCTGCGTACCGTATAATCTTCATTTACAACGTAAATATTATATTGTGGACTCATTTAATAACATTAGCCTCACCTTGTAATACACTTCTAGATCGTTTTCAAGCAACAATAATAAATAATAAAATGGCCACAAAACTGTGATATTAAAATTTATATTTTTATTACAAAATTTTTAATTTATACTGAAAATGCTGTTTCGTCGGAACTGGTACAGCCAAACTTATGCTCAAACCACAATTGTAAATTAAATTAACATATTAGTCCAGGCTCCTATTGGTCACAAATCTAAATTAATCTAAAGGCCATTATTATTTATCTGACAATAACGTTTAGTTTATGTGAAATTGTACTGAAACAATGTATCTTCGTACTTAATGAAAATTAACAAACATAACTGAGTTTCGAGTGGAATTTGCAATCTACTGGAGTAAAAATGCCTGTCTTGCTGATCGCAGATTGTAGTATTTCATTCCTATATTTACCGAAAACATTTTGGAAAATTCTTATTTCATATTACGTTAAGATATGTAATATTTGTATTGGTTAAGATAGTTTGTGCAAATATTATCAAAACGTTCAGCAGAATGTTTAAATTAATTTGAACTTTAGTGTTTCTGATACAATAATTTATTAGTCAAATTCACAACTTTTACACTGAAAAGATTTCATAAACATATCGGAATACTACAGAAAAACGCCCTATACAAAATATCGTAACACAAAAAAACAAGCAACAAGGTCGAAAATCGTTGTTGACAAACGTGGTAATTTTCTCGTTATACAAAGCACTATATAACAAGAAACAATTAATGCTTTAAAATGACGGAAAGGACGCAATTTATTTAAAATCCGCGTGGTTTGATTCTTGGCGCAACAGGAAACGTGGTCCGCTGACTTCAGACAAGCGAGGTATTAATATTGTTGGCAGAGAGGCCGGGAACCCAACTAAATACGTCTTCACAACAATGTTCAAAGCGTCTTGCCAATTATCGGCCAATGCTTTAAACGTTTGCTTCGAGTTGGATGTAAGGAAGGAACTATCTATCTTTCCCTGTGATTGGCCAAACAGGATATAAAATTACAGGCACATTTCGGTTTTATTCAATTATTGCAATAGTTAGTGAAACAGCCTCGATTAAGGGGAGATCCGCTTAGTTGGATAGGGAACATTAAAGTTTCAAGAGTAGACCTAGATGTAGATACAGAAGGCGTGGCAGTCTACTTACCGTCCGACAAGAGTTTGTAAGTCCGTACGTTCGTCTACACACTGGCACTCCACTACTGACACTGGCGGCGGGCGGAGGAAAGCTTACCTCTCCCCCCGCTCCCCAGCGCTCACCACCTGGCAACCTGTCTCACTACACGACATTTTTGTGCACTAATTCGACATATTTTGAATATTTGCCGACACTCGATCCAGTGGCCTTGACAGTCAGTTGACGGCAAGAGACGACGAGATCGTGGCCATCGTCGTGGCTATAGATTCTTATGTGTATTGTTTGTACGATATCATCGTACAAATTTACTCCGGAAAATTATTGTTCCGTATTATTGTTGTTGTATTAGGCTCGTCATTGAGGTCCTAAAATGATTACGTAATATTCTGCAACAGTCATCAGCGTCAAAGAATCACTCTTGAAAAACCGCGAAGTAAAATACTGTCAATATTTCCCAACATTTTTAACAATTTAATTATGATAGTTTATGTACCTTAAAGGCGGATTTCTCACACTACATGTATGGTCACTAAACTTATTTAATATCTATCTAAATTAACCCGTTAACGTTAAAAAATATTGGATTTTTCAAAGCCCAAAATAACCCTAAGAGGTCACTAAAAACAAGCTTAATGGAGCAAAAATACCTTCTTTGCATATTTTTATAGAGCATAGAATCGGCTTTTTTTAATCAGTGCAAATTGTCAGAGTCGATGGCCGCGCGGTCTAAGGCGCTAGAATCGATTTGAGAGGTAGTGTCGCAGGTTCTAGTCCTGCACGGACTGGTGCATTTTTTATCTATACCGCACTGATCTCCCCTTGCTCTGCTCGTAAAATTCTGTAATGTTTGAGAAAGGGCAAAGTAAGGATAAACATAAGAGTAAGTTCTCCTCGTTAAATATAAGAGGAAAACGGAACGATAATGGGAATTTCAGTGAAGAACGGACGAGATGTTAAAAATATCACTAGGGTGCCAAAGAAAAATTTAATTCGTTTGGAGGTTATTATTTAACAAAGGCAAAACATAAAATAATCTTTTACTGAAAACAACTACCTACATTTTCAAATGATTAGTTGTTATTTTTAAAATTGTGATTTCCAGTTATTTATAATCATTTAAAAGGTATAAAAATACACTAATGTAACGAATCAAAATACCATAATAGAACAAACAGGTACTAAAATAAAGGATATTATTATAGGTAACATAAATGAATAAAATTAGTTTATGTTTTGATAAAGTCTGAATATGCGTTTTTTATCTCAAAATAGCACAATATTTGAACTGTTATAAAATTAGGTATTGTAACACATACACAAATAGGATATTTATTAAAATTATATAATTCTATTGCTGCATCTTAATATGCCCTTGGACTTCAAAAAGATACATTTTTGGTGTCGGTATCCACGTTAAAATAATTCTAAAAATTTGAAACATCTAGACGTATATATGAGTGTGGTATTCAATTAATAGCATAATATTTAATCATTGATTTAAAAAAATTTTGAATTGCGAAGAAAGTTGCTTTATTCGTGATAAATTTGAAACATTGGTTTGCATATAGATTAAGATTTCACATTGAAGAAGAACATTGAAACTCGCCGAAATCTTTTGTTGGTTTATTATGGAAGGGATAGTGCTCAAAATGAAAAATACATTCCATTTGAGTCAAAAAATCCAAGTTCACATTATTATGTTTTAAAAATATACTTACAAAAATAATTTGACAAGTGGGAACAATTTATCACAAATAGACGCCAAACGCTCAATGCGATTTCACTGTTCCCTAAATGTTATACCTTGTGAACTCTAAATATTTGGGAAATATGACTATTTCAAGTGTGACTCAGTATTATAAGTTGTGATACAAATAAATAAAATGTTCTTGCTACATTGAAGTGCACCAGACACAAATATCAAAACAGTCAACGTTGCTAGGCATCTGTTTCCAAAATAGAAACCATATCAAGTAAATTTCCAGAGATTAAGATTTTTAAATTAACATAAGGGGAGTGTCATATCAAAGCACATTCACAATGATTCTTTTCAAAATTCAAAACTCAAAATATATGGCCCACTCTTTTTAAAACCCCCAACATTTGTCTCCTCTTTTTGGAAAGAATTGAGTATAATAAACGTTGTAACTTTTTTATAGTTAGCATTTGTATAGCATTATACTTTTCTGTTGTTATATTTTCCAAAACATACAGCAATTTCCGTCTTATAAACCGTTATATAAACCACTAAATGCAATAACTATGAGAACAATACACGTAAAAGTTTCAAACCACTTGTCTTTATTTTACTTTTAGTTAGTGCTACTTAATTCTGAACGCCAGTATTTATAATTTAAATATAGTATGAGTAATTTGATCGAATTTAGTTTCAGTGATATTGAGGAAATGCCATCAATATAGTATTATTCGTGTTAAATAAAAAAAGTTAAAATTATCATAAAATATTACGTTAGCCTATATACTAGTACAACAAGTATGTGTTTACTTAATATATATGTATACTAAATCTGTTTTCTACAATGTTTTTTTTATAATTTCTCATTTATTGATTCTTTTTTGTAGGTTAAACGCATTTGAATCCTCCTCAAATACAAATAAATAAAAATGACGTCCCTTTGAAACGACGTTGAGACAAACTTTCATGGTGTAAAAATGTGAAATGCACTCTGGAATTTTAGTCAACGCTTTTTGATAACCCAAACTACATCTTGTAGACGGGAGGTAAGAGACAGTTTGAATTCCATGACAACCTAGCATTTTGGGAAATCGATACAAATCTCCGCTAAGAAATAATTCAAAAGTCAAAATAGGAAAGTACGGAAAGGATTAAAATGGCAAACGATAAAACGTACATGTCAGACATGTATTTGAATCTGAATTGTATGAGATACAGACTAACACTTGAAAATGACAATTCTTCCTGCTGGTATCCTGCAGGCAGATTGCAGAGAAGAAATGTTTACGTCCTCCCGGCAGACAAAAAAGGTCTCGCAGTGTACTGAGTGATTTGGCTTCAATACTGCTCAGCCAAATTCCACGGATGGACATGCACCATCATAGAACTCATTCTTTTCAATGTAAAAATCAAATTTCATGCGAAATTAAAGTCTACAGAAGACTGTATCTTGCACTCATTTAAGCTTCATATTGTAATATAACACATTTTAAAATGTCCCATGTGTGTGTGTGTGTGTGTGTGTGTGTGTGTGTGTGTGTGTGTGTGTGTGTGTGTGTGTGTCTTTTGAATTTGCTTACAAATTAATTATTTTCTCGTTACCGTCATAATTACTCAAAGATAAATGTGTTCGCTAGCTCCTAGCTAAATTGCGCTGAGTGAAATGCGACATCATCGAACTAGGTGTACCTATATAAAAATGAAAATTTCCTATACACTCGAATGAAGAAGTTCATATATTTCAAAACAAACTGTTGCCCATTTCTTAAAAGAATGTAACCTACCATGAAAACCATTCCTAACAGTCCAAAGTTTGTCATGCGCCACACGAATATTTACTTGTTTCCTGTAAATCCTTCCTAACAGTTTACCTGTCGTTCCTTTGTCTTCCAGTTGACCACGTTATCTTGTTCGTTGTTTTGGCAAAATTCGGAAGCTCGTTACACGGGGCTAATTGCCCGCTTATCCACCTAGGCCCGGCTTTCCCCGTTATCATATGACCTACTTGGGCAACGCTAGACAGGTAAACGGCAACAGTCTTGTGACTGACAGCGGCGGTCTCGTTAACACTCATATCTTCCTCACTGATAACAGTGCGTCGGGGCTTTCTTTGTGCGAGGCTACCCGTCTGTTGTGCGGATAAAGGACGTGGTCACTCCAACGGTCCGCTTTCTAAAGTTCGATCACTTTAGGAAAAGGAACGGTCTGAAGGAATGGGGAAATCCGGACCGCACAGTCTCAAAGCAGATATACGAGTATTTTTCCCCGTGAGGCTACCCATATGTTATGCGGATAAAGAACGTGGTCACACCGACGCGACGGTCGGCTTTCTAAAGTTCGATCGGTTTAGGAACAGGAACGGTCTGTAGGAATGGCGAAACCCGGACCGCACAAAGAGTATTAAAGCAGGTATATTTGCCACCCGCGACTTATAATTTTCTATCATATATCGGAGAACAGCTTAGGTTTAATTTTAAAATACATTGTCTGACCACAAAGGGTCAATAGCATAAAGTATCTGATGAAGTATGAACAACAAATATTTCTCCAGCTAATGATAAAGTTATTTAGTTAATTATCAATAGGATACTATTTTGGATACTCTTGATCCACATCTAAGAGATACAGGATAAAAGCTCTAAAAAATGTTTTAAACTGTTGTATAATCTACTAACCAACTTATTATCATATTGATTGTTAAAAGTGCAGGATTGCCGTCCTTGCATGTGTTGCTCGGAAATTGAAATGGATTTTGAGCAGTTCTCATGGATTCTTTACAAGCTACATTTATCTCCAATTATTCTTCCAGCTTAAACTATTTCCTTTCTTCCTCCTTCCGATTGATAATGGATTCTCAATTGGAAGAAATCCTATTGGATGAAGAGGGTTTTAAGAAATGTTATTAAAATAACTGAAGTTTTCGGAATTTAATAATATTAGTACATATTTTTTTATATATTAAATAAAGTACCTCAATTATGGTAGATAATAATTATCTAATTATTAGAGTAAGCTTACTAATTGTTGTTGGACAAAGATATTGTTGTTTAAAAGGAAAATATAAAACTTGTAGCCCCTTAGACCTCTTTCTAATTTAAGTAGTTATCGAGGAAATTTCAATTAAGCCTCATAATTGCTGTGTGGTGTTCGACGCAACGACGATACAGCTATTGCAGAAATTAAAAATGTATTGTGTTTTACTTCCTCTCGTCCACCAATACAACAATTGGACGAGGAGCTTTTACAAATAAAGAGTTTAGTTGACATTTTATTTCATGACTTGAAATATTCAAAATGACAGTCTTTTTAATATTAAGCCTGATTTTTCTAAAAACCCGATTCTTCTATGATGATGAAGGAATGTGAAGGTACGTATAAAACAAAGGTGTATAAAATTAGCTCCATAATTGAAGAAAAGTTGCACATGAATAGAGGCCGTGCTTCTCGTGCCTATAAAATCAGAAAACTGTACATTTTCTGAATTAAAACTATATTTTCCCCTCCCTACTGAAAAAGTAAACTATTTCCTTTACATTTTTAACAATCCCCGCGGGTTAATACAAAATATTGCGATACCACCCACAGTTCAAATTTGCTCCTCCTTTTTTGAAAATTTCAAACTGCCACAGCAGAAACTGAAAACATGTCTAACCGAAACGAGACTGCCCACTTTTAGAGGCGAATGACACGCTAAAGCATATCCTTTCTTAGCCTTGAAGTACATGGAACATGTACATGCCGAAAGCGAGGACAAATGGATGCGCAGCAACCACACCTAGCTAAAGTACAGGTTTGTTTACATTGTTACGTGAAATACTTTTTTCAAGAATTTTTAATTCGAGAAAGGCTTTTAAACAAATTAAATGATAATAAAATACCAAACCACCTGATCTTCTTCCCCCTTCCAAAAAGTAACAAACACATTATTAGCTAAATATACAGTAACTCTACAGGTGGCTTGTAGGCAATACCCCAAGAGAGAAAAGACCCCAATTCCGGCAAAGACGTAGCTAGCGAAGGGGTCCAAGAGGTCCGGACCCCCCCCCCCACATTTTCAATTACTTTTTTAGGAAACGATCATTCTTATTTAAATAATTGAGTATTACTGACATGTACTGATGAATGATCGTTCTCAACACAGATACGAGTCAACAACTTTTTATGGAACAGAATGGAGCCTTGCTTTTTGCTTTCTGTCCACTTTGGAAAAATATTAGTTGTCTTGACCCCCCCCCCCCCCCACTTCTTTCCTAGCTACATTCTTTAATTCCGGTACAGTTAATTCCAATTTTGAGGAGTATCCGTAGGAGGTACTATTTAAAAGTTTAGTCAGCGTGTGTTCATTGTTTTGGTAGTTCATTTAACGGCACTCAAACTGCTTATGGATGATGATGGCTATTTATATCACAATGCAAAAATATAGGCAGAACACCATGAAAGATAGGACTATGGATAATAGCTATTGTATTCTTACATCACCTGTGTCACAATGCTGTGACACTCAGTTCGGTAATGCCTGGACAGCCTTTTTAATAGTTACTCATAAAGAACTCTCGTATCATTGTCCCCGTCACTGTTATGACCAGCAAGTAATGTACAGAGTAACTGTGATTCACATTGTCACTGTTAACGCTCAACGTTTCTACAACTAAATAAACTACCTGTTATCGATGCGGTTGACTTGTCACTTGTAGTTCCAACGCTTGGTGTAGAGATTTTGCTAGAACTTACAGTAGATTCATAACTTACAGTATTTATTCGCTCTTGTCCCTGCTTCTGCTCGCTACAGCTTCGACAGGGATGTCAATTATTGGCTGAGCAAAGCGAAGCGAAGTCGGCCCAAGAAGTTCTTGCTTATACGCATGGATTGGTCACCGCATGGGGATTTCCACATATTACCTCATTAAAGGTTCGTGCAGAATAGATATTCAGCAGAAACGTTGGCCCATTGAATAGTAAGGCATAGCCGGAAGTTTCGGTTTTCACTCCACTACTTAGACCGGAAGTAGACCAATTTGACCGAAGTAGGCTTCTCATACATACGAATGAATACATTTTCTTGATCGGCAACAAGACAGGATCAACTGTATCACAGGAAATATAACTCATTCGAACCGGTACTTCCACATACGCAAAACTAGAAATAATTTGCAGAAGTCGCCATACGCGGATTGTTTAACTTCGTCAAGCCGGATAAAGGATGAATATGTGTACTCCTAGTTTATCTGGATTCTGGATATTCCCAAAATTCATGTCAATGATGGAATTGAGGTGCAGCCTTAGTTATTCTCTCTATCGCACCTTGCCCCACGAAGCCCGCAACACTAAGCAAGAAGACTCCAACGGAGGCAAAGTCAGTCATGATTAACAGTTCGGTGACAAATCCACGAGTATTTCCCACGTAACAGGTACTTCGCCGGAACCCCTTACTTGAATACCGTGATGTCCTAATCGATTGTAAGACTGTAGGTCCACGCCTAGTTTGACGAGGGTGGCTGACGTCACTTTTCTGCAGGGTAGGACAGTTAGTCCACAGGTGTCGGCGTGGACTAACTGTCCTACTTTTCAAAACTGATCTGGCTGTGCATTAGTTTTTCTACCTGTACTTATTCTTTACTCTGGTCAGTGATGCTTCCACTACATTCGCACAGCGTACTGCTAAAGCAGCAAATATTAACAATAGTTTACTCAAGCTATCACATATGAAGTGGATTACTAATAGGGAATATATCTTAACGAATTCCATATAGCATTATATTACTATCTGATTAATTTGGCATTGTCCTAATGAATCATAAACATCTACAGTAAGTTTGTATTAGTTATTCCTTATATTGGACCATCGTTTGTATAATACTGTCTATACCAGCAGACACCATAATGGTTAGACATTCTTAAGTTAGAAATGGCGTAACTAACCTGACTTTATTTTATGTATATAATTTCGTTTCATTCTTTTTGCAGCTGTCTTATGTAGTGTACTAAAAATTATTTAGCAGATATAGAGTTTAGATTTCGAAACATCCATTCAAGTGCTGCAGTGTGAGTACGACGATCCCTTATCAACCCCTCGTCAAAAGAAACCCGTGAGTCGGACAGTGAGTCCCAGGCCGGTACCGTGGACCTACTGTCCACCCCTTAAGAAGTAGGTATGAAATGCTTCCGGCAGTGTTATGACGTGGACCTACAATCCGTTTACCGGCCCTTTAACCCTCCAACTGATAATAAGAAACTCCCAGAATGATTCCATGGTTTTTGTCTTTGCGCAGTATATTTTACGGATATTTTTTTTTTAAATATCTGCTAAATGCTGAATAATATCATTTTTTTTGTTAGAAACCAGAAAGAAATTTGATAATAATTCAAATATTCATTTACTGTATTGTTTTTTTTTAATTGTCCATAAATTGAAAAATTGATGAACGTCTGTGCCGACGGTCAATTGTAACTAAGGCTTTAATGAGTAATCCTCTCGGGTCGAAGAGACCGTAGTATGGCATGTTAGCAGACTCCATACTGGAAGAAGTCAATAATTCAAAATTCGTTGGAATACACCTCGATCGAGGTTTGGCATGGAATCACGTTTGCTTATTTTTAGCCTCTGGCTTTTATGATTTAAAGTCGTTAGCCAAATAGTACAGTTGCTGGACTTTACCAGGCCTTTACATTTTGGGATCAAATGTCTGAACTTCCTAATAGTGGTCGAGATATACATTGGTATACGTCTGGAGGCAGAGAACTTCCTGTGCGGAATAGGAGGTATAGGTGTATGAACACTTGCTCTCACAGGCAGGTGTTCATTTTATCAGGTTACCAAATTGGTAGAAATTCCACAAGTCACTTGACATTCGCCTAAAAAGCTTTTTATCGTCAGTATTTGATAACCTGAACGAGTTTTTGGCATACAACCGTATTGCACGTAGGCTAAATTGTATATTCAACTGTTCACTTTTATGTAATGCAAATGGAAAGGAACATAAATTTAAATTACACTCGATGTGTCTTTTTTAATACATAGTTTGACTGCCTAGCCTGCAAAGGAGACCAAACCATATGTTACGGGATTTAAAGTATTTCGGTTTAAAACAATTTGAAGATTTTTAGGATTCCTAATTAATTGCACTATAGGAAACAAAACAGAGCTGCACAAAATCGAATCGTTAGTGAATTTATATCTACTATTTTAACCGGCTTTCTGAAAATTTCTCAGAAATATTAATTAATAACGTGGTTTGATATTTTCTCTCTTTGGCTAGACACATTTAATTTACTTATTTTCTAACTTAAGAAACACATTGGTGTTTTTGTATTTAACATGTGCTGAAATGTCGTCTGTATGCCACTAGCGCGTATTGATTAAAAAGTATTTAGTGCTTTATAACTACCAACAATCATTAATAAACAATATGGCCACAATTTCCAACAGACAGCAGTGTAACCATGGAAATAAATGAATAAAGTATCATAAGTTATAGAAAATTAAACACGTCTTATAAATGTCATAAAATTTATTTAAATATACCTTTCCCAAATCAACTCCGATGTACAAAAATTGGTGAACTGTGACTAAGAAAATACTAGTAAGAACTTTACCAACACCTGCTGAAGAACACTAAGAGAGTGACTAAATTACCACAATACAGAGATCATGAAAATCAACACAACACTCGTGGACTGGAAGACACAGAGGTATGTCACGTAGATTAATGGCCGTTTACACTAAGTTCTACCGAGGACGCTGGTCACTTGGTACCAACATTTGTCGAAGTACATCCACACTGCTCGTCCCATTTCCAAGTTCTACCGAGGGCGCTGGTCACTTGGTACCAAAATTCGTCAAAGGACATCCACACTGTGCTCGTCCCATTTGCAAGTTCTACCGAGGGCGCTGGTCACTTGGTACCTAAATTCGTCGAAGGACATCCACACTGTGCTCGTCCCATTTGCAAGTTCTACCGAGGGCGCTGGTCACTTGGTACCAAAATTCGTCGAAGGACATCCACACTGTGCTCGTCCCATTTGCAAGTTCTACCGAGGGCGCTGGTCACTTGGTACAAAAATTTGTCGAAGTACATCCACACTGCTTGTCCCATTTCCAAGTTCTACCGAGGGCGCTGGTCACTTGGTACATAAATTCGTCGAAGGACATCCACACTGTGCTCGTCCCATTTCCAAGTTCTACCGAGGGCGCTGGTCACTTGGTACATAAATTCGTCGAAGGACATCCACACTGTGCTCGTCCCATTTGCAAGAACTACCGAGGGCGCTGGTCACTTGGTACATAAATTCGTCGAAGGACATCCACACTGTGCTCGTCCCATTTGCAAGTTCTACTGAGGGCGCTGGTCACTTGGTACATAAATTCGTCGAAGGACATCCACACTGTGCTCGTCCCATTTGCAAGTTCTACCGAGGACGCTGGTCACTTGGTACCAAAATTTGTCGAAGTACATCCACACTACTCGTCCCATTTGCAAGTTCTACCGAGGACGCTGGTCACTTGGTACCAAAATTTGTCGAAGTACATCCACACTACTCGTCCCATTTGCAAGTTCTACTGAGGGCGCTGGTCACTTGGTACCAAAATTCGTCGAAGGACATCCACACTGTGCTCGTCCCATTTGCAAGTTCTACCGAGGGCGCTGGTCACTTGGTACCATAAATTTGTCGAAGGACATCCACACTGTGCTCGTCCCATTTGCAAGTTCTACCGAGGGCGCTGGTCACTTGGTACCAAAATTCGTCGAAGGACATCCACACTGTGCTCGTCCTATTTCCAACTTCTACCGAGGGCGCTGGTCACTTGGTACAAAAATTTGTCGAAGTACATCCACACTGCTCGTCCCATTTCCAAGTTCTACCGAGGGCGCTGGTCACTTGGTACATAAATTCGTCGAAGGACATCCACACTGTGCTCGTCCCATTTGCAAGTTCTACCGAGGGCGCTGGTCACTTGGTACATAAATTCGTCGAAGGACATCCACACTGTGCTCGTCCCATTTGGAAGTTCTACCGAGGACGCTGGTCACTTGGTTCCAAAATCCAAGTCGATGTCCACTTATACTGTATTCGGCCATTTCCAAGCATTTTTAAAAGCATACACTTAGTAATAACTGTGTCTTTCGCCCGATGTTTGATCACTGTAATCACTTGTATTTTCGTGCAAAAATAAAGACATCTAAAATCAGGAAATTACTTTTCTAACTTTATAAATAAAATTGAGTTATAGCTAAAATTATGAATAACAAATTTGGAGTGATACATCGAAAACAATTGTTCACAGGCCTAAAGCTCAAGATTACCGTAGTTTTCAAGATTATCATTTCAATTCATAAGTGAATGAAATGTTGGATGAATTATAATTAATTCTTTAATGTGTCACGCTTCATTTGAATTTGAGGCCAATCGCACCATCTATTTGTTTATTCTTTGTCAATCCTGAATGAGTGTAGGTGACCTGTGTAGTCTTGATACTTTATAAGGTTTACAGAGGATCATTAAATTAATAGCCCTGTAGTCAGAGAATTTAAGGACCATAAATTTGAATTGAACTTCTAACAAGCCAGGGATTGGTAAATTTGGTCTGATTGTGTTGGCCGAGAGACAAACCCGATTGTCAGTTCCTACGCTGACTCTGATTGAAATATCGCAGTCAATCTAGAGTTATTCCCTTATGTATACTGGCTGGAAAGTGGGCGCTTGGATGAATGAGCAAAGTCTGCACAGGGCAGTCTTAATCAAACCTAAAAATCTCATGCGATTCGACTCATACAATACATCAGCCATTCGACAGTGACTCAGTCTATGGACTATAAAACCCACATCTAGACGAGGAAGAGTGCTGCTCTATTAGCATCTCGATGCGAACATTTGCGCATGCCAGCAGCACCAAAAGGTCTTCCGGAAAGGTAAGGATAGCCGCAGGTCTCGTAAAGGGTCCGATTCGATTACTCCACCGATCGTTGGCCCAACGACCCAAACATTACTTTAGTTTAAAATAAGAGGGTCGTTGGCCCAACGATCAGTGGTGTAATCGGACTGATTTGTTTCATAAAGTAAAACATAACTAAAATGGGTCGTTGGCCCAACGAACCGTATTTACAATTTAAACAGTAAATTTACAATCAAGGTTCGTTGGTCCAACGATCCAAAATTTACTTACAAATACTAATGACGTATATGGTTCGTTGGGCCAACGACCCTATTGCAGTAACAAGTTAAATTGTAGAATGCAGGTTCGATTACACCACTGTTCGTTGGGCCAACGACCCGTTTTATAATTTATAGAGGTTCTATTAGTCCACTGGGTCGTTGGCCCAACGACCCGATCAAATAAAACATTGCATTTCAAATGAAAAGGGTCGATTACTCCACTGACCGATTAGTCCACTATGGACAAGGGCAGGCGGTACGGCAGCCGCTCTTCCTGCACTGTTGGAATTTTATCTTCATTATGAGCGTGAATACATTTGATGAAAATATAAATATATATAACTATAAATGTTATTATAAATTATATATTAATTAAATGCAGGTATGAGGTAACTTGTACATTATTAATATTTTTGTCGGTAAAGAAAAAATTACATTGGTTAATATAAACGTATATTTTTAGTTATAATTTCTTCTACATCATTGACGTGACTAAACAAATATATGTTTATATAAAATTTGTATAAACGGCAAAATCGTGATTTAATGTTTATTTAAACTACATTAGTATCGATTTTTTATCATATACATATACATGTACAAGTAAAAGAACCGGCCAATTCTCTTAAAAAAGCCAATGTATAATGTTCTGAAGCATTTAAACATTTTCGTGTATCTGGTACATTTCTTCAGATGGATATAAACTACATTTACAGTACATATTAGAGGTAACTATCAATCATTAAAGCTTAATTGAGAATATGTTGCCAACTTTAAAATAGAAGCCTCTGAAGAAGTAATGTTGATTGTTAATGGGATGTGAGAGAAGGCATTACATTATCCTATACCGGGTATTCTATATGAGATAATCTATAAACGTAATGCACCTGTTAGACTCTTAGTTATAAGTAGAATAGTGTAATTTGTGGTAATATATTAGAAATATAATTTTATTAGTGATGTCGCAAAAAGAATTCAAATTTCACATGCAACTGTGAAAGTACAGTACTACTAGAGCTTTAATTTCCTATAAGTTCAACATTATTCTTTTGATGGGGTCTTCTTCAGTTTATTTCCAAGTTGAAACATGCAAACTTGAATTGATGTATCCGTGACAAACCTTGTTATAATTATTAATAGTTTTAATGTGAAGTAAACGTTTTCTTTGGCGTCTTCATTGTAGCTTTGTACGCTGTGATGGCTGAGGAGAATAGTGATAACTATCGACCGTGACATGAAGTCGCAGTCATTTACATGATTTTATTAAGTTTTCATTGAGCCCTGTGGTTTACTTTTACAGTTAATTTACATAATAAAAGATGGTAAACGGATTAGGTCTTCGGTTTACACGGCCGGTGTCATAACCAACTGTTTTGGTCTAACCGTGGAAAGCTACCTTCCACCACAATATTTTTCCGGTTTAAGATCTGTTGTTTAAGATAGTTCCCCACATAAAAACCGATACATTGTAAGAATTTAAGTATCGTTTCGACGAGGTGTAAACTGCACAACACATCAAATATTATCAAATCATATAGCTCGTGTTTTAGTATTTAAGGTTATTTAACAACTATCGAGAAGTCTTCCATGAAATTTTTAAAACCTTCAAATTTGTGTACATTATTTACATTTACTCTATATCATTGTCCAGTATGACTTAGACAGGGAAGCAGTGGACCTGTACAGAAGGAGAATCAATCGTGGCCATTAGGCAAACTAGGCGGCTACCGAGGACGACAGCTTTAAGGGGTGGCTAAAAGAAAACAATTACAAGAATGTGTATAAATTACTTTACAGAAACCGAGCCAAAAAATACATAAAACAGGCTTGTGTCACTTTAAAATTCAACCTTTATCATATCAAACATTACTTAAAGTGTCAGCGTAAACCTTAGGTAAATTGAATATAGTACAATAAACCTTTGTAGTTACCCTCTGAATGTGAAATTGAAGACGGCAACAGTTTTAGTGTTGAGTTCGGAGTTGGGCGTGATGTGGCCTCGAAAAGCATATTGTCGCATCGCTTCTATAACCCCATTACTACTACTTGTCTAAACTTTACTCAAGTCGGAGGATTGATCAGTCATTAGGCTAGTTTTGAGGGTTTTTTATCGACTCTGTGTAATTTTTATTAGCGGTATCTAATATTGCTTGATTATGCGAGCATCCCGTATGTAAGAGGACACGCTAGTGGATGCTGCCTGCTCTTCCGAGGCTCTATATTTAACATGGAGCAAAAATTCAATGGAAAATAGGCACTTGACTTGTCTCAAACTTGATTTCTCAATCTTTCATTCCACAAACAGACTTTATAGTTGAACGCCTGGGGGTTTTGACTTCGGATTACAACTACAGTGAATGCATTTATATGGTCGATGTGGTATTTTGTTTTTCAGACTATAAATTGCAATGTTTATCAAATTCTTTATCTAGGTTTTTTCATTGTTTAAACAAATTACTATAAAAATTCATCTTTGAGCATCTAGTTTTGCTCTAAATGGTATTTTTCAAATTATATGTGAAATTTCACCTAAATAGATGTAGAGAAACATCTATTAAGAACACCACTACTCTTTGTGTGTTTTTGATTATACTTAGGGTTGTCGGGCTCTTGAAATGTAGTAAAACGTGGAGGGAAGAGCGGAGCTGCAGGTGCAAAGTACAATGGAAATATGTAATATAAAAGATAATATACATGTCGCCTTATTTTCAGATTTTAGGACTGTACGTCCACGCCTAGTTTGACGAGGGTGGCTGACGTCACTTTTCTGCAGGGTAGGACAGTTAGTCCACGCTGATACCTGTGGACTAACTGCCCTTCTTTTCAAAACTGACCTGGCCGTGCATTAGTTTTTCTACCTGCACTTATTCTTTATTCTGGTCAGTGATGCTTCCACTACATTCGCACAGCGTACTGCTAAAGCAGTAAATATTAACAACAGTTTACTCAAGCTACCACATATCTTAACGGGATTATATCTTAACGAATATCCATATTTCCATTATATTACTCTCTGATTAATTTGGCATTGTCCTAATGAATCATAAACATCTACAGTAAGTTTGTATTAGTTATTCCTTATATTGGACCATCGTTTGTATAATACTGTATATACCAGTAGACACGTTACTCGTAGTACACGTTAATTGAAATGGATGGTTTATTGTTTTATTAACATTGTTAATAGTTAAAATAACAATTTAGTTCATATCTAATATATCATTTTTAAAATTGTACCAAATTAAGTTAAATAGATACGAAGACAAAATATTTTATTACCTTAAATAGTGGCTCTTGGCATATAATCCAAACAGTAAACAAAACATCTTCTTACACAGACATACTAACTTACATAATAGTGACCTGATGTCGCTAACGATTCGTTGTAAATATCACTCAAACAGGAATTCGATGAACGGCTAAAAAATGTGTCTAGTTTCATTCAAACTTCCAATTGCTATTCATCTCTATATCCCGCTGCGAAAAAATTTAACGTTTCAAATAGTGATCCCGGAACGACAGGAGATAACATGTTTAATTACTAGCAGTTATAAGAACTTCGAACGCACCAAATTCTTAAATTTATTCTTAAACCCTATTAGTTTTATTCTCCTTTAAAATAAACCGTTAAGCGTTAAAAGGTTTAAAATTTGGGGTTTAGTTAATAAAAAAAGCCCTAGTTAATGTTGCTTTATTTTCTCGAACAAGGTACAAACAAACTTCTGAGAAGCCTACTTCTGTCAAAAGTCAAATAAACTATGCGTTTTATAACTATATAACAGTTATATAGTACATTCCTTTGATGTCTGCATACAGTACTCAACATGCATACTCAATATTTACTAAAGTGTACAGTTAAAAGTAGATTTGTAATAAAACTTTTAGTTTTCTTATCTAAATATTTGTCTTACTTGTGCTCAACAGTGGTCGCAAAAAAATGTTTAAATAAGAAGTGTTGTTATTATCAAGCTTACTCTATGCTTTCACGACTAAATGTAAGGTAATTTATGATTGTGCTATTATAAAACAATGTTTACACAGGACAATTGACTAAAGTTAACAGGCTCTTATACTATTATATAAATGTCTTGTTCTCTTTACCTGATTTTTCTGTGCATTCTTACGATATTTTAATCGTTGTTCTCCTAGTCGGAGCGAAAACATATTCAATAAACCAAAGACCACTATAATCGTTACAGACATTCTTAAGTTAGAAATGGCCTAACTAACCTGACTTTATTTTATGTATATCATTTTGTTTCATTCTTTTTGCAGCTGTCTTATGTAGTGTACTGAAAACTATTTAGCAGATATAGAGTTTAGATCTCGAAACATCCATTCAAGTGCTGCAGTGTGAGTACGATGATCTTTTGTCAACCCCTCGTCAAAAGAATCCCGTGAGTCGGACAGTGGGTCCCAGGCCGGGACCGCGGACCCACTGTCCACCCCTTAAGAAGTAGGTAAGAAATGCTTCCGGCAGTTTTATGATGTGGACCTACAGTCCGTTTACCGTCCTAATCAACACTGATCTCTATGCTGAATTCCATTTTACTACAAACAAACCTGGGAATATAACAGGAATTTTCGGTCATTGGCCATCAATCAGTAATACAACTTTCAGTAAAACAACATTTCAAGATCTAGTCTATTCTTCAGGGGGATTGATCGCATACGATCAATTCATATTAGGTTAAAATGAAAAATTTAAGGAAACGCCCGGAAGCTATCAACTGCTTCAACAAAAAATATTATAAATATTAGCAACCAAGGTTGGGTCTGTAAATATTTTACCATCCACTGCAAGTGATACGTTTGATATTGAAATCTTCTGTTTACCGACTTCATAATTAATAATTCCAAGTGGTTTTAACTTTATTAGGCGATTTAGAAATTTTACTATCATAGTAACTCTTCTTTTGCATGGTAATAGACTGGTTCAACTCTTTTTTCATATTTTTAACGGTTGATTTAATATTATTATATTTAGTAATTCTGAATTCGTACTCTAATTTAACTATGTCTTTTCTATGTACTTTTCAGCTCTTCAGGTGCCCATTTATTACTTTCCATTAATTGTTTAGAGGTAAACACTTTAGGAAAGTTTACATCAAAGTAGTAACAAAACAAAGTGCTAAAAACATCATATTTACGAATTACAGATGCCTGGAAAACTTCACTCCAGATTAACTGAGACAATTGTCTTAAAAACACATTATAATTATTAGCTGTGAATTTTCTTAAAACAAGATTCTTTTGATTTGTTATTCCAAAAATGTCCAGCAACTTTGAATCATGATCAGACAATAAATTGAGTTATAATTCCATATGTATTTAAATACTCTATTTATATATTAGTTATGAAGTTATCTATTGCTGTTTGTGACTTATTTAAAGTTCTTGTTGGAAAATCTACAGTGTAAATCATATTGTACACCCTAAGAATATTAACAAACTGTTCATATATGGAACTATCCGCATTTAGAACATTTATATTTAGATCACCAGTTATAATTACATTTTCATACTTGTTATTTAATATCTCCAATAATAACTTAAACTCAACCAAAAAGGAGTCCTCATAACAATGTTTAGGGCTCCTGTAAACACAACCAAGTGTGAATGAATAATTATCTATTCTAATCTCCGAAACACAACATTAAAATTCTTTTCAATTAATAATGACTGGATTGCCGGTAAAGTGACACCTTTTGAAGTCACATTTCCGTGTACCTACCAGAATGACAACACCACCCCCAGTGCTTAATCATCTTGCAAAATGAGAGGATTTAAAGTAGTTTCGTATATTTAAAAGAATTAATTCAGCATCTGACGTATTATGTTCCGTAAGTGCTATGATATCAGGTTTAATTTAATCTAAATTGCACTAAAGTATATCTAGACGTGATGGAAGGTGCTGAATGTTTTGATGCAATATTGTTAGTTTAGAATTTTGTAACGCCTCGTTTGTAAATGAAAAATTGTAAGCCGTATTTTTTGCACAGTTGGTTTCATCATATATTTTTTTTGTTTACCAAACACATATCTTCTCAGTATCTCTGCCTGGAGCGGACCGGACCGCGGACCTGAGACAGTTTGGCGGACATCCTGCCCGCACTTTCACTGTCGGGGGGCTTTCATCGTACCCGGACACAGAACACCCACCGCACTTGCACTTTCTTGCCCGGACAAGGTCAGTTTCCAGTCTCGCCTTCGTGGACATTCGATACCATAACATGGCGGAGCGGGGCGCGGCGCGCGGCAGCCATCTCTCTTCTAGACCCAGCCTCAAATCTTCGATGAACAACCCGTCTTTCAATGAAAATGTTTGGTTAATATAATATATTCGTGAAATATTATCACCCATCTGTACAAGATCTATATCTAACAAGTCATTTAACCCGGATATTTAAAACCACCCGCGTTGCCATATTGTCCTCGAAGCACAACGGATTATTGTCATGGAGAGAAAGCAGTCTTCGCTGGGACTAGCTCATGAATTACGAGGTCGTAACTCGTATTTAAACTGCTTAAAGCTTTAATCTGTTAAAAGTCTATTGTATTCATGCCTTCAGTTTTTTTTTGTTTTTTTATTTAATTTAAAAGGGTATTCACATTCATCCATCCAATCTTCTATCCATGCAGACATTCAAATCCATCCAACGTTTTGTCCATGCAGTCATTTAAATCCAGCCAATGTTCTGTCCATGCAGACATTCAAATCAAATCCATGCAGATATTCAAATCAGTCAATGTTCTATCCATGCAGACATTCAAATCCATTCAATGTTCTGTCCATGCAGATATTCAAATCCATTCAATGTTCTATCCATGCAGACATTCAAATCTATCCAATGTTCTATCTATGCAGACATTCAAATCCATCCAATGTTCTGTCCATGCAGACATTCAAATCTATCCAATGTTCTGTCCATGCAGACATTCAAATCCAGCCAATGTTCTGTCCATGCAGACATTCAAATCCATCCAATGTTCTGTCCATGCAGACATTCAAATCCATCCATTGTTCTATCCTTGCATAGGCTTCCTTCGCCAGTCATTTAAGAAGACATTTATACTAGTCGAACCATGCAGGTCTTCAATCTTTTACTTAAGCGGACACTGACATTCGTATGACACAGAACAGTTTGGACAGGTTAAGTGAAGGTGGTGACGCCCGCGCGTTGAGGAAGTGAAGCCGAGGCGACGATGACGAAGCGGCGAGGCCTTAGTTGGCAGTCGGCAGTGACGATGAGCAGTAGGTCACAGGTAATGAGCGAGACTTGGCAACACCGCACCCATTATCACCACTGATACCAGATACTGACTGTGAACCACTCAACCGCGGGTCGGCCCCACTCTGCAGACATTGTTGTCGAACATTTGGAATTACGTTCGTTAAACTACAGAACAACAGCCTGTTTGTCTTCCTTGAGTATTACTATCGATGAACCTAGTCTTAGCGTGCAACATTTTTCTGTCTTGAAAACACAAATACGTCTCTGAAACACGAGGAAAGGCACACACAGATATTTTAAATGCCTGTACATATGAAACAAAGTAGAAATTACATAACCAAAACTATATTGCTATGCTAATTTTATACACACTAATTGCATATATGTATACTAATAATAGGCCCAGTCACTCGATTCAAGCAAATTATCTTAACAATAATTAGAATATAATTAATTTAACTAGGAATCCGTTTTAAAAATCTGGTTGACAATTTAAAGAAATGAAGGAAATACAGAACAAATTAATTTTAGAGATTTTTACCAGTCCAAAAGGATGTTTGAGTAGTTTCGTATTACTTTACTCGTATGATACTCTACACATAACGTAGCTATTGTGGGAACGGCTGATTCAATGTTAATATTGAGTTTAACCTCAGTTCACCTTCCTCTTATGGCAGCGTCTGGAACCTAACGCTGCCACAGACTTGTCTACTGGTCATGTTCGTCTGAAAAGATCACAAAAAGTCGGCAAGAAAGAAGCTCAAAAAGAATTCTTTACATAGTTTCGACATTAGAGACCCTTAAATTATAAAATATAGTGTACTTCAGGTATTCTCAATTCACTGGGCAATTTAGTGCACTGCGATGTTCAAGGCACGTAAAGTACTAAGGTGAGAAGGGTTGATTCAAATTGAATGTTCACCTTCATCTTATAGCAGCGCCTGAACTCTGACGCTGTCGGAGATTTTGAGCTGTATACTTTGATGTTAATTTTGAGCTTCTTCGTCGTTGTCTATTTTTGGGATCTCTTCAGACGAACATGAACGCAGATTACATGAGTCAAGTCAGTAACAGCGTCAGATTTTGTAGGCTCTGCACTAAGAGAAAGATGAACTGGAGCTAAACTCAACATTTACATCGTATGATATTGTTTTACAGTAATATTTTTAACACAAACCGTAACTTTTGATCCGTTAGTTTATGAAAACAGTAACGCGACCAGCCAGAGGGAACATATGAAGCCATCCGTTTGTTTCCAAGGTATAATGATGATCTGGTCAATTATAAAGTGTAAGCAGCATTATAACTGGAGTAGCCACAGTCGTGTGGTTACAACACCCCTTCCCTCAACAAAAGTCTCAAACGGACTTCCAAAATGTATGTAGGTGAGAAAAATAGGTACAAATATTAGTAATATAATAATAAATTACACACAAGTACATCCGCGATAGAGCAAACAAACGATTGCTCACAGGACAACTCCCCTTTTGTAAATTTTGACTACAACACTGGGCAGCTATAACATTATTATTATTCAATGCCTTGTTCAGCCTTCGTATCATGTCTTAGAGGAGATTATTCTTCACATTGATCATGACAAGAACATTCTTACACCTTTTCTAGAAACACACAATACATATTTTAATTGAATGATGCCAAGTAACGTTGTAAATGTGGAGAACAGAAAGTCTTGTGTCCTTACTCCTTATCCACTGCATGGAAGGGAGAATAATCATAACCGGCTCCGACCGACACTGGATATGATAAACCTGGTTTCCATGGGCTTTCCTTTAGCACTTGAATTTGGACCTCAAGACATCCAAAGCATATTATCTGACGCCCTTAGTAATCAGTAAAGTGACTTCTAATACCTTAGAAACCAGTAAAATAGATTATTAATGTTAAATGTGATTTCTGACTTATTGTTACTTTTGTATTGTATTCTTGAATCCGCAAAAGAAGAAAATGTTCAGGAAAATGTTTCTACTTAATGTTCTATTGATGTTTGAACACACCAGACAATTATGGAAGTTCAAAATTACTTTGATCTTTTATTGCTGACTGATAATAAAATGTAATAGTTACTGCGAGCATAAAGTAAGCATTTTATTGTTTTTACTACTTGCTGTTAACCTGCTTATTAACTTTATTAAAATTATGATATGACAATTACCTTTAATGAAACGACCGCAAGGGCTTCAATTCAACTGGTTTAGAGTACATCTTCAGACAGTGAACTCAGTCTAAAACTTTTTAATGGTAATACTGGCCACACGAACAAAATTTGGCCTACTTTAAAAGCAAGCTGTATTAAACTGATGACGTGAATGTAAGATTTGCAAATAGATAGTAGATAAACCTTAGTAGTATGGTGAATTTCAATGTTCATTGCTGTCTGTCTGTCCCGACGATTTCTCGAAAACGAACTGACCTATAGACTGACAGTTTGCACGAAACTTCTTTCGTGTACGATTAACCCTCCAACTGTTGTTCATCAAAATTTTGATAAACATAACCCATTGATGATTGTTGTTCATCAAAATTTTGATAAACAAACATTTCCTTACATAATCACTCATTACAGTATATTCCGGCAACGTATCGATTCGATTCATGTACCATTGGATTCGGGATAAAAAAGCCTAAGGAATACTATAGTTTTAAATATGCAATATAACATGTATTGAAGTAAAACTGTATTAGTAAAACTTTTATTAGCAAACTCTTACTTAAACACCCTATTTTCACAATTTATGCGCATCGCTGCTTTTTGTTATATAGTGTTATTATAGTTTCATAGATTTGTATAATGCTTATGTGTTTCTGAAACTAGAATAAATTTGACACAAAATGGTAATCTCACTTTTGTAGTTTTCTTACTATAACTTGGTTTGCTAGGTATGGTCCCCCCAAATTAAAAAAAAAGAAAATGTAAATTTTGAATTTCATGTAAAAAAAATTTTAATAAACATTTTTTTAAGGCCAAATTAAAATACTAATATTATTATATGTTTAATTCTGAACACAAATATATATACTTCTATATATATTACTTTTAATTTATATTTTTAATAAATTTTTAAAAAAAACCCTTGCACGAGGCTCGAAAACATGCCGCCACTACAGGAAAAAATGACCGCCAGTTGGAGGGTTAACTCTGAGTTCAATGATGATTGATGATTTTACATTGCTCTTTTGGGTAATCATGATGGCAACGAGAAAGTAGCAGCATAAATCAATTTGTAAACAAACTGAGTACAATCATATGACGTATGTATATGCACAGAGGTTGAAGTAAAAAATAGAGTGTGAAATCAATGTCATAAATAAGTTAAAAGATTTGATTTCGGAATATTCTTGTATTGTAGTACCCTTCCAAGCTCACCGAAACTTTTATTATTTGAACACTGCTTAACTTAATGAAGAAAAATATGAATGTATTGTGTGGCACGATATTTCGAGAAAGATTTTACCTGTAAACTTTGAATTTTGCGTGAAATTTCATTTCCATTTCGATAAGATTGAGTTCTATGATGTTGCATGTCTAACCATGGAATTTTGTTGAGCGCTTTATTGAAGCCTATCGGAAGCTGACACAATTTCTATTTTGTCTGCCTGGTGGATTAAAAAATTCTTTTGTGTATGATTGTCTGTATGTCTTTTGATATGTCCGTGGGACATTTCACAATGCTAGATTTTAAATTTGACAGGAACACTCAACAAAGCCTAGCGTGACGTACGTATATCTTTTATAATCTGAGAAGATACGTTAGGCAACATAATTGACAAACTACAGATTTCTAAAAGCCTCGTTTATGTGCTCAGAAGCTTCAGGAGGGTAGTTGGAGCTGTATAATCCAGAATATATCAAGAGGACACTCGATCGGGTGGGTAGCAGCATCAGCGTAGGACGTTGCTGTCTAATGCATTGTTTTGTCTCTTATCTCGACGGGCAAAATGAAGTACACCGAGGCAGTAATATCTCCCATTCACCTTGGAAGGAATATTAATTCCCAGTTGCACTGTGTCCGGTCCACACGTGGATGGCGAGAGTATACAGTTACACGGTGTCTGTTCTTCTTTCTCGTCTAGATATACCACGAGACCACACTGTTGTATTGTGTTTAGTTCCCTCTCCCACTTAGACAGATGGTGAGAGAGAGCACACAATTTGTATTGGGTGTAAGATATGTCTGTTTCGGAGGATTGGCTTTATACCATCATGGACTGCAAAGTTCAGTCTGCAATGAAGACGGATCCACGTACACTTGTATAAAGGATAATGAAGACTCCATTGAAACCCAGCAGCACTTTATGGAGTTACGCTCATTTGTTTTTCCTCGTATTTATCAAAACTTCGTGCTTGGTAAAATATCGTTGGAAAATTTAAAAAATTTCATCCACGTGTATTGATTTTGGTGATGGCTGTTGCGACTCTTATCATGGCATTGTGCGCGTTGGTCCAGGCGTCCCTGTTCTGTCTTTCACCATTCGTGCTTGGATGCTTTGCAGGCTGCAAAAGCATCGTCTTCGATCGTTGAATTGGTTCTTCGTTTCGAGTGGTTAGATATTTGTATTTCTTAGGTTTGCAATGCTTGTACTTGTAACTATTGAAAACATCTATTTAAAATGTATCTACGGCAGTGATGGTTAGAGCTGTTGACATTGTTGTACTGATCGACGGACATTAAATTATGAGCCTAACGAGTGTCTTCAATTCCACTGTTCTACTGCAAATGTGAACTCTTTTCCCTGGGAATTATGACACGCGATTGTGTTCGGTTCGTTTATATTCTTATCAACTGCAACCTGACTCGAAGGCGAACAACAAGAGGAAAACGACATTTTATGCCCCGAGCCGAGTCGTTGCCACATTGGAACTTCCGCTCACGTGACAGAGCTATCACTTAACCTGTGATGGGAGTATCAAACTGCATGATGCTGTAAAGTTGTTGCAGTTTTGTGTTATGCCAGTTTGACTGTCGTATAGAATCAAAAGTTCGAACTGTTAATAAACTGAATTTCAATATATATTTGTAGCTAAACAAATTTCATTGACTGAACTCTACGTAAATCAAACTGAAAACGTTTACTTCTAGGAAAAAAATTCTGTAAATTTGAAATAGGAAAAAATTAAATTTAAGGATTAAATTTTTAATTTAAACAGTTTTCTTATTTATTAAACATGTGGAAAAAACAGGATTGTATCTGCATGATGAACTATATCTACTTTGCCCACGCAACGATTCATATAGGCAAATAAAGTTTAGTCCAAGTGCAGATCCCTGAGCAACACCATTTCGACTAGTTTTGATATTTGATTTGAAAAGAACTGAAACATTCATAAGAATTTTGGAACACTAAATCCCTATAGCTGATTTAAACAAAATATTATGGTTTACACAAACAAATGCCTTATATAGATCCGACAATATGTGGTAAGTGTTTTGCAAAAGTAGCTGAATAATGGTTATTAAGACTGGTTCAGTCTCAGAATTATATCATTGTCTTTCGTCGTGCATTATACTTTGTGAGCGATCTGGTTTTCTTACAACCCACAATATGTATATATATTTTTTTGTGTCTAAATTCTCGTTTGCTTAAGGAAGCGAACTTGGAAGTCTGATGAGCAGCTACATGAACGGTAGTTCGTGGAATCAGGAAAACCGTCTATCTCTCCTACGTTTGTGAGTTTAATGTCTTTAAACAGAGGTACATACAATAATTCTAACCTCTTCGTTTGCTTATATTGCTGCTAAAAAAAATTAGATTTCTCCAGAGCTGGCGTGGACTCAGATAAAACAACAGATTTTGAGAGCCAGGTAGTCAGGGATCAGGGAGGTAGGTAGGTGGTTTTTGGTGTAGGTAGGTTATACGAAGCCTTCCAAAAATTCTGTTCTCATGAACTACGAAAATTTTGTCATAGCGTTGTTTACTCTTACCATTTTCATTCAAGAAATGTCAAAAATTACTTATACTTTGTGTGTGTGTGTGTGTGTTTTATTTTTTGTGTGTGTTATGTGTTGTTGTGTTACTACTTTACTTTTTCATTCGGTGTTATAAAGTAAAAACCGTATTCCTATTTGACACTATTAATTAGTCTCTAATTAGGCTTCTAATGAGGCTTCATTGAAAGGACAACAAAATTATATACACATTTTGTAAACGACTAAGTTTCTTTATTATTGATGAACCAAACCGCAGTGCTAGAGCAACTAAGTCAGGAATAGTATTTTTACAGCTCTCCACGATATCGAATATATTAAAATGTAAGATTCTCATCTTTTCTTTATTCAACCACAAAGCTACGCGTATTATATATTGTGGATTTTATCATCATCTCCGACTACGTCCAATATCTGTACCGTCTTTGTTTTTCGCTTCCCCTTTTGTAAACTTCTAGACGGGCTTAAAATATTAGACCTAATTTGTTTCATCATCCAAAGGTCAGAGCAAACACAAACTAATGAGGTTAGAAAGATGTTGTGGGTGAAATCGTCATTTTCCTGTTTTTTTCGCGTCAGCAACAGTCGTGATGTCGGCTGCAGCGAACCAAAGGTGCTCCGCGGCCACGGCGAGACAGGAGCGGAGAAGAGAAAGGAGTGAGTGAGAGGAGCGCTTTCTCGCGGATATGAGCCGACCCACATCGGCGGCCTTGCAAGGAATGTGCCCCGGACGCGGCGAGAGGCAGCTGCAAATCCTGTTGCTGGCCGATTGACTTCTGTCGCTGTCAGAGCAGTGATGGAGTCCTTGGAAATTCTGAATCCAGAGGAAACCTAACCAAAGTAAAATAGTTCCAACTTCAAGAAATTTTATCCTGAATATCATCTTATCAACGATGTTGTCCATCATACAAGTATTCTTAGCCAAAATCATCTTTAAATTGTCAATATCTTTCATTAATTTTGAGCAATGATTGACTCCTTGGAAATTCTGAATCCAGAGAAAACCTAGCCAAAGTAAAATAATTAAAACATCAAGAAATGTTATCCTGAATATAATCTTGTCAACGATATTGTCCATCATCCTTTAAGTATTCTTAGCCAACATCATCTTTAAAATATTAATATATTTCAATCTTGAGCTTTGATGGAGTCCTTAGAAAATCTGGATCTTTGGATCTCAAATCAAAGTAAAAGAGATATAACTTCATGATATAAAAGCAATTAATTCTAATAATCACTTAGTCATCAGTTTGTATTCCTCACAAAAGTAATTCTTATTTCTAAGTTAGAAAGACCTTAAATTAATTTCAAGCAATGGTGGAGTCACTTTATAATCTAAATCTAGAAGAACTAAAACTAAAATAAATAATTCCAACTTTATGAAGAAAAAGGAAATTATCACTTTGTCAACGAATCTGTGATCACTATTGAAGTATTGTTAACGAAAAACACATCATTACAATTATCGGTACTTTGGTGTTATACGGAGGCCAGTCTGTCCCTATCTACGACTTCCTTTAAAGTACCGGATCGTTTTTAAATAGTTAAACCTTTAATTTATTTAGAGGTTTGTTGTGCCCGAATGTATATTCTTCCATGTTCGGCTGGCTAGTTTGGGTAAGGTAAACCGACTAAATATCGGATACTTTTTGTTAGGCTTATTTTGTACTACCTAAATATACTTAGAACACTACAAAAATTGGTCACAACTGAAAAAAAATACCTGGCTACAAGTTTTGAACTTTGAACTTTTAAATATTGAAAAACTACATACTTACAAAAAATCTTCTTTCAATCAAATAATGCACTTTTTCAGATTGAAAAAAACCGTCCTAATATCGGATAGGGGGGTTCCTAATATCGGATAGAGTTTTAATATAGGAAAAAAGACATTAGTTTGAACTCTGAAAAACACATTTATTTATTGTGTTCCGACTTCCTTTTTTCCTTTTAAGCTTATGACTTTTGATCTAGTACCTTGAACAACTGTAATTCCTGTTTCGTCAACATTGTAAATTTTTTGTGGTGCAAAATTCAACAGTTCTGGATGCAAAATATCAAAAAATCCTTTTTTATTACTTTTTTTTAAGTTGTTTACTCTTGACAAAGATACTGCACGGGGTAGCGGACAGCGAGACTAGGGTTGCGCCTTAGAAAGCCTTTCAACCATTTCTCTCCTGCCATTCCTTTAGACTATGTAAAATTGTTAACTTATTTTTTATTGCAAGTTGATAGGCCAGAATTCTGATATCTCTTCGTCTAAGCCTGTAAAACCGTTCATTCATAGTTTTACAGTAAGTAACTAACTCTTCTTTCCAATGTACCCAAAACTGGCCTTCTACCAAAAGGAACTGACACTAAATCTTCAATAGTTTTGTATTGGGTGGTTAACATAATTTTCTAGAGTAGATCGAGGAACATTAAACGTTTTCGAAGCCTTTACCCCATATATTTGCTTTTGACAGCATTCATAGCCTTAAGCGTGTCTTCTTTCTTCCACTTCTTTCTTGGCGGCATCTAAAACATACATATCACCACTGTATAATACATGCCTAATATCGGATATCCGATATTAGGGCGACCATACTATCCGATATTAGGACGAAAGCAAACTCGTGGAAAACAAAGACATAACCTTAAAATTAAGACCGCTACGCAGTATTTGAGGACAGATAATTAAAGCACACTATTCGACACTTATGTTACATGTAGTAGAAGTCAAAACATACATTTCTTTATAGCTTCAGATGTGTCACCAAGTAACCACTAAAAATATTTCAAAACTTGAAAATCACAAAAAATTAACAGCACCGACACAAATCATGGCAGACGTCTCAAACTTACATGAGATAGTGGGCGGGGGTAGGGGGGCACCCTTAAGCTGTTTTTCACTTGGAGCAGCACCTGTCAGCTGAGATACAGTGGTATCCGATATTATGCAGGTATCCGATATTTGGTCGTTTTACCTTACCATAAAACGTGGGTGCCTGGTATTCAAATCATGGCATCCACTTTTAACATGTTCAAATTTAACATAACCTTTCTATTTTTTATTCTTTATTCCATACCCCTTTGTTGCATAACTTCTGCTGCTTAGTTGAGAAGTGGTAATTTGTGTACTTAGGCATGAGAGGCCCGCTAAGGCTAAGAAAACTGGAGAGGATATGGGATTGAAGGCCTCTAATCAGCTGACATTGTACCTAAGTCGCAATCAGAAACTAGTTGCTAAAGGCTCATTCACACATGGCTGATTTACCAGTTGCTGATATCAACTGCTATCACCAGGTACCAACTGCTAACGTACCAGCAAGGAGAATACAATCCACACTCGGCTGGTTGTTAGACAACTAGATGTAGTTGACACCCTCTTTCCAGTAGTGGAACTTGGCTTAATTCCACTCTGTACGAGTCTTTCAAAGATTTGCTTTTACTTGTAAGTTGGTTTTTAGCAAAACCTTCGGATTAAAGATGTGAAACTAACACCTTCATAGCTACACCTTTGTTATCTCTTTTATTGTTTTTTTTTTTTTTTTTTTTTTTTTTACGGGAGGGGTCCCACAAACCAGTGAAAATGTGTGAAATGTTCAAAAACCCTATTAAAACCCCAATTTGACGATTTAAACACAACTCAGCAACAACTCGACCACAAGTGTAAGCAACGAGCGCGTTACGCTTCGTTAAGATGACGCTGGCGAGACGCTGATTTACCAGCGCTAGGAACCACGTGACCTTTTCCGTGTCATCATCGCTATAAAAGTATAAAACATTTTAAAATATATCAATGGAAGAAAATACACCAGCATACTGGTAAAGCTTTCACATAAACTGCTTTATTAGGGCTCGAAAATTAGCAGTGCATGAGCCTTAATCGTGTAAGTAAACGTAAATAGTTATACGAATCAGGTTTAATCATCCTTCGATTTTATACTTACTTACTATACAATGTAATATACAATAAAAAATATCTATCGTAACTCGGACCTAAAGTACCTATTTGGCACTTCATTGGATTTCCAACTTCGGCTTTATCTAGCATAAGGCCTGGTGTTTTTGTGAAAAAGTGCAATTACAAAATATTTCGTACCGTTATCTAAAATTTAGATTATGGTATTAACAATTATTTAGTAAAAACTGGAAATTGTAAACAATTCTGGTTTATAATAATAATTTATATTTCACAATTTATAAATCATTCAATAAAAATCATACAAAAATTAAATTAAAGGGCATCAAACCAGGAATGCCAAATCAGATAATACATACAAAAATAAAATTTCTGCCTTCATCGTGACGATTTCACGCAAAATACGTAAAATTCCTATATTAAAAAATGATTTCAATACAGAACTAAATATTATATGTAAGGACGTAAATAACGAATTAGAAAGACGTTAATTCATCAAACAAGATGTTTAGCTTCACCATCCTGTCCTAAGGTAGAAGTGTGTTGTAGCTGTTGAGTTCCAAAAGAACGAAAACAGGATTGCGCAAACTGGGTCAAAATTTATCCCATTTTGCTTCCGTTGATCGTTCGCGAAAAGGTCTTTGTCACAAAGAAGATGGGATCCGTTACTCAAGTGACTGACCAGAACGCGTTTCGACAACTACCGTTGCAAACGTAACTGTGATCGCAAGCCTCTTGTCGATTTTTGCGTCGTAATCTGTTTCGATTTCAATCCGCCTCTTTTCATCTAGGAGTTTGTGTAGCAGAAGTAGCAGATGTCAGCTACAACTCGCTTCTAACTTAGGTCAGGATGAAGATGGTAAGAAAATACCTTTGCGTAAACAATGAAAAATCATGCTAATTTCTTGTTATATAAACCCCCAGCCAATTAAAAACCAGTTACTTTGTCTAGCGCTCCTTTAGGTGTAGCGTACAAAACCGAAAAAGAAGAAAACCGTTGGGACAGTTGACATAGTTAAGGTGGTGCGACCAGTTTTTGTTTGGGTTGATTCTTGTTTGATTTCAGAATCACAGCTCTTAAATTTAACTCTTCTGAAGATTGAGGAAATAAAACCACATTGTTTAATTACTGGATTATATGCTCAGTAATATTTTGACATAATTTTACGAGTATAACGAGCCTAACGAAAACATCTCTTGAAAATCAAGATATGAATGTTTACAGAATACTAGCAGTTTTCCGTGGCTTCGTACAGAACTTCTGTAGAAAGAAACATATTCTTTTTATATGACATTCTAAACACCTCTGAGATAACTCATAGTAAATAGAAGATATTCCAGTTTCCTGGTCCATTTTAGATTTAAGCTTGAAATACAGTGTTTTAGGACTCTAGAGTCGGAGGGTGAAACAGTTTTTATAAATACCCGTGAAATAATTCAAATTTCTCTCCAGTATTCCATGATATTTTATTGAATAGCTCCGTTGATTTCAGTAACAATGGATCCATTTTAGACCAGTGTGGAGGAATCGTAGTGTCGAAGTCTTAGGATTTTCAGTAATAAAGTATGGTGCTCTATGTAGCTTAGTGGGCACATTTTAGGTTAGAAATTACTAATGCTTCTTATTTTAGACTTTGCACTTGTCTGAATATTTATAGATCGAATGAATTATATTTCGGACTAGAAGGTTGACTTTGCCCTGCTCTCGCTCTCCAAGCGAGAAAGAATATATAAATACACAGGTCCGAAAAGCCTACTTCGGTCTTAACGTGTTTATTTTCGGAAATTGAAATTTACTTCTAGTCTAAAATATATTTGGTTCCTTAATTGAGTTTTCTTTAGTGCCCTAACCAAGAAGGTTAGGTGTAATATAATACATAAGCAGGTCTGAGAAGCCTACTTCTGTCAAAAGACAACTAAGATAGGTTTTATAACATTCTTTAAATTTATAGTAAAAGTTAGATAGTAACTTTGTATTTGATATCTGAATTACACTACTGATCAAGCACTGTATACTAAACATTTTCTAAAATTGACAGATAAAAGTTTTTTTTTACTAAAACAATTTCATTACTTGGATAACCTTAGTACTCAATAGCAATTACAGAAGACGTTGGATTGTGAAAAATGAAATGTTACTTTCAAGCTATAAAATATATAAAGACATTTTAATTGGTACTTAAATCATTTTAAAACATGATTGTGTTGTCTAATAATTATAATGTTTACAAAGAACAGTTAATTACATTTAACAGGCTCTACCAATTAATAACGTGTTTTTATGGGAATGTTCGCAACTTTTATAGAGGCCAGTGGGGCGGAGCCCTGAGATCGGAGAGAAACCACCTCTTTTAGGGCTCTTCTAGGCCACAAACATAGGCGTAATTTGGGGGTGGCAAGGGGTGGCAGTTGCCACCCCAGAATTGTGGAGCCCGGTATTTTGCCACCCCAGAATTTTGAAGTAAATGTCTAAATAATTTACATATAACTTACTTAAAACTGGAAAATACAAGTCTACCAATAGGGAACCTTTTAACTTTATCAATTCTCCATTAATTTTGCTTAGTTTTAGCACAGAAAGATAGCACGTCTTTTAAAAACTTGTAAATCATAAACTTAAAATGAAATATTGGTGTAGTAGAATTTACGAAATGAAATAAGGAACATTAAATGCGTGAAGAGCGAGAATGAGCAATGTAGGCTGCTTCTCGTCTGCCGTCTGGAAACGGCAACTCTGTAATACACAGTTGGCGAGGGAGATTTGGCAACAGGGCACCTGTTGTAGTATATTGTCTTTACAGCTAGAAGCAGACAACGTCTGTCGTGTCGCCTGCCTACTTTAACCTTACTCCTCAGTAGATGTATTCGATTAGTGCAGTTGCAGTACGATGTGAATTACATTTCAAGTGAACCGTCGTATGATTGCATGGACTAAGAGATGGTAAGTTTTAGTTCAGTTATTTCTTATTTCGTAGGTTAAACTTAGGTGTTGGTCAGTTTCTGGAGTTTCCCCATCTTTGTTTTACATCCAACTAGGCCTAATGCTGAAAAATAGAAAATCTTTTTTACTGACTAGATTTCAATAAATGGCCCCCAAAAAACATAACCTCAACTTCTAACTTTATTAGTTCTGCCAGTTTAGTTCTGCATTGTTACGGTTATGGTTTTTAGTTGTTTAAACATTTTATAGGTGTAATTGGTTTGGTATAGGAGAAGTTTTTGCATATATAAGGGAAGTAAGCTTGTTTTTATAGTACGGTATGGAATACTAGGTTTATTTTTGTTTGTTTGGCCACCTAAATGCTTTTACCGATGTCATATAACCTCACATTTAACGCAACACTACTTTAACCTATATATGTAAAAATAACAACGATACCATCCAATCACCTGAAATTAAGTAATTTCAGCTTATACCTCTAATTAGGTTATGTTACTGTCATTTTAATAACTCCCGCCTTCCTGTTTTTGACAGCTGTTTTTGCAATGCCGTGGCTGTCAGGCTGCAGACGTTTGTGTCGAAGAGCCAATGACTAAAAAGGTCATACAAAATAATTAGTAAACATCCAGATCTTTTATGGTCTTGCAATTATTTAAAATACATGTTTTACAATCAACTCGTAGAGTAAGGCACTAAATGAACTTTATCTTTAGGCAAAAAAAGATATGTGTAATAAAAATACCAGATTAATAGCAAATTTTAAACTATTTCGAAACCTGGTAATGTAGGCAGACTTGGGTTTTCGTGTACGCCTACAGCTTCTTAAAGTACAGTTTACAGTATGCAAATAAAAAGTATGACTGTTTTACTCATTGGCTGTTAGGCTGTGTTTATTCCGATACAAAATTTTACACACAAAATTTCCCAAAATTACAAAACAAAACTTTGGTAGATAAATCAAAATAAAGTAAAAATGAAGAATAATGGTTTCTTAAAAACACCGTTTTTGAGATATCTACCAATTTTGTTTTATTAAATTTTTATTTATATCTCGAGAATGTTTTTGACCGATTTTAACTCAAACTTGGCATGGTTTTTTATCTAATACAATATCCATATTCAGAAGAATTACCAATTTAATTCAATCATTAGTTTCAAAATGATTGCCATTTAAAATTTCTTAACCTAAATTGTATGAAAACCATAAACTTGAAGTCAAATGTCAGGGCAAATCTTTTTTGTTGCCCTTTCAATCCCCTATCAAATGGTACGATGTCAAAACAAAGAGATGAGAAATAGTGTCACACACAATAGCGCCCAAAATCAAAAAAATTGTGCAAAGCCTATGCATGTTATATTAGAACTTGTATTAATTTTAGGTTTAGGACTCTGTGTTCTAGTAGCATTTTGCCATTATTTAAATGTTCTTTTTGCTATTCTTAATGGGGTTTTTTTCAGGCTCAGAAGAACAAAAAAGGGCAGAGTTCGTTGCTGTCCTACTTTAGCTCAGGCCCAGCAAACAAAAAGAAACGGTTAGAAGATGAACTACCAGAAGGAGTTGTTTTGGAACATGAACCAGAACCGGCTGTAGTAGACGTTTTAGATTCGTCATCGGCTCAGTTAACAACCACAACTACAAATGAAGATACCACAACTACTCCTACAGATGAAGTGCAGAGTCCTAGCTGTTCCCTCTAGTTCATCTGACCAATTGACAATCACTGTAATTAATAAACGTGATCCTGCTCATGGCCCAGGTTTGGCTAAGGCGTTTTTTAGGGAAGGCTCATTCCAACCACGAGAATTAAATTTCCCTAAAACGGATGGTAGGAAATTTAGGCCAGAGTGGTATAAACTGTATCCTTGGCTGGAATACAGTCCTCTAACTGACAAAGCGTTCTGTTTTGCCTGCCGTTCGTTTTAACAGCCCAGAAGAAAAAAAATGCAGAAAATGTATTTACACTCAGTGGGTTTTCCAAATGGAAGAAAGCTGTAAAAGTATTTGAGAATCATGAAAAGAGTAACTCGCATCGAAGTAGTAACACTAAAACTCAGTTCTTTAAGAGAAGCCGACAAAAGTGGCACTGTTATTGAAAAAGTAAATCAAAAGTATTCAGAAGAAGTACAATAAAAACAGATTGTACTTAGAGGCTTTGTGTGAATCCCTGATATTTTTGTGGGAGACAATCTATTGCTCTAAGAGGTCATGACGAATCTACAGATTCAAAAAACAGAGGAAACTTTTTGGAGCTGATGAGGCTTCGTTCCAAAGATAATAGTTTAGTAAACAAATTCTTTGTAGAGCATCGCAAAAATTTTCAATATACTTTCAGCGACTTTCCAGAATGAGCTTCTGTCCATAATTGGGGAACAAATTAAGTTGCACATTGCCAAAGAAGTTAAAGATGCAAATGTTTTTGCCATTATAGCTGATGAGACCCAAGACATAGCAAAGCACGAGCAAGTAGCTATTGTCTTGAGACATGTTAATGATAAACTAGAAGTTCATGAGTCGTTTGTGGGTTTTAACCGTGCTAGAAGAAACTGATGGCGATACACTGGCAAATGTACTTAAGGACGTTTTGATTTCACTGGACTTGAATATTAAACATCTGCGTGCTCAGTGCTATGATGGGGCTTCGAACATGAGGGGTCCCTACAAAGGAGTGGCAGCTAGAATTATACAAGAAGCCCCCATGGCAATGTACATTCACTGCAATGCACATATATTGAAACTTGGTGCATTGTAAGCTGTTTGCACAAGCGTGAATTCAATAAGAAACACCTTCTTTGTGCTTCAAAGTCTTTACAACTTCATTGAGAAATCAACTAAAAGACATGCTGTATTTTTGAAAACATTCAAAAAAGTGCAAAAAGCTTTAGTGGTGGAACAGCAACATTGAAGTCTTTGAGTGATACCAGATGGGCTTGCCGTGTCGAAGCAGTGGGCGTTCTTTGTTAGATAATTTTGATGCCACTCTTACGACACTACGAGAGATTTCTGAAACAGACCCTGACAGTGGTGGACAAGCCCAATGCTTTGTTGAAAAATATGGAGGACTTCAACTTTGTATTTGACCTTCTATTACTCAGGAGAGTTCTAACACAATGTGACATACTGTCAAAGACCCTTCAGTCAAGCAGTGTGACCTATGAAGTTGTGAATTCTGTAAAAAACAGCACACTTGAAGTTTTGCAATCCTTCAGAACAGATGAGTTTATCACCAAGTTGTTCAATCACTGCACAGAAATTGCTGACACGTGCGGTTTAGAGCTGCCGAGTTGCCAAGAAAGGGAAAAATTCCCTCAAAAATCGGGGTGGGAGTAAAGCTCCATTTGAATCTGTACAACAGTACTACAAAGTTTCAATCCTCTGGCCATTTATTGATATCCTAAGCGAGGAGATAGAGTGCCAGCTTCAAGAAAACAACCTAGATGTACTTAACCACTTAAGCAAAGTTCTAGGTGGAAGTGATATAGACACAGCCAGTGTACAGTATGTGTGTAAATACTATAGTTTAGACTATGACATTCTTCTGTCTGAACTAAACTGTTTTTAACAGAACGGAGGAATCAAGAAGCAAAAGTATCCAAGAAAGAGCTGACGTTTTTTGTACAAACATCTTTGAAAAGTGTGTTCCCTATGCTTTTTGAACTTTTTCGTTTGTACTATACAATTCCAATGAACTCGGCATCGTGTGAGAGATCCTTTTCATGCTTACGGCGGTAAAGACATATACTAGAAACTCTATTGGCCAGGAGAGGTTGTCTTCGTTAGCCCTTTTGGCTATTGAAAGGAGTGGTAGAAATAGACATTTCAAAAGTAAATTGATGACATCAATTCAAGCCAGAAGAGAAGGCTTCATTTTGTTTAAAACTAACTTGTGATGCAGTCTGGTTACATAGAAATAAAGTGAAATTTGTTTGATCATGTTTACTTGATTTTTCCTTTTATAAAAAACAAACGGGCTGGGCACACATAAATTAAAATTGGGCACACTTTTGAGTTGTGTGTGAACAATAAATTACCTCACTTGTGGACCTTGTGGTTTAGTTAATAACTCAATTCATTAAAAATTATTGTTTTAGGCTAAGTTGTTAGCAGTAAAATTTTTGTAAAAATAGCTTGAAAAAGCTTAAAATACTAACAAATTTAAAGCCAGTTTCTTACAATTTTTCCGGGGAGGGCCCCGGACCCCCCCTCCACCTGGGGGGTATTCCATACCCCCCAGTAGATCTTGCCACCACCAGTTAAAAAGCTGAAATGACGCCCATGGCCACAAAGATCACCTAACTTTCATGGTTTTTATTTGGCGAAATTGTGGTAAATCCACACCTTTATCTTCTGCCATTTTACGTCGACCTTCTTTTAAGATGGGTCAAATAAATAATTAATTGCTAACCTTTATGGAATGACTTCAAAAATGTAAGCGCTTTTTTCCTGTTTTCAGAAAAAATAGAGTGGAAAGGGCTGTGTCTATGAAAAAAATACCGAACTGCATATCAACTGCACTACTTTAATCGAGCCTCAAAAGAAACCTACCCTCAGCACACAACTTAGTGAAAAGAGTTTTGAATATTAATTTTATTTTTTATGAACAATATTCGTGGTTAGTAATAAATAAATAATAATCGATCGTAAGAATATGATAAACAAAAGGAATAGGTTTCTGTAATCCTATTCCCAAGGCAATCAAATTATCTCAACGGTCCCTGCAACAATCTTTGGCCATCCATTAATTTCTTTGTTGTTTTTGATTAATTTAATACTCATTTTCTCAGCATAATGGTAAATTAAGTGCTTTCTTTGTTATTCTAAGTGTTTTCTCGTGCTGTGTAAGTATGCTGCAGACCGTGTGCTCTAGTTTTCTCCAGCTCGTCACTTTCACCAGACTAACCTCAAGAGTCAACACCTTTTGAATGAATGAGTTCAGACTATTCGTCACTCGTTACAGTTCACTGTTATACACTTGCAAGGATGCATTCCGACTTTTAAAATTATTATTAGGCTTAAGAGAAATGTGAGTGTACAGATTGTTTGAAATGTACAATTATTGAAACTTTAAAATAATGGGTCCATGGTTCATGTACCTATAAGCTTTCGTTTTACTTTGTGTGAATGAGTAGCATACATAGCAGGAGTATCGAGATTACAGAAAAGAAAATCCAAGAAATCCATGCGAACAAATTGTTTACAGCCCGATCCCATGGTCAGGCATAGTACTACCACAGACGTATTTATTTCTACCTAAGTTTTCTCCTTCTCATTCTTTGTTTGAAGTTTGTTTTTGAGTATGAAACTATTATGAAGGAAACAGGATTTTTCCGGACATTTGCCATCGTTCAGTGATACAAAAGGTGTTACTGATTTTTTGTATAAACTGTGGAAAATGTCCGCAAAAATTCCTGTTTCCTCCTGCTCATATTGGGATTATATCAAGAAATCTGTATCATATTATTACGTAATTATTAGCTCTAAATTACTGTTCAAGCGTACGTAGTAAGTTATATCAACAGTATCAGTTTTATATTTAAGTTTGACTATATTAAAAGGTAATACTCTGATTCACCTTCGTGGGATTGAAGTTTACATAAAACTGGAAACTGTTGCATAGAAACAGAAAACATAAAGTCCTAGTTGTGTGAGGCTGAGATTGTCCTGAAAGGATGACCAGGGGAGTGCTAGATGGGTTGCAATATTCCTTACACAGATGCCTTTTCTATCAAACACTGCTCTTCTTTGAGAACCATCGTTCAGGAATACCAAAAAATGTGTGCACAGCATCGAAATTCAGAACAATACCTATATGTAGTCTTTTATAGCTAGTTACACAATTATCATGGCACTGTATAATGTTTGATGCTGAAAGGCCCAACCAAAGGTCTCCGCAGCTAATTCAAAACGGGGTTGAAACAAAGAGGTTTAAAGCAGTTATGTGCTTCGATTTCAACAATATGTTGTTATAATATTACTTTGTAACAGCAGCGTGATGCAATATATCGTTTTTATAGATACAATGAAGCGCTACATACGCTGCGCCGTCTGCACAAACCCTTGCAGGTGATGAGACCCCAAACTTGAAATAATGTCAACAAAATTGGAATTTGTTAGGTCCAGGAGAAATATGTTGGTTTGTCAAGTGGCTAGCGACGTGTCTGGTGAATCTTTGATGGGAATCACTCTCGATTATGTCCTTGCAGTTAGGAAACTATAGAAAGTTCGAAAGTATCTTTGATGGAATTCGACCACCAATCTAATATTAGCTACGTCACTGTCAGACTAGATCTGCGCAGCACAGGATTCAGGGTTACGAAGCTCTACCATCTGAGTTTGGAGCAAAACTGTTCAAGAGCTGTCCTTAGAATTGCGTGTTGAAAATAGGAAACCCCTGTTTAAGAGGAAGCTAAGGCGCCTACTGGTGCAAGGAGCTTACTACTCTGTTGGTGAGTTTGCGGATCGTGAGGATTAATTAATCAATTCTGTTGGGTTGGGGGTGCCACTATGTGTAGCACTTTAGCTTTTCAAACTGAATTTTATATTTTTAAGGGTACTTGTTGTATTGTTTTATTAATTTTACTTATATTCTTATATATTTTAATCGATATGACGCATGCCATACAATATTTTAATTATCTACAGCAATAAAACTATTATTATTATGAATACTACTACTACTAGATAGACTAAATGTCGTGCTGATTTGACCTTTTTACTTGTCTGATAGTTGGTTTTTAGTGTGTGATTTTCATTTCATAATTTTAACCCTTTTGAAGCCCTTACGCTTTGACCCCCACCAAAACTAGCGCGGCTGACGATAAACGTGTTTCTTAAAAGAATTTCTCTATAGTTTTGAAGAAAAAACCAAGTAGTACGCTTATACAGTGGAAATTGGGCACTCGGCTCTTGGATTATATAATGTCCCACAACCAAATAAAGTGTTAACAACTATCACAAACAGAGCTATCACAAATAACTGCCAAATTAGTTTCAAACACACAAAGGAACTATGTGACGTAGACAGGTGTGCTTGTTCCCTGTAACTAGACGAACGCTTATCACTCGCGGTTGTCATTGTCAACCTTTCTTCTTCTCAGCACCAAATTGGTCATAAAACCTTCATAATCAATACTAACTAATTCTGGTTGCATACATTTTTGTCCATCCTTTATCATTGCTTATTGAACTAAGCGTTTAACGTATGGTTCTAAAATAGTTCGAACGGGAATAAAATGTACTTCTGCTGTTATACAGGTATAACGATATATTATATTAATACATAAATATCAACCCAACAATATCGATGTTTCTTTACGAAACAATCATTTCGATATTTTCGGTACATCTACCGAAATTATAGTATCGCTAAATTACAGAAAGGCGTTCTGTACAGAAAAGGATTTTTCAAAATACGATAACTACGGACAGGGGTGAATCCATTAAGAAGAGTGAGGAGCGCCACCAGTGACTCCAGGAGGTTTTGAAATCAGAGCCCAAATATAAATAACGAATCCCAGCTAAGCCTAATTAAAAATTTTCCAAAACATCTACGCTCAATTTATCTAGTGTTTCTTTTTTAAGTTGCCTATCTCCTTTAAATGTCATTCTCTCAGTCCTCATGGGCCACTGGCCTGTGTGAGGATCTTTTAGAAAAAATAAGGGGAAAAGTCGATACACGATACAGGACAAGATCTATGGTACTGAGAAAAATGCTACGATCACAGACAGATTTAAACCTGCGCTAACTCATATCCAAAGTCCGATGTTAGACTCGACCATCGGCTCTTCTCTCATTGTACGTACAGAGATAAATGTTTGGGTTCAATACGCTTAAAATTCAAAATTTAATATAACTTATTTTTAATATTGTTTCATTTCTTACTTTTAATTGGCTGAGCGTTAACGAAGCCTATCGCTGAAGGACAAAAAATTTATTTCTGACTATTTGCACTTAAAATATATATCGGAAACGAACTGACATGTAAACTTGAAAGTTTCCATGAAGCTTCACTTGAATAACGGCAACACTTAGTTCGATGATGTTGCATGACTCTCCATGGGATTTGGCTGAGCGTTAGCGAACATTTGTATAATAGCCTTATGGGTAACCATGATGGGAAAGAGAAAATATACATAATAAATACATTATTTATAAACCAGCTGTGTTCAACCATATGATACGTGGCATATTAATACATGTAGCTTATTCATACATTACAAATTAAAACAATTAAGTGGTAAGTCAGTTTTAAAAGTCGGTGAAAAGATTTGATTGCGTTGTAGACGTTGTAGTACCCTCACTACCTATCTGAAATACATCTTGAGAAAGAAATGAGCTGTAACTTGAAATTTTGTTACAAGCTCAAGTTACAATTTTGTTTTGTTACACGTGGTGTGGCGTATTTTCACCTTGCATTAAATATATTATAAAATAAAGTCAAACTTTCCTCTTAAGACGGTTTCGACAATGCATAATCGATTTAACATTCTGAATGCTGCCTAATAATATCTTTTGATTTCACTGTTAAACCCTTTACAATCTTTCCATCGTCGAAATCAAAAGAGAAATGAATATGTCATTTTTATAATTACGAGTAACTCAAACCTTAATCAATCATTAATAAAGTCATGTTTAAAAGATTGATGAAAACCTAATTATACTTGTTGTAGTTTAATAAGGCTTCAGACTCTGTTATCTATTTTCTATTTGGATAGTTGTTAGGGTTACGATGGTACTTAGGTATACAAATTATTATGTTACTAAAACGTTGATCAAAAAACCCTATTCGTTTTCAATAACCAAAAGTATGATTTCTTATGAATTGTCTTCCTCGTGTTTTTACTGTAAAACTGAAACTATTTTATGTCTGTTTAGCCCTTCCCTCATTTGTCATGGAAGGTTTAGGAGATTACTATATTTGGAACCCAAATGATACAAAACACGAATCTTCATTTTTTTTTTCTTTTTTCGGCTTTATAAAATGTTCCACCGGAAAACTTTAGATTTCTAGATTTTCTACGTAGGTACTTTATCAACGTTTAGATAGCTATAACGATTTTTGTCATTGTCATTTGTCATTAGGTTTACGTTTTATGTCAACACATTGAAAGATAAAATGTTATCTTTCGTATTTCCTATATAGATTGAACCGTATGGATTGTGCCGTGGACATTGCCATCGCTAACCATTTACGCAAATACACTCTTCCGTTAGTACGCTCTTCATGCCAATATAAACTTATTACCTTCTCAAATATACATACAATAAATGTAGACAATCTAAACAGAACTATATTAACCTGAACGTTCTGTTTCCCTGACAGACTACGGTCGTGATGCTTGAAGTAGGAAACTATTTCAGCGTTTAGGTCAAAGTGATTCACACCCTAAGTATTTGTTATTGAATACTTTGTCCACATCGCTATGACCTTGAAAGGTAGCTAACATTGCCAAGGTCGTCGGGACATCCGCCTTCAATCAGCACACTTTCTAGTGTTGATGCAACAGTCGCGGATACTGAAGTGCTCTTCTTATCCCCTCTTCCGAGCAACTCTCCGCTCACTTCCCCACTCACCGACTGAATAGTTGGCTGAGATATCCGTATTATACATATTGACAACGGCATAATAAGAATGGAAATTATAAAAATACATACCTGTGCATACCAAAGGGATTGAGTCATAGAATGCTTGCTGGTATTTTCAATTCCACTTTGACAAAAGAACTTTGAAGAGCCGCCTTTTCCGAGTCATTGCCTCGAAACTTACATCCAGCTCCATCTCGTTAGTGCTTTTCTCTTGGTCTCTTTCCCTTACCTGTCAGAAAGCAACGGACTGGCACTCTTCTTTCTCTGGAAGATTCAACTTCTTAGCCTATATTCGTACTTCAAGGTCTATCTGTTCTACCAACTTATTCTTCTGCAATTCTACATCCTAACAACTATGAGATTAACGGTCCTTTTTCAAGACTATACCGACTTCATAACCCACTAAGACGTCTGTTAGGCTTCATATATATGGCATTCTGTATTCCATAACTATAATTTGAAAGAGTTACTGTGTTTTATGATTTGTTCTTTCACTGCTAATTATGTTGCCATTATTTGTTTATAATTTCGAATTATTGGAGGCTTGCGAAGCACGAGCATTGGTGAAAGAGGTTTACAATTCTTTTGTGTACTAATAGTCCAATTCACTCTCCGCATGCTCAGATTATAAACTTTGAACAAGCGAAGAGTGAATTAGTACACAAAACACTCCATATTATTAGTTATTGAAAATATTAAACTATGTACTGCTGATGGTTTTTAATTTTCTATTAATTTTTTTTTAATTGTTTCATGCATTTGACCTTACTGATGAATGTTGAGTTTCCATTAATTTGTGTTTATTTTTATTATTGCTGTTATTGTTGTTTTCTTATTGAAAATGTTGTATTATTCCAACACAGTACTTGAAATACTTAAAGTACTGCCTACACTTGTTGTAACACAATACTAGTATTACTGTACGTTGTAAAAATGGAGTATTCCGTTAGTAAATAGTAAACACATAAATCTAAAACTAAACTCAGACTGCATGGATCGTTTAAAGTGAGCTTAAAATAGAAACCAGTCAGTTTGAAAAGTGAACTGACTACCTTACTCCTTCCTTACACTTCTGGAACGTTTATGGTTCCAACAATATATTCTGTTCATCAAACTGCCGCGGAAAACATAGTCGTGAATCTACTAACTATCCAAAATGTCAGGACCAACCTCATCAAGACTCAGTGCTTCAGAACTACCAAACCAGTGCCAAGGGGTTGAACATGACGAGATGCGATTGCTGTTATCAATATCCTACTCATGAGACAGACAACGATAATTACCTTATCTTAATACGCATCTCAATAGCTGAAAATCGTTTTTCACTTACCATCTGAGTAACAGTGCCACGTAGGTTGTTGCTTCTTCAGTTACCATAACTGGATTACGGCGACTCATTGTGTCTGTCACTGTGCACCAATCCAGCCATATCAAGCTAAAGCCACACCTAAAATTTTGCACTCAGCATCATAGCGTTGAATTCTGTGACAACTTTAAATCACGTAATTTAGGTGTTGATTGGAAAGGGTTGAGATTTAGTGCGAATGTTCAGTTTTGCTCCATATCACAATCCGTTCAGGGCAGCGTCTAAAATCATTCACTGTCAAAAGACTTGACTCCTGAAAGCAAGAGAGTTCACATCCACCTGAAGAGATTCAAAAGACTCGGTAATGAAGACGAACGCCTTGCATTATTTCGACGTCAGAGACACATAGACCACAATAGAGCGCTGTATGGTTTCTTAGGAGCCAACCTGTATAATCTATATGAAGAGGTGTTCTCATTGTCTCATCAGGTATCTGTGACATTGTCAGAGTTGCACGATGCATTGAACTGAATGCAGCAAAACTCAACAATCACTATAAATCACGTGATCCGAAACACGTCAACTGGTTTGGAACCGGGTATCAAAACGTGTTATCCTTTAACCTTTGTGCGTTTTTCTGACATGCAATTGATTCGATCTGAATCTTATTTCAACCTGGAACTTCGAAAATGAAGCAGAATCCACCCATGCAGTTGAGGGAGTATCATTAGTACTCCCCCTGAGTTCACAGCCGTTCATTGAACTGTGACGTAATATGCCACCACATACCTTGCAAGTATTTCATAAATAACTGTTGTCAACCGTCACCAAGTAAGGAAAATTTGAATGAGCGATTCCCTTCTCCGCCCACTCGCGATGGAACACCGCTGTGACTGTCCAAGATGATGTCTTGGCATCATGCCACTTATTAAACAAGGAATGGTGAAAGGCAGGGGGACGTCTAGACCATTGTCGCGCACTGTGCATGGAAAATGTCTGCTGGCTAATTCCTTGGCATCCACCAAATTAACGAACACATTAAACTTCCCTATAAAAATAAAATAATAACCATATGTCTACAAACATATGTACCAAACGACAAGGACTGCATATGTTTTCAAGTGCAAGACCATTACATGTTTTGTCCTTTCTGGGTGAAAATTTAAAAACAGTAACTGTTTAGGTGTGTGAATTGTTCGCCCGTTTCGGGTTATGTATTATGTATGCCGTTTGTCACTTGTTAGTTACCGGAACCTTCTTTTAATTATTTCCAGCATTATCTTCTAGTATTCACTGTCATTCTTCTTGTATTCTGCATTGGCTCTAAAACAGGTTTACAATAAAATGAAAAATAAAACAAGTATCTTCACGCCAATAGAAAATATTTTTTCGTTTATATTTTTCCCTTTTATATGTATTGCATGTAATATTGAAACACTATAAGTGTTTTTTTCAGTTATGACTCAACTTTTCTACCTTAAATTTGTGTCTCAACTTTGTTCAAAACTGAAGTATATAACATTAATTTTTGCACTGTTAACTTAATCAAAATGTTTTGTTTTGCATACTTAGTTTTTGATATTGTTCAGTTCAAGTCTTACTACTGTATTTAGGAGTTTAAAAAACTGTTTTTCTGCCGCTTTACTTAAGTTTCAATCCTGAAACATAAGTTACTGATGGCGAGAGAAAAGAAGAGACCTGGATTCTGGCCTATCTGAAATTTGCAGGCGCTACTACTAGTATGTTGGCGCGCCTTGTTTCGTAATTCCATTATTGTTTCACTGTTCCATTGCTAGGATAAACAATTCGCAGGGTTGGCTGTGGGGTGAAGCGCCTGAAATTACCTCGCGGCAACACACTAGTACACAGCTGTGCGCCGGCATGGGCCAGGTCTCTTCTTTTCTCTCGCCACCAGTAATTAATAGGTGAAAACGTTGGTTCTCATAGCTACAACAGTTTTACAAATTTCTGCAGTTCATTTGGCGTGTTCATTTTGGCACAACTTATAATGTTATGAACCAGACTTGGGCATCTTAATAATAATTCTTTAAATCTAGAATTGTTATTTTATTCAATGAAACCATGGTAATCCTTGTAGGTTTAGTCGCAAGAACTACACTGGCGAACCTCAAATTCACTACAAATAAGAATGACCGGCCACAGTTTTTCAATAAATCAAAGAAGAAAAGAGCCAGTATCCTTGCACACTATTCACCATAACAACAGATTTGAGGATTACTATGAACTCAAAGCTATAAGCAAAATTAAATCTTGTGATAGTAGCTCACGAAACTACCGAAATCTAAGGAATTATAATTGGCGCATCAGCTCATATAAAATCTAAGCAACAATTTGGATTATATACTATAATATGCACTAAATTATTGTATTCGACTTAATTCCTACTAAATAACCTTCTTTTCCTTTAATTTTCTAGAAAATTGACCAAAATTGTAAATTATGCTATATTCTTAGGTATATATTGGTAATAAAAACCTATAAAAAAGTAAAAAAATGTAAATTTGTATTTACATTATACAACTTGTGTTATAAGGTAGTTCTTTTGTTTGGTTATTTTATACAGAGTTTAATTTTTATATTTTGTACTTAAGTTAATAATATAACAAAATATTGTACAAAATTATTACAGTTATTTATAACTTATATATTATTTTCAATATATATATATATATATATATATATATATATATATATATATATATATATTCATAATATATTTCCGTATATTCAATCAATCATACTTTTTTAAAGATTGTACGTATGCATACCGTAACCCAACAAACCAAGAATTTATAGAACGATCGCTTATTGGTTCCTATGAATCGATACATACTTGGTGGGAAAGCAGACCTCCAGCCGATATCTTAGATTACATTCCACAGTTGAAAGTGTTGTAAGTGGGCAAAAAAAGCATGCACTTGTGAATTTCTGAATGCGGTGATGAGAACACATTGTTATTGATCCAACATCCAGTGATACAATTTGAAATTAAATTTGACTGACGTCACTTCATTATACATAATACTGAATTCGAAATTTAGTTCCTTTGGTTTTTGGCGTTTCTATTACAAAGGAAGGTATCAATATCAATATCTGACTAAGTATAACATATTAAGTGACTATCAATCTGGTTTTTGCACAAACCACAGTACTGAAACTGCACTGCTAAAGGTAACTGATGACATACGACTCGCCATGGACCATAGACAGGGCACAATTCTTACTCTCTTTGATTTTTCTAAAGCTTTTGACAGCGTAAACCACAAGTTACTGTTAGCTAAATTAAGGGTAGTAGGGTTTTCTGATCATGTTCTTAATTGGCTGAGATCATATCTGTCAGAAAGAAGGCAGTGTGTCAAGGTTGCTGACATGACTTCGGACTGGGGGTGTGTTACTTGTGGGGTGCCTCAGGGTTCTATCCTGGGTCCCCTACTCTTTGTACTGTATGTAAATGACATTCACAGAGTTCTCAAATACTGCAGGTATCACATGTACGCTGATGGCCTACAAATCTACTTGCACTTTGACGTTAACTCCATTAATGACTGCATCAAAAGAATCAATGACGACATTAAAAATATTGTTTTATGGTGCGGAAACCATGGGCTTACGCTAAACCATGCAAAAACCAAACCAATACTTATATGCCACACACGTTTACGGAACTTTCTGGACCCGAACACTATTGAATCCTTAATTATTGACGGAACTAATCTACCATACTACGAAACAGTGAAAAATCTTGGTTTGACATTTAACTCGAATTTGACTTGGACGGAGGCGGTGAGGGATATATGTAAAAAAGTCTTCACATCTGTCCACTCACTGAAACGCTTACAAAGATTTCTACCTGAACGGATCAAACTACTGTTGACAAAATCACTAGTACTTCCACACTTCAATTACTGCAACTCTGTGACATGACGGTAGCACTTAGTGAGAAGCTGCAAAGGACTGAAAACTACTGTTTACGTTACGTTTATGATGTGAGACGAGACCAACATATTACACCGTACTATATTCAGGGAAATATTTTGAAATTAAAAGAACAACGATCAATCAAAATACTAAATTTAGTTCATTCAATTTTACAATCTGAATTTCCAAAATATTTTTCAAACTATTTCCAATTTATATCTCATGATAGTGTAAGAAGCACTCGCTCTGGTTCTCGTACCTTAAGAATGCCCCAACACAGGACTGTAGTATTTGATATATCTTTTCAAGTGATGGGTTGTCGTCTGTGGAACTCCCTCCCCCCAGAAATCACTTCCATTGAGGGAGATCGGCGGTTTGTGGCGGCACTGAGACGTTTGTACCATGAACGGTTGGTCGGGGCGGGTCCGTCCTAGGGGTCTGTGGGTGTGGTGCTGGCATTGTGTGTGAGGATTGTGAGTGAGACAAAACTGCATATATATTATTTATTTCAAAAATATTCTTATTATGTATTTATAAATTATTGTTATTAGGTATTAATTATAGTTTTTGGTTCTTATTAAAAATGGAAGTTGTAATATCATTTTGTGTTATGATTGTAAAATTATATTTTTATTTAAAAGTATCATATTTATAATTTTTTAGTGTTTAGATTAATGTTTAATTTAATGTATTTAGTAAGGTAGATTAGTGTTAATATTAATTTGGTTAATATTTGTTAATAATTATTGATCAGACAGGTTAAGTGTAAGAAAGGGCCATGAGGCCCTAACTTTGCCTGTTTAAATAAAAGAATTTACATTTCATTTAATTTTCAATATCTTGTCTGAATTGAGAAGAAGTGTCATCATCAACCAGTTAGAATAAAATCATGTTTTCTTGTCAAGTATTTACATTTTCAAGACACGAATAAATAGTCTAAGGTTTTCTTTCATTTTCTTAACCAAAGTTTCTGTCACATGTCTAAAAGAGTGTTCTCTAACACAGAATACATATGTATATATTAGTATTTTTGACAGACAAGAAACAATTTTAACATTATAACGTTCTTATTCATTGTTTTTAATCCATATTCCATAAAGTTTAATGCCTAAAGTGTTGATCTGAAGTTATTATTATTATAGTAATCTGAATTGGTTGGATGGAGTCTGAGGAGGATCCGAGAAGATAGTGTAGAATTATGAGTTTGAGAAATGTGAAGCGTTACGGTACGGTAGATTGGTATGTTAAGTACTGTATGCAGTCTCGCCCGCCTCCATCCACCAAGGACACTAAAATTCATCTAAAAAAGTGTATTTAAAGAAATATCTTCATGATTATTTTTACTTCATTCCACTTCATAAGATGATTTTCAGACAGGTGGGATTGCTATGTCTTGAAAATTGTTTGCATTTTGTGCATGCTTAGACACCAGAAGAAAGGGGGCATATACCAATTCTCGAGCAGTCGTGTTTCTGCTCAAAACAGTAACGATGGTAAATGTGAAATGTACATTGTTATGCTATCCTTCCAAATCGTCCATCTTAAATCTTGAATTTTAAACAAAGAAACGTGTTGTCAAAACTAGACATCATTTTTGTTCAAATTGTGTTGCCAACTCAAATGTCCAGTGGATATCTCTGACAGTGTAAATAATATATTTTTACTTTCAAAATTATGAAATTACTTTAACTGATAAAGATTTCACAACTGTGTCTAAATAAAAACTGACTAGACAAGAATTTAAGCGATACACATGATTCGGTGCTCTAGGAGTAATGTTGACACAATTATATTATTTTTGTTACCCAAGAAATGAGAAGTTCGAGTAAAATAACTTAATATTCTATCAGCTTCAGTACAAATAATGTAATATATTGAGCAGTATCAATGTGATCGTGTGTCAACATTACTCCTAGAGTTCCAGCTCACGTAGATCGCCTTTATTCTTAAACTCATCAGGTTTTAGTTAATATACTTTTGATTATTTATCAGTCTCTAAAAAGTCAAAGGCTAGACACATATACATTTTTTATCAATTAACATAATTTAATTAATTAGTAATTAAAGTAAAAATCAACTACCTATACTGTCAGATATCTTCTGAACGTTTAAGTTAACAACATAGTGCTAATAAGAATGATTAGTTGTCAACTGCAGATGATTTTTACGGCTTGGTGTTTGTTGTTATTTATGCTTGTGGGTCTATGAGTTAGTCTTCGACTCCTAGTCTCTGCCTCTGGCTGGCCCTGGCCCTGGCCCTGGCCGATATCTTAATACTACAGTATTACAAACACACTAAATTCTATTGTATAGTTTACAACTACATTTTCAATTAATGCTATAAGAGGCTGTTTGAATTTACACCTGATTCCAAATAAACAAGATACCAACAAAAAAAATATTAATCTGTGACTTACTGATTGAAGTGGAGTAGTGTGAGTGACGGAAGGCTATTTAGATATTGAGGTTAGGTAGATAAATGGTGAAGATTTATTTAGCACTTGATGTCCTGGACAAAATAGGCTTCATCTACTTATTAAAATCATCACTGTGAATTTCGCGTTTATTATATACTTTACTTGGAAAGTTAGTATTGTACAGAATGTTCATCAATGGTATATGATGAATCGGAGCGGATATTAGAGGTTATGTTAACATTGTACAATTATATGAAATGTTACTTTCTCCTGTTGATTGAATACAAATTTTTAATTAATTTTGAAATTTTATACTTATTGCAGCCAATATTTTCGGTACCCTATTTAAAATGGCACTGAAACTATTTGAGTTACACTCTTTTTTGTATCACAATTTTTTCCCAGAAGTTGGATTGTCAGAGCATTGAGAGAAGAGATGACTGTGATTTTCATGTTACAATCATTCGGCAATTAGAAAATGATGGTTTTCATAGGTAAACATTATTGAATTATTGGGAAGGGTACGATAAGCGGACCCGGTTTTTTATATCGATATTGGCAAACGATATTACTCAAATATAACTTTCGTTACAACTAACCTGTACTGATTTTTGAACAATAACTAACTTGTATCAACTATAAACACTTTTTCATATAATAAACATATTTTCTCTGTATAGATAATAAGACAGTCGAAAGCTCGTGGAGGAATGTGACACGAAGTTTAAAAAGTAGCATATCAGCCGACCTGCTTGCAGATCATCTCTGTGAGTATTTGTGCAGAAGAGAAGTACGGTTTTGTAGTGACGATGCTTCAACAATTTCTCGAAAACGGTTAGTCATTGCTATACAGGAGAAAACATATTTACGTATATTTTGTATTTCCTGTTACAAATTAATGTTATGTTATTATTTCATTATTATGAGATTTTCCTATTTCCAGTTATAATCGTTTGATCGTTAGCGCTCATTTATTATTTATAACATTATCAATATGTGTGTTGTATAGTTGTTTTAATTTAAAATATGATTGTAATTATGGCTATAGATATGTTGATAAGATTTATAAACACGTTATTGTACTAATCGCAAAAAAAAACTGGGTCCGCTTATCGTACTCTAACCGAATTATTTACTTAATTATAAATGTTGTTGCATTTCAATATTCTTGTAGGCCATTTTTAGGTAATTTGTTACCTAAAATCTCTCCATAAAATTGTTATAACACTTTCGAACTCAGCCATCTATGTTACTCTAGCCGACAGTAGGCCTAAGTGTATATATATCACTACTAAAAATCAGCAAGCAAACTACAGGGTTTTTACAAAGAGTGTCACAAACTTCTGTGGCTGATAGTACACATCATTTCAAAACAAAAATGTCATATAAAAATAGGTTGAGAAATGTCTTGTTTAGCCACTAGCTGCAATTTTGTATTTTTTATTAAAAAATTATCTCTAAAACTAGTTAGGCTAAATCATCCAAATTTGGCACGCAGGTTTTAAGATATATATTAGGAAAATAATAATTGTATTATTTTCTTTAATATAAACAAAATGGCGTCTTTTGAAATTTTTCAAGTCAAATCACAAACTTGTTATAATATAAGTTAGTTATAAAATCTTACTAGAGACACCAACTATTTGAACTTGTTTAAACGAAATCTGTGTATGCATAAACAAGTATGACTACTTTAAAGGTTCCCTGACACAAGCCTGGTACAGCAAACATATCTTCTGATAGTCGTCAGCGGTTTCATATAAGTTATAACAACAATTTTACAAAATTTTAACGATTTTGGTTGTAACAAACTGTGTTGTTAAACTTAGTTTTTACTATTTTGAAGGATAAGCGTATCTGACAGTTTGTGACACAAATTAACGAGGCTGTTAATTTAACTTAATTTAATACACAGGCTGTTCATTGCTGTTGTAGTTGTAGCCATTATACAAATACCACACAAATGATTTTACATAGTTTGAATTAATTTTAAACAATATTTTTAATACATTAAATACAGCTACGGTAGCTTTAATTAATTGCAAATAACTATAATAAGTATGGTTTTGTATTCAATAGTTTAGAAATTTCTAATCGTTAATTTGGTTCAGACATTTGATTGTCATGATGGCTACTTATTATACTGCAGCTGTGCTACAAGCTATGGGAACAGGAGGTAGTTGAAGTTTCGTGTGGGAGAAAACAATTACAAGGTGGTATTTAATATGAGGGAATATTTCTCCATAAATATCCCTATAATCTTGGGGACTGAGGAGGAATCAGGGTTTTGGGCTAGGAAGAACACAAGGTGGTACCAAATTTTATATTTTTCTGGTAAGGTTCTTTTTACTTTTAATTCAGTAGGTGTGACAGTCAGGCAGGTTTGGTAAGATTTCAGTTAGGTCTATTAACTTATTAACATTTAATTGTTAATCATGTATACCCATTTCTTCTAATATTATTTAGGTTAAAATAAATAAATTTTATTTATAAGATAGGATGATTAAGAAATTCCCTTGTTGCGGCTTTTTTCTTCGCAAATTTTTCTTAATTGGTCTTTCCTAACCTTTTTCTTTATTATTGCTTTCTTTAAAAAAAATAAAGAATTCATGTGAAGTGGGTCTTGTAATCGATTATCCAAAAGAACACTATCATTACCAAATAATAATATTGCACAATTAATATAAAGTATCTGTATAAAATATAGAGGAAGCACAGTAGCATAGGTTTTGTAATTTGGTTTAGGCTAGGTTTTTATAATAAAATTATTTATGATGAAATCTCAAAACCATTACTGAAACTTCCAGTAATGCTTATTGCTTGTTGTATAACTTAAAGTATCATTCTGTCTGCTGACTGTCTGTACTGGTTGTGCAAATCTGTCTGCAGATTGTCTACTGACAGAGTTTTTGAAATAAGTTTCCGATTTGTTTTGCACTCACAGTATCCAATCAGTGTTTGTCGATATGGTGACTGAAGAAGACATGTTGTTAGCTTGTGCATGTTTAAAATTTTGAACCATGTGGCTAATATACCAAGGAATAGGCGATGGTAGACCCGCAACTTTCTTGAAGAACTAAGTTAAAACTTACTATCAGACCTATGATAAGAAGATGGTGCAGGTTTCAGAAACTTTACAAGAATCACTCCTACAGATTTTGAGATTCTGTTAAGGTTTGTTGGGGCAAAGATAAAAAAGAAATGTACATACTAATAAATTCAAGAAAAACTTATTTCAATGTGAATTAATCACCAGTCAACAGATCACGATGCGCACAAGGTGTGTCCCTATTCATATTTGCGCTATAGGACAGTGTTGCGGTCTCTTGTCAACAGACATGTCCACACATGCAGACTTGAGATAAAATACTTGTGTTTTGTCTCCGTGTTTCCCTCTTTGTCCATAAAACAGAAAACATTGTATTTTGTCTCCAGAAACACAGACCTGTCGGCAGACATTCAGCAGATTAACAACAGAAGACGCTACATACAAAAGGAAACACCGTGGAGGCAGTTGGCCGACAATGTTTCTGCAAACAAGTTTATAAGTGTGGATGAAGTTTAAGAATTATAGAACTAAACCTACTTTGACACCAAAGCAACTTCATCATGAATCATTAGTAATGTTACAGATTAATGTTATACTTTCGCACCAAAGCAAGTTTAGCGAATCTTATCACACAGAACTGGAACACTAATGTAAACTTACAAGTAAGATGGTGAAACGTTTCATTTTCAATGATTCACGATCACTGTATTCAGCTAGAAAAAAAGACACCACTGAAATCAGCAACTGAGTTGTGTTGATGTGAGCACTGAAATAAATAACAACTCGAGTTTGTGTCACATCAACTGAAAATCATATGATGCCTAAACAGAGCAGTAAAATTTCCTGATTATTACTCACTAGTAAGGTTTAATTTAGAGAATTATAACCTGAGCTTGCTTCAAAAACTTTGTTTGTGTGAATATGTGGGTGTTGACCAACCCTAGTGGTATGTTTTTAAAGAATTGTTATTTCTTCCCCAGGGAAATACACTCACTGGTTGAACTCCTTGGTGGCTACTCCATCGCACAGAGACAACATTGTTTTCTTGCTCTAAGGGAAACTTTGCCCAGTGGACTTTACGTCAGTCCAGACCAACTGGAAGATTTGGCCCGACTTGGCCAGGTATCTCTCATAGTTACACTAGACTAAAGTAGTCCTTTTAAAGAGTTGTTCGTGTGAATTTCTGTTTTCATAACACTATTGCACAGTCTTAAGTATCAACTAATTAAAAACAATTCCTAACTAAATTCTCAAAGTTTAGATTTGATTTTGTGTACATTTACTAGTCATGTAATAGATTAAATAATATTACTGTAAACTATATAAATTTAAACATGTTTTGATCATTGAAGCGTTCCTATTTAGGTTTTTGTGACTCTATTATTTAAACCTATAAGGTCTTCTGTGTAGCTTCCAAGCTCAAAGGATATTCAGGATGGGGTATTGGAGCCACCTTCTGCTGGGGTACATGGTACAGCCACCCTGGAAAAATGGAAATCCCCCCCCACCCCCCCCCCCCCCCACCCCCCCCCCCCCCCACCCCCCCCCCCCCCCACCCCCCCCCCCCCCCACCCCCCCCCCCCCCCACCCCCCCCCCACCTGACAAAGATCCATGACAATCGACTCGTGCACTTTCTGCCACAAAATGGGCTCGGAAGATCTGAATCAGTGAGATCTTGAGGGTTGGGATCTTGCCGTGCATGAAGAATACCAGTCAGGTCAAGTTGCACCTAGAACAAGAATACAGCTTCCTTTACAACAAAAATTTATTCATTTACATTTTAAGTTATTGTACTGTAACACAACACACTGATATAGCTTCAATAGCTAGTAAACATTTATTTAACAATAATTGGAATCCAGTTAAAGATTAGTTTACAATAAATAAAATACCAGGAGGAAAACTACAACCATACCAGATGTGACAAAAATTACCTCCCAATTTTCCAAAATGGAAGTGAGGGCAACCATAAACACAAAGATTATTGAGTAATACCTCAAATTAAAGGTATTGGTAAGACAAAATTGATCACATCAAACAATCTAAATACTGATCATATCATCCAAAATGGGTAACCTTTGAACAAAGTAAAAATTCTAACTTAAAAGTTATGGTTGGATAGAATCAATTTAGAGACATAATTTTTACCACTTTCATCTTTAATGACATCTTTAACATGAGGTGTCACAGTCAGATGATAAATTTACAGTTATGAATCTTTTTAATTGCTTTTACAAACCCCAAATTTTTTCAGGGAGGAAATTGCTTTTACAAAACTCCAAATTTTTCAGGGAGGGATAATATTTCTCCCTGAATCCTTATTTGAATGATTCATTAACCCTTTTAGGACCAGACCAAAATTTGACATGTGCAAGGAAAATTTTTTCGTTTTTCTGGCCATGCTCCAAGAACTGTGCATATTAAAAATGTGCGATTTTTCAAGCGTTTGAAAGAAAAATCATATCTTCATAACTAATTACTGTACAGATTTGGTTTTAGGCTTAAAATGTTTATAATTAAACTGTTCATTGTGAAAAAATAAATTTAAGTTCATTATATAGCAAAAAACAATTTAAATTTATCTGTTTTAAAAAAAAAAGAAAAGAAAATTTAAAAAATTGAGTTTGATCTGCAATAACTACCAAAAATAAAGAATAAATTATCTGTGGGAAATGGTATTTATTCGTTCTACATATAATTCTCTATAAGTGTACAAAATTTGAAAGCCCTGGAGTAAAAAAATAATAAGTTTGTGAATGAATTAAATTTTTCTGTAACACTGGTTAAAAACACACTTTTCAGCATTAGCCCAACATACAAAACCTTATAGGGCTACTAAGGATATTATTCATATCAGTCAACTTACCCATATGAAAAATGAGGCTGTTCTTCAGATCAAAAACACTGTTTTTATACACTTTACACTATTTACAAAATTTACAAAAACGACTAGAATTCCTTAGCTTAGTCCTATTTACACTTATGTTTCACAAGACAAAGAGAGTGGCAGCCCTCCTTGCAATTAGAACATACAGTTCTGGTCTTCGTTCTACTTTTTGTTGTAGTCCTTGCCTTTTTTTGTACAAACCCAGCAAGTTTTTTCCTTTTTGTCAGGCAATTTTTCTAAGCCCCTTGATGCTCGGTTACCTCCAACCATCTTCAGGCAAGTCAAGTTCACGGTAATCCATCCACTCTTTTTCCAAACCTTCTATAATTTTAACAATGAATTGATATCTGGATATGGGTTTCATGCCATTCTTAGTAGTGGTGTCTTTTATATAGGATGTAAAGCATTTAGGACCATTCTACCAAAAAGATTAAATGTTACCTTTTTCCAATATTTTACGGTTCTGCGTTCATCAATATAACCGTACAACATCATGTCAAAATGATCAATGCCGCCCATATAGCAGTTATAATTCGTGAACAATAGCAGGTTTTTTTTCAGTTGTTTGTCTTCCTCGCCTTGTTTTGGTAATTTCAACATTTTTTACTTCAGGTCCAGAAGAAATGATCAAAACTGGGTTTTTTTGGCTCTTTTTGTGCCGGGTACGCCATGTATGACTGTATTGCCATTTTTGCAATAAACTTTTTGTCCAGGCTCTAATTTCCCTAGTACTTCAGCTGGCAAACCCTTTCTGTTCCGCCTTAACGTGCCTGTTAGGAATGTGAGCTTTTCATACAACATTTGAACTAATGGTATGCTACTAAAAAAGTTATCTGTAAACACATGGTAACCTTTACCAAACATCTTACAGGCAGATAGTAACTTTGAAACAACAGTGTAGGCCAGACCCTTTTCTTTTATTTCAGTTCTATCTTGTTGAGATTTTGCACCTTTGTAACAAAAAAAGCTCATGCAATACTTGCTAACAGAGTCGCACAATACCCACATCTTGATACCCCAATGGTGGTGGTGCTTGTTTGGTAGGTAATGCTGAAGTTGAGATTGATTTTTTGTGCCAATTAATGTTTTCATCTACTGATACTTGTTGATGGGGTGTATAGTAATGTTTGAATAAGTTGTTGCAATGGTCTTCAAGTGGTTGAAACTTCTGACATGGGTCATATCCTTCTTCGTTATATTTTGGAAGTTTAGAATTATCCACTAAGTGGAAAAATGAAAGTAGGGATTCAAATCTTGAGCGACTAAACATTTTATTGAAACCAAGGAGTTGCCCGAGAACTACTCTGTGACCAGTATGCTTTTATTGTAGGTTTCAGTATCAACCCCATGTTCAAAATAACTGCAATGAATCCTTATATTTCTGGCACAGTCACCGGAACCCATTTTCTTAACTTACTTGTAGGCGATATAGAGTCACATCTTCTAGACAAGGTTTGTGCTGCATACCTATTAGTTTCATTGGTAAATAATCTTAACAAGGTTGCAGTAAAAAACAAATGAAAGTAATCAATAGGTTGTGATGTCTGAGGGTCCAAATTACAGTGTTTTGGACCGGGGGTTTCATGAAATGCAAAACTGTGTATGAAATTATGAGTTTCTTTATCATCAATTTTTTGCCAAGAGTTAGACTCATTTTCATAACTTGATATCATAGTAAGAAACATACAGGGAATAGAAAAATAGTACATTTATTATATATAGAATACTAAAATATCTCTTAAAAAATATGAAAAGTCCACCGGCGATAAACCAGACAGTTGGTCCTTTTCGCATAGTTCACTGCCGGCGATAAACCAGATGGTTGGTCTTTTTCGCATAGTTCACTGCCGGCGATAAACCAGACGGTTGGTCCTTAAAGGGTTAAAGTGAATTAATTGCATTGTGATTTTTTTTACATTGTTATTTAAATTTGTAATAGATGGAATATACAGATAACATACCTGGAAACCAACGTACACATTGGCTCTGTTGATAGTTGGAGACCACCACAGGGTGAACCTACGGTTCGGAATCTGATTCAAACCAGATCTCTGGGCATTGGTCAGCTTCTTGTACTTCATCGATTCCTCAAATCCTGATGCCTTTTCCCTGTTGACAACATTATAAACACCATGTCAAAAGGGTGAAACAACATTTGAAAATCTCTTTTTTTTATCCTTTACACTGAACAGAATAAACATTAATAAGAATATGTGCAACACTATGCAAAAGAATGCAAAATGGTAAAAAACGTATGGCAAATCTTCACAGAAACAATATTATTCTCTACAACTACATCTTCAAAGACAAAAAATATTAATCTAAGTTTACTGAGAATGTTTCATAGAGTCAAGTATGCTACAACGTCACAGTTACCAAATAGACAAAGTATGTAATTGTAATGAAATTGTAACCTTTATCAACATCTAACAACATATTTGTGTGTTATAAACATACCAGAAGAGACCCTCCCAGGTGGGGAAGTAGGTGCCCTTGAACAATGTGTGCTCCAGTATGCCCTCCACACCTCCGAGAGCCTGTATCATGTCGGTCCGGTAGTTGTTGAGGTTCCACAACTTTCCGTCGTGGCGCTGGTGCGTCCACCAGAAAGGGTTTTGTTTCAACACCTATTATTTTGGAAAAAAGAAAAACAATTATTACAAAATGTGGGAACTGTGTTAAGATTAGTCTAATTATTAATTTAAACGTTATAACTAGAATTACACCAAAATTACTACATATTTAACAGTAACTGCCCAGCTATTTATTCTTTTTTATCACACGCTAATATTAGGTATTTTCAACACTAACATTGTAACATTTTAAATATCTAACTACACTAGTTTTTCATCAATTCAATAAAATTATTTCTAAATTAATTAATTTAATTTGACAATCTTTAATTTTTATCAACATAATATACTGGAGCGTGGTGGGTTGACTAAATAGAACTGATTTAGATTGGTATCTTTGCATTTTTTTCTAGATTCTCAATTTTATAAATTAAATGCCAATGGTCGTTTTATCACCAAAAGAGGTAAGCCTATTGAAATAAATTTAAATTTCATTTTTCCACAAAATTGCAGATTATGAATTTTAATTCTCTATCGAAGGAATGAATTTAGGACCCTGTATTTAGTCCTAAAAGGACATTTGTACCTCTCTTACTTATGTTTAACACTCAAATCTGAGCTTCTACAAAAGCCTATTACATTAGGGTGACCTTTAAAGCACTATTGTCAGGCCGACTTAGAATGTATAACATTGACTATACTTCTATGTGGACAAAGAGCGTGAAGTTGCAATGAGTCAAATAAGTCTACTAATGCATGGAGCATTAAATCGGAATGACTACAGAACCCTACATGAACATTTTCTCATATGTATGATTTTTGTTACAAATGATGGGTTAACATAACAGATGGTTTTTCAGACTTTTAATTAATTATATTAAATTTGAATTTAATAACCAAACAGTTATAATATCACCAATAAATAAAACACAATTAAAATTTTGGAATTTTGTTTTCTCCAAACTTCTAGAAAGACTGCCTCCAATCCTCTTATAAGCATTGTCCGTCCTTATAGGCCACTGGCCTGTACAAGGATCTTATCAAATAGAAAAGGGGTAGAGTCGATAAAGTACAAGTTCAATGGTACCAAAAAGAAGTGCCACGGTCACAGATAGGATTTGAACCGGCGCTATCTGTAACTCAGATCCAAAGTCTTAGACCACTCCACCATTGCCATTCCCAGTTGACAGTGAAAATGCTAAAAGTTAAAACCAAATAATATGCACAATTATTGTAATGTTAGTTACCTGATACTGCTTGAATTCTGTCCTGATTCTCCAACCCTTGTCATATGCGAGGGTGTGTCTGTCTTTCTGGAAGAGGGTGTTGATCCTGGGGATACCTCTGTCCCAGCTATCCTCCAGATCTTCTAGTGTCAATCGCCTTAATACAACAAACACATATTATGAAGAATCAAATAAATTTAAAAAATTGTTTAAGCATGATTACAGCTATTTTACAAATCAATAGAGACATTTACAGTAAATGTTTACAAAAGTCCATAATGTCAGCCAATGGATTTAACATATTGCCACCTTCCAATATATTGATATATTTCCAATATTGATTCGTTTCAATTGTGCTGAAAATTAAAATGTTTCAGATAATGAGCCTTGAAACAAATTGGCTGCGAGCAATTAATTACGATTTTAGATTTCTTGAAATTTAGCATCTCCACCTGGTCAAGTTACCTGTTCTGAGCGTTGGCCTCCTGTCGCTTGAGAGCGTATTCAGCCCACACTCTCTGAGAGTCAATGAACTCTGACTCCCACGGCTGGATGTACCGGTACAAGTTGGGGATCAGCTGATCCTCATCGTGACTCATACCGGATCGGAAGTGGGTGATGCCGACATCCGTTTGCTTTGACCACCTCAGATCGGACTGTAATAAACATAATTACATGTTAGTTTTCATTTTTTTATGGAGAAAAGGATTTTAGAAGTATTTTTTCTTATTCAGCTAGATGTTGGTTTAAAAAACATAAATTGAACAGCTTAGTAATTTAATGCAGCAAAAAAATAAATACCAGGATTTAAAATTTTTCTAGCTCAATTAGATCTAATAAATGTTTATGATAATTACCTTGGTTTATTTAAAACATTTTAATTTGATTTAAAATGTTAAACAAATTAAGTTAAATTTAGTATCAAAACAGAATCTGTCATTATTTACATTATATTGACATTCACTAATAATTTTGTAATCATTTCCTGTAAATTAATAATTAATAATACTTGAAAACTCTTTTTAGTAGGCTATCTACAGTTGCATACCTGAGGAATGAGGACATGGCCCATGGACAACATGCCCAGGCCTCCCAGCTCCTTAGGTGTGTAGAACACCACTGGCGGGAACCTGGAAGGCATCTTAGAGTTGAGACCAATCTTGATACGGGTCTGTATCTTGTTCTCACATTTCACCAGCAGGTCCAGCAGTTCCTGGGTGTTCACCACGGCCTCTCGGAAGTAGGTCATGAGACCGATCAGCGCCGTGTTCCACTTGTTCACAATCTGGAGACAATCGAGTTAGGACAAGTTAGAAAACTTTTGATGGAACAGTGAAATCACTAATATTTCTGGTTAGGGTTTACTAAATAATTAAAACAAAGTAATGCATTTGTTTTCTTCTTTTGGAGACAATGATTTTTATATAATAAAACAATAGCATAATGTGCTTGAAAATAAAATTTTGCTTCTGTATGGAAAAAATGAACTATATAATAGAAAGAAATGGTTATTTATCGTAATACATGTAGACAGATGCTAAATTTAGAAAACCTTTTCTTATCCAAAGAGTTACTGATGTTGAAAATATTAAAATATGTACATATGCGTTATGATCTTGTTCACCATATCCATAGAAGCTACCTTTTAAAAATTCTTGTGCCTTATGTAAAATTTATTTTACTAAAAAAATTAATAATTATTTTTAAAATTGTATTTTTATTCAATTACATATTACGATTATATCTTAATGCAAACAAAATGGAGCATTAAACACAGAGCCAAAGAATAAAATAAACATGCCATGGATAAATAGTGAGAACTCTGACCCATGAAAATCATACCTTGGTGAAAGTGGTAGAACCGCTGGCCATCAGGATCTGACGCACTCGGTTGTGGAAGCGTTGCAGTGACTCATCATCAACACGCAGGAAGCACTGGGCTGTCCGCTCCTTGGTCACTTCATTCTGCAGGTTCCACACTCCATCTCGGTGCGTAAACTCCTCGTGGGTTGTGCGGCACTGAAGACAAACGATTAGGCTCAATTAGGATTAGAAAGACAAACGAACAAAGGTTAATTTTGAGCTCTTCAGAGGAACATGACTCCAGGTTCCAGGAGTCAAGACTGAGACGTCAGATACCAGACGCTCCAATAAAAAAAGGAAGATGAACTGGAGCTAAATTCAACATTCAAATTTAATTCATCCTTCCTACAATAGCTATGTTATATGGACAAACGATTAGTTTTAGTAATGGGTGAATTGATCCCAAAATATCTTACACTGATTTTAAAAGATGTGAAAAGTTCTCTGGAGTAGAAAGTTGAAGCTAACTGATATGGAAACAAAGTATCCTAACAGTTATAATTATTTATTTAACTATAATGCGAAAATTTAACAATACACCATTTAGATAAGTCTTGCTGGATTTCTTATAAATTATTTCATATTATTCATTATGTTCTCAAAATTCTTGTCTTTTTTAAATTAAATTCTGACTATTTCTATTAAATAATACACGAGGTGCTATTTATGCTTATGACTATGATCAATGTTTAAAATTAATATGTTACAAAAGTCGAAGTTGAAAATAAACTAAAATAAAATTTCCACAACCCAAAAATATACATATATTTTTGCCTACCAATAAAGCGCAAAAACTGAAAAATGATACTGTAAATTTGAGAATCACAATCGAATCATCTCAAACTATTAAATAGCCCCAGACAAAGGAAACATCAGGATTTCGGGTTGTTAAGTCCAAATACCAAAGAATACTAAATAAAAATACCTTTGGCAATATGCGGCACTCAAAGCCACTCATGTTGAACAAGAGGTTAGGGTTGTCCTTGGAGTAAACACTGACGAAGCTGTTCTCCCACTGGATGGTGGTGGTGGAGCGAGGCAGTCGGTTCTTTATGTCCCAGAACACTGCTCTCCCCCTGCACAGACATAGCTATTAGTGTCGAACTTCGAGACAATATCATGTCTTTCAATGAAGAGCAACTTATGTAGACAAATGACGAGACTAGATATTGTAATAGAGGAACGGAGTTATGGTAAGGCAAATCTGGAACGGTTCAACTAAAAAACTTTATTATAGTGCAAGATTCAAAGTAAGACTATGACAATGACAATTGTGAAATTTGCATTGAATTGATTTATATCAATAGAATATTGTGTTTTCAAAACATATACCAAATATTTTTAATAATAACACTTTTTCTTCCATTTTAGGATAGTAAAATCAATATGGTTACATTCATGTCTATCACATCATCTGAATTTTGTATTATATAGAACCTATTATTGTCAGACAACGATGCCTACTTCATGTAAAAATACAAAACGTTTAATGATTTAACAATATTATACTGTTTATATATTTGAGTCTTTCAAATGATAAGGGACAGAAAAATATGCGAGTGCAGCTTATAAAATAATTAAAGTACTACAGTTGAACTTGGAAGCACGTTTGACATGACTACACTTACAGATTAACGTCGTGCTTCATGAGGCGCATGCGTGCGTCCCTGGGCCAGCACTTCTTATTGTTATAGCCCACAATGTTCTCATTGTTTGGATCTGGATGTTCTGTCAGATACCTCTGGATCAGGTCTCGAGCTTCTTCTGCTGTGAACCTACATGACATACAAGTTATCAATTTGTGCACATCTAAAGATCTCCATGCAAGACTTTCACTGATGCCTATTTCCTATTCCACAATATATTACTTTTTTTACCAATAATAATAATGCCACCACCTAATAATGCCCTATCTATTTTGCAGCCCGTTATACAGCAAGACAAAAATGTATTTTCAAAATCCTCAAACAAAACATAGCAACAACCAAGATTCAAGAAGAAAACTATTCAATGTTTACAACAATGCATTTACAGCATCTCACCATGAAGCCTCTTACGGCAACAGTAAATTACAATTTGGAATTTTAATTTTGAAATATACAATTATTTAACTTTGGTTTAAAGTTATTTAATGAGCTATCTTCTTATGGGTTCAAGATAGTGACTACTTAACTTTTCAAGATCACATCTTTTCATATCTTAAATGTAAAATAATCCTTACATAATTCTTAGAATTAAATTTTAAATATAATATAATTATGTGCATGTTCTAAAGTACCAAAGTGATAGCTGAGAACGATGATATTGCACCAACAGTGTTGTACCCACCTGAAAAATATGTGGACACGGTCGATGTACCGGCAGAAGAGCCTGATGGGGTGGGCCGCTTCAGTGTTGATGTCCTGGAAGGTGAGGAAGTCGTTGGGCATCTGCGGAGGTCCTGCCATCTCGGAGGCTCTCTGCAGCCCCAGCACTAGTAGGTCCAGTACCAGCCCGTAGTACTGTACGATGAACGAGGCGAACTGCAACCCTCGGATGATACCGTAGCTGTTTGTGTGGTTCATGTCCTGCAGCACATTATGATAATTAATTACAATATATTTACAAACACACACAAGAATATTGAATGGTTCATACTATAGGGTAAAAATATTCATAGATTTAGAGGACACTTTACAAATAATAAAGTAATCATTTACTAATTGTTGCCTTGAAATTACTTTAACTCAAACCATCTATTTGATTGATTTTACTAGTTTAGATTAGAACTATTCTAGATATTTTTGAACTTACAGCAATCATAATACTTAATGACACAATATAATGTACCTTCATTAGCAACTGTTTTTAATGTACTTAACATCTCTTATTTATCAAATGTGGTGACTGTTTTGATTTCCCTTTAGGTTTTCTATAAATGGTTCTTGTGTTTTGCAACAGTAAATTTCCCTGGTACAACATTTACATTTCCTTGTCATTACATTTTCATTATGTATTGTGTTTTATATGTAAATATGCACTGTAAAAACGAACTGTACATTGTCCAAACCACTACTAACACAACTCACAAAAATCATTTACAGGTATATATTTTTATAGGTTTGTATTTGATATATTATACTTTATAGATGTAATTATATAATTATCTTATATATGCAATGAGGATGAAATACTGAGATTTTGAAATACCTAGATTAAAAATGTATGAAAATTGCCACAACTTATAACGTAGACTAACTGTCAGTAGATGAATTGACTACCAAGTTCTTGTACTACTAATTTTAGATGAACTTTCTCAGACTGTATGTATATATCTCCCAGTAACTCATTTTCTTACGCACTCAACTTGTTACCACAACAGAAAGGTACATACCTTGTAGTTGATAACCACGTTGTTCTTGGCCGTCATGTAATCAGCAATGTTGTGGTCGACGATGAGACGCAACAGTCTGTTAAGCAAGGTCAAATCAATCTTCTCGTAGATCTTCTCAAACTTGGACTCCAACAGGACATTGCACTCGGCTTCACTTACATCCCAGACGTCTTGTAGGTTGTTGATGCCTGAGAAAACAAATTTACTAATAATCATCATTTTTTTTTTTTTTTTTTTTGAGAATTTGTTTGCTTCAGTTTATCACAGTATTTTAATATCAAAAACTGTTTTTAAAAAAACCTGTAAGGTAATAATAGAAATATTTTGTATCCATTAACAACATGCCTGGTTTTAAATTACAAAAACAACATTATGCTCTGAAACCACCACACTTCATGCAAAAGGGTTGAAGCTTAAATTGTATTTTACTGATAAAAACTGTACACTGACCTTGACACCATTTGTAGACAAGCAATGGGGGAGGCTCTGTGTCAGAGGGTTTGACCCAAGGCGGGAACAGCCGTCTCTTGTCGGCCTCGTACCACAGATACTGGTCCAAGTAGGCATCTGTGATCTTCTCCAGTGGCTCCACATCGTACACGGGTACCAGGTGGGAGTACAGATCCATGAACTCGATCCCCACCTGCACATCGGTCACTTGTCAGATACCAGACAATAACAATGTGCAAAAATATTAGTAAACTGTAAGCCTATCTAGGATGGAAGTGTCATAAAGCCTGTCATTAGTTATCCATTACACCAACCATATACTGGAAAATCAACTCCAGCCCACGAGTTTACACAATGTGAAATGATGTAAAATAAAAATAAGATACAATGCAAACTTAATACAATCTAAATAAAACAACTCGAAAGCACTTATTCTATTAAATGTTTATTGTTAAATCCGACATAAAAAGTTAAGTAATTAATTACACAAGTAGAATAAATTATATTCTTGATAGAAGTTTTATTATGGACTGCATTTGTAGATGTACTAGGTTCACCATTTCAATTCACAAATAATAGAACCTTTTTTTCTGAATAATAACTAATAGAACACATGCAGCCGCTTCAATGCATTTTACTTTTACATATAAGTTTTAGGACATTTTGTTGACCAGACAGCGTGTTGTAAAGTTAACCTCTCTCTCTTACCATTTTAACTAACTTATTCTCCATTTGTGTCGGTAATAATTAGTTAATTTTGTTCATTGTTGCTCAAATGTAATTTTATGTTGGGGCTGTTATATTTATTTATTTATTTGTTATCTGTGTCAGTGTTTAAGTTATTTCAGACTATCAGGATCGATCCAAAGAAACTAAGTAAGGTTAGTAGGGTGGACCCGTCATAACGGATCCAGCCACCATGGCCACGCCAGAGTATGTTATAGAGACCGAAAAAAGCGGTTTTGAGTATTATGGAGACAGAATTTCCTCTGAACGAGCTACACCATAATGAGAAATTAGAATTAAATGCTAGCCACAAGAGAAAGTTTACTGAAACAGAAAGTCAGAATCAAGGAGTAAAAAAATGATCAAATGAATCCCGCCAAGTTACCCAAAAAATCATTCATACAAAGATGGTATAAAGCAGACTCAGCTGGGCCATATGAGGTTGTTGTAAGTTCTGTAAATAAAACAAGGGTTAATTCTTTTGCTGTTTGGTAAAACTCCTCTGTAAGTATGAAGGTAAGATAGACCATATTATTAGAAAGGGTAAGAATGTCTCCATCTTTTGTAAAAATCACGAGGCAGCAAACTCTCTCGTAAGTGAGAATCCTTCTAACCTTGTTAACTACCATGTGTTTATCCCTAGTTATAGGGTACAGGTAACCGGAGTAGTTTTTGTTGAACCAGATGTACTCCCAAATGAGCTAGTAACGCGGGCCCTAAGCCCAATCCCTATATTAGAGGCTTACCGTATCACTAAAAAGGGGAAGGATGGAGTGTATAATACTCACTTTTATGAAAGTAATATTTGAAGGTACTGAGCTTCCAAATAAAATCAAACTAGATATGTAATGATGTCTGTTGAAAAATACACACAACCTGTAAAACAGTGTTACAGATGTTATTCATTTAATCATGTTGCAAGCGCACCATGTAAGAACACCAACCTATGTGGCAACTGTGGTGAACCCGCCCATGGCGAATCTAATGGTGAGCACTGCCAGAAAAGCTGCCAAATGTGTCAATTGTAAAGGGGAACACCCCAGCTTTTCCAAGTCATGTCCAGAGTTTAAGAAACAAGTAGCTATTAGGGTCAGAATGTCAGAATATAATGTAGATTTCCTTCACTGCCTCTCAAGCAATTAATACAAAGAGCCACACACCAGGCACACAAGTTAAACCTCACAAATCTTTCTCATCAGTGGTCAGTCATAACGTCACAAGTCATAAAGACTTCCCTCAACTTAACTCTATTAGGCCTATTCAAAAACCGATTCTCGCAGATAATTACTATAACACTTTAATTGGCAGCGAAGATGAGGGTGAGATAACGGAAAGAAAGTGGATGGCAACATCTCACTAGAAAGCCAAAGGACAGACGAGCACCTTTTAACAACAAGAACACAACTGTGTCTAGAAACAGAAATTTAAAACCCTCATCAAATATCCCTACAAAAGGAAAAATTGCTGAAGGTTATAGGCCTAGTCCTAAGCAAAGTAGGTCAGGTGAGCTTACTGAGGATGAAAAGAGCCCACCTCAAAAAATCGATGGAGGAATTCCAGGCAAAATTATATTTTGAAAAGCTAATGATAAATGCAGCTGCCGATAATGCTGGCAACCCCGATGCAAGCTGTCAATATAGTTCTAGAAAATATTAAACAGATTCTCGTAGGCTTGTCAGTGGGTATTGAACATCGTCAGTAATGACAAACAATCCACCTCTTTAGGATTATACAATGGAATATTCAGTCTCTTAAGTCAAAACGGGCTGAATTAGAACATTTTGTTTACAAATTAAATAACATAAAACTCATTGTACTCCAGGAGACCTGGTTATTATCCAGAAGAAAATTTTACCTTTAAAAAACTTCAGCACGGTAAGGAATGACAGATATGATGGGTATGGTGGTACAGCAATCCTAGTACACAAATCTCTAGAATGTAAAGTGGGTACCAGTTCCAGGCCTGGAAAACTATCCAATCCAGTTTACAGGTATTGAAATATTAAACTTAGAAAAATCCTTATTTATATACAACTGCTATTGCGCTCCAAACAAATTAGATCAAACTCTATGGAACAAATTATTTCTTTTGCAAAAAGAATTCTCAATCTTATGTGGGGACTTTAACGCTAAAAACACCCCTACTGGTCCAGTGATGGGCGGAAGATTATAGAGGAATTCAAATTTTCAATACTTACTATGATTCACATTATATTCTCCTCAATGATAAATCCAGTACCACAGTAGGATCCCCTTGGTAGGAGACCCTCTACCATTGATCTTTACCTTTGCAACATTTCAACTGAAACAGAGGATCCTTTCTTGGAAAGTGATGAAGGACTCGATGGGTAGTGACCACTACCCTATTGTTTATAGATATGAATGTTCAAAAACCAAAATAATCCCACACCATTTTTAGACCAGGCAAGTTTCCAGGATAGAAACTTCAAAAAAAAGCAGACTGGTGTGCATTCTCCAATACTGCCGAGAAAGCCTCTGTACAAATTCTAACTGTCAAGGCCAAAGGTGACATAGAAATATGAGGATTTTATGAAAGTTCTGAAAGAATCAATTATAAATGCAGTGCCAAAATATCACAATGGCCCAAAAGGTAATTGGTTTTAACTCAAAATCCTGGTGGACACCAGAGTGTTCCAGGGCAGTTGCCATCAGAAGAAGGTATTTTAGCCAATTTACGAAGGAGATGACACCTGTTAACTATAGCCACTACAAAAAAGCTCATTATGAAGCAAAACAAATCATAGTCAAAAGCTAAACAATCTGCATGGCATTCACTATGCGAAAGATTAAATTATAATAATAACTCTCAAATATGGCAAATGATAAATGGACTAAAGCAAGGAAAGAATGCTTCAAATAGTTTCGAAAAGTATTTAGCAAAATGACAAGGACCTAAGCTATAAATTCATGAAAACTATCTCCCCAGATTATGTTCCAGAAAAATCAGAAATTGACCTCCCCATCTTCATGAAAAAATAGTAATAATCACCAACTTGAGGGTGAATTCAAAGAAATCGAACTGGAACATGCCATCAAATCTAGGTCCAAGTCCACCGCCCCTGGATTGGATGGTATTAACTATTTAATCTTAAGAATGTTGCCCCCTTCAGCCAAAACCCTTCTGCTAATTGTCTTTAACAACATCTGGCAGGGAAAGAGCATCCCAGAATACCTGAAAAAACATAAAGGTAATAGGTATATTAAAACCAACAAAAGATAGGACAATCTGAAAACTCATATAGGCCTATCTCAATTAATATCCTGTATTATGAAAATATTCAATTTAATGATTAAATACCGCCTAGAATGGTTTACCACTAAGAAACAAACTTATTCCTGACAACCAATTTGGTTTCAAAAAGAAGAGTGGAAGCAATGACTTCCTGCTGACCCTGATAACCGAAGCTCAGGTAAGCCTTACAAAACGATAGAACTGCAGTTGTTGCATCCCTGGACTTAAGTAGCGCCTATGACTCAGTCTCCATACCAACACTTGCAAGTAAAGTTATATGTTTTAGGAATCCCAACAAAATTTATAATGCACATTTTTAAATGGTTTAGTTGTAGAAGGTTGACCTTCATCAGCAATCAGGGTACCTTCATCAGAAACTGCATATAGAGGCCTTCCCCAGGGGTGTGTGCTCAGTCCAATATTATTTTCACTGTATACTGCAGACATCGGTAGGTATATGCCAAGACAGGTACAACCTCTACTGTACGCAGATGACATAACCCTAATCTATAGTCATAAAGAGCTAGACATTAGTGCAGCTGGGATCCAAGAAGCCTTGTCCAGCCTTTGAAACAATACCTGTTAAAGGTATCACTTAATATAAATCCAAGAAAGTGTAAAATTATCGTAATAAGTAGAAGGAAAGAAATCATAAATCCCACATTGACTGTTGACAATCAAGTCATTCCTGTAGTCAATAGCCATAAGATCTTAGGTATTATAATCGATAATAAATTAAACTTTAAGGAGCACATCCAATCACTGGTAAGCAAATCCCTAAAAGACCTTGACATCCTGAGGTCACTGGCTTGTGGGAGGCTAGGTGTCCACCCGCAGCTTCTAACAAAGGTATATAAAAGTGTAATTAGATCTAAGCTGGAGTAATGGTTGCTTTATTTTTGGTCATGCCCCAAAAGTCAACCTTAAAAGCCTACAAATAGTCCCAAAACCATGCTTTAAGATGCATTCTCGGAGCTATGAAAATCTTCCCCAACTAAATACTCTGCATGCAGAGGCAGGCATTACCTCCCTTACATATAAGGAGAGAATTCTTAACAGAGAAAATATTGTTTAAAACACTAAGTAATCCACAACACCCATGCTATGTGAATATAAGATATTTACATGCAGTAGCTTATCATCATAAGTACTGGGTCAAAAAAACCAAACCTCTATACATGGAACTGGTGAACAACACAGTAGATAATCTGGCGAATCTAAACAATATTGCAGTAAGTGATTCAAATCTTTTGGAATTCGTTGATAGCCCCTACTGCTTAAGAACTTAAAAATATCATTTGAACTACAGATTGATGACACAGTTGGGAAAAAATCATTACTCCCACCTGAAAGCCATTAAAGCATTATTTCTAGAATTAATGAGAAAGAAATATGAAAACTATCTAAGAATTTACACTGATGGCTCACGAAGCAAGGATGGCGCAGGCTCTGCCGTGTATATACAGGACTTAAAATTAGAATACAAATATAAACTTCCAAACCAGGCATCCAGCTATTCCGCAGAACTGTATGCCATAAAAGAAAGCTGTTGAAATAGCAAACGAACAAAATTATGATAACATTGTAGTATGTTCTGACTCAAAAGCTGCTATACTAGCCATAAAGGCAGCAAGTTCAGCAGATTATGAAGAAAAATCTGGCATCAGCCATTACAATCTGCATGATGAGAGGTAATAAATACTTCACTTTTCAATGGGTACCAAGTCATGTGGGGATAGGTCCCAATGAACATGTAGATAGGCTTGGCAAAAGAGGCAACCCAAGCAGGTGAAGAACCAACAGATTTTAAAGTGTCATTGGAAGATTTTGTTGGCACAATTAAACAATCACTACTTGCCCCTGATAGCCCCTCCCCATGGTATAATAATTACAAAACTGAGTAGAAATAAAATAGTAACGATAAATAGACTAAGAATTGGAGATGCTTGGGTTATAATGAAAACCCTATTTAAGATAAATTGTTATTTCACTCCGTTATGCCTCAATGCAATGCAGGTTCCATAGAAAAGTCTTCAACATTTAATCTTTGATTGTGTGCAATATAACGACTTCAGACATGAAATTGCTCACTAAACTGAAAGCGAAAGAAAATAGATCCACCTTATATATTGAAAGATCTTTTAACAAGCTTTGATATGGAAATAATATTGGAAATTGTAAGTTTTCTTAAATCTATAAATAAGGTAATATAACAAAAATAAAAACACAAACTAACATAACTTAAGTCTTGAAAGTGACGTTACATACAAGAATGTTTATCGAGGTTCCATGCTCAAAGTAAACAGAACCTGCTAAAACCAGCAAACAAGAAGAAAGAAGAAGAAGACTTTGGTTGGTCTTGTTCAATTATTTAAAATCTATAAGTAGTATTACAATTTTTTATGAATTATTTTGCTAACATGTATATTTTAAATTAGGTTTAGAGAAAGTTAATTGGAAATCCTGTTTTTCAGTACAACTCTGCAACCCAGACTGGCCATATGTGTTCTTTTATTTGTTTCTTTTAAATTATTGGCCCGTAGAAAGAAGATTTAGCTAAGTCTGCCGATTTTCTTATTCATTAGAAATAATGGTAGCTTTTAGACCTAATAATTCGACATATCTTAACCCTTTGCATGCCAGCCCATTTTTCAAAAAGTACTACCCAGAAAGAAACGCCAAGGGCATTTTCAGCAGTTTTGCAAGCTTTCACTAAATGTATCATAACTTTTTTATTTTTTAACAGATATTGATGATTTTTTTACCATTATTTTGCTTATGAAATGCCCTTGTTCTGTTGGTAAATTTTAGTTGCATAAATGTAATTTAAACTTATAAAAAAAGTTAAAAAATTAAGAAAAAAAAATTTAAAATTTCCAAAAAACATTTTTTTTAGCACAAATAAGTGGTTTAAAAAAATGTATGCTGATTTCCTGTTATATCCTAGTAAAGTATATCTAACTCTTAACTTAATTACAAAATTTCAAAAGCCTACCTTATATAGAAGTCCAGTTATGATTTTTTTCACTAAATGTGCCACGGGCATAGTTTTTGTAATTTGCATGGACGTTGTATGTAATGTTACACTATATTCATAAATCAATATTTGACACTATACAAATCGGTACTTTGGGATTATACCAACACCACACCAGTATGAAGAACACAAAAATATAAATTTATAGATATATTATAAACAAACATTGTAGAACGAAAAAACAACTTTTTAATTACAAAATTACAAACTTACAAAGATTATCAATTGTTAATGAGGTCAGATTCGCTTAAACTTTTTTCAATGAACTTAGAACGTTATAAAACGATGTATTTGAGTTACAGAACTAACATTCCATCAATCAACAAGCATTTCCAGGTATTGTGATCGGTATTGTGGTCGCTGTTATCTTATCTTTCTCGAGAATCCCGATTACGGCAGGGCCGCGCGGCATCACATGATTATTTAAGTTTTTTTGCCACGGTACATAATTGCCTTTTCATTACAATTCAATTTATATTTCTGATCAGCCCCTCTAGAATTATATTTACTGATAGATACTATCTCGAGGGATGTTTTTCTTTCGTTGACATCAGCGCGAGCTTCGGAAGCACCTTCGGCCGGAGGCACTCGCATTTTGGGTGGCGGAGTTTTGATCAAGAATAATAACAAGTTTTGTGTGTTTTTTTTTTTCAATAAAGAGTTTAGTTTTTGTTTGGTAATGTTTTTTTTGTTGAATTTTTATGTTTGGAGAAATGTAGGGGTAAAATACGAAAGTACAACAAAGTGAACGGGTGGCGAGACTCTGCAATCACGTTATCTACTACACCGCTCGACTTTGACCTCTGTCTGAGGATGGGGAGGGGTTTGCGATAAGACAATTCCTGTTTTTATACTGACGAAATATTGTTCTACGCTAATCTAGTAATCAGTAGAAGCTAAATGTCAACTGTCTGAGGATGGGGAGGGGTTTGCGATAAGACAATTCCTGTTTTATATCGACGAAATATTGTTCTACTACGCTAATCTATTAATCAGTTGAAGCTAAATGTCAAATAACGATTCATGTATGGGTGTGGTCTGTATAATCCCAAAGTACCAATGAATGTAATAAAAGGGGCATAGTAAAAAATGCCCTAACAACAAAAGTAATGAGAGAATTACAAACGTAAACAACGCATAGCAACACGAACGTAACCTCAATCTCGACCAAACAATTTTAACAGCTGCGAAGCTCAAATACGACCAAACAACAGTCCATAAACAGGAAAATGGCATTTGTATATTCTTGGTGCTTACCGTCCACCTAAAGCATCTCTCAGCCAGGCACTTTTAATCCTTTCCGATCTTCTGGAAAGAATTCCACTGGAGAACAGCGGATTTGCCTGGTTGGGGATTTTAACGTTGACATGTTAGATAAGACAAAAAGAGAAAAAATACTATTTGATGAAGCTCTTGCTCCTTTTGACATGATTCGACTAGATCTCCACCTACCAGAATTACTCACACCTCTTCAACTTCTATTGACATGGTTTGTACCAAACTTCAATTTTAACTCTATTTCTGTTGATGTTGTGCACACAGGACTTTCAGACCATACAGGGCAATTTACGTCTGTGGACATACCTTCGAAACAGCTGAAAGGAACATTATTGACAAAAAGGTTTTTTAATAATAATAACCTTACATGCCTCAAGGGATTACTATCTATCCAGAGCTGGGAAAAGGTATATGAGTCCAGCAGTGCAGAAGAAGCCTATTGCAACTTCCTTTCCATTTTAACATCGGCTAGGGACATTGCCTGTCCTGTGACCAAAACAAAGAGTCAAGCCTAGTCGACAGAAATAATCTTCAACTACTAAATCCTGATATTGAACTGCTAAGGAAACAATTCCTGAAAGCTCAGGATCGTTATTTGTCAACCAACAGCCAAGGAAGACAAAGAAAGGGCCTCAGCAAAGAAGAAGACATATGACCTTAAGTTGAAAGAAGTAAAAAAACAAACAAATGAAGCACATATTAACCAAGCCTCTAATAAAAGCAAAGCAATCTGGGAAACAATAAATAAAGTAAGACCTTCGAAAGAATCACCTCAAGAGGAGGAATGGCAGATTAACACTGGCTTGGAAACAGTCTCCGACATTGGTGAGGTGGCAAATATTTTCAATGAATATTTCGCTACAATAGCAGAGAAAACTTTAAAGAAAAATAACAGTTACCAACAAAGGACAACACTTAATAGCCTACCTGACCTTACAGCTAACACTGTTTCATCCTTTCAACCTGCAAATGTTGACGAAGTACTTAACACAATTAACAAATTGAAATCTTCTACGTCTTCTGGAATAGATGAAGTTTCAGCTAATCTCCTAAAATCTTGCAGACTGGAACTCTGCCATCCTCTTTCCGATGTTATCAATAAATCAATGAGCCAAGGGGTATTTCCTTCTAAATTAAAACTCTCAAAGGTGTTTCCTCTACACAAACAAGGAAGCAAATATGAGATTCAAAACTACAGGCCAATTTCTTTAGTTCCAACAGTTTCAAAGGTTTTGGAGAAAATAGTTTTGAGCAGATTAATTGAATCATCTTAACACAAACCACTTAATTCCTGACAGACAACACGGCTTTCTAGCGGGGAGGAAATCAACCATTACAGCATTGACAGACCTAATCGAACACATAATTGACAATATTGACGCAGGCAACACAGTCACCAGCACCTTTCTTGATCTCAGTAAAGCTTTTGATTGTTTAGATCACGGCCTACTTTTAAGCAAGTTGAGCTCATTGGGGCATAAAGCACTCTGTTTTGAATTGGTTTGGCAGCTACTTAAACCGGACGAAATACAAATAGTATCCATCAAGCATACTCTAAATGGAAAAACAGAAACTGGAATATCTCCCCCTCTACCCATAACCAGAGGTGTGCCCCAAGGATCTGTAATGGGCCCAGTACTGTTTCTTTTATTTATATCAGATCTTCCATCCCATATAAACCACTTTAGTTATCCTGTCATATATGCTGATGACACAGTTCTTGTATCTAGCAACAAATTAATAGAGCAACTTGAAATAAGCACCTTCATATCTGTTAATATTGGCTCAACAGTACTGTCTGAACAATGATCTAGTTTTCAACGAGTGCAAAACAAAACAGTTAAATTTTAGGAAAGACATGACGATGCAGTTTGCGAAAACTCCAGGGTTGGAACGTGTCTTATCAACTAAAACACCTTGGTGTCACTCTAGATGAAAAAACTGTCTTGGAGCCACCACATTGACGAGATGTGCCACCAACTTAGCTCGGCTATTTTTGCCATAAAAAGAGTGTGAAAGCTACAAGTACATTTGAGGCAAACAAGGATCACTTATTTTGCACTCTTTGAATCAAAGATCAGATATGGCATAATCTTATGGGGGAAACAGTTCATGCAGTAATTTAAATAGGATTTTGGTCCTTCAAAAAAGAGCCCTTAGAACAATGGCTAGCCTTCAACCCCTTGACAGCTGTCGTGAAGTCTTTAAGAACTTTAATATTTTAACTGTGACATCCTGTATATTTTAGAAGTTGTTTTACTTGCCTGCAGACTCAAGTTACCAAAAAACAAAGACATACATGGGCGACAAACTCGCCATGCCGACGATTTCATCCTTCAACCCCACCGGACTGCCTTGTTTGAAAAAAAAGCCTTCATATGCAGGGGCAAAACTATTTAATGTTCTACCTGACGAGTTGAAGACTCAAGATTCAGCTACAATGAGAAGACAACTTCGAGAGTGGCTAATCAATAAATCAATTTACACAATGGACGAGTTCATGACACATGCTGGAGGGACTCCTCAGCATTGACTACAAATACCGGAAGAAACACTTTGTAAACCATCTTATTCTGGTTTCTATTCTACCTGTCTTTCTTACTGTAACTTGACGCTTATTCTGTTCTTTATGATTATGATTAAAGTATTATTGATTGATTGATTGATTGATAAAGGGAATTAACTACTTTGTGGTTGCAAAGCAACTAATCGACTATCGATTAGTCAAAATTTCGCGGCAATAAGATGAACTATAAGAAAATTACAGACGAAAAACGTGACGTACCTATATTACGGCCGTTGGCGATTTTCAGTTGAGTAGCCGACGGCCGTAATACCGGTACGTTGGCATGCAAAGGGTTAATTAATGCTTAACTTAAGATAATCATATATGGATATAGAGTAAACCATCACACTGACCTCTTTGAATGCTCTCTGTGTGAGAAGATGACGCTTGATCCTTGACAAGGCCTCGTGAGGATTGTCATAAGCTTGTTCTATCAAGCCCAACTCTTCTCGCTGGCTTTGGTTCAACCTTGACTTTACACTGAAAACACACCACAAAAATTAAAATAGATATAACAAATTATTACGTTTTATACTATCTGTACTTTGTTGAACATAATAAATTCTAATACTTTGAACTGAACTGGAAATTAAAATGTTGGTAATGTAGACTGTTGGCTACTATCATTCGATTTAACGTTTAAAAGTGTACTTGAAGAAAAAGTTTTAAAAGATAACTTCAGGTTGAAAATCTACTAAAAGATGAGTCAAATTTGCCAGAATAGAGAATTAGGTTTTTGTAATCTTGTCCAAAAAGTATTAAACAAACAGGTCTGATCCTTGTGTGGTACAAGAAATTGTGTTTTTCTTATGTCCTTAAAACAATTAATTTATAAAATCATGTTTTTTTTAAGGAAGTCTCACAGAATATACCAAAGGAATAACATATCATTATGAAGAATTTAATCTAAATATTCTCAGTATCTAATAGAAAACAACTGTATAACATGGTAAACTGTTGGGATAGGATAAACCCAAAAGTTTTGCAATTAGCTCTACACTCCGTTTAGGCTTTACAATCAATTGGAAGGTTACACAAACTAACCTGTAAGCCTCTTTGAGCCGCTCAAGAGCTAAGATGAGCAGCTTTGTGTCATGCTTGTAAGAGAGGGGTGGAAAGGGGATAGGTGCGAACCGGCGAGACTCCAGCCAGTGCACGGTGGTCGTGTAGATGGCAACTGCCTCTTCTGGAGAAATATATGGACCGTCCTACACAAATTTACATTTTACATAACAACAAATTTATACAACAGCAACAGAAATATTGATAAAATCTTACAATCACTGTATGATGCAAATATTGTGATTATAAGCAGTTTTTACCATAATTTTATGCAACTTGTGATTTATTTTGTTTTATTACTCTTATGTATTTAAAATTCCATTTGAAACGCTTTTAATGGTTCTATGAAGTTATAAACCAATAACAAATTAATATACCTTTTAACAAATTGTAATAATAATTTTTATTTGTTATTGGAAAAAAGTAATAATGAAAAAGTATATAGTAATCAAGTTTACAGTAACTGAAAAACACAAATCATTATTAAAACTGCAATTTAAGCAAATATTTTGAGTTCACTATTGTACAGCTATTAAAAAAGTCTAAAATAACTAAATCTTTTTAAAAACTGAATATACATACTTTTAAAGCCTTCAGTGTGTTTAACATCCATATTATTAATTCTACAATTAATGTTTATATGTTTAAATTTCAAAAGAAATACAAAAATGAATAACATTAGCAGTTATTTGATTTTTACATGTCCTATTATTCATAACAGCAATTATTTTTTAATTAAAAATAATATTTAATTTGAATTTAATTTAATTTAAAAGTTTTATATTCACCACAGATTGATACTGTTTATACAGGCAGGCCATTGATTGTGGCAACTAAAGTACAAACTAAACTACACTTTTTTTAAAGTGTATAAAAAAAAATCTCTTTCTATAGAGAGCTTGGTTCTTGCATTTGCTGGTGCCATTAATCTGATTTGCAATGTTTCCCCAAATTTTTAAAGTCAAAGTCAAAGTCAAAGATTCTTTATTTACATATACTTAAAGTACAGCAATGGCGTCAATTCTTAGTATCTAAATATCTAAAAATAGTCATGTGTTGTAAAATGTTTTAGAAAAGATTATCAAATCGGTTCAACAGATAAATTTTATGATTTTATTCGTTATTGAAGTTAAATGATTTACTTCAAAGTGATCTGAATGCCTAAATAATTTGTAACTATGATCGATTCTTACTCCAAATATTCAAACATAAACATAAACTTATTAATACTCCTGCCAGTGCTGACCTTGAGGTAGTTGTGTTGGCGCTCCTGCTCTGCCTTGAGATACAGTCTGGTCAGACGACCCAGATTCTTTTTGCACACAGTCTTGTCCACTGTGGCACCCCGTCGGATCCTCTCACGGTTGTAGTGGGCTGTGTTGGTCCACCAGTCCGCCTTCATCTTCACGTACCTCAGAATCATGTTTTCTATCGGTGTTGGTAGTCCTGGTACCTGCACAGTAACACATTTATGTTTTACTGGCGATCAGTTCAGATCTAATAACTTCCTAAAACTAGATCAAACATGTAATAATAGTAGTCTTCAGCACATATGTTCCTTTTCTCATTAATTTTATAAACATTTGAACATCAAAACAATTAAATTTGGGGAATATTTACAAATCCGTTTAGAGTTTTTGTAAAAAATTTCTTTCAGTAGGGATTTCCTTAGGAAGTGTATTCAAAGCTGAAAATTTCCCCAATTTAATCTTGTCAGTTCAAGTATGTTATATATTTAATAAAGTGGGTGACAACAAAGCCAGCTCTGGGAAAAAAGAAGGTATAAATAGGGTTGAAGATTTTTTTAAATAATCTTGTCCAAAGGTGAGTAACAAAGTGGCTGGTTTATTTTTAGATGTAAGTAAAGCCTTTGATACCGTTAATCATGGGTTGCTGCTAAATAAATTGGAATCTGCTGGTATTCGAGGTGTCCCTTTGAATTGGTTTAAGACATACCTAACTGGTCGACAGCAATTCGTCAAAATAAACAGTAGCACCAGCTGCTTGGAAAGTCTACATTTTGGAGTCCCCCAGGGATCAGTTCTTGGGCCTATTTTGTTTTTAATCTTTGTTAATGACTTTTACTCTGGAAATTTCAATGGTAAGGTGACAGCATTTGCTGATGACACAGCATTTGCTGATGACACAGCATTTCCCTATAGTGCGTCAACAGTTGATGAATTATATTCAAGGATGCAGGATGACCTAAATAAAATATCTATATGGTTTGCTTGTAATAAATTATCCTTGAATGTATCAAAAACATTATATATGATTTTTTCTTTGTCCCAATCCGGCAACTTTGGCACAGCCTTAAGAATACATTCAATAAATTGCAGCAAGGATCTGTGTGATTGTGGCGTAATTAATAAATGTAGTCAGATTAAGTATCTGGGTTTGACTCTAGATGAAAACTTATCGTGGAAACCTCATATAGGTTCTCTGAAAAAGTCTCTACGGTCATCACTTAGGGCATTTTTTCATTTGAAATCAGTTTGTCCTCCCTCAGTTATGAGACTGGCTTATTTTTCATTGATTAATTCTAGGCTGGAGTATGGATTGTCATTGTGGGGTAGTTCATATGTTTCAAATTTATCTAGTCTAATAGTCCTTCAGAAAAAATTTATAAGATTGATATGTAATTCTACTATTAGAGAACATTCGTTTCCACTTTTTGTTAGAAATTTTATTTTACCATTAAGATATTTATATGTTTTTAAAGTTTTAGTAATTTTTTTCATACTAAGTGGTAACAGTGGACCTGTTATTGACAACTCTGGTTATTCTACTAGACTCAGTAATCAACAGTATTTGCAATTGCCTAAACCAAACTGTTCTTTGTTTCAAAAATGTTTTGTGTTTTTAAGTTATAAGTTTTTTAATTTAATTCCAAGTGAAATTAAAATTAATAGATCTATATTTATTTTTAAAAAGAGGCTGAAGGTTTGGTTATTGAGTAGAAGTGTTAAAGATGTTGAAAATTTATATTTAGTTGTTCAGTAAAAATATTTTGTTCTTATTTTATAAATTGTAAATGTATGTTTTTATATTGAAGGTAAGTTGGATTTCTCTAATTAATGTGTGTTAATTTGATGGTTAAGAGTAATTTTAGTTTGTTTATTATTATTTGTTGTATTTTCATATTGTTATTATAGAACTTAAATTAAATTAAGAAGCTGATGATGGCTCCCACCCAAGTGCAAGATTATTTTCTTTTTGGGTTGGTATATTTTTTCTCTGTAATCTGTATATTGTTGTATACTGTATTTACATGTATTTAAAAAAAGAGAAAAAAATAAACGCATTTAAACATGAGTCTTTATTTACGTACATTTATAATCTTTCTCTTCCTAACAAAAACATTTAAATAACTACAATTTTTTTAGTTGATATACATTTAAAGAAATAAAAGCAATCATATCGAAACAAACTAATTAAATGTATTGGTAAGAATCTATTGTCCTAATTTTCTTACACCACCTGTAGAAGTCGAACACATATTGCTGACGACTATTATAGTGAAACGGGGCAATATGGCATCGAACTTACTTTCCATGGGATGTTGGCCTTCCAGCATCGCCAGGCCTCTGACAAGTGCTGCAAGATTGTTCTTGCCTTGTTCTGCTTGATCCCTTCAGGCATCATGTCCACGATGTCATGCATCACCTACACATCAGACATCACAGTAAATCTTGTGTTGCTCTAATTTGTGTACATCTGATAAACATAACTTGCTTTATGTTTAAGAATTATGATAGTTTAAACACCTCAGTATATCATAGACATTTAATACACAATAAATTAAAATTAGAAGCCACTGAATTGAAGATTCAAAGTCATTTTAGAATTTGAAATTTTGTTGAAAATATCTACAACTAAATTTCAGTACACATGACCAAGCTGTGTGTTTGCGTTATTTTAGTAACTGAAATATATTGACTGAACATATCTATTGTCTCTTAATAATTGTGCCTCACAATCATTGTTGCATAAACAGTGGAAATCTACAGACCATTCAGCACACAACACAATAATATAAGAGATAAAACTACTGGCATCTACCACCCAAATGTCCTGCCTGCAATGGGTGTTATCACATTTTAAAACAATTTTTTTGTTATTTATTGGATTACTTTTACATCCAAGACAAAACTCTTGTCAAAGACTTACCGATGCCCTGAGTTCAAGGTCGAAGTGACTCTCAACTCGCTGCTTGGTGACAGTCTTGGCCACGCCCTTGGAATGTCGACCCTCGAACTGCCTGGACAGAAGGTTGCCCAACCAGCGCTCCAGGAGGGGGGTGATTCCTCGCATGAAGAACAGCCACACCCGCCAGCCTGGCGCCCAGAACCCACAGCCTGGTCCCTTGCCTACTGGTCCCTGCATCAAATGAAACTCTAGTAATTATGTGGTACTAACTGGAGAAAGATTAAGAAAAACTGGTGATTTGATCTTTTAGAGCTGATCCAAAACCACTTTTCTAGTAGACCCAGAAAATGGAGCAAAGAAAAACAAAAATATTTGCATGATCGTGTTTTTAAATCTGAAGTTGGGATAGCACAATGGTATATTTTTTAATTTATATTAGAGAATGACTTTTATTGAACAATAAACAAAGAATATTACTTTTTAACATATAAAATAATGATCTCTCATAGACTCTCACTAACCTTTCTAATACTAATGAATTAGAACTCTGAAAGTCATATTTTGAACATTCAATTACTTTTATCAATGTTTTATTTAAAGTTACTGAAGCCAAATCCACATTCTTTGTACAGAACTAGTCTAATAGGAGATAGCGATGTTAATGCTTAAACATTACATATAGTCATGTGAGTTGCGTCAACATTCCTCACAACCCATGTGAAGACGATTCAGAAGATTTAACTACTATTCACTTAATACACGTGTATTTATTTGTGTGTATTTTTATCTGTGATACTTTATCATGATAAAAAGGTCATTAAAACATAAGCATGTTACAAAAGTGTAAAAGGAAACATGTAAAGTGCAATGAAAACTGATGTGAGTTTAAATCATATATATATATTTTTTGCAGAACAGCTAATATTGCTACAACTGCAGTTTGGATAGTATGGATACTCCATAATGCATGGTGAATAAGGAATTGAATATAGACCATCTCCATTACCTGTAACATTAATTCAAATACAATACTAAACAGTTTAATAGTTCCATCTTACAATAGGAACACTACCAAAGTAGTTACTTCCACATTAAAACAAAGACTACTTACAGTGTTGAACCGGTAGTAGATGAGATGTTTCAGATCCTTGCACATGCGGATCTGTCTCATGAGTTTGTACTTGTATCGGTACATGCCAGTCAGCTGGCCTACGTGTGCAAACACATACTGGAGCCCATCTGCAAGCTGGAACGCGTCCACATTGTTCAGTCTGTACTGGACATGTGAGTCGATGATGAGCTTAGTCAACCGCAAGATCTCTCGACACAAGTGGAAAGCTGCAAAATTATTTTAAATTAATTTTTTTAGATATAGGGTAATACAGTACAGAAGTAAATTATATTATGTTTAAGAGGGTAGACGCACCTAATTTTCTATATGTTAATTATGCTCCTTTTGCTCAGAAATCAATAAGGATAGCTTCTTCTATTTTTTCTGAGGGGCAACCTAGTGCCATGCACTTAAACCTCAAGGGCATTTTGCGCACCCCGGAAGTATACCATGAGGCCAGTTTATGGGTGAATCTCACCAAATGTAGTAATTTAAGTCCTTGGCAATTTTTTCATAAATAAATATATTATTTTAGGTAAAATTCTGTTATTTTATTTACCTAAACACCTTTCTTTAGCTCTTTAATAATTTAAAACAATAACTCATATGATTTAACTTAATTATGCCTTCTTATTTGGAAGAAAAAATACAAATCGGTAACTGTCTTTGAGCTATCGTCTGCTAATTCACCTCAAAAATATAAGTCATAAAAACGTACGTTTAAAATAAAAACTATTAGTCAACAATACAGCTAAAGACAGTGGCTCAGAGAAACCAAAGTCCTACAAAAGAAATTTAGTTCATTAATAATATTCAGTTGCCTTTGGTCCTTGTCACCGGGGAAGTCTACGTCAACGACCACTAAGCTACGATCCCGCGAAAAGTTAGCAAGACTTGATTTGAGCGGTAAAAATTACGTCTTTGTATGTGAGGTGAATGTATCGAGTTTACTTGCTGTTTTAGTGAAGATTGCATCGAATCCAGAAGCTTCAAACAATTAATATTCAGGTAAGAAACTATCAGTACCTTAATTCCTCAACAAGTCGGTAACGCTATTTTTTGTAAACTATACAGTTAAAACATTTCTGAAAGCTATCATATGCCGCCATTATTAGTAACGAACATACCCTCAATCTCATAACCTTTGTTCTCAACATTAAACACGGCAGTACTAGGTTATATCTGAATATTACAAATCGGTGACGCACAAATCGGTGACGTTAACGATGAGGTATATGCGTTATCGATTTGTTGGAAATACACTTCTAAACTGTGTGACTTGCAATAACTGTTGTTAAATAATTTTTTATTTATATAATGTTTGAAAGTTATGATTAAAATTCATTTTAATGTTACTTTTACTTTTTCTAAATTAACGTGATTACTTACGAATAGTATAAACAGCCTTTAACAGTTTTTCATATGCTCTGTAGCATGTTGATTTAGAACAAACAATTGGATTATAAATTAACAACAAATTGTTAAATTACTATTTAATTGGCATATTGTAATTATAGAAACTTTTGATTTTCCTCAAAAATCTTAAATTAACCAAATCTCTAATACATTTATTTTTAATTTAAAACATACTTTTTTAAAAACTTTGCAACACTTTTCTCTGTTTTTGATTCTAGGTCGTGAAGAACCATGGTACGTTCCTCAAAGCTATCAGCAAAGGAAAAGTATGAGAGACAGAAAGCATTGACAAAAGGAACGTCAGCGAAGGTATAGAGAACGAATGAGTGAAGAAAAGAAAGAAGAAAAGAGGAAGTATGACAGAGATCGTCTTGCTCGATTGAAAGCAGAAAATAAAATAAAGAAAATATCAGACATGACTCCTAGAGAACAAAGAAAAATGCGAAAGTATTGGAAAGAAAGAAATCTTGTTAGAAGCCTGAAAAAATAAATCACTGAAAGAAGTTACAGATACTCCCCCCAGCTTCTCCTTTACAGGACGTGAGAGAGGAATCTGGAACAAAAAAAGAAGAGGGCGCAAAAAAATCCGAAGAGACAAAGCAAAGGCCTATAGAACTATAGCCAAGCAACAAGAGAAGATTAAAGAATTAGAAAAAAAGTTAGGAAAGTAATAAAAAGCGGTTGCACAGAGAGAAAAAAAAAAACATTTAATTGACTCATCCCCATCTCCAAGAAAAGAAGTACGTAATATACTAAGAGGTGAAAAAAGTCTCCCCGCGAGTGAGGAAAACAATTGTTCTTGGGCTATGCCCTGGAAAAACAGCTGAAGTCCCAAACAAAGGAAGTCGCACATTCAAAAATAAAAAATAAAATATTACACAAAGTGGTCGGTAACCAAATATTGAAAAAAAAACCGAGTACAAACACACTTCTCATAGATATAGTGCCTTATACTGCAAACAAAGTGATCGAAAACAGCCCCAGTACCTCTTTTGAGTATACACAGCCAACTAAAACTTCCATCACTAAAGAATTGTCTGAAAAATTAATGAAATTTTTTGAAGACGACCGTGTGAGCAAAATGTGCCCAGGGAAAAAGGAGTTTGTTAAAAAGGGTGGCATTAAAAAAACAAAGAAGAATTCTATTGGACACTTTATCCAATCTTCACAAAAAAATTTCAAAAGGAGAACTCATGGAAATATTTCGAAGGCATCATTCTGTCGTTCCAGACCCTTTTGGGTTACATTTCCCAAAATGATTGACAGGGAAAACATGTGCCTGCGTAAAACACGCAAATATGGATTTTGCTAATAAAAGCATTAAAATTAACTAATGTTATAGCGCAGCGGTCTCCTGCTGAAGTAGTGAAATTTGTTGTGTGTTCAACTGATAGCAAAAAATGCATGTTAAATATTGTTTTCACAGTGCAAAAGTAATGAAGTCAAGTTCTGCTATGAAGAAGACTTTTTGGTTAAATACCAGAAGTGGAAAATGGTAGAAGAGCAAAAAGTAATAAAAAATGAAAAGAAAATTGTTAAGAAAACTGTCAAGGTGAAAGAAGTAGCTAAAGTATCTGTCCCTTAAAAACGTATTTAAAAAACGAGTTAGCTATCTTTAAAAAACATGTTTTTTACGCAAAACACCAAGCAGGTGCTCTAAAAAACAAAATTGAAAATCTTTCAGAGGAGAGCTTCTCTTCAGATTAGATTTTTTCTGAAAATTATGTAGCCAAGTACGAAAAAGGAAGTACAATCGGTTCACTTTGGTGCTAGTAAAAGGCAGCTATCCTTAAATACTGGGTGTGGCATGCTAAAGTAGGTGACACCACAAAAACAACATGTTTTTGCCTCTGCCGCCGATAACTTGGACCACCAAGCCCACGCCGTTTGGGGTCACATGAAACCTGTTTTTTTAAACGCATCCCAACAGTTCCCTGCAACTACCGCTGTTCATATATTTACTGACAGTCCATCTAGTCAGTATAGAAACAGGATAAACCTTTATTTACTGAAGACTCTTCTGCCAAAATACTTTACCCAAATGGAATCGTTCACCTGGAACTTCACTGAGGCCGGTCATGGTAAGGGGCCAATGGATGGGGTGGGCGGTACTCTTAAAAGGGAAGCTGATAAAAAGGTGTTACGTGGATCAGACATAACTTGTGCCAAAGATTTTTGTGGATGCTCTTAGTAGTTTTAACATTGATTTGTATGAGATCCCATCAGCAGTTATAGAAGACTTAAAGTTGGAAGTGAATAACCTCAGCATACCCCTTATAAAGGGGATTATGCAGGTTCATCAGGTAACTTTGTGGACTTTGTACTGGCATTATGTATTGTCGTACACTTTCTTGTTTTAAAGTGTTCAGCAGAAACATCCTGTATACACTACAAACTCTCTGAAGTCTTGCCAACTGATGATCAATTATTAATTACTCAAAATAAGATCGATTCAAAACAAAAAAACCCCTCAAAATTGTCAGTTGATGACGTATTTACATCTTCAGAAGACGAAGAGTATAGCAACCACTATGACCAACCTGAATTAAAGGAACAAAAGGATTTGACCCAAATGTATAAATGTAACACGAACAAGGAAGATTTTGCAAAGAAAGTTACTTCTGGAGTTCATGTTTTTGGTTGAATACAAAATTGACAAAGGAAAGAAATCGAAGATTGAACAATTTATTGGTGTATGTCAGAACGACCTCTCTCAAGAAGATGTCACCGTGATGTTTTTGAAATTTTGCAACAAAGATAACCAATTATATTTTGCTAATGAAAAAGATGTTGTTGTTTCGGTTCATGGTGATCAAATTAAGGGCCATATTTACCAACCCCAACTGTAGTAATGAAAGGGAATCGGGTTTTTTACAAATTTAAAAAAGCAAATGTGGACTAACTAATTTTTTTAAAATTTACTATTAAGTTTTTAAGTGTTTGTTTTCAATGAAGGATTTTAATATCACACAGGTTAATAATAGTAACACACTTTTATTGTATGAGTTTGTAACAAAATAACCTTCTAATTTGTTATTATACTACACTACATTCAAAAGAAACTTTTCTCAAGCAAAATTTGTCAAGATGTAAACAGCATTGGATATTTTATTATTTTCTGTAATACTAACTATGCAACATAGTTTTCTAAGATAATTGTGTTAGTTACTAAGATATAATTATTGCAATTACTTTTTTATATCAAGTGCTTTGAATTTATAATATTTCTGTTACCCATTTTTTCTCAAACTATGATATTAAATATTACACTAAGTAAGACGTTTTTTTCAAAACAATTTATGTCCAGATATTGTTAACAGCATAGGACATTTTTATTATTTGCTGTAGTACTAACTATGTAACATATCCTTTTAAGATAATCATATTAGTTATTAGTTTATAATTATTTCAATGGGGTTTTGTATAGAGTGTTTTGAATTTATAACACTTTGTCATCTAGTTTCCCTCAGAATATTCTTAAAAAACATCATCTTGACTATTGTCATTTGAGAGTATATGATATAGATTATAAACATATAAAACTCACTGCGTGCTTTTTTCTTACTCCTTATCATTAGAATTCGTTCTGTCACTTTGATTATACAAATCGGTAACCTCGCGACAACTCGGTAACGGCTGCTACAAATCGGTGACGGCTGCTACAAATCGGTGACGCTCGTGAAATCGGCAATATTGAGGTTATTTTTTATCTCTTATTTTTTTTTAATCCTATAAATTGTTTTAGTGTTAAGAACTTATCCTTTCATATTTTAACAAGCTAGTTAAAGTACTTAAAGAATTTCGGGTTTTATTTGCAAAGTTTGCAATGTAAATGACTAGATAGCTTACAGGTTCCACTTAAAAGGCATTAAAAATGGCAAAAAATTATTACAAACTTTGTGACAGTAACTGCTTTCATAGTTTTAGGACTTCAAATCTTAAAACAATGATTAATTATTGGTAATAATTAATATTAATACAATTTTATCGTGGATTTTTAAACGTTACCGATTTGTAAAAATATGGTGTCTTGAACTTTGTAAAAATTGAAAAAAAATAGAAAATTATTCAAATTTAGCTCTGCTACTCACAAATAACTATTCCTTTACAATACGTACTAACAGTTACACCAATAATAACAAACTTCTGATTTAATTATTTTTATTTCTTTTACATAATCATTTTCTCCTATTTTGTGAGATTCACCCTTATAGTTTCAGCAGCTCTACAAACTGCCAAAAAAAACTACCAACCAGGTCTTCTTTTTTACTTGAAAAGATTAGACCTTCATATATGACACAGGTAAAAACTAATTTTAGGTGATTTATGCGTATGATATTTTTAATGGTCCTACTAAATATGTTGTAATAAAAGTATATTTTTCATTGTTTGTTATAGCTGGTTATTATTAATTCAAGTTACATATCTAAGATACATATTAAAAAAAGGTGGTTCGCGACTTTATGGTTACTAAGAAAAACATATACATTTAAAATTTATTTCTCAGAACATTATACAAGAGAAAATGGACAAACTTATATAAATTTATCTGCTTGCAATCAAGTACCATTGGAAGTTTTTGCACCAACCCTCTAAAACACTTCAGCCAAAATGTTTCATTCTATTTTGCTAACACTTTTTATCCCTTGCATTAACTTATAAAGACAAAGTTATTGAAATTCTCACCATTTCCGAATCGAGACTTTTTCCTCTCCTTGGTGGTGAGTGTCTTGACAGGCTTGAGGTTGAAGTTGTAGTCGAGATGGAGATAATTAAGGTTCTTGCGATGGATGAGCAGGTTGAGCATGTTGTAGCCCTGGCGGCACACCTGCAGGCCAGCCTCCACCCAGTCCAGAGTTGTAGTCTGGAAGAACTTGGTTGACTTGAATGACCGGAACAAATATCTATTGAGACATTATGACATTTCAAACACAGCAAGTGGAAAGCCCTACATTTTTCTTCACAAAAACAACAATTGTGTAACTTATGTTGCAAGATAAGATAGACTAACCGACAATCTTTGTAATTTTTAGATATGCCCTCTAAGTACTGAACCTTTATATATAGTAATTTCTAATAATGCATATAGGTTTTTGTATTATTTTATATATTAATGGTTAAATTTTATATCTGTTGTTGAATATTATATTTATTGTAGAATTTTATCCCTATTGTTGATTTTTATATTTATTGGGGACTTTTGTAAAATTTTATACATTTTGTAACAATCTTGTTGCTTTTTACAATTGTGAATGTCTTGTTCTGACTAGTTTTAATGCAGCCTGTTTAAAAAACAAAAAGTACTAGAAAAACTGTCTCAAACCACTAACATTATATAATATTCCTGTAAATGCTACTGTTGAACCTCTGTATGATTTTTATTTTATTTAGTTTTTAGAATAGTACATTGCTTTATGTTTTGACTTGGCCATCTGGCAGCAAATAGACATTTTACATAATTGTAGAAGTCTTACGGCAATAAACATGATTTGATAGGCAAGAACTTTATTTCCTTCCATAGCAACAAACTAGACTGCATCCTCTCTATAGTCAGGATTAATAAAACTTTGAAATTCTCAATATACCTCTTTGCAATACTGCATCTGGAGTGAGGATTCTCCAGAACACCCTGCCAGTTAAACTTACCTTTTCTTCTGGGGTTTAGGTGGTCGGTGCTTGAGAGCGTTGAGTACATAGTACTTGAGCAGCTTCTGGTAGCTGACTCGCACCTTGACAGGCTGACACGGGGGAACATGCTCCCTGTACCAGCACTTCACCAGCGGTACATCTATGGCCCTTCTGCATCGTCCTGCACATCATACACTTTAATATAACACTTTTCACAACAAATTGAGTTGTAAGTAAGTCACACATTGATTGCTTCAACGTTACAACAATTCTTTGTTTGAAGGTTATTTTTGACGATGGAAGGATTGTGAAGGAAACAGGATTTTTCCGGACATTTGCCATTGTTCAGTGAAACAAGAAATCAGTAACACTACGTTTCGAGATCTGCAATATTGTAGTAACAGAAGAATTGGTGAAACACATATAGCTGAACTTTCCTACTAGTTTTAAAACCAAGAAAAAATTACTAGAAACTTATCACGAGCCCAAAGGACATTAGGGAACAGGAACCCACAAATCTAATTGGTTCTTGCAGAAGCCTCTGATTTGATGGTTTAATACAAATAAGGGAGGCACAAATGTTCATTTAGGATCAAGTGCAGCGTCTTAGAATTTTCCTTCATACACAAAAAAATCTATCTCACAATCACAGTTATCATTTACAATTTTCTTTGATTTTACAAGATCTAAGATAATAATCTTAGTTCTTATGTTTACAAGACCGGTAACATACCACTGAGCGGCGGTGGGACAGGTTTGGTTTACTATAAACTAAATTTTCTGGTTCACATCATGTAAAAACATTCTCAACTAAATTAATTCTTTTAAATAATTTGGACTCACTGTTGAAAGCCTTTAGAGAATAGATGTTAAACCAAAAGTGAAGAATGTCCACACAAAATCAAATCTCAAGCTTTTTACTGTACTAGAATAATTTCAATGCAATGTGAATTAGACAATTTAGATGACAGTCAAAATGTACTTAATCCTGAATGTTGCAAGGCAGACAAGTTTAAATGTTTTAACATTTAAAACTGTTTTACAACATAAATTCCTTACCAATAAAACTATAACACTCACAGCAACATAATTTAATTACATATAAACACTGAATTATGATGTATTCAAACACCATAATTGAATAAGAAAGAATCTATTATACTAGGACTCCAAACTATTATATTATTCACTAACCACAACCCTGATGGTCCCAGTGTTACCTATGAAGAACTATTATCCAATATTATACACAGCTAGCAATTAAACTAAAGACAATTAAATTTCAGAGATCTTTCATTTCAATGTGAAGTCTAAAATTGTAGTCTTCACTTCTGAGATCGGTCTCAATATTTTCTTTGGACGGGTATCCATCCTATGTGCATTATTATTACTAAAAAACTTTGATAATACTATGGTAAAACCGTTCTTTACAAGGTGGATTTTAATTAGGAGTGCTCAGTTTATTACTGTTCATTCTTCTACAGCTTGTCTAGAATTGTAAATATCTCTCTAAATATCGTAGATAGCCTGGGTACACAACTTCACATCTATAAACACTTCAATAATTCTTTCTACTGTGTCAGAAAAGGGCACATAAATCGGTATTTGAATCCAGTATAAAAAGTCAAATCATATTATACTACAACAGTAGAATTGGCATTTAAAAATATATATCTTTATAACTGATTTTTCATATGATTATGATTCACTATTCACATTCACACAATGTACAAATGTTTCTACTCAATAATGAGGTAAATCAAAGATTACAGAAAAAAATTTAAATAAGGAATTTGTCACATAGGACTAAGTTATAAATGGTATTCATTATATTTTCAACTCCAACCATTGTTTTTCTCTATGGTTCACTTACTATTCGTTTATCCAAATTTCTTTCTCAATTTTTAGTTATAAATTTACTAAAAGCTTAAGAATTTATCAACTACTTTTTACTAATAAAAGGTAAAGTTTAAAACTCAATAATTTGAGTGTAGATACTGACCTGAACGGATGTTGAAGGGACGAGGGGCCCACAACAATGATATGCCGTTGGCTGTGTTGTCAGTGTACAGCGGAGTCTCCTGTAGGAACGGTTGCACTTCTTCCGGCAACTCAAACTCCTCATCATCGTCAGGAAGTGGCTCAGCGACCTGTGCATCCAGGATGGTCAGTTTCCTACTTATCCTATTCTATCACTTATGTTCATATTGCAGAAATATTTATCCTTTTAAGTTTATTTTACAAAATTCCAATTTTTTATAAAAAATACAGTAAAAAATTTTGCAAACATTTTAATCACACTAATATTTATGAAAATGTGCACATTTTGGGTTAAAAATAATTAATCTTGCATATAATAAATTTTACTTTGAACGCTGTAAATAAATAGTAATAAACTGATATTGGAAAAAATATTATCAAACAGTGCACTAAAATTGTTAATTGGGGTTTATTAATTTTTCCAATGATTCTGAATTTGGAAGTGTATAAACAATACTTTTGAAAATTCTAGAAATTACTAATTGAAACTGCATTACTATTATAATCCACATGAAAATAGTCCAATGATATTTGAGGCGGTGTTGCCATATCGCTGCTGTTCACCTACTGTTCTAACAATGACGTGGCTATGTTAACGTACTATCTGCTTGATTTACATGTTGTCTGTAAATAGTGTTCATGGATTTGTTTCAGTAATAACTAATGATTGATTTATTTTAGGCGAGGAAATAATGGTAGAGAAGATTTGGAAATAATGAACCATAAATTCGAACAGATTGAAAGATTCAAATACCTCGGAGCAATAGTTAATTCAAAGAGTAATGAACTAATAGAAATCCAAAATAGAATAAATTTGGCAAATAGAAGCATGTACGCATTAAATAATATTTTAAAATCAAAATTAGTCTTACAAAACAAAATTAAGAATATATAAGACTGTTATAAGACCAGTTCTTCTCTATGGAGCAGAGACATGGATTATAGATAAACAGGCAGAAAAGAGATTGGTTACATTCAAGAATAAAATTTTGAGGAAAATTTTCGGACCTATTAGAGATGGAGATGGATGGAGAATCAGGCACAACCAAGAAATCAGAGAGATGTTTCAATCTCCAGACGTTGTAGGAGAAGCAAAGAGCAAGAGACTTCGGTGGGCAGGCCATGTGATGAGGAGGGAGGATGATAAATTGATTAAAGAGGTTTGGAAACACAATCCAGTTGGAAGAAGACCTCGAGGTAGACCCAAAAATCGCTGGAAGGACCAGGTGGAGAAGGACTTGCGGAAATTGAGAGCGGGTCAGGGGGATTGTGAAGACAGGGAGAGATGAAGGCAGCAGGTTGGCGAGGCCAAATACCACCTAGGGTATCCATGGCCATGGGAGTAAGTAAGTAAGTAATAACTAATGATGTCTGTTTATACATTTCAGTGATATGATGTATACATAACACTGGCAACAGCGTTGGGTGATGTGTTAAGAAACATCAGCCATCAACAGTGTTGGGCAAGGAATGTTCAGACACTTCAGCCATGAATAGTGTTGGGCGGGGGTGTTCAGTCACTTCAGCCATCATCAGACTATTTTCACATGGGCTGCTCCAGTTGGGATTAAAATATATTCAACAATCTATTAGTAACTACTTTCACTGTACTAGTGAAACATTTATAAAGCCATGTTTTGTTTTGCAATGAAAGAAAATCCTCTTAAAAGCTACACTGCAACTAAATAGAGGCAGGTAATTTAGTGATGCTACATTAAATTGCAATTTGTTTCTCAAGATTCACTTACAGTTTTACATGATTTATGTAATCAGATTACTATTCTTGCAGTTTGTGAATGATGAATGAATATCATATAAGAGTAACCAACCTTGAGTGAATGTCTGTGGGAGATTGGGTTGATCAATGGATCAAAGTAGAAAGCAGGCAGATCTGGATCTTCCGTTTTGATGTAGACAACATTGGGCGCATGGTACCTGAATCAAAATTAGCTTTTAGGTTAAAGAAAATCAGCAATTAAATAATTAATTGAGAGGAGCAATATCATGTGTTTAATGGATATAAAACATAGCAAATAATATTGACAGATAGACAGTTTCAAAATTTAAACTGATAAGTAACTGGATCAGACAACAGTTTAATCAAACTCAATGTGTTGATACACATTTTACAATTTTAACATGCAACATTTCATTACATGCCTTTTCCACTCCCCAAAAATCAGTGAACAAGATGTCAGTGGTTATCAGCTTTCAGTTCTACACTTCACGAACCAAAGAACAAATCCACCTTTACTGTACGTCTGCAAGCTAGAAAAGTACCCACTTGTAACTTTTCTTGAGCTTTCTGACAACACTAATTTAACAAACCAGGTAATAACCACTCACCAAGATAAATGCACGTAGTGGGGTAGATTGTTGTATAGGTAAGGGAAAGCGATCCTGTACTCTGTCCGTATTGGCTGACGGATGATGATCTTGTTTATATCATTGAACTCATTCCAGTCTTCATCCCTGCAACAAATTCTCTTATCAGTTATCAATAGCCTATTTTTGAAAAAAGGAATCATGACAAACAATTGAGCTCTTGATGTCTGATACTAAACTTGATTAACAGTTTACTATTTGGTCTTTACATAAGCACAGTTCTAACCAATATAAAAGTAGGAATCAAACTTACGCAGGATTAGAGTCCTTGATAAGAGGTTCAAACTTGGGTCCTCCAGGGATGGCCATATTGAGAGCCTTAGCAGTGAAGAAGGACTTGTGGTCAAATAGATAGAAATAATTGCTGTCCACCAAGTCTGTCAGAAGTTGGTTGGCTAGACGATACAATGTAGCCAACTGTGGCAATGAAAGGTTCCACTTGCGATAGGTTGATCCATTTACATACCTGAAAGTACAATAATTTAAAAATTATATCCCATTTTTATACATAATATATTTTAACAATATTTTAAAAACCGTATGCAAAAAGATTATTGGTAAACCACCCACAGTTACATTTTTTGTTACGGTTCATAATACATAATGTATCAGTTCATGAAGTCGTATATAACATCCATATCATGAAGTCATATTATTACTTGTCATATCGAAATAAGACTTGTTGGAAAATACAACGTTCATTCATCTAAACGTACCCTTATATTTTACAATTATTATACATTTTGCAAACAATCTTTTGTTTTTGAGATATGCAATTTCAACATTTTATATAGCCACTATTGGAGATGATTTTCAAAACTTATTCAACAGATCTGAAAGGTTTGCAAGTTTTAATTTTAGACAAATTGTTTATTTTAGACATATTTCAGTATTAATTTTATTCAATTCAAGGATATACATTTTTCTGAAAAATCAACAAGCATGAAAACTAAGCAAGATATGGCTTGACTTTTTGTTTGACATTTCTTACTTATTTTAACCTGACAAATCATATGATGAAGTTTGATAGAATAATTCATGGACACTCTGTATATGCATGTGTTTGTCTGCCTGCCTTGTGTTGTCTTCCATTTATGTTATTCACAACATATGTTTAATCCATAATTCATTAAAATAAAACACTTTTAATACATTTTTAATTTTATTTTTAGGTCAATGTAAAATACAACCTATGAATAATATTAATATACGAGGTATGTTCAAAAACTTACAGGAATATTCTTTGTTTGAAAGAAATATTTATGTATTCGTTTATAAATTTTGGTACCTTTAAACTAATTCCCATTATATATTATGCACTTGTACAAGCGCTTCTTCCAAAGTTTGAGACACTTCTTAATCTCAATCTTTAGGATAAGCTTTGGCTCTTTCAGCAATGCACTTTGAATGTCATTCTTTATTTTTGGAAAAAATTCATACAAAGCATGTCTGGAGAATATGAAGGCTGGACCATTGTTACAGTACTGTTCAAAAACAAATCAACGAACAAAAGCAATGAGTGTGAGTAGGCGCATTGTCATGGTGCAAAAGCCATGAATTGTATTGCCATAAATCCAGTCTTTTTTCAGATTACTTCACGCAAACAATGTTAAACTTACAGGTAGTTAGTTACTCCTTATTGGCTGTCTAACCTTGTAGCAAGAACTCATGATGCACTATGCGATTAAAATCAAAGAACACAGTAAGGATAACCTTCACGTTCTACTGCACTTGTTGAACCTTTTTCAGTCTTGGCAATAGAGAACGCCTCCGCAGGGATGATTGAGCCTTAATTTTGATGTCATATTGATAAACCCATGTTTTGTCACCTGTTATAACACGTTTTAGTATTCTGCATGGTCATTGACTTCGTTTAGTGACTCCTGAGTAAATTTCATCACTGTTTATGTTCAAAGTTGTTTTTTAACAAACCAAAATTGCTGAGTTTATAGAACACATCTAACCTTAGCACAGACCACTGAAAAAGTAAACAATAAATACAGCTGGAAATTTATCGCTCTTCAAATCCGTGAAACTTAAAAATTCCAGTTACTTTTTGAACACATCTTGTATAGCTAAATAATATTTAGAACAATTGAAATTAATTTTAGGAATAAACTATATTTAGTTATAAATAGAACTACATCTATGGACTACAGCATGTAATTCTTTGGAAATACCTAACTAGCCGGTTATATATTTTGTCACATATTTATACGCTAAATAAAAAATAAAACTTCCAAAATTCCAATCTGTGAACTGAAAATCACAAAATCTGAATAGACTTGACTGTCTGGATAAAAAGTCAAGATCTAGTCTGAATTTACACAAGATATTTTACTATCTGCCACAGCAGTAAACTTACTTGGTGCCAACAAGAGGCTTGTGATCGTAGAACCATTTGGCAACTGCCCCATCCTCATCTGGGTCCAGCTCTATCTGTATAGCCTCAAGAGGTTCTACGTCTAACACGTTATCTGCATAGTCCAGTGGAGGCTCCTCATCATCAAAAGGTGGGAACCTCATTCGCTTGAAGTGTCGCCTGTCTCTCTTCTCACGCCTCATCATGATCCACATTGTTCTATTAACAATTCAAAAATCAATATCAGAAGGGGTCTCTAGACCAATATCAATATCTCAAGAACAGTGAGTACTTATCACTCATAAAATATAATATTGTAGTAACGTAAAATGAATCATAAACCTATTCAAACAAGAGTATGTCATCAATTTAGAAGGGTCTCAAAATCTTAACTATACAAAACTAAAACAATAAAATTAAAAATTAACTTCAATAGTAAATTTAAATAGCTCTCAAGTCAAATTTAATTAACCATATATTTAAAAGCTCCATATGTTTTTATCTCTTTAGTACTGTAAGAAGCTTATATAATATTAATTTAATTACTCATTTCACCATTCTGCCAACTGAAATATTATCAAATACCTACCTCATTTCACTGGTTTAGTGTATTTTTCTGTAAAAATTGCACTACAACCTTAAAGAATAAGCACATATTGATACATAGAAGATTGTGTTTAATTATTTTGTGAAATCGTCAACAGTTAATATGCTTGCGCTAAAGATGACAACAAAAATACTACACATTGGGTATGATTTTTAATTTACTTAAAAATATAAGTAATAATTGCATTTCCTTTACAGAAAATAAGACAAATATTACCCTAGGGTGAATGCATTTCTTAATCACATTTGCAACCAAATTTATTTTTTCTCATATTAATACCATTAAATAAATTCAGGAACAAAAATATAGTAGTTAAAAATTTGATTCCAAGTATGTCACATTTAAAAAAAACTTTAAGTTATGTTAAAGCAGTTTTAACATGTAGGAATAAATAAAGCATCTTGTTTTGATGTAAAGAACCATTTCTCAAACATTTTGTTATGGAGAAAGTGTCAGCTACCTGCTAAGAGGTCAGCCAAATTGGCACAGAATTTGGCTAGTCCAACTGCACATCTAGGAAATTTCCCTTGAAAATGAAACTAGCAAGGAAATTTAGTCTAGGAGCCAAGAGCCAATTGGCACTGTACAAGCACACGCCTGGTTTTTCTTGAAATCGACAAAGGAATCATTCCTAAGAAAGAAATGTATTGTCAATCACGTTAATTATGATGGAGGTGGAAATAGGAAGGCATCAAAAGGTTTAAAAATATTAAACAATAATTATTTCTGAGATTACATTTTCTGACCATCAGACACATAAATAAAAGTTATATTACTAAAGAGAATAAAAATCACCACTTTAAGAATCTGTCTGTGGTTAGTTGATGCTTATGTTTAACATTTATGTATGTCTTAAGGTTAGTTTTTTTTATCAAGCTAAGAATGTATGTTCTGAGAAAAAATAACAATTTCATATTCCAATCGAGAGTGATGCACTTACCCCCACTGGGCAATGTAGACAGGCTCGATGACCCAGGGAATTTCGTTGACGAAAGTAATTGCTCCTGTAATATGGTAGAGAGCCTTCACATCTCGAATCTGTTCCCACGGCATTGGCATATTCTCTAGCAGTTTCATCACAGCATGTGGCATGTACTTGAGAGCACTATAATAATAATAATAATATTTATTTGCCATAAGAATCACAAAAGATCATTGACAATGTCATTTAGCTGCTAAGTAAGTTTAGTCATGAGTCCATCACATATTCAAACATGGTCAATCAGTATTTTATAATCAATCAAACACAATATTAAAAAGGATTACAAATTACAAATATTATATGTTAACTACAACCTAAAAATATTTACATAACTAATACAATGTAAGATTACACCTTGTGAAAATCCAAATCATAAAATTCCCTGCATAAATCAACATAATGATTTTAACATAATAACCCTCCATTTAACTGATACTATCCAATATAAATACCAAACAGTACCCATCAAATACTCCGTCAACAACAGCCTCTCTCCGCATCAGCTAAGTGTACATCCTTCAAGCAAAGACCAGCAAAACATGATTAACAAAAATGGTGATTTGTAACAGGCCTTGTGCAAAGTTCTAAAAGTCTATTGGATCAATGACAAAAAAGTCATCTAGTTTATAAAGGGGATGTTCTAATAGCCAGTTATAAAACTTGTTTTTAAATTGCAGGATTGGATATTTATCCACCTTTAATTTATTGTAAATTTTCATAGATATAATGGTATGGCTACTTTGGCATTTACTCAGTCTAGAAAACGCTATGAGGGCTCTATCCTTATTCCTTGTATTATAGTTATGAATATCATAATTATATTTATAACTACTTTTATTTTTAATTGCATATAGGGTTAAGTCATAAATATAGAGATTAATTACTGTTTGTATTTTAATTTTAATAAATAAGGGTTGACAATGTTCATATTCTTGTGAATTTGTTAAAGCCCTTAAGGCTCTTTTTTGGAGTATTAATATTTCTCCTATTCTGATACAATTTCCCCAGAGTATGAGCCCATAACGCATTATTGACTGAAAATATGCAAAATATGCTGTTCTGTTATACGATTCCGGGATTTTATTAGTGAGACTCCTCAAGAGATAAATGATTCTATTTAGTCTTGGATTAATCGAGTCAATGTGTTGGCTCCATGTTAAATGGTTATCAATAAACACTCCCAAAAACTTGACTGCATTAAGGTAATCAGGATTCTCAGGGATATTATTTTTTAAACTAAATATAATTTTTTGGGTTTTATATTGATTTAGAAGAAATCCATTGGCATTGAACCATGTGGTGGCACCCTGAAGAGCGTTTTCAGTTAATTCTTTCAAAGCATTAATGTCTGCAGTGGAATTCACCAGAGTTGTGTCGTCAGCATATAATATAGTTCTGGCTTTTATAAAATCAGGGAGGTCATTTATTGATATTAAAAAGAAGAGAGGTCCTAGGACTGATCCCTGAGGTACACCGAAGTTGACTTTTAGTTCTTGGGACCAAATACCATCAATTAGAACTTTTTGACTTCTATTTTGTAAGTATGATTCAAAAAACTTAAAGGGGGAGTTTTCAACACCATAAAACTTAAGTTTATTTAAGAGGTAGTCATGATTGACACAATCAAAGGCCTTGCTCAGGTCACAGAGTGTGGCCTGAGCATAGGCCTTGTTTTCAAATGCCTGAAAGGCTTCTTGTACTAATTTATCTATTGCATCTACAGTTGACATCCCCCTTCTAAAACCGAATTGTGTTACATTAAGGTAGTTATTTACTTCAAGATGCATACTAAGCTGGTCATATACTATTATTTCAACAATTTTGGATATTATTGGTAGTATTGATACAGGGCGGTAACTTTGTGGTGTACTTACTGGCCCTTTTTTGTATATTGGACATATCCGAGATATTTTGAGCTGGTAAGGAAATACACCTTCTTCCAATAATTTGTTTATGCAGAATGCTAGAGGAACGGAAACTGTCTGAATTATCTTTTTTAAAACGCTGTTAGAAAGGTTATACATGTCTTTACTGTTGGAGTTGTTAAGTCTCTTTGCTGCTTTTATAATATCTTGGGGGGTAATGTAGTTCCAATTAAAGTTAGCTTTACTTATTTGTTTCCTACTTAGAAGATCATCGAATGTCACGGGAGTCTTAACAAGTTTTCTCTGAATACCATTAACAGATTCAATAAAAAAGTTATTAAAATCATCTGGTGAGAGATTAGACTTGGAATGACTGGGAGTTGAATTGTTATTCTGTTTAATCAAATTCCAGGCAGCTTTGCACTTGTTGCTACTATTTTCAATATACTGAGCATTCGATGCTAATTTTGCATTCTTAAGAGCTGTTCGATATTGGTATTTAAGATTTTTCATTTGGTTTACCAAATCATCATTAGGACTATGACTATTTTTAATAAGGCTGTTATAGAATAACAGTTTATTTTTTATCGAGGCCAGTTCACCCGTGTACCACTGATGTTTATTTTGATTTTTTGTATTTCTTTGTTTACTGTTTTTTATTTTAAGGCTACTATTTAAACTGTCTAAAAAGATTTCAAAAAATACTTTAAAGTTTTGACAAGCATTTAAGTTATTACTGAGATATAGCTCCCAATCGTATGTGGCTAAGTGTTCCTCGAGCAACTGGACACTTTTGTCCGTAAGAACCAACTGTGGGGTTAAACCAGCATTAGTTGGTAGCTCCAGCCTGGAGTTATTCCTGGTTTTAATGGGCACACTTATTATCAAACCGTCATGGTCTGAAAAGGGACAGTTAAAAAGCTCACATTCTACTCTATTGTTTAAGTTAGCATTTATAGATATGTTATCTAAACAATTTTTACCCCTAGTGGGCATTTTATTTACACAATAAAAATTGAATTGCCTTAAGATATTCTGAAATTGTTTAGCTGTAGGCTTATTAGTTGTGATATCAAATGCCGAGTTCAGGTCTCCTCCTATAATAACTGTATAGGAAGGCCAGGATAATAAAAAGTTAAGAAATTTTTGTATATATTCTAGAAATTTGTATGATTTTCCTGATGTTGAATGGTATAATGATGCAATAATAACTTTTAAATCTTCATTAATTACTGCGGACACTTCAAAATTTAGTTCTTCACACAGTGCACTAGTGTCAAGTTTTTTGGTGTTAGTATCGTTACGGGCAAAAATAAGTGTTCCGCCCCTTCTTTGTACCACTCGGCTGTATACCGCTGCGCAGTAAAAGCCTGTGGGAAAAGAAAATTCTGATTCGTTCTCATTTAGCCAGTGCTCTGAAATACAGATAAAACGTATTTTATTATTATTTGGTTAATAGACTTTCTAGGGCTAATCACTGTAGCATATCAAGATTAATTTAAAGACCATCAGCACTATTTAAGAACATAATTATTTTAGCATTTAGGTATCAATTGAAAGAAATAAAACTCACAATATGAAACGGATTTTTAAACTACATATATCATGAAAGAAATATAACCTAGTTATGTAAAACAATATTAATAATAATAGTAATATGTAATGCAATTATCACATGCTAAATCTTGAATTGAAAACACTAATCTAAAATATAAACTTTATCAAAACTAATAAATTTTCTATACAGATTTATCTTAGAACTTACCCTAGGTAAACTCTCTTATCATGTCTATATTTGCGGCTGCTCATATCACCATGATCTCTGATAATCTTTCTTATGTGTTCTGGAGGCATGTCTTCTTTTTGTGCATCGACAAAACCAAATTTCCTCTTCTCAGAAAATCTCTTGGACTGAAGTTGTTGCCATTTTTGAGCTGTTAACAAACCAAACATAATTGAAGATTTCAATTCACCAGTTCCAATTAAATTAACTTAAAAAGGCAAATGGCATAATTAACAATTTAATTAGAATGTACTTGTTTTCTCCAGATTACATACCAGTGATGATGTTATACCATTCAGTAACAAGTTAAAGACCTCAAACAATGATGCATTAGAATAAACTTTACTTACCTTTCTCTTGAAGCTTCTCTTCAGTTAGAACTTCTGGCTGTTTGGGTAAGGGCATGGGCACAGGTACTGGCTGCTGGGCCTGTTGTAGTTGATGCACTGCCTGCATCTGAGCATGAGCATGGGCTGCCTGTGCCTGGGCCACAACCTGTGCCTGAGCATGGGCCTGGGCATGGGCCTGGGCGTGGGCTTGTGCTGCTGCAATTTGAGCATGTGCCTGCTGCTGTACCATCATCGATGCCCAGGGATTGGGCCCCAGAATGTATGGCGGAATCGCCATTTCGCAGTATAGATGCTGCTATCTGAAAATACTTTGATATTAATAAACTGAGAATATTGAAAGACCAAACAAAACATTATGAAAGTTATTGTTCAGACAAAAATTGACTTGCATAGACAACAGCTGTGATATACACAACAATTGCTGGGAAAGTCAATTTACTTGTAATGGTACACAAAGTTGGTCTCCCTGCTAAAATTCTCTCCTTTCTTGCTAATGTTTCCACCCTGATACGCCTTATCTTATGCCTACTCAGCATAGGCAGATATTTCTTCCCCTACCCCTGATTTCTCCTAGTTTCCTATATCGACTGACTAATTGGGATATAATATAGCCTTAATTTCGGGTACCGTAAAACCGTCTTGACCCGGACAGGGGTGGTTGACCCGGACGGCCCTGCCGCGATCGTTAAAAATAATTCTTGTGAAATCACTAGTCAACATAACCTTTTACAACAGATCACATTTGAATTGTTATGAAACGTACAAAAGAACTGTATAATCACTGTAACTGTCATTGGTTTAGTTATTATTCTCTACCAGTATGACCAACATAATGTTATGACAGCAAAAAAAAAATTTTGTCTGGCTAAGACATATAACATCGAAAGTAAGATATTTAATCGAAACTGAACGATGTTATTCGATTCCCTACTTTATCGCAGCCAACATATCGATGGTTTTATGATTTAATTCATTACAGAAAAAAAAATATTCGACTTAAACAAATTCCATTCTTGACTCGGACACACCGACTGCCGATATTCTTAGCGCCAATTTCGCTGTCACGACTTTACCCGCCAATTCTCCACTTCAGTACATCATTGTGTTAACCTAACATTTTCGTTTGCACAGTGTATTCTTCCCGTACTGGTGTTTATCCTATTTATGTTTAGTTTTCAGTGATTATTATTATCCTTTATAAGTTAACTTAATTCAGTTTTAAAGTGAACTAGTGAATATGAGTGCCGCTAAAGAAAGACTAGAACTAATTAACAAAGCCGTACAGGAAATAAAAGACAAAAAACTTTCACTGAGAGCTGCTGCTAAAAAGTACAATCTCCCTAAATCCACATTAAGTGACCACTCATCCGGGAAATATACAGGATCTCACGGTAAAAAACCAGTGTTCAATGATACCGAGGAGGATGTAATATGTGCTCACATTGAAAAGGTTGCGGAATGGGGATTTCCGTTCTCTAGGTTAGATTTAAGATTAGTTGTTAGGTTATATTTAGAAAAAGAAGGACGTATTATCCCATTGTTCAGAAACAACATTCCAGGCGAAGAGTGGGTAAATGGGTTTTTGAGCAGACATCCACAACTAAGACTCCGGATGAGCCGGAATATCACATTCAGGAGGGCAAAAGTGAACCATGATGACATTTCAACATTTTTTGACAACTTAAAATCCACTACTGATGGAATACCTGCCTCTCATATCCTGAACTATGATGAGACCAACCTTAGTGATGATCCGGGCTCGGAGAAATGTATTTTTAAAAGGGGCACAAAATACCCCGAAAGAATCATGAATTCGTCCAAAAGTGCCGTATCAATCATGTTTGCTGGCACTGCTTCTGGTGGCTTTATGACACTTGGGTCATGGGAGGCCCACCTGGAGCAAGATACAACCGATCGAAGACTGGGTGGATTGACGAGGCCACATTTAGCGATTGGTTTAAAACCATAGTTTTGCCATGGGCAAAGAATAAGGAGGGGACAAAGGTCATGTTAGGTGACAACTTGTCAACCCACTTTTCAAGTGAAGTGTTGAGATTGTGTGGAGAACACAACATAAAATTCGCCTGCTTGCCTCCAAATGCAACGCATTTGTTGCAGCCACTTGATGTAGCCTTTTTTAGGCCTTTAAAAGGTGCTTGGAGACAGACCTTACTTGAGTGGAAGTTAGAAGCTGACCGGAGGTTAACATCTGTTCCAAAGCATGTATTTCCTCTACTTTTAAGTAAGCTTTGTGAGACGATCTCCAACAACCAATCAAAGAACTTGCAATCTGGTTTCCGGACTTGTGGTATAATTCCACATGATCCTCAGCAAGTTCTGAAGAAGCTCCCCAAAGATCAAAAAAACCACACTGAAGAATCTCCAACAAAAAAGTGTAAAAGTTTAGTTGGTGAAGCTGTCCTTGAATTCCTTTCCAAGAAACGACACGGGACATTGTCTCAGAAAGTGCCTAGGAAGAAAAAAAATCAACGTTTCGCCAGGCCTGAGTATTTCCGTTCAGGACATTGATGGAGAAGGAAATATAGCAGGCCCTTCTACCAGCTGCCAAGACAAGTGTCCATCACGAAAGAGGTTAAGATACAACTCTAGTTCAAGTGAAGATGGACATTTTTCATTAAAAGATTCGTCCGATGAGTTTCACTTGTCAGAACCTGAAGGCCCGGTCGAAAATGACACAGAATTAGTTTTTAAAGACCCTTGTGTTGGTGACTGGCTTCTAATTAAATTCCCGGGGAAGAAAACTATCAAACATTATGTTGGTGTGGTTGAAGATGTTGCTCCTGGCCAAGGACTTCACATTAAGTTTGTCAGAAATGTGGGAAACTTCATTTTTAAGTGGCCTGAACCAGAGGACAAATCTATTGTCGACTACGACCAAGTCGAGAGAAACGTTGGACTGCCAACTTTCAATTATAAAAATGATAGATTAGTATCTATTAAGTTCAAATGTAGTTTTGATGCATATAATGTCCAGTAATTAAAATGTAAAACTCCTTTGTTGTTTACCTATATGTAGTAACGTGTTCATTTTAAACAATAAATTTTATACTCTTTGTATCAGACCTCAATTTTTTTTATTCTCCTTGTCATCAGACCAAATGTTTTCAGATCGTTTTCTAACCAATTAGTAATGTTGTAAACAAGCTGATATCTTCATTTATGTGTCCGGGATCGGACGTAGGAGGTTAGTTCACATTTTATAATGCATTTATACGTAGTGTCCGGGTCAACAACGTTTTGCCTGGTTGACCCGGACACTTTTCAATTATTTTTTTTAAATTATTTTGCATTCTGGATAATGTAAATAACACATCAATACAATAATAAAGAACTAATTAATAATATCTTAAACGTTTCATAGTAATACATTAAAAATTAAACACGTAATGCTGTAAAAACAATAATAAGTGTCCGGGTCAAGACGGTTTTACGGTAAGCATTTTATAATATTGAAAGCAATATATGGTTCGTAAACACCTAAAAATTCATTGTAGAAATGAAAGAAGGCTACTCTGCTTAGTAAACCATAGAATGGGTGGTTATTTTAACCTGTAGTGTCAGATATTTTGGAGCTTCGAGCAGAATCTTAAAAAAAAAGAATACCACAAATCCAAATGAGGAACAATAAACATGATGTTACATACTATTTTTCTAAGAATGAAACCAAGAATAATGTCTGCCATACCAAATTAAAGTTTTTTAAAAAATATGCTAGATTTTTTATAATATAAAAAAGTCTAACTTTTGGAACGGACCAAAATTATTAAATAAAGTTGTTGAGAGAAAATCACGTGACAAACAGGAAAGTTTCCGAGTGGCCGGGCGGATCACGTGACCTATAGGACGGCTTCGATTGACCGCCAGACGTAAAAAAACAAACCCACATGGACAAGGAATAATTAGTGAAATTATTGACATGGCGTGCGATGGTTCTTGTCACACGCTAAAAAGACCCTAGCTTGCCTACTCAAAATTCAGATCATGCGATGCTTGCCCGCTGCTTGCTCTTTTAGAAAAAAAATTAACTCGAGCTTGCAAAGTCCAAGCCCAGATCACGCCATGACTGCTTACACACACAAAACTCAGACAGAACTAACACAGGTTTCATTACAGGCAAAAGATAAGCGGTGCGCGTTTATCACTGATAAGACGAGTTTATACTAGAAGCAGTACCTGGACTACTGCCCTACGAACTAACAACACCAAAAAAACTAATAAATGCACTGTCAGTCAGGTTTTTTTTATTTTATTTTTTCAAATTTTTTTGGGGGGGAGTAAACAGCTACGGCGATAATCAGAACTATTTTTTTTCGGTGAAATTACGTTAACCTGTGTTAGTATGCAAAAACTTACGGCGATCGGAGCGGTAGTCGCTGATCTTAAGATTTACCTATTTAAAATTGCTTTGGAAATAAATTCAAAACTAAAATAATGTGTTTTGTTATTCGCTAATGGCGGCAAGAACAGTGACGTAGGTGTTTTTTGTTTCACAAGCAATCACTTTTATCCTTGAAAATACAGTAAGTAAATGTTGTTTTGTTGTATTTATATAAATTATATATTATATTACAATTTGTAAATTATATTAATATTGATACATTAATTTCTAACATTAAAAATTAGCAAAACTAGGCCTATATTGTTCTTTGAAATATCTATTACGTTAATTGTTCCGACATTTTGCTTTCAGTCTTTTGGATGGTCATGAATATCGATGATTCACATCATTCGATAATCATAATCCGATTGTGTTGGTTGGCCGCTTATTATACTGCAGCCATAAAAGATAAATCTGTGGTATCCAATTGAAATTGAATCAAATTTTTATGTAGGTTTAGTAAAACACATGTTAAAATACATGAACCAAACTAAATAAAATGTGATAATATGGATGGATATGTTATATGAAAGTTTTGATTGAAAGAAATATTTTGTATAGCACTCCAGAAACATAGCCCTACTAAGCATAGATTTAAGAAGTTGGTTTACCCTAACTTACATCATTTTCTGTAACATGAGTAAAGTAGTTACCAACAAAAATTGGAATAACCTATTCATAGACTACAAAGCCATCATACGATTCTCAGAAATATAGGACTAATTCTAAACACCATATTACCTACAAGTGTTACTAGTATAGCCAACTGTAGTCTGATGTTGCTTTCACTTCTTTATCTCTTTATTCATGATTGTTGATTAATGTTCTCACACCTCCATTGATTATAAGAAAAATATATAGGCTGTTAGCTAAAGTTTTCTGAAGGTTAGATCGTTGCTTTTAATTAAAACGAGTAGCTTACAGAATAGACTGCTCGTCTAGGCTAAACCATGTCTCTCCATCCTAAAGAACAAAACATACCTTATACATACATCATCAAATTTACAAAAATACAACATTACTATTATTTTCTACGTTTTAATTAATATGGTACTCACCCCCGTGTTAAAATGATGTTTAATTACTCGATAGTTAATTCTTACTCTGTAAACGCACTCAAAACGTTACGTTCACAACACACCGACTATTGAGATTGCGAGTTGAGTTGCGACATCGATGCGACCGACGCCATTACGGTTCATAGAGGTATAACAATATTTTCAATACACTTCAAACGTGATCTAGAACAGAGAGGACTTTTTCTTACTTGTACAAGTACTATAATTCGATTGTCGGCGATCACATAAGACAAATGGAAGAAGTAGTACGCATGGAGCATGGACGAAAGTAATGGGCGTGGAGCATGTACTTCCAGATATACGCACTTTTTTAAATGTTTTTATAATAACTTAGGCTAAGTTGAAACCCTATGCTGTTGCGCACTAATTTGGTCGGCAACCATATGCTTCAGGGTAGATGACGCACCGTTTACTGATACTATTATTTAGCTGTTTAAAAAACTATATCTAAATAGATAACGGTGATAGATATAAAATCAGCCATTTCTGCTATAGATCAAAGTATGTTGTTTGATGTTGAAACCGATGCATCTGAGCATTCCATTGCTGCTAGCCTCTCGCTAAATGGACGTTCAGTAGCATTTTTCTCAAGAACCTTGACGTCAAGTGAACAAAGACACTCTGCAGTAGAAAAAGAAGCTTACGCTATCGTTGAAGCTTTGAAAAAGTGGCGACACTTTCTGATTGGTTGTCACTTTCGATTAATCACTGATCAGTAATCTGTCTCATTCATGTTTCACAATAGTCACCCTAGTAAAGTTTTAAACTAAAAGATGCTTAGATGGCGTTTAGAACTTGCATATTATAAATACTACATTGTTTACAGACCTGGTAAACAAAATAAGATAGTTGGCACACTGTTCGGAGTTTGTGGATCAACAGGCAACAACAAACTGTATCAACTCCATTGCTCAACTTTGTCATCCTAGGATTACTAGGATGGCCCACTGGGTAAGAAGTAGGAATCTGCCTTATTTTTGGAGGAAATAAAGATGACTGCTACACGTCCCATCTGCGCAGAAATAAAGCCTCGATTTTATAAATCCTAAGAAACAGTGTTAATAAAATGAACTGCTCCATTTGAAAGGTTGAACAAGGATTTTAAGGGCCCATTGCCAAAAGACCTCAAAAATAAATATTTATTGACAATTGTTGATGAAGTCTCGCGTTTTCCTATTGCTTATCCATGCCCCGACATAACACCGAGCACAGTAATAGAAAATTTAAGTGAACTGTTTTGTTTATTTGGATTACCCTCTTATATTCATACTGGCAGGGGCTCATCTTTCATGTAAAAAGATCTTATAAAGGCTTAAACTCTAAAGGCATAGTGACAAGTAGAACTACACCATATAATCCACAATTAAATGGCCAGATCGAACGTTACAACAGCATAATATGGAAGGCTATTACACTGTTGCTAAAAAATCGCAACAATTATGGAATGGGAGTATGTCTTAAATAATTCCTTACATTCTATTAGGTCTTTACTATCCAATGGTCGTACTAATAGATGTAAATCCCAATGCAACTATGCGTCTAAATAACGGAGATGAGAAGACAGTTTCCCTGAAACAGCTAGCACCGAAAGGAGGCAATGCCGCTGTACTATCAAAAGATAACACAGATCAATCTGTTTTGGTAGTGAACCAACCGGACACTCTCTGAAGAATCACAAATATCAAATCAGGAATTATATAAGATAGATGAGACAAGTAGCTCTCTGCTGGATCGTGATCGTCTTGCACCACTTACTCATTCATCTAAACTAAGTCATTCATACGCTCTGTCACAAAACATTGATTCCCCTCAACCAACAAAACAAATCCATAATTCTGACTACCCGCCTTTAAGACGAACTACTAGAAATATACATCTTCCAAAATACCTAGAAGACTATAAACCCCTAGGTATAGTCCTATAATGGAGGGGTGAATAATTAATCGATACAAACTATCATACGTATCCGTTTACATCACATGTGTTTTGTCAAAATTTATTTTATTATTCTGTATTGTCCAACTGTATTAATTTTCTATGGTTTATTTTGAGATGATTAAAAACGTTTATTCTGTTACTTTACTAACTAGGTTTTATTTCCCACTACAATTATCAAGTAGATTTACCTTACCGCAAAGTGGTTTGGTTGATCTTATAATCTTGAAAGATAACTACGACTGAACTTGGTAAGTTCTTTTTTGATTGTTAGGGTGTAATTGATGTAACGTTTATTGGATACAAAAATGGCGCTTTTGCAATTTTTCTTAACAATTTTTATTTTTAACGTTAAAGTATCTCTATATTTGAGTTGCCTGCTGTGCCTCATAACTGCATAATATATTATGTTCATACAGTTTTTAGAATAGTTTTATATAATAGTATCTCGTTCTTCAAACTGAGGTTTTTTATATCTGAGTAGGTAATGCATTGTATTCGTTTTTTTTTTAATTTAAGCTGCTGTCTGTCCAAATGTGGGATTTCCATGTAAGCCTTCTGTCTAAGTTACTTGGGGTAAATGAACGTCATTCAATTTAACTGGAGGACCTTAAACCTTACATTAATTGCACCTAAGCTCTGTTATAAATAATGAGATGCTCGAACACAATCTTTATGGACTAAAAAATTGCAGTATCATATGCGAAAGTTGCAGTTGTATGTTGTATGAGTATGTTCATTTTCTAGGAGGTCAGCGGTAAACAGTAAGTATAAAAATGGTCCAAGTACACTTCCTTCAGAAACTCCGGATTCTATTGAATGTAGCTGAGTAAGAACGTCTTGGTATTTTATTTGAAAAGATCGGTTTGAAAGGTCTGAATTTAGTATTAAAAATAGAGTGAGGCAAAAACTTCTTAATTTTGTGTAATATGCCACACCTTATCAAACGCTTGACTGACATCTAAAATGGTAGCCGAACAATAACTGTTATTTTCACTCCTGTATCATTTCAACTACTCTATGGACTTGTTCTATTGTTCCACGTTTTTGCCTATAACCAAACTGATGAGCAGGTACTACAGAGTCTCCACTAATTAATGATTTAGTCTTTTCAGGAGAAGCTTTTCAAACAGTTTTGTAATAATAGGTAAGAGGCTTATTGGTCTGTATGAGGTCAGTTGGATGAGGGGCTTCCCTGGTTTTGGTATGACAATTAGCTTGGCTCTTTTAAATTAAAAGGGGTGTGTCCTAGTCTCAGTATGGTGTTAAATAAGAATGTTAAGAATATAGTAGCTTTTCTTGGAAGTTCTTTCAATATTGTTTCGGTAATAGAGCCATAGCCAGGAGACTTATAAGGATTGAGATTGTGAGTTATAACTGAGCGAACTTCAGATGGTTTGAATTTTCGTAACAGGAAATCTAGTTGAAGTGAAGGATTTAAATATTCGTGTATTTCCTCTTCGTTGTTTACAAAGGCGTCATTTGATTTGACAACATTGGTGAAATATTCTGCAAATGCCGCAGAGTTTCCAACGTTACTTTTCACCCAGTTTCCATCAGTTTTTAAAATAGGGGAAATGGAAATTTTAGGCTGCTTAATTCTTTTAGTTACTTTCCATAGTCTGTAGCTTCGGTTGTTGAGAGAGACTATGTATACTCCTTAAACCACTGGTTTTTCAAATTAAACAATACTCTTTTTAGATGTTGAGCTGCTTTGTTGAAGTTTGCCTTATTATTTGGATTTCTACTGTTTTGCCATATTCTTATTAATTTTATTTTCTTAGCTAGTTTTTCTTGGTGTGGTTAGGTTAATATAACCCCATCTTGTCAACTTTTGAAGAATGGTGTAAGGGTGTAGCCTCTTTTGCAGAACATTGCAAACAATCAATAAAATAGTCTGTTGCATTTTCTAAATCCTCAACACTTTTCAACGAAATGTTCAAATTCAAATTTTCATTAATGAATCACGAAATCGAATCCAGTTAGTAAATTTGTTGTAACGGTTGACTTGACTTTTTTTAAATACTTCTGTGCTTAAATCAAGTATAATTGGCGAATGATCAGAAGACAGATGAAGGCAGAATTTGATATCAGTGTATATAGTTTTTATTAATACCTTTTGTAGCAAAAAAAAATCGAACAAATCTGGAATTTTTCTCATATTAGTTGGCCAGTATGTAGGTTTACCCGTAGAAAAATGATTGTAATGATTATCATTTAGAGCCTTTAATAGTGTCGTCGTCTTCTAGGAGTGGCCAATCGAGAACCTCGTTCATGGTGTTTCGCGTTGTAATCACCTCCTGCTATAAATTTATTTCCCAATGTAGTGGAAAAACTGTTCCAATGTTTTTGGTTATAAAATGTCTGGGAGGACAACACATTGCTGAAAATGTAATAGGGCCTAACCAATCTTCAAGAACAATGCTGGAAGCTTGAAGCTGATTCTCTCTAATGCTGGGTAGTTCATAATGTTTAATTGTGTATTTTACTAAAATGTGTTTACACCCATGGGCTTTGTTGCCAGGATTATTGGTATAGTATAATGTGTATAGGAATTTTAAAATAACTTCTGTCTGTGAAATGAGTTTCTGAAATAAGTAAGACGTCTAAATTATGTTTGGTTATAAATAACTGGGCTTCTTGACTATGATGAGTCAAACAGTTAGAATTCCATAAAGCGATTTTGAGAAGAATATTCATTTTAGACGAGGAACAGTAGTCAGCATATTAAGTAACGTAGACTACTAATCTGTTCTGTTTGTTTCGATAAAATATTTTCAACTTGTTCAAAAGATTTTTGAATTATGTTGAACAACCTTTCAGATTCATCTATGTGTCCGTTAGATTCTTGTTCCCAGAAAGAAACCTGTAATTTCTGTTATTATTCTGTACAGCTTGAGCGAAGGTTACCCCTTCAGTAACTAAACTAATATGAGATGACTGGTTTTGTTTAACATTAGTAGGGTTGTTTCGTCTAGAATGATCCTGATCGGTTTCAAAAGTCTTCTTTCTAAGGGTAGGGAATAGTTTGTTTTGTATTTCTATATACACAGGACAACCTTTGTAGCTAGCGGGATGCTCACAAGAGCACAAAAAGCAAGAAGGGGGTATTGTTGAAGGTTTATTGCAAACCTTTGTATCATGATCTTGGGAACATTTAACACAACGAAATGTATTTTGACAATATGATTTGGTGTGTCCATAACGTTCACATTGAACAAGTTCCATCTCTTTATTAGGTGGTTCAAATAAAACTTTAGCGTTTAGTAATTTGAATTTGAGATATTTCTTCATTACGATAACAAGGCTTCAAATCAATAAAAAAAGACATTGGTTTATTTGTGATTCTATTTCTTACATTGCTCAGATTTCTTACTTTGTGGGCGTTTTCTTCTATCGCTATTTTTAGGTCTTCAATAGAAATAGAGTAGGTAATGCATATTCTCCAGCACAACTCCATAAGCTCGTTCTTGCTTTAACTGTTAAGTATATGAAAACTGACGTTCAAGTCTGTGAGTGACTATTTTCCAGTAAGCGGCAGGAGATGATGGAAAAAGTTTAATTTGTCTTTATTAAGACGTACGAGTATTCAGTTTTACTTACCATTTAATCTAGGGATTTGTTCATCGGTGAAACATTTTCCACTCCTGGAAAAATATGGGGGGAGGGGTGGCTTTAAATCTCTTATTTGTTATAGTGACGATATCTTCACCCATCGAATTTTCTTTGTTAGAATATAGTAATTTATAGCTATTACTGAGTCGAATAGTGTCATAATTTCTTTTTCCAGTAACCTTAATTAAACAATGGCGCTTGAGTCCATGGTCTGGCGAAGTATTAATATTTCTTTTAGTGTTTATTGGCTTGACTGTTTGCCAATTCGTTATTAGAAATATAACCATCCGATAATTATGTCCTAACGTATTGTCCTAAAAATTATGTCCTAAAAATGTACTGATTTAATTCCAATACGTTAGAGTTCTTCCTAAATGAGGAAATGTAATTATGATCATGTTCATGAGCGTTCTGTTCCATAATGGAAGAAAGATAAACAAACAAGTCCTTAACCTAAACAAAAATAAACGGAATATGTGAAACCAAGGAATGTTCACAATTGAAGCTACTCTAACGCACTGCCTTTACATGATTAATTCATCTCGCTTTAACAAATCAAAACACAAATGTATACAACGTAAATAAAATCAAACAAGTAATTAAAAAATGAACGTGTATGTGTTGCTACTCTCGCAACAATATGTCAAGTGTAGGAAGAACTGGAAGATTTAACTTTTATTATAACATTCGTTATTCTGAATGAATGTTGTCACATTATACACAGAACAACTATCACGTATGAGATAAATTAAGTAGGAAAGAACATTATTGGGGTCACTTCATTCGAAGACACCATTTACAATTAGAATTCCTGTGTACTAAAGGGAGTAGACCTTGTTGGGCTTGTGGAGGACAATAATTTCGACATACTTCAGCAAATTTTTGGAAAATACTCAAGTGAAATACAAGCATTGAAATTTGATGCCAGTATTAAATAAGAGCTTCGTGTAATAAAAACTTTAAGATTAAATCCGGTATTAAATCATTCCCAGGAAACTTTTTGTTTGGAAGCACCTAGATAAAACTTTCTATTTAGATGGTGATGTATATTTTATAGCCTGCTCAACACCGCTAGGAGTTGCATTCAAAAATTCGACGATGTTCTCGTTACTTTATGAGTCAGCTACTGCGTTAGGACTGGACGCTTGTTCAAAATGGTCAGCAAATGCTTGCACTTCTGTATATCACTCTCATATATCAAACAGTTTTTTAAGAAGTGGTACAATTGTAGGAAATTGCAAGCGTTTTTTTGCAGCCCATATATTCGAATCACTAGGATCTGTATCGGATACTATGGAATTGTACGAGTTAATCCGATATTCATCGAATTTACGATTTACCATACGAGTAAGTTCGTTCAATCGTTGTTTAAAACAGGGATGTCAACATCTCTGCCATTGACGACTCACTTTGTTTTTGTTTTAATCAATCGTGTCATCAATCATTTCTCAATGTGGATTTGTATACTATGTACTGTGTTTTTCAGACTGTAAAAGCATATTTTTGTAATTACATTACTACATAAGTCTAATCAATTTCAATTATTAAACCTACACAGCCAACTAAAGTGATCCCACCATAATTATGAATATCAATAGCCAATACAACCTATTCAAAAACGTAAAAATTGTGCAAAATATCACTGTTATGCTTCTTCATTTTCAAAAATTTGATATTTTCCGGGGGAGCCCTCAATTTTGTCTGGACCCCCCCCCATTTATGTCCTAGATACGTTCTTGTACTGAGGGTTCTTGGCACTTGAATGTTTGTAAGAACTTGTAGGTATTGAATTTATAGATATTGTAACTAACCACGTACTTCAACCCCGTTTAAAAGCTGACAGAGCTAGTGTCTTGCTGGTTTACGTAACTAAAATTGTAAGCCTACATTGCAGTATGGCTTTTACTAATTATATCAATTATCTTGCCTAGCATTAAAATTTCTTTGGGGGAATATGAACAAATTATCCAAAATCGAGAATCAAAATCTAATTCTTGGACATATCTAAGGGAAGTCGTGGGCCTCAAGCCTCCCCTCCCTGAAATTTTGAAAGGTATACATTAAAATTGCACGCAATAGCTTTTTGAGCTAAAACACATTTATGAGGTCTTAAAGCTTCCAGTGGGAATATTCCTGGGTCTCTACGTTTTTATGGTATTTTATGCTTCCTATCCACCTAGTGTATAAACCACGCTCCCCCCGAAATATTTTTCTATATACGCCACTGGTATGTAAAACCAGAATTTATTCTTGTAGGTCTCACGTAATTCTATTCTCTGAAAACTGTGCAATTATTTTTTTCTGATTTAGTTTAAATCTGTTCTAAATGTACAATATCTTGAGTTATTAGTGTCCAGCAAGAGCAGAGGGTTACCATTCTTGGGCAAGTTTTCATTTTATACTTTACGGTCACATCAAATTAACAAGAGGCTATTAGAAATATAAATAATTCTTCCATGATATGATATTTTAACTGCCAGAAGAGATTGATAGTGTTACCGATCTAGTTGACTATCACCTGAAGAAGAGGATAGATTTCAATTTTTGAAACGTAGTTTTATGGAAAATGTCCGAAATACTATTGTTCTTTAAAACCTTCCATCATCAATAACAAACTTCCAACAAAGAGTAGTTGATTATGGTAAAACGTGGTATGATGGCACACACTAAAGTTTGACATAATCAGGTATATTTAAGAAGACTCGTATTAATAGTAAAAAACGTTTATTGCAATATCATACAAAAATCTTGGCATTACACTTAGTACATGTGTATTTGTACCTAATGGCAAATAATCTACTACAAGATCAGGCACTTTATAGCATATTTCCAGAATTGTTGAATAAAATACTTGTCTCTAAAATATAAAAATTTCAAATTAATTTTAAAACATCCGATTCCATTGAGTTTTAAGATTCGAATTAATTTATTTGAAGAAAATTTTTGTCTTATCACAAGTACTAAACTCAACACTTCTGTAGTTTAGGCGATAAACACACTTGTACGACAGTCCAGTTAAGTAAGCCTAAGCCTCCCGAAGTGCGAGTTTTGCATTTGGTAGGCTTCGGTTGAGCACGAGATTGGTCAGCTGTTGAGATGATCATTCGGTATGGTAGGGTTAAGGAAATGTGAGGGAAGGCTTCATGAGATCTACAGCTGACCACTGAAGAGATGAGGTTTTATGGGTAGAGACGTCAGCATTACCGACGACTCCCGATAGGACTCGCGTTGTCCTCGAACGTTATGGTGGGTACAAAGCCACTCTCCCCGTCCACGTAGTAGGTGACAGTCATCAACCTCTTGTCAGGTAACCAGACGTAGTACTTGCCCTCCACCCTCCCGGACTCGTCACCCTTCTCCTCCTTCCCATGGTAGAGCTCTGACTCTGCGTCCTCCACTTTGTACTCGTACATGAACTGCAACAGAACAACGCGTCAGATGGTTCGGATATCAATGGCGTAAATGGAAACCAACCACTGAAACAGTGGAATGATTTGACAAGAATAAGTTGTTAGGGATGATCGTTGGTGTCCAGATACAGACTTTCAGTTAACCAAACCCTTATCCGCAATAGAGATAGATGTGGAAAAACAATTTGATCTTTGACTTCTGTCTGCCTCTTTGTCCATTTTTTAAATATATTCTGTTCTTGGTCTCTTTTATTGTGTGACTATGTTATCGAACAGAATAATTCGGAGTGACGTTTCATTATAAGGTTAACATCACTGATAAAAATTGCAATGCTCACAGACATTATTTGAACGTAAGCTATCTCTAACTCAGATACAAATGTGACTACTTAGGGCTTACACCTTGTGATCACCAATGTTCCTACTGGTTTGAAAGTCTTGTTTCACCAAAGTCAGTTTTCTATAAAAGAGAATTCTTATGACTTTTGAAAAATACAATACAAATGATACGGAGTCAGGATATTTACGATATTAAAAGCTATACCATATGTAATCAACAAGCTGTATTCTTTACCAATACCACGATTGCTATACTTGAACCTTATGATATGGATTGTAAAAAGAGCCAGTAAGACATTATAACATGTGTATACTTTAGTTATATTGTAATCAGGCAAATATTTGCGGTAGGTGTGATGTATTAAAACTTACAGGCATGGGAGCTTCTCCTTCAGCAGGTCCTGGAGGGTCACTTGTGGGAGCTTCCTGGGGAGCAGAGTACACTAGCGCTACCGTGGTCGCCACCACAACTACAACAAGACTTGAGTACCTCGAGACTTGCATCTGGAACAATCAATAACGATTATTGACGTGACAGGCTCGTCAATGTGTACTGTTGGAGATCATGAGCTTCAGGGAGTGATGGATAGGATGTGCGACGGAAAAAGTTTCTCAATGAAGGCCACTGACTGACTTCATTGATTCTTGGAAAAACGTTCAGGTAAACAAACTCGGTGACACTCTCAGTAATACTTTGGGATACATCATTGTCCTTGTAAATGTCTCTAATGGTGTCCATCAAGTACCCCTTCCATTGCTGCTGAAAACAGATTTTGAAAATGGTACAGCGGGTGTGGAGACATGGATTTAATCAAATCTTACCGTTTGGATAAGGGTCCCTTTCATTCCCTAACAGTAAAAAAATAAAATAAAAAGCTGTTTAAATATCAAACGCGTTATTGAAGAAGAAACTGTTATTAACTTCGCAAAAATAAAAATGGCTACACAACGTTGTTTGTAGAAGCGGGATAAAACTTAAGAATTAAAAAAGAAAAAAAAGAAATAACAAACGAAAGACTAAAAGCATTATTGGTTGCAAACTGTACCAAGTAAGATACTATTTCCTAGGTTCAGAAAACTGATATTTTGTTTAGAACAATCGTTATAACTAGACGGTTAAATAAAAAAAATCACTCGCACTTTCAATCGCATAAGGAATTACGTAAGTTACTATTCATGTTTTAATTTCAAACTATTTTTTAATGAAGAAAATTGTTTCCAAGATAAATAAAAATTGTATATGTTAACTCTATCAGTGTTTCTATATTTTATATATTTATATAAAACCTCAAAAGTAAAACTACGAGGTTGAACTATTTGTGTGCAGACATTTCGGCGAACCCCTCTTTGTACACGTCATTGATATATATACGACATCACTAAGCTAATCAGGTTTCCTTACCAAACATTTTATTTGGAAATTACGAGAACTGAAAACAAATCCACAAATCTAGTCAGTTTTCGCAGAGCACTTTGCAAATTCTGCAGAAGACAATTTGGGAAGTCCTAAGCCATAAGTGCAGTGGTAATCTAAATGGCTGTGGCGAGGGAGGTGGAAACAACACAATGATAATCAAACGTGATAGCTTCAGTTGCCACAGAGATAGGTCTGTGTGGTGAAGCAACCCATTGTTAGTAGCTTCTGGTACACAGCCAGCCAGCACAGATAGCGTGTTGTCGCAAGTCACTACGAGACCGGAGGTAATAGGAAGAGTATTTTGTCTGTAGCTCAGCCATACGCCTCAAGCATCACGTTCTGGTCCACGTGTGGTCGAAGTTTCGTGTTTCCATCGACACGGCAGCACGAGCGGTGTCGACATAAAATAGGCTACTCACAATATTTTGTGAAGTAATACGGAGACGCTTCTGAAAGAATCACATAATTCGGACATTTGTCATCCTGTTATCCTTTCAATCAGCCATCGTCACTGGTAAACTCTAAACAAGAACACGTATTTGTTGAAGAAAAATCGTCAATAAATTAAACAGTGATAAAATAGTAAAAATAAAAACATATGAACTGTCATTAATAATAAACACGTGGTTAAACTGTAACATTTAATCTTGCTCTAATAACAATATGTAGGATTCCTATGGAAGTCCAAAAGGAATTTAAGAGATTTATTTTAAACAAAGTGGCATATTTTGTACTTCAAAGTTGAGTAAGCCATCCTCAATCGTTTGGGCAGTTTTTAGATTTGCTCAAATAAATTCAGCTAATTTTCAGGTATCAAAGTGTTAACGTAAAACTTCGGAACGATTATGCTGTGGGAGATACAATTTGTGCAATTGTCGGTTAAGAATATTTAGTGAGCTCTGAATTGTAATACATTATGAAAATAAATTACTTTATTAGAATAATCGATCTTTTTATGTTTAGGGAATATGTAACAATCCAAATTATAAAACATTTACTACGGGAACAGGTTATACATGGATGCTGAATTAAAACATACCTGAAGTTTCTATAATAGGCATATTTTACCTAAAATTTGAACAATAGTAAAGATACGTTGAAGTATGACATATGAATGGAAATTTATATAAATTGAAAAATAGTATTTTCATGAACACTTTCATCGTTGGAACAAATCATTAAGGCATTATGAAAAGTGTTGAAATAGTCAAATACATTTGAATAAAAGTAAAAATTGGTCAAAGCTTAATAGTCAGGAGGAGCGTACTCGGCTTTGAAATACAAAAAGATACAAATGCCAATTTTTATCAAATAAATCCCTAAAATGTTATTTGGTCCTCCAAATGAATACTACATATTAGCTAGAGAAAGATCAAATGCAATGGTTTATCACGTATGTATTACTAATGCTAATGATGTTAATGAGATAATTTTCCTTTCTACTGCTGTAGTATTGCGTACTATTATGATAAATTCTCTACTTTGTTTAAAGTTTATTATTGATTATTGATAGTCGTTGATTGAAAGGATAACAGGAGAAAGATCAAATGTAATGTTTGATCACGTATGTATTACTAATGTTAATGAGATAATTTTCCTTTCTACTGCTGTAGTATTGTGTACTATTGTGATACATTCTCTACTTTGTTCAAAGTTTATTATTGATAGTCGTTGATTGAAAGGATAACAGGAGAAAGATCAAATGTAATGTTTGATCACGTATGTATTACTAATGTTAATGAGATAACTTTCCTTTCTACTGCTGTAGTATTGTGTACTATTGTGATACATTCTCTACTTTGTTCAAAGTTTATTATTGATATTATTATTGATGCGTCGTTGATTGAAACGATAACAGGAGAAAGATCAAATGTAATGTTTGATCACGTATGTATTACTAATGTTAAAGAGATAATTTTCCTTTCTACTGCTGTAATATTGTGTACTATTGTGATACATTCTCTACTTTGTTTAAAGTTTATTATTGATAGTCGTTGATTGAAAGGATAACAGGATTTCAGACTTTGGTACCTAATTCAAAGGTATATTTTCTCTCACACTTCAGTTATTATTTAAAACTAAGTTAAAGGAAATCATCGCAATTTTAGTTGTTAAAATCAAGAGTCAATAGTTGAGATAAACAAGATATAAAACAAATACGAAACTTTACTGTCAACAGAATAAAATTCAATTTACATATTTTGATCAAGTTTATAAGAAATCGCAAGTTCATATGAAAATATTGCTGTGTGTCTGATATATTAGATGTATTGTTTTTGAATGCAGTTGAATATTCAACACATTATCTAACACAAATAGTTGAATTTATTCATTGTAAATTTGAAGAGTCCGAGGAGTATTTAAACATAAATATACTTAGATCAAGTTGTAATTGATTTAAATTGTAATAGGGAGTAATATAGTAAAAAGTTTCATATTTTTTCGGAACAGTGCAGGAGTACGAGAATATTAAAATATATTAGGTTAAATTGTGAAATACATAATTAAATTCAGTTTTTTTATACTAATTTCATTATGCTATTAAGCGATCGGCTGTCTAATAATTAAGGGCGCATATTAGATGATATACTCAGTATTACAGTTGGAATTTTATACAAAATGCTGCTCACAGCCCTTTAAGATGTTTTTATGAAGATATGAAAAATAAAAAAAAGGTTTTATTACTATTAATGAAACGTTAAAAGGCGGCATCTTATTTCCAGGCCCTATAAAACGGACGAAGATAAGGATATGACAAATTTGTATAGTATGTTTATATCAGCTTTAGTGATTATATACAATTAAAAACTAAAAAATTAAGCATAACTAGAGGGTATGACTTTTTTATTGAAATATTCGATTTGATGCTTTTATTTCCGTAACAGTCATAAATTATTAAAACGCGTGTCATTCTCTGAAGCTATATCTTATGTACATACTGAAGTAAAAAAATAAAATTTTTATTTTCAGTTTTTTATTCGAATCTGACTAAAAATAGGCTTCTTTAAATAGCCATAATTCTTCGTTTGAAAAAATATTTATTTTGCAAGGAATTTATTTTAAATGAGTACGACTTTATAATTTAAACCTTATTCTGTTGTAACCCCTGAATTCCTCAAGCTTCTCTCAACCTCACCCGGATCTCATCTACCAAGATGGAGTATAGGCTGGTGGGTTGGTGACACTATTAGTTTAAGGTTAGAATATTTTTTTAGAAATTTTCAGTCACAACCTTTAAGATACCATATCAAAAGACAAGATAAACAGAACAAATGTTATTCAATTAGAAAAGGTTAGTTGTTCAAGTTAGAGTTTGAAACAGAAGTTTAGGGACATCTTATAATCAGACCTAAAGAACCATTGTTGCAGACAAGGGTATAGAATTATTACAGTATGAATATGAAAAAAGACTAGAGGGAGCGACCTATTATATATTTATATATAAAAACCGAATTTCTGTAAAAAAAGTATTAAAATCAACTCATCTTCTTAACTTATATTTTATTGATAAACTATAACACTTTTAAGTCATGATTGAATAAAACATGTCACTTCCTGAAGATATAACTCGTATACATGATGTAAAAATATCACATTTTAATTTTTAACAGTTGTTACTTGAACATGTTTACAACATTTCGTAAATTTCACAATTTTAACATCCTGTAATGCCTTGTGAAGACATTTTTTGCCTTCGGAGAAATTACCTTAAAATGACGACATTTAAAAAGAAATCAACAAATAAAATCAGAACCGAAAACTGCATCACCTTAAAGACACACCTCTGAGTTTGTAAAATGGGAAACGTTTTATAAGTAGATAGCTATCAAACAGCATTTTGACAAACATCTAACAAAATAAAATTACAATGGCGAGATGTATTGTTTTATGTTGTTCTTATTTGTCTAATTGTAGGGGAATCTACCGTTAATATAAACATCAATTCTTTTCCTTATAAAAACTTTTGTTAGTTATTAAACGAATTTTCGAACGTCAATTACTGATCGCGAGAGAAAAGAAGAGACCTGGATTCTGGCCTATCTGAAATTTGCAGGCGCTACTACTAGTATGTTGCCGCGCCTTGTTTCGTAATTCCATTATTGTTTCACTGTTCCATTGCTATGATAATCAATTCGCAGGGTTGGCTGTGGGGCGAAGCGCCTGAAATTACCGCGCGGCAACACACTAGTACACAGCTGTGCGCTGGCACGGGCCAGGTCTCTTCTTTTCTCTCGCCATCAGTATATACTGTAGATTAGTGACAAACAGCTACCGTGTAACCACGCGTTCAAGTCTCCTTGCTCTTTTACAAAGTATCTTAGTCCTTATTACGACACGAATATGTAATTTTTTAACACCACACTAAGTGATCATGAATTTAATTTATTTTCAAAATTATGTTGTTACAACTTTTTATTCTATAACCAAGAGTGAAATAAACAGGTTAAGAGCAGAAAATTTAGGGAGGTACAGTACCCACTGGAGGCCATCTTAATTTTAGTCTTTGAGAATAATTTTAAACCGTATGCGCTTTAATGGGGTTATTTGTAGTCATATACTCATGGAGGATGTCTCGTTTTAAAGATATAATTAATATGCATCCAAACGTTCTTTAGATGTTTCAGTATTGTTATTAGGTTTTCAAAAAATATCCATCTTTGCGTTATACTTTATCGTTTAAATGCATAAAAAATATAGACTACAAACATCGAAAAAAGAATTTCGATTCATATTAATTACATATTTAAAATCGCGCTACGATTAAAATAAGGGTGAAGAATTCCAACAAGTTTAACATTATTCTTATGGGAAAAAACTCAATGTCGAGTTTTAAATTTATTTTATGTAAATGCTTTCTACCTATATTCAATTATATTTATAAATAAAAAACATATTTTTATATTCGAAACCTGGATCCAACCTAGATTTATGGTACTATGAAAACAAATTTTAAATTAGATATAGTCAACTATGTGTTCCATATATTGTGTCTGTGTACCTAGTGAACCTGTAGCATATTGAACTTTAAATTAAATTTTTAAGTAAAAACGTATTTCTTGTGATTTTTTCTAAAGTATTTAAACGTTTAACATGGCGGATTAAAACTAAATTGGGAGTTTACAAATCCCAGTACATTCTATGATTTTTTAAATAAAATATTGAAACAAGTAATTTTTTTACAAATGTACACATATTAGAGTATCCATCCAACTTTTACTACCATTAAAAAAGATTAAATTTTCAAATAGCCGTAACGTAACTCAATTTATAACCGGGAAGGCATTATCGAGTGGTAATTCATGTTAAATGTATTGAAAAAGTAATATTTTTTTTAATTTTGACCATTTGTCTATCTCTAACAGTTTTTTAATGAGAAGTTAAAATGTAGATTAAAGTATACATGTTCTATTTTTAACGTTCGAAGTTAGCGATATCACTACTTTTTTCGTAAGTTGAAGTACCAGTACACGCGATTGTGCAGTAAAACATACTGTTGATGACACACTTTTCAGCCTTCTGATTAATAGCTCATTGAATGTGGAAGTATACTATTTATTTTCGCTGAAATCACGGTAAAAATATTACAGATTATTAATTTATCTGTTAAGGTTTATTTTTACACTCACTAACTAGTAACATAAATAAAATTTTAACATAAAAAAATCCTAAATTGTAGCACATGTTTCACAGCAGTCGTTCAAAATACCTCCTTTCTACTTTTAAGCACTTTTCTATTCTTTTTGAAAACTTATTACATTTTTCATCCATCTTAACAAATTGCAGAAAAGGTTATGATTTCCAAAATTAATCTTTGTTATCTAAACTCATTTGTTTTCAAAATACCTTTACCTTAATCGCCATTAGAAAAAATCCTAGGAACATTAAATAACTTCTATAATTTATTCAGTGACTTTCACAATGTAAGTATAATTTTAAGAAAGCGTTTAAATTCTATATTAAAGCTGTCAAAAACTGTTTTTAAACCACGTTAGAAAATATAAATTAGAGATTTACAATAAAAAAAGTTTGAATATTTACAAAATAGATTTTTCTGTGGCTACTTTAAAAAAAAGTCTAAATATTCTATTCAATATTTCCCTACAATTTTGATTTTGTGTTAGTTTTTTATGTTTGTTTTATCGTGATTAGACATACCTTGTGACGGTATCCAGGGAGAAGGCACAGACTGTCTCCTGATAGCCAATCCCCGTCTATATACTGCGGTCTGGACAAGGACGGTAGCGGTTAGACATACCCTCTCTCTCTCTCTCCCACACACGGTTTATCGCCTGGGTGGCTCATCTCCTGGCTTTCGTCACCCACTGTCGCACGTCGCCTCCCCTACCCGTGCGTAATATCACTCATGTAGCCTACCAAGGACACTTCTCTACAACCATTGTTTAAATGTCAGCCGAGATTTATCTATGGAAAATATTGCAGAATTAGTTGCTTAGTTGCTGCTAGTACTTGTAAAGCATGAGTTTATACGTAAAGTCATCCCAATTGTTAAACTAGATCAAGATGTAAGTAAAACATCTTGGAAGATACTGAAAATTTAAAAATGTTCATTATATACGCGAATATATGTTTTTATTATTGGATCCGAAATTCCAAAATAAATTATAGTAGTGTAATCTTTAATCGCTCTTCAACCTTTGATTCTATTCATGTTCTTCTTTAGTTCGCAAAATAATTGATTTTGCATAAACATAAATTTTAATGATCGACAGTAAATTCTCATACGTTAACCTATTGTCATACTTCAGCCATTCTATTAAAACGTATTTTTCAATTTTATTAAATGTTCTATCAAATTCAATTAATTGCACTTCCAGCTTGCCAAAGTGCTATTGAATTAATCTCATATTTGGTTATCTATATTTACATTTGACAACAATTTTTGTGACTGCGTCATGGAGAATTTATCTGTATTACCGACTGTCAGGAGTTTCCAAAAAAAGTGTTGGAAAAGAAGGAACCTTTCGTTTTCTGCAAGATAGTTACGGCTTATGATTTTTTATTTAATCAGTATTCCTTTTAGAACAAGATGAATTATTGTAGACCTCTTTCCGGCAAATACACAGTGAAGGTATTTTAGTTACGGAAAATTTTTGTATCTCATCATAGAAGAAATAAACTGAATGAGTTAATAATATTGTGTTCTTGAAAGGAAATGTTCCCGACTATTACATTTAAGCGATTGACGGACCCGATATTTATCCTGGTCAAAGGAGAGAGGTGAAGGTAGAACAAGGAGTAAGATAGTAATATTGAAGATGATCTAAAGTCTAAGTGGACTTCCCAAATCTATCTGTTTTGTGTGTCGGAAGGGCTGAGTAATCAAAATTAAGTCGTTTAAATAAATCACCACCTCGGCTTTGTTTCTAATCTCGATGAATTCAAACAAATGTCTAGTTGTGATTATTTGTTGTAAGTATTGTGTGTAGACAGGATTGATCCATTAAAAAATAAAATGGTACATTGAAAATGTCTTCTCTGCAGATGCAAGTATAAGGTGCTGGATCAACCGTTAAATCCACTTATATATTACAGTTCTCATTGTTGTATTAGACAAAATAAACAGAATATTTTAAAACGTGCCTTCACTAAGTACGTAGAAATAACTCGCAACAAGCTATTCAATAGTAGACATGAAAAATACCCGTATATTAAATTATATATTAAAAACACGTTATATTTTGGCTGAGCGTTTAGTCAGTTGCTGATGAACGAAATCCATATTTCTGAAATGAAATAATCCTATCGAAATAGTTGATCTGGAGGGTTTAAATTTGGTTTGACCTCGGGCGTCGCCGCCATAGGGGACATGGGGGACGCATCCCCCCAATATTTGAAAAGTCCTGCTTGTAGTTTTGTACCCCTACATTTTATAAGAAATTTAACAGCAGAACGAAGCAGCGCGAAGTTTTAGTGCTCTGCGAAAACTGAAACCTACCTAAAATCAACCAAGACTCAAAAAAGGTACAATCATGTTGCTGTTTGTTATGTTCACAAAGAAATATTGGACAAAATAGAAGAAAAAATGTTGCAAAACTGTTTATTTCAAAATGTGAAACTATGAGAAATGTTTTTTTATAATAAATAAACCACTTTCTTTGTTTGAAGGTTATTTTTGTTGTTTCACTTTGTTGTTTCAGTTCCAGTATACCTTCTTTAAGCAACGGGTAAATTTGGATTGTTATAATGTACTGTAAAGAGAGACAAGTCCACAATTATAAAGTTAATGTTTACATTGTGATGTGATAGACCACAGTTAATAACAATAGTGTGTGTAAAATAAAGCTTATTAAACCTGATAATAAGTTTATATGCATATTTGTATGAGTTTTCAATTGTATTTTTAGAAATATTTTCAGACCAAAAATTGTTTGTAAAAACCCTTATTGTAGAAATGTAATATTTTAGGTTAAAATTAGTTTTCAAACGCCATTTCAAGATCACAATGTTTCAATAAGTCTCCGGGGGAAGACACGCCACATGTTCCGGGAGAGTACCCCCGAACCCCCTATTCGTCCCCCCCAAAGTTTTGATGCTGACGACGCGGATAGGTTTGACACTCATTGGTAGTAAACAAACAATGGTCAATGGGGAGTCTTAATTTCTTTGTATCAAAAAGTAACTGGTTATACTGTAATGGGCAACCATGTTAGCAACGAGTAAAACATAGTAGTACAACAGTAGTAAAACAAATTATTAAACAGAGTACATAGTGATAATACTTAATTGTTAAAGTTATCAAGACATACAATTGCTGGACTGGTTGGTTTCGTACAAAGGTTTCATCCTCTGCCACCTGAAAAACAAGTCACTGTATAATGCAGTTTTATTTATTTACATGGGTTTGCAGACGCAAGTGATCTTTGCATCTTTTACAAGGAAATAAAAAAAAGGATTTACAAGGAAATAATACTGAAAATGTATCAATTTTAAAATGCCTTTAAACCATATTTTTATGTTTAAAAGCAACCTAATTTGCTAAACATTCAGCGCAAGCTCTTCTATCAGTTGATTAATAAAGCAGATGTATGTACTTATACGTGTACATATAACAGGAGTACGTTTGTGTAAGGTATCAAGAAGTTTACTTTGAGGGTTGGAATTAGGTTTGAAACTCCACCTGTAATACATTAATATCAAGATTGAAAATGGCAAACATCGGTCTAATATATTGTCCAATATGGGGCGAATGGATGCCTTCCACGCTGAACCGAAATCTGGCTTACATTTAGTAGTTTAATGTACTTTGTAAGCTATTATTTAGAAGAAAATTTAAAGAAAATATTATCATGGCACGTGAAGTATATCAGTATCCAAAATTCTCTGAAGTATGGGAGAAAGTTTAGTAATATGTTGATAATCTAAACCTCCTAGGAAGGCTGCGACTGTTATTGTTGCGTATAATATCAATTAAAAGTGGACATTAGAGATGTTAAATATGTAAACGTAATAACATTAAAGATGTGACAGTATATTTACGCGATTGAGGAAAATAAAGTGTGGGTTCTTGGAATTCTGAGGAAGCGATATGCAACATAAGGAAACAAAATTATAAATTTCAAATAATGAATAGGCCTATTCTTTGTTTAAACTTTGTTGTTGGCGATGGATGATTTCAAAATTGGAACCTATCCTCTTTCTTCATCAGGTGTAAATCATGAGGTGTCATCAGGGTTTTAACACCTGTGAAAAGGGTAGATTCCAATCCTCGGAATCGTAGTGTTCTATTTTTGTAACATATTACAATAGAGACTGTCTACAGTCTTATTATTCTTTCATTACAGTTCGTGGCGGGAAGTAAATAATTTGTGTTCCCAAATATTTATTCAAGGATAATATTAACCTACTTAAATGAATAAATTATGAGTTGTTGCCGTGGTAATTCTATACATTAATAGTCTTATGAATTAAAAAAAAACTCTTGAATGGTAAAATAATAGGCTACTAGTAAATTCCAATGTTTATATAAAATGGTTCACTTTTTTGTATTCATAGCAGCTCCAACATTCCACTTTGGTTTCTTATACTGCCATATGAATCCGGAGCAGAATTACGGATACGTTTCTGTGGTTTTACGAGTATGTAAAAACAAGGACCTTTGTGGTTTTCTCTAATGATCACAGGTACATAACCTAGAAGCAAAACACTCTTAATACCTGCCTAAGAAAACTGACCACGATAAGTGATATTAATTGCTTGGGCGTTAGCGATGTCTGTCCGCCAGATATCTCGAGAACAAATTTGCCTACGGACCTTTTTTAGAAAGTTTTTTTTAGAAAGTTTGCAAGGAGCTTCATTTCTATATAGGCAACAAAGAGTTTGATGATGGTGCATGTCACTCCATGGGATTACACTGAACGTTAGTGTAAATTGTTACATTGGTCTTGTAGGTAACCATGATGACAACGAGAAAATCTCAGGATAAACAAGGTAGGAGTACGCCACACCGCGTAGTGCGTAACAGCCTTCGCTCAGGTACATAGTTCATTCCTTATTCTCTAGATGGCCTACAGACAGACAGATGATCAGACAGACAAAAAATGTTTACAGGCCTCAGGCAGGCAAAAGTGTTTGAATGACGGTCAGTCAAATCCCATGGATGTGCATGCACCTTCATGGAACTAAGTCATGTCTACGTACTTTCATACAAAACTAAAAGTCTATACACGGAATTGTTCTCGAGTCTACTTATGGATAGTCACGCTTTGTAAAGGCTGAAGTTATATTACTTCTCAACAAATAAGACGTTGCCTATGTAGAAATTATTATATATGCAGAATTCCAAGACGTAAACAGGACACACAAGTAGATATATAGACAGACATACAGAAGAGGAGTTTTGCCAGAACCTTAGTGATTGCTAAGCAAAATATACATTTCATGTCTATAGATCTATTCTTTCTCGAGATATCACCCTGGTCATAGGCTATGCTAGTGCTCACCCAAATCCCAAGGAGGATCTCTAACTTCGTCGAACTCTAACCTTTCAACATACAAGTAATTTGATACAACGAAGTATCTAAGGAACCGATAAAATGTAACGAAAATCTTTCCATCCAATCCACCAAATTTGACTTGTTAAAATGTTATATGACTAAGCTCGGTCGGTTAACAAATTTGTTTATTCTAAAATCTTCTCGTTGTCATCATGGTTACCCATAAGGTCAATGTAAAAATGCTCCGTAATGCTCTGTTAAATCCCAAAGGTTTGGGACATCTACCATCGTCGAACTCAGTATTTCTTGTATAGAAATACATCCTTATGAAGAATTTCAAGTATTGCCAAAACAACCTAAATATGACTCTGAGGTCAGTTACTACGATGAGCCAACAGAATTCGCTAGTGTCTTGTAAATGGTAATTCCTAAGTCTGGCCGTAGGATCGCGCTGTTAACAGTGTTCAACTTTCTGTGTAACGAATCTAGTTTTCTGTTATAGTTGACACGTGGCTGAAGTAGCATTTAGTCTCTAATAAATTTTAGTGGATTTAAATATGCATTTTTAATCTTCAGTGAAGAGCCATTTTAAATACAAATTTCTCCAGTTATGACAAAAGTAATAACTTATTATGGAGAATAACTTTTTAGTAATACGGTCTAAAATTTTTATACTGTACTACTATGTACATTACCAATAGTTTGTGTTGTGAGTGTAGACTTTCTAGCTTCATAAACGCAAAATGTCTAGCTTTTGAAAGACCGCATAAATTCAAGATTCAGAGCAAATTAAGAATCAGTATCTTATTTGGTGTAAAGTTCCCGTTGAAGAAATTTAGAATTGCTGAGTGTTATTATTTAATTAGGTAGTAGAACAACGTACAGCTGTCCACATCAGAATATTTTGGGAATTTTTTAAGGTACTATGTTCATAGTATTCACTTATACTGACTTATATCGCTCGTGTGGCTGTATATAAATACTTTTATACTGGCAAGTAGTATTATTGTTGATATACCGTTAGTATTTTGTATTGTCAAACCCCAGGAACGTATCCGAGAGAGAGTAGGAGGAAACCTCATAATTAAGCATGTAAGCATCTAAATTAAATTGTATGAAAACCATTTTAAAGGTTTTGTTGAGACCTTTATGTATTAAAGTAAACAATTTTATAACTAATAATAGTGACCATAATTACCGGCTTTTCTCAATCACAGTTCTAGCCAGATATAAGTATAAAAGTGTTGAACAGTTAGGTACTTAACATTTATTACAAATCGTGTGTTTTTCTCAGAAAGACTAACTTATAGGTGGTGAAGTAGACCACGTGGAGCAGTTAACTTATATGTAAGAATAGGACAATTGAGTGCTTATTTTGTTGAAATCATTCAAATGGAGCTCACTTTTCACTTTAGGAATTCCGATCTTTCAACGAAGAACTAGGTAAAATTCTCGAAAGATTTAAGGGAAGGACGAACGTATCTTCTAAACTTTAAACTATTAAGTTAGATAACGTTTCTCAAATAGGATAGTGAAGAGAATTAATATAATTTGTAATTACTATTATTTAAGGAATTATGTAGCATAATAGCAATTAGAGTAAGATTTGGCAAGTAAAAGGCATTCATAGCTGAAACAAACCAAAGTAACTCTTCCAAATTCATAATTTTCAATACTTGTTAAGTTCTTCATATAATTTGTTAATATGTCAACATTATCAACTTTTAAACACGGCCGCTAGTCGTTCTTTTTCTTGTTGTTACTATGTATTTTTATTATACTCTGCTGAATTTTATAATTCTATGAAGGGATTTAAAAATCTTCAATTCAGTAATAGTTACTCAAATCAGTCAAACCTTGACAAGTTAGCATTAAATTCTCAAAAAAATTGTTAACATCTGACTACCGAGCAATGTAGAAGAAGATAACGTAGAGGACGTAGCACAACACACACTTCTAATGCAGCAACCTTTTGTCAATAAACGTGTTAAATTTGTCACCTATTATTGCAAACAAAAATTGTGTCTCGTGCTGCTAGAGTAAAAACGTTATGGTGTTTGATGAATAAATATTAATACCACTTATAGTATTTACAACTGTAAAACTTTTCCATTGGTAAATCCTCATCTCCTCAGGAAAATACTCTAGCTCAATACCTCAAACGAATGATAAACTACCATTTCGAAGGTGACTTCTTACTAATTAGATGTAATGAAAAACGAGACCCGCTTTAGACATCATAGGCACAATTTTCCAGTCGAGTTCAAAATGGAAAATCTAGTTGGTGTACAAAGTGCAAGATTGGCTCACATGTTAGGTCCTTCAATTCAAAAATATTACTATTTTATCAAGTTTCAGTTCAATATTTCTCAAGAAGGAGAGGCTTTATTCATATAATTTAATATTATTATCAAATAAATATTCACAAATATTTTATTATTTATATTCCAATTATTTTATTGTCACAAAATGTTACATAGCAACGCCAATACCATGGTAATAGACGACAATTGTATCCAAACCTATATTTAACGTGATAAAAAAGTCATATACCTAATGTTAAAACTATATTTGTCTGTTATCAAGAACCGGGATTCTACTGAAGAGAAAAAATCTAAAAAGCTCTAAAATATGTTTTAAACTTTGACTTATAGGTTAGCGCTAATCCGCACAACGTGTTTTCCTTATGAACTGATTCCTATAAACAATGTACAGTACTGTTACGTTTGTATTGAAATGATTCAAAACGCTTTCAACCTGCAAATGTTTTTTTTTACCTACTGGCTTTCATGCAATTTAAAGTTAAATGGTAACCATTTTAAAATGTCATTACAAACAAAAACAAATTTTTGGAAATTTTAGATATCCGAGATAATAAGACATCTCCAAAGTTTGGTATAAAAAGTCTCGGGAAGGGATTTGCAATAGTAATGTTTTCCAAAAATTACAAAAATACGGGGTTAAAAACACTTTACTGAACGTTTTCGACCTATTTTCTACCTGTAGGCTTTAGTTCTAAATATTCAACTTATATTTTTTGTGACACTCAGTATGAGGCTAGTCCATACATTAACAGTTGCAAACGAGCATTCCAATTTTTTTAAACTAAGCATTTAGATGTACAGAATTAGAACAATAAATAACAATAATAATAAATTAATACACGAGAAGCTTTAACGAATGTTCAATGGAAATATACTAGAATTTTGAAAACTAACGCCCGATTCTATAAAGAAAAGCGTTACTATACTACTTATAGTAAGGATTCAGTCATTGTGGGAATTCATCCACGGATCCTTCTATCCATAAGGAGCTCGCTAATCAGCCTTACGTTGGCCTCGAGTTACGATATACGATATTGGTTGTGTAACGAAAGATTAATAATTAAGACCTTTCTTCCCATGTAGTAAGGAGTTTTTGTATTCGTATTTTTTTTTTTTTTTTTTTTTTTTTTTTTTTTTTTTTTTTTTTTTTTTTTTTTTTTTTTTTTTAATATTATTTAATGTTTCTATAGTACGATATTGATAATAACTATGGTAAATTATATATGGAATCTTATTATTTATATTGTTTTATTAAATGATTATGAGATTCTGAGTGACAATTAAATAAATCATTATATTGCGTGTGTAATTTTGATTCTCCACTTCCTGGTATTGTATGAGGCATTGTTTCTTCAGTTGTTGACACAATGTTGTGGTTTCAATCATATGAGGTTTTGCAAGATTTTTCGCAATGGGCGAGTTTACGTTTGGCTCGCTTGTTCTATTGAATCAGTATCTAAGTAGGAGGTCATATTCAATGTTGGCCATACTGGCGCATACTCCAGGATGGCAATGCTGTGTGCTGGTACTTGCAGTAACTTCATAAGTGCAATGTTAATACTTAAACTACATGTATAGCCCTATTGTTCTTTGCATACAGTATTTATGTATTAGATATGTGTTTGTACCTTATTAATGAACAGTTTTCATGGAAAGAATCTGAATATTTTTGTTAAAGCCCCAACAATAATATTGAGAAAGTTATAGACAGTTAGGTGTGAGTGAATGGACATTTAAAATGAGACATGTTAAAGTTTTAGCTCAATTATAAACACTTTTTATGACACAGCCATCTTAATTTCTCTCTTATTAGAAGAATTGACGATCCTACAAACGCTCTTCTCATTTATTTGTAGTTGTAGAGTTGGCCGCGAGATGTCGTATTTCAGAATATAATTGTTTTTTACCTATCCCAGTATAATCGTAAGGACTATCCCAACTGAAATATCCGTTATATTCTTATTTAAATGTGTAATAATAAAAATTCATACAAACTAGAACCCAACGTAAGTGAAAGCGTATAAAAGGTGGTACAATAGGTAACCTATTTTAGTTTATTTTATGGAGTAGGTTAAGTTAGTTTGTTTTATTTCAGAATCTCAGCTACTAAAGATTAAAGATAACTTGTCAGAAACCATAAAATGTAGCAAATTTCTTTGGTTACTATGAGACAATTATAGGTATGTAAAGTAGAAGTGTAGTCCAATGCTGTAACAATGCTTAAATAAAGTCTGAATATAAAACACTGAATTGTTATATTTACATGTAATGTAATGCCAGGGAGTAATGTTTTATTATATCTAACTTTAAAAATATTATTTTTAATTAGATAACATTTAAGGAAATGACACGTTTTTAGATAGCGTATTGCTTAAAAAGAAGGAATATTTTTTAAGAAAAATTATATTATTCCTTCCGGTCATCTTTCATATTCATATGGTAAAATTTCACATCCTTATCTTCAGCATTATTTCATCCTTATTCTTTGGGACTGATTATAAGATGCTCCTGAAATGATACTTTAATTTCCTGCTATCCCTTGTGACACACCAAAAAAGTTTGGTTGCCCTTCCACAAGGAATGCTTTTTTATATTCCACCTAACACCGACTTCACCACCTTAGAAACAAATACTTTTGCGAAACCCCTAGCCACAAATGAGGAAACATATTGAATTGAGGAATATTGATCTTAAACGAAAAACGTCAAGGTCATTTCTTAGAGACGGTTGTTGATCTCTATCATTGTTTTCTTAGGATAGACTTCAAATACAAAAAGGTCGATATCCAGTTGTCTATTTATATTGGGTACATTTATTAAATGTAAGACAGCTTAAATTTTAAACTGAAATTCAAATGAGCATTTGAAGACATTACAGTTTTTTTTTTATTTGTTTGATTTGTTTTTTTGTTTTTTTTTTTTTTTGCTTATATAAAGGCATAGATTGTTTAGATATATTTTTAGCGTGTAATATAAAAATCGTTTCAACTGCCAATAGGTTTTTTGACGCTGTGTGCCAAAATATACAATACAACAAAACGGCTAAGTAAATAAGTACAGTTGGGATTATTATCGTACCGACGAATCACACGAGAATAACAGACATTACATCTCATTTCCTTAAAACGAACGTCAGTGTCAAAATAAGCAAATTACCCTTGATTTGTCACTTTTGGCGATGGCGAATTCGCGAACAATTAAGCAATTCTGGCACCCTCGTCAGAGCCGAGTGCGGTCAGACGCCCGGTCCCCGTCGTGACGTCATCGTTTCCCGCCAATTACGCTCGTAATGGAGGGTTTCCCGCGTAATGTCGGTAACATCTCATCCGAAACGTGACGCGGGGCCAAGGGCTGCCCTTGACCTTCCTGTGACACCAGAGAACAGCGCAATCGAGAACTGACTGTCACTGTCACCATGGCGACGCGTTTTCGGTGGTAGGTACCGTACACTTCCGCGTGGTGGCGCTGGCGTGACAAGGAGTACGGCGTCATCGTGCCACGCGCCGTCATGATACTCTATTCTTATCGCCACGCAAAAACCCAAACGTATTTCAGCAATCTTCAAGAAAACTTCTTGCTTGGTTTTGCACCTAGTTTCGTAGCGACCATGTCAATGAGCGAAATCTATTCGATCAATATAACTAGCTGAAGCTTTACGGGCATTCACTAAAGGTATTAAGCCATTTGTTTCGGATGTTCGATTCCACAACAGACTGCTCAATTTAATCAAAGATGCTCCAACACATAAGGCACTTCTTGGTGACTCAGGCATTCTATAATGCAGGTGTTTTTGCCCGCTATTCGATGTGGGTTGCATTTGCGATGAATGAAAGAGGCGTGATTGTACAGGGTGGCGCAAATGTCACTGGACAGTTGGTTTAAAACAAGGCTAGATTTATTTGAAATTATTTTTTATTACAAACAATACTTACAATTATTTTTTATATTCAAATTGTTTTCCGTCTTCATTAATGCATCTTTGAAGTCTTTCTGGAATACTGTTATATACTCTACGGCATAGTGTGGGATCATTGTCCAAATCATAAAATGCGTCATGTATGTAGTCTTTCAGTTCGTCACTAGTATGAGGCTTTCGAGAATAAACAGAGTCCTTGACTACTCCCCATAGGAAAAAATCCATTGGTGTGATATCTGGTGAACGTGGGGGCATGTCAATATCTGCCCTTCGACCAATAACTTGTCTTTGGAAACGTTCGTTTAAATAATCGCGAACGGCAGCGGCGTAATGTGGTGGAGCCCCATCGTGTTGAAAGTAAAGTTCTTGAAAGTTTAAACACGTGTCACAGATGAACTCACTAGTTCGATTGTTGTGTGTTTCATTGCATTGTATTGCCAACTTAAAAAGGCATAATTACCAACATTTAGTAATACCAACATCACAGACGAAAACTATTGTACTACGTCTTGCTGTTATTTTTTTCTTCTTTTAACCAACTATCCAGTGACTTTTGCGCCACCCTGTATATGTAAATGTGTATTGTAGAATGATTTGACAGAAATTTTTGGATAACCTTATTCATTGACGTTTCCCATACAATATAATATTGTCACAGCAAAAAAAAACTTTTTGATTTGATTAATTGTATTTTTCCTTCTCATTTAGAAAATGTTATGTTGGCAAAACCAAGCTTGATGTAATAAAAATATTCCTTTAGAGATCCCAGCACAAAAATGTGACTACATGAAAATGTAGGGAAAAAGCTTGCACGCATATGCGTATATACGAGGCGGGATAGGCTCACGCTTGTGACCACCTCAAATGACCGACTTTGATCAAATTTGGCTTCCTAGTTTAAGTAGAGAATATCAAAATAACATTTATTAATTATTTAGGTAACTCATAAAATTTAACATTCGTAACTAGAAAATTTCACTAGTTACTATGTTTAAATTCTCTATGCTTTGTTCAAAATGTGTTTTTTTTAGAATTAAAAGAAAACTGTACATGTCTCTAAAAGATGAAGTTTAAATATTTTATGGCAACTTACAATTTATTGAACCGTGATAAATCTATAAAGTAGGTATAAATTTGATCAAATGCTGTTTAAAAATTGTTTGGCAATCGTGTAAATATAATGTTTACCAAAATACAGCTATCGTCCAGAAAACATATTTTTTTTAAAGGCTTTAGTGATATTGAACAATTTCCACCATTAATATCCGAATGGTTAGAATATCGTAAATTATATGTTCACAATATGAATTCTATTTAAAAATTCACTTTTTATACGTGTTGATACTGTACATGTTGTGAAACAAGCATATGTGTTGTGTACATTTCAGTACACACGCGCACACGCGCGCACACACACACACACACACACACACACACACACACACACACACACACACACACACACCAGAGAATTGATATTCATAAGCAATACGGAACAGGACTTTGATCTAATAATCAATTAAATATTCTTTAATCTTAATTATAGAAATATAGACGCTATCACACATTAACTAAATCCGTCGTTAGATCGAGTAGTAATCTGAGGCTTATAGACGGGAGATTCGATTAGGCATCAACGCAGTACGTGAGACAATGCACGATTTGTGTATACAGTAGGCTACTATCTGTACTGTATACAGTGTCTGTACTGTATGCAGTATCTGTACCATAGTAATACTTCCGTCTTGGCCCTGTGTGCAAACTCTTCCAGAAAAAATATGAATTCCTTTTAAAATCATTTCATCATATTTTAACGACAAAATTAAGTAAATAATCAATGACGTCAATAATTCTCTAAATTTTTGAAAGATAAACTGAGGCGCTTAGCTATTTCGATTCTTAATATTACATTTAGTTATTGTCTATATTTTCAAAACCAAGTTGTATTTAATATAAATCCATTCATTTAAGTTTTCAACATGTGACTTTTAGTCATAGAATAAAAAGAAAAAGAGCTGAAAGTCAATGTTAAATCCCGTTGACAAGATGAGATTTCATCATACTCCTACCGGAACTTTTACTATTTGAACACTGCTATGAAATCTAACTTAATGAAAAAAATATGAATGCATTAATATGACAAGATATCTCGAGAAAGATTTTGTCTGTTGACTTTACATTTTGCTTGACATTTCATTATTACATACACATGAAAGCGTTCTGTGGTAGTGCATGTTCAACCTTGGAATTTGGCTAAGCGTCTATGGTTTAGTAGGCTGCCATAGTTGCCGGAGGGGATGTCAAATGTGTTTATAAGTGTTCGAGGACATCTCGAGGATGAAATGAACCATAGATTGCAAAGTTTGCATGCAACCCTAACGAAGATATTTATGCGACGCATGTTGTGGCGTATCTTGTGTATTTTTATAAGGGAACTTAAAGTTATAAAAATTCAAACACGTGATCGTACATCTCAACGGTCTTCTTACCGGTCTTATTATATCTAGTAGCTCACCTTGAATAAGAAAAACGTCCAGGGTTTCTGAAGCTCAGCCGTTCCAAAATTAATCTCAAAGTGCCACATTTGTGTGAGTAAATGAAATAGCTATAAACATTCTCACTTCAGATTACAATGTACTTATTTACGTGCAAATGTGAACTTGTCCAGAATACGTAATTCTTCGATCTACAAACAGACTGTAGTTGGCTTTCAAAAACATTTCGAATCTATAGAACTGGCAGAATTATATTCAAACAGGGTAAATTTTCCACCAAAAGTATAATTTGTCTTACTAAATAAAAGTCACAAAATTATTTCTATCTAGGCTACATAATATACCTCGTCATACAATCAAACATGGATATATGTGTGAAAAGGTTTGTTTAGCTTATATAATATTACATTGTTATACATTGCAGTCTAAGCTATGGTAGCATATTTCAACCGGAAGAAACCCAAATAGAACATATAATACCATGTATCACGTAGCAATGGTTTTAGACAACATTACAGTCGTTTTACCCTTCTTCTACATATCCATTCCCTTATAATAGTAGACCCCTGCGAGACCATGTCGAACAGAAAAATCGACTAAAAATAACGAAAGAGTTATTCAACAGGCGGAAAGACAGTCCTTTTGATCCCAAAATTATTAAGATTCTTCCTTGTACCAAAAGGAACACATGTACCATGTTTCAAATCTGAAGGACTTTTCTATCAGGAGATATAACTTAGAGAGACCGATAGGGAGAGACAGTCCGACTGCTCTTTTACTTTCTGATTCCAAAATAAATAAAAGTGAAATTATTGCACTGTAATTGTACTCTTGGAACAAGACCTCTCTATCAAGAGTTAAACATATAGGTGGCCAGGAGGATGGAGAACAATACGATAATGAGATATGTTGATACAGTACGAGTGGGCAGTGCTAGTAAATTTGCTACGGCCACCGAGAGGTTTGAACCCGCTTTAATTCAGACCCAAAGTCCTCAGTTAGTACAAAACGGTAAAGTTTTCCTTGATGACATTGCACAAGATCACAATGATCTTCAAGCATGGCTTCTCTGAGTCTGGTGAACCTGCTTGTGCAACGGCTTAAACTACTGCAGGAGAGATGCGACGTCAGCGAAATGTCAACACCGCCCACAAGGTCCTATCAAGGAATCATTAAAAGGCAATAGAATAGCTAAAGAGGATAATGCAGGTATGAATTTGCCTGATGGATGTGGTACCGCAACTCGCGAGAAATACAGGGCTAATTTGATCCTGACCACGGCCGGCGCTGCGCTCTAGTCTCTGCACCAGAGCTCTGGGTGACCTAGGTCTTTCCTTCGCTCGCGTGTAAACTGGGTCAACGCCCGACTCTTGGCGTACTCCTAAATCCAGACAAAGACTGATATTGGAATCGACTTTCCAAAGTCGAATGACCTTCGATTGTTTACTAATCGGATAATAAAGGGAAGAGCGCTTTGAAATTTCAGGTGATTACAGCTTTTCGTTGCATCGCTTTCAACAAATTCGTTAATTTTTTACTTACTATTTAGTAAGTAAAAAATTGAATTTAGTAAGTAAAAAAGCGTGAATTTTCACGCTGAAAATATTTAAAGTAACTTTTATGCCACATTTTCTACATGTCTGGTTACCAAAACAGTCGATCCATCACTCTGTTCCAATTAAACTACAATAATTTTTTAATCGAACAAAACTAAAATAATTTTAATACTGCAGAAATATATAATGTTAAGAATCGATTAAGACACTAAATAAGTGTTGTTTCGTGCTGGAAGACAGATAATGAGAGGTTATTTTCATTCATCTAATCAAACGGTTGTTTTCATCTTTGACATTCAGATTCCATTTGTCCTGACGCACTTCACTTTTCTACTCTTCATAGCTAACTTTGCTTTTAAAACCATGAAGATGTTGTTTTCGTATTTTTTTAAATGTTCAGAAATATAAGGGGTAACTGATAAGGTAACCAATATATCATAAGGTTTTACAAAAATTTCAATTTTTAATTAAAAATACCTTCTTTTTTTAAAAAGGTCGATTTATTTTGATTAAATGTTTACGGCATTGTAGTCTATTCAGTAGTTTAAAAGAGAATGCTGTAAACCACACTTACATAAACCTATTTTGTTGCAATCAATTTAAACCATACGGACTCAAACAAATTATTCCAACTGTCCAGATTTTGCGACATGTGGATAGGCTGCGAGAAGAACGTGTAAACAAATAGGACTTATCGTTTATTTTGACACAACTTCTTACAGACTCTCCAAAATAAGGAGTAACACCAAAAATACAAATTCTTAGTTACTTCTCTATCTATGTCTTGCCGCCAGGGAACAGTCCAGGACCTACACCACTGTGTCAATTCTTGGTGAAGGCCGGCCCGACACGAGGAACATTGCTTAAGACATCAATGACGGTTCATCAGTATACTCAACACGCTGATGTTGTAGTGCGCGTGCGCGCGAGGAGTCAAGGAGACGAACTCAGAAATCTTAAATTATCTCCTTAATGCCATCTGCATATGTCAAAACCTACATCACTCCTTAACCCGTGTGGCCGCCTGGGCTTTAATTACCTTACGAGCCACTAACAGACGTCACCGGTGTAAATCTAGGACTGTTGGTACACAAGGTCACTCCTCGCGTGCTGGGCTCGTTCTTGCATCGCATTTTACCGAAGGATTAATCAGATAAATGTACGGTGCAGACGTGTGAACTGTCCCATGCCATAGCGTGTGTCCTGATTGTGAATCCCGTATTCCACATCGGCCTAGACTGTAGCAGTTGTCTGTGGTCAGTTCACACGATCATAAAACTCACTAATGATGCATGGAAATTCCATTAATTATTGAAGGACCGGTGAGTTAAAATATTTATCATTTGTTAATTTTCTTTGTATAATCGAGAAGCATTTTTCGACAATCTCATAAAGTTTAATCACGATATATTAAATTAATATACAATTTATCAGAGTAGTAAACAATGGGTTGCCAACAAATACAGGGCAATATATCTCACACATACAGGGTGTTCACAAAAGGGTGTCACAAACTTCTGTGGCCGATAGTACTTATGATCCTAAACACAAAAAGGCTCTATAAACATAGGTCGAGAAATGTGTCGTTTATCCTATCATTTTTTTTATAATTATATTGATTTTACTGTTAATTGACTATAAACATTTTCAACAAGCGTCGTTTTGTTAATATTAAAGTACAATTATATTTTTGAGTTCTAATATTTTTCAAAGCCTATGTGTAAACTTAGGTATTTGTAGCTTTAATAATTCTAGAGATACTGTTTATACAAAATGACGGATAGCGGCTAAACGATACATTTCTCGATCGAAATTTACAGAACATTTTTTGTTCGGAATCATGAGTTTGAAATCATCAGCCACAGAAGTTCATGAAAGCCTTCCGTGAACTGTTGTAACTTCCAAGTATTGTAACTAACTACTTCTCCAACAATCTGAACTCCACTAATCATAGAGACTGGAAACAAATCTTTTAATTTCCATTTATTTATAGCCTGAATGGAAGGTAAATGGTTAAAAATGTCTTTGAAGTGACTAGAGAATTATAAAAATAACGCAAACTAAAGAAAATGTACTTATTTCGTTTGAATTCAGAACAATGTGATATAAGCTGTTATTATTAATTAAGTGGGTTTTATTCTTCACTTAAATTGGCAATTTTGTCCTATTTAGTAAATAAAATAAAATACTAATATTTAGTAATAATAAAATAACTTTGTATACTAAAATTAAAAATGCGTGTGAAAGATTGTTAACTCAATGATCTTTACATATTTCATCGTAGGAAATACATATAAGCATACCCATAAACAAAACTATGGAGGGCAAGTTGTTCCCGTTCGAGTTACTTGTATAACAAATTCATCTACAAATCGCTAGATGATTCTAGATTATACTTCTCGATTTTAACACCATTTCAATGCGGAAATAACTATTTGCCTTTACTTCATTTATTCTTTAATTTTATAACTAAATGTAGCTATTCATTTATTGCTTCTAGGGGAGAGGTAGCTGCCCCATTAAAATATTTTATCCTGGTCTGTATTTACAATTAACCTTAGGTAAGTTTCAAAGAAATCACTCTCCAGAATTTCCACAATATTTATGCGTGCGTAGACAAGACCGTGTAGAATTGTAGACCGACCTTCGTTCATTCTAACTGGTTAAGGCTACCTTTGTATGGATCTAGTCAGTAGCCCCATTCATCAAGTTTTCAGAAATCTAAGCACTTAAACACTAATGAAGTGAACTGATTGACAAAATAAAAAAATTGCTTTACCACTCTGTCTCCAGCTCTGTCAATAATTACGCATGACTAGTTTCGATTACAGTGAATCCAGCATAAGATTCTCAAGATTATTCAGTACACCCACTGTGTGTTTTGTTCGTTTGTCCGTTGGTTTGTGGTATATGTATTGTGTTTGTAATTTTATCTGACGGTGACGTCATGAAGAATGAGTAAAGCGAATTGATGGTCGCCACACTGTGACCAAAACCGGCCATGCATTGATGGCCTTTGACAGAGCTGGAGACAGAGTGGTGTGCTCTGTTTCTCAATTAAACACAAGTCTATTAAATTTGTCTCAATTTATTTGATTGTTTTGATAGTTTATTTAATTTCTCGTAAGGCATTGAGATGACGGGGCCGAACAAATTTTGGCTAAGCAGCTTACGCAATGGCACCAAAACGTGTTAACTCGATGACTCATTTAATTCCTAATTGATGATTCATTCTAGTTTAACATTTATGGTATAAAGATATTATTTACGAGTCTTGGAAAAGTTAGTTAGAGATCTCCGACCATTGAAAGATCACAAGATGATGCCCGCTTGCACATTTTGTGCAATATGTTTTATCCGCTACGAAATTGAAAAACGTGTAATTATGTATCACAAATAAAGCTTAGTAGAGCAAACTGTAAAAAATGTATAATTCTTGGCTAATTTACAATACAATGTTTCAGAATAGCGACAAAATTTTAATTTGGGCAAAGTGGAACAACGCCATGTACCTCTGTACTGTACCGTACTATGTTATTAAAGATTCGGAATGTCTTTCATTATTGTCTGTTCATCCGTCTACGCAATAACTGTTGATAGAAAGTTCTAGAAACTTGGTACATAGTGTCTTTTCGGTCCAAGCAAACCTCTACTGATTTGGGGTCATAAGGTCCAAGTGCAACAAAGTGCTGCTAACAGCCAGTTTGGTAGAGACTTTTGTTACGTTCTGTTGAATATTTCAATACTTGGTTGTACCTTTCCAATACAAACAAATTATCAATCACAGAAAAAGTGCCAGGATTAGTATGAAACATTTTAAGTTGGCCTCGGATCCCCTTTCGAAAAATTAGCAAAATAAATATGCATTCACAAAGAATTCTAACAACTACCTAATGTTTTTTGTTTTATTTCTCAATAAAAAGAGGGGTTTCCACGTATATACGTAATTAATAACTTAATAGTTAAACTTTATCTTACAAATTTATCGTTATTACAAAGCAGATAGCTTTAAGTACTCTGATAAAGCGATGAGCAAGTGCAACCGAAATGCCGTCCGTTTCCTGCAATTTTTGCAGAACTATACAAATTAATATCTAATTGCCCAGTGACACACTGACTGTAGATTGTCAACACAACATGAAAAGTAAGTAAAAATAGCTGAGATGTCTACGGCGCTATTCACCGGACGTGGGAACATTAGTCATGCGGGTGTGGTAGATTCCCGCTCCTGACATTTGGGTTTTGCGGTTTACTACACTTTGTATGAGATTCGCATGGTCTGTGGTCAAACTAATGGAATAACCCATAAATTGGTAGTGGTTGGTTTGTGTATAAGTTGACGGGGTCTATCATTACTAGACATCACTACAGACTCTTGTTTACATGTATTATACCAAAAACTCCTGTCTTTAAACAAACAAAATATTCGATTTATGGTTACTCACATGTATGAGAGGTCATTTTAGTGAATTAATCATAGTAGCTATTTATTCCAGTTGTACTCAAGGTTTGACCATAAATACAATATTTCCCAGAGTATATTTCTGGTGCATAGTCTAAGGCTACGGCCACACTCACCGTTTTTGTCGCTGCGTCAGGAATCGCATGCGACGATGACGTTGCGTCAGAATCGCAGATATGGGCCACACTCGCCGTCAAAAAACGCAGATCTCAGTGGCAAAGATGTCTTCTCTAAGTGAAGCAGACTTATTACTAGTGTTAGCTGTTAGATCTTATTTGAAAAAGAAAAGAAAGAGAAGATTTGGTATTCATCCAATGAACACAGTGCGTTTGAGCCAAGGCCAGTTTTATACATTAATGAGTTTTTTTGCGTAATGATAATGAAAAGTTCTTCTCTTATTTTCGAATGAGTGCCACATCGTTTGATGAACTATTAGCTCTAGTGAGAGATGATCTGTCAAAACAAGACACCAGACTACGTCTGAGTATACCAGCAGAGGAACGCTTAGCTGTAACTTTGAGGTACGTAACAAAATGTGACAATTACTCTGATATTATAATAACATTTTGACAAAATATATTAAATGCTTCAACGTTATCAATTATTCCACGTTCCTACTTTATATTGAAATGGAAAAGGAAAATTTAAGGAGGCGAAGTTCAGTCGTCTCTACCACTTAACCTCAGAACAAATTTCATGTTATTATAATTTTAAATCCATTACTTTAATAGTTATTTGTAATAGATTATAATTGTATTTGTTGTTGTAGGTAAATGAGATAGCAAAATATCAAATCAAACAAGTAATATTTGTAATGCAAGAGGTTATGTAATCTTACATTTAAATAATGCAGTAAAAATAATTAACACTTTTGCAATGAAGGTGTCCAGTCCAATTACAATTCTTCAAAAAAACACTAAACACATCCGAATTTATTGTTACTAAGCGATTCAGAGGGTGTAGGGGACTGAATGTTAGCCTGGCGCTCTCTTGGAGAAGCATCCGTCCAATTAGGGTAGTTATATTGGGGATGATTAGGGACGTTTGGTAGCTGCTGCCACTGGTGACTTGAGTGGGCAAAAAATGCAGGGGGAGGGTTATAGCGTTCTACTGCCAAGGCTTGCTGCATAACTTCCGTAAATTTCATCCGAACCCACAATTTTTTGTCAACAGGAAGGTTTTTTAACATAGGCAAAAAGGATAGTAGAAGTAGAAAGTGCTTATCAGCTTCTTCTTCTTCATCCGTTGGCTTGCTTGCATTTGTCAAATGTTTAAGTACGGCCATTTCAAAGGGAGTCTGTCGATATTTTTTTGTTGATACGGTTAGGCGCTGCTTGGTTGGGCGCTACTTGGTTAGGTGTTGCTGGTTCTGAAGCAACTACCTCAGTCAAATCTTCGTTGTTTTCTTCAGTAGCCGCATTTTCGTTTCCAATGTCGGGTTGCTCATCAGGAACATTGGTGGTTGTCCTGCAAGAAAATAGCTCTTCACCATTGAGTTCAGGATAAAAGTTAAACTCTCAAATTTTTTACCTACAACAAGTTAAACCTGTTAAAAAAAAACAAGTTGAAAAAGGTTAGGTTAGGTTAGGTTAGGTTAGGTTAAACAGATTTGCTAATTATTTTTCTTATTAATTCTTACCTCCTGTCAGTGTTGTTCGCAGTGAGGAACAGCAGTTGATCGAAGTACACATACTTTTTCTTCTTCTTTTGGCTACTGCCACTAGGTAATTTCAAGTTTTCATCTCCCTCGCAAAACAATCTCGTAGTGATCTCCATTTTTTTTGCAATTCCTTTACTGTAATAAAGACAGTTTATGCAATTATATACTTTATCAAGGATACATGTTAGTAATGTAAATTACATTAACCAACCAGAAAAGTCCAAAAAGTTAGATTTGTTTCGTTTCAGGTGGGGGGGGGTTGGGTTTTATGTTCAAGTCCCCAATAATAAACTTGAACAACTAACACAGTGTCTTATTACTGTGAGATAAAATATATATCTACAGATTTTGTTATTTGTTTCAGGTTTATTGCTACAGGAAACACGTTCAGATCTCTCGCGTTTGAATACCGAATTGGTAGATCGACTATAAGTAAACTCATCAGAGAAAACTTGCACGGTTTTATGGGCTACTATGAAAGAAAAGTTTATGAAACTGCCAAATACCGAAGAATGGGAAGAAATTGCCAATGGCTTCAATACTCGTGCAAATTTTCCAAACTGCATAGGAGCCTTGGACGGAAAAACATATCCGAATAGTGAATCCTCAAGGAAGTGGCTCGGAGTATTTCAACTACAAAACAATTTTTTTCTGTTGTGTTGCTTGCTTTGGTTGATTCAAACTATTGTTTTACTGCAATTGATATTGGTAGTTACGGAAAAAATAGTGATTCTAATATTTTTAGACAGTCTGCCTTGCACAATCTGCTAGTTAAGGGGAAAACTTAGTATACCAAATGATCAAAGATTGCCTGATTCTGAAGATGACACCCCAATGCCTTTCGTCATTGTAGCAGATGAAGCTTTCTCAATGACTCAACATGTTCTTAGGCCATATGCTAAAAGAAATGTAACCACACAAAAAATATTGTTTAACTATCGGCTTTCACGAGCTCGTCGATTTGTTGAATGCACTTTCGGTTTACTTGCTAAACAAATGGCGAGTTTTTCATGGTGCTATTTGTTTGGACTCAGAATTTGTTGTAGAGGTTGTTCAAGCCGCATGTGTTTTACACAACTTTGTACGTGTAAGAGACGGTTTTTCAGTTTGAAGACACCCTGTCTTGTCCTTTAGAAGACATACCCGTGTTGGGCACTGGCGGCCGCCCCTTTGACTGCAAAAGCAATCCGCGATAGATTCGCCAATTATTTCACATCCCCCGCTGGAAGCGTTCCTTGGCAAATTTGACATGATTTAAATAACTTACTCTTAAGTATGCCATTAATAATATAGGAAAGTTTTGTAAATGAGCTTGATAAAAGTGTACATTACTGCTTTATAAAACTGAAACTCCCTTAGATATGAACACATCATATTTATATTATTTTTTATTTATAATATTCAATGCTGTTCAGTTTCATGTAATGTGTGCATAACATTGATAGTTTTAGTAATTGTTGTGCTAAAAATTATAGTAATTTCTGTAAAACCTTACAGTCCTACATTTTATTTTGTGCGCTACAGGGAGCGATTACGATTTTTCACGGAAGACTGGAGTAAATTTTTTTAAGCAGTTAAATATTCTCTCTACTTGCACAATTACTGGAAAAATGTGGTTAGGTTAGTTTTTCAGTCCATTGCTTGTTTGGTCTTGTTTTTATGAAAATAAATTCATTATTATTTCAAGTACTAAAAATTTTACTCACCTTCATTTATTTTTTTCCTCATTAGTCATCTGCTCCCCAGTTCGAAAGCACCTATCCTGGCCACCTCAATCCATAGCTTAGATTTTAAATCACGGTTACTGTAGTCCTTTAATTTAAGATCCCAAAAGTGGAGGACGGATGCTCACCTCGTTAATAAATAGTTCGGTGTCAAACATTTTAACTAAATAGAATTATTACAACAAAGAAGACACTGTCAATGAGGTCACAAATAGAGTGAGGTGAAAATGAAATGGTATAGGAAGTAGAAGTGGGGAAGGGAAGAGTGGGGAGTTGCGACAGGAACGGCGAGTGTGGCCACCTTCATTTGATAACATAAGCTGCGTTTTCGTCGCAGCGACCGAAAAACGCTACATGTTGCGTTCGAATCGCTGCCGTCGTCGCAGGACGGCCAGTGTGGCCGGCTCCCATTTAACTCCATTCTAAACAGAGATTCTCCTATCGTTGGCGATTCTGACGCAGCGACAAAAACGGTGAGTGTGGCCGTAGCCTAAGGGCGGTGCATAGTCAAAAACAAACAATTCTCAAGTGAACAACAACACTTTTGTTGCTTGCAAGCACGAACCAATCGCGCATGGCGCTCGAAATGAGAGGTGAAAATTGTTTAATGTGCTGTATAAACTATGACAGAATTCCATTTAGGCTCATTATAAAAGGTATGATAAACGGTAAACTCAAAATTATATGAATTTTGTAAATTTTCTGGGAAGGATGTTTGTTCTGGGCATTTCATGCATTTCGAGGGATCGTAGAAAATGCCTCTTTTGGAATTTATTAAACCTGAGCATTTTTGGGATAACATGTCAAAAGATTCTTAGCAGCCAAAGGGTTAACCAGATCTTTGAATTTTCTTATAGACTCAAATGATGCGTCATTTAAATTGTTCTTATTTTTTATAGTTTCGAGTATTGACGAAACGTCAACATTTACCAAAAGACAATCCACGTCAGTGGACGCACTGCCCGAAATGATACGTATTGTTCGTGTTGAATCGTTGCCAAACATACACGTTAATTATTTAGTACTTACGCAACTCAATTTTTCTCAGTGATGCCACCAGTAAAGGAAAGCTATCTGAGCAAAATATCCCCAATCAAGAAAAAAACTTGAAAATCGTTTGAAATTGTAAGATTTAACACCCTACTCAATCTTTACATCATTTTCTTCTCTCATCACCACTATACATGGGATAATATTATTTATTATGACACTGTTTGAATTCGATTTTGGCGAGAATCCTTGTATAGAGGGATTCTTTTAACAGGTTTAAAATAGCACTTGGGATGTTTCTGGTATCCTGGAAACATGGCTTACGCCAATTCTTGAATTATTTACCCACTCGATGTTGATGAAACTACAGAACAATCTCGCCTACGGCAAGCCAAATCTGGCACTCGCAGATTACATCATTTCACTTCCGCTATCCAAGGCAGATCTCGAGCGCTATTCAGTGCCAGGCAGGCGCAACAATCAGGTGATGAATCGGAAGCTCGCGCAGTCACTCGGCTCTCTCGTCTCATTCTTGTCAAAACAATGCGATCAAATACACCCGTCTGATGTGTGACCTTTAACAACTTGTTCTGTCTGGACAGGTTACGTTCTCGCTCTTTCATCGTTATAATACTTCGCTCGATCCGTATGTAAGCATAGCGGTGTAACACGTCTATACACGCATGTGAGTGTCAGTACTCGCTGTGTTGTTATTAAACTGTAAATAGCTAACGCGTCATCGGATTCCAGTTTAGATTTGGCCCGAACTATGCAATCTGGCTTACGCAACGATCCTCTTCAGCCATGAGTGCTGTTAAGATTACGAGATGGGCTTTATTTTGGTATTTTCAAGTCATGGGGAGCCTCTGCGTATTTAACCATGCTCATTTACAAACAAGTAACTGCCGATGACGTGACATTTTGAAAGGAATAGGAGTTTAGGACTAGTATTTTAAATTTTAGTTTTAACTTAATTTACTGATACATGTAAATAATTTGCAGACCGATTATGTGTGCTCGCCTGTTAAAGTAACTAGTCCATCAGGAGTCCATGATCCACAATCTGCGTACCCTCAGTCAGGGCCGTACTTAGCTTTGGCGAACCTCGGGACAGATTTTCGGCCGGACCCGTCACCCCGTGAACTTTTGGTGGGCCCGGCCCTGGTCGCGGTAAAATTGTCCGAAAAAACCAGTCTGAGAACAGGACTGCCCCGGCACAGTCGGAAGAAATATATATTTCTTGTCCAATTATCAAGTGACATCAGGGCCATAATAACTTGAGCCGACTGAGAGTACAAAGCTAAAAATAAAAGAGAAATAGGATTTAAAGGAATATAAAAACAGCCGATGGTCAATATAACATTTATTTTTCGTAGCAAAACGAGAGAAGGAAATTTTGTTTAACCATTTAAGTAGCTACGGAATTTATCTTCAAAAATCAATACAAAAGTAAATAGCAAGGAAAGTGCTACAATTTAGAGCTAAGTGAGTGATAAAGACACCTATTTTACAAATCTAATCGGGCCTCTGAGGCGGTGTCTTTCTTCAGTGTCTTGTCCCTCACTCCAACCAGTAACAGACAAAGCCGCAGCTCCTGGATCATGTTATATCTTTTAATATGACCACTGCGAGTTCGGTGGCCACCCTGTATCACGTGAGCAGCAATCCCAGAACTACAACCGGTTTGACATTTGACAATCGATTGTAATATTCATCATGCGTGCCTTTGTGGAAAGTAGTTGTTGATTCGAACCTGAACAAACCAAACGCAACCTAACCCGTGCTTTAAGGGAAGCAAGGCGCACTTAAGCAGTGAAGTTAGTGACATTATGATCTTTATAGGAATAAAACCACTCTTCCAAATTTGAAGATTTTATCCAACATCTCCCGTGGATATTTTGTAAATAGCTTTTCTTCGCTGTCAAAAGTAAGAACATTCCGAACCCAAGCAATTCGGTTTTCGGTATCGCATCGAAACACCGCTAAAAGTAAAAAAGGATGATTGAAATTTTATGTCACGACAAGCTTTATAATCTGCTCTAACTTCAGACCAGAACCAGTACACAAGACGCACCACACGCTTAGTCCATCGCCTTGTGTGGTGGAGAGTAGCCTACTAGCTATCGTTCGGCAGCTGCATCAATCATCAAATAAAAAAACGGATGCACCTGTCACCAAATCCCAATTTATTCAATGTTCCTTCACAAGTAAAGAATTGTGATAAAGACTGAGAGGTAAAATTTAACTTACAATTTTCAAGCTTTGCTAAGGATTCAAAGGAGCCTTCTTTATCAAATGAAAGTGTAAGTATCTATAGTAACACGGCACCTTCTGCTACGGCTTGACCTTAAAACCCACCCAGAGATAACGTCATTAGTGAAGGAAGCGTCTGGGGAATAAACGCGTGGTCTGTAGGTATGTATGCTAGCTGTTTCAAATGGTAGTTTTCTCGCTTATCAAATGAGACCGTTTTTAGTCTATGCAATGGCCACACACCACGCCATCTTACTGGCCACACGCCACGCCAGCTTTACTGGCCACCCGCCACGCCAGCTTTACTGGCCACACGCCATGCCATCTTATTGGCCACACGCCACGCCAGCTTTACTGGCCACCCGCCACGCCAGCTTTACTAGCCACACGCCACGCCAGCTTTACTGGCCACCCGCCACGCCAGCTTACTAGCCACACGCCATGCCATCTTACTGGCCACACGCCACGCCAGCTTCACTGGCCACACGCCATGCCAGCTTTACTGGCCACACGTGGCCACCAATCGCTTGCTCGTCGAGCTATCTTTTTTAAACATGTCAGACACTTTTTCAATTCGCTCGCGCGAAACAAACACTTTCCCAACCTACAAATACAACAGAAATACTTGTACGGCCGTGATTTATTAGTCTACTAAAATTAAAAACTCGTAAAACCGGTAATAAAAGTCACCCTTGCTCGATCCGAGACAACAACTTTTGTGAAAGGAACATTAACGTTCAGAGAATTGTTTTTAACAACTTAAGAAACTATGATTATAATGTGAGGACGATTATCTGATTATCTTTGTCGACCATAATTTGATTCTGACGGCCAATGATTGATCTGAATCACTTTTGTGAATCAAATGAACATGGGAACATTAAGTGAATTAAAGATGGAAAATAATGACTACCTTTAATATGTATTATAAGATTTAAGGCCATCCCACTGCAATAGTGTGTCTGTATAGCCATTAGTCACTGCCGCGACTGCTGCGATGATATATCTGACACGTTTTTACGATCTGAATTAGAAAAGATGTCAATTCCGGCAGTATCATGGAGTGAATCGGGATTTGAGCTTGATTTGTTGTTTTCTTTACCATCAAGAAACGAGTGGGTGCATACAATCAATAGAAAAGACAAAGTTATGGCGAATACCATCACTTGTGTGACCTTAAGACTGCTGATGAAAGATTCAGAACTTATTTTAAAATTTAGGTCCTGGCAATGATTGATAGCAAGATAAGGAAAATGACTTTATCATCTTAGAGACAATTTGTAGGCAATTCACGCGAGCGAATTGAAAAGTGTCTGACATATTTAAAAAAGATAGCTGCCAGTAAGCTGGCGGGGCGTGTAACTAGGTAGCTGGCGGGGCGTATGACTAGTAAACTGGCGGGGCGTGTGGCCAGTAAGCTGGCGTGGCGTGTGGCTAGTAAGCTGGCGTGGCGTGTGGCCAGTAAGATGGCGGGGCGTGTAACTAGGTAGCTGGCGGGGCGTATGACTAGTAAACTGGCGGGGCGTATGACTAGTAAACTGGCGGGGCGTGTGGCCAGTAAGCTGGCGTGGCGTGTGGCTAGTAAGCTGGCGGGGCGTGTAACTAGGTAGCTGGCATGGAGTGTGGCTAGTAACCTGGCACGGCGTGTGGCTAGTAAGCTGGAGTGGCGTGTGAACAGTAAAGCTGGCGGGGCGTGTGTCCATTGCCCTACAGTGTGAACGGTCTCATTTGATAAGCAAGGAAACTATGTTTTAAACATTGCTTAGCTTTTAAACATACCCAGCCATGTGCAGTGAGAAGCGACCTTTACTCGTATACTGCGAGTCCAAGACGTTTGTGGTGATAGCTACCCAAACTCACTACGTCATAATGTTTTTGAGTTTTGTATTACAAGCAAATATAACAGTGGTACACTGGATTTCATAACAAAGTTTTCAATGAATACTGTAATAATATCGCTGTGCTATGTCAAAGACTACGATATATTTCGGTAAAAATACTCTATTTCTTAAGAGCTGTTGTGTAACAACCTTGCGGTTTAACTCCCTATGCACAACAACACTTCATATTTACTCTCTTTTGATCGTAGAATTTAACTGAAGATGTAGAAGTTTCCTCTTTTGACATAATAGTATCGGTCCTCCCATGATTCTCCAGTGTTAGAAATGTGGGAGATGTCCCATTTAAAAGATATAATTATCGCATTTTTAAATATTTTTTCGTGCCAAAGAAATTTTGATACTTTTCCTACTAATCCAATAACCATTTCATAGAAACGAAAACTTTATAGATTCACAATTTAGTTCACTGATTTGTAGCTTTTGCCACTTTAGTATTTTAAGTTTTCCTTGTGCATTTTTTAACAGGGATCACATGAAGTAAAATTTAAAGAAATTGATAAACTTCTGGTAAACCATTTTGTTCTGTTCTCCTTATGTAGTGAGATAAAGAAGTTAAAGGGAAAGACGTTATTGAAATGTATATGATCTGTTGTGAACTAAGTAAAAACAAGTATTGCAGAATTAAAATCGTAATTATTATGTTAAAGTTTTTTTTTGTATACCATCGTTGTTGTAAATAACTATTATGCTTTGATTGACATTGCATCGAAATAAACTGTTTACATAACAAAACCCAAAAATATGTTTACCTTAACCTACTTTGTATCTGATTATTGATGCATTGAATCTAAAATGTAGGCTTCATGGTAAACATTAAAATAATGAAATGTTATAGATTTATTATTCTGTTGATTAAATTTACTTTATCGATGTGATTTCACAATTGAATGAATTACCTATTGCATTCGCATCCTGCAGTAATTGCCTGGTAGAACATTGCCTAATATAACACATTCAATAATTTTCCAAATATGTCATGGTTCACGCAAATTACCCAATTCAGTGTTTTGAATAGTAATTTATTGTCAAGTAATTGGAAGATTTCAACAGCAAACCTTCACAGTAATTAAACCGTTTTAATATAGACACAAAATGGTATAACTTAACTATTTACCCATATAAAGGTTTTAATAAGTATCGGGAATGATTTAAAGGAACTGTAATGAAGAAAACGTAGCGGTAGGAAAAATTTAAATGTTTTCTAGTTTCTAATTTCTAGATCTAATTCGTAATATATGAGCACGCCACCTGGGTTTCCTTGAATTTATAGAAGGAGTTTTTCTAAGAACGAGATTGATCGTCAGCCACTCTGTATACAGTTTGGTGGAAGTCGACAAATAGAAGGGTATCGAAAAGGTTAAAATATGAAACGATACTTTTGTCTTAGAAAATATTTTACCTAGTTTGAAACGTTTAAAACTTACAGTTTGCCATAATAGCCATAACATTACAAGTAGTCACTTTCTGGGTCTGTATATTTGTTAGACGAACTAATATAATATTTATTTGTGAGTTTTACAGCTGGTTTAAAATGTGTCAAGCTAGAAAACATACGATATGAAAAAAATATTGTTTCATATTTTGATACCCCCCTATTCAATCAAAATATGATACGGTATAAAAATATGAAAGGTTGAAACCTTCACTAAAATAAGCAAGGTGCTTTTATGATATATTTTGTGTGTGTGTATATATTATGATACGAATTGGCTCTAGGCTCCTATACTTTATAACTAACAATCAAACGGCTTTGCTACACTTTTACATAAACACCATTTAAATGTATAAATAACGCATTTTACTCAATAAATCTTCTTTTATCATATACATTTAAATTGTGCGAAATTAAAACCAATAGAAGAAATTGGAGTATACCTTTGGAGTAAATTTGGGAATATCAAGGAATAGTAAACAAAGTGTAAAGTTGTTTCGTAATTTTAAGGTTGACAGCAATAATTAAACTTTTTCATTAAAACAATCTTAGCTTCTTAACCCTAATCCTAATATATTGTAAATTCGAAAGGGTCTTTGTTTGTTTATTTTGTTTTCACGTATAAACCATTTAACTCAGAGGTTCTCAAAGTGTGGGGCGCGACCCCCAAGGCGGACTAATGCTTGCTTGAAAAGCTAATTTAATTTACTTGCAAAATTAAATCAAACTTTTTATTTTGAAAATTACAACAAGTGTACGTCCTGGCCTCTGACAGCATGAAACCTAACAAACAAAAAAGACATCTTAACACTAAACATGGAAATAGTGCAAACAAATGCAGAGAGTTTTTTTAATGAAATCTTAACAGTATTAAATATACAAAATATTATTTTTCCAACATTACAAGTGTTACAAGACAACAACCTTCAGAGGCTTTGTTGGTATCTTATCAGATTTCTCAAAGAATCGCTCAGAAGAAAAAAACTCACACTATTGGAGAATACCTGATATTAATAACAGCAATGTATATGGTTTCAAATATGTTTGGACAACCCATGGATCAGCATTTGAAGAACATAATAATGTCAAATGATACGGTATGAAGAAATATAGCTGGCATTTTGGAGGATCTTCACGCGCAATTGATTTAAAAGGTGAAAATTTCTCATTTTGCCATACAAGTTGATGAAACTACCAATCTTCACAAAGCTGCTTATTAAATATTTTATGTAAGATTCGTCGATGTTGATGCGATGCGGGAATAGTTGCTTTTTTGGAGATGTTTTAAATTGGTACCACTGGTGAAACCATTTTCCGAATGATTGATACATATTTGCAGGGTAATGTATAGGATGGTATAAAATATACCATCTGTATATCTTGGATCAAATGTACAGGATTTTGCACAAATAGAGCTGTGTAAAGAAAGTGCACAGGACTTCGAGGGTTGATCAGAAAGGTAGCTGCAGAAGCTAGTTGGACACACTGCACAATTCATAGAGAGGCTTTAGCAGTAAAAGGTTTGAACCCGGAACTTGATGAAGTTTTACAGGTGGTCATTGAAACAGTCAATGTCATTAAAGGGCATCCTTTAAAGTCTCGAGTTTTCCAGATTCTCTGTGCAGATATGGGCTCAGAACACACAGCTTTACTGTTTCATAAAGAAGCTCGCTGGTTATCGAGAGCAAAGGCGTTGACCAGAATATTTGAGCATAGACACAAAGTTCTTGCATTTTTGCTTGACGAAAACCACTAAAACTCAACGTTTTTCACTGTCTCAGGTTTTTGCTGCGATTAGCGTACATGGCAGATATATTCAAGAAAATATACTAAACAAGTCTTTACAGGAAAAATATCCAAACCTTCTGCAGTGGATGAAAAAGGTGAACAGTTTTGTAAAGAAGCTTTTTGTACGAGAGCGGTCTGAAAAGTGATAACATTGAGCTATTTCCTAATCTTAAAATTTTGATTAAAGAAATGGATCTCAAAACTATTTCAATGAATACAAAGAAATACTTTCTTAAACACTTAGAAATATCCTCAAATCTCGTCTAAAACATATTTTGATGAGGGCTTGGATGGTTTGGCATGGATTCAAAACCCGTTCAAACCTTTGATGAGTGCTCGCTCAATATTATTCAAAAAGACAATGTCATTGACCGCCAGGGTAACACTGGGCTTGAAAGTAAGTTTAAAGAATTATCTCTCACATCCTTCTGGCTTTGTATACAAAAGGAACACACGATTTTTAGTTAAAAGACATTGAAAATACTCAATCCATCCGCCACTACTTATTATTGTGAAACTGCATTTTCTGCTCTACACTCCTATGAAGAGTAAATATAGCTCAAAACTGGATTTGGCCAAGGAACTCAGAGTAGCGTTATCAGAACTGACACCGCGTATAAACAATCTATGCTGAAAGAGAAAACAAGGACATTATTCACATTGAAGCTCTTTTTATTATTATTAGTTTGAGTTCTAAATAACAATTATTTACTGTAGTAGCTGAAATAAATAAATAATAAATTGTAATTGTCTGTATAGAATTTGTTATCTGATTACGATTAAACCTATTGCCTCTTTAGGCTCTAATGCTGTATGCATAAAATGTGCAAAACTAAGCAAATAAAAGTTGACTGTAAATTTTCAAAAGCAACTCACTTATATAGAATGCTTACATGTAGGGGGTCCGGCTACCAGCTGGATTATGCAGGGGGGGCTCGAAGGAAAAAGTTTGAGAAACGCTGATTTAACTGATTGAACTGAAATTTTACCTTGACATTCCAAGGGTCCCTAGGATGAACATATATTCCAAAAATCTTTGTGGCCTACGCCCCATTGGTCCCTAAGGCAGTTAAAAGTCCCGCCTTGGTATGGGAAATTTAATTGAAAGTGTATGTTAAATGTAATAAACTATTCTATGAAAGCATCGGCTTATAACAGAACACACATATGTTTAATTTATTGAACGACTATTCTCAATTTGTTTACATTCGAGTGTTAAATTCTTGTGAAACAAGAACATGTACTGTAATGTAGCATGAATCATCCTTACGTATGAATAATTACTGTCAGAATGTAAGCATTGACTTGTGTTAGTACCATTGACGTTTATTTTAGATTTTAATTTGCATTTAAAATATCTATATCCATACAATTTAGAAGAATTGTCTGTTTACAAACCAACTTAATAACAAAATCAGATATATATATATATATATATATATATATATAAAATAAGAATTACTCGCAGTTTTACTTAACACCTGGTTCTCTTATTCATGAACGCATACAAATGGGTAGCTGATGCATGATATATGATTGTAATATCATAGGACCCTATCGTATTACATCACTATTGCTTTCACTAGGAAAGTTACGAACTTCAACTTTGGAGTTCCTCTGGACTGGTTTAAAATAGTTCTGAAATCGTGGAAGCGAATTCCGTCAAATACACGGAATGTTGCGTAGAAACTGCGGGCGAGCCGCGGGTATGAGCTAGTAAACTATAATTGCGATGTTTGCAGATTGCGACTCGGAGAGTTCTCGTATTTGGAAACATCAAGGCGAAAGGCAGACAAATAGTGATGCTGTCCTAAGCGATCCTTGCAACAAGATCAAGGGTTGCTGAAACAATCAAACCTCTGGCGAAACCAAGGAACGGCTAGCGTAACCTAACAATGGTCATCAACTTCCTGTTCCTCTCCAATAACTAGATTAGCGGTCGTGTTCGCCACGCAATGCAGATGCCGTTCCGCCTCCATCATCAGTTTCAACGTTGCTGGTTAATCTACTGTACTGTTATGAGTGTTCAATCACTTTCGGTATTAAATTTCTGCTAAGGGGGGGTGGAGTGGTTCTCTCCCTACACAGAAGGGGAGTGGTTGATAGAAACTCCACCAAATGTTTATTTATAAGTTGATTGACTAGTGAATTATCCCAGCAAAAATGTTTATTTTAAATATCATTACGTTTTTAACGTAATTTTAATTTAAATTTAAAAATACTTTAGTACTTTAACTCAATAACAGCTAACTTATATATTTTTGGAAATCAGAGATGTATTAATTGTGGTATGTTTAGTAACTATTTTTAAATTACAGATAGTTAAATTAGATAAATTAGAAATATTGAAAATCAAACAAGGTAGAAGTACGCCACACCATGTAGGTATCGCGTAATAGGCTTCACTGAGATTGCATGCAAAATTACAAATATATTTACGTTACTTTGTCGAATTGATGTTAAATTGTCATATTATTGCATCCATTTTGTTTGAAAGATGATTTAAACTGCGATTATTTCAAATGTCCTCAAAGTATATACAGAATAGCATACTGAAAAGAAATCTTTACATTCTTCCGGTAGACAAAAACAGTTATTTCAGCCTCCAGAGTGACAGGTTTCAATGATGATCAGCCTAATCCTACGGCTGGACATCACAGAACTCATTCTTGTCTGTAGAAATTAAGTTCCATGCAAAATTTAAAGTCTAGATGAAATCTTTCTAGAGATATCTTCCGCCACGTTTTTGCTCCATAATGTGGGTTACATAGCTTTTAAAACAATAAAAGACACCACACTGGGTCACAGAATGATGATTTCGTATACGTTGTGGTAGTTTGGCTACATGTTTTACCATTTCTTACGTGTGTACCCAGTTTGTTTACAAATGTATTTATTCTGTTACTTTCTCGTTGTCAACATATAAACCATCGTTGTCATCCGTAAGACCAATATAAACATATACGCTAATGCTCAGCAAAATACATGGAGAGACATGCACCATTATCGAATTCGGTGTCTCTTATACAGAAATAAAGGTTCATGCAAAAATTCGTCTATGGCTTAGTTTATTCTCGATATACTATTTATTGTGCGGACAGATGTAGAAATGAACATTTTCCAGCCTCTTGATTGATAGGCTTCGAAAACGCTCATTTGGTATACAAATTGTTTATTTCAGTTTAGGATAAGGTAAAAAGGTTTATAATTAAGACTTAACACATGCTGAACATGAAGAAACCATTATGCCGGACTTGTCAATTTCTGGAGAATTGTCTCCTTCTTCCGGCAGTGTTTTCAATTGATCTTTCGGCAAGGTGGGTTATGAAATTTAATTATGTAATTTCAAACGAGTCTCAAGCCTTTAAATAATTAATATCTTATAAATATTTTATATAACAACACGGATTTAAATATGAAGCTCACAAAATATTTTTCTCGTTAATTTACCCAACAAGAATTATAACAAATTATCTCAAATGGAATAATTGTGTATTTAAAACATCAATTCGTAACCTTAAAATCTTCAAAATCATTGTAATTCTTCAACAAAATAGTCTAACCTCACATTAAACTACCTTTTATGATTACAAGCGTATTACGGTTTGCATATAATTTACGAACGAAAATAATTTAATAATTTGTACTAACCATAATATGAGATCAGCGTAACTTATATTTAAAACTCAGTTGTGAAAACGAATTCGTTTAAATGTAATACAGATGATATTATTTGTCGGCCCCCTCTCTGGGTCACGCGGCCTTGACGCCAATGGAATTTCTCTCGAGTATTTTTGTGGTCCACCACCACTATTATTATTCTGAGAGTCCATTTCATTAAATGTTAATCTTACGTATGCTCTCAAATTTTTCGTAATATCACATTTAATGTTCCGCAGCTAGTTGTCTGTTTCATACCTCTAATCTTGAAATCCCAGTGTTTACCTCTGGGTTTACACTACAGTTGTGAATGTTAAGTTTAGCTCCAGCACACCGCCTCAGTGCAGCGTCTGAAATCTGGAGTCATGTTCATAAAAAAAGCCCCCAGCAAAGAAGTTCAAACTGAACATTTAGCATCCTTCCAGATTCCAGACGCTGCACTAAGGGAAGGCGAACTGGAGCATTGAACCAACCCTTCCCACCATGGCTGATGTAATTGTTGCAGTGTACTACATCTTTCACTTTAATTGTATTACATTGATACAAAAGTGCATTATTACAATATCTCACAATTTGACCTTCACCGTAGCGTAGGGGTAAGGCTGTGGCTCTTCAACCGAGAGCTCACGGGTTCGATTCCCAATGAGGTCAATATAAATGTGTAAACGGATTAGGACAGTTTTCCCGTAAAACGGTTAATAAATAAAATCACGACCTTCATAGAGAACTGTGAGGTATTGTTAATGGGTTCACTTATTGGTAGTCATTAACCATTAGGAATTTTCCATTGACCTAGAAACTGATATAAAAGACTTACGTCATCCTCAGTCTCAAACACCGAGAAAATTCATTCACTTATTGATCTGATATGTATTTTTGCCGGAAAATGCCATTCTGTAATGTATTTCTTGTGAGAAAAATAATAAAAGGTGTTATTAAACCTCACTCACTACGGTACTAAAGAATCCAACTGAATTTGTAAAATGTGTAAACTATAATAATGGGCCTGTACTTGATTTTTGTATTTTGTGATCGGGGAAAAATGAAATGTAGACTATTATTGCTACTTAAATCTATTTTTATGAAAATTTTAATTGTGAGTTATTATACTCTTTGGCACATAAAATAATAGATTATCCTGAATCAGAAAATACCCTTCGTTTTTGTGTTTTAAAACATGACAGTTTGGCGAGGAAGATCAAAGAATTTTTTCTACTAATGAAAAAATTCCTATAATTCCTTTAAAAAACAAGAGTCTGGAATTAAAATTCCCATACTTATATATAAGTAAATTATTAAATAAAGTAAGTAAGATCTATTCAGGAAGTACTCGATAGTATATAGTTTTTCTTGCTGTGTATATAAACATAGGCTACATGCCGCCACACGTAATTGTTTTAATATTATATTTTTAAAATATATAATGTTTTACAATTTACTTTAATAGTGATTAAACTGATTATTATTTTCATATATGTAAATACATCATAAATATAAAAAAATATAAGTAGATCATATTTGCCATAAAAATTGCCAACATAATCCGTTAAACTAAAAACTTAGTAAACATATTTAACTACTTGACAGAATTTTCACATAATAAAAGTTATAAACTTTTCAAATTTAGTTTTTGTTTTCAGAAAAGTTAGGATATATTGATCCCACGGCTTTAAAATAGACTACAAAATTCCCAATTTTATGTTCCAATTTAAAAACTTTTAAATGAGTAATTGAAACAATCAGAATCTGTTTTAATACGTATCATGTTGATCAAATAATAAAAGAAATATTCCGAATTGTTCCGGGAAAACTGAGTCTTAAAACTTCAATACACTAACTTCATCAATAACAATAAACCTTTAGTTTTTTTAAACCTTATACATACAGTCCACCTATATAAAACTTACAATGTATAGCATAATTTTGTAGTCACGTGTGTGTAGACGTTAGGTATGGCTCTCGGTTTATAACGACCCGTAACACAAAAAAACCAATAACATTTTATTCGGTTTTGTTGTATGTTTTTGCTTCCGTTCCAAACGGTATGAGACCGTAAATCCTTGTCTATTCAACATAGGCTACATAGTCTATATATATATTGCATTGTATATATTGTACATTGTTTGTTGTTTGCATTGTAATAAAGTGAAACTTGATTATTACAATTTAACACAATTTAAAATACTGTCATATTATTATTATTGTGTTACCATGTAGATGTTGGATATTGTTCTTATTGAGAACCAGGTATGACTAAATAAACAGGTTTGAAGAAAATTAGTCTTTGCTAAACCATATTATCACTTAAACTTTGAGAGTCTGCCATGCCATCCTCTGCCAAACCACCAAGTTTATATTCTAATAACTTTGGTTAATGTGGTACGTTTAAAACTGGCTTTGTTGTGTTAAATACATTTTATTTATGTTTACTATTTGTATTTTCTTTTATTTATTTTGCTTCATATTTTTAAATACACTTATTAATTATTAGTGCGAGTATTTTTAATTTCATTTATCACAAAAAAATATGACCACTTAAACAAACAAAATCGAACAATTTATTTGATGGACGTAAATTAGTAAGTACACAAAATAGGGAATACAACTGCTATGAAATGTATCAATAGATTAATGGGATCGTTATGACAATATAATAATATGTTTCTCTTGATCGTTTTCATTATTTTGATAGAACAGGGAACAAATTGTAAATCTTCTTAACGTTTGTATTCTTTAGTCTTATACTTTTTAGTATTTCATGTAATTTATTAAAATTGTTACTATTACCAAAACTGTTGTCAAATGTTTAATAAAAGTGTTTTTGGCATACTGATTTGTATTAATCCAGATTTCTAACCAAGCCGTTAGAGGTAGTCGTACTCTCGTACATCAGAAATATTTGCAATTTCTATTTAATCAATATTGCAGTTTTGAAAATATAGAATATACGCAAAGAATACATTTTTAAATGTCAGTAGAAAATGTTCTGATGATAGTTTACATTATTATTTTTCATTAAAATTAAATATAATTCTTAAAGCAGTTTCTAAACAGTAAACCCGTTTTTATTACTCGTATTTCCTCACATAAGAACTGTGTATTTTAAACTTTTGACAAATAATTGATCTTAGAATGCGATTACGTAATGGTTAAAAGTATTTCCCCCAAAACCATAATAACCTTATTAATAAAAAACATACATATACAATAAATACATAAAAATAAAGTTTGAATTGGAATTAACTCCAAAACAAACATTAACACTATCCGAAGACGAGGATTAGATCCAGCTGAACACCAAAATATCCCAAGAAGTTCTCAAATTAACGATGATTTGTTCTTTGGTTACTGTACACCACTAAAAACTGGCTTCTTGTATACCGGGTAAAAATTTTCATTTTAAAAATAAAATATTATGCTATCCATGTCCATCCACTGCCTGTTTAATTCACAGGTTGCATTCAGGTGATTGAAGGCGAAACCAGATGAAGATGAATATTGAAGATATAAAATATTAAATTCACTTCATAGATCGTAAGAATAGGAATTTTCACTTCAATGTCTAATAAGCTTAACCAGTATTTAATGACATCACTGCGATGTCATTTTTGTTAGATATACGAGCAGTTAACGTTATAACGTCAATTGTATTGTACTATTATTATCATCGTCAAGTTCAAAGCCACAATAAATGCCGCATTTGCTGACCACATTGCTGATTCCCGTAAACAGTTCACAGCCACCCATATTCACACATCTTCAATGAAACAATTGTACACTACCTGAATTACAGTTTTGCCAATGCAGTTTTGTCAATGTTAAACGTACTATGAGAAAAAATCGGATTGTAGCAAACTAGTGCTCCTGTTTCAGTTATCAGAAATTGTGCAACTTTACGGGGTTGCACAATTTCCTGCTCAACGTTAACCTCCACCTTGAAGATATATTTTACAGTGCGGTTCTCGAGTAAGACAAGCTCTCTTGCCGACCGCAAACAACGGGGACGATGCCGCTAGCCACAGAGGAATTAAGAACCGATCACAGTTCGACTGGCTGAAGGTGACCAGCTGATCCATAGAGGTAACACGTGTTGGTAGCTGCGCATGCTCAACGCTCGAGCAAAGGTCGTTGTTGCAGCAGCTATTCGATCCCACGCGCAACTAGGTCACCGACTACCCAAACAAAAACGTTGCAACTGTTCTTCGTGTGAATTGCGACTGATTTACAATAGACGACATGCACGACTGGGGTTGTCCAAATATTTGAGGCCCAGGATTACAGAGTGGGTCTTCAACAGCAATTGGTTCCTCTGAGTGGAGTGCTTACATATGAGTTTACCCAATAATAATGATCGTTCTTTGGAGTGCACTCAACTTCTTTATGTGTAAAATCTACTTTGCCTCTGTGTGCTAAAATATCTCCATGACATATCTTCTTGAACTTAGCTATGGTATTAGATATATAAGTTTAGATTACATACACCGTAATTGTATGCAACAAAGTAGGTACCCATAAGTCCCATTTGCATATTTTATTTTCCGATTTTTTCTTATTATTTTCAATTTGTTTTTTCTATTTTGATGTATATTGCAATTAAATAGAAGGGAATAGTGAAATTGGTATAATAATATTTAAACTGGCTGTAGGATGACTTTGTAGGCCTTTAAATCTCGACGTTAAGGGTTGAGACGATAAACCTGGTTTCTCACATAATTTCTTTGATTGTTACACATTGTTTGAGTAGTTTATTTTTAACCATTTGACCTTCAATAAACACAATGGCACGAGCCATTTTCATTAAAAAATACGTCTTTCTCATCTGTGTTATTGTAAGACTTATTATGAGTTTTGAACACGTACTAACTATCCAAACCAGGATGTACCAGTGCGAGAAACATTACAAAATAAATTGATGGTGTTGGAAGCAATAGGAAGCATCAACTTCATTGTGTGTTAATAGTGCCAAGATTTGCACCTTTTGTGTATCGACCAGGATGCGGAGAAATTATGAAATCATAAATAGAACTGGTTTGGGAAGACATACCCATAGAAAGCTTCTTCCATCGGCGCCAACCCGTCTGTGATCGGCTGAGAGATGGGAATGTTGAATTCACACGCTAAGTGATGTATTGAACTATATCCACATTCCCACTCGTCCAGATGTGTTCTACAAACCCAGTCGCCTGATGTTTATCATTCATAGAGAAGTGTTAAACTACATTATACATCGTGCAGTTTTAAACAACAAAATTTTAACATCTTAAAGTGTTTAATACAAGTAAAAGATGTGTACAGTTCCACATGATATCGGCGTTCAGGTATTCATAATTCATGGTAATCATCTACCTTGTTCTACCATGCCTAAGAGACGGCCAAGTTGATTTTATAAGACCAGCTAAACTAAACATTCAAACACATTTACGACCTTATCTATGATCATAGAATTGTGAAAGATGACTCATAGTAATAATTAATACGCATCCAAACTATTTTAGATTCTTAGATTTTGTTATTGGTCATTTTGAAAAAAATTAAAACTGTTTTGTTTGTCAATACTCTAAAAATTATACACTGTACAATAAAATCTAAAACTTGTTTATATGCTTATTTATTATACATTAAAATGAGGTCTCTCATTGTTCTACAACCAAAACCAAAGCCGTAAAATATTAAAAGTTTAACATTGTTTCCGTGGGTTAAAACTGAAGGTCGTTCCCTTGTATTCCGCATTTCTCTTGATATCAAGTACAATTAATTATCTTAAACATTTATTTGAACTTTTCTTACTTACCTTACAATTTCTTTTCTCTGTGACATTTAACAAAAACTATTGCATTACATGCCAAAGAACTTTACACAATGTTGGAATTATTTTAGGTTATCCGTTTAACGCCCATACTGATATTAAGGAGAAACTATATAATGATAAATGGCTAAAGAGGATACTATAACTAAATGATTACGCTGGTTAAAATGCAAACAACAGTTATCCATATTGTGAAATCCCATTTACGTAGTTCAACTAAGTAATTGTAATAGATTAAACCTAGTATTTATTTCCCTCAAAACCGTCCTCAGGCGGATTTGAAAAACCATCCCTCAAGGGCAGCTCTAGGTCCGTGCAACCCTTAACTCTTCACGAACCAAACTGTTTTTAGGTTGAAGAATTAATTATGAGTTGTGTCATAGGATTTATGAGTTTCTTGGTTTTTAATAGCATTTCCTAGATAATAGATTTTTAAAACGTGTTTTATAATAGCTTTCTTGCCTATCTGTTGAGATTTTTCAATCGATTCACGAGAAGTAGAGTACAGTAGCGTAGCCAGAAATTTCTTCCGGGGGGGGGTCCGAAACCGGAGGATCAGGGGGACGTTTTGTGTGTTATTTGCCAATGAATTCACTGGTAAAAGGTAAATACCAAAAATATGGAGCTTTAGTAACTACGCCTTATAGAAAGTGGAAAGATGTAATAGGCAAATTAAACTCTCACAGCAACTCTAGTACCACAAATTTTCTTGTATAGCTACAGAAACTTTACGAAGTTCGATTCTGGCCGAGTAGAAGGCACCAAAGTGATGTTGGATTCACTGGATAAGAAAGAAAAAGAACAAAACAAAGCTTCATCCAAGCCTATAATTGACTCAACTATATTCTGTGGAGAAAATGAAATACCCCTTCGGGGACATTGGACCATTGACGGCCGAAACCCCTTTAGAAAAGAAGGGCGATTTTCGAGCGTTGCTCGGGTACAGATCAAACTAACGGTCGGAAAATGCACCGGAAAAACTCTACCGATTAGAAGTTCGGCCACTTTGGATTTCACTGATTGGGGTATTTATGAATGAGTTATAATGACGATTTTTTTGTATCATTACACTGTAGACGAGTATATAATTATCGGAAAAATCGCTTTCGGTCGGAAATAAAATACACCTGAAAAACTCGAATGATTAGAACTTCAACTACTTCGGACTTCGGTTATTGAGGTAAACGTGGTATTTTTTATTGAGTTAGGACGACGATGTTTTGTTATCATTAAACTGTACTCGACTACCTCGACTACCTATATAATTATCGAGAACAAAATCACTTCCGGTCGGTAAATACCGAAGAAAAGCTCTCTACTGATTCGTTTTGACGATTTTGGATTTCACTGGTTGAGTGGTTGAGGTAAAAGTAGTACTTATAATTATGTTAGGACATTGAATTTAGAGATTAATTCAACGCCGACTAATAAATATATAATTATATAGGTACGGTGTACAGTTTAATGATAACAAAAATCGTCGTCCTAACTCAATCGAAAACCCCACGTTTACCTCAATTATTGAAGTCCAAATTAGTTGAAGTTCTAATCAGTAGTTTTTCAAGTGTATTTTCCGACCGAAAGTGATTTTTTTCGATAATTATATACACGTTTACAGTTTAATGATACCTAAAATCAACGTCGTAACTAAATTCTAAGCAGTCACTTTACGTCCCCACGACGAATTTGAACGAAGTGGTCACTAATTTAAACTGTTCGCCGTGTTACGGTTCAGGTTACTTTGCGACGTCACGTGACCGCGCCCTATAGAAATACCGTGATTACACTACACTATCCGAAAGGCCGAGTCCAAAAGTATCGTTTTATACCTTATGATTTAAACGAAAGGACAATTATATTTTTAACAACGGTCACTTCAATCAGTGAAATCAATCAATTTAATGTTTGTAGACAAGAGTAATGATAACTGTCCTTTTTTCTCCTGCTCCATGCTTTATTTTTTAATACGTCTTAAAATTTCGGGGGGGGGGGGTGCGGACCCCCTGGACCCCCCCTTCGCTACGCCACTGAGTAGAGACTAAATGTTTTAAATGTAGGTAGCTCATAACTGGATGAAAATGCAATTTTTATACATAATTACATAATATACGCAACCCGTACTCATATGAAAACACAAACATGAGCATATAAGCATGCATGTATGCCTATACATAAATAATCATAGCCCTATTATATGCCTATATGTGAGATGTATGCCTGTATACTCATATGACTTTTAATATATGTCTAGGGCTGTGCTCTTCTGCCAGTGAGAAAATCAATAAATATTCGACGCTGGCTAGTGGAGTTTCTTTTCAGTTTGTATGATTTGCAGACGCAAGTAAACTGGGTTGCGTAGCGTGCATTTACTTTTGTTCAGAAGATGCACGAGGAAATGTTACGATAAGGTTATTGATTGTGAAATATAGAATGTCGCCCAAAAACGTATGTATTTTTATTGCTCACTGTAAAATTTAATTGATTATGATATTCAATATTGCATACCTTCTTCTAATATTAAAGTACATAAATTAAAACTGTATTACACAATTTTTTTCCTACTCTATTTTCAATTTTAGCAATATTACTATTATTTAATATAATATTATTTGAAGATTTGAATACAAATGTACGTTTAAATATAATAACATAAAACTAAAGGAGCGACAGTAATGAAATATATGATACTATTTCAATCAGATTATAAAGAGTAAAATTACTTCTCCTACATTCATACGAATTCATAATCCCAAAATATGTAATATTTTAGTATATATAAAAATCCTTGAACATTACAAAAATAAAACATAAGTGAGAAATGAATAATTAATACATAGTCATCAACAATAAATCACACGTTTTTCTTTTGAATCTTACAAATATTAAAAAAAAAAAAAAAAAAAAAAACCAATACGATTAGGATTAAGGGATTATAAATTTGTATAAAAGTAAAAAAATCATATTTTATCCTTGTTTATTTTTTATTAACGTTTTTATTATAATACTAGCGGACCCGGCGCGCTTCGCTGCGCATTTCAATAAGTTTCCCGCGGCTTCGCACGCAATTCCCCGTTGAAAACAGTACACTATATTCACTTATTCATTTTCTATCACATTCTAAACATTGCTGAGATAATTGATAGTCGTTCCTTCGTGAGCTTCTTGGCCGCATTATGAAGGTATGTACCACATTCCTGATACTTCTGTCAAAAAAAAACAACTAAGGTTGATTTTATAACATTCTTTATATTTGTAGCCAACGTAAGATAGTAATTATGATATCTGCATTGCTCTTCTGATCAAGCATGAGCATGGTTTATATTAAATAAATATTGCAGTTAAAGGTGAATTTTTACGTCAAATTTGAATTGTATTATCTGGATAGTAAAGTCTATGTTTAACAGTGATTGCAGAAACAGTTTAAACAAAATTTGTCGTTTCTCTTAAGCTTACTCTATGCTTTAAAACTATAAGTGTAAAGAAATTTATATATAAATATATTTTTTGTCGCATTATATATGTTTACAAAGAACAGCTGATTAAAAATTTGAAAAGACTCTTTCACTTAATAACATATGTTTGCTGCAATGCATTTCTTACGGGTATTTCTGTAACCAGTGGGGCGGAATCCTGAATCGGGAAAGGGATAAAAAGTATCCTATAACCTTCTACAGATCAAGACGAACAAATTTAAAAAAAAATTAGGCGAATCCGTCCAGCCGTTTGTGAGTGATGCTGTTACACACGAACAGTTTCATTTTTATATAATAGACTAGCTGTTTCCCGCGGCTTCGCACGCGTCTCTTAAGCTTTGCCCGTATATTTCTTTGCCTTCAAATAGTGTTTGGATATTTTAATATACGTAACTACTGTGTTGTAATTGCAGTTTATAATGTGCAGGCGCTTTGATAACTTTTATATCTTGCAGTACAGCCTGGTGGTTAGTTACATCAATGGGCATTGCGTATAAACCTTCTACATAGAAAAATACAAATTTTCATAGTGATCGGTCCAATAGTTTCTGAGTCTATAAAGGACAAACACACAAACATTCATTTTTATATATTATGATTGCAGAAACAGTTTAAACAAAATTTGTCGTTTCTCTTAAGCTTACTCTATGCTTTAAAACTATAAGTGTAAAGAAATTTATATATAAATATATTTTTTGTCGCATTATATATGTTTACAAAGAACAGCTGATTAAAAATTTGAAAAGACTCTTTCACTTAATAACATATGTTTGCTGCAATGCATTTCTTACGGGTATTTCTGTAACCAGTGGGGCGGAATCCTGAATCGGGAAAGGGATAAAAAGTATCCTATAACCTTCTACAGATCAAGACGAACAAATTAAAAAAAAAATTAGGCGAATCCGTCCAGCCGTTTGTGAGTGATGCTGTTACACACGAACAGTTTCATTTTTATATATATAGATTAAAAAAACATCTGTATTTTTATAGTGTACTAGTAGTATTGAGTGGATGAAACTCATCTTCTCCCTCCTCCCAAAGAAAGATTTTAGATACGCCCCTGCTGATAATCCCACACTACTTTATAGGTATAGATTATTAACTCTCTGAACCCTAGATTACTATTTTACTGTACAGCAAGTCTCAGCTCATCGTACATCAGATCGTCAAGTAAGGGTTAGAACGGTAGCAGTATTGTTTAAAAGAATATGTTTTGAAGAAAATGTTTGAGTCCTCTTTAAATTTAGATGGAGTTTAGTCGCGCAATTTATCTAAGAGATGTTGTTACAATGTCTGTACCATGGCTGCCTATGATAAAGTGCCTTAGGGAAATATAAGAACTGCTATAATCTGAGTACGTCCTCTGATATTCTTACTCGGCGTTCTTTGGAGTTCTCTTTTATTTTTTTTTCCAAAAACAATCTTAGAGCGTAATACAGGTTCGATAGTTTATTTGTACTTTTTATGAAAAATAACGATTAAAGTCAATGACAACGTTTCAACTTTATAGCGAACTTTAAAATATGACGTCACACTCCTTACATAGGCAATTAATAGAATCAACAGATTCTTACTACTACGGGTTATTCTTGTGAATCAACCAGGGCTGATATCCAATCCGGGTTAGCCAAGCCATCTATATCCAGAGAGATCCACATTATATTGTAAGAAACCATTGTTGACCATTAAATGTTAATAACGCAATAAGAAAACTAAACCTCAGTTCTTCCTTTTTTTTCAACCCCAATAACTTATTCCAAAAGTTATCCTGACATTTTAGAACTCTGTAGTGCAGTTGGAAGACATAACTTTATTATTAGATTAATTGCATACTTCTTATTACTAAGTTGGAATCCCAAACAGTACTTCCAGAAAAAGTTAATGCTCAAACTGCCAATAGAACATCATACCCTGCTAGAAGAAAGGTTTTAAATTGCGTTGTGATTTATTTCGATATGGGTGTAAGGATTCGTGCAAGGCAAACTCTGTTTTCTTTGGGGGAAAAGTGTAAAAAGGATTTTCATCTGTAAGGTTCGAGATTGTTATAAAGGAACGATCTATCTCTTTCGTTTCCATCTGGTCTAAAGAAGGTTAAAGGCCTATCGAATTCGTGATATTTATCTTTGAAAAACCTTGAACAAAGGCTTTTGAACTACGAAACGGTTGTTCTAACTGTCCCTGAAGTCCAATCTGATCATGGAAAATACATATTTGCAAATGTTTTCTGTATTAGTATTGGAATCCGTGGCTGCTAAAAATGCCCCAAACAACCTTTGTTAGCTGTAATAATTGGAAATAGTCTTGGATCAGCTCTCACATCCCGTCTAGAACCAGACGAGGAAGCTCATATCGAACACTCAAGCCATGTGGAGCAATTGCTTCTCAGTTAGTTTTCCGTACTTAAAGATATCATCTCTGAAGACAGAAAAAGCAAAATGATTCTTGGTAACTCCACAAGAAATTGACGACATTGAAAGAAAGCATGTTGTGTCGTTTTAAAATTAGTTCATGTAAAAAACGGCTACTTAGCAACGTGTGAATTTTGATATTATATATATACTACCTGAGGAAATTACATATTATTTTTGTGCGGACCAAAAACGATTAAAGTATTCCCCATTTCTTCTATTGTGATCAATTCTTGTAGTTGGAAAGAGAAAAGAGCAGCAGGTTGAAGTAATGTTAACCATGGCAGTAAGGAGGAAACGGCATCATTCATGCGTTCTAGCGGTAAGAAGAATTCTTAACTGGGAAATCCCTCGATAATAGACCATATCTGCGGATGTCTCCTCATCCCATTCCCTCAAAACCTGAAATGTTAGACAATCTCGTGGAAATGGACGTGGCGCCGTGCAGCGCTGAAGCAACTCTTGTCCTCGGACAACATCGTGTCTTGATAATTCAGTTTAATTAAACTCATATTCTCGCGGGGCAGCGATTTTGTCAAAATGAAGAGACGGTCGAGCGCTTAATAACGATCACGTGTGCCACTGCCCTTGATTGTGCTGACCTGTATGTAGCTCTCGCTTATGTGCGATACGAGAACTCAAAAGGTGTCAGACATGACTCTCCCCATAATAGTCTCCCCTGAATAGTCATAAGTGCAACAACAGAATCAGCTGTAAACACTGTTCTCAGCCGGAACATCGCAATTCTAAGTTGATTTGACTAGATACTCTGGCTATAGATAATTACTGTCTAGCTTCAATGCTCTGTTATTACACCAGTTTCTTAGGTCATCAATAAAACAACAAAGTCAACAATTTGTACAGAACATGTTTTACAAATTATTGTTTTTTGTTTATCGAATGCATGTTCATAATATGCACTAAACCGCTAGGAGGCTTGTGATAGATCTCTCAAATTATTAACCGATTTTGACGGCTTGTTTCATTTAGAAAATTATACAGGTTGTTCAGTAGAAGTGTTCCAATTCTTTGGGATTTGGTTCTACACATAAAAATGAGCAAAAAAGTTCACATGAAGGTATGTCCTAAAACCTTTAGTTTTCCGCATATCTGTCTGTGCGTTTTTTCCATTAAAACATTATATTTTTTGAACCAGTCAAGATAAAGTTATGGAACTTGAGAATTGTATTAACCTTTGGTAGACCTTTTTAAAATAAAATATTAACAAAATCCCTTTACCTGTTTCAAAATGGCAGACGTTTAAACTATTCCATCACAGTAATTCAAAACCGACTAACGACATACCTTCATATGAACTTGTTTTGCTTATTTTTGTGTGTAGAACAAAATGCTTGGGTATTGGAACTTTTTTATGAACACCCTGTAGAAACCAGAAACAAACAACAAAAGTTCAAAATCTTAGACATTTAATTTTATACAAATTTGATAGTACATTTATTGGCTGAACTTTAGCGAAGTGGGGTTGGAAAATTGTTATTTCTTTGTGTCTGTCTGTATGTCTATACATCTGTTTGTCCGCATGGTATCTCGAAAACGAATTAACCTATAGACTTGAAATGTTGCATGAAGCTTCATATATATACTAACAACACAGAGTTTGATGATGGTGCTTGGCAAGATATCTTGAAAAATATTTCATCTGTTGCCTTTAAATTTTGCGTGGAACTTAATTTCTACACAGACAATAACGAGTTCTATAATGGCACATGTCCAACCATAGAATTTGGCTCAGCGTCATCGAAGGCTATGATTCAGTAGGCTTGCACAGTTTCTCTTTTGCTTGCCAGATGACAGGAAAAAATGTCTTTATAATGTCCAGTTTTCTATCTGTTTGTAGGACATTTCGAGAATAAAATGAGCTGTAAATTTGAAAGTTTCCGTGCAACCTCAGTGAAGCTGCAAAGATTCTAATCCTACAAATTAATGTTACACACACCGTGCGTTACATTTAGATAACGTGCCATTATCTTGTTATTAATATGATTATGCAATAATATTAATAATACGTTGCGAAAATCAAGTGAAATGCGTCCAGGCTCTTCCAGATATTCTCCGTTGATACTTACGTAATATCTATTCATAATCTTTTATAATCACCATTTTAAGCAGTAATTACAAAGACATTATTTTTTGTTTCGTTCTTTTAGTTATTTATATTGCTATTTTTATTTTTATATATTATAGTTAGGGTGCTATTTTATTTTTATTCTATTTTTATATTATTTTGACAGCATAGCATGAATACCTCACATTTCAATTAAGGAATTCGTCTCTGTATTGACAGTTTTTAAATGGCTCAAGCAATGTCAGTATCAAAATTTGAAAATGTAAAAGTTAAAATAAGTCAATGCCAAAGATTTTTTTTATATTAACAAAATAAAAAAAACAAACGATTAATTAATAATATATTTTTGTACTAAGCCAAAATCTAAATAAATCGAACACAAATACAAAATAATGCCAATCATAAATATACAGTTTCAAAATCAATCTTACGGTGAGTGCTATTTCCCCCACTCATTCAACAAATTTAAAATACATCACCTTGAAAATTTGCTTAATCCATGTACCGGGAACCTTAATTAGCATACATTGTAAAATATATAACTTTTAATACTTCCTGGTAATAATACTCTATATATAATTTTTGTTTTTTTTGTTTCATTCATGGTTTTAGCAATGTACAAGTGTAGCTTCTCACGTACTCCACGAAAACAGGTAACATTTATGGTAATTTAATTCAATTAATTATGCAGAGAAAGAGATAAATACTGTGTAATTATTTGTAATATGTAAGGCGTCGCTGGTGGTACACCAATTAGCGCATAGGTTGATAAACGCTTCCTTGACTAACGAGGAACTGTAATAGCTTAATTAACTACTTAAGTCAAACTCGTGATTTTACAAACTCATATCTTATTGATGTAATTTAGCGTTGAACTACTCCTAAGTTAAATCTCCAGGAAACTCACCACAACTTATTGAAAATGGCTGAGTGTTAGCAAAGTTACTTACTCAGATTGTCAATGACTCGTCTCCACATATGTGTGTAACCCCATTAGGGTTCACTTCTGGCTGGCGTATACCTTCCAGTTGAACCTTCATTGGATACAGCAAAAACAGATGTGTCACTTAAATCTGGCAACCTTATGAATTTCAAGGAGCGGCACATCACTAACCGCTAATTACGAGGTATTGGTAGATGCAAGGGTAGACTGAAAGATCTAGTTTGCTGCGGGAGGTGAGTGTGGAGTTAGTAGGGACCCCTAAGTGTTTAGTGCTGTTACTAGTCTTAAGGGTGTACCACCCCCTGTCCGCTTTGACTGGATGGGTTGGTACAGAGCTGGCTTCCTCTTCTTCCAAGGAGACATGACTAAGATTAATGCCCAAACTCCTTCGTCATAGATCTTCACAAAAAGCTCCTTACCCCCAACCTTATCCATCCAGAAAATCCTGTCTCTCGGGATGCAGCGCAAAGGTTTTTTCAGGACCAAGTGTAATTTTTCAGCTTCTTGTTACGAGAAGCTGAAAAAGCTCTTCGTATAAGAGAACAAAAAACGTGTCTGTACCCCTTAGGCGTGGTCTTCAAGGTTAGGATCGAGGAAGGTGTGCAAGTTGTTCTACTTTCAAAGTCCAGCATCATTTAACAATTTTTCAACTATTTCTCCCTCACCACTACAACCCTCTTTGGCTTGGAGGTACCTGCGGTTGTCAAGAGATGTGACTACTGTGTTTTTTTAAGGTAAAGTACGCATATAAAAAGTGTGATTGAAAGATGAATTGTTGGCTTTGGAATCCTGCATTGATGCGACGGTGGCTAGTGTAATATGTGGAGTAGTAATAAAAGAAAACATAATATACATAGGACGCATCCGGACGACCTGTTCAAGATGGAACAAAAAGTAAATTGATTAAGGTACAAGACAAGCATAGTGATGGAAACCAGTTAATTATGTGTTATTGCCTAATTTGGAAACAAAACAGATGAGTTATTATTTATTATTATAAAACTATTCACTCTATCACAAAAAAGCACTGTGCATTGGAATGGACTCACTGGCCAATGTTCACACGTCAAAATAAATTCCACATCTTGTTGTGACGCGTTAAAAATTTCTATTTGAGGAGAATCTTTAATGAACGTTTGAGAATCATGCTATATTAAAAAATGAAATAAAGCTTTTAGTAATTCACTTGTATAAATATTTAGGAAAAGACAAATTTATTGTACAAAATTGAATAGGCAGGTTGTAATCATAAAAAAAGGAAGCAAAGCATTGGTTTTAAATAAATAAGGATGATATAGTGTGGTAAAAGAAAAGTATTAAAAGCAAATAAAAACGTATAAAAATATAAAAGTAAAAAAAACATATCACTTAAAATAGGCAACCTCTTCAGGGACAATAATTTTGCAAAAAAAAGAATAGTAATACTACACCTTAGAGTAGAAACCTGTCAGCTGGAAAATTTACATTGATCTAATTCTCAATAAATCAGTCCAAAAAGCTAGTAAAAGTCCAAATGGGTGCATTAAACATTTGACCATACTTTAGGTTTTGATAAAAAATGGGTACAGATTATAAATTCAATGTCGTTTTTTTCTAATTACTTCTTATGTAAAACATTCAAATGGCTCAACAAAATACAGTATAAAGCATCAGGAATACACTCTCAGTATTATACCCACATAAAAATTCAACTAACACGTGTTAAAAATGAAGAATCGTGTACTTGAGGCACAACGTAGGGACTCACAAAATCAGCTGCTACAACTGACTGTAAATAGTCCAGTAATAATAGCAAACAGTGTTACCAACTTCAAAAGATGTTATTGGGCCCATCTGGGCGTTTTCGAAACGTTATTCGCTTTCTGGAAATATCACATCTTTCTCCTGAAAATAAACCGTTACTGTACAAAGTAGATTTGAAATCTGTCTGGACATATGGAATTCAACTTGGAGAGCAAGTGATTCTACGTTTCAAATTCAAAGTTCTGAGAACATTGCTGCAAGCTCCATGTTCGTTACAAATAAGGCGATTCATCCACAGAGACACTGGAATTGCTTACATAGAAGAGGAGATCAAAAAGTTTAGTTTACGCTACCTAATTAGCTTCTTGATACGCTTGAAAGATATCTAAACCACATTGCTTTGAATTTACTGGGCATTATTGACCATGTTTGTAGACTTCAAAGGAACGACTTCCTTGATATAAGTGGTCGCTTATAAGTTCTTCATGTTTATTAAAGATTTTGGAATCTAATCAACAATTGCTTAATCTATCTTGTTTATTTACTGTTCACATTTTATTGAATAGATTGTAATAATATATTAATGTTTTTCAATTCTACACTTGATTTATATAACGGTTTAGATTTTGAGTAGAATAAAGACTAATTTTAGAAAAATACTATAAGGTTCAAGATGCTTGTTGTTGAAAAATGGTGACGGATTAAGCGGACATAGAAGACGACAAGAGTATAAATCATACAATAAAGAAGTGCAAACCCCAATTTGAACAAAAATTGAACTATTTTACTATCTGCTTTATGCCAGAGCTTTGAAAAATTGAAACGGATCATGAAAATTGGAGCATTCATTTCCATAAAGCAATGGAAGTTGATAAGTTTCTTTGAGTTAAATGCAGAACTAAAGTGAAGACAAACAATTTTTTAAAGTGTATTAACTCCTAACAGTTTTTACTACTTAAGAACTAATCAGACAATACTTATAATGAGCTCTGTTATTCTTTGCAGTCTTGGCTAGTATTAAATATTTACGTAACAATACAAGTTTTTCAAACTATTTCAAAGTTAAGGTGTGTTTTTAGTTCGTTATGTCAAAGATCTGAAAACATTACTTCCAAAATGTAACTAAATGCCGAAGATACTATGCTTTAAACCCAATTTATTCGTTGTAATAATTTAATCTGAGTTTAATAATGAAATTTTTTGTTCAAACTAGACGCAAAAAGTCGTAAGCAATGTCTTGATACAGTTTTATTATGAGTAAATCAATGATAAAACAAATAAGTTTTCGATATCTAACTTTTCTGTCTTTAATGCGTAAGAAGCAAGGGGTTCAAGGGTTCAAATCTCAAACTCTTAGAAAATTGTGAAGACAAAGGTATTTTATAATGATATCAGAATGAAACAAAAATCGTATTTATTTCTATGGTGAACTTATGCCTGTATATGCCTCTCTTCCAATTAACTTCTAAAATATAAACTTTAATTTACAAAAAACAAAATCAATCTACTTCCAGTATTTACGACTAACATACTACAATAGCATTGAAATTAAATTATGAAGAAATTAAATCAGTTTACAACTAGTTTAATATAAAATCATTACATTCTAGAACGTTCATAAAAATTCAGGTAATGCTGACGATTATATAAGTACTTGCAGGTTTATCAACTCAAAGATATACGCTTCGGCTCTAGAACCGCCACCAAGATTACGGTCATCTAACATCCTCTAATAATCCCACAAAACAGCTTTCCACACCTTGGGTTTTTATCAATTAATCATTTTAATCTTTTCGAACAGTTAGTTCCATAATAAAGGTGCAGTAACTGTGAAAGATTTATTATATATGGTTCATAATTATACGATGTTGAGAAACAAGAATTGAAGTGGCGCCGCGACGAGTTAACACGTCTATATGTGAGATTTATACTGAAATTTCCAGACAAATATTTGGGGTAATCTTTGCCTAAGCCTGAATATACTAATTATACTACAACTTTTACTACTAATTAGGATTGGTAATTACTAATTAGGATGGATGGTCACGAGTATGTACGTGTCATATTGTTACAGGATCTTATAAAGGTCCGCTAAAACAAAATAGCACTTAATAATTTCGGTCCCATTGGATCCTACCAAACAGTTGCACAGACACGTAATTGATGATAACATCACAGTAGTTAAAATGTGTAAATACCAGAGTGTTTACCAACATCATTTTAATTTTATTAGGAGGCAGAATATAAGACAATTATAACTATCCGCCACGTTACTTTGATCGTTTATCTACATCATTAGTCCAGTCTTTGACTAAAGATCCATATCACACTATTCATTGATGGCGATATTGTTTCAGAGTTGTATAGTGAATCCTTGAACACCACGACACGACAATCAAATGGGTGTGTACAAAAGGTTATCAAGTAATAACTACATGTGCATAATGAGAATTGTAATTGTAAAAAGATAAAATTGAATGAGCCATTCTTTTCGCATTTAGAGGGCATGAACGTATAAATATTTCCGGTCATCAGTGCCCCCTGTGGCAGGAAAATGTCATTTTGCCCATATTTTAGAAGTAATTTTTCTGATTTTAGGTAGAAAGTCATGAAAGACTAAAAATACTTTTCAACCGAAATAAACACATTTTCTAATACTATCCAAAGAATTCATAAAACATTTAAATAGGAGTTATATTTGATGATTAGAATACTACCCAAATTGAATTGATATATCTTATTTGTGATTTTGTAACTAGGATGAGGAATAATTTATATTTAACATCAAGCTGTTGAATCTGATCTATGACCATACATTTCCTGTAAGCTAGGAAGGAAACAACAACCCAAGAATGCCCCGGGATTAGTTTCTCGTTGTTTTTTCGTGGACATCCACTTCGGTAGTTCCAATACAGTTTTCTCTATTCTTTGGCATCAATCAAAAAATAATTCCGTTTGTTTGAACTTTTTCAATACAGAAGATGGAGGGAATTGTGTAAATTTACTGTAACTGTAACTGTTAATTATATTTTATAAATGGATAAATTTTTGTAGTTACTATTAACTCCAATTGCATAAGGTACCATAAATCAGGTATGAATACATATTAATTCTTTTGATTGTAATTCTTTTGTGGTTAATGTATTTTAGGTTATGAATTACTGTTCGGTTCGGAGTTGTTAGGAGATTTACGGTCTCGTTAATGTTTTGCGCTGAATAATTTAAAATATTTAAATTTACAAAAGGAGAAGCTCAAAGGCACTAAAACGTAACTTTCAATTTATATAAATATGTTAGCTATATCAAAGATTATCTGGTTATTTCTATTATCACTTATCTACAGAATATGTTAAATCCAATCATTCTCATAAACCCTATCTTAACACCAGTTCTTAAAAATAACCTAACCACTAAGTAAGTAAATGTTTACTGTAGCCACTTCACAATATATGTTTATTTTCAATTAAAAATTAATAAAAATACAACAAATAATTAATTGTTGGAAAGAACAATACTTTTTTAAATCTTTTAACATGCACTAGGATTGGAACGGACTAACAGTAATGCCACCACCAACCAGTGTGACAGAGAAAGAGATCCATCGAGATAGTAGCGATCAGAAAAATATAAAATTTCAAAAGGACGATCACTAAGTTAATAATGCTTGAGAGCTAAAAACATTTAAACTCACCTATTAGCCTATTCTAGGTTTTAGGTCAATAGTCACTACTGTAGAAATGCAAAAACAATTTAAATTTCCGTTATGGAGTAAGATAAAACAATACGTCTTTTTGATCCACACTGACAAAATAATAAGTATCTTAGTATATAGCCTTCTTTAAAGTGTATTTATGATACTAACTTCTACAATGAATAGCCTATGACAAAAATGTCACTCACTAGCATCACAAAAGAAATAACAATGAATAGTTCTGTAAATAACCATATAACTAAATCTAACCAATCAGAAATCCTCTTAATAACAACAGCTATCTCTATAAGCTGTATGTATTTCCCAAGATCTCGATCATAATATGTGTATGTAAAAGATATGCACAACTTATTTATGTAGGCCTAGGCTAGGTAGTGTTAGTATTCACCACGGTTGCTGTGAGCTTATTCATGTAGGTGATGTTATTCACTATTGTTGCAGTATATGTTACTGAATATTCAAAAGTGTACATTTCTTATAAGTTACGTGACAGAATTTCAAGTAATAACTCAGGTATTCTACATTTGATAATGTTTTGCAAAATGTTGGAATATTTAATTCTGAGCCATTACTGGGTCAATTTCAATTTCTTTTATGTTTTATGATGATGAGGTAGTCTTAAGGAAGTGTGAAACATGAAAATTAGGTCTCAGAAAGTTATTTAATGTTGCTGAGCGAGAAGAGTTCACATGTTGTCACTTGTATACCGGAAACACTTAAATCAGTCTTATGCATGATAGACAGCCCAATATATATATATACATCACGTAACAAGCCCACCGCCAAACGAGCCTGTTACGTAATAAGAGCCCGTAGGGTGGGGTGGTCCCATCAAGTAGTTATTTTTCACTAACAGACTGTAAATAATCCAATAACTAAGAGAAGTTTGCCTCCTTCATATCCAAGGGCTCTTTCAAATCCTTTCCGGCCGATACTCGAGGTGACTGAACATTCTAGTCTAGCCTCAAGTATTCTGCTGACTGTTCCTTTTCATTGAAAAATCTACAGATCTCTTAGTCACACTACTATTTCCTTACAAAAAGTATATATGGAGAGATCCCTGGCTGGCTTGTAATTTACATTAATTTTAGAAGTTTATTTTTCTTTCGTCAAGGTCAAAGCTGTTGCATCATTTCTCCTAAAGGTCTGAGAAGAAATTTGTCTCAGAGGGTGTCTACCATAATGAGGTTGTAACCACTTCTTCTCAACTTCCTTTTTGAAACTAAGAGGACACTTAGTCTAGATACCAAATTTGATAATTTACTTTTTTTGCCAGAAAATTAAATCCATCTCCCTTAGAGACTTAATGGTGTGTGGCCTTTGACATGATTATATTTTATGAGTTCTTTCAGCATTGGCAACAGCTTCAAATTAAACTCATATGCTTCAAACCATCAAGCTGCTTTCGTTTCTATTAAGGAACTGTTTCTGATCCCTTATTCTGTTTGATAATGGACACATGTAATTTTTAAACCTACAACACTAAAAGTCAAAGTATAGTTAGTTTTAAAGCTATTCCTATAAAATAGAATCCAATTTTCAGTTTCAGTTTATAACTGATGTAATTTAAGAGGCTTGTGAAAAGAAATTTAGTTTTATAGGTTTTAAACATATTTACAATATGAAATTGAAGTAAAGAAAGAAAACAATTAACTTACATTCACTAATGTGTTTTCCAGGTAATAATGGACAAAATGCAGCAAGTCTTACAACAACCACTTCAGTACAGATGTGATCAGATCACTCATTGGGTTGATGAATGTACTAACAAGGACCTGGAGTATGCGCTGCCCGATATCATTGAGGACATATTCGGCATCAGTAATCGGGTCGGTTGGGGCCTGCTCAATATTGAGTACACTCTGAACCCTCAAGAATACGATCTCCTGTTCAAATTTCTGCATCCCAATGGACCAATGTTCCGGCTATGCTACAAATTGCTGTCAGATCCATACATCAAGTACAAGTTCCAACTCTCATTTTTGCCCGTAAGTAGAACAGCACTGTTGTAAAGAAACTTTTTATTTGTTTGGTTGCTGAAACGTTATTTAGGTTTCACTGCCAAACACACTGTGATATTAATAGTTATTTAAAGTGAATGTTGTTTTTAGAACTAAACACTTACTATGTAAATAACTTTTATAGAATATAAAATTCACACTTATGTGTGCAAATACAAAGAGTGAGTTTACACTAGGTGCTACTCTTCACTCCTTCAAAATTGACCTGTAATTTTGAAACTAAAAGGACACTAGACTTACTCAAGATACCAAATTTATTAAGTTACTTCTTTTGCCAGTTCATAATTTTAAATCAATTGTGCTTTTTTAGTAAGTTTTTAGCTTGTATATGCTTAAGACTGAATTTTCCATAGGTAAATTATTTGTTGTTTGTATGTGAGGTTCTTATTTTTATTTATGAATTATAAGCCTTACTTGTAAAATTACAATTTATATTTTCCGTTTTTTATAGTCTGTTCAAATTTGACAAGTGTGTCTTGAATTTTGAAAACTCAAAACTAAATTATCTTTTAAAAAAAATTTCTAATGAGTTTTGTTTTTGTATTTACAAATTAAATTATTTTCAAATTTCCATAAACCTCTAACAACAAAGTTGCTTATAACGTTATCTCCATGGTCTTCTTGTTATTGGTTCAAGAATATATTCTGTACTGTAACTGTTTCCCATGTACAAGTGTTATTTTAAAATACCTTAATTTTAGACCTACTATATTACGTTTATTGTGTGACAAAGGGGCAATGAAATAAGGGGAATTCACAGAATCTTTTACAGTTTATATTTTAATTAGCCCTTAAAATAATTAACAGATTTTATTGTGTGTTCTTGATAGATATAATATAAAATGTTCAGCCTAATGAGATCTTATGTGATGTTTGTTTTAATCACAGCAAAAGATAAAACAGTCAATAGAAGAAGGAACGGCTCTACCATTCTACATGGAAAAGCTTGAAGTAGAGCCCCGGACTAGAGCGCCATTACATTTGGCTCTGAGTATCCTTTTTTACAATTATTTTATTTATTAGATTGGTAAAACTGGTTTATCAGAAAATGTAAAGTCTCTTAATTGTAAGGTTATTGAAAGAAACAATTACATCATAAACTTTATAGTGTGTTTTTAAAACCTTAATATCTACAATTTTTATTTACTGACCATGCAATAATACATAGCCATAGACAAAATTGAACTTGAATGGTCATTGCTACCCATTTGCATTGTGTTGACTACAATTGTCTTAGTGATTAGCAGTAGAATTTTGATCAAAGTCTCTAATTAGATTCTGAACTTTGATATTCTTATCCTATTCTTTTCATGGTTTTTAGACAAAAAAACTGCAGATGTGATCTAAGAAAACGTTCCTGGAAATAAACAATAAACTGAAGATTTAAGATAATTCTTTAATTTTTCTCTCTTTTTTACAGCTTGTTATTACAAAAGCAAACTTCATTCCTTAACAAACTCAGATCCGTTTGAGTTATATATGTTCCACTTCATACACCATGTGGTGAATCCCTGCTTAAAGTCAGCACCATACCAGGAGACCAAGGTGTACTCCTCTCTGTACTTACGACTCGCTGAGGAGTATCTCTGTGTGTTCCTGCCGTGTGATGGGTCGACTGTACTACCTGAGTTACCTAACCATTACATTTCCCAGAGCCCTCACCGCTCTCTTCCACAGAAGTATGTATGTTTTGTTACTACTGTTTTGTAATCAAGTTTGTAAATTCTCAGATAATTCCAAGTGATGTTAGGAGTGCCTCATGTTCCCACTTTTTCCCTTCCTGTTCAACTCGAGAACTAAACACCGATAACATTTCTCTGGTCTATATACCTCAACTAATAAATTGTAATACATTAAAGTTTGTTTAGTGAAATTCACTAATTACTGTAATGCTGCATTACCTGCATGTTTACGTCCACACTGCTCCGTTAACATATGCTAATGAAGACACTACGTAAAACAGAGCCCAGCTGTGAACACACTGCAGGCTTCCCCTCATGTGGGCATCTGGTGCAACATTACATAATCTGTTGTATGTGCAGGCCGATGAGAACATCAACACTGTTCCACCAGGACATGCTAGTCAAGATGCTAAAGCAGAGCCCAGCTGTGAACACACTGCAGGGTTCCTCTCATGAGGGCATCTGGCGCAACATTACATAATCTGTTGTATGTGCAGGCCGATGAGAACATCAACACTATTCCGCCAGGACGTGCTAGTCAAGATGCTAAAGCAGAGCCCAGCTGTGAACACACTGCAGGCTTCCCCTCATGTAGGCATCTGGCGCAACATTACATAATCTGTTGTATGTGCAGGCCGATGCGAACATCAACACTGTTCCGCCAGGACGTGCTAGTCAAGATGCTAAAGCAGAGCCCAGCTGTGAACACACTGCAGGCTTCCCCTCATGTAGGCATCTGGCGCAACATTACATAATCTGTTGTATGTGCTGGCGATGAGAACATCAACACTGTTCCGCCAGGACGTGCTAGTCAAGATGCTAAAGCAGAGCCCAGCTGTGAACACACTGCAGGCTTCCCCTCATGTAGGCATCTGGCGCAACATTACATAATCTGTTGTATGTGCAGGCCGATGCGAACATCAACACTGTTCCGCCAGGACGTGCTAGTCAAGATGCTAAAGCAGAGCCCAGCTGTGAACACACTGCAGGCTACCCCTCATGTGGGCAATTGGTGCAATATTCCATGGTGTGTTGTATGTGCAGGTCGATGAGAACATCAACACTGTTCCACCAGGACATGCTAGTCAAGATGCTAAAGCAGAGCCCAGCTGTGAACACACTGCAGGGTTCCTCTCATGTGGGCATCTGGCGCAACATTACATAATCTGTTGTATGTGCAGGCCGATGAGAACATCAACATTGTTCCGCCAGGACGTGCTAGTCAAGATGCTAAAGCAGAGCCCAGCTGTGAACACACTGCAGGCTTCCCCTCATGTAGGCATCTGGCGCAGTGAGCTTGCTGTGCAGCTCTGTATAGACTTTTGGCTTAGCATGCCCAACAGTGAAGGCTATGTGAGTGTATATTCTCAACTATTATGACCTCTCGTAACAAGTGTTCAAGTTTCAAATAATAGAATAGCAAACTATCAACACCATCTATGATTAAAAAAATTTATTAAGTTATAAAGGTCTCTATAACATTTTCATACATATTTTATAGAGGTTATATTTATGTACTGATGTCTAAATTACAACATAATTTAAATGTAGTGATTGTTAACCACGGAGTCTAAATATACATTATTAATTGTTGTATATAAGCTCAGTCTATTTTTAAGCCAAAACCACGATCATTTATTACTATGGTTATCTTTTAAAAGTTTTTCATGTAAAAAGTACAGAAAAAAACGTACCAAGGTTTAGTGATTGTCTGTTTACTATTGAGCAGTTATCATCCCTTCAGCGTACAGGCAGCAAATGCATGATAAACACAATCTTAAAAATTATGGACCTAAGTCAAATTTTTATTTTTAACCACAATATTTCACAAATATTTTATCAATCAATGTTATAAAATAAATGTATGCTACTTATTGTGTAGCTTCCGATATAG